>NC_087438.1:108742500-109991925 GCF_036321535.1 Camelus dromedarius
CCCAAATGAGACTATCCCACTGGCTTAATCAGAAAGGTACAAAGAAAACTGAAAAGGGAATGAATGATGTCCTCACTCTCTGATCAGGGTCATGAAGTCTGTGTATCATCTAATACCATCTCCCATAACATCCAGAGGGGGCAACACTCCCCTACTGATCCCTGCAAGACTGCCCACTGACTCAGTGACAACCCTGGGCAGGAACTCAGCTTCAATATCCTGTCTCCCAGCCCTACCTCTTTCCACTCTGCCACACAGCCCCACCACCAGCAGGGAAGTCCATTCACTCTGTCCTTACTCATCTTTCCACCACCACTCTCAGCAAGGCCTGGATGGCAAAAGAATGCAAACTGCCAACTATGTCCTTGCAGTGTGTACAAACCCCCATCCCTGCCCCTGTCACAGGTAAAGAGCATTGGCCACCCAGAAGATCTGCCATTATACAGTGACTCTCTGCCCTTCTCACTCCCTCACCTACCCACTGCAGACTCCTACACTAGACACCCCCAGGAGGCGATGTCAGAGGGACAAGGATTGAGGAAGGGGAATCCTTGAAACAAAGAGATGCAGAAGGCATTCCATTTCACCCACTCCAGCCAAGCATCCTGCACAGTGTCAGGGTTCCCGATCTCTGTAAGGCAGGGCAGGCACTGGCCTTGAGGGAACCAGTGACTTCAGAGTCAGTCTCCTGGGAGTTATGTGTGCTCCAGGATGACACATCCAACATACAGCAATCACCCAGAGCAGAGACGAGTGCTGAAACACCCTAAGCCCTGCCCTAGATGTGTCCCTAAGCCACACAGCTTTAATCTCCCATCACTGCCTTAGGAGAAGAGACCAGACAGAAACAAAGATTTTTGCTTTCAAACTCTTTCTCTGTGGCCATGAGCCAGAAGCACCTCTGAGGACAGCAAGCTCAGGTTCCCTCCGACACACAAGACCCCTGCTTTCCAAAGCACAGTCCATGCAGAGCACTCACAGTGAAAGGTGCCCTATGGCAAAGCCCACTTTACCCTCAGGCTGATGCTTCTGTTTTGGAAAATTCCTCCCACCCTGGAAGAGGCCTCAGCCTCAGCCAGCACTTGGGTTCCCCTTCACAGCCCACATCCACTCCCTGAGTGCTCTGCTGCAGTTCTGTTTCGAGTCAGGATGTTCTGCCGTGCATTGTACAGCAGCCGGTCCCTGAGCACACACTGCTGAGAAGAGCCGCCCCCACAACCTTCGCTTTCGCAGCATTTGCCTTGCCAATTATTAGTACAATGGGCCAATTCTCATCCTGTGTTGCTCTTGGGGAAAATATGCAGGCTAGAGAACTGGCCTAGATTGGAAATGGAACAGCAGAAGTTGCCAATTAACAAGAGTTCTTTTTCTGCATCCCCTAAAGAGGCTAGTCTCTAGGGAGAATTTATAAAAGGCATGATCCCAGGCCCTCTAGGAATTCCTTACCTGCCTCAAATCTCTTGAGGTCAGGATGAGTGTTAAAGGTCACTTGGTATAACCCTCTGTCCAGAGTTTGAATTCCTTTGATGACCTCATCAGCTTCTTCCTGACTACATCCACGTTTGAGGAGCTCACCCCTATCCAGAGCAGGGCGTTCCACTTTTGGACAGCTCTGCTGAGTTGAAAGGTCTTCCTTTCATTCAATTAAAAAATTCAAAATTTTTCAAAAAAACCCATCTTCCCATAACTCCCTCACTTTGATCCTAGCTTGTGAGTGAGCCTAACCAACCACTCAGTCTCCACTCCTAGGAAATAGGCAAGAACCCAGGAAAATGGTCATAGGTCAAAGAGAGACGTTTTGGGAAGGCACGAGAGAAAGCCTACTATAGCAGGAAGGCTAATACATGGAAGAACGGCTGGACTATTCTTACTGCCCTGAAAGGCACAGTCAGGTTACAGATTCCACATGAGGAAGGACTGCAAGCAGCCTCTAAAACTCCAGTTGTCCAGCATCAGAAAACCTCTGGAATGCAGAGGAGAGCAGAAGCTACAGCCTTTACTTCATAGGATTTTAAGCACTCACACCAGGAAGATAAGAAGGAATGGGAGTATTTGGAGAAAACTGAAGCTTGGTCTAGATTTTGTAGGCCTTGCAATGACAGGCAGCACCAGTCTCCATGGGAGGGACTGGTCTTACAGCCAAAGGCCTTGGCTTCTGCTTAGAACTGTCTACGTGTGCCATTAAAAAGCGTCAAGTCTCTCTGCCTCGGACCTGGCTCAACCCTCCTCACAAAGATTCAAGCCAGCCGCGCATTCTGGGAAGGGAAGTCAGCTCAGAAATACAGAGGGAGTCTGAGACAGTCCCCCATTATGCGGGAAGAGCAAGAAAAAATAGGAAAAAGAAAAAAAAATCTCTCTTGCACATGGGGAAGGCGGCAAATCAAGACAACAGGTTAATGGGAACAGATGAAGGAGAGCCTCGTCACCATAACAACAAGCTGAACAATTCTGAAAGGCGGAATTTTTGTGTTTCTTTTCACCTGCCATTCTTCTCAATACCGTCACTCTCTTTCCCCGCTCCTGGCGGAAGACAACTTGTGAGTTTTTCACTCCCACCAACAAGCTGCCTGGTTTGGGGAGTACAGCTGCTAAGGGAGGGGAGGAGAACGGGTCTCCCAGAGAGGTGCTCAGAAGACTCGGATTCTGTCTTTCTGCCTCCCTGGTCAAAGCCGGGAAGCTTGCAGCTTGCCCATGAAACATGAACATAGCTCTTTGTACACAAGTGCATGAGAAAGTCCCCTCTTACATGGACACTGAGGAATCAGAGCTCTATTCTTAAATAAAAGAGATTTTTGTTCCTACCCCAAGATAGTCATATTCCAACAGAACGAGTCAAATAGAGTTAGTAATAGCAACTCAGCAGAGGACCGTGGCCTTGGGCCTCTTTAGAAAGGACTAAATATGATGCTGTCAAAAAGCCAATGAAGGGCACATGTGAGGAAAATTATACACCCTGCCTAGATGTAAATTCCTCAACTGCTTGGGCTAAGAAGACACCAACATGAGTCCTTCATTCTACACCCTATTGAATTATGCCAAATTTAGACAGCAGTGCTTCATTTAAGTTTCCTTTCTGATACTGGTGGTGATAGTGCCCAGGAGCCTCCTTGATCCCAGAGGTCTTCTCAGAATTGTGTCAATATGAAGAAGGACCAGTAGCACTGTGTCCTGCAAGAGGTGGCAGTCCCCACACCATCTGGTTTCCCTATTTGTTTGTATGGGATATGTTCCTCCAAAGACATACGCTGCCATCTCTATGGACCAGAGACCTCCTTCAGAACTGGGGGATGCTTTTCACCTTCGGACATAATCAAATGCTCAGTCATTGGACCTCTCTCCTTCTGCAGGTACATAAAATATGCCTTCTGCTCCCACGTCCATATGAAGATCTGACCCTATTTTCCTCCCAGGTATATCAGAAATGGACACTCCACCTTCTACAGTCAGGTAGACAGATGCCCTCTTAAGTAGGGTCTTTTGAAAATAATAACAAAAAAAGATGCCCACCACTCCCTTATCCTTGAAGGCAATCCACAACCAAGATGAACTTGAAAAGCCCATGAAGAAGCAAACAGAAACAGCCCTGGTGACCAAGGAGGCAAAATGCACATCAGCTACTGAAAGGCTGACCAGCAGCCTGTGACATCAACAAGACTCAATACTTTTTCCCAGCTTTCTGATCTACCACCTTCCCCCAGGCCTGCTCCCCATCCACTCCCTCTGAGCATCACTGTCAACCACTCTCTTCTAAGGTGTGAGCTGATAATATATTAACATGCCTTCCCACCGCACCCCTAGTAGAGTTTTATAGGAACTTCTACAAACCGTAAGTCCTCTAAGAACCCTAAAGACTTACTTTCCAGAAGCAGAATTCAGAACTCACGAACAACAAACAGGGAGACATTTTGAGCATTCTGAAAAATCAAGCCAAGTTCGGACTTACTTGTTCAGACAAGTACCAAAGCACCAAACTCATTTTTGTGCATTTCCCTTATCAGGCCATTATGCCAGAGCAGGAGAAATTCTACCCCTTTGAATAATCATTTCCACTGCTTCCCAAGCCAGGTTATGCCTTGCCAAGTGTAACCCATATTCAAGAGCCATCTGCTTTAGCAATACAGGAAGCCACCAAAGGGGTATAGTTTAGATAATCTTAAAGCTCTGCCGGCCAAGGCTGCTTCTGGGGAGGGAAGGCACGCTGCTATTTGCCAGCTGCAGTCCCCAAGCTCAGCCCTGCTGAATCCTGTACAATGCACCAAGTAGAACTAGGGCAGAGGCCACTGACTCAGTCAATTACTGACCCTTTCCACATACCCATATTCTAATAGGCAGATGTCAGAGGAGTCCCTAGGGCATGACAGTTCACCCTTTGCATGGTTTGCCTACATCCCCACCTGAAAAAAGAACACATGGAGAGATGTAAAAGCTGAATCCTACCTGGTGCCACCAACACACCATTCTGTGTGCCTGTGCCAGAGGAGACGTGCATTTCATTTAAAGTTGATGAGAAATGTGTACCTGAGCCAACAATATAAACAAAAGTGTTTGAGCTACCATGACATTTGGAGATGAGTATTCTTCCAAGATTTAAAGATGTTCTCTTTTCTGTGTCAAGAATTTGAGCAGTAGCCCCCTCTCCCTGAGCCATTACCTGCCCCCATGACCACCAGTTTTGTCTGGTTGCTCTCAGTCCCCCACTCTTAAACCCACTGGAGTTGACGGAACTCAGGGATGGTCTCACCAACTGATGACCTTTCTCAAGCTCCATGATATGAGCTCTGTCCACTTCCTGTTGGACATGGACACTTGTCCTCAGGACCCCAGGAATTAAGCATCCTGCTCTATGATCCTGTTCATCCACAATCAGTGCAAGACCTTTTACCGCAAGCAACAGAGATTTCTAAATGTAGCCATCTGAGTCTGCCTACGGTGTTTTTTTAGCAAGCACCTCCACCAGAAAAATGATTCCAATTAAGCATAATTATTAGGATTCAATAGAGCCATTTTTCTATCTCAGTACCTTTTTTCTATTCCAATCCCCCCCACCACTTTTCTTTTCCCCTCAGTTGGGACTCAGCACAGTAAGTTAAAGGTATACATTGGATACATTGGTTGATCTTTATTATACGTACAATAGCTGTCTTATTAAATTGAAATCAAATGCACATCTAGGGGAAAGTTCATTTTAAGTACCAACTTTCAGAAAAAAATGTTCCGGCATAAACAAAAAGGGAGGCCAATATGTTGCTGAGCAACAGAGGGGATGGGGGCAAGAACTGAACTGAAAAGGGAGGGACTGAAAGAATGGGGTAAGCTCAAGGGTGCTGATCTTGGTAGAAGCTGCCCTGAATTTCTTGAGGCATCTCCCACCCTAGTCCAGGCATTGGGGAAGAGGGCAAATATAATTATAAATTAAATATAACCAGGGATGCTTGGAAAATTGTTACACACACACACACACACACAAATGTATACATTTTATCCTGGGGAATGTTTAACAATGTCAATGAACATAAAGCCTTTCCACTATTACGAATGTTAAAGAGGGCGATGGGGGTTGAGTGTATGTGTGTTAAAATGCTGTTACTTAGCTGGTCTCTAGCCTATTGACTCACTTTACTCTTTCCCCCTGCCCCTCCTTTCCTGCCTCCCCTTCCTAGGACAAGACGAGCGCTCTGAGCCTTAGCAATGTGGCTGGCGTGTTCTACATCCTGATTGGAGGGCTTGGACTAGCCATGCTGGTTGCCTTAATCGAGTTTTGCTACAAATCCCGTAGCGAATCCAAGCGGATGAAGGTGGCATCATCTTCCCAGGCCTTTTTCCTAACCTGTTCTGTGATATAGCTGGGTTTCCTGGGAGTTCCTTTACTAGAAAGGGGAGAGAGTAACAGGAGGTTGAGGCCAGCCCAAGGCAGGGGATGACAGACAGCTGTTATGAGGAAGGTGACAGGGAAAGTGGCAGCTGTGAGAAAAGAAGGAAGATGGCATATGCCAGGGTAAACATAAGGCCTGAAAAAAATAAATGCATCAGCCAGAGATGGGGAATGAGATTAAAAGTTGAGGGTTTAGGGGGACAGTCAAGACAGTGTGAGGCAAGAGTGATTACTACAGAGGTGGTTTCTCCCTGAGGTTGCATTAACTGAAGTGGAGCTCCCAAGACAGGGGAAGGGCTATCTTCCCTCTGCAGGGTGGATGGTCTTGCCATGCTTGGCGAATTAGGTCTTTTCTTGGCCACCATATGGTAAGATGGACTTTGGCAAAGAGGACAATGCCCAGAGAATGGTAAGCGGATTAAATAGATAACCCCAAATCAAATCAAATACAGTTGAAGGCAACTAATTGGAAAAGGGAAGAATTATGGAAGATATGAGAGCTGTCTATAAAAACATGAAGACATTTCAAGGGGTAAAGAAAAGAATTTAATTCTGTGCAGTCCCAAGGTATACAACAAGAACTAGTGACTAAAAGCTGCGGAGAACAGATATGAACACAGTAAGTGAGATCTACTTTTCTTTCAGAGCTACTCCAAAATGGGATGGACTGTTTCAGTAAGTACCAAGCACCCCATTACTGGAGGTATAGCCATAGAGGCTGAGTAACTCTTGACAAGGATATGGATTCAAGTATCCAAAGGGAGTCTGGATTGAATGACCTCCATGGTCCCTCCCATTTCGTCATTTATTTTCAATAAGAAAATATTTATGGAAGTGTTACTCATGTAAGCAACACCATAAGCAAGAAGACATCATGAGGAGGCAGAGAGGACTAAGGGGCAGTCTGTAACCTTCAGCATTTTTAACAAAGAGTGACACAGAAAAAGTACCCAGGGAACCTAACTATGGTTTAGACAGGAATGCCTCTAGGGATAGAGGAGGGAGAAAATAGAGAAGGCTTCCAGGAAGGAGCAGAAATTAAGAGGAAGGACAAGTGGGATTCGTACCAACAGAAGCGGAAAGAAGTGCAGTCATTCTGAGCAATGTACCCTACGCTGTGACCTTGGCTTGACTAGACTAAGAGTCATTGGTAGGATTTGCTCTCCTAGAATATGCCCTAAGAAGCCCTTTTTTCAACATGCAATCACTCCCAAGCTCAGCATACCCACTGGTGGATCACAACGGTAGCCTCCTGCCAACCTCTCCCTGTCTTAGGCATCAGTTCTACATATACCTCCAGGGTCCCTCTTGGAGAAGACACTGTTGGACATCTGCTTCTCCTGTTTGGAAACTCTGCACTCAGTATTGCACACAGGGAGAGGGAGCTGGGGGAGGAGGGCCTTCTGTCCTGGCATTCAGCAATCCCACGTCATGGTTCTAGCTTCCTTTCCCCTCCCAGGCAATCTGCTCTCCTTACATGTTCCGTACTCCAGCCACCCACCTCATGCTTTCCACCCATGTGTCTTTATGCAGGCCAATCCCTCTTCCTGTCTTCTGTCCCACAGGACCCATTTAAAAGCCAACTTCCTAAGATACAATAACAAGGAATAATTAAGGGAGGGTAGTGTGGTGGTATTTGGTCAGGGGTCCTAGGAACACCTTAGTCCTACCCTTGACCAGCTCACCCAAATCCAGGTCTTCTCAAAAGGGACAAAGCACAGCAAAAGCATGGGCCTCGGATGTAGGCTTCCAAGGAGCTTGGCCTTCCTGATCCTAAATAAAGCTTTCTTTGCCAATACCATCTAAAACATAAGCTGAAAGACTCTCCTGTCTTACCCTCCAAAGTGTGGAAAGGTTCTTCCAGAGGCAGTGAGGAGAACAGGAGAAGAACTAGGTGAACACAACCCCCCAAAACCTTCCCCATGGGATGGTCCTAGGATTGGCCCAGTACACACCACATATTCCCTAAGAATGCAGTGCAGTACAGTGGTCTAAAGCCAGGCTCTGGAGACTGGATGTCTGAGTACAAATCCTGCCTGTGCCACCTGTTAACTGTCATCTTGGACACGTTTCAATAGCTCTGCAATCCTCATTTTCTATAAAATGGGGCTAGTTGTAGTACCTACCTCACAAAATCACATGATAAGAGTGGATATAAAGAGCTTGGGAAGTTGCTTGGGCCATAGGAAGCCCTTGATAAATAATAACAACAATGAGAATTTATAGTAATATTTCATAATATTATGAATGATATGAAATATTATTATTATTGGCCAGCTACAGCCTCCTTAAGACTCCTTTTACAGCCCCCACTTACATGTCCTAGGTTTTTTTAAGCTATATGGATTGTGATTTTCTTAAGGTAAGAAGCTGGGTCTGATTTCTCTTTGGGCATCACACACACATAGGGTAAGTATTAGTAAAATTAATGTGGAATTGTATTTAGAGAAAATCTCTTGGAGGATGATATGTGAGGCATGGGAAGGAGGTGCTGTTTGGTTAAGCAAACACAACCATCAAAACCACCCAGCCTGGAGGCACATACAACATTATCAAAAGTGCTTCTGGTCCCATCTGTTTGTACTCATAAGATCTGATGAGACCAGGCATCCACCAAGCAGGAAACCTGGACTTCCAGCCCTTCCTATGATGACCATGTCCCACTAATCATGCTGATCATAGTCAGTGCCAGGTGGTGGTACCAGGGTGGCTAAAGACTAAGATCCTCTGAAACCTGTACAATGTTGACATTTGCTGCTGAAGTGGCAATGCTCAGGTAAAGACAAGAATCCTTATAAGAGGTCACTGAGTCATGACATAGCTCCTTGGTCCACTCTCACCCTTCCTTTTCCAAAGATATTGACTTTCTCAAGAACCAACATCAAGATCTCTTGGAATCATTAATGCAAGGTCTTTCATCCCACTATTCTATAATAAATTCCATTGGTTGGCATGACTTCTGCCCAACTCCCTAAGTCTCCACATAGAATTTTAATCTTCCGTCTGCAGAAAAGATGCTTCTCTGGTCTTTATTAATCAACCCAGCCCCTAATTTTCAAAGGTCCATCAACTCTTCTCTTATCCAAAGGAAGTAAGTACAACACATTTTGCTTGCCTCTCAGACTTTCCAGCTTTGCAGTTTTCTTTATTATTCTGTACTTTGCTGTCTCCAAAGGCAGACTAGCTCTTTTCAGAAGTACAGTCTCCAGCCTCACACAGAGGACCACAATGACAGTGTCCAGGGCCTTTAGCAATAAACTTCCCTCTTGTTTCTTTCTTTTGTCATAATATGTGGCCAATTCATAAAGCCTTGAACCCCTAAACCTAGTTCATGATCGGCCTCCTATTTTCCAACAGTGTTTAACCAGCCCTTTCCCCACGTGGGAAAGAGGAAGAGAGGAACAGTGGCTAGAAAAGGGAAAGAGGGGAAGGAAGGAGAGAGAAGGAAGGGAGGAAAAAAGGAAAGACATCTTTTAGTGACGTCCATGTTCAGAGCGCTTTATGTATATTAACCCTGTAATGTGCTGTGCTTGCAAGTCTGCAGATAAATCAAGAGGGGTTGGGAGAGGCTAAGTAGTTTTTCTAAAAAGGTCACAGAAGCTAGGAGCTGGAGGAACAGGAATTAGACCTCCAATATGGCCTCTGCAAAGCCTGGGTTCCTGGTACCACTTCTCATAAATTACTCTCTCCTCTCCAACCACGTGGCCACAGGTAATTTTTATCACCTACTATGTCCCCTCAAAACCCCACCCACAATACACAAACAAATAAGATGTAGCCCTTATCCTTAGGTTTTTTTGACCTAGTTGTTGAGGTCATCCATGGTATGTAACCCTTTGCATCTGCATTGTTGAGACCCTTTCTCCTTGGATGTCACATGAGCAGGACACAAAACAAGTGTCACCCTGCAGGCATCCTTCCACAAAGACAAACTGGAGCACCACCGCCTGCTAGGCATTGCTCAGCACTGGGGATACAGTCAGGAACAAAGCAGACGCAGCTTCTGTTCTCAGGAAGCTGAGAATTTAATGGGAAGACAGAAAATAAACAAATAGGTATGCTCAATGAAGAAAAATGCCCAATGCTGTCAAGTCCTGACTGGGGAGTGGGGTCTGGGGCAGGACAGAGAGGCCTCCCTGAGAAAGTGATGTTTAACAGACTTGAAACAGGAAAAGATTAACCAAGGGGAGACCGTTGCTACCAAAGGATATACAAGTATCACAGACCCAAAGACCAGAACTTTTGCCCAGTAGGCCAGGAAGACTGAGGGAAACGGAGAGGATGTGAAAGCTAGGGACTCAGAAAAGGACTTCAGGCAACCACAACATTTGAGTATAACTGAAACTGTCATACAGTAGCAAAAATATAAAAGCCAAGAAATATTCCATATTGAACAGTTCCAGATCCCCTGTCCCTCCTCCCTGCCTGAGAAAACAGACTGGATCCTGAGCCCTCAGCTGAGATTAAGGACAACCAGGTTCTTTGTTATCCACCACCTCACTCCTAAAGGAAAATAATCCCGCCACTCGCAGCCCTAGGAGAGCTGCTGATTTTTCCTAATTGTAGCGGTGGTGCTAATACAGGGTGTGTTTAAACCACAGCCCTTGAGGCTTTGCACATTTCACTGGAATTAACGAGCAGCTGAGAGATGTGGCAATGCAGGGGGTGCATCCTCCCCAGCAAGGCAGTCACTCTGCTCTTAGCATGTGTGCGAGGATGAGGTCATCACTGAGGCCTGAGCTTTTATTAGGCTGTTCTATGACATGCAGAGGCTGGCCAAACTTCTATTAGAAAAGCAAGTGGCTGAGAAGTTAGGATGTAATCACTGTTAGAAAAATGAGTCTCTGAAGCATCATCCTGGGGGACTCTGAGGTGACACTTTTCACTCACCCTTTTCTCCCTGAGTGTCAGTTTCAAGAACAACTTATAAGGATGAACTTTAAGAATGGCTGGTTATGTCAAGGATGGACAAGGGAGAACCACAGTTCCCACAGCAAGGGGAGGAATGACATCAGCTTAAACAGTCTGGCTGCAGGAGGTAGGAGGAACCACAGTCAGAAGGTCATCTACTTTGGCACTAGGTCTCAGATAACTAAAACTTTAAGCAAGTCAATGATAAGTCCTCACTTTCTCTATAAAGTTAAATAAACTAGATCAGTCTGTTTCCACCTTGCTTGCATATTAGAATCACCTGGGGAGTTTTAAAAACACACACCACGCCTATGAAGTCAACATCCCCAAGGTAGGTCTCGACCATCAGTGTTTTTCCCCCAAAACCCCCTAGATGATGTCAATGTGACACCAAGTTTGAGAATTAGTGAAATGGTCATTTTCTGTATTGTTTCTCATTCCGAAGTTTTGATTCTATTCATCTTTTCTCCTGAGATCCCTGAGATTAGAAAGAAAGCCAGTAAGCGGGTAATACCCACCCTCAGTAGGAGAATGGAATCATTGACCCCTGGGAATCCCCTGGCCTATATGAAAACCAATTCTGAGTGACGTCAGCTTGGAAGTTTTTTAGCTACGTGCCTGGCTGAGTTATCTCAGACTTTGATAGGCATCAGTATTTATTATGGCATCTGTCTTTTCCTTTAAGATAAATGTGTCAAGTACCAACAACTTTCATGGAATATTATGGAAATATGTAAGATGTTTTGAGAAACAAGCCCAGGGTGATCTATGTGAACTTTAAACTTTTTTTTTTCTAAATAAAGGAATGTGGAAGACAAAAATCATAGAAGATACACATTCCAAAGCTAATCCGTAGAAGGTTCCACACTTCCCACAGACACAAATATAAATTTATTTTTCTTTCAACATTTTTTAAGTGAGAATAAGTTACCATTAATTCCCCATGCTTTCTCTTCACATTTCCCCCGTCGAGCGTCAGACTGGTGTTTATTTGGCCTTGACTTAGAAGGATGCAGTCCAGGTCACACTTCCTCTTCAGTGCAGGACAACCAGGCAGAATGTAAATAAATCACGTCCAGGGGTTTGATGAGACAGGACCAGTGTGGGTGGTGCATTATATGGGACAAACCTGTCTGAATCATGGATTTTTTTTTTAAGAAAGAATATTTTAAAACATTGTCAGAATTGCCAGTGATAAGAGGATCCTCCCAGCAGAACATAGCAGAAAGAATAACAACTGGGTCAAAACTGCCCTGTTTATGTCTGCCCAGCCACAGTAGGCTGACTGACTTCTCTGATCTCTAGAATCATGGCAATATGTAAAGGAAGAAGCCAAAAACTGTTGGAGAATGAGTCTACGTGGGTGTCTTTTCTTAGACAAATTCAAGGATAATCACTGAGCATCTAACTACATGCTGGACTCTCTGGGAGGTGGCTAAGGATTGAGAAGACATGGCCCTTGCCCTCCTCCAGACAGTCAACTCTCTTAAGGAGTACAGAGGTTACAGACCTGAAGCAGAATCATTGCAAACGAATGTATAATGTGTGCATACTGGGCGGGGGTGAGGGGGCAGCACTTGGTGGTACAGTCTCAGACAACTTCAAGAAGGCAAGAACAAAATGAACCTTGAATGAAGGGTTGGTCTTGGAGAAAGAAACCTCTCAACTCATAGACCATTCTCCTTTGCGTTGATTCCCATGAAGAAACTAAGCCCCACCTCAAAAATTCCATGGGAATCTTTTAATGGGAAGTTGGAAGTGATAAGAAGAGGATTCATACCGTGAAGTTTATTTCTTCCGAGGAACTCGGAACAGAACAGTTCCTCTCATCTAATAGGATATGTTCTAATTACAGATGGTGGTCTTGAACATTCTGGCTAACTCATCTGATCCTGGAGTGATCTCTGGAGTTCTTTTCACACCTAGAATTCCAGCGTTCTAAAAATGACAGCTTGGTAGCACTGATCTTACATGTCAGCCTAGAAGTACAGGTTGTATGCACTGACAGGATGCAGCTGACACACAGATCATGATCTTTGGAATGCATTCTCATTTTCTTTAGCACATGCTTCTTTCCAATTACTCTTTGCCTATTATATTACTGAAACAAGTCCTATGTCCAATTAACACACGCTGCTAGAAGTAGGATAGTATTTTTCCAGAAATAAATCAGAGGTAGTTTTAAATTTTCACCCAACGATGATACCCCCTCAATTTTTCTTAACATGTCAAATCATTTTTCACACAGTATAGCCCTGTTCTTGCTACTAAGAGTTGGTAGGTACATAGATAATTACATTTTGACAAACACAGAGATTTTAAAAGTCTAGAGAGGTAAGGAAACATGTACAAGGTTACAGGACTAGTTGATGTCAGAACCAGAACTAAAACCCAAGTTTCCTCAACCCCATTTCCAGAGCTTTTCTACTTGGTTGTGTTGCTGCGTTTATTATCATCAATACAACTGTGGGACTATTCTACCTTTAGAAATCACAGAACATAAGAACCAGAAAGGATCTTAGAGATCCCCCAGTCCAGCACACCTCATTAAATCAAGAGAACATGAGGTCCAGAGAGGGAATCACACTTGTCCGGAGCCACGCAACAGTTTTGTGGGTTTGTGGGAAGTCAACAGTTGCATTATAGATTAGAGAAAAAGTTGGATGGGGAGGAAAGTTGGGGTGACAATGTTAAGTCCAGTGTTGACTCATTCTCCTTGCCAGTCATTGCCAAGGACCCGGGGAAGAGCCCCCGGTCCTCCTGAAAAGGGTTTCTGTTTGATCCCACAGCAATCCATCAACGAAGCCATACGGACATCGACGCTCCCCCGAAACAGCGGGGCAGGAGCCAGCGGCGGTGGGAGTGGAGAGAACGGCCGGGTGGTCAGCCATGACTTCCCCAAGTCCATGCAATCGATTCCCTGCATGAGCCACAGTTCAGGGATGCCCTTGGGAGCCACAGGATTGTAACCGGAGCAGACGGAGACCCCTTGGGGAGTATGCTCATGCTCCCCCAGTTCCATCCCAAACCCTTCAGTGCCAAAAACAACAAAATGAAACGCAGCCGCCACCAACCACCATGACCACAGGAGAATAATTCAACAGATTTTCCTGAAGAATTGAGAAACCATTTTGCGCCCCCTTTTCTTTTTTTGATGTTCTTTCACCTTTTTTTCATTTGCTAAGTGAGGATGACAAATAAACTGTACTGCAATAAGGGGAGAATAACCCTGTCAAATATAGCCTGTGTCTCTTAACACCGAGTCACTGGAACACTAATGAGGAAACTGCTGTTTTCTTTTAATTTGGTTGTTAATGTGTCTTAGTGTGTGCAATATTTTTTTCTTACTAATATCCATGGTTTGCAGGTTCTGTTAGTCCCCTTCCTTCTCCATACTTCTTATTCCCAACTCCCTCCCCATCCCTCTTCAGTTTTCAGATTGGAGATTCAAGATTTGTTCCACCTGACAAGCAAGCAAAAGGGGAAAAGCAATCTTCAAATTAATTCGTCATGGGAGCTCTCCAAATTCCCCTCCATGCCTTGGCCCCGAGCCAAGATGGAGACCGACGTTGCCGGAGGAACTGGCTGCCTTCCACAGACAGGGCACTGCCTAAGCGCAGACTTAGTCCTTGTGAGAACATGTGTGAAGCAACTCAGACCGAGGGTGGTAGAGAGGATAAAGGCAGGGGTGCAGACCAAGAAAGACCCATGACGTTACTGCTGGAGGCTCAGATCCATCTTCCTTTAATGTGTAACAGCCGTCTCCTAGACCTTCGGTGGAACAATCTGCTCCTTCACAGTCAACCTGAGCCCTGAGAAGTGTGTCCTTCTGCAAAGCTCAAGCTCAAAGGCACTCTGGTGGCTGAAGGACAACTAGCCTCCTGAACCAAGCAGAGCCGTGGGAATAGCTGACAGCCAGGGAGAAAACCACTCCTGATTCTCACTTTTTATTTGCTTGACATCTGGGCAGGAACCCCATTGTAGAGTAGACTCTCTGTCTCTTTGGAGCCTCTGAGGTGGGGGGAAACGTTATGCAAGCTAAAAGCAAAAGAAAGCTGATGGAAGAATTCTGGAAGAGGAAGCTTCACTGAAGCCCACAAGCAAAAGAACCTTCCATGGTGTGCCCTGTCCTAGGACTGAGAGACAAAGTATGACATTTAAGGATTTACTGACGTGGAGAACTTGAGTTTTTATGTCCACATAAAAGTGTTGTTTTAGCATGTGGTCAGATAATGTTCTGTCATCTTTACAAAGTAAAATGCCCAAGGCTGAATGATTTGAAGGAGAACAGGGAGATGGATTAAGTTGACAATGACACTGGGGGACCTTAAAATCCCTGACCCCAACTTCTGATCCGAGGAGGCTGACCTTCCCCCTGGCTGAGACAGAATGAGGATGCTGTATTTCAGTGACCAGAATCAGTATGCCTATGATTTATGACTACAAAGCTGAACTAAAATATGATTGGAGAAGAGACAGGGTCTCTAGAGAGAAGCCCAGGCTGACTACAACTTTGCCTGGGGGTTAGTGGTGGGGGGCGTGTTGGGAGGTCCTGGCATATGGCTTTCTTGGAGATCCCAACTCTCATTCTTGGTGCAATTGGCTTCCAGCTCTCCAGCAGCCACTCTCCTAGGTGCATGATTCAGTGCGTGCCATGTGTCATCAGCTTTTATTGATAACCAGATTCTGGCTTGTTCCATTGCCCCCTACTTCTGTCCAGTCTTCTCTGCTAGAGGTTATCATTAGCCACTGACAAACTAAAGGTTTTAGAGCCTCCCTACAAGTAAGTGCAGCATGACTGGCTTCATCTGTGGATTCTCTCAGTGAACACCCACCATCTCTATGTCTCTTCCATCCTCCTTTCATCAGCCACAGCAGAGAGCCATCCCCGAATCAATCTCTCCACCCTCTCAGCACAAGCGTTGTTGTTCAGTCTCACGTGTCAATGTGGGCATGGTACGTGAAGCGGGACCCTCAAGATGGATTTTCTCTTTTCGCTACTGCCAGCTGATGCCCTCCCCTCCCCTTGCCCTCACCCCATATTTTTCTCAACCCTTAGCCTACCACTGCAGAATCTGGTATGACCCACCATTAGGGAGTCTGCATTTCGGAGGAGTTGGAAATAACCCTCGACCATCAACACATTTCAAAGACCTTTTGCCTGTGGCTTGGTAAGATGCCTGTCCAGCTACTGAGCTCACCAGTAACATGAGCAGATAGGGAGAGACCACCTCTGCTGGAAGACAGGGTCTATGCCATGTGGGGGTCCAAGACTCCAGCAGAAGATGTTTTTCACCAATGGAGGGGTGATGGGGAAAACAAAAGTAAGAAAAAAGTTAACTTGTATTATGTATTTTTACTACACTTTTCTTAAAAATAGAGCAATGGGAAAACTGAAACAGATTGACATTTTTCTCAACAGGAATCCATACTTAACAGTTCTGGCTTTCATTAAATTTTGCTCTTTGGTACTTGAGCCTTTTATTTAACATCTATATTTGTTTTAACTCTCTTGGCACATGTGTGAAAGGATTTTTGCTTGATCAAACACTAAATATTTTTTTGGTTCCTGTTTTTCTTTCAAACAGCCAGGGGTTTTTTTTTTCTTTTGGTATTTGCATAAAATGAAAATATCACCAAGAATTAAATCACTGTGGATCCATTATCTACTTTTCATATTTTTCCATTCCATTTCTTTGCCATTTCTGAAGCCAGAGCTCTAAACGATGTTATTTCCTTATTGCTAAGCCTAAGTTCAGTACGTTTTTTTAATGATGACCACTACCCTTGAATCACAAAGAGCTCTCAAACAAGTCATTTCAGCCAAACTAGATCACTGGGTTATTTATCCAAATAAGATAACAACAACAACAAAAAGACAGAAGGGTACTGGTTTTCAAGGGCCACAGTTCCAACTGCATAAGGAGCAGGGTTATACTGGCAGTGGTTACAGTACCTTTGGGAACTGGATGGCTCACAGGGAATGTCTTCCAGACATCCCCAAGTTGGAGTCTGGGTGTATCTGTGATGTGCAAAGTCACAACCAAAACAAATCTAGACCAGGCTTATAAATAGATCTTCTTAGTCCTCAGACCACATGACCACCCCCTACCCCTTATCTGAAAGTTTTTCTTCCACTCAAGAAAGATGGGCTTTCTGTAAAGGATCTGACATTTGTTGACACTTAAATACTGATGATTAAGACAAGTGTCTTCTTTCCCAAGGAACTATGCATAACAGCAGGAGTCAGAGGTCTGAAATAACAGTGGCATCGCAGGCAACAACTACCATGGTTTCAGAGAGCTGGGGGAAGGGAAAGAAGCCAATAGACTTCATGATGCAGACCCACCTGCAATCACCTCCAGCATCTAGGGTGACTCTGAATGAAGAAGCCCTTAGCACCAACCAGCTGCCACATGGACAAAACTGATCTATCAAATAAATAGCTGGGATAATGATCATGATGTCTGTAAGGGCACAGACTATCATGCAATGAACACTTACTATGTTAAGTACACTTCATATCTTCTATACCATGACAATGGCCCTCTAAGATAGGACCTTACAGATGAGAAATCTCAGACTTAAAGAGTTATCACAACCTCCTCACAGTCCTGTAAGTGACAGAGCTGAGATTTAAACTGCGTCTGCCTGGAATCCAAAGGCTTTACGTTGCCCATCTCTCTGCAAACCAGGTAATGATAACGTGGTGGCCAGAAAAATCACAGGCAAAGAGTTCTCCACCATCCTGTAATATCAAAGTAACCAAAAACGGAATGGTTCAAGCTATACCTACCACATCTTTGGGAAAGCCAGCCTATCTTCTTCTAGGGCATGAGATATCACCAATCCAGATAGGATTAACCCAAAAGGAGAAGGGGAGGAAGAGTCTCTTTTCCCCCATTAAAATAGATCCAGGCTAGGGAGCAGCAAGCAGGTTGGAAAGGGGACTGAAAAGCGGGTCCCCTGCAGAATAGTTGGTTCATCCTGGAGAAGGATCCTCACAGCTGGATCCTGGGGATATGGTGCCAGCTTTCTGTGTGGACGAGACCAGAATCAGTTCTGGAAGTTAGAGGGCAATAGACTTAGGCTCAGCTAAAGAAAAGAGTTCCTAATGGTCAAAGTAGCCCCATGGTAGTATTAGACTGCCCCTGTCAATGAGATGTCGCAGGTATGAAAGTTGAAAAGTACATCCTCTAATTTTCCTTGCTTTATCTTGCATCTTTTACAGCCCTGTTCAGGTTATCTGCTAAGTAACACTCTGATTTATACCCAGAGAGGATCAGCAAGGCCCTACACAAATAGGCATGAATATCACTGAAATAACGTCAAAAAATCAGTGTATCCTAATTAAGAGATGAGATGGCGAGTTCCTTTCTTCCCAAACACTACTGTTTTCTCTAGGAAAAAATGTCTATGGAGGTCCATTCCTATCCCAATCTACAGATAAGAAAACTGAGGTTCATGAATAAGAAGCTACTTCCTCCTCTCCTATCAGATGACTAGAATAGCATTTTCTCCTCTGGGACCATGGAAATTTTACTGCCATCTGGCAACCTGGATGCTGGTGTGAATCCGGCCACTGACAAGCAACCCTAACCCAGTGCTTTGCAAATTTCAAAGAACTTTTGTTTCTTGACGTTTCCAGATCCTACCACGAGTGTAGAAGCAACATGCTAGAGGAGAAAGTCCAGTTTACGAGATTAGGATTCACAATACCTGGCTCTATTCTTCCTACCTTTACAAACTTGGACAAGAAAATTAACTACCTGAAACTCCTTTTCCTATCAAAGAAATGGGACATTTGATGTCAAAATAGGCAGTGACTCTTGACTCTACCAGCACACTGGAATCACCTAGGGAACTTTAAATCAAATCACCAATGCCCAAGATGCATCTCCAGGCACAGATTGCCTGAGTGCAGGCATGGTTATAGTTTTGTTTTGAACGCTCATATGATTAAAATGTGCAGCCAAGGTTGACAACCACTATACCTGGGACAACCTGGGGATAAAGAAAATGCTCATGAAAACTGAAAATTTCAAAGCATTATATTAGGGTTATCTGTCAGTTGCCAGACTCACACCAGAACCCTGGTTACCTGATGGAAGTCAACTCTCCACGGCCCCAACGGGAGAAAATACCTTTATATTCGTCTGATACAAGAGGAGAGGATACAGTCCTCACCTGGGGCTCTAAATGCTCCCTTATCCTTTAAGTATGTTTGTAATAATAACCTGCTGGGGGAAGAGAGAGACAGCAGGACGTTAGAGATAAGATAAAATCATCTGAGCATCATCCACAGGAAAGGAGGGGGGGGGGAAACTCTTCCCAATGAGTCAGCCTACAACCCAGCCAGTTATTTTCCAAACTGGAAAACTACTTGGCTGTTTCCACTACCGACACCAGATCCCACCACCTGCACTTCTAACACAGTCCACCGGGAAGGCGTTGCCTATCAGCCTTATCTTCCATAGGACTCTGAGTCCAACACCTCTAACTTCTCCTCAGGACTATGCTGGCCATTTTTGCAGCCCTATACACAAGGGAAGAGGGAACCAGTGCTTGCTTAGCACTCACTGCATACCAGGTATGATTCTAGAGCTTCACAAGCATCTCATTTAGTCCTCAAAACAATTCTGTGAGGTGGGAATTTATCACCCCTCTTTGCCCTGGGAGGACATGGAAGCTCAGAGTGGTTCAGGTCATGCAGCCAACTCATGACTTGACCTAGATTCTAACCCGGTTTGTCTCTCTCCAAAGTCACTACCTTTTCACTTTACTTGACCATCTTCTAAGGAGATTTCACCATGCTAATGCAAAGCACTCATCTAAGACTGAAAAGATATGAAGTCTCTTGCCTGCAGGACTGCCTATCTGTGATACAACCCTGGGCAACTCATTTCCCTAATTGGGGTCTTAGTGACCTCTTTTGTGAAATGAGAGAAGGGGGCGTCAATCTAACCGATCCCTAAAGTCCCTGGTTGTAGACTTATGTCAGTGGTTCTCAACCAGAGGGGATTTTTCACCCCCTGGGACACTTGGCAATATCTGGAGATATTCTTTGTTGCCATAACTAGGGATAGAGGGTAATATTGGAATTTAGTGGGTAGAGGCCCAGGGATGCTGCTAAACATCCTACAACACATGGGGCAGCCTCCCACGACAAAAAATTATCCAGCCCAAAATGTCAACAGCCCTGAGGTTGAGAAACCCTGTCTTATGTAATTACAGCATCTCAATAGCCTGTTGAGAGGCAGATGATGGCAGGATAAGGCTGAATAGGAAAAGGGCAAGGATTCTAAGTCAGGTGAACCATCAGAGAAGATGAACAGTTACATGAATTTAGACAAGGAAGAAGCCGAGTTCAGGGAGGTAGGCCAGAAGAGTTTGGCCCGCAGACAGGGCAAGAGAAGCCAAGGCTGGGGATTCCATCAGGCAGCCAGACAGAGTTAACACCTGTGACTCAGGAGACAGCAGGGGGCTCTGCCGGCAGTTAGTCTACACTCCGCCCAGTCTCTTTTTGCAAGTGACTCTGCAGCCAGAACCAGCTGAGAGACCTGCAGGTGGGCCTCTCCATTCCCCAAAAGACTCAATAAGCGTCACTTTTAATTCCAGAATATACACCCTTCCTTCTAACAAACATAGGCAATGAGCAGTCACAGGAGGATGTCATGAGGAGTACGGAGGCAAAGAAGAGATAGTCCTAACCTCAGAGACTTGATAGGAAGGAAAAATAAGATGCGTAAGTACAATTAAGTAGAACACAAGGAAAAAAAGGCAAAGTGCCTGGGTCCAGCCTTTCACAAGCCACTCATCACCTTGTATCCAGCCTCCCAAAAGGGAACTCTGACATCTACCTCTTCCCATTTAGATTTTGCATTCATGAGACCAGGGACCCTCTCTGCTTCAGCACAATGCCTGGCACATGATAGAGCCTTCACCAATCTTTGTTGAATGACCTGATGAATGAAAGAGGTAGAGCTGAAATGCGCTCTGGTGTCCAGAGGAGGCAGAGATCACTTCTGCCTGGGGAAACAAGCGAAGGAGGCCATGATGTTCCTGAGTTGCCATTGAGGGTGTGTAGGCGTTACGCAGCCAGAGAGAAAAGAGAAGACATTCAGAGAAGAGGAAACAGCATAAGCCAGGGCATGAAGGCAGGAAAAGGCAGGGCCTGCTTGGGAAAGGACAAGTTCCTTGTGCAGCGGGTACCACATGGCCAGGGCGAGCAGTCAAAGAGAAGGCTGGACTGGACACAGGGAGCTGTTGCTTTAATTCACTGTGAAATAGGGAAGTGCAGTTTTTTGGGCTGAGAAAGAAATTCATTTCGGTGTCAGGTATTGAGTTTAGCAAGCAGCATATATTTTCGGCATCTACTACCTGCCCACGCCGGGGTAGGCACTTTACCCCACTGCTCCCACTTAATCCACATGGCAGAAGGTCCATGAAGCAGAATTACCATCCCTACTTGATACCTGAGCCAAGCAGGGCCCAGAGATAAAAGGAGAACATTGGCCACCTAGAATTCCTCTAATTCCTACAACACAGTAACAGATCACTGGGAGATCCTAGGAAGCCATCTCTCCTTATGACAGATTCCAATCAAAAATCCCCAAGGGACACTACCAGAAAAGGACAGACCCACCACCCATGGATGGCACTGGCTTGACTATGCCAGCTGTCACCAGAGAAGGAGCCAGTGACTTCTAGGGCACCGAGAGGTATCATGTCACCAAGACACTAAGGATTCTGGGTTCAGTCTATACTCAGTAAAAGGGGGCCATGATGGATTCATAAATCAAGCCACAAACACAAGATGAGGAAGTGCAGCTGCTTGGCAGCATTTTCACCATTCCTGCTGTAGCAAAGCATTCTCCCCAGTTCCTGAAGGACTGTAGGGGTTTTGGCCCAGGGAAATTTTCACAATAGTATCTCACATGTATCACGTGGCAGGGGACCCTTGGATGTGTGTGTGTTTGGACTATTGTCACAGTAAGGCTGTTGTTACCAACAAAGAAAACAGGATACAAAATCAATCTGTAAACTCCAAGATACAGAAACCATGTGGTACCACAATTAGTGGTGATTTATTGAACATCTTCTCTGGGCTGGGCATTTTACATACATTGTCTGAGTTCATGCTCACATTTCCTTGGGGAGAGAGACTTGGATTTCCACAGGAGGAATGTTTCACATAAATGACTGAGACTCAGAACAGTTCGTAAGAGTTGGTAGGGACCTTAGAGATCATTTAATCATTATTTTACCCAAATACATTTTATGAATAAGTAAACTTGAGTTCGGAGAGAGTAAGTGACTTGCCCAGGGTCACATAAATTCCTGATTAAAGCAAGCTAGCCCTCCTGATTCAAAGCCCGGGGTACTTTACATGCAGCAAAGAGAGCTTCTTACATGCAAACAACCCTGAAACTCAATGTCTAGCTTTTTTCCCAGCCCTGTAGGTCTAGATAGATGTACCTGGATAAACTGGACCATGATCTGGGGAAGGTAGGGGTTTGGGGAGGGTTTTGGTTTTGGTTTTGGTTTGAGGCAGCTGAAAACTCTAGTCAAGACCAGTCTCAAATCAAAGTAAAATATGCAAATGCCTAGCTGGTGGCACTTGAGGACTGTGATAAAATTTTCCCCCAATCAAAAACATTTCCTTGGTGTTTACTTTGTTCCCCAAATTCCTTATCCAGGATGAAGCCCTTTATTCCACAAAGTTAAGTTTCCTTGTAAGTGCTCTTGGGAGGCAGAAATATCCAGCAAAGTCAAACCTGTTATAAGGTGTTTTCTTGATAGCAGCTTTTGGTAGGAATACTAGAGGCACTCAAAGGACAGGAGAGGCACAGGGAGGTAAGCAAAGAATTCAGAATGAAAAATTAAAGTTGACTGAAGGCCAGTGTCGTATTTTTACATTTAGGAAGCCCTCGTTTTAATATACTTATCTAAAAAGTAGTCATGAAGCAACAGGAAAAACTGGTTATTCAGCAGAAAGGCCTGAGGTTAGATGTACATTTGAAGTAGGAAATGAAGCAGTTATCTAAACAGTTCCAAGAAGAAAAAATGATTTTAAAAAACTTTATCTAGATTTTTAAACAAATAAAACAGTATTATCCTTTTCTTCATCTTACCTTCAAACTATGATCAGAAAAAAACAAATCATTTTGGTTTTTCTTTCAAAAAACATGGACTGTGACCTAGAGGTCCTGTCTTCACACAAAAACCCACTTAGGAATTTTTTTAAAAAAAAGAAACTGTTAATTTAATCTGATTGAGTAATCTGTCCAATGAACTGCTTAGAAACCATTTAGTGATGATGTAAAAACTAACTTCTCAGCTATTGGAAATCCATTAGAAAGAAAACAGTGCCATACTGGGAGTAAACATCTGTGGGTTTTGGCCACCTGGGGAACCACTCCTGTTACCCTATAATCCTGTGGTCCTGATTGTGTTGCTAATCATAGTATCCTGCCTTCCCCATATCCCTGGCCCAGGCAGTTATAGTTCCTTTTTGTCCTGACCATAACGATTGGGCTAGACATGATCTTGTGACCCAAGTCTGGAAAATTAGAATCCTTCCCTGGGACATTTTTAATCTGGAGTTCGAATGAGAAGGGGGCCTTACACTTTGAGTCCAAGCTAAAATTATCCAAGGGCTATCTTCTGAATCACAGAAAGTCAGACTCCTGTGTAGGAGAAGAGGAAAAAGCCAGCTCACCCAAGCCAAGATGCAGGCTGGAAGGAAAGAGTCCTGACATCATTTGAGCCCCTGGCCCCCAATGTTCCAGAGGCTACCCCTTCTCCAGGCTCAGTGATGGGAACTAACCTATGTTCTCTTCTGCCTGGGCTATTTTGACTTATAGTTCCATCTCCAACAACAAAAGGAATTCTGATTCATCGGTGACCAGCTAGGAACCATAAAATAACTAATTAAGAAAAAGAAAATCAGTAACTGAGCTCTAACCAATTGTTTCTACAGTAGCAATTGGTTTGACTGAATTCAGATTTTTCCTGTCCAAATCCATCTGCAGGTACTGAGGCACCCATGTCACAGCCTGAGTTCAGTCAGCCTCCATTTTCTTCCCTGCTGTCAGGGGAAAGAAGGCTTTCCTGCTCATCTGTCTTCTACTGTGACTATTAACTCACAAATGAGGGAAAGTCTTCTGAAAAAGACATGGTGTTAAGGTAGCAGTAAGTGAGGCCTCGAATGGGTTCCTTTCTGTCCATAAAATTCTGTTTTCTTCAACCTTTGGGAAAAAGCATATTAGCAGAGAGTCTCTCTCTACTTTCTTTCCTCTACTCCTTTGTCTTTGTCTCTACCTCTCTCCCTTCGAATCATTTCAGGGAGAAAAGGAGAGCTCTTCTTGTTCATGTTTATTTCTGTTCTGCAGGGGAGACTGGATAGCTACTGTTCGCTATAACTTTGCTTAAATGTTTTGACGGAAAGAAACACACCACATGCATAAATTTCATGAGGATTTGAGGGAGACTGCATAGACAAATGAGAATAAAGAGAAAAGTGATACTTTGTACTGATGCACAGGCCAGCAAGGCAGGGCAGGAGCTGAGTGCTTCTGGAAGTCCCTGAAAAGTCTCATTCCATCCTGTTGGCTCATTCACACATGATTCCATTCACTCTAATTTTTTTTTTCCCCTTAAAGTGATGGTTGTTCTGGAATAATCATCTTTCACATTGCCACAGAATTCTGCAGCCACCAAGTCTTTCATAACCATGGTCTATCCTGATCAAGAGCAATGTCCTAAATAGTGTACAGAATAGAGATGAGTATTTTCATTTTATAAATAAAACCCGAGGCTTAGGAAGGTCAAGAGACTTGCCCAAATTCACATGAGCAAAACTGGGTAAACAGGATCTGGCATATGACCCCCTGATTCACAGTCTCTGCACTCCATCACGTGATGACCCCAGACAGCTGCTAGTGATGGGATACCCCTTAGGTGGAGGGAAAAAGCAGAAGTGTGCATGAACTAACTTGAGGATGTGCTTGGCCCAGGGCTGGCCCTACAAACAAGGGAGAAAAGAGGAGAAAACTGGTATGTTTTACAGGAAGAGCCAAGCAAAAGGGTGGTCTGATAGACATTTTTGTTGCCATTATTAGAAATTTAAGGGGTTGGCAAAAATTCTGCTCCACAGAGTGCCTTAAGGGGAATCCTCCGGAGGGTTGCAATGAATGCCTTCTAAGGAATTAACCATGAGCTGCCTGAATTCCTCTGTGGGACAAGCAGAGACAGTGCTGCCATTTTTCCCAATAGCATGGCCTCTCTCCTCCAGAGAGTGATGAAAAATATTTAAAGAGTATCAGTCAGAAGAGTGTCAGGTTGTTCGGCTTCTCAGTCTGGTACAGATAACTTTCTGTGAGCCAGTCCCTCCCTGACAGCATCATATCTACTCTCTTCTAATGCCCAGAGAAATGGTCTGAGAGGCAGGCATCATCTATGTGTTCACTCATCCAGCATCTAGAGAACTTCCAGCTGATGGAACCAGGTTTGCATTTCAGACTTGTCTGACTCCAAACTTCCCTTTATCCCAGTCTGGCAGAAAAATAAGTGCTGAATCTTCATTGAAAACCAAGAATCAGGACCTTGTAAACTGGCTCATGGTTCCTTCTTTGGAGATGTGGATTTACAGTGAAAAATCTATAATTTCTCATGCACTCTTTTCTCCCATAACCACTAGAGAAAGGGTTTGCTGCAAGGCTATGCATATGGCCTCATTCTAGCTTCAGAATAAGCCTGTGGGGGGCACAGGGCAGGTGCTCATATCCCCATTTTACAGAAGAGGAAACAAAGGCTCAGAGGGATTGAATGGGTTGCCCAAGGCCAAACCATGACTTTTAACTACAGCTGCAGAAGCCTTCCCATTCCGTGGCCTCACCAAGCCGAGAACTGTATGGTGCCCAATGAATTAATGAGTTAACGATGGACGACAATTCAAACCTGCATCTCAGAGGGATTGTGCTTCCAGATTCTCAACATGCAACTCCACGCGTCTCCTTGCTACGGGAAACCAAGTCTCACTGAATGGTCAAATCTGCAGAAGGAATCTCTTCCTCCTACAGACCCCCAAGGCAGGTGTCAGCAGTGCCATTTCCTCCTGACTTGGTGTTCTCCACCGCCCCAGAGCACCAGCAGCCCACCTGCAGGTGTGACTCCATCTGCTCTTTCCTTACCTGTCTTACCTCTTGCTCCTTTCCACTGGCTGGCATGCTGCCAGAGCCCACCCTCCCCTGCGCCCCCTGCCCCAGCATCGGTACCCTGAGCCATCTCTGCCCGCCCATCTCCCAGGCCAGCACAGCAAGACCGATGGTGGCAAGAAGTGTATGTGGAATTTAAGTCAGAAGGCTGCAAGCAGACCAGACTGGCTGCCCCAGCCCCACCGGAATGACAGTCCTGCTGTGCTAGTCTTCTCACAAAGGTGCAGCCGCGCCTGTGCCAGGGAGGGAAAGGTGAAGAGAGATGGCAGATGTCTGGGACTCATAGGATTATCATTTTCTACCTGTTGAGTTAATCACATGCAATTTCCCAGAATCCCAGACTCTCCCAAATAAGACAGCCAGAGAGCTGGGCAAACGGTTACTATCTAACACATGACTCTTGCTTGCATACTTCCAGGAACGTGGAAACTCACCACCTCCTCCAAGTTGCTGTATCTACACTCTGCCTGCTCTGATTGGAAAAATGCAATATATGACCTAGAGACATGTCCCTAGGCTGTGGTTCTTGGTTTGCCCTCCCAAGTGTCCCTCCTCTTCCCAGAGATCAGAAGGCAATTCTCACCTCCTCCTCCTATCCTGTACCCCCCTCAAGGTAAACATGGCCATGGTCTCAATAACACATCATGTGATATGGTTTCCTTACTCTCCAGGGTCATGTCAAGGTTACACATGTGTATGTATAGACGTATACACAAGCATTTTGTAAACTGCAATGTGGTACACCAACTGTAAGGGAGTGTTACTATTACTACTGTTACTATTACTTCCACGGTTTGTGTTTCTCCTCAGCATTCTAGTGATGTTCCAGCTCGTCACTTTATCCCTAAAATGTAGCCCAAGACAGCTCACTGTCACCAACTCCCTCAGCCTCAAGATGAGAAGGAAGATAGTAGCTCATCTTTCATGAGTTCAATGTTAAATAAACATTTTACATCATTAGCCACTTAATCCTCACAAGAGTCTGTGCTGTAAAGAGGCTGTAAGCATACTATTACAGATGAGGAAACTGAGGCCAAGAGAATATAAGTAATTTGCCCAAGATTGAAAATTATAAAGGACAGAGTTAAAATTAGGGTTCAAGTCTGTGGGACCCCAGAGCCTGATCATCTAACCATGATGCTTCAGGGTTTCAGAAGTTATCCGACATCAAAAGTCACAGTTCTGTTCTGTTCATTCATCAGGAACTGAGGACTTTGAGAAAGGGTTCCTGTCCCCAAGTAGGAAGTGTTCTGGGAAACAGGGCGGGAGGGAAGCAGGTGGTCGAGGGGTACCCCAGTCACTGTCATCCTCGGTGCCTGGAGTTCAGTCTGGACATGGAGTGCTGAGGACACCCCAAATCTGCAAGCAGCCCAGATGTGTTTTGGTGGGACTAGGAATTGGTCATCAGTGAAAGTATAAAGGATTGGCTTCCACTCTGTGGAGACCCAGATCTCCTCTAAGGCCCCTGTGGGAGCTCATTCTGAGGAGGAGGAGCCCACAAAATCTCAGAATCACAGAGCACATGCTCTAGGCGGGGTCTTCACGTTTGGGGATAGGCTGAAGAGTAGGACAGCGTGCTCTCCAAGAGTGGGGAACACGGCATCTTGAGTTCAGATCCTGACAGTCAGATAACATCAGGCAGTTAGTTCAGTCAGTTAACCTGTCCGAGCTCTGTGCGCTCATCTCTAAACCGGGGACAACAATGCCTTCCACAAAGGCTGGACTACATGACCTCAAGCATGTTAAGCACCCCACACAAGGCTGGGCACGTCTAGACCTGATAAACAATAAATGTGAGTTAGGATGACCAAAGAGAAGGTGTTAAGCATCTTCAGGGCAGCTTTTGGTTCTCTAAATGCCATTTGCACTTTTAATTAGAGACAGAAGATTTTTCAAATCTTGCTTTTCCTTAATTGGCTCTCGTGCAAATCAAATCAAATCAAATCAAATCAAAATAAATCACACACAAAGACAAAAATACCTCTTAGCTCTTATCTCATCTGAATCTCTGTTCCCCCAATAAGGAACAGCCCTATGCAAGAAACAAGACGTGCCCAGTTGTCACAGAGCTAGTTGGTGGAGGGGGAGCAGAACTCTATAACACTCCCTGACATCTGTTTCCAAGCCCTGAGATCCTTAATGGGAATTAGGAGAGGAAAGGGGGGTGGGAAATCTGCCACCCTGTGACAATCGAGGCCATCTGAGCCAATGACACGGGCTGCCTCCGCATCTGACAGAGAGCCCCACAGAGGCCACCAGGTATACAGACACTGCTGTTCAGGATGTTAAAGCTGTTCTCTCTCCTTCGAGGCCACTCAGACTGGCATTTTAAAAATGAGCATCAAATCCCCAAATGGTGCAAATTATCTGTGCTTAGAATCAAAACCTAAAATGAGTAAGTTTGTAGTAAAGCCAGAAGGAAAATCAAGATTTCCTGAATATTTCAATCAAGACATTTACCAACCTAGATGGCTACTGTGTTTTGATTTTTTAAGACTTTATATTTAGAGCAGTTTTTAATTCATAGCAAAACTGAGAGGAAGGTGCAGAGGTTCCCATACGCCCCTTGCCCTCACACATTCATAGCCCCCCCATTATCAACACCCCCTACACGAGTGGTACATTTGCTATAATCAATGAACCTACAATGACACATCACCATCACGCCAAGCCCATATGGTGCACTCTTGGTGTTGTACAGTCTATGGGTCTGGACAAATGTATAATGACACATATCCACCACTGTACAATCATACAGAACAGTCTCACCACTCTAAAACTCCTCTGTGTTCTGCCTATTCATTCCTCCCTCCTCCCCTACCGCTAGCAACCAATGATTTTTTTTTTTTTTTTACTGTCCCCACAGTTTTACTTTTTCCAGAATGTCACACAGTTGTAATCATACAATGGGTAGCCCTTTCAGATTTTCTTTGGCTGTTCTGGTTTTTCTTGCTGTATAACAAACTGCACCAAAATTGAGTGACTTAAAACAATCAGATTCTGTGGGTCAGGAATTTGAACAGGATACGGCTCTTCTCTGGTCCATGATGTCTGGGGCATCTGGTGGGAAGACTCAGGCTAAGCATGGCTCACAGCCCAGGATCTGGAACCATCTGCAGGTCCCTTTATCCTCACATCTGGCACCTGAAACAACTGACGGACTAGGCCTGCCACTTACAGAGTCTACACATAGCCTCTCCACGTGGCTTGCATGTCCTCACAGCATGGTGGTTCCTACACTGTCATGAAGTTCAGGCTCTAAGCATGAATGTGATGATGAACAAGGCATTTCCATTCATAATCCTCCCTCAGAAATCACGTGCCATCACTTCCATTACACTCTATCAGGCAAAGCAGTCACAAGCACACAGAGTCAAGGGGAAGGGACAGCGTCAACTGGAGGAGCGTCAAAGAATTTGCAGGCATGTTTTTTTTTTATTGGCACAGTTGCCATTGTGAGTGTATCTCAGCAACCTAAAAATAACCTTAAGCTTCTCGAGGTCAGGGCCCTGTCTTACACTCCCCTCCCTCCTCCTCAACTCTAAGCACGAAGCAGGGACTCGATGCTTACATGAAATTAACATTCTGATCCAACCCCTACCTGGGACTGCAGCCCCTGGCAGGACTCTGGTCAAGGGTGACTCTTAGTTCTATGTCACTCCTCCTTCTTCTCTTTTTTGCCCCACTCTCCTCACCCACTCCATTGGTAAGATTTATCAGTCCTACTTCAAAATATATCAGGAGTCTCTATCCACATTGATAGAGACTTCATCAGAATACAACTCTCCTGCAAAAAAATCTTTCCCTGACATCCAATGCTCTTTGACCCATAGGATTGCTCATCTGTAGGATGTGGCCCATGGCTACCCTCGGCCTCATTCATCTTGTTTCCCCCTCACTCACTGTTGTCCAGCCTGCGATGCATTAAGCCCTTCCCACCACCTCCAGACCTGGCTTGTACTTGCCCTGGCCCCCAGAATGCGCTTTCCTGAAGCTACTGGCACACCTGCTGATTCTTTTCCTTCAGGTGTCAGCTTGAATGTCTCCTCCTCAGAAAGGCTACCTGAGCACCCTGTCTCCAAACACCTACGGTCCCTTCATAACAGTTACCGTAGCCCATGATGACAGTGATGTTTTTTATATTCTTGTTTATCTTGTCTTGTTTCTTGCAGGTGTGGTGGCCTTGTCATTCTTGTTCACTGCTCTGCCCTCTGCATCTAGAATCCTCTCTGGTCCCACAGCATGTGCTCAATAAGTATCTGGGAAATGAATGAGCCAGATGCAATGCTGCACTGCTTCTGGGAGCAGAAGAAATTAAGCCTGTAACTTTATTTACTCTCAAAAAAGCAAATTACAATGATTCCCTACCCTTGCCGGTGATCTGTTGGTCGGCACAGGCTGCACTTTATAAGACAGAATAGAAAGAATTGGAGAATATTAGTGCTTTGGTGGCATCCTCAGAGCTCATTTAATTCCTCACATTGTAAATGAGAAAATTGGAACCCAGAGAGGCCACGGGATTTCACCCAAGACCATATCTATTCTTCATAATACAGTATTTCTTGGTGTTTAATTTCTTTAATTAAACAAGCAATTGTCCACTGGAAAGATGGAAATTATACAGAACTATGTCTCATAAAGACAGGAGCTCGTTTTCCCACTCTGCTCTCCAGGAGAGACCACTGTTTCTAGTATGTGTGCTGCCAACGCCAGCACGAGAGGCCACTGGTTCTACTTTGGACGGAATCCTTCCCGGCTTCTCTGCATGTGCTTATCAATAAATATATGTGCACATAGGTACAACTCTAGCTTCACTGTAACACTTAATATTTGAAAATTAGCTTAGATTTAGAAATAAAAAGACTTCATTATGAATGTATCTTTTTTTCCAAATATCAGCAACCACAGAAGTTTCAAGGGAAGGGAGTCTATTCTGTGCTACCCAGTGACAGAGGGAAGTCCTCAAGGCAGGTGGCTCTGGGGGACTGACCTCAGGGACCCAGGGAACAAATGAACTCTGCTCTCTTCAACTATTCAGGACCTGCTATTTGGGTGGTAAGTGAAATTCTAAACCTTCCTGGTGACTAAGCACTGACTGATTTATAGGAACTATTTCAACAGCTGAATCACCTCCTATACCTTTGTAGAAGTCAAAACTAGAAGAGGAAGAAAACTGTTAGAAAAGGAAAGTAGTGGAGAGGAGTGAGAAAAAGGGAGTGAGAAGAGTTTACCAATTAAGAAGAGACAGCTGGACAACATGGATGGACCTAGAGATGATCATATTAAGTGAAGAAAAGTCAGACAGAGAAAGACAAGTATCATGTTATCACTTATATGTGGAATCTAAAGGAAAATGATACAAATTCTATTTACAAACCAACAAGAGACTCAGGGACATAGAAAACAAACTATGGCTACCAAAGGGAAAAGGGTTAAAGTAGGGGTTGGGATTAACAGATACACATTACTATATACAAAATAGATAGACAACAAGGTCCTAATGTACAGCACAGGGAACTACATTCAATTTCTTATAATAACCTATAATGAAAAAGCATCTGAAAAGAAAATATATATGTATGTATATGTATAACTGAATCACTTTGCTGTACACCTGAAACTAACATTGTAAATCAACTACACTCCAATAAAAAATAAAATTAAAAAAAGAAGAATTTCACCTCTCCCCAAGAAAAGAAGAGAGAGCTGGAGCCAGACTGGGCTCAAACTCTGCGGCCTCACCAAGCCTCAGTTTCTCCATCTGTAAAGTAGGGTAACAGCAGTTCCAGTGTCACGGGACATGATACATATGTGCCGGCCCAACATGGGAGCTATTTGTAAAGTGAACAGGTGGCAATGACTCTGCCCCAGATCCTTCTTTTACATTTTATTGATAGGTTGAGACAGAAATTGAACTTTGTCATGAACTTTAAATATTCAAGATCTTTAAAAGGTAAAAGTTGTTCATTACACCAGACTCAAGGAGAAGCTGGGACCAGGGAGGGGGCATAACAGAGCTTGCACTCTTGTTCTCTGTAGCAAGAATAGGATGGAGAAACCCCACGCCCAGCCTTCTGAGGCCAAGATGGCACATCTGCAGAATGAACATGAAAACGAATATATGTATGTATATGTATGACTGAAGCATTATGCTGGACACCAGAAACTGACACAGCGTAACTGACTATACTCCAATTTAAAACAACAACAACAAAGACTATGAAAAGCAAAAACAAAAACAACAAAACCAAGAATGAACATAACACATCTTTCCCTCCCACCATAAGGACCAAGTGTGGTTGGGGACGTTGTAGGGGAGGGCACCTGACGTCATATAGGTCTCACCAAATACGGAATGTGTGAGTAAATGAATGGATGGATGAGTGGGAATGGCATGGGATATGGAAAGAGTGGCCCAGGTTCTGTCACTTATGCACCAAATGTCCTTGTAAGTCACTAAGTCTCCTCATCTATGATCTGGAGGTACTCTACCTCAGCAATTCTTTTAACATCTCTGACAGGGGGAATGGGGAAGTTCAGCCCAGGATCAACTTATCCACTAGACTAGTGGATGCAATGCCCAGGGCCCACTATACTTTGAGGAACTCACAAAAATGTTTTTCATTTCTTTTAAAATCCGAGGAAAAAAATGTACTTTCAGGTCAAATAAAATGTTCTGTTATATAATAATATATTCATCTGTATACCAATACAGTCATAAAGTATAATTTTAATATTTTTATGAAGGAAAAGGCCCATGGAAGTCAGAACATGACCCTGGCTCAGCTCTCCTCCTAGCCCAAGAAGATGACCCCAGAAACCCTAGAACTCCAGAGCAAACTGCCTGAGAACCATGACACTGTCCCAGGGGTGTGAGATAAAAAAGGGAACAGACTTGTTTTAAATGTCCCCAAGGAATGGAACTCAGATTCAAGATGCTGCAGGAGAAACTCAGACGTGAAGGTCGCTTTGCATCCACTTCCAAATAGACTATGATTCTCAATAGTTACCGAATTTGTGGGTTTTTTTTTTTTTAACTTCTAAACACAGATCCTAGTGTTTCTCCAACAAAATGCTCCTTCTGCACTGAGAGTAAGATGACAGAGTCCAGCAAGAGATTGAAGTATTCTGAGAAAACCTCCCTGGACCTCATCTACAAATTAAGGCCATAGAATTTCAGGGTCCTTCCTCTCTCAAATTCTTAGATTTAAACTTGAAAGAGAAAATGGAAATAAGCTATATGAAGGTGTCCAAAATAAGTGGTTATATTTTGCAATAGCGTTTCTCCTGTTTTAGAAAACTGCAAAATCTTTTAGACTGCTTCTTAATTTCTAGATTTCTTCTTTTGAAAAATATGGCAGAGACTAAACGCTGCTGACCCAAATCCATTTTCTCTTCTTCCTAGGCATGTAGGCTACATTTCCCACCATCCCTCGCATGTGGCCATGTGACTGAGCTTAGTAAATGAAAGATGAGCAGAAGGACTTATGCCACTTCCAGGTGTGACTCGTTAAAAGTCCCATGGATAGCACTCCAGGCTTTTTTTTCTTATACAGCTAACGACTGGTTGGCTACATGGAGTAGCTACCTCACACATCCCACCCATCAGAACTTCTGACTGTTATGTGACCCAATCAATTTCTATTTTGTTGGCCCATACACATTTGAATCTGTTTGCTACTAAGATCTGGCATGCCCTAAGTAATGACAAACCCCAAACTCAAATCCAGCTTTCTTTTAGAACACACAATGGAAAACCACAGCATTTCTTTAAAGTCCTTGAAACTAAACAGTCTATGCAATAGTCACAGTTGCCTTTTGAAAATATGTAGGACAAATGCATTTAAGTAAAGTCCCAGCTTATGCACCAAAATGTGAACTCCCAATAAAAGAGAAATGGAACTTTGGACTTAGATGTGGTCCCTGTGTATGTATCTCATAACCCATTTTTCCTGTCTTCTCTTTGATACTTCCAAGAAGCTTCTTATTTAGGATTCATGAAAACTGTTCTTTTTAAAGAGGGAAAATGAATCAATGACCCCATTTAGGCTAGAAGTCATCTTTCCCTTTTCTGATTCCCAATACCACTGTGTCGTTCATATGGAATCCTTCTGCTTTACTGTGTAATCTAGTTATTTTGTGCCTGTCTTATCTTCTAAATGAATGATCCTCTGGGGATGTCAAGTACCATCTGTCCCACTACTACTAAGCTGACTGTCCCGCCCACAGCCTCTGCTGCCCAAGAAGCTGCACTTGATGCAAGTAAAAGCACTCCCAAGGCTAGCCGGCAACCTCCTGTGGTCTGGCTTCGAGAGAGGGACTGAACCAATCCTTGTCTGTCCCTCGGGAAGGAGGACGAGGGAATGTAAGAAAATGAGAGACTTGCTAGGCGAGCAAGACCAGGAAAGGAGGCATCAGAGCTGAGCCAGAACCACGACAAGGCCAAGCCACATGCGAGATGGATTCATGGAGGAAGGAGAAGAGCGCAGAGGTGAGGAAGGGCTGCCCTTGGGAGAGAGAAGAATGAAGCAGTCTCACAGCAGGGTGCAGAGCCATACTGAGAGTAAACACAAGGACATTAGCTGATGGAAGAGGCCCAGTCCCCCCAAATCCCCACTTACAGCTAGAGTACCTGTGCCTCCTCCCAGGAAAAAAATGTCCCAGCACTGGTACCACTGGAAGGGTTTAACTGCAACAAAAGCACCTCCCGAGATTAGACTCCTGACTCCTGACTCATCCCTACATGCTCCCGTGCCCAGCAACACGCCTAGCCCGTGCACGGCAGTACTAACTCCTTTCAAATGAAAGAGGTTTCCTGTGATATTCATTCATTCACATTCGTTTATTTATTCAACAGATAATTGAGTTTGTTGAGTACCTACTATGTACCAACTGGAGATACAGCTGTGAGCAAAACAGCAAAGGTCCACACGTGGAACACACATTCCGGTAAGGAATAGAACATTAATAACGAAGCCAATAGGTAAACAAAAACTGTAATGGGTGCTCTGGAAGACATAATCAGAGTGGTGTGAGAGACTGGGTGGAGGGAGGCAGAGAGGATTTTTAGCAGGACGGTGAGGGAGCCCCTCTAAGATGATGTCTGAGCAGAGAGCTGACCAATGTCAGGGAGCCAGCCATGGGAAGAGGCCACATATGCCAGAGGACAAAGAGAACATAGCTCCTGAGGCTGGAGTGAGGCGAAGGGTCTGAGGATGGAAACAGAGGTCTAGAACATGGTAAGTGAAGTGGAAGTGAGATCAGAGGAAGCATACTGGAAGGGAGACCACCTGGAGCAGGGCATGCAGGAGATCATTCTGGAGGCAGTAGAGTGAAGTGGGAGGGAACTAACAAGGAATGCATTTAGCAGCCCTTCCAATGGCCGTTTCAATTCCCTGTATGCACACCAGGGAATGGTTGTTGTTCCACATGTACACACGAGTACAGCCAGAGTCCATTCCCTTGGGTCAGTTCACATACCATACCAGTTGCTAAGTATGTTGACTCTCACCCTTGCATCAGAGTCAACTATGTGATAAGCACAGAATTACACATCAGGTGCAGGAGAGGAAGAAGAGAGACATAATAAACATCCCCTAGCCTCTGCAGTTCACAATCAAGCTAGGGAATTGAGATACACGTGAATAACTCAGTTATGGCGCGTCAAAGCCTTTCCTGGGTTAGCGGTAGAAATAAAGTGCTTAAAAAACATGGGGAAGGAAACATGCTGAACGGGTCCTTGAAGCTGTGATGGGGTGATACAGGGCAGGAGGGTAAAACAAGCAGAGGGGAAAGTCTGAGCGAAAACACACGGGTTGAGTATCAGGACACATGTGAGTAGCTGTGAAAGGACTGGCACTGATGGGTGGTGGAGGAAGAGGCAACAAACAGTGTGAGAGAGGAGATGAGGCTAGAAATACCAAACTGGGACAAGATCGCGAGGGCTATGAATGCCTGCCTCAGCCTCCACCTGCTTCTGTTGGCCACAGCAAACCTGCCGGAAGGGCCACGGATTGTGGACAAGTACACGCTGGTCCTCACCACTTCCCAACTGTTTGAGCTGAGAAAATCTTTTCATCCAAATCACGGTCCTCTCGTGAGTAAAAATGACAAAATTCCAAACTTCACTGGGCTGTTGAAGACGAGGTGAGATAAGAAATATAAATGTCTATTGCACTGTAAATAATAAATACTGGTAGTTCCACTGTTACGGGAGTTTCTGATGAGGGGAGTGACTCAGATCATGTTTTGGAAGTTACTAGAAGTCGTAAAGAGGATGGACTGGAGGTGAGAGAGGTCGGCAGCAGAGAGACCATATTTAAACAATAATCCCCAGAGTGGAGGGGAATCATAAATATTATCTAGTTTAGTCCTCACCTTTTACAGATAAGGAAATTAAAGTACAAACAGGGGATGTTACTTGCCAGAACCCAGGTATCTTTACTCCCAGTACAAGGCTCCATTCCTCACACATTGTTTTCCTGGCCTTTTCTTCACCTGCTAGCCAGCCAATAATTCAGGTCCAAAACAGAACAAAATATACAACACATACACATGGTTTCAGAGACCTGAGACCTGGAATTGAAGCCAAACTAGAAGAGAGTGCCATCTGGCTGCTCAAATTAGGATGACTAGCATTACAAGTCATCCTTACCCTTCGGCAAACCTTGAAGTCTATGATTCACTCATATCTGAACCTGAGTCTTACGGAGGCATCGTGGAGAACAGCCCCTGGACCTGAGACAGCTCATCCCTGTTTGATGCTAATTGCATGTGAATGCTCAGTTAAGAAGACATCATTAAAAATACATTAAGTTTAATTATGTCGGCAGCATCAGGCAGGGAAAGGCATGGCTTAATGCAGAATGCATAATTAGATAAGACCTAATCCATTAGATTCTTATTTGTTAAGAAGATGTGTCCCATCTGTAAGTGTCACCGCAAGTAGTGACTGGGAAGCTACCTCCCAGGTGAGGGCATTTTCACCACCCATGGGGCCTTCAGTGATATACCTTGCCAGTGTCTCATACCGATACCAGTGATGCCACCTTCTACGAGTGAGCCATCAGCGGGGGCAGCTTCCAGGGGACAGGGGCCAGTTTCCTTCTGTCCTTTGTGTGTTATGACCAGAGTCTCAGGATAGAAGTCAAGAGAATTGGGCTTTATCACCGTCTCAGTCACTTCCTAGCTGTGTGATATTGGAGCAAGTTACTTAAACTCTATGTACCTTGGTTTCTTCATTGATAAAATGAAGTTAATGCAGATGTGGGGAAAAGGAAGCCCTCATGCACCGTTGGTGGGAATGTAAATTGGTACAACCACTATGGAGATTTCTCAAGAAACTAAAAACAGAACTACCTTATGATCCAGCAATTCCACTCCTGGGTATATATCTAAAGGAAACAAAGCCATTATCTCAAAGAAATAACTGCACTCTCATGTTCACTGCAGTATTATTTACAATAGCCGAGTATGCAAACAACCTAAGTGTCCACTGACAGATGAATGGATAAAGAAGACGTGATACATACGTACCATACATGTGTAAATGACATATATATATACACACATACACACATACACATATACACAGTGGAATATTATTCAGCCTTAGAAAAGAAGGAGATCCTGTCATTTCTGACAACATGGATGAAACTGGAGGGCATTATGCTAAATGAAATAAGCCAAACAGAAAGACAAATACTGCATGGTATCAATTATATGTGGAATCTTAAAAAAAAAAAGTCACACTCAGAAACAGAGACTGGAAAAATGGTTGCCAGAGCTGTGGTTGGAGGACATAGTGAAATTCTGTAAAAGAAAACAAACTTTCAGTTATAAAATGAATAAGGTTTGAGGATCTAATGTACAACACGGTGACTACAGTTGATGTCATTCTACTGTATAACTGAAATTCACTGAGAGTAGAGCTTAAAGTTCTCACCCCTCCCCAGAGAAAGGTGAATATGTGAGGTAATGGATGTATCAGTTAACTCAGTGAGGGGGATTCTTTCACAATGTATATGCATATCAAATCATCATGCTGTACATTTTAAATATCTTATGATTTCATTTGTCAATTGTACCTCAATAAAGCTGAAAAATAAAATAAACTGTAATTGCCTCACAGGGTTGATATGATAATTAAGTGAGACAATCCATGTAAAGTGCACTCCCTTACACCAAACACAAAAATAAACTGAAAATGGATCAAAGACTTAAATATAAGACAAGATACAATAAACCTCCTAGAAGAAAATATAGGCAAAACATTATCTGACATACATCTCAAAAATGTTCTCCTAAGGCAGTCTACCCAAGCAATAGAAAGAAAAGCAAGAATAAACAAATGGGACCTAATTAAACTTACAAGCTTTTGCACAGCAAAGGAAACCATAAGTAAAACAAAATGACAACCTACAGAATGGGAGAAAATTTTTGCAAACGATGAAAGTGACAAAGGCTTGATCTCCAGAATATATAAGCAGCTCATATGACTTAATAAGAATAAAACAAACAACCCAATCCAAAAATGGGCAGAAGACCTAAACAAGCAATTCTCCAAGGAAGAAATGCAAATGATCACTAGGCACATAAAAAAACGCTCTATATCACTAATTATCAGAGAAATGCAAATCAAAACTACAATGAGGTATCACCTCACACCAGCCAGAATGGCCATCATTCATAGGTCTACAAATGACAAATGCTGGAGAGGCTGTGGAGAAAAGGAAACCCTTCTACACTGCTGGTGGGAATGCAGTTTGGTGCAGCCACTGTGGAAAACAGTATGGAGATTCCTCAAAAGACCAGGAATAGACTTATCATATGACCCAGGAATCCTGCTTCTGGGCATATATCCAGAAGGAACCCTACTTCAAAAAGACACCTGTACCCCAATGTTCATAGCAGCACTATTTACAATAGCCAAGACATGGAAACAGCCTAAATGTCCAACAGATGACTGGATAAAGAAGAGGTGGTATATTTATACACTAGAATACTACTCAGCCATAAAAACCAACAACATAACACCATTTGCAGCAACATGGATGTTCCTGGAGAATGTCATTCTAAGTGAAGTAAGCCAGAAAGAGAAAGAAAAATACCGTATGAGATTGTTTATATGGGAAATTGAAAAAAAAAAAAAAAAGACCATGAATACAAAACAGAAACAGACTCATAGACATAGAATACAAACTTGTGGTTGCCAAGGGGGCAGGGGGTGGGAAAGGACAGACTGGGATTTCAAAATTTGTAGATACTGACAGGCACATGCAGAATAGATAAACAAGATTATACTGTATAGCACAGGGAAATATATACAAGATCCTGTGGTAGTTCACAGCGAAACAAAAAAATGTGACAAGGAATATATGTATGTTCATGTATAACTGAAAAATTGTGCTCTATACTGGAATTTGAAACAACATTGTAAAATGACTATAACTCAATAAAAAAAATCCTCAAAAATAAATAAAATAAAGTGCTTAGGGCAGCTCCCTGAATGTATTATGTACTCAGTGAATCATCTTCACATCATCAGTACTACCACTACTCCATCCATCCCTGAGCATATCATTCTTTTTCTCTGAGCCTCTACTCCCTCTTTTATAGAATATGATCACACCTAATGATCTCAAAGGTATTTTTTTCCTGGAAGGGTGTCCAAAACTTAGATCAGGTTATCAATAGGGTCCCAAAAGTGTTCAGAATAACCATGCTTCTTGTGTTTTGGAGTCACAGACCTCTCTGAGAATCCAATGAAAGCATATAAACCCCCATCCTGGAAAAAATGCACATGCATATACACATAAACACACACACACACTTCATAATTCAGTTTCAAGAAGACGAGACCTGCCTGAAATCCACTCACTGTACCTACGTGTGTTCATGAACTCCAAGGTAAGAAGCCCGGCTCTAAAGTTCCCTTTTAACTGCCTACTTCTATAGAATTGGCCTCTGCCTCTTCCCCTCATAGGGCCTCTATGTCCTGTCTGTGAAACTGGACAGTCCAAACCCACTGAACATCGTGTACCACATTTGCAGGTGTGGACAACACAGCACAATGATGAAGGCTCTGCAGCCAGACTGGATTCAAACTCTAGCTGTATAACATGGCCCAAGTTTCCTGAGGGTTTACTATGTGCTGGACTCTGTCATTTTTATCCCTGACCTTGTTTAATACTCCCAACAATTAGGAGGAGAAACTGAGGCAGAGAGAGGTGAAAATACCTTGCCATAAGGCACTGTACAATTAAACCAACGTCCAGGGACTTCTGGCTTCCAATAGTGGCAGAGACTGAACTCCAGCTGTAATAATTACTAACTTGGGGAACGTATTTTAAAACAGCTGTTTGAAGACTCAAGAGAGCCAGTAAAAGCAAACAGAAACTGAAGGGAATTCACACCTTGAAAGAAGGAACCCTCCGTGGTTGAGAGCTACAATTACTTGCACTTTACCGTGAAGGAATTCTCCAGTCCATGTGGTAAAATTTTTGGTGGATAGAGTTCAGGCAAAAAACTCCTATTTTATCGGCCTGAAGTGTTGGAGGAAAGAGTTTAATGTTAACGGAGTGTCTAGAAATTAAGGAGGAAATCGAGAAAGGGAAGGAGCCAAAGAGGAATGAACCCTCAAAATCTGAATAGAAAGTCTTCAAATTCTTGGCTGATTTCTGAACTGTGTATTCACGGAATGAGGCTCTTAGGAGCTAAAGAGGAAAGCAACAACTGGAAGGCTGAAAGAGGGAACAGAAACGTGGGCAACAGCAGCATCCTGCCACAGGACAGACAGCGTATGGAATTCAAGTTCTACCAAGTTACAGGGTCTTAGTAAACATCTCAAACTTTCCACTGAACTCCAGAAAAGCCATGCCTTAGGGGAAAAGACTACATCCCAACACTAAGGAATTCACCCTAGGACTAAGTATAAACCAAAAATAGACTCATTCAAACAAAGCATAAAATTAAGCCTTGAAAAGGACCAGGTGCTTCATTAATAATTTAACTCCCTGTTCAAATAAAATTCAATTCTCTTCAGAGGAAGGCAACAGAATATAGACTCTCTAAAGCATATTGTACAAAATACCCAGGACACAATAATAAAATTATTAGATATGAGATGAAATTGGAAAAAGTGACATGAGGTCAAGGGAAAAATTAGTCAGTAGGAAGAAATTCACAAATTACCCTGTATTAGTCAGAGTTCTCCAGAGAAACAGAACCAAGGATCAGATGGGTATAGCTCAGTGGTAGAGTGCCTGCTTAACATGCATGAGGTCCTGGGTTCAATCCCCAGTACCTTCATTTAAAAAAAAAAAAAAAAAAAGAACAATAAAAAAATTAAAATAAAGAAAGAAAAAACTCTTAAAAAAAGAACCAAGGAGATATGATATATAAATACATACATATATACATATATGTATATATAGAGAGAGAGATTTGTTACACATATATTATATGATATAGAGATAAATTAAATAGATTAGATGGATAGATAGGTAGATAAAGAGATTATAATAAGAACTGGCTCACACAATTATGGAAGTTACCAAGTCCTGAGATCTGCAGGGTGAGTCAGCAAGCTGGAGACCCATGAGTGCCAATAGTTAGTTTCAGCCCAAAGAACATCACACTTGAGACCCAGGAAGAGTCAATGTTTCAGTTAAAATCTGAAGGCAAGAAAGAAGCTGATGTCCCAGTTTGAAGGCCAGGAGGAATTCTCTCTTATTCCACTGAGAATCAACCTTTTTGTTCTACTCAAAGCTTCAGCTGATCACATAAGGCTTACCCACATGAGGGAGGGCAATTTGCTTTACTCAAGTCTACAGATTTAAAGCTTAATCTTATCTACAAATACCATCACAGAAACACACAGGATAGCATTTGAACAAATATCTGGGCAGCCCTTGACCCAGTCAAGTTGACACATACAATTAACTATTACAGACCTAGATAATAAAATCAGCAGATAAAGAGATGTTTTAAAATAAACATGATAAATGTTTTAAATATTTACAGGATAAGATAGATTAATGAGGCAGGAGTTGGGGGATTTCAGTAGGGATACATAAACTCTAAAAAAGAAACAAATAGATATTTCACAGGTGTAAAAACATGATTATCAGAAGTAAAAATGTATTTGGATGAAATTAACAGCAGATTAGACAGTACAGTAGAAAAGATCCATAAATTTGAAGTAAGTTCAGTGGAAATCATCCAAACTGAAGCAAAGAGAGAAGTTATATTGAAAGAAAATTTGATGATACTTGATGATCTTTGGACATCATCAAATGACATAATCAGAATCTCAGAAGAGGAAAGAGAGATTAGGGTAGGAAAAAAATCTGTCTAAACAATAGCTGAAATTTTCCCAAAATTAACATAAACAGCATTCCACATATCCAGGCAACTCAGTAAAACTCAAGCAGGACTTTTTAAACTATAGGTCTATCATAAACAAATGCCCAAAAATCAAAGATAAAGAAATAATCTTGAACAGTCAGAGTACATAGACACATAACACACAAGGGGATAATGATACAAGTGACAGCTGACTTCTCACAGAAATATGGAGACCAGATTATATTGGAAAGACATTTTCAAAGTCCTGGAAAAGAAGACTGTCAAACGTATTCGATATCCCACTTTCAAAAATCAGAGTTAAATAAAGACATTTTGTAATACGTGAAAACTGAAAGGATCTGAAGTTAACACACTCACACTGAAAGAAATGCTGAAGGAAGTTCTGCAGGCTGAAAGGAAATGATACCAGATGAAAACATTGATCTACTGGAAAGAATAAAGAAGACTGGAAATGGTCAATACATAAGTAATTTTAAAAGGTTGTTCTTATTTATTTTCTTAAATATTGTAAAAGTCTTTGACTCTAAATAGTGGGTACTGACAATGTATCATGGGTATTATAACTTATGTATGAGGAAATATATGACAATAATAAAACTTGAGATAGGAAGGAATGTAAATGGAAGTATCCTCTTGGAAAGTTCTTACACTGAATGCAAAGTGGTATAATATCAATTCAAATTACACCATGATACATTAAGGAAATACTATAATCCCTTTAGCAAACATTACAAATATAATACAAAGAGTTAGATCTTTTAAAAGACACAAGATAGACCATAATAACTTTATTCAACACAAAAGAAGATGGGAAAGGAAAAACAAAGAACAGAGGATAAAACAGACAAGAAATAACAAAATGACAGATTAAAATCTATCCATACTGATAATTACATCAAACATATGCATTACTGAATACTCCAAATAAATGGTAGAAATTACTAGACTGGACAAAAAGTGAGAACCACTTCCACTCATTTTAAATACAAAATATAAACAAGTTGAAAATTAAAAAAAGGAAAATGCACCATGCAAAGGGTAAGCATAAGGAAACTTATGTGGGTTGTATCAATGCCACATAGACTCTATGACAGGGAGTATTCACAGAGATGAGCATGTACATTTCACAGAGGCAAAGGGTCAATTCACCAAGAAGACTTAACAGTCGTACAAGTATATCCTCCTAATGATAAACTTCCAATATCTTTGAAACAAAAATTGAAAATAATAAAAGGAATTAGGCCAAGTCACGATCATAGTAGGAGATATTAATACCCCACTCTCAGGAACTGATAGAATAAGTAAGCCAAAATATTAACAAGGATGCACTCTAGTAAAATATATACCACACAGTTGACTTAAACTGAATGATATTTGTGGGACCATACATCCCACACTGAAGAACTCATACTTTTTAAATGCACGTGGAATAATCACCAAGACAGATGATATTTGGGGTGACATCAAAGAGGGCTAAAATTACACAAAGTATGTTCTCTTAGTCCAGTATAATTAATTTAGAAGCCATTAATTATGCGATATCTAGAGAATTCCCAAATACTTAGAAATTAAACATCCCAAAGAAGAAACCATAAAAGTAACTTTTAAATATTTCTAAAGTGAAAGAAAATAAAAATCCAACATATCAAAATGTGTGGAGTGCAATTAAAGCAGTATTTAAAGAAAGACTTGTATTTTTAAATGGTTATACAAAAAAAGAAGAAAAGTCTAAAATCAATGATCAAAAGTTTCACCTTTAAAAAAACAGCAGAATCCAAAGTAAGCAGACATATTAAAATAATACAGGTAAGAACAGAAATCAACATAATTTGTGAAGTCATAGAAAAGAGAAAATTGCCAAAACCAAAGCTCTTTTCCTGAAAAGATAAGCAAAATTGACAAACACCTAACCAGAATAACCAAGGGGGAAAAAGAGAACAGAAATCACCTGTAGTGGGTATGAAAAAGGTCTTGTCACCACAGAGCTTACAGACACTAAAACAATAAAAAGAGTCTCTTAGAGAAAACTTTATGCCAATAAATTTGACAACTTACATGAAATGAAAAATTCCTTGAAAAACAAAACTTTGCAAAACTAATACAAGGAGAAATAGAAAAGCCACAGAAGCCTACATCTATTAAAGAGGTAAAATTCATGATTAAACACCATTCCCCAAACAAAACTCAAGTCCAGATAGACTCACTGGTAAATTCTATCGAACACACAAAGAAGAAATAAAATGAATACGACAACTCTTCGATAAAATAAAGGAGAACAGAATTCTTTCCCACTAATTGTATGCAGCCACAGTAACCTTGCCACCTAAACCTGACAAGGACAGTATGAGAAAATTACAAATCAGTATCCCTCATGAATATAGATACAAAAATCCCCAATAAAATATTAGCAAATTGAATCCAGAAACATATATAAAGGGTAATATATCATGCCGAAGTGAGGTTTGTCCCAGGAATACAAAGTCAGTTCAACACTGAAAAATTAATCAATATAATTTACAACACTAAACAATAAAAGAAAAAGCACATATATCATCACAATGCATGCAGAAAAAGCATTTGGCAGGATTTAATACCCATTAAAGACAAAACCCTCCACAAACTAGCAATGGAAGAATATTTTCTCAATCTAATTGAAAGTACCTACCAAAAATACTACCGTTAAGTTCATATTTAATGGTGAAATACTGAATACGTTCAATCTAAGATTCAGAAAAAGGAGTCTGTCTGTTCCCACCGTTTCTATTCACACTGTGCTGGAGAGGCTAGTTATGGCAATAAGGCAGAAAAAAAAGATAGAAAAGGGATAAAATTTGGATTAAAAGTCGTACATCTGTCTTTATCACAAACAATATGATTTTTTACATAGAGAACATTAAGGAATCAATAGAGAATACAAACTAACAGGCATTTTCCCAAAAAAAATAAAAACATATGTCCTCAAAATGACTTGTGCAGAATTTCCACAGTACCATTGTTGATAATAGCCTAAAACTGGAATGTTGAAATAGGTGAGTAGGTTAACAAATCATAGTGTGTTCATGCAATGAAATGCTATTCAGTTATGGTAATAACATGTTAATCACTTTAAGAGGGTTCATTGCTAAAAGGACGCACAAGACTCCAACAGTTTATCCTCAGGAAACAAACCTTGATATGAGCAAAGGATACAAGACAGAAATAACAGGAGGTCTCAGGTACAAGCTTCTTTATCCTTCTCTGATTGTGTTGGGTTGCCCAGGACCTGCCTTGTCTCCAGATCTCAAACCACCACTGGGACGCACGCAAAGAATCTCGGAACCAGGAAATCAAAGGTCTGCTTGGGGTAGGGATGTGTAAACTGTTTCTGCACAGAGCTTGGCAAATAGTGGGTGATTAATACATGTTAGCCTGTTATGGACTGAACTGTGCCCCTACACCTCAAAAATTTAGTATGTTGAAACCCTAACCCCTAATGTGTAAATTAGGAGATAAGGTCTTAAAGGAGGTAATTAAGGTTAAATGAGGTTCTAAGGGTAGGGTCCTAACCCGATAAGACTGGTGTACTTATAAGAGGAAGGAGACATCAGAAATCTCTTTCCCCATGCACGCACAGAGAGAAAAGGCCACGTTAGGATACCGCAAAAAGGTGTCGTCAGCAAGCCAAGGAGAGAGGACTCATCAGAACCCAGCCATGCTGGAATCTTGATCTCGGACTTCTAGCCTCCAGAAGTGTGAGAAAATAAATCTCTGTTATTTAAGCCATCCTGTTGTCTGTAGTGGTGTTTTATGGTACCCAGAGAAGACTAACACAGCCTTTCACACACTCCTTATCATTGTTGTTAAGCATTCTCAATAAATGCTCTTGGTTAAAGGGATGTTTTTCATTTGTTTAACAGATGAAGGTACCTGCTACATGCCTGACACTCTGTGGGGCACTAGGGCTTGAATAGTGATTAAAGCAAAGTCACTGCCCTCGTGGAGGCTACACTCTAGTTGGAGAAACAATTACTAAATGAACAACGATCGTGCAGCATCAGGGACTGATAAATGCCGTGAAGAAGGAGAAAGCAGTATCAGGGGACAGGGAGTGACAGGAGCTGCTGTTTTATACTGGATGGGCTAACATGTGTCTAAGCAGAGACAGGAATAAAGAAGAGGAGACGGAGTGGAAATATCTGGAGGAAGAACTCCCACTTAAGTAGAGAGGGAAGAACCAGCACAAAGTCTCCCAAACGGCAATGTATGTGTCAAATTCAAGAAATAGCAGAGCCGATGTGGCTGAGGCAGAGGGAGAAAAAGGAAGAAGAGGGGGAAAATAGGTGAATGGGAGCAAGAGGTGAGATGGGCCACAGGAGGAACTCAGGCTCTTATTCTGAGAGATGGAAAGCTACTGGGGGTGTTAGGCAGAGATCAACCTGACTTGACTTATATTTGTTTTTTTAAATATTTTTTATTGAGTTATAGTCATTTTACAATGTTGTGTCAAATTCCACTGTAGAGCACAATTTTTCAGTTATACATGAACATACGTATATTCCTTGTCACATTTTTTTCACTGTGAGCAACCACAGGATCTTGTATATATTTCCCTGTGCTATACAGTATAATCTTGTTTATCTATTCTACATTTTGAAATCCTAGTCTGTCCCTTCCCACCCTCTGCCCCCTTGGCAACCACAAGTCTGTATTCTATGTCTATGAGTCTGTTTCTGTTTTGTATTTATGTTTTGTTTGGTTGGTTTTTTTAGATTCCACATATGAGCGATCTCATATGGTATTTTTCTTTCTCTTTCTGGCTTACTTCACTTAGAATGACAATCTCCAGGAACATCCATGTTGCTGCAAATGGCGTTATGTTGTCGGTTTTTATGGCTGAATAGTATTCCATTGTATAAATAGACCACCTCTTCTTTATCCAGTCATCTGTTGATGGACATTTAGGCTGTTTCCATGTCTTGGCTATTGTAAATAGTGCTGCTATGAACATTGGGGCGCAAGTGTCATTTTGAAGTAGGGTTCCTTCTGGATATATGCCCAGGAGCAGATTGCTGGGTCATATGGTAAGTCTATTCCTGGTCTTTTGAGGAATCTCCATACTGTTTTCCACAGTGGCTGCACCAAACTGCATTCCCACCAGCAGTGTAGGAGGGTTCCCCTTTCTCCACAGCCTCTCCAGCAGACTTGACTTATATTTAAAAGAGTCACCCTTGGATACTGTGCTGCTGAGTGAAGGATGGACTGGGAACTGGGGGTGGGGGGTAAAGGTGGCAGCAGGGAGGCCAGTTAATGGTTTACTGCAACAGTCCATGCAAGAGGTAATGGTGGGCTAGTCTAAGGCAGTCAGGGTGGGATGGTGAGAAGAGGTCAGACTCTAGACATATTTCCAAGGAGAAGGATTTGCTGCTGGATTGAATGTGGAATATCAGAGAAAGAAAGGTGACAGGGATGAAATCAAGGATATGGACAGAGGAGGAAGGACCCTTGCAAGGAGACAAGAGGATGTGGATGTTTATACTTGGCCTTGCTTCTAACCTGCTATATGACCCCACACCTCGCTGGTGTGTTGGATGATAAATCTTTCAAATGGGATTAACTGCACTTGCCATGTCTCTAAGAAACATGTGAAGATCAAATCACACTCAAAATGCTTTGAAAAAGAAGCAGCACCAACACTAAAAGGTCATCCTCTATTTATCCTCAAGCACAGAACCTCCTCAGCTGCTGCTCCTGCCTCCCTGCCTGCCCTGTCTTCCTCACCTCCCTGTGAGGCAGGGATGCAGCAGGTCATAAATAATGCTGATGCAGAAACCATCACCACCTCGGGCAGGAGACAGCATGGGGCCCCCTGTAAGTGATGACAGCCCAGTAACCAGCCTCAGGAGGCTCAGGACAAAGAATTGCTCACTTTCCTGGCACAGGCATCCCTGAAAATGATCAAGTGAACAGGATCAGCGGCTTTTTGAGGACACCGCCTCTGCCTCTAGCTGCCCCCGTGTGAAACAGCCAGAGCACAGCGTGCCATGTCCCTCCACCGTGCTGTGCCCCTGATCTTCAGGGCAAGGAGTCTGGGCACTCATGGGGAAGATTTAACCTCAATTCAAGTTAAACCGGAAGTGGTCCCCTGGACTCCCTGTTCCTGCTCTATTTTTATTCATACACCCACCATCACTTGATACACAATATATTTTATTCATTGTGTCTCTCACCCCCATCTATAAGATATAAACTCCTTGAAAGCAGGGACTTCTGCCTGCTCTGTCTACTGCTCCATTCTAAGTGCCCAGAAGAGGGTCTGACATACAGCAGAGGCACAACAAATCTTTGTTGAATTAACTGATAGATTTTTTTTGCAAAGTCCTTAGGCACTTCTGGGCATCACATTAAAGATTTTCTTTTTTTAAAAGAAAATGTATAGACATTCACAAAATTTTGTCATATAAATTCAGGGGGTTTACAGAACCCTGAAATCCACCCAGCAATCAATCCTTTCAAAAATCCGCAAGATAGTGGAGAAATGGGACCAGAAGCCCCAAATTCTAGATTCTAATCCTAGCTTCACCAACAGCTTGCCGAGTGGCTTTGGACAAGTCACTTCTGTAATCTGAGCCCCATTCTTCTGATCTATGAAACAGCTGGGATGGACAATGTGACTTACCATATCCCTTTTAGATCTGACATTTTAAATTTTCTACTGCTGGAGAATTACAGTTCTCTAATGCAAATCTTTCACTCTACAGGTGGGAAAATTCAGACCCAGGAAAAAGCACTAGCCAGTCCACACGAGACCCCTTCCAAACTATTTCCATGGACTTTCCAATTGGAAAAAGACTTTGGGTAGATGTGGTGTGTTCGCAAATGCATCTCTCTTGCTGCCCTACGTCCTTGCTTCTGAATGAGCCCTCAACTTGGTGAGCAAAACCTAAGGAAATCTTTTGCTGGCCCCTGCTGCTAGGAAAAAGATGTTCTTAGTGATGAAAAGGGCTTTCCCTCCTGTAGTGCACAGGCCCCCAACTCTCTGTGTGTTACATGCCACACTTAGGGATCAGGATCTTTAATACAGTCAAGTGCAGGAAAGAACAGCTTTGTAACTGCACTCATTTCCTGCGGCTGCTGTAACAAATTACAACAAACTGATGGCTTTCAACAATAAACATCTATTCTCTTATAGTCCTAGAGGCCAGAAGTCTGAAATCCATTTCACTGAATAGAAATCAAGTGTTAGTGGGGCCACATTCCCTCCAGAGGCTTTAGGGAAGAATCCGTTCTGTTTTTTTCCCCAATTCCTGGGAGCTGTTGTCAACACTCCTGAGCTTGTGGTCCCTCATTTCAGCCTTTGCCTCTGTGGCCACGTTGCCCCCTCTTCTTTCATGTATATGAAATCTCAACTCTGCACCATTTTTGTCTGGACGCTTGTGATCGGACTTGAGGCCACCCATATATTCCAAGATGATTTCCTCATCTCAAGATCTTTACCTTAGTAACATCTGCAAAGAGTTTTGTTTTGTTTTTTTCAAATAAAGGAACATTTACAGGTTCCAGGAATTAGGAGGTGAACATATCTTTGGGGTGCTCACCCAAGACATCTGGCCTGGACAGTAACATCCCTGTCCCCACTGTTACCCGGATATGAAGACAGGTCCTTCCTGTCTTATTATTCTCCTTGTATATAGTTTTAGAAAGTTACTTCAATTCTTTTTACTATTATTATTATTATTATTATTATTATTATTATTATTATTATTATTATTACTTTAGAAGGAGGAAATTTAGAGAAGAGAATAAAGAGGGGTCTCCTTCCTCCCTGCAGGTGGAGGGGCAAACTCTTCCATGCTGGCTGAAAACATTAGAAGTCAGACCCATGGATATTCTGGTGGTCAGACAATCTGGGTAAATGACTACTAGAATGAAATCTGTCAGCAGAGCCTGGCAGGAGAGGCATGAGCCACCATCCTCATAGTTCACGGTAAGAGACCCAAAGAGTTACTGGGGAAAAGGAGAAATTAAGTAATGGTGAAGACCCTTGGAGCAAATCTTTTAGAGATTTTCAGTGGCTTTTTACCATGTGTCCAGTTGTTCATGGTCAACTTCTCTTTACATAAAGGGACTCCAAACCTCAGGCCAGGCTCCTTTCCTGGAAGGACAAATAGCCAATTAAGAAGTCCACTGCTGGGCATCCATACTGCCTTCCCCAGCCCCACCTACTTTGAGGCCCGGCTGAGTGCTCTGACTGCAGGGCCCTGATAGAAACCCACCAAGTTGTTCAGTACATGCCTCTCAGGAAGCAGGATGGAGACAGAAATGCTAGAGGAAGATGCTCAGAGTCTGACTTGACACCACCATACGTCCCCGTAAGTGAGAACCGTTAAAAAAAAATCGCAGATGAAATAAGAAAATCTTCAAAGCATAAAGTTGCCCCAGATTTGTGGCCTTGCATTAAATGCACTGCATTTGCTGTGCAAGTTCCCATAATTGGCTAAGAAATCACACAGCTGGGGCTTTCACTCAGCCCAGGGAGATGGAAATGACTTGTAGTCCCTGCAAACAGAGGTTTTTCATGTATCTCCCCAGGGTAACCCGACTATTTGCTGCCACACAGAGCATATTACTGCCCCGATTTGTTCTTTTTACCTTCCTCAGGAGACAGGATGCCGCAGGAAAATATTCCTCTCTTACAGATGCCATATGTGTCCTCCTACTGGTCTCCCCCAAAGACTACTTGCCACTTAGTCTCTCTCGGACGACCCCTCTTCCCAAGCCCTACTCCTGAGAGCCGAGACAGCCTACATCATTTTTCCCCTGGGTTATTAAATGATCTTCTCAAGGATCTCCCCGCTCCAGCCACACCCCCACTCCATCCTGCACATCCGAAGATTATACCTCAGCTTCATCATGTCACACTCCTGCAGGGAACCCCCCACTGCCAACCACCACCACTCTGTGGGAAGGTTCCATCAACTGTCAGGTTTAACACTAAGTATCATAATATGAAAAACATTTAAGCTACTGGAGATTGCCAACAATATATTCATTCCATGTATTAGATTAAATTTAAAGATGTCCTTTAATAAAGCAAGTCACTGTTATTGACTCATCCTGATACAATTTCTCAAGTTAGGGGGAAAATGGGTGGATTTTTTCAGCCAGCAAAGTGGGGACTGTATATGACTCATGGCTTTTTACCTGTGCTCTTCATTTTGCAACAAGTATGAGTTACCGAAGTGGTATGAAGTTGAGTTTACAGGGACTTCCATTTTGTAGAGTTTCACTGCCAGGTTAAACCATATTATTAAATCTCTGTTTGGCATCCTCATCTGGTAGTAATGACCTGATGAACTGTTGCCGAATTTGAGTGTTTATGAGAGAATGCTTTAAAATACAGGAAATGAGAGAAGTCAAAGGCCAATGCAGGTGAAAGATTTGCCAAAGCCAGCTCACTAAATGATCAGAAGGACATGTCATCCCCATCAGGCTGCCAGTGACAGTGAAAACTCACTATAGCTTTGAACATGAGCATCAAATCAAAACTCCTAAGAGCATCAAGCAGGTGTAGCCATAGTGGAGCTGCTTCTCATGCCAGCATCTCCATGTTGCAGGCGCAGCCAGGGGATTCATGGGTTTTCCAAACAGCTGACACTCCTCCTGAACACTGAGGAGGTCAGCTAATTTTAAATATGGAAAACAGCACAGAAAGATGACAGAAGAATGAACAGTTTCTTTCTCTCCTCATTGCACATGATTAAGAATACTATAAGAAACACCCAAAGCATCAACAAAGCTATTACTATATCAAAAGAAAACTGATAATAGAAGCAAAATTTGCTGTAACATATACATATAAATTATGTCAAAACTCATAAATTCTATGACTTTTTTGTTTAACAACATAATGTAACAGAATTTATTTATGCCTATTTTTTCATGAAATATTCTCACTTCTGTGTAAGCAGGGTGGATATCTAAACCCCAAACTCTTTTCCTAAGATGAAATTTAACTGTGAAAAGATTAGCCAATTTATTTTCCTTAATCAGTTTATTTATTTTCCTTATAAACTGCAGTGTTTTAAGAACTTTCAGTATTTCATTTTGTTGTTGCATGCTTGTTAAATTTGTTTACAAATACCAGAATAAAAAAGAGTATGCCAATATTTGCTTGACTTCCTTGAAAATGTGAGTTTTGTGTCTGCTGGGTAGGGGGTGAGTTGGGAGGTGGTATCAAAATCCACACATGGTTATGACATTTTGTTGTGCATGTAAATGTCAAATTTTCTATCTATATCATCCAACAAATGGAAAAAAAGGACAGAATTGCTAGGTTTTCACTTCCATATCTCAATGACTTTTCAGTCTTTTCTGTACTCCCCAACTGATAACATTTGTTCCATCTGTATTGCTTTTCCCACCACCCACAGAGTGCGTCTTGCTTCCATGCCTTTCCGCCTTTGTGTCTGGCTCTCCTCCCACCCAGAAAGCCCTCCCTGCTCCTCTCCATCTTCCAATACCAAGCTCAGTTCCCGTATCTCGCCTCCAGGAAGCATCCTCTGGACACCATCTGCCAACACTTCTCATACATCAGCATACATAAAGAGAAGGAAGGAGGAGAAAGCACATTTAAAGTCCTGACCACTCCCCAGAGATTCCGACTCAGTAGATCTTGGAGACCAAGAATCTGTATCTTAAAACCTCAGTAAGTCAGAATAAGGTACAGATGGTCCACCAACCATGTGAGTCACAGCAGTGATTTGCCTGCCATGACCTTGCCCTCTAACACATGAACAACGACTCAGTTAAACCTCATTCCATCTAGGTCTATACTGTGTACCCACCAGACCACCTTCTTTCCTTTCCGTGTTCTAGGACATGGAAAATAAATAATAATAAATAAAGCTAAGTTGATGTCAATGGATACTCAACACAATGTTGACAGGCTTTCTGAATTATTAGCAAATGCTGAACCCTCGGATGTCACCATATTTGATTCAGAATTCCAGGCTCCGAAGTGCCGCTTCCCACACATGGCATTCCTCCATCCTTCCTCATGATTTAGACATGGTTCATTCCCTACTGCAGATCATCATAGCAACTCTGCAGGTAACATAAATTCTGTCACATTATGTTGTCAAATAAAAAAGTTATAGAATTTACCAGTTTTGACATATAATTTATACATTTGTGTTGCAGCAACTCCAGATCATCCTGCTGGAGAAGCCTGAGGGTAGATTTAACGTAACGGCATTCTGGTGGCTGAAAGATAATGTCCAGTTGATGTGCCCAAAAGGTTAAACACATCCAAAAAAAAAAAAAATCCAATGTATTCTGTTTTCCAGAAAAAGTGATTTTGATTAATGATACCAAACACATCCCTGACTAGAATGGTAAGCAGGTTGGGGTGGGATGAGGTGTAACCCATCTCTGGTGACCAGAGACTATTAGAGCTGGGAGGATACACAGCAATCTATCCATATTCACACAGAGAAATCCTCTTGCTAAAGGGGAAAGAAAATGTGTGTGAGTCTCCTGCTATTCCAGGCTAGCTCTTCTCCAGGTGCCCTGGCCACACTCCTGTCTTTGACTTCTAGGACTTTGCTCCATCAATAACACCTTATTCATTCTTTTAAAAATCAAGTGTATTTTCTTTTAATCATAAAAATATACACAGGCTTTCTTCTTCTAGACAAGAGCCAGGAACCTTCTTCCAATTCCCAGAAAAGTATGGAAGGGGACTCCAACCATGAAGGCACTCTGGGGAAGCTGAGCTGAAAGATGGGTCCTGGAGACATCAGATGCATCCCTGAATTAAGCCAAGCTGTGCTTTTTAGTATGAATGAGCCAATGAGTTGTCTTTTTAAAAAAAATACAAATTCACTGCTGAAATACTAGAAAAACACCAAAAAAGGACAAAGATAAAACATTTATAAACTCACTGTCCAGAGATAACGTTCAAGTATGTCTTTTTAGCATTTGTCCTATATACATACATATTTATAGGTTTTACAAAACGCTATTCTATGAAGAGCCTTGTGAAATATGATCATTTCAAATTTTGGTAATATATCACTAATATTTTCTCATCAATATGATTGATGAGATTTTTATAAATCTCATCCATTTCATTAATGGATGACCATATTTTACCAATTCCATATTGTTGGCCTTAACTTTGTTTAAAATTTTTTACTATCCTAAAAAACTTTTTATTTATTCATGGGCAACATCTCTTAATATTTCCTTCAGATAAATACCTAAAGATGATATTGCTGATTGAGAAGTGCATTGTTCCTCAATGTTCATACATTATTTACAATTATTTACAATTGCCAAGGTCTGGAAGCAACCTAATTGTTCAACAGATGAAAGGATAAAGAAAATGTGGTACGTACACAAACACACACACACACACACACACACACACACACACACACATACACATACACACAGAGAGAGAAATACTAGTCAGCCATAAAAAAGAATGACATTTTGCCATTTGCAGCAACATAGATGGACTTGGAGGGCATTATGCTAATTGAAATAAGTCAGACAGAAAAGACAAATACTATATGATATCCTGTATATGTGGAATCTGAAAAATACTACAAACTAGTAAATAAAACAAAAAAGAAGCAGACTCATAGATATAGAGAACAAACTAGTGGTGATCAGTGGGGAGAGGGAATGGGGGAGGGCAATGGCGGGACAGGAGATAAGAAAAAAAAGGATTATTGTGGGATTTTTATGAAATCATGCATGTGAAACTTTTGAAAATTGTAAAGCACTATAGACTAAAGAATCTTACATCAACTAAAAAAATAAAGAATAAGCAAATTTTAAAAAAAGAGCAGTACATTATATAAAGGCTTTTGGACTACCTTACCTCTGCCTTAATTTCCTCTCAATGTCCCACAGGTACAGTCAGTTCAGCTGTAACACTTGCTTTGAAAACCAATTTGCTGCAGTATGATAGATATATTAGGGTATTTGGTACATATTTGAGCATAATGCAAATTTTACATTTGCTCATGTATAATTCCCTCTACAAGAAACAAAATGCACACATGAAATCACTCACACATCTATCAGCTGCCTCAGTTCATCAAATGCATGATGAGCCGCATCCACCCACATGGATGTGTTACAACTGTCCTCCAATCAGACAATCCTGTTTTCACTTCACCAACATTCACAAATGCAATCTTTCTGATGCCCATCTCCACAAGCAAAAGTTCAGGTCTTTAGCAAGGTAAAGAGCCATATTTACTGCAGTTTATATGCATTTCTCAACCATTTAACGTGTATAAAACTATGCTACCATTTTTGCACGTCACATGCGACACATGTCCCATCATAACAGAACTGACTGGTCCGAAACGTAACATAGCTGAAACAATCTCAATTTATAATCACTGCACAAACCTCCTTTGCCAGGTCATCTCAGGAAATGCTATTAGCATCCACCGTTACCAAGTTTGAAGTCTCCTCCTGCCCCATGATCAGACATAGAAACAGCAGGTTCCCTTTATTATGTGCTTATTAAACAACAGGGAGAGTGCTGAGTGTTATCCTCCTTGATGTGCCATCAGATCAATTCTAGTTCCAAAAGATTCATCAGATTCATTCCATTTTTTTCCATTCCCGCTCCCTCCGTTCTGTTAGGCTCTCGTTAACAACTGCATGTCCACTAACACATACCAAATTTCTCTGCCCCAGTGCTTACATTACACTGCTTCCTCTGCATGGAACGACCTTCCTCCTTTCTAATTGAATCTTTCACCATTCTGTAGTGCCTTTCTTCATTCCCAGTATATTTTCCCATTTTGGTATTGCTTATAACATAACCCTATATAATGCTACTGTTTAAAGTCTGATATTAATATAGTTTTATCAGCATTCTTTGGTTAGTCTTTGTTCATTATGTATTTTTTTTAACTTCATTCTCTTACTTTCAACCTGTGCATGCTATTATGATTTAAGTGCAGATCTTGTACATTTTTTAAATCCAATCTGTCCATCTTTAACCTTGAACTGGCAAATTTGGTCTATTTACACTAGCTGTGGTTTTCCTACATTTGGAGCTGTTCCTACCGTCTTAATTTATTATTTCTTTTCTCCTCTTTTCCTATATTTCTTTTCAATTCTTACTTATTTTGAATTCTAATATAATATAAAATTAGGAATTTAGCACATTCTCAGGCTATTTGATCTATTGACATTACCTAGACTTTAATTCTGGGCTACTAAAGACATATGCTTTCATTCTCTTTCTCTATCTTAAAAAAGTTGAAAATATTCAATGGTCTTCCTGCAACCAGGATTCTATTGAAAAGTCTGTCTTACATGAATTCCTTTGCATGTGATCTCTTCTTGTCTGAAAACTTTAGAATTTATCTTTATCTTTGATATTCTTAAACATTATTGTAATATTCTTTTTTCTTCTTTGGTACTCCATATACCCCTTCAATATGAGATAGTTCTCTTTTTAATTGAAAATTTTATTGAGATAACTGTAAATGCACAGTTGTAAGAAATAATAAAGAATGATGCTGTAGACCTGGCTCAATTTCCCCAAATGGTAGTATTTTACATACAGAAAGATTTCTGCTTGATTACTTTTGTGATTGGTTGTTTTTATTTCATACTCTTAATATTTATCCTGATCTCTTTTTTTTCCCCATGGAGGTACTGTGGATTGAACCCAGGACCTCGCACCATGCTAACCATGCACTCTACCATATCCACCCTCTGTACTGATCTTTTTTTAGGCTAATTTGAGATTCTTGGTCTTTTGGCTTATTCTTCTAATATTTCTGCTTCTAACAGAATCATGATTCAATCTGTTTTTTATTTTTAACATCATGTCTCTCAAAAGTCTTGTTATGTTGGCCTGAACCTGGGGTTATCAGCTACTCTGCCAGATTTTGAACCCAGGAAAAGGCCTGAACCCTGTCAATGTCACCCACAGAGGCTCGGGATGGGAGGAGGTGGCATAGAGCCCCTGGCACCAGATCACCACTGTTAACTCTCCATACCTCACAACACAACTGTTCATGAATGGACTTTAACTTTTACCCGTCCCCACGCACCCCCGGCCACTGGCCTGTAAAAATACTAGGAGGAAAAGCTCTTCAAATTGAAATGCACCACTTTTGGGATTAGAGGAGGACATGGGGAAGCAAATGACCTAATAGTGAGCCCCACTGATTTTTCTCAGCTTCTCACAAGCACAGGACATTGGCTGTGCCCTGACTTACTCCTGAGGACACCTGGACCAGAGGTCTGAGCCACCACAGATGGCAGCACAGCTAGCCCCCGAGTCATGGGGTGGGGAGAAGAGGAGAACGTCAACACTGGGAGACGCTGAAGTTGCCCAGTGTCACTCAAGAAGTTTTAAGCATAATGGGAATGCGGGGATGGACATTTTTGATGGCTACTCTATGACCCAGAAGGACGAATAAATCGAGTTAGACTTGTTATTGATAATAAAACTTTACCCTACAGACAAGTGAACCTAACTCCCCAGAAGAGGCAACTCTTAATTCTATGGGAATGCCAGAGGAAAGGCAAGGAGAGAAAGAACTTAAAATTCTGAAGGTTCGTATATGAGCCCATGAGAAACAGACAAGAAATGGTGAAAATCTTAGGGAAAAGTAACTTTACCTATTTTACTTGCTTTTTCTTCATCAACTCTCGTATACTTAGGTGATAAAACTGAGCTTAGCAAAGAGATTGGAGACTGGTGCCTAATCCAAAGAAGGGACCACAGGCGTTTCCAAATTGTGGGCATAAACTATCCAGGTCTAGCTACTCCTTCTCCTGCCCATTTCTGATTAGCACTCTGGAGAATGGGCTTTTGTCTTCCAACAAACAATTTCACCTCCCAGAATGCTTCTCTGTGCCTCTTCACACCAAATTCTGTCATCCTCCAAAAATTTTCAATAATAACAATAACAATTTGGGTTTTTTTTAATTTTTCAGTTGATTTTCAACATTGTGTGTTTTAGATGTACACCAAAGTGATTCAGTTATGCATATATATTCTTTTTCAGACTCTTTTCCATTATAGGTTATTATGAGATATTGAATATATTTCCCTGTGCTATACAGGTCCTTGTTGTTTATCAGTTTTATATATAGCAGTGTGTATTGTTAATCCCAGACTCCTAATTCACTCCTCTCATCTTTTTCCCCTTTTAGTAACCATAAGTTTGTTTTCCATGTCTGTGAGTCTTTTCTGTTTTATAAATAAGTTCATTTGTGCCATTTTTTTAGATTCCACATATAAGGGATATCATATATTTGTCTTTCTCTGTCTGACTTACTAAGTATGATAGCCTCTAGGTCCATCCATGTTGCTGCAAATGGCATTATTTCATCCTTTTTATGGTTGAGTAATATTCCACTGTGTGTGTATGTGTGTATGTATAAAGAAGATGTGGTGTACACACACACATTCATCTTTTGATGGACATTTAGGTTGCTTCTATGTGTTGGCTACTGTAAACAGTGCTGCACGTGAACACTGGGGTGCATGTATCTTTTTGAATTAGAGTTATCACTCTTATCCAGATATACCCAGGAATTATACTGCTGAATCACATAGTAACTTTGTTTTTAGTTTTTAAAGGAACCTCCATACTGTTCCCCATAGTGGATGCACCAATTTACATTCCTACCAACAGTGTAGGAGGTTTCCCTTTTCTCTACACCATCTCCAGCATCAATTTTTAATTGATAACATGCATTACAGAAAGTCCGTATTGAGGAAGGCACTGTGTTAAATATTCATTTGGATAAATTCCTCACAAGAATCCTATTAATTATAATCTCCATTTTACAAATGAGGAAAGGCTTTAAAGGGTGAGTAACTTGCCAAAGATCACCAGGTCAGTAAGCAATAGAGCTAGGCTTTAATTCAGGCAGACCAACTACAGAAACTGACCTCTGAAAGTTCTTCCCACCTTTCCTGGACACCCAAAACAAGAGTGGCTGTGCCATGTGTCTTAGTGCTTGTCTATGTTTAATATAGCAAATGATCTATTCATTTATATTATACTATGATAATCTCAGGCCTGTGGTCTTCATCTCTCTAACAATGTTTAAAAAACATATTTCAAAATTTTGTTCTAACTTATTGGTGATCACTAAAAGCAACATCACCAGACAAGATCATGGAGTTTCAGTATTCCTGGGCCCCCATTGGGCTCCTCCATTTGAATCAGCAACATTGCAGAGCATGAGCTGAAGAAGTGTCTACCAGTTAGCACTCAAGTCTATGAATGCCAGGCAACTTTACTTTGTCTTCCCACCCATGACATCCTTTGCAAGTCAAACAACACTAACTGATATTCATATTTACAAATTAGAACACGAGGACTCAGAGAAGTGATTGGCCAAGTTCATGCATCTAATAATTAATTTCTAGTGTGAGGTTGGTGGATGGTACAGAGCTGGAGTCAAACTCATGCATCGCCATTTACGTTCTCAATACCCTTGAAAAGGTGACTTGAACTCTTGAGTTTAGTTTCCACATCTGTAAAGTAGAGATAACACTTTCTCTTTGATAGGATTTTTATCAAGAAAAGATATTGTTTGGAAAGCAACTAGCACTCCCTGGACCCTAATAGGCACGCAATACATAGTTGCTTTTATGATAAGGACATAGTAAGTATAGTGGATAAGAACATAGGTTGGGAGTCAGAAAGACCTAGATTTAAGTCCCAGCTCTGCCATTTATAAGCTATTTGACCTCGGACAACTTACATAACTTTTCTAAGCTTCAATTTCTTCACTTAAGGCTAAGATAAAAAGACTTTCAAGCCCTACCATGATAGAGTAGCTTCTACTGGACTAGCTCCCCTGCCAAATAAAAATATAAAAGCTGCACAAAATATGTATAAAATATTTGAAGCTATCTTAGAATAATCAGTGCAGGCAGAAAATGGTGGGGCGTGGGGGCTATGATTGTGGAGAGATTCTAGAAAGGGCTATTTGTTCTGGCTCTCTTCTTTGAGAGCATTTCCCAAATTGTAGTGTAGGTAAAAAGAGCCCAAGAAGAAAACGGTAGCCTTACTGGGCTGAAGAGACTCAAGTCAGTATTCAGGATTCACAAAGCAGCCAGGATTTGAAGGCAAAATGGCAGAGAAAATAGAATCTGGGCACTGGGCATATATTCCTCTCAAATTATTGATCACATGCTAAGATGTGCTATGCAAAGAAAGACTCTCAGGCAACCAGTAGGAAAAGAAAAAGAAAAAAAAATTGAAGCCTAAAAATATGAGCAAATATTTCAGCCATCATATAATGCTGAAAAGGTGGACTTCAAAGTTTAAGTCCCATCAAAGTGAACAAGCCTTTGTAAAGATCCTAAGGTACCATGAGGGTCATATCCTAGGAAAAGAGCCACACCCCAGAGGTACAGACAAAATTGAAATAGGCCAATCAGAAGAAAGCCTATGACAAGATCAAGCTGACTCATCGAGACTGTCTGCTTGCTAGGAGAAACACTGACCACTTTGGAAGAGGATAACTTCATCTAGAACTTTTACAATTTTTTATCCATAACATCCATTTAAAAAAATTATAAGACAAGCTTAAAAAAAAAAGAAGAAAAAAAAAAAAACAGGACCAAATAACTTAAAAAATCAAAAGAAATGGGTCAGTAGAAATAGTCCCACAGATGAGTCAGTTAGTAAAGGTATCAAAAAGGAACTTCAAAGTAACAATGATTAATATGTTCAAATAATAAATAAACATATATTCACCAAAGACCTGGAATCTATTTTAAAAATCAAATGAAAATTTTAGAACTGAAAATACCGTAACTGGTAGTAGAATTTGAAACAAAGGTTTAGTGGAAGATAAGAAAAAGGAGAACACAGGATTAGTGGGTTCTCTTGTGGGTTTAAAAAACACATGTAGACTTCCTGGCTTACAGAAAATAAAATGAGTGTAGATTTAAAATATATAACAACAAGAGCACAAAAGGTAAAGGGGTTAAATGGAGTTACACTGTTGTTAGGTCCCTAATCGAAGGGAGTCTATGATAAATCCAGGAAGTATAATGTAGTTCTGGGAAACCAGTAAAGGAATAATAAGGCAATGTCTAATTAAAAAGCTAACAGGAAAGAAAATAATGTAATAATGAAAATAATTGATTAATCTCCCCCCAAAAAAGAACAAAGATAAATCAAATAGAAAAGAAATGGCAAGCTCATATAATTAAACTCAGCTATCTTAGTAATTAAATGTAAATTGACTATTTCAATTAAAAGACATACATTGTCAGACTGGACAGATTTTGTCAGAAAGCAAAATCTAAGTAGAGTTGTTTAAAAGACATACTGTTTACCTGTGAGGACACAAAAGGTTCATCGTAGAGGGTACATAAACTGTATCTTTGAAATAGATTGAAGCTGGCAAACCAGAAGAATGTTTTTTATAAGCTCAAAATTAGACTCACAGACATATTAAACAAACTTAACAGTTACCGGAGGGGAAAGCGGGTGGGAAGGGATAAACTGGGAGTTTGAGATTTGCCAAATATTAACTACTACATATAAAATAGGTAAACAACAGGTTTCTTCTGTATAGCACAGGGAACTGTATTCAATATCTTGTAGTAACTTATAATGAAAAAGAATATGAAAAAGAGTCTATGTATGTATATGTGTAACTGAAACATTATGCTGTACACCAGAAATTGACACATTCTGAACTGACAATACTTCAATTTTTTTAAAAAATGAGGGGAAAAGATAATGGTTCTTTACAACCTAGCTGTGTGTCTTAAGCCTCTGTGATCATGAGAATCACCTGGAGATGGGGTAAAACGCAGATTCCTGAGCCCACCTCCTACCACCAACCCCAGAGATTCTGATTCCATGGGTGTGTTTAATTCTTAGCAGTTCTGAGGCTCGCAGCTTATTAGCCTAGCACACTGATGCCGTAAGAGCAGGATGTTGGTGATTTTAGGAAGTGTACAATGTGACATTAAATAACATTCATGTACAGCATAAGAAAGCCATTTCCTTTGCAAAATCTTTTAGTCTTTCTATGGATACCTAGAAGGTATTTGAAGCTGCTATGTCTTTTGCTTCCCTTAATACATACCTTCCCACAACAGAGAAATTCAGAGCTTTCAACATGCAAAATACTGAGTTCGAATTTAACAACACTGTTTTACATATTAGCTACTTTCCATTTATGGTAACTGACATGGTTTCTCTTTTCCTTAGTGATACAAAGTTTCTACAAAAAATAAATTCATTTACATATGTTGAGTAAAAAACTACTATAATAATGCAGATGGGACACAGATAAGACAAAAAATGTAAAAATGATATAGCAAATGACTGAAGTTTAGAAATCACTACCCCCCAAAAAAAAAAAAAAATGCAGGCTCAAACTGTCATAAGTCTCCTTTCCCACATCATCTTCCACGACTCCACGTACCCTTGAATGGTATTCTCATGAGGTACCCGCTTATGTGATCTGCTCCCTATGCAAGCCATGTACTTTCAGGTGTCAGGACCTGTTCTCCTCTTTTCCACTTGCTGAGTCATCCTGCCCTTCTTCCCATCCCAATCCCACCTGGTTCTACTCTGTGAAAGGATTTCATCAATGTACACAGGCTATAAAAGACTGGCCCTTTAAGAAAGCCAGGGGGGAAAATGGGACATTTATTCTCTGGAAAAAGGAGCCCTGAGTCAGTGAGATAAGAATAGCTTAAACAGTAATTCGACTTCTAGGAACGCATCTTTGGGTAATAATCAGAGAAGCACACAAATGATTTTGTGCGCTGGCATTTTTTACTGCGTAATTTATAACAGCAAAATATTCAAACCATTCATGCCCAACAGCAGAAGACCAGTTAAACATTATTCTATTACATAGAAGTACCACGGTTTTTCACATTTTAACAGTTTAATGGTAAAATCTACACATTTAAGGAATTTTTGATGATATGGAAGAAATAATTGAGGATATAGTAGATACCTTGGTTTTCTTCACCATCCATTTCATCTTTCCTGTTTTGCATGGCCACAAAATATTTGGAGAAATTGAACACATTTACAAAAAAAGTGCTCTAATTGTCTAAGCCAGTGGTTCTCAAAGTGTGGTCTCTAGACCAGCAATATTAGCATTACCTGGAAGTTTGTTGGAAATGCAAATTCACAATGGAATCTTGATCGACTGAGTCTGCAACATTGGACACAAAGTCCAAAATCGGAGTTTTAACAAGATCTCAAGGGACCTCAGAGGCACACACAAGTTGAAGACATACTGATCTGAGCCAATTATGGTAAACTGATCTCCCTTTATAGTCTTTTTTAAAATTCTTTTAATTTTTATTTTTTATTGAAGTACTGTCAGTTATAATGTGTCAATTTCTAGTGTACAGCACAATGTCGCAGCTATATATATATATATATATATATACACACACACACTCGTTTTCATATTCTTTTTCATTAAAGGTTATTACAAGATATTGAATATAGCTCCCTGTGCTATACATAAGAAATAGTTTTTATCTATTTTTTATATATATATATAGTATTAATACTTGCAAATCTTGACCTCCCAAATGTATCCCTTCCCACTCCCTTTCCCCTCCTATAACCATGTCTTCAAATCTGTTTCTATTTTGTAGATGAGTTCATTGGTGTCATCTTTTTTCTTTTCTTAGATTCCACATATGAGTGTTATCATATGGTATTTTTCTTTCTCTTTCTGGCTTACTTCACTTAGAATGATGATCTCCAGGTCCATCCATGTTGCTGCAAATGCCATTATTTTATTCTTTTTATGGGTAAGTAGTATTCCATTGTATAAATATACCACAGCTTCTTTGTCACCCTTTATAGTCTTGATTCAGGAATAGACGCTCAACTGGGGCCAATGAGCTGCAAAGGGAAGTTTGCTGGAAATTTCTGGAAAAGGCTCTCTGCGCTTAAGGTAGTCTGCAGGAAGAGACAGCCCCTCTTCCCCTGGACTTTTTGGGTACAGATGTGATGCCTGGGATTACTAAAGCCATGTTGCTTTATTAGTTGAAACAGATGATGGAGCTGAAAGAATCACAGGAAATGGAGGCAGAAGCACTGGATTAAGGTAATCCTAAATTCTGTTCTACCTCTGCATTTTCAGTTATGTGTGCTCATCTATTGCCTCACTTTACAAGCCCATTTGAGTTGACTATTTCATTGCTTGTAGCTAAAAACTCCCATCTGATGCATGATATGAACCTAGGTTTAAAATACATATATAGGCCCACAGAGGAAAAAAAGAGTAGAAGAAAATATCACATATAAATCCTTCCTTTGTCTTGGTGGAAGGCTTACTTTCCCCCTATTTTTCCAATGTTTATAATAAGGATTACTTTTATCATCAGAACACTTTATTTGAAAATAATAGCTAAAGGAGGCAATTCTAAACATGTTTTTAAAAGAGAGTCAAGAACCACTAAAACAACAGAAGAGATAATGAAGACAAGTGGTGTGGGACCCTGGGCAGATGGCGTAAACCAAAGGAACCAAGAACACAGAGTGCTCAGAATTAGTAGCAGTGAGGTGTTAAGGAGATAATTAACACTTATATTCTAAATAGCAGCTGAATATAAATGAGAACAGATGGGTTTCAATAGCTATGAAAAGACCTAGGGCAGCACAAAGATGGAAGTAAAGATAAACAAGCAAATATTTAGAGGAAAGATACTTATCATCAGTAACACAACACTCAGTCTGTACTGGGATTTCACTTCCTTTAACCCCTGCTCCAGTCAGTTACTCCAGGATTCACGACAAGAAGGTCTTGAAGAAAGCCTGGCTCCTTAACACCCGCAGGTATTATACGCTTATTTTGCCAAATGCTGAATAGGTATCATCTCATTTAATCCCCTTTGAGGCAGAAGCTATCATTACCCCTATTATACAGATGGAGCTGCTGACACTCAGGGCAGCTAGTACCTGATTTAAGTTTGTATCAGTGGAAAATGTTGAAGTTAAAATTTGAACTGTTCAGACTCCAGAACCTGCCTGTCTACCACTATCCATGCTACTATGACAGCTAACCATTGTCTGTGGGAAAAAGTAAGTGTCATTGTACACATTACCTGGTTTTGTGTGCGCTGCTGCCAAAACAAATGCTTTCAATTTTAAACATAAGATAATATAGAGAGAGAGTGCGATAAATACCTTCTTAATCTTTGTTATCCATGAAGTCTAAGCACTGTTGGTCAGAGATAAATGCTGTTATTGGATCAGTATCCCTGATAAAAAGGAAAGTCAGACCCTCTCAGAGGACAGAAGAAAGAAAGAAAAAAAAAATTGGGACTTGGAGGTCTGGACAAATGGTAAGTTAGATATATATGTTTTCAGGGTTCAAAGTTCATGAGCTCTAGTGAGGGATCACCTATCACTAATGGGTTAACGGACAGAATGAAAACTGCCTAGAAGGGATTTTAAGAATCTCAGCCTCCAACTCAAGCCTTGTTTATTGCTGAGTATCTCTTAAGGAATAAATTTAACCAGACCAAGAGAAGCTTAAGAAAGAGTGAGGATGAATGGGGTAGACAGACACATCACGAACCTCTTTGCCTCATTGCAGTTGCCCCTGGGCCAGTTTTTTCCAAGAGGACAGATTTTGAATGTGCTCAAGATGAAACGCAAACCATCCAGAGAAAAAGAAAGTGATGCATTCTGGTGACCACACCAAGGTCAGAGGGAACTAGCACATCCTGGATCCCATCTTTTTATTCCTAATCAGATCTGGCTGCCTTCTTCAAGTCCACCCCCAGCTTGGAGGACAGTGCCAGGGAGGAAAGCCTAGCCAGAGAAGCCTGCAGATTCCCACTGGCACTGTTCGCAAAGGCAATACAGATGACTCTCAGCACTACCAGGTCCCAGAGAGCCCAGATGGTGCTTGAAGCAACATCCACTTAATTATCAATGAAAGCTACTTATAGACGGGGCTTGCTCTTGGCTGAGACATGCAGAGAAGGAACAGGGTGGAGAACTTCATTTGGAGGGAAATAAAAAGGTGGCATCACGACCCCAGGAGCCAGCTGGCTTTTAAACAATTAAGCTCACTCGAGAAAACAGAAGTTACAGCTTCCTATGCTTTCTACCATTACAGTTCTAGCCGGGGGGGTTCTGAGTTTCCATCTGGCACTGGATTTGGCTCTGATGAACTTGTTTGAAGACATTCTGTTCATTTAGGAGGTTTTATGATCAAGAGGCCTCTAGAAATGTTGGAGAGCAAATGGACAAGCTCACCTACCCTAGTGGATTAAAAACTCATGTGAGATTCTGGGTGTATATTCCTACGAATATATGTGTATACTCACCACTGAACCCAACACAGAGTACGTGATGAATGAATGAATACTAACTTTCTATAAGTACCTGAGAATCTCAGGTTGGAAAACATTACCAGAGAAGACGTCCACTCCTGTCTCCATAAAATCACAGACCGCCTTTAACAACATTCCTGGCAAGAAGACGTCCCATGTCGACCCATTTACCATTCCTCTACCTCACTCTAAGAAATCTCTCATTTTTAAATGGCTACACTGTTTGATTCACCTTTACACTGAACAAGAATCTTTCTTCCTTCCTGAAAATTGGAGCCACTGACCACACTGTACTATGTGGGATCCCCCAAAATGAAACCAGAATATTTTAACAGGACAACCCTCTGAATATCCAACTTCCTCTTGGCTCTACTTCAGGCTCCATATAACCCCAGTCATTTTAACAACATTCAACATTGTTCAAAGTTCCATGACCATCCCCTTTCCAACATTCTGCTAAGCATGACTTAAGGAACATTTGTCTCCACGTGTCACTCAGCCCGTGTAGCACAGAGCAGGACTCTCTGATCCCTGGTCTGAACAGCTTATTGCTGCAATTCCAGCCCAAAATGAGATCAGCATTTAATCAGAAGGACTTCTTAGAAAACACCTAGGAATAGGCCCTCCACTTCTGAAACATGTATTCATTCATTCAGCAAACATTTACTGAGCACCTAATACATGCCAGGACTGAGCCAGGTGCTGAGTCCACACAGGTCATTCCCACCTTTGTCAGTCTTTGAGTATAGTGTGCAATGGGAAACCATGGAGTGTTGAAGGAAAAAAAATAGACGAAAATCAAGCTTTCATTCTCAGTTCCTTTCCCACCAAATGACTGATGCATGTAGGATCCTCCTGGTTGCCTCGTTTTCATGACCTCTAATATCTTGGTCTGAGAACCCTCATTGAGAACAAGCCAGTGGGAAGAGCATGAGCATGGATCTCACAACCTGATTCTGGTCTTGGCTCTGCCACTGATTTGCTTTGTGACTCATTTGTCTATTCCCTACTGAATCATCTGTCAATTTAAAAAAGGGTAGTTCTAGGTCTCTAAGACTTCTTCTGGCACCCTCTACATATTCATCCATACAGTTACCACATCCTTAAGCATTTTCAGGTGAAAAATGAAATCTCCTCCAGGAATAGGGTGTCCCCCACTCACTGACTGTCAAGCATGGCTGATTCTTTCTCTCCCTTCCCGCTGCTTCAGCCTGTTTCTATTACAAAATGCCAGAGACTGAGTACCCTCAACAACAGACATTTATTACTCATAGTTCTGGAGTCTGGTAAGTCGAGATTAAGATGCCAACAGATCTGGTATCTGGTTACAACCCTCTTCCTGGTTCAAAGATGACCATCTTCTATGTCCTCACATGATAAAAAGGGCAAGGGATCTCTCTGGGGTCTCTTTTTTAAAGTATTTTATTTTCATTTTTTTGAAGTATAGTGGGTTTACAATGTTGTGTTAATATCTGGTGTACAGCAAGTGATTCAGTTATACATATATATATATTCCTTTTCATATTCCTTTTCATTATAGGCTATTGCAAGGTACTGAATATAGTTCTCTGTGCTGCACAGTAGGAACTTGTTTCTGGAGTCTCTTTTAATAATCTCAATCAAGAGGGCTCCACCCTCATAATATAATCACTTCCCAAAGACACTCCCCCTCCTAGTACCTCCCAGTGCATTGAGGGTTAGGATTTCGACATACAAATTTTGAGGGGCCACAAGCATTCAGTCTATGGTACCCAAGCATAGATATCCCTCTGATATTTTTCAGGGCCCCAAGGATAAAGAGAGGACACCCTTTCCTTTAACCACAATGTCCAGTTTCGTTCATCACTAGCTCCTAGTATTTCTGCCTCCAAGCACACAGCTGAAATCCATGCTTTCAGCTATAAATAAGTACTGTGATAGCCCCTCACTTGTCCTCTCACCATCCCCTTTCCACCATGCAATCCATTCTCCACCCATAACCAGAGTGCTCTTTTTAAAACTTAAATCATACCACCAAACTCCATTAGAATCCTCTGATAACTTTCTACTGCAGCCAGAATAAAACCCAGACTCCCTTCCTTGGTTTGCAGGGCCTTTCAGAGCTGCTCTACCTTCCCCTGCATTAGCTCTTTCACTCTTCTCTCCCTTGCCCAGTAATCCTCTGCCTCCATGGGCTCTCTCTGCCCATCCAACACACCAACTTCTTCCCACCTGAATGTTCTTTGCCTCTCCCCATACTCCTTTATCTTTAAGATTTAGGCACCAACGTCACCCCCAGGAAGACTTCCCTGACCACTCCATCCAAAGAAAAATCAATCGATTCCAAACTCTCTCTCTTTTTCCCTTTCTCTCCCACACATGCACAGAGTTCTCGTGGCCATTTCTCCTTGTTTATTTCTATCCAAATCCTTGTCACCCTATAATTATCTTGGCTTATTGTCACCTGTCTACTCTTAGAAAAAGTTCCATGTGAGAAGGGATCTAAGCCAGCATCAGGCTTTTTGGAAAAAAAAAAAAAACCCAAGTTCCAGAATACAACATTTTTGGAAACAACCTCTCCTGCTGAGAAGGAACATGGAACTTTTTCTAAGAGTAGACAGGTGACAAAAAATGGTCATATCATTCTACTCCCAGTGCTTTGAGGGGTGCCTGGCAGAATGCAGACACTTAATAAATGTTGTTTGAATAAACAGTAAGTGAAGGAATGAATGGATCCATTACTGCTACTCATTTCTTTAATACTTGTGTGGGGAAGGGGGCAGGGGAGGAAAGGGTAGAAACACAGAAACAAAGGACATTAAGACTGATTTCTGGGATGGTGAGTTTGGGAAAATATAAGGAAGAGTGATCAACCCTGAAAGCTGTCCTTAACATAAAAAAGAAAGTTCTAACTTTCTCAGAGCCAGAGGTGTCCAACCAAGAAACAGGCTGCTTTGCAGGTAAGTCACTCCCTTCGCCTGAGCGGAAGGAGCCACACAGCCACCACCAGGGCTACTCAGCGGGGATTTATGCCTCTGAAGGGAGACAGGATTAGGCTTCTTTGACTCACGAGCTCGCGGCTAGAGTGGCCCCAAGCCAGCAGGCATGGGAGCGCTAAAATCCTGGCAAGGTACTCCCTCCTCCAGAAAATACACAACATACGTTCAATTACTCTCTTTGCTCCAGAAGAGCTGTCTTTTAGTGCCCTCAGCAATGAGATCTTGCTAATTGAAAACATTTCCCTCTATTTGCTTGAGAGGATTGGATGAAACTAGGCTACTGAAATGTAGTGCATGGGGCGGGAGCCTAAGTGGGGCAGGGCAGGCAGAGCAGAGCAGAAGCACAGTCTTGGGGGTGGGGTGGGGGTCGGGGTGCGAGGGATTTGCTGCATTTTGGCCACTACTTCAGAGATGCTACAACTTCTTGTCTTCAGAGAATTCATTTCACCGGAAAATAAGTCAACCCTGGTTAAGGGTAACTTTCCCCCTTCACCTCAGAATGATGCACTGCAGTGCAACAACAATTGTAAAAATAGGGCCTCTCGCCTGCTTGTAAGGATACCAGATATTGACCCAACAACTTGGCCTCTAAGAGGCATCCACTGGCATGTGAACTGCACAGGCAATTTTGAGACCTAGGCCAGGGAAGAGGAGCACACACCAGGATTCAAGGCCACAGCAGGAACAGTGGCAGAAAACAAGAGCAGCTGTAGCAGCTGCTGTTCATTAAACACCCTGTGCCGGGCTCTGAGCTCACTGCTCCATGAGCGTGGTCTCCATTCATGCTCGTGACAATTCTCAGAACAAGAACTAGGATGGCTCCATTTTACAGATTAGGAAACTGACACTCTGGAATTAAGAGGCTTGCCCAGGATCACAAAGCTAGTGATGGATGGGGGCGGGTGCACCCTTGTCTGCCTCCCGAGCCAGTGGTCTGAGCCCCGGAGCCAACCTGGCGCCCCCCGGGGCCCACTGGGGCTTCTCCTCCTGAAGCCTGGCTCTTCGATCTAAGCCAGCATCAGGCTTTTTGGGGAAAAAAAAAACAAAAACCCAAGTTTCAGGATACAACATTTTTGGAAACAACCTCTCCTGCTGACCCTGGATGACCTCTCTTCTTGCCGTTTCCCCATCATTTCTTCCCAGCTGCAATGGTTAACTTTATGTATCAACGTGTTGGGGCCACAGTGCCAGTATCTGTTCAAACATGATTCTGGATATTTCCATGAGTACGTTTGTGGATGAGATTTACATTTAAATTGGTGAGTTCTGTGTAAAGCAGATGGACTTCCTTCATGTGGGTGGAGTAAGCTGAAGGCCCAAACAAAAGGCTGACCTACCCCCAGCAAAAGGAATTCTTCCAGTAGATGACCTCTGGGCTTCATCTGTGTTATAGAAACCCTACCCACAATGTGGTTGTATGAGAAGGTAGGGCCCTTGGGAGGTAATTAGGATTAGATGAGATCAAGAGGGTGGAGTCCTCAGAAAAGGGATTAGTACCCTTGTAGGAGTCATGAGAACTCCTGCTTCCTCTCTCGACTACCTGAGGACACAACAGAGGTCAGCAGTTGGCAAACCAGAAAGGGGCCCGCAACAGAACTTGACCATGCTAGAATCTTGACTTGGACTTCCAGCCTCCAGAACTGTGAGAAATAAATTTGTGTTATTTATAAGCCATTATGGTATTCTGTTGTAGCAGACCAAACTGACTAAGACAATCTGTAACATGGGGCCTTCCTGGTTCACCAGGAGACTGCTTTTAGATTCGAACAGCAACTCTTTCCTGAGTCTCCACTTGCGGGTCCCCTCATCAGATTTGGACTTGCCAAGTCTCCACAATCATATGAGCTAATCCTCAAAAATAAATCTCTTTGTCTATGTTTGTGTACCTGTGTACATGTACAGATAGACAGACAGATAAAAATACACCTCCTATTGGTTCTGTTTCTCTGGAGACCCCTGATGAATACACCAACCTAACTTTCTGATTGCAGAAAAATTCCCATGTTTCACCCAACAAGTTCTCAACAAGTTCAATCACTGATTCACTCATGCCAACCAAATATTGGGTCCTGCAGCACCACACTTCTCAAACTGAAATGTGTTCAGGAATCACCTATGGAACTTGTAAAAGCGCAGATCCAAATCGAACAGTTTTGTATTTCTGCCATGTTCTAACGTAATGCTGACTGGTTCACTAGCCACACTTTGTGTAGCAAGGTTGTACAGACAAAAGCAAAGAAGATGCCTAAGTGAACCCAGGAGTATTCTTAAGCTACCACTAAGGCACATAGATTTTAAAGAAAGAAAAGAAAATCGGGGGTGGGGGGGTGTTCAATCCTTTGTCATGGAGATAGTAGGTCTTAAACACTGTAACCTGCCACCCACTTTAGCCCAGAAAAGCTCTGTCACATTGTTCTCCAATCCTACCCCCTTTGCCTCTTAAAAAGAGACCAGCAGTTGGCAATACATAAGGAGAAAAATACAATTAAACCCCAAAGAAAGAAACCCCACAGCCCTTCATTTCAATTAGAATCAGCGGCTGTTGGAAATGGGCAAATTTAGAGCTGTAATACCAGTGAAAAACAGTGAATTCTCCATTGTGATCAAAGGCTTCATTTAGCAGGCTGAAAAGCAAGCATGAGCTTAATTGAATGAGAGAGAGATCACCTCCAAATCATCCAGCCATAACCAAACAGCCTTGAAAAATATAATGCATTGGATGGAGAGGAGTAAGCCCTGGGCTCCAACACCTCTTGCCTGGCTTGTAGATCCCCAAGAATCAGCAAAGAGAGACCTCAGAGGCCACCTGATCCCATTCCTCATCTGGTGGGGGAATACACTTCCGACTAGGGCTTTCAAAAATCTTTGGCTATAATACACAGAAATACATTTACATCCAACCCAGTGTACACACATCATATAGTGAAAGCCTCACAAAATAATATGTATCGTTTCCATGTGTGAAGTATTCCAACACTTGCTCTTCTTTTTCATGCTTTTAAATGCTGTCAAAAGCCACAAAATGAATTTCAAGGCTCAAGAAGGGGTCATGACCCACAGTTTGAAAAACACTACTATTGGGTACCGTGGTTAAATAACCAACCAAGCCCTTCATCTAACAACTGAGTGCTGGCTGTCTTCCAAGCACTGGGAACACAGCATCAAACTCACAGACAGGAGAGGAGACAGGAGTTCACAAATGATCACACAGATACATATTAAATACTACACATTGAGGCAAATGTAAAAAGAAAGAGCAAAGGATGTCATGAGAGCTCATAGCAAGGGCACCTCTTTTGGAACAGGAGGATGTCCGGAATGGACCAGGCAAAGCCACTCTTGAATGAAATTTAAGCTGTATCTAAAGGATGAGCATACATAGCCAGGAAAAAGGGGAATGTTCTGCTTAAAAATATCTGGTGCTAGGAAATGCATGCTTATCTATGGCAACCTCAAGTGACAATAAGAGCGTCATCTGTCCAAACCAGAGTCACCCAGTTCTCACCCTGTGTCAGCCTCGAGTCAAGCACTTCACACTACTAGAGCTTAATGGAACACAACTTCCTGAGTTTGAATCCCAGCTCCACCTCTTATAAGCTGTGTGACTGGAAGCATGTTAGTTGAGTTTTCTCATCCATAGGGAAGGGATTATTCGTGGTACCTGCCTCATCATACTGTTGCTAGAATTAAGTGAATTAACCCAAATGCAGGGGCTTAGGAAAATGCCTGGTGCATGGTAAGTACAAAATGAATTGCTAAATTAAGCAATATGGACTCAAAATCCTTAACAACTTGCTTCAGGCAAGCACTACCTTTGGCACATGAACTAGCCAATTTCCAAGAGAGTTTATTTCCTATCCTAATGTGCTAAATCTAGTGGAACAGAGGGCTGAAGTCCTTAACTCTGCAGGGCCTTACAGACAAACGAAACCAGGAGAAAGGGGACCAGTCTGACTACCTGCCCCTAGCTGTCATCTCAGAATGCATCTCTGGGCCTGCATTTCACCACCACTCTCCCCGGGCTGATGAATTTTCCCATTCAGCACCAAGGATACAGTTGATTTCCCCAGAGAACTCTAATAATGGAATTACAGTATGTTTACTTGATGCAGAAAACCTCTGGCTAGATAGTTAATTAGAGGCCTCAGAATGCTGAAAAATCATCAAGCTTTCAAGAGGCCTAAACAGATCCAAAATGCCAGGTTCAAGTCACATCAATAATTAAAATTAAATTATTGTGCTGCACTGAAAGTCATCTCCGATACAACTTTTTTCTAAATGGTTCTCCAAAGATAAACTCAATCTTGGCTTCAGGGAGGCATCTGTCATAAACCCACAGAATCAGAGACAAAAAAGCACGCTGTTCCCTTTGTGTGTGTGCTGCGTCTAATTCCCCAGGACAGGCGAGGACAGGGCGGCTTGGCTGGGCGTTCACAACTCCCACTGCTGGGAGGCAGCCATAAAAATGAGGAGCAGCTCTGGTGTTTGTAGGACTCGCTATGCTTCACTGTTCACATCCACCTTCTCCCTGTGTCCTCTCAGGATCTCAGCACGTTTGGCAGAACAGGGTTTCTTAGCCCCACTGCACCGATGAGGGGACTGAGGCTTTAGGTGGGAAAGTAACCAGAGTCAAGACTCAGAGCCAGCAAGCGGCATAGAAGGTAGGAAAATTCAGGTTTTCTGGAGTCAAGGAAAGAGGAGGAAAGCAGACAGAAGTAGGAAAAGAGGAAACAACATGTCTTTCAAAATAGCAGGAAAAAGATATAAAATTGAAAAGCAAAAGACATGTTTGGAACAACTCAGAGCCAATTCACACAAAGAGCAGCTGTTAAAATGACACTTGTTCCATGCACTCATAGAAGAGGCTGACATTATGATACCATTACTGACACAAAAATAGCTACCATTAGCCAACAACTTACTATGGGCTAAGGATGTGTCTAAATGCTTTTCACAAATAATAATCCCCATTTAATCCTCACAACAACCTTACTTAATAGAAACTATCATTTCACAGTTCAGAAACTTAGGTTCAGAGAGGGTGATTATTTGCTGAAACTCACACAGGTAGTAAGAAGTAAATGCAGAGTTGACCTTGGCTGATTGCCAAGCCCACCCTCTTAATCATGTTAATATACTGTTTTCAAAGATCCCAGGGGGAAAAGGTTAGCATTAATTGAACCAGGCTATAAGGAATGGGTGAACTTTATCAGCCAACCAATGCTATGCAGTGCCTGTGTGCCTTAGCAGGCAGCCTCTTTGAGCTAATGAGTTCATAACCTCTGTTATTCACTCGACAAATATTTATTAAGCACCCATTAGGTATCAAGCACCGTGCTTTATGCTGGAAATATAGCATTGCAGAAATAAATAAAAATCCCTGCCCTCATGAAGCATCTACTCAGGAACAGAGAAAAACAAAACAAGTAACGTAAATATTATGTTAGCTTGTGGTAAGTGCTGCAGAGAAAAAATCAAAGCAGGCAAGGAGGATGGGGTGGAATTTTTAAAAGAATGGCTGGGGAAGGCCTCACTGAGAATGAAGGTGAACTTTCAGTAAAATCCTGAAGCCAGTGATGCAGCAAGCCATGTTGATGTCTAGGGAAAGGACGTATCAGGTATGGAAAGGAGCAAGTGCAAAGGTCCTGAGATAAGAATAAGAAGACTGTGGCTAAAGTGGAGGGTAGTGGGAGGTGAGGTCAGAGGCCACAGAACCAGGGGAGGTGGGGCTTTCTCAGCCACGTTTAGGACTTGGGCTTTGCATGTGATGAGAGTCATTGGGGATTTAGCAGAGGAGTGACAAGACTTAAGCTCCAACTCACATTTACAGATAACTCTAGATGCCACTGGGACAGCAGACTCAGTGGGCAAGGGTGGAAAGAGGGAGGCCAGTTAGAAGTTGAGAGATGATGAAGACCTGTGGCTAATAATTTTTATGTTAGTATGGTCCTTCACTCTTTACTGATCCACATAAATCATTTCACTTCATCTTCATAAAAACCCTCAGAGTTTCACCCTCCCCATTTAGATAAAGAAACGAAGGCTTTGGCTCACTGAAATAGGTTAAGTGGCTTGCTTACATTTCCTTGGCGAGTTAGCGGCAGAGCTGTATCTTAAACCTAGGATGTTTTTATTCCCCATCCAGCGCTCAAATCCCCTCCCACGCAACTGCCTGCCTCCCTGACTCCCGCAGTATCAGATGATATCCGTCTGACCATCACAGCCACATGGCCTGACCATAAATGACACTGATATGTATCTGGTAACCCAGATCTCAGACAACACAGAAAATCGAATCCAACAAAAAGAAAAGCCATCGAAAGCCATCCTCACACAGGCATAAGCCTCTTGAACAATGCATAATGGGAAGAGAGGGCAGGGGGTCCTAGAATGTAAATTGAATGTTTATTTAGCACTTCTATGTGCCCAGAACAATATTAGATGTCATGTGGGGAAAGGGAAGAAATAAACTTCTCTGTTGTCAAGGAGATTTCAATGCGGTGGTGAAAGCAGACACATTTGTGGGTAGGAAAGACAATGCAATGAAGGGGAGATGGGGTGTCACACACCCAGGGATTTAGTAAGGGTTGAGGAGACTAAGCCTTCAGTGAACAGAGGAGGAGAGCTTGAGAAATGCACCCCCTGGAAACTTTTAAAAGGTGGTCACCAAATTCCTTAATCTTCTGTATTTTTAGAGATGTGTTTAGAACCATGTCAGAAAAGCCTTCAAACATTGTGACCTGTTGGCATGCCATGCAGCCATCATGGGTCTATTATTCCTTTCCACATCAGTGTCTCTTTGAGGGTCTCAAACATACATGCTACCAGAACTAGGATTTTCAACATTAAGGCCAAGGAGCCAAGCCAAACAAGGCTCCTTAGAAGACAGGTAATAAGGGATTTAAAATATCCAAGCTATAAAGGTCTCAAGGGGCCTTCTAGTCCAGATGTCAAAAAATTATGACCCACAGGTTGACCTTCTGGTTTTGTAAATAAAGTTTTATTAGAATGCAGCCATGCCCTTCAGTCTGTGCTGCCTACAGCGGCTTCACACGAGAACAGCAGAGTCGAGCAGTTGCAACAGAGACCATGTGGCCTGCAAAGCCTAAAATATTTACACTCTGGTCCTTTACGAGCATCTGCTGACCTCTGTTCTCTTCCAAAGCCCTCATGCTAAAGATGGGAAAACTGAGACCCAAAAAGATCCAAGAAACTGACCAAAGTTATTCGATGAGTGCATCACTAAGGCAGGAATGAAGCAAGTCAGGTGAGGGCTGGCCACCCTTCAGACATTACATTACTCATTTTTGCTCTCATCATCATATGCCAGGTTCTGGCTGAGGATAATGCATGCAGAAAACATACAAAGCCCCAGCCCTCAGGTTTCCTACACTTGAGGCATTAGGGGACTCCAAGACATTAAAAAAAAAGAAAGAAAGAAAAGAAGAAAATAAGCACAAAGTGCACAGAGTGCAACAAAAGCAACTAACAGAATGATGAGTCGGGATGGGGCTTGGGGAGGGAGGGAAATATTTTAGACAAGGAGTCAGGAAAGTCCTTTCTGAGAAGGTGATAGTTGAGCTGGGTCATGAGGGATGAGGTCATAAAGAGCAGATGGAAAAGCATTCATACAGAGGGAACAACAACTGCAAAGTCCCCGACGCAGCAACAATCTTGGCATGTGCATGGAACAGCAAGAGGCTGCATGTGGCCAGAGCACAGCAGAAGGGCAGAGTGCATGAGGTGAGGTTAGAGGTGAGCCAGGCCTGAAGGCCCGTGGTAGTGAGTGTGGATGGTCAACTCTCCCTTGAACATGTTTTCCTTGAAGTTACATCATCTTCCTCTTCATCAAACCCCTAAAGGGGTTGAATCTGGCTCAACCAGTGTGCCTTAGATGTGTCTGAGCCCCCAGGAAATGAGGATAATGATACCCACTTTATTGGGCTATTTGAAGAATTAGATAAGACAAGACAGATAACAAGCTCAGCCTTTGCACGGTGCCTGACATTTGACAAATTTGATAAATATTATTGGTAATGAGATGTGTGAAGATAGAAATTGCCACTAGGTCTCCATCCTTCTGAGTAAAAGACATCAAGTGGTCAAATGTACCAGTAGAGTAACTAAACCAGAGAAGTCAAGTGACCAACCCAAGGTCACACAGCAATTAAGGAGAAGAGTCACACAATAACTCAGCCCTTCACTGCCCACTAGCGGCTCATCACATTTCAGCAACACAGCAGCCTCAGTGATACTCTGACCACCAATCTACAGGCAAATGCCAGTGCACTTTGAAAACAGCAGTGGAGAGGGGATGAAAGGGATTTTTTGAGCATCCTTGCAGAATTTAATTCAAGCGTCCTGATGAAGTACCTGCTATTGTCATGTGTACAAAGTTGAATCATCTATGCTCTCTGTAGCCTTGAGGAATGCAGAGGCTTGTACGGAGGACAGTTATGCAAACAATTATAATCTTACAGGATATGAGGTTTACTACAGGCACAGGCAGGTGAGAGAATTATACTCTGCCCAGAATGTCAGGGGAGGTGCCAGAGAAGAAGTGGCCCCTGAGCTGACTCTTAAAAGGTACTGAGGGAACCAGAAGGCGTTTGGTTTGGCTGAGCAGAGAGGGTGAGCGGCAAGTGGTCAAGCTGTGACGGGCATGGCTCATGGAAAGGCCCAGACCTCTGAACCACAGAAGCACGGACCTAGTGGGCAAAAGGGAGGCACCGAAGGGAAGAACCTCAGAATGACATGTGACAAGATCCCTCCTGGTCAGAGGAAGGATTTGAGGGGACAAGACTGGAAACACAAGCACCACTTCGGAGCCTCCATTGCGAGTCCAAACCTAAGGTAGGACAATAATGGTTGGAGGAAACAAGGAGACAGATTCTGGAGCCTCTAGGGAGGAGAATCAGCAGTATGTAATGACAGACAGGACGCTGGAACAGGGCAGAGAGAGAAGGGGCGCCTGCTGGGCGGGGCCCACCTTTCACCAAGACAGGAACCCTGAGAAGGAGCAGGTGGGTGCTGGGAGAGGGCATGAGTTCTGCTCAGAGCAGTAGCAGACACTGAGCTCAGGGCTGCAACAGTGTTGTTTTTCTTTTCACTCTGCAAGATTGTCTTCTCAAACCTCCGTGGCATAAACTAGATGAAATTAGAGCCATTCCCAGTGGAGGGGAGAAAGGAACAGAGATGGTTCAGCTCATTGCCCCCAGAGACACCAGAACCCTTCAGCTTTACGAGTCTTTGACTGGGAGGTAACTGGGAGGCTGGGCCTTTAGAATCAGGAGAACATGGTCTGAATCCCCTGGGACATACAGCCCAACAGGAGCCCTGAGAGGAAGGGTCTGGAGCAAAGGACCAGGCAGTTGCAGCAAATCGAGATCAGATGCAGGGTCTTGGGTGCATTTTCCACTCTCTGCTACCCAACAGCAGAGTTCATCTGCTCCCATCCCTAACCCATCTGAAATTATCAAAGTGCAAGATTCTGATCTTCTACCAAAAGAAGCTGGAGCCTGTATTCAGAGCCTTGGCTCCCTGGATCCCAGCACTGGAACAGTTCTGTTCCCAGAAGGACAGACCATCCCCAGGCTCTCCCTTCCTCCCACCCCCAATCCCGCCTCCCCATGCCCACCTTGTCCACGGCAGCCCAGACCCCCCTCCCCGCCTCCAGCCTGGCGGAGCGCCGATGCTGTGTCACCGCTACACCAGGCTGCTTTCCTATTTTCCCTGGGCCTGATTATTTTAAGCCTCCTCTGAGGCCCCACCAGGCTTTGGCCAGCGTTATCTCCTATGCACAGTCGCCGCCTTGTTAAAAGGTAATCAGAGAAGCTGACTTTAATAAATGTTAACACCCTCAGTGTGAAATCTGGCAATTAAAACTCCTCCCCAGGACCTCTGAAACAGGCCCGTGGAAAATCCCCCATCTTCATAAGCTCCTGTCATCAGAGGACACTGAGAGAAAGGAGGGAGGCAAAGGAGGTGTCAAAACCTTCAGAAGGGAGAGAAGTGAGCGCAGCAAAGGCTCTTTCCCCACCTCTCAGCCCTCTCTCCAAGAATCCCACAGCAGACCACTGTCATGGACGGGGCTTACAAGCAAACAGAGGCAGTCAGAGCGGAGACCAAAGGGACCACCAGTCCAGCAGTTTTCAGAATTGAGAGTGCACCAGACTAGTGTGGAGGGCTCGTTAAAACAAATCACCAGGGTGCCCTCCTCAGAGTTTCAGATTCAGTAGGTTTGGGATGGCGTCTGAGAATTTACATGTCTAGCAATTTCCCAGTGATGCTGGTGCTTCTGGTCCAGAGACCAGAGTGTGAGAACCACAGACCTAGTCCAATACCCTCCCTTCATAGACAAGGAAGCCAGAGAGAGACGGAGACTCGCCAGTGATCTTACCATGAGTGAGTCCTGCCCCGTTCAAAAGGGCCAAAGCAAGCCTCTTGAGAGCCCCAATGTTTTCATTTCTTTTTCCCCCATAAGTACATTGTGTTTATTAATAATCCTCATCACCACCCTCCTCATTATCCTGAGATGAGATCTTTAGAAGTCAAAGTATAAAGAAGAATAAAATAATGCCATTTGCAGCAATATGGATAGACCTGGAGATCGTCATACTAAGGATAAGTGAAGTAAGCCAGAAAGAGAAAGACGAATACCATATGATATCACTTATATGTGGAATCTTTAAAAATGACACAAACGAACTTATTTAAAGAACAGAAACAGACTCACAGACATAGAAAACAAACTTGTGGACGAAGAGAGGAGTAGGGGGATACATTGGGAGTTTAGGATTTACAGATACTCACTATACTATATATAAAATAGATAAACAACAATGTCCTACTTATAGCATAGGGAACAATATTCAGTATCTCCTAATAGCTTATAATGAAAAAGAATATGTAAAGGAATATATATATATATATATAACTGAATCACAATGCTGAACACCAAAAATTAACACAACATTGGAAACCAACTATACTTCAATTAAAAAAAATAAGTCAAGGGAATAAAGAGTTGGTGGTTGGCACGCTGAGTAATTAGACAGCTGGCCTCGTCAATACACCTGAAACCAAGTTGGAAAAGAGTGCTCCTAAGTGAGTTCTTTGATTTCTGCAAATGACAAGGTTTCCTTTGTTTCCTCTTCCTTTAGATCTGATTCTTAGGACCCTTAAACATCATCTAGTCAAACTTTTTCACTGAAGCCCAGAGAAGGCAGGAGGTTTCCCCAAGGTCACACAGCAGGATGAGTGGCAGAGTCGTTTCCTAGCAGTCAGTCCAGCATTTCTCCATCTCCATGGTCCTCCTGGGCCCCCTGAAGATCAGACGCTCTAGTGTAACCAACGTTCCAAAACTCAGCCTCTCTGGAGTAAGGGAGTTCGGAGCAGTCTGCCCACATCTCCACAGGCATCATGCTGGCTGAAGCTGCAAGGCTGCATTTTGCTTCTACCACCAATGTGAGGTGGGAAGCCCCATAAAAAACACCGGTAGGACCCCCAGGCAGGGCTACTACTCTCCTGTAGTAGTAGTAGCACCATCTGGTTCCCTGGCCCAGCGGATCTGTCTCACTTTTTGCCTCTGAAATGGCTTACTTCTAGGAAAGTGGAACTTACCCCTAAAATTCTATTGGTTCCCTGAGCTAACTCCTGATTGGTCCATTTCTACAAAGCTTGCTCCTAGTCAACTTTTGTTATACATTATTTGCATATGATGTTGCAAAGTGTAAACTGGCAGCCTATAAAAGCCTGTGTAAACGTACAGCCGGGGTCCAGAGCTTGGAGTGTTAACTCCTCTGGGCCCACTGGCGTAATAAGCCTGTGTTCTCCAACTCTCAAGAGTGCTGCTTGGTCTCTCGCCTGGATCCAGGTTGCTGTCACCACTGAGCTGTAACACCGAGCTGTAACACTGAGCTATAACACATTTTTCTGCAACAAAAGCACTCTCCTCCTGCCCCCACCTCAGCCAGCAACACCCCTGGCTGAACTAAAACATGGCCTGTCTCCCAGCTTCTGGTGGTTTGCTGAGAATCACGGGCATCCCTTGGTTTATAAAAGCATCATCCCAATTTCTGCCTTTAATGTCACATGGTGGTGTCACTGTGTGCGTGTCTGTGTCCAAATTTCCCCTTTTTAAAAGGACATCAGTCACAATAAATTATAGGCCTCCCGCTCCAGTATGAGTGCATTTTAATTTAATTGATTACACCTGCAACAACCCTGGTCTCAGATGAGGTCACATTTTGAGATACTATGGGCTAGGACTTCAACACTCGAATTTGGAGGACACGCAGTTCCATCTGTAACAGCGTGGATCACACACACCTGAGTTTGCCTCCCAGTTCTCTGACCCACAAGTTATGAGACCCCCGAGCCTGTCCTGACCCCTCTGAGCAATATTTTCCCCAGTTGCAAAACTTAGAGGATTGATTAAGGAACACACAGATGATAACAAAATGGCAGCTACTCTGCAACACTGGCATGTCTCGGGGGAGGGTAAAGACCACGACCTTGAGCGCCAATGCCACTGGCTAGTTTTGTGACCATGGGTGTTTTAATGTATTTTTACCATCAGAGTTCAGTTTTTCTCATTGGAAAGATGGAGATAAGGATGATATGAATCCCAGAGAGGAGAATATAAAATGTTTTATGAGAAAAGCACTTCGCAGACTCTCCAGTGGGGCCACTGATACTGGAGGCGGATGCCGACAATGCTGTAAAAGCTTCAAGAACTACAGAGAGGGGAAGCCCATGAGGAAGGCTGGTGACCGTGTGGATGATGAATGGGAAACAGGCACCTGCAAGTCAGCAGCCCAGGGGCTCACAGGCAGCAGGACAGCCAACCTCTCAGTGGGTGTAGAGGCCAGACACTATGGCAGAGATGAGCACTGGAGGAGGTTAATTCACCCAGATCCTAGATCCAAGGTGCTGCTGCCCATGAGGCCCAGATGGTCTCAGTGTGACAGGGCTTCACTTCCTCTGATTTTGGGGAAGTACCAGCAGAGCATCCTGGGTCAGCCTAACTCCACCTCACTGCCTGCCTCCCCACAGATCCAGGCAGCCTCCACCAGACTAACTGGTCTATCAGCCAGTGAAGGGAAAAGAGGGATTGGGGGCCTAAGGCAGGGTAGGAAGTCGAACTGACCCGGGTTACAGTCTGAGCATAACCACTTGCTGACCATGTGACCCTGGTGAAGATGCCCCCATCTCTCCGAGTCTCTGCTTCTCATCTGCCAAGTCTGGTTAATTGCAAAACCTGCCTCATTCATAAAGAGTTACTGGATGTAATGGGTGGGAAGTATTTAATGCAGTATCCACTCTATACAAAGTACAGGTTTTTAAAGAAAGGATAAGAGAAAGAAATGTGAAATAAAATTTCCCATAGTAAAAAGATTCTAAGAGGTAAGAATCTGCCACCAACTCATCAACTTCCCGGGTCATTTTGGACACCTCTGTAGGCCTGTTCTCCTCCATTCTATGAACGCATGTCTCAAATGACTTTTCCAGGCCTGACGTCTCTATCTGTTATCTGAGACTTACCTGGTCACTGTGGAAGCGTTTCAGAGCCACAGAGGAAGGGCAGCTGTGCTCATGCCGACACTCACGGGAGAGACGGGCTCCTCCAATGCTCCCCTGTCCCTGGAGCTCAGGGATGCAGTGCCCTTCCCCCTCCCTCCCCCGCCTTCTTCACCTCAGGCCAGTCTGCTCCACCCACAATGGGCTTTTTCTGTTCCTCACATAGTTCCTATCTCAGAGACTTTGCACGTACAGCTACTCTGTCTCCACACACGCACTATGTGTGCATATGTGCGCCTGCAAAAATACACACACGCACACTTCCTTTTCCTCTGGTATGTCCACTTCCTGCAGAAAAACACTTCCATCAGTTGCTTGGCTGCCCAGAAGACACTCAGCCCCTGCCCCAGTCCCCACATCCCCACACCATGGAAAGAGTGTCACTGAGAGTTGCTGGTTGGGGAAGGGGGCAGATATGAGGCACACAGGGGTGCAGCAGCTTCCTGGAGGCCTATTTGGGAATAAACTCTGTAACCCCTGGGGTGAAGGCAAACCTAATGGTACCCGGGCTGGGGTGGACCTTATTCCTTGGGGAACTCACAGGACTGGATATTAAGAATGTGGGCTTCAGAGAAAGGCAGGTGACAGTTCAAGTCCAGACCCTGCTCCTAACTTAGGGTTGAGAGCTGGGGCTCTGGGTCAGATCCAGCAAACACTTATCCAGAGCCTCACGTATACTGGGCCGTCTTTCAGACTCTCACAGGGAAAATCAACAGACAAGGATAATTGGCTCTGTGGAACGGACCCTCTAGCAATAGGAGACAGACAATAAACATAATACACACATGGAAGATTTCAAAATGCTATGTTGATGGGGAAAAGCAGCAGAGCAGACTAAGGGGAAACTGAGAATGGAGGCAGCAGAGGGAGGGTGGCCAAGCTAGGCCTCACTGAGTAGGTAAGACTTGAAAGTAAGTATGAAGGAGGTAAACAAGAGTCCAAGGAAGACATGTGCGGGGAGGGGAACAGCTGGACAGAAAGTTCTAAGAGGTTACCCAAGTTGAAATGCTGGCTTCACTACTCACTAGCTGTGCAGGCTCGGGAAGTTACTGCATGTTTCTGAGGCTCCGTTTCCTCATCCGCTAAGAGCACGTAATGACAGCACCCACCCCAAGGGTCGTGAGACCAGTTAAAAGCAATCAAGGGCCAGGATGGCAGAGGAAGGATCTCACCGAACCCCTGTTCCCTCAAAAACAATGCAAATAGGGGCCAAATAATGAAAATCAACCATTTTAGTACTCCAGCAATTAACAATCACAAAATGATCTGAAAATCTTCTGTCCCAGACAGACTGCTGAACATCCAAGCCTGTGACATTTTAACGGGGCCAGTCTCATCCTCGTCCCTCCCCGGTCAGAGTCCTGGTAGCCAAAAGCAGGCAGCTCTGTAGACAACAGAGATTTGACTGCTTCAGGGGCTCCACAAAGAAACCAACATATCAAACCTTACAGGAGGCAGCGAAAGCAGTGGTTAGAAGGATGCCGAGAGCTGTAAATGCTTCTATTAAAGAAAAAGAAAGGTCCCAAATCAATATCCTAAATTTCCACTTTGAGGAACTAGACAAAGATGAGCAAACCAACCCCCAAGCAAGCAGAAGGAAGGAAACAAGATTCGAGCTAAGAGGGGCGGCCAAGATGGCGGAGTTGAGGGACGCTGGTTGCTCACCTTCTCCCACAAATACATCAAGACTGACATCCTCAGACCCACTCCTCCAGTCAGAACACCTGCTGGACTTTGACAGAACATCGCCTTCTTCAAAAGACAAAATTTCCCAGAAATCTGGTAGGAGAAAAGGGAAAAAGAACAAAAAGGAAATTAGTGCGGGACCAGTCCCGCAGGGAGGGAGCGGCGAAGGCGGTATAGTGCTCATGCGCTGGGTCTCCCCGTCTCAGCGGAGAGGTCAGTGGGACAGAAGGCTCGGATCTCTAAGGAAGAGCCCTTGACCGGCAGAACTAAGCTAAGTGGACAGAAAGGGTCCCTGTGACCCCCAGCCCTAGACGTGAACCGGCAGCGGTGGGCCGGGCCAGGCTGCCTGAGGGGGCGGAGGACACGGCTGGCCGTGCAGAGGCGGCCTCGCGGGGCTGAGGTGTGCTGCGCGGTGTGGCTGGGAGGGGATACAGAGCAGACAGCCTGAGTCCCCCATAAAATACAAAAAAAAACAAAGCAACGCAACACTGCTGGTGTGCCCTGGGGGAGGGGCGCCGTAGCCTCTGTCTCCTCAGACCCGCGGCGCCATGATCAGCGCCATTACTCGGGAGACGAGAGACGCGGCCACCATATCCTCCGGTGCGCGGATCCAGGCGGAGGCGAGGTCCAAACCTGAACACATACCTGGGGCCTCCACAACCTCTCAGGCGGGACTGAGCCTTGTTTACAGCCCCAGGCAGAGGGGAACCTTCCGCCCCGGTGCCTCTGTGAACGTGAGCCTCTGAGACAAACAAGGAGCCGAGCTCTGGCGCGCTGAAGGGGCGAGGGCTGGTGCGCCGTTTCCTGTGAGCCCGCCTCCCGAGCGTGGACCCTACGCGGCGCTGGACGTGGTGTTGGGAGGGGGAGCGACCCCCCCACCTACGTGCACAGGCCGGCGTCTAGACGCTTTGTGGGGAGAGGGTGCGACCTGTGTTTGAACACGGTGCTGGGAGAAGCACAGACCGGGGGGCACGACCTGAGGGCCTCTAGAATGAGCGAGTGGAGTTCGCAAAGCAGGGCAAGGGCAGGAGCAGCGACAATCATAAAACAAAAACGAGGCCCCGCTCAATAGCCAAGTCAGGCTCCAGCCACCATAACACCAGCCACACCCACAACCAACGGGATAACAGCCAAAAGGCATGGAAGGAAGATTTGGCAAACACCCATACTTAAAGAGGACCTCTCGACAAAATTACTAAGAGCACACAGTCTACATGGGAACACTTCCTCCACTTTTTTCTGTTTTCTTTTTCTTTTTTAATTTTTAATTTTTATTTTTTAATTTTTCATTCTTTTTATTTTTTAATCCCTTTTAAAATTTTTCTTTTAAACTTAAAAAAATTTAACATTTTTTATTGATTTATAATCATTTTACAATGTGTCAAATTCCAGTGTAGAGCACAATTTTTCAGTTATACACGAACATATATATATTCATTGTCACATTTTTTTCTCTGTGAGCTACCATAAGATCTTGTATATATTTCCCTGTGCTATACAGTATAATCTTGTTTATCTATTCTACAATTTTGAGATCCCAGTCTATCTCTTCCCACCCACTGCCCCCTTGGCAACCACAAGTTTGTATTCTATGTCTGTGAGTCTATTTCTGTTTTGTATTTATGCTTTGTTTGTTTTTTTTTTTTTTTAGATTCCACATATGAGCAATCTCATATGGTATTTTTCTTTCTCTTTCTGGCTTACTTCACTTAGAATGACACCTGCACCCCAATGTTCACAGCAGCACTATTTACAATAGCCAAGACATGGAAACAGCCTAAATGTCCATCAACGGATGACTGGATAAAGAAGAGGTGGTATATTTATACTATGGAATACTACTCAGCCATAAAAACCGACAACATAACGCCATTTGCAGCAATATGGATGCTCCTGGAGAATGTCATTCTAAGTGAAGTAAGCCAGAAAGAGAAAGAAAAATACCATATGCTATCACTCATATGTGGAATGTTAAAAAAAAAATGAACTTATATATAAAACAGAAACAGACTCACAGACATAGAATACAGACTTGTGGTTGCCAAGGGGGCAGGAGGTGGGAAGAGATAGACTGGGATTTCAAAATTGTAGAATAGATAAACAAGATTATACTGTATAGCACAGGGAAATATATACAAGATCTTATGGTAGCTCACAGAGAAAAAAATGTGACAATGAATGTATATATGTTCGTGTATAACTGAAAAATTGTGCTCTACACTGGAATTTGACACATTGTAAAGTGATTATAAATCAATAAAAAATGTTAATAAATAAATAAATGGAAAAATGTGGAAAAAAAAGAAGAAGAAGAAAGAGTACAAATAAATAAAATAAGAAAGGAAAATGGAGAAATTACAACCAATACCACAGAAATACAAAATATCATATAAGAACTATATGGAAACAAATTGGATAACCTAGAAGAAATGGACAAATTTCTGGAATCATGCAGTCCACCAAGATTGAATCAATAAGAAATTGACTAATTGAACAAACCAATCACTAGAAATGAAATAGAATTAGCATTAAAAAAAAAAAAAAGCCTCCCTGCAAACAAAAGTCCAGGACCAGATGACTTCACTGGGGAATTCTACCAAACATACAAAGAAAAACTCATACCAGTCCTTCTCAAACTCTTCCAGCAGATTGAAAAGGAGGGAGTACTTCCAAACTCATTCTATGAAGCTACCATCCCCCTGATACCAAAACCAGACAAAGATACTACCAAAAAAGAAAATTAGAGACCAGTATCACTGATGAACACAGAAGCAAAAATCCTCAACAAAATATTAGCAAATGGAATCCAGTAGCACATAAAGTACATGCACCATGATCAAGTTGGGTTCATCCCAGGAACACAAGAATGGTTCAACACATGCAAATCAATCAATGTGATATACCACAACCACAAAAGAAAGGAAAAACCACATGATCATCTCAATAGATGCAGAAAAAGTATTTGATAAAATTCAACAACTATTTATGATAAAACTCTCACCAAAATGGGTACATAGGGAATATATCTCAATGTAATAAAAGCTATTTATGACAAACCTACAGCCAGCATAGTACTCAACAGTGAAAACTGAAAACCTTCCCACTAAAATCTGGGACAAGACAAGGTTGTCCACTCTCACCACTTCTATTCAACATAGTCTTGGAAGTCCTAGCCACAGCAATTAGGCAAAAAAAAAAAAAAGAAGAAAGAAAGAAAAAGGGATCCAAATTGGAAAAGAAAAGGTAAAATTGTCACTATATGTAGACAACATGATACTATATATAGAAAACCCTAAAAGCTCCACACAAAAATTACCAGAGCTAATAAAAGATTTCAGCAAGGTAGCAGGATACAAGATTAATGTACAAAAATTAGTTGCATTTCTTTACATTAACAGATGAATCAACAGAAAAAGAAAGTAAAGAAACAATCCCCTTTAAAATAGCACCCAAAGTAATAAAATACCTAGGAATAAATCTAACCAAGGAGGTGAAAGACTTACACACAGAGAACTACAAAACATTAATTAAGGAAATTAAGGAAGACTTAAAGAAATGGAAAGATATCCCATTCTCCTGGTTTGGAAGAATCAATACTGTTAGAATGGCCAAGGCAATCTACAGATATAATGCAATCTCTATCAAATTACCCAGGACATTTTTCACAGAACTAGAACAAACCATATTAAAATTTATATGGAATCACAAAAGACCCAGAAGTGCCAAAGCATTACTGAAGAAAAAAATGAAGCTGGAGGAATAACCCTCCCAGACTTCAGACAATACTACAGAGCTACAGTAATCAAGACAGCATGATATTGGTACAAAAACAGACATATGGACCAGTGGAACAGAATAGAGAGCCCAGAAATGTACCCACAAACTTTTGATCAACTAATCTTTGAGAAAGGAGGCAAGAACATACAATGGAATAAAGACAGTCTGTTCAGCAAATGGTGTTGGGAAAACTAGATAGCTGCATGTAAATCAATGAAGCTAGAACACTCCCTTATACCATACACAAAAATAAACTCAAAATGGATCAAAGACTTAAACATAAGACAAGATACAATAAACCTCCTAGAAGAAAACATAGGCCAAATATTATCTGACATACATATCAAAAATATTCCCCTAGGGCAGTCTACTCAAGCAATAGAAATAAAAACAAGAATAAACAAATGGGACTTAATTACACTTACAAGCTTTTGCACAGCAGAGGAAACCATAAGCAAAACAAAATGACAACCTACAGAATGGGAGAAAATATTTGCAAAAGATAAGACTGACAAGGGCTTGACTTCCAGAATATATAAACAGCTCATATGATTTGATATAGAAAAAACAAACAATCCAATCCAAAAATGGGCAGAAGACCTAAACAAGCAATTCTCCAATGAAGACATATGAATGACCAATAAGCTCATGAAAAAAATGCTCAATATCACTATCAGAGAAATGCAAATCAAAACTACAATGAGGTGTCACCTCACACCAGTCAGAATGGCCATCATTCAAAAGTCTACAAATGATAAATGCTGGAGAGGCTGTGGAGAAAAGGGAACCCTTCTACACTGCTGGTGGGAATGCAGTTTGGTGCAGCCACTGTGGAAAACAGTATGGAGATTCCTCAGAGACTAAAAATAGACTTACCATATGACCCAGCATTCCCACTCCTAGGCATATATCCAGAGGGAACTCTAATTCAAAAAGATACATGCACCCCAATGTTCACAGCAGCACTATACGCAATAGCCAAGACATGGAAACAACCTAAATGTCCATCGACAGATGACTGGATAAAGAAGTTGTGGTATATTTATACAATGGAATGCTACTCAGCCATAAAAATGAGAAAATAATTCCATTTGCAGCAACATGGATGGCCCTGGAGAATGTCATTCTAAGTGAAGTAAGCCAGAAAGAGAAAGAAAAATACCATATGCTATCACTCATATGTGGAATGTTAAAAAAAAAATGAACTTATATATAAAACAGAAACAGACTCACAGACATAGAATACAGACTTGTGGTTGCCAGCAGGTAGGTGGGTGGGAAGGGATAAACTGGGAGTTCAAGATTTGCAGATACTGACTGGTATATATAAAATAGATAAACAGCTTTATACTGTATAGCACAGCAAAATATATTCAATATCTTGTAGTAGCTCACAGTGAAAAAGAATATGAAAATGAATATAAGTATCTTCATGTATGACTGAAGCATTGTGCTGTACACCAGAAATTGACACAACATTATAAACTGACTATACCTCAATTTTAAAAAATGCTAAAACAAAAACAAAAACAAAAACAAAAAAAGTAGCTTACTGAGAGGGGAACTAATCCAAAAAGTTTGGTAGCTTCTGATCTTAAGGCTCACAGCTAGAGGTTTGGAAACCCAGGGCCCAGAAGCACTCCTGGCCTCCAATCCTCCTTTCCAAAGTCAAAGCAGCTCAGATTCAGGTGCCAAGTTCCTGCCATGGCAGTGGGCAGATAAGAACGACTAAGTCTTTTGAGCTCCCTGAATCCAGAGAAAACCCCAAGGGTCACCCTCCAGCCCTATCTCAAGCCTAACAGGCTACAGCTATTTGAAAAGCCTCACAAAGTTGGAAATTTTGTGCTGAACTGGTTTCCAGTCATGTTAATCCTCTCTGAAAATCTTCAAAATTTTCTCCTTGTCCGAAGTTTACAGATCATGGACCTTTCCCCCACTTTCCACTCTCTTAACAAATACAGAATAAATCTTACAAGAGGAAGTTGGTTCAAGACTTTGGGGTACCTCAACCCAATGGAACTATTTTAACCATTAAAATAATTAGAGAGATATTTAAGTATTGATATGATATAGTTATGTCCATGATACATCATAGAGCAAAAAAAGCATATGTACAGAATACGTACAAAACACACTGAATAGCTCCCCACCCCCCCCACACACACGTGACTGTAGTTATCTCTGAGTGGGGGTTTTAGGGGCAATTTAGTTTTCTTTGTTGCTCATGTGTATTTTTTTCTATCATAAACTTGTATCACTTGTGTAAAAAAAAAAGTGGTTTTTTTAATTGAACTGATCCAAATAGACATTTCCACTGCACAGCCCCTAGTCAGGGTTTTCTATACAGCAGTAAGAATGACAACCACTACCCCTTACAATAGAAAGGTAGTTTTCTTTAAAAAGCCCTTTTTAGTCTGTGTCTCCTTCAGTCTTTACAACAAAACACAGTGAAATTCTCAAAGCACCATCTGAAACTGTCTCTCCCCTGCTCAAAACCTTTTCTAAGCCTATCCACTATTTCAGAAAAAAAAAAAAAAAGTCTGAAATCATTTGTGTGACATTCGGACCTTCTGTAATTGGGGTTTATCCTGCCACCTCAGTTTCATTTCCTTCTGCTTCTCTCCTTGATGCATATTCCAGCCACTCTGTTCCTGAATTCGCCATGTGCTTCCCTGCCTTCTTTTATGCTATTTTTCCGTCTGAATGCCCTTTCTGGATATTCTTCTTTCTAAACTTCTGTCCATTCTTTCAAACACAGATCTAATGTTTCTCTGTTGAGAAATCATGACTCAGGCATTCTATTCTAACCCCATAGGCTGTTCTTTTATTTTTCTTGTATGACACGCTTTCCTGTGAGGACTGCAAACCCCTCAAGTGCGTAGGCCCTGTTATTCAATTCTAAATTTCAAAAAAACAAGCTCAACTCCTGCAACATAGGAGGTACTCGATAACTAGTAGCTGCCTTAAGGAAAAGAAAGTCACCCCTGTACAAGACATAGAGAAGAAAAATTGGATTAAGATAGTCTTCCTAAGAGACCTGGCCAGACTGGATCCAGGAAACCTCAGTGTGGTTCAGCAGTACGTGACAGACAGACCCAAGAAGAAAAAAAGAAAAAATCTGGCAGCTGCTATGTTTGAATTATCCCATCCAATCAGGATACCTAAAGGTCCCAGCTTCTCAGATGGTCTCTGCCCTCTGATGGCAAGTCAGGAATTGGATCCTATTTATGTGAATTTGGGAAGGCAAGTCTTCATGGAAGCTTTCCATGATTCTGAAGCTGTTAAACTCTCATCCACCCATTTCTCTGCACTCGTCCAATAAGAAATTATTGGTATCCTTCTGCAAGACAATTATTCTAGGCTCTAGATTAGAAACATGTGGACAGCAAGATAAATAATATTTCTGACTTCTTGAACTTACATTCTGGTTGTAGACAAAGACATTAAAGACACAAGAAAAATATATACCCAATTCTGAGAAAGGCTATGAAGAGAATTATAATAAGGTGACACGGTAGATTAACAAGTAGCCACTTTAGATTGGATGGTCAGGAAAGCCTCTCTGGGAAAGCAATATTTGAGATGAGGGTCTAGAGACAAGGCTCTGACAGACAAACTAAGAGCAGTTCCAGGCAGATAAAATACCCAAGGGGGAGAGTGAGGTATGTTCAAAGAACAGAAACAAAGCTTGTGTAGCTACAGCATGGTGAGGGAAGCGAATAAAATCAGTGAGAAAAGAATAGGCATAACCAAATAGGACTTTTATGTTATGCTAGGGTAAGAAATTTTAATTCTTTCCAAATGTGATGCAATAGTTTTGCTAACAAGGACTTTCCAGGCAGAGCCAACAGATAGAGGGAAGGCTTTGACCCTCCTCGGGACTAACCCTGAACCTTAATTCTTGGGACTCGCCAACCTTGTGATTTCCCACTTAGGGCTTGATCCCTAAGACCAGACTATCTGAAGCTGAGTTTAGCAACCAAGCCAGAGAGAATATATGTAAGGAGTAGGCAGAGGAAAGAGTAGATAATTTATAAGTTTATGAGAGACAAAGATGAAGTCCAGGAGAGTCCAATGGAAAGTCGATACTCAGACCACTAGAAAGTAAGCTTCATGAAGACAGGGACCTTTTCTGTCACATTCATTGCTAGATCTCCTGTGCCCATCATGGTTCCTGACCACATTAGGTGCACGATATATACCTACTGAATAAACAAGTGGGAAAAAATGAACAAAAGGTGTGGTTGCCAAGCAAATGTACTTCACACATCTTCAACTACAGGGAGCGTAATTCACCAAGGGCCCCTGCTGATGAAATCCAGCAAAGTTTCTCCACCACTGCTCCCAACCAATGACTGGGTGTGGAAGGATACTATGGCCACCTATCCCTGGAGATAGCCTTTGACTTCCCATCAGTCTATGGTGCTTCCAACAAGTCTTTCTTCCCTCCCTCCTATGTTAGGAGTCATATTTGTGCTGTAGTCTGATAGCTCTCCCACACCCTCCCCATTTTTTTTCTCCCAATTAGCTCCCCTAGTGAAATTCTTGGACATGTAATCCCATCTTAGCTTCTGCTTCTTGGAAGACCCAGACTAATGAGAAAGATGTAGGGTGCCACCAACCAAGCTAGGTACTAAGAGCATCTCTTGCTCCTTTGGGGTCATCTATTTATATACTTACTTCCAAGGCAGGAATTAAGCAGCCCTGAAACCAAAGGAGGGGACAAGAAAACAACTGCTGTTAAATGGAAGGGAAATCAAGAGGGAGAAGTTGGAGGAAGATTCTGGAAAATCTTCCTTTAATTTTCTCCTATATCTTACTGTATTGAAGCTACTTTATATTCCTGGTTTAAAACCCTGGAATATTCTATTTTAAATGTCTTAAAAATTAGTTCCTCCATTGCTATGATTTCCATAATTCAATGTGTTTGAACAGGAAGCACTTTCTCATCTAGTCCCTTGAATTTCAGTTGGTTGATAAAGGAATCAGTGACTGTGGATTATAAAATATCTATGCTGTATGTTAACATATGCAAATCTCTTATGCATCTTTGATCAAAATTTATTCTCCCCACAACCATGTCAATTAAGCGGAGCAAGGAATATTATTCCCATTCCACAAGTGAGGACACTCACATTTAACGATGCAAAATACTATCTTAGTAATTTACAGAATATAGAGTACCCAGACCTAGGTCTTTTGGCTGGGAGCACAGGGCTCTTTCTTCACATATTTCTACCTGTCATAGCTAGTCCATGGAATAAACAATTTTTTTTCTTTCCCAGCTACCATTCTACTCCCTTCTGACAAGAGCATCTCTCCTCCATTTTCAGATCATGTGATAATTATAGGATGAAATCTATCACAGGTCCAGAGGTGAGCATACAACCCAAGACAGCCCAGCCATAACACTGAAACCCCCGTGAACAGGCATGTAACTCAAGCATGGCCACTGAGAGCCACCTGAAATCCTTACTGAATCAATTGGGAAAAAGGTGTTTTCACATGGGTTGCTAAGCTGGCAGATGATAAACCATATCACCATCACATGGACAATCCGTGCCTGGGTGAAACAGAACGGTAAAAATCAGGGCTAAGAGTAGAGAAATATGAATTGCCAGTGATTTCATTTGAGTTCCTGGATGCAGTTCTGCCTGAAGCCATGTGCTCTAGACTTTATAGTCATGAGAGCCAGTAAATGCCCTTTTAAAGATTAGATAGCTTGAGTTGTGTTTCAGTCAATTAACAAAAGCTTTAAAAAGTTGAATCAATACTATACAAGTTGTGACAGAAGCAAAGTTACCTCAGAAAAGAAAAGAAAAATAGTAACAGTAAACAATTTTTATTATTTAGATATAGAATGTCATGTGGCTTCATTCAAACTAATGCCCTCACCATTCATTTTTACTTCTCATTTCTACCACTGAGCGGAGAATACAACTGAAATCAAGAAACTTCCAAAGCATTTTTTTTCTTGAACTTCAAAAAAGGCAGTTGGATAATTCTCCCTGGGCATGTTAATATATGTACCAGGAAGAATAAAACACAGTATCTTTAATCCATGAGCTTTAGATTTGGGGAAGGGAGGGGTAGTTGGTCACTAAAGTGAAAAGATAAAAAGTAGAGATAAGTATCTCTCTGTAAGGGTCTCAGAGGGGAAAAGAGAAAACAATTTAGATCACTTCTGGCTAATGTTAGAATTTACAAGTAAAGTCTCACCCCAGCACTCTCTATTCCGGTTTCTTAATTTTTCTCCATAGCACTTGTCGTCTGACACACACTATGTTTACTTGTTTATTTACTGTCTACCTCCCCCATCGAGAACATGGTCTCCATGTGGACAGTGACTCTGCCTGTTTTGTTCATTGCCCTATCCCTAATCCAAGAGCAATGTTGGGGCATAGTTAGTACAAACAGATAATGGTTAAATATGTGTTGAAAAGTATTTGAATTACTAGAATCCTTGTTCTAAATTATGTATCATAACAACATTCAAATGTTCCAGCAATACCACTGATGGTCATGTTCAACTATTGAAATAGGGAGTTCTATATTCATACAATAAGCAATTCATACAATGTATGTTATATGCTGCACCTCCATTAACCATACAAATCAGGACCATGTTGACTAGATCATGAATTGTGGCAGCAAAGCCTTTGCAACCAAAGCAACTTAAAAAAGCAAACAGTCTGTAGAATCATGCTAATGCATTAACCACCAGCCACACATGGCTATTGAGCACTTGCAATGTGGCAAGTCTAAAATGAGACATGCTCTAAGTATAAAAAAAAAAGTCACAGGAGTTCAAAACCCAAGTTAAAAAAAAACATAAAATATCTCAATTTTTACTTTGATTTCACATTGAAATTGTAATATTTTGATATACTTGAGTCAAATAAAATATATTTTTATTAATTTCTCCTGTTTCCTTTTCCTTTCTTTAATGTGGCTACCAGAAAATTGAAAATTTGTGTCTCGCATTTCTGGCCTACGGCTGACATGCCAGAAAATTGAAAATCTGTGGCTAGAACCTGTGGCTCATTTCCTATTTCTGTTGGCGAGATCACGATGGGTTAATAGCTTTGCAAACCCAGGCCTGGACAGTTGAATGATGGACTCCTGAAGTCCCTTTCTGTCCTTGGGCTTGTTCATTCCAGGAAGCATCAAGAGTCACTGTACTAAAAACTTTCTCTTGGCTACACTCTTTTTTTCTTGAGCCAATTGTTTAAACTCTTCACAAGGTGATACACTGTTTATGCGAAGGATTTCCAGTAGTGGAATTCCTGACAAAGCAAAAGCCACAGAGTGTAGCCACAATATGTCTGATGCACACGAAATTTTTGGCTCCATTTTTACGCCAGAGATGGGTTGGTAGCTCTCTCTTTAAAAAAAAAAAAAATTCCCACATCAAATCATCAACATTGAAAACACTGGCTTCTCTCAAGCCTCACTCCCTACAAGGCAGTTCATAATCTCTCCCTTCTTGGGGTTCCTATTTCAATTTTCATCAGCTTCATGTTGTCTCATCTGGTCGTATTAACAGAGAGCCTCTATTTGTTGCTTAACTCCTTTTTGTGTCTGTTTATTTCATTTCTCATCACCCAGAATAGGATTAAAATAGGGTGCACTCTGCCTATCTCTCTAACCCAGCAATGGTCGTAGAGTCAAGGCCTTCTAATTCTGTGCTCCAGGCCTGGTTCTCAGCAGATAACAGTTGGACTGCATGAATGAATCCACCTAAACCCTCAGGAATACTATCTGCCTTGTTCAGCTGATTCCTCAAAAAACAAAAGAAACCCAGAGGAACTGCCCTGACTTCCCACAATTCAAGGTTTAGATGCTACCCATAACCCTTCCCTGCTTTCTCATGACTAGTCCGCTGGCTGTATTTGATTATAAAAGGACCAGGAGGGAGGCAGATCAGATAGTGTGGTCCTCAAACCAGGCACCTCAGAATCACCTGGGATCTTGTTACAAACACAGATCATCCTACAGTATGAAAACCAGGGGAAAGTGTAACCAAATGTCTGGAAGGGAAAACATAGGGAGAATACTGTAGAGGAGAAAAGCTTGCCACCCCAAACTGTCTCTTTGGCACGTGGATTGTTTCAAGTTAAAATCAATCAAGGCCCAAAAGACTCGGGAAAAACTTTTACCCCCCCCCCCACTGCCTAAAAGAATGTAGATGGAGGACCAGTTTCAGGAAGGCAGCTATCACTAGATAATGACAGTATGAACTAGGGGTGGAGACAAGGAGGAATGTAGCACAGTCTGTTTATTAAAATTCCTCTCTATGTCCCATGTCTCTGCGTGACCCAGCAAACATTTGTATACCAAACATTTGCTTTTCCATTTCCATGTAAATCGCCTTTCTCCTCTGTGAAGCCCCAAACCACTATCCCCCAACACCCTTTCAGTCTTTAGCTGAAGATTGTATTTAAGGTAAGAGCTTCAGCCATTTGTTAAGTTACTTAGTTTTTCCAGGTCTCTCCCATGTATTCACGGTATTAAACTTTCGTTTGACTTTCTTCTGTTAATCTGTCTCATGTCAGTTTATTCCTTAGACCAGCCAGAAGGACATAGAAGGGTAGAGGAAATTTTCTTCCTCTCCAAGAAGACTAAGGGAGAAGCAGACAAAAGGACAGACATGAGCCTTCCCAAAGAGTGGTAGAGGGTGGTGTATATCAGCTGGACCTCCATTTCCATACCACTGTGAGAATTTCCCACCTCTGATATTTTTCTTTAGAACACATTGTACATTGTACAACACTTATGAGCCCACTGTCTCCTCTTGTGTCTTCACCCCAGACGGCTGAAGCTTCGTACTAATATTTGTGGAAAATAAATAAGGATGGACCATGGCTACAGAGATATGGGTTCTTGTTAAAAGGAAGGAGGAAAATAATAAACAGAAAGAATAAGGACCAAGAATCACAATCTTGGGCATAAAGACATTTGGGAACAGCAGCCAAGCTGAAACTCATAAATATATATATGAATCCAAAGACAGGAAATAAAAGAAAATTAAAAAGAAATAAGCTTTAAGGAAGAGGATAGAGACATACAGTAAAGGAAAAGAAAAAAATGCTCAGCCTACTTGTAAGGAATTGATCTGTACTTTGGGGTCTGGAATGGTAACAACAGCTGTGGTGGAAAATTTGGAGGAATGAGCAGATTTAATTTCAGAGACCTGGGTGCCTCTGCGGACTGATTTCCTCTGAACCCTACAAAGACAGCAACCACACCTCCTGCAGGCTTATCCCTTTCAACACCTGATGCAAGAAGGTTTAGCTTGGAGACTGTATTAGGGTTCTCAAGTGAAAAGAACAATAGAATAGAGATACACACATACATACATAATACATAGACAGACAGGCTTATTGAAAGGAACTGGTTCATATGATTCTAGAGATTGAAAAGCCTCAAGATCTGCAGGGTGAGTGGACAAGCTGCAGACCCAGGACAGCCAATGGTATAAATTCCAGTTCAAAGACTAGCAGGCTGGAGGACAGGAAGAGCTGCTGTTTCAGTTCATGTCTGAAGGCAGGATAAGACAGATGTCCTGGCTCAGTGCAGTCAAGCAGAAGGCAAGCCCTTTGTTCCATTCAGGCCCTCAACTGATTGGATGAGGCCCACCCACATCGGGGAGACCCATCTGCTTCACTAAATCTACGAATTCAAATGTTGATCTCACCCAGAAACACTCTCAAATACCCTCAAAGATATACCCAGAAGGTCTGATGAAGAACCTGGGCATCCCATGGCCCAGTCAAGTTGACCCATAAAATGAACCATCATCAGGACCCTCTGCAACCCACTGCAAACACACTCACACCAGCCTCTACTGCACCACCAGCTACAAGCCTCAAGATTTAACTTTAGAACATTAACATCATCAGCTCCTGCCCAGGAGGAGCTGGGGGGTTTTTTGCCGAAATACATCACAAAAGTTAAACATGGGGAACCGAACATCTCGCTTATACAAATCACACCTCAATAAAAAATTCTAAAAAGAAGTGTAATGAGGGAAGTGCTGCTGCCACACTGGTGGCAGTGAGCGCTCATACTTCTGCAACTGTTAGAGCACCTGCAGTTCCTGGATGGATGCCCCTCTGAAGGGTCTAGAGCCCGAGCTGAGCAGCAGTATGTTGGGGAGGTGGGATTCCCAAAAACACCCCCCTTGATCATTCACTGCAAAGACTCACAGGACTCAGCACATAGTTGTACTTGCAGCTGAAATTTATTACAGTGACATTTACTGTCAGATACAAGGCAACATGAAGGGAAAAGGCACATGGCATGAAGTCCAAAGGAAACTAGGAGCAAGCTTCCATGAACCCTCCCCCAGAGACAGTCATATGTGATGTGCTCAATTCCCCTGGTAACAAATTGTGACAAGTGTGAAGTGTTGTCTCCCAGGGAAGCTCTTAGAGAATCAGCACCCAAGGTTTTTATGAAGGACTGCTCATGTTGGTACCTCTGCCACCATATTATCAAAATTCCAGACTTCCAGAAGGAAAGCAAGTGTAGGGAAGGAAGAAACTGTCCTCTCTCCTTCTAGATTCTTCTGGCTGATGTAAAGTTAGATTGACATGAGACAGATTAACAGGAGAAAATCAAATAAAAGTTTCACAACGTGTGTGCATGGTGCATGACAGAGACCCCAAAAACTGAGTAACTCACCAATATGGTCAAAGCCCTCACCTTAAATATCATCTTCAGCTAAAAACAAAAGAGGGTGTAGGGGGGTGGCAGTGGTTTAGGACTTCAAAGGGGGAGAAAGGCAATTTACATGGAGATGGGACACAAATGTTTGATAAATAAATGTTTGCTGGGCCACACAGAGACAATGGGACACAGAGTGGACTCTGATCTCCAGACCCTGCTGAATTTCCTTCAGCACACCCAGCCCATATTCTTTGCAGATAGCTCTATTCTGGGACGAGACCCCCTCTCTAAATTCTTTAGGCAGTTATGAAAGGTCAAAGGTTCTTCCTGAGTCTTTTGAGCCTTAATTGTTTTCAGCTCAAAATAATCTGCATGCTAAAGAGAAATTTGAGGGTGGCAGGTTTTGCTCCTCTGCACAAGTGTGCAGCATAAACCATATCTTTGTATAAAGAGTTTAGGCACGGTGAGAGAATCAGTTAGGGAATGATGGGAAACCTCCCAAAATCCAAGTTCTCAGACACCAGCCAAGGGCCATCCTTGTCAGCAGGCCTCTCTAAGGAGCGCATTCCCAAGCCTGCTGTTTAACCTTTTTCAGCACAAGCAAAAAAGACTTCCTGCACCCAGTCAACAGGTGCCTGATGAAAATGAGGATGGAGAGAAGGCAGCCACTTCAGAAAGGGTGTAGGAAAAATGAGACTCAGTTATAGAAGTTGGACTAAGACCTGGACTTTCTTCTGCCACAATCTAAAGAGTTTGGAGATATGTTTCCGCCAACAGAAGTCTATGGAGGGTCAGAGTGTGGCCACTCACTTCAATGATCACATATAAGGAAGGTGACAGACTTTACCAACTCTCAAAGAGTGTGGCTGCTTAGCCAGGGCACATGGACAGAGATCACAAGGTCCACACTGAGCAACTCAGTACACGGAAAGGTCCTACCCACAGGAGCAAGCCGCTCCAGCAGAAACGCAAAGTCCTCACAGCACATGTGGACCAGCCGCAGTGGGCTGAGCAGAACTGAGCCTCCCTCCCAGCATGGGGAAAGGAAACAGGCAAAGATTGCAGGCTTGTAGCATGGAGAAGGAACACAGCCACCAAACACTTGTAACCGGATGAACTGATCTTCAGGATGTTACCACTGAATTATTCATTGCACACAAGTCCTAATGATGCTAAATAGAGTAGAATTTGCTGTTACTCAAGTTTCTTTGGTTGCAGTAAAATATTCTTTCTTGTCATTCGGAAAATAAAACTTTAAAACTCGCCTGTAACTCAAGTAGCATTTGCAGAAATATTTTTGCTTTGTTCATTCATGAGGTTAGTACGACAAATAGGTATTTAGGTTAATAGGTAGCAGGTATCCTATGTTAAATCAACAAGATTCAAGGGCACCACAGAGCATAGATCTTGGGCGGAGATGGGAGGACAGATAATCTCTGGTGACATGCAACCCTTCTTGCTTTAGGATTGGGGTGGTATATATTTAAAAGGTGATTTTTTTAACTGATTGGCTAAACATTCTTGACATCATCTGAAAATAACCTCAAGGACACAGAGAAAATCTAAATGCAAAAATGTCTTGCATGGCACTGATAGCTCTTGATCTCAGACTGAAGAGCTTTGCTATGCTCATAACCCCAGTGGTCTTTGCATTTAGCTAAAAGGATGTTCCCTTTAAACATGTAAATATCTTTTCTAATCAGAAAAATCCTTCAGATACCAAACCCAGGGGAAGACTGAAAAGCAAGATGGGCCCATCTGTTAGAATGATAGCAAAAGCTTGGAGCCTGGGCGGGTATAAATAATATCTTCTGAAGAGTATCTTACTCTCTTTCTCTGATTCTATTATACTGATAATCATCTATTAGCAATTTGCTTTTGAAAAAACTAAAAAGTTGAATGTCTCAAGCCAAGGGGAGCCACCATCTTTGTTAGGTCAGACAGGATCTAGGGAATTGCCAAGAAGAAAAGAAATGTCTGCCTGGGTCTATGAATGATAAAGGAGTCTGTCCAGAAATGTAATCATCCAATACATAGTGCTGTGTGCTGCACTCATGGGAAAGATGCTCTAAAGACTTTCATCATTGCAGGCATCTTGTGTCTTCTTCCATCTTCCTTATCGCTAACAAGTGGTAGAAATAGTTGTATTTGGTATTTACCTTTGGGAAGAAATCTTGTTATATTAAAGCGCACTTGACGATTCTATCTATCATAAATCTGAGTATAAAAACACAAAACGCGGAGGAAGGAAACTAGATTGTATTCCTGCTGAAAAGCAGTGGGTGGATGCAGAGACGCTGATCAAGTTATCTTCATCTTTCAACTAGGCTGGGGGATGACAGTTTTTCCCATCACCCTCTTGGTTCCCAAACCATATTAGACATCTTCCTGGCTGTCTGTAATTTCTCCCCCGCACCAGATTTCTGAGTTGCTTTAGAGACAAAATGAAGCAAGCCTAGCATACTCTCATATTTTAGAATGATTCTGGCCAGAAATCTATTAGATTTCTTGTGAAAGAAAACTTTCAGGGTCAAAGTTAGAATACAATATAGGATAGTATAGTGGTTATCTACACTAGTGGGTAGTGGGTCCTCCCAATGCTCCCATAGTCTTTGGAGGTGCTCCAAAGGGGAAGAAAGGAAAATCAGAATGATAGAGCTGACCATTACCCCTACTTGAATCTGAGTCGCTCCACCCCTACCTGTGTGTGCATCATGTTCATGTATATGTGTGTATGTATATGCATGTGTCTACATGCATCCCTCATATGACTGATTTGAAAAAAGACTCTTATGCAAAAAATAATTTAAAACTTTATAAACCATAATGGGGACAACAAAGTAGTGGACTAGGAATCAAAAGATTAATTTCCTACATGGCCTCAGTCAAGTAACTTCACCTCTCTAAACCCTTTTACCCTGATCAGCTAAATAAAAGGGCTAGCCTTTCTGATGTCCAAAGTTCCCTCCAGCTCTGAAAGTTTATGATGCTTTGATGGAGGAGGGAGCAGTCGGAGGGAAGGAGTCAAACTGTCATGAGTGTAGAGAACTCTCCCCAGAAATCAGAGCAGCCATCAACAACTTCAGAAAAAGTGAATTGCCTTTCCTGTAGTATATAAAATACAATACTTGGCAAAATGCCACTCCAAGCCATGTCTGAGTCACCAGACACTTTCCAAGACAGCTGCTGGCCTAGAGAAAACAGTAGTCCAAGCCTTGCTTTCAAGGTAATGGCTTTTCTTCCCTAGAGACTCTTCACTTCACTTCCAAGTCCCTCCCTACATTGCCATGCCCAATGCTAGTCTACCTGTGAGCAAGAAAATCCCACATCATTCTGGGACACTCAGAGGGACGATGGGCTGAGATGTGAGACTGATTGGCAGCCAACCCTCTAGAAAGGCTCAGCATATCAGCACATCATGAATGGGGCCAAAGTATCTTCAGCCCATTTAGCCACACTTTCTGAAACCTTTCCCCTTGAACTCTTCAAGCACCAGGCTTCAATCTGACAGTTGTGTGATACTACGCTAGAAGCCAGGTTTACAGAGATGAGTAAATCCTGTTTCTCACTCTGAGGAGCCCCTGGCCTATAGGTCCTCACACATAGTGCTGAGAATTCTGATAGGCGAGGGCCGGGATGTCTTGAGCATAATTCTCTACTCTATGTCTAGCAAAATACCAGATACTCAATAAATAGTAAGTACCCAATAGAGGTTTACAGAATGAATAAATGAACCTAAGAGAATGTAGAAGGGAGAATCATTAATTTTGACGGGTTGTAGGTGGAAGAAAAAGCAACTGGAACTATACTACTTAATCACTGAAAGACTCTGCTGAGGTCTGAAGTTCCTGATGAGACTTGCTGCTGTTCTTTCTAAGTAGATATTCATCTTTTCAGGATGCAAGCAGGGTACTTTAAGCCAAAAGAACAAATCTCTAATGGTAAAAGTACAGGCATAACTGAACGGGGTTTCTGAGGGTTGGTTTGTTTAGTTTGTAGGGTAGAAAAGGGAAACTAAAGTGTTTAGCCACAGTTCTAATATTTACCCCATGGATCTGCCCTTTTTTTTTTTGCATTGCCCTCAGCTTGCCTTCTAGGAATATGTACCTATGGGAATGAACGATTTATAATTTAATGCCCCAACACACCAGTTTACTGAGCGGTGTCAAAACACCAGAACCTCAAAAATATGATTAATTGATTTCAATTTACTCAAACCTTCCTCTCCAAATATAATTAATGATGTTAGGCTTAGGCTTGCTGAATAAAATAGTGGATATCCAGTTAAATCGTAATTTCAAACAAACAATTGATATTCTTCTGTACAAGTATGTCCTAAATGTTGCATAGGACATACATAACTTCCCAGAACAGCTAGGTCTGCCAACCCCAGCTAGCAAGAGAATAATTAAACACAGTGGAGAGCTGTGTTCTTAATAAAAGTTACCATTAATTCCAAAGCTCATGTGTTAACTGTTCCATGTTTTCCCATATAGTCCCATATTCTTGGAATTTCATTAGTCCTAAAAACATTTTCCCTCTTTGGGATGTTCTTGTGAAATCCTTGACCAAAACGGACTGAGTCTAGATAGACGATTCCAAGGGGAAAAGCTCAGTAGAGTTTGGTTGATAAAGACAGCTTGTCCCACCCAGCCCACTGTCCAGTTCATGATAGTAACTGTGGACCACTTCATAGTGTCTACAGACTCCCCAAGGTCCCCTTAACTACTCCTCAGGCCACCAGCTCCCACAAGCCATGCTTCTACAATGTGGCCCTGCTCCCAAGTTCACAGTTGCTTGGCCCTTTTCTTTTGGAAGTCTGGAAATGAAACAGAGATTCTTATCCAGTCTAGGCTAGTCCCTTGAATAGAGGAGATACAAATTCAGGAACCATCCCATGGTTAAAGCTAGCATCCCTGTGGTCCAAGAAGAAGAGGAAACTAGTATTTAGGGTTAATAAAAATAATAGACAAAAGCAGACATTCAGAAAAGAAAAAAGTCCAGAGACCAAAGAATCTCATCATCTTCATTCTGCAGTCCCTTCCTACAGTCCAGCTGCATCTCTGCCTTTGATGTCTGTGAAGACATCAGCCTTACAGTAAGTCCCCCCACCTTTATTTGACCTAGTTCAAGTCTATTTCTATTATGGACAGAGTTCTAGCTAATAACTGCAATTAATTCACTTTTTAACTTGTCTCTTTTCACAAGGGATTTCAGGCACCCATGAATAAAGAATGGATGGTCAGAGGGAGAGAGGGTAGACAGACTGCTTTCTTCCTGAGAGAGCAGTCCTTGATGAGTAAAACGACTAAACTAGCCATTCTTTTCTCCTGGTCCAGCTCTTCACTTCAAAATATATGAGTTGAGCCCCTGCTCAGTTTCGAGGTCTGTTTCAAGTGCTGGGATACAGCAGTCAACAGGTGACCAAAGATCTGCCCTCCTAGAGCTGTACGTGTACATACATATAGACACACATGCACGTGTGGCAATAATCCAGAACTAGGTGATGCTGGAAAAAGAAGGAGAACCAAGTTCAAATCCAAGGTATGACTCAAAGGAAGAAACTGAAGAAGCTGACCCACTGAATATATGGAATGAAGCAGCACAAATCAAAAGACTGTTTTCATGTCCTTTGTCCAGGAGAATGGAGGTGCCACTTTAAAAAGAAAAAGGCACTAAAAACCAGAAAATGTTCAAACTAATCTTCTGTTATGCTCTATGTGCAGCACAATGTTTCTATTCTTATCTCTAAATTATCAGCCTTCCTCTGTCTTCCAACAAAACCATGTTCTCCCCAGATTTCAAGAAGGTAATTCAAAACATACCTCCTCAGATCTAATTAGAAAATAAGGGGGAAAAAAATCAAATATTCATAGGGATAAAAATTGACAGAACTGACTATTAAAAAAGAAAAGTAAATGTAGTTTATAGAAAATGATTTCTCAGTATAAACATCCCAAAAGAAAATTGGACCACCTATGGACAATGAAACATGAAACAGCTAGTTGGTAAATTAAAAGTCTCTTGATGTCCCTAACAACAAAAAAAGACAGAAATAAAAATAAGAAACTTATTTTTCACCTATCAGATTAGCAAAGTTGTGAAAGTAACTCAGAATTGATGATATAGTGGGAAACACACTGTGATGGACAGAAGTGAGGGTTCTTAACACTTCACAGAGAGCAGTTTGGTGATACACATCAAAACATTAAATATGTTCACCCTGTGCCCCACCAATTTCACTCCTCAGAATTATTCTGGAAATAGGAGTGGGGTGGCATATGGTTATAACTACAATATATTCACTATGGATATGTTTGCAATAGGAAAAAAAAGGAAACTTTCAACAACATACAAGTTAATCTGGAGATTGATAAAATAAACAAAGGATATACAAATAAACAAGGTAGTACAATGAAATACGACCCAAATAGTAAAGATGATAATGTAGATCTTGGTACATTTATTGGTGTGGAAGAGGTGTCTACAATCTACTACCTGAAACAAAGCAGTTACAAAATAACTTGGGAATTGTGGTCCCACTCCTCTCATTTTTGATGTAAGCTCCTATTTATATGCATATATATGACCAGGAGAAAAACATCTGTAAAGATATTCACAACCACATCAACAGTGCAGATCTCTGGGTGGTCGGATTATGACTGATATTTGTTTTATTTCTTAAAAATGTATCTTCATCTTCTGACTTGTTTTTTAAAAGATGAATCTTATCAGAAAAAACAGCTATTAAACATCATTATTATATAAAGCGCTCACTCAGACTCAGTAATAAGGAAATACCATAATTCCAATAGAAATAATTGGCCAAAGGGTATCAGTGAGCAATTCATAAAAGAAGCTTAAATAACATACAAAGATATGGAAAAATATTCAGATTTACAAGTAATCAAAGAGATGAAAATTAAAATATTTATACCTTGCAATTTAGCAAAGATTTTTTTTTCATTTAGAACACACAGTACAGGCAAGAGGTATTGAAACAAACATGATCAAACACTGTTAAAAGACATGTAAAGTGATAGCATCCTTTTGGAAAGCAATTTTGCAATATTCTTCAAAAACTTTTTAAATTCTTTAATTTATTTATACACTTTGATGCAATATTTCTACTTTGGGTAGTATTTCAAAACAAATAAATGTACACCTCCACATGCAAAATGTTTACCATATCATGTTTATTATAAATAGAAATCCTAAAATAAAAGATGTATCTAGCAACCAGGGAATGGTTTGGTGTATTTTAGAATATCATGAGACATTAAATATTATACTCATGAAGAGTTCAAAATAATGCAAAAGCACTTACATTTTTAAAACATGTAAAGTTGAAAATATATACTTTACATACACAAATTATTCACAGATATGTAAAAACTAAGTAAAAGAAAATAAGAAAAACAACAGCAAATGAAAACTGTCTGTGAGTAACAGGTTATTCACAGAACTGTAGGTAACTATAGATAATTTTTTTTCTTGGTATACTCTTCTGTATTTTCTATATTTTTCTAAATGTTAAACCATGAACATAAATTATTTTTATAATTGAATTTTCCCCCTGATTTTCTTCTCTAGGTTTGGTAGATTTTCTACTCAGCACTTTAAAAATTCAGTGTGTCTGACAGAGTCATGCCCATTTTGTCATGCTGTTTCCTTGTGAAAAACCTCCTCTAGTTCACTGACTAGGATATCAAGTTCAAATGCCACATTTGGTGTGACTTCCACAGACTCAATAAGCTGCCGCAATCATCTAAGCTGCCTTTCTTACTCATCTCCCAGTGGTACCCACGTGATCGTTCCTGACCACTGGCTCATTCTGAGCCTCATAGCTTGGTCCAGGCTGTCTCTCCACTTAAACAGCCTCTCGCCCATCACTTCTGCCTCTCCAAGAACTATCACTCTTTGTAAGGTTTAGACAAAGTCCCCCCTCCTTCAGGAAGCTTGCCGTGATTTCTCTATCCTGATCTCATCCTCCTCTAATTCAGTCTGTTGCTTATGACTCACTGTGACCCTTAACTAATACTGCCCTCTCTAGCTACTCGAGACAGCATTTTTCAGGTGGGCTATGTATTGGCAGGAAGAGACTCCACACACTTACACCCACGGAAAACTTCTGGGTATTTGCTAAAACAAATCAGAAACTTAAGCCAAAGCAAAGTGGTCATGCAAAGCAAAAACCAATGCAGCACTTCTCAGATGTCCCACACATCTGCTAGTGGGGGGCCCTTGGCTACCCATGACTTCCTCCACCAAAGCCAGGATCTTCCCTGACCGGAAAAACTTAACTTTAGTTGTATTCAGGTCTTTTTGTACTGCAGTCCCACATCACCATTCGGGAAGAATTTACCCAAATAATCTGTGCATGTAATGATTCCATTTGAGAGAATATTTCTAGATATTAGCTCCTGGTTTGAAATAATCTCAGTATCAGTGAGGCCGTATCTTCCCCCAGGAGGTTTCATGCCCAGAAAGCATAGCTCTTTCAAGCACTCCAGGTAGTAACTGCCCCTTCCTTGGTTACTGGATAATTTAGAAGCATGGGGTTTCACCCCCAGTGAGACTGTAAGGGTAAGGGAATGGAAACCAATGCTCACTGATCACTCATCGTAATCATTAGGACCATCATCATATTAAGCACCACCAGTTTTGAGACCCTCACATGGGCCAAGAACGTGGCATATATTATCCTATACCCCTGACAAGGCTGTGAGGTGGGTGTGTCACTTCTGCTTTTTCAGATACAGACAACAGGGTCTCAAGGTCGATATCTTACCCAAGTTTGCATATCTCAAAAGGAGCATGACTAGACAGAGAATGTCAGCCTTTAGAGCTTGTGATCTTCCCAGCAGCCCGTGGGCCTCTCTCTAAATCCTTCATATACACTCTGATGTGTTAAAGACCATCACAGCCAAGAAATCCTCCCATCAGTCTAACCTAATTCGTTCATGCTACAGTTTCAGGCCCTCCCTTCCTCTTCTGTTCTTGGAGGAACTGGTCTCCAGGCTTTAATTGCTCTTCTTCTGCCAAAACTGTTAAATCACCCCTTGACCATCTTTTAGCTGAATCATTCTAAGTCTTCCCAGGCCTGATTTTGGGGGCCATTAATCATTTCCATTCTCTTGTCCCAAACACTCTTCTGATTCTCTGCAGCCCTCTGACACATACTCTCCATAGTGAAAGGTTATTAAAATTGTCCAGGTTTTTTTGAGGGGTGTTGGAGGGGGTCATGACACTTGGGGGTAGGGAACCTTTCCATCTGCCCAAATAGAATGACTTGCTTCTGAGGGAAGAGAGATTAGAAGAAAGCTCAGAGGGCTGAGGCCAGGGAAACAACATGGAGAATGAAAACAGATGAGTTCAAGTGAAGATCAGTCAGAAACATGGGATTAAATTTCCCTGAGGCCTTCAATCTTACCAGGAAATATGCTGGATAAAATAGATTTGGATTTGATTTATCAAACAATATCTTCCTTTAAAAAAAAAATTAGAGAAGATGCTGAGTATCCTTCCAGACCATTCACTGATGGAATTAAGCACCACAAAGCCAGCACTGCTCCCGAGTAGGAGTCAGGTCAAGGCTGGAGGCCTGTCTGTAACTCCCAAGAGGCAGCAATTTCCAGTAAGCTTCCTTAGCCTGGGTGTGGAAATAAAAACGCCACTGGGAATCAGGAGACCTGGATTCTAGCCCTGGATGACCCTGACAAGTCCCTTCACCTCCCTGGGCCCCAATTTCCCCAAATTTAAATCCAAGGGCTTCTGACTAACTAATCTCAAGCATCCTTTCCAGGTTTCATAACTCTTCATCGAATATCAGCAGTTTCCAAAATGGGGTCCACCAGCAACCTAAACATCTATCAATAGATGACTGGATAAAGAAGCTGTGGTATACAATTTATACAATGGAACACTACTCAGACATAAAAAAGAATGAAATAATGCCATTTGCAGCAGCATGGATGGACCTGGAGATTGTCATTCTAAGTGAAGTAAGCCAGAAAGAGAAAGAAAAATACCATATGATATCACTTGTATGTGGAATCTTTAAAAATGACACAAATGAACTTACTTACAAAAAAAAAATGGGGGTCTACCAAACACTGAACCTACAAGATGCTCAGTGAAAAGATAGCTAAGTGGTCCTCTAGCTTTGGGAAATACTGCATATGTGAACTCCCTTTAAAGATTCACAGTGGACGTGAGCCATTAAAGATTCTGTGAAAACGTGATGTGAAACAAACAACAAAAAATGCTTAACCCAGCAGTTCCCTAGTCTTACATCACAGAAGTCCTTTGGGTACTACCAATGGCCCTATGGAAAGTATTTTGGAAAACACTGACATGTAAAATTCTATTCTTCCTCCCTGCTTACCTCCAGGGTTTTATCCTCACAGGTGCCTCTTCTGTCATCATGGCGGGACATGGAGAGAGCCCCAGCGGGGAGCTGGAAGCTCTGAGCACTCACATCCTTAAAGGAGCACGTTGGGCAACACGCAGTCAGCGCCAGGATAGCCGTGTGTTTGCAAACGGAACCAGTGCTAAAATGTCAGGATAATTAAATAGCTGTGGACAGGGCTCTGGGTGCCATTTAGATAAGGCATGGATGTTTCCCCATCACTGACTGTCACCTCACAGCACAGCCCCTTTCCTCAGGGCCATGGGTGTTTCTGGATAAACGGAAAGAGCAGGGAAGCTATCAGAAAAAAATGACTTCTATTTTGGAAAAGCCTAACTTCACTGAGGTAGTGTATTAGTCTGCCAGGCCTTCTATAGCAAAATATCACAGATGAGGTGGTTTAAACAGAAACTTACTTTCTCACGATTCAAGAGGCTGGAAGTCCGAGTTCAGGGTGCCATCAGGGCTGGTTTCTGATGAGACCTCTCTCCCAGGCTTGCAGATAGCCGCCTCCTCCCTGTGTCCTCACTTGGCCTCTTCTCTGTGCCCACAAATCCCAGGTGTCTCTTTCTCTTCCTATAAGGATGCCATTAAGCCACCACCCTAATGACTTCATTCAACCTTAATTAGCTCCTTAAAAGCCCCATCTCCAAATACAGTCACTCCGGGGCAGGGGTTGAGGGAGGGGCTTCAACTTAGGAATAGCTGTGGGACACAATTCAGTCCATAACAGGATTCCTCTGGATTGTTAGAGGAAGAGAGGAAGGTGAGTTTGGGGGTTTAAGAAGCAGAAAGAGTCAGCAGGGAGGGTACAGCTCAGTGGTAGAGCAGCTGCTTAGCATGCACATATCTCCATTAAAAATAAACAAACCTAATTACCTCCTCCACTCCAAAAAAAAAAAAAAATGGAGCAGAAAGAGAGAAGAAAGTGACAGAAAATGCCCTCCAGGGCTTAGCGGAGCAAGTCATCTGTGGGTGCCACCTGTCCCTTGCAGGGCTGGGAAGTGCTGGGAAATCAGAGGGGATGTCTTGTGACATATCCTGAGAGGCTGACTCCCGTGGGCCAGCTTGGCGTAGAAAATGCAGAGCCAGCGCCTTCAAGATCCCATAGACTTGGGCAAGGAACGCAGCAGCCGTGCGTGTGGATACAAGGTTGGAGCCACCCCCAAGTTCACAAGACCTCGGGACGTTCCCTCACACTCCAGGGACAAGGAAGGACCCCGGGGGTGACTGGAATGGGACTCCCCGCCATCCAGAATCAGGAAATCCTGCGGCTGGTTCAACTTGTTTTCGACACATAAAATAGCCATGGCCCGCATCTGGGTTTGGAGTAGATCACACGTCTGACGCTGACGTTACTAGCTCTGGGCTGGGGTAGAATCCATGGGAGCAGAGTGGGAGGCAAGGTCTCAAAGGGCAGGTCCAGACCCAGGGGGAGAAAGATCTGGGCGATTCCCAGCAAGGGTGGGCCAGACGAAAGAAAGTATGCAGGGTTTGTATGAATAAGCCGTCCACTTGATGCTGACCCACTCAGGACAACCAGGCCCAGTAACTCACCCCGGCTTAGCCACGCTCTTTGACTTGGTGGGAAGAATATTAGTTTCCTGTCGTAAAAAATTACCACAAATTTGGTGGCTGAAAACAACAGGCATTTATTCTTTCATAATTCTGGAGGCCAGATGTCTAAAATCAAGGTGTTGACAGGGCTACCCTCCTTCCAGAGGCTCTAGGGAGAGTCGGTTCTTTGCCTCTTCAGCTCTGGGGAGCTGAAGGCATCCTTTGGCTTGTGGCCACATCACTCCAGTCACGGCCTCCATCTTCATATCACCCTCTCCTCTTCTGTGTGTCTGTCTCAAAACTCCCTCTGCCTCTGTCTCATAAGGACCTGTGTGGTGGCACTGAGGGGGCAGTGCAGGATAAACACCCCCTCTCAAGACCCTTAACTTAATCAGTGTCTACAAATTAAGGTCCATTCACAGGTTCCAGAGATTTGACATAGATACCTCTTGAAAGGCCTTGGGGAAGCTTGGCCAAGTGTGACCTGTCCCTGCCCCAGCCAGACCCACCACCATAGCTCCTGGGACGAGGCCTGGCCCAGAGAGTGGGCTCTTGAGATTTGCTGAATGAAGAGTTTGTTGGATAAAAGCCAATATGAGAAGTAAAGCTGTGGGCTAGGCTCACCCTGGAAAGGGCTTACCCAGTGGAGCCTACATTTTTGGGTTTCTATTGACTAGATTAAACTTACCCACAAACACAGAAGTTGGGGATGGGTGCGGGGGAGGGGTTGCATGCACAGAAAAGCCTCCACACAGAACTTCCAGCTTTTTAAATTGCTAAGTGAGGAGAGTGAAAGAAAATGCCATTTACTTTCATAATCATTTCATAAAAGAAAGAACATTTTAACACCAAAAAGAAGGTCACTGCCTCAGAATAAAGGACAGTCCTTGGAATTAAATAAACTTAGTCTCATTAAAAATTCACTCAGAGTTCCTTTTTTTTCTTTCTCAGTTTGCCACAGACAAATGAAAACACCATATCACAGACCTATATCAGTTTGCAAATGGGCATCTGGAAGCCACTGCAGAGAAAAAAATGTTAGAAGGGAAAAAGGCACTCAATTCTAAGAATGAAGGAATGAGCATCTGTTATTCAGAGAGCCTCCCTCTCCCCAACAAGCCCAAACTGGCCATCAGAACTCCAGGGCATCAGCCTAACTCTTGACTGGGAAGCAGACACGTGCATCCTTCAAGAGCATCTCCCCTCACCAGGGGCCACCCCAGGGCTGTGCCGGCAGCATCCGCTTCCTAAGGATCTAACATGTGTAAATGAAAATGATTGCCTGCCATATCAGTAAACAAAGGATGCTGCAGCCACCAGCCACCAGCCACTACCCGCCCCCCCACCCAGCCATGGTAAGCCGGAGGGAACTCAGGATGGAGACAAGTAGCCTGCCCACTGCCAAGTTCCTCAGCCTCTGCAGCCACACCCAACGGTGCCCCTAGAGGGGACTCGGATGAGCAGCACAGATGGGAAGCACGGGATACTGGCGCTAGAACGCAAAGGTGCATATCAAACGATTGCAATGAGCCCAGACTCTTGCATCTTCCCATGCGTAGAAAAGCGCTAAATTCCTTAACTTGAGATACCTGGTTTTCTTTGACTAACAGTAATCTTTTGATGTTCCAACTACCTGGTCTTTCTTTGTTGCAAAATTCCTATATATCCTGGCTCCTCCCCTGCCTCTTTAGAGCAGTGCATTAGAGCGATCTGAGTGGCAGCATGCTGGGCTTCAGTCTCAGAAATGTCCACTGAATAAAGCATAACTCTCAACTTCTAGGTTGTGCATTTTTTTCGGTCAACACATGTGTCTGTTCCCCATCACTAAGCCCAAGTCGAGGTGAGCTCCAGGTGCTACTGTGGCAGAAGCCAGCCAGGGAAGGAGGCCCACAGCCCCAGGTGCTATGTAACCAGAGGGATTTCACTGCTGGGCTTCATGACACTTTCAGGACACTCACAGAAAGAAACCCTGCATCCAGAAAGTCAAGCCCCTGGGGCTGGACAAAAGTCTTCTCTGACCTATGAGAAGGAATTAGGACTCTCATGTGTCATTGATTGACCTGGAATTCGCACAACCGTCTGGAGGACAAAAAAGACCAAAACCTTAAAAACAAGCCAGATAAGGGGCTGAAGAGAGGAGGACATGGGAGGTCCTGTCCAGCAAGTATAAAGTTCCATTTATGCAAGATGAGCAAGTCCTAGAGATCTGCTGTACAACACTATACCTACAGTTAACAATACCACGCATACACTTAAACATTTGTTAACAGTATAGATCTCCTGTTATCTGTTCTTACAATAAAAATAAAATAAAGAAAATATTTTTAAGCTAGGCTCTTTGAATTACTGCCAGGAATTCTAAGGAAACATCAGAGATCCACCTGCTTTTTGGGACAAGAATGTTCATTCCAGTTACATGTAACAGGAAAGCACTGGGGAAACTGGAAATATCCACGTATTGGGACATCCTGCAGCCAATAAAGGTTACCCTGTAAAAGAATTCTTAATGACACTTAGAAATCAGTCAGTACAATAATAAGTTGAGCTATTAGCTGGTGCTGGTTGTCACTGCACAGAAGAATGAGGGAGAACAGGAACTATTGTGTTCTGTTCTCACTAGATTTTCTTTCCCCTCCCACACAAGCCAAGGCTGTGCTCACTGGCCCCAGGGGAGATTGGTGTTGCAAGGCAACCTCCCTTTGAGGTTTTGCTTCTAAATTCTAAATCCACTGGGGCAACAATCTGCATGCAGGGGAAAGGGAGAAGCTACTGATAGGGAGAGAAAGAGGTGCAAGAGGAGAGAGGCGAGAAAGGTTTGCAGGAACTGTTTGTCCCTCCTCCCCTCCCCGTTCTCCCATACCCTGAGGGCACCACCATGGGAAGATGGCTGGGGGCAGCCCAGTTCTGGCTCTGATGTCAGATCTCAGCCAAGGGAACCAGAACTGGTGAGGGAGGCTCAGATTCCAGTGAGTGGGGATGGTTTGCTGAAAGTCCCCTTGAGAAGGGAGGGCAGAAATTTCCCTGATGGTCAGAAACAGATATGGGCAGAGCCCTACAATCTTCACCAGTCCCTGGGGACCAGGTCAGCTACAGGGCAGAGACACCTTGAGAGCCCATTAGCCACCCATCCCATTCAGCCCCTGACAGCTCCATCCTCTTGTCTGCATCCACAGGAGGCTCTTCTTGGTGGCCCTATCTTATCCCAGCTGGGACAGCTTTTTAACTTGTTCCAGAAGTTTCTCTCTCCTCTTCCTAATATGTAGTCTGTCTTGAGCACTCCATTTCAGGAGTTCCAAGGTCACCGGAAGTCCTTCCCTTCCCCAGGGCCTTTGCACTTGCTGTACCTTCTGCCTGGAGCAGTCCTTATAGAACAGGCTGGGTCTTCAGGTCTCAGCTTGGAGTCACTGCTGCCGGTAGAGTAGGGAGCCAAGTTCTCCTGAACTCAGCCTCCCCAGGCCAAAGGTCACCAACTCAAAAAGATGAAACTTGCCCAGTGTAGGTAGATGACTGGCTACAGCACTGAGCTTCTGGGCTGTATGATAATAGGGAGTCATGGGGACGGTGTCAGACTGGAGAGTGGATACTCTGTCCAAACTGGAGAGCCAGCACACAGCTCCGTCAGCTGCAGAAATGTAGGCTGTGCTGCTGAATGTCTAGTTTTACAAGAGAAGTCAGAATCCTCGATTTCCATGGGAACTCTTTAGATCGTTTCTATCAACTTCCATGAGCTGCCACGGGCACAACCCTCCTCTGAGTCCCTGCGGTTGAGCTCCACCCACTGAAGCCTCCCTCTGGGGCTTCAGGACCCTGGCCCATCTCCCAGTTCCTCACCTCCTCTCACCACTGCCCTCAGCTCCACACCTCAGCCCCAGGATGTGCCTGGTGTCCTGGCTGTGGCCTTGCTGACCTCCCTGCTCCAAGGTTGGGTGGCCCCACCTCTGACCCAATAGCAGGAAAGGATCCTGCCAGCTTTTTCTAAGGCTGCCAGCCCCATGTGAGTGCCCAGCAGCATGGCTGCCAAATCACCAGGGAACACAGACAAATGCCACCCCCGCCCCTCGAGCTGGTGAGCCATTTCCCACCACATCCTGTCCTCCCACCCACAATCTGCAAACCAGCATGTGTGCCTCCATTTCACTAATTGCAGGCTGACGGATGGTGCTGGAACAACGTTCTGGCTCCTGGGTACCCGCAGGCAAAAGCCTCAGGAAGGCACTGCCTGGACCCCAGAGGGCCCAGGGCAGGGAGCTGACTCACCTCTCCGCTCCATGAGCTCTGGGTCCTTTACCCTCATGGTCTGGAGGGGACCCACACATCTCCCAGATCTGGAGCTCAGCTCCTAAACTCCCCAGGAAGGGACCTCCAGCGAGAATAAGACTGCCCATCTTCCCAGCTCAACAGCCCTTCCTCCACTAACCCACAGAGATACTGCCGAGATTCCAGCTGCGGAGGAGACAGCAGGGCGACAGCTTGACCTTCTCCAGATGGTCGGTTGAGTAAGGAGATGCCCCATTCCCGATGCCAGCTCTCAGGCTGAAATCAATGTACAGGAGCAGGCGTTCGTTCATTAGTTCAACGACTGCAGCAAACATGCTGGCGGGGATTGAGTGGTGCCGGGCGCCGGTGGTCTGTCTGTATTAGCTGTTCAGCCGGATAAGGTTAACTGACACTAGCATCTCCTTTCACACATGAGGAGACAGAGGCACAAAGCAGTTGAGTACTTTTCCCAAAGTCTCGTGGCTAAAAAGGGGCAGAATTGATACTGAGGAGGCTCCAAAGCCTTAAGGCTGCACTGTACTGGCCAGGAATCTACTGGAGCACTTGTAAGTGTGTACATGTTCACATGGAAACATGCTCATAATCTATTATTAAGTGAAAAAGAAAGTGGTAATTAGGAGTTGGGGATTAATAGACACATACTACGATATACAAAATAGATAAACAACACGGACCTACTGTATAGCACAAGAAACTATACTCAATTTCTTGTAATAAGCTCTAACGGAAAAGAATCTGAAAATACATGTATATGTATGTATGTATCTGTATAACTGAATCTCTTTGCTGTACACCTGAAACTAACAATGTAAATCAGCTACAATAAAAAATTAAATTAAAGAAAAGAGGAAGTGGTAAAAGAATACATAAAGAGCAGTCCTTTTGGGGGGGAAATTATATATATATAAGCATGTAGTTGGAGAAGCAAGGACGTGAACAGCCATGTGACAATGACAGGGTGGAGGACGGTGGGCCAGACAGACCTCTGAGTCCTGGCTCCTCCACCCTCTCCTCCCACAGCTGCTTCCAGCAAGTCACTGACCCTCACTAGGGCTCAGTCTCCTTATCCGTCAATGAGAAACTGCATCTAACATAGTCAGTGTACGGATTAGACACAAAAGGCCACCTAGCACACTGTTCCAATTATATAAACTGTCCAGAAAAGGCAAAACTATGGAAACAGCAAATAGATGAGTGGCTGCCTGGGGCTGAGGGCCAGGAATGGGGATTAACTGGAAATGGGCCTGAGGGATTTTACTGGGGCCACAGAAGCACTCTAAAACTGGACTGTGCTGATGGTGGCACAACTCGGGAAATTTACTAAAACTCTCTGCATAAAAAGGACTTATTGGTGGGGAGGGTATAGCTCAAGTGGTAGAGCGCATGCTCAGCATACACAGGGTCCTGGGTTCTATCTCCAGTATCTCCTCTAAAGAATTAAATAAGTAAAACTAATTACCCCCCAAAAAATAATAAATAAATAAAATGGCTATTTAACTTATGTGGGTAGGTTTTATGATATATAAATCATATGTCAATAAAGTTCTTAAAGACTCACATGAAGTGGTTAGCACACAGCAGACTCTCAACCTACACAGGTGGCTGCTGCCCTGATGATGGTTATAGAATTGTTGACAGGCTTATGAAGTGATGATCCCAGTGACTTTAAATGTTTTTGCTTATCTGGGGTTTTTTTGTTTTGTTTTGTTTTTACATTTTGTACAATAAATACATATTTCTTGCATAATAAAAAGAGAAAGAGAAATACTCCGTTCCACTAAAATATCACTGAAGAGAAGGACCCTATAATCATGAGGCTGATTTTCATTTTCTTCCTTTGGCTTTTTTTCTCTTTGGCAACAATGAACATGCAGGCCTGGATAAAACAGAGACAGTTGCTTTTGCATAGAGCTTATTTTATAGTCCCTCGTGCTAGACACTGTGGGGCATGCACACAGGAACATGAGATTGGCCCCTAGGGTCTTTCCATCTGGAGCGGAGGCAGGACGGAGAAAAGATGGATCTGGAAAGTTGAAGAACAAGGAGACAGTCTGTGCTAAGAAGCCAAATGCACGCCCCTCACTTCCTCATTGAGGCGGAAGGACCCCACAGAGGAGGAACACCCGCGGGCTGCGTGGCCAGCCAAGAGGGCCTGAGAAGACAGTCAAAGAGGGGGAGTGTCTATTCCCCCATAAATATTAATGGAGCACTGACTGTATGCCAGCCCATGCTAGGAGCTGGGGACACACACACAGTGACTGGACTCATGAGGTCCCTGCCCCGCAATGCCACGTTCCCGGCCACCCCAGCCCAGCTCCAAACACAACACCCACCAAGCATCCTGTGCCTGGAGTGGGCGAGGGCGGGGACTGCCCACTGCCCAGGCCCGCATTCACAGCGGCAGAGGGGCAAGAGTAAGAGAAGACCTAGAACTACAGGATGGCCTGGATTCTCGTGCCAGCAATGCCACTAACCCCCAGGAGTAAGTCCCTTCCTCCTCCCACATCAGTTTCCCCATCAATATACATGGGAGCATAATAGTTATGTGCACAGCTCTGAAGCCAGAAACTTCTAGGTCTGAGCCTGGCTCTGCCACTTAACCAGCATCTTGACCTCCACCAAGCAGCTGAGCCTCTCAGAGTTCCAGTTTCCTCCCCTGAACAAATGGGTGATGTGACAGCATCTAACTCAGAGAGGGTTTGGCAGGTAGGGAGGACAGAACAAGAAAGCACATAAGGGTTCCAAGCTTACACTTGGCAAATATAAACTACAGTGGCGGCTGGCTTCTGAGTCGGCCACCACATCATCGATGGCTCAGGAAGATACAGAATTTGTGGGGCATCCCAGCCTGGAAGATCAGATCTGAGGTAACAAACAGCACCAGCTCAGCAAATGCAAATCTCATATTCTAGTTGGGCTAGAATGTGGGAAGGGAACCGGCTGTAAAACCAGTGGAAGAAAACAATAGATGATAGTCCTCCAATTAGCCCACCCGCCCCTTACCCGCATACTTAGTCCAGCACTGTCACCTGCTGGCAGAAAGGGAGCTTTGCAGGAAAAGACATCTTTCCCACCGGCTGGAGACCTTTAATCCCCGCTAGAAATGATGGAGTGGGAGCCTTAGAGATGGGGGTGGGGTGGGGATAATTCCGTTAGAAAGGTTTGGGTGAAAGAGATTTGGGCTCTGGAGCTATAAGACTCAAGTTCAAAGCTCAGCTTTTCTATTTACCAGCTGTGAGACTGGATAAACTGTTTAACCTCAATTTTCTCATCTATGAAATGGGAATAATAATGTCTCCTTCTAGGGTAATAATACATGTAAAGTCCCTGACATGATGAGAAGTCATTTCCTCTGGTCCTCTCCTCCCACAGCCCCACACCCCTGGGATTTAGAAGGTGAGGTACAGTGCAGGGGTCAAGCTCCAGGGTGAATCATCATCCCTGAGTGCTTGTCACAAATACAGATCCTCAGTCCCCACTGAAGTTGCTCTGGATCTGCCTTCTGGGGATGATGGCCTAGGAGTCTGCATCTTAGCCCCATGTGATTCTCACAGTCCAAGTTTTAGAGTCACTGGCACAGTGCGAAGATCACCAGGGCAGGAAATTTATTTCTGATGCTACCAGAAGGGCCTGTCCTTTGGCCTCTCTCAGTTTCTGTTTCCCTACCCATGAAACGTGGCCAAGAGTCCTGCCTGGTGGGCCTCACAGTGGGAGTAGGGGGGATGCACTTTGGAAACTGTAATGCCAGTGCTGACAGGAGAAGCAGGGGTGGTCAGAACAGCAGGGGATGGGGAGAGGTGACGGGGACAGAGGAGGAGCAGGCATGGCTCCCCAGCCCCTTCCTCCAGGAAGGGCCAAGATGCCCAGGGGCTGGGTACGCAGGGCAGGTGAGCCTGACTCTGAACTCCCACAGGAGCTCCTCACCTGCAAGCTGTGTAACCCATCCCACCAAGTAAGAGGGAGGAGAGAGATTACAGCTTTGGGACCCATTGCAGCCACCACAATAGGCTGGTCCTTTCTGAGAAGTTGCTGGCAAGATGGGGGAAGATTCGTGGTTGTGCCCAGAGCAGCAAAGCCTCTCTCCCCAGAGCCTTCCTCTCCCCTCTGGGGTGCCAGTCTCCTGGCTGGACTCACGGCCTCCCTGCACCCTGGAGACAGATGAAGTCTTCATTTTGCAGACAGGAAAATCAAGGCGCACAGAAGAAAAGAGAGCCCTTTGCCAGCATCTCTTAGTGAATCCTCAGCCAAAGCTCACTAGATCCTCATGACAGTTACAGACAGGCGGGGCAAAGATTAGTATTTCCATTACACAAAGGAGAAATCCAGATCAGAGATTATATGTAATTTGCCCAAGAACACACAGCGGAGTCGAACCGCAGATCATCTCTCTTATTACTACCAAGTCACACATTTGTATTCCCACTGCAGGCAAGAGACTGGACCAGATGACCCCTGGGCCTCCTCCAGCTCTAACTTTTAAGATTCCAGATCCCCACCCTACTCATTCAGGTTTATCTCCCTTTAGTTCCCTCAACAAACCAACTCAGGCTAAGTTGGCCTCCTCTCCGTCCCCTGAGCAAACTTCAAAACTTTCCACCTCTTTTCCTATGTGCCAAACTTCCCTCCACACCATCCAAGCTCATGCCCACTCTTGCATATTTCTGGAAATTCTCCAGGCCTTGCAAGCCCAGCTCATGTCTCCCTTGCTCAAGGAAGCCTTCTCTAATCTCCCCGGTGAGAAATATTATCAATTTGGTGTGGAGCAGGGCAATGGGGTCAGAAATGCCAGGCATTTAAGTAAGGAGCCTGTGAGCCAGGCTCTGCTAGGAAATGCAGAAACCTGTAATATCCGTATTATGAACATGTGCATCCTACACATGTAGACACATTCTCTCACTCGTCCTCAAAAATCTCTCTGTGGTGCAGGAACCAACGTGTGGCCATTTTACAGACGTGGAAACCAGGCTTCAGATTGCTGATGCAACCAATGACCTTGAGGTTATGTGAAAGGCCGTCACACTGAAACGGAAGGCTCAGGGGGAAATACGAAAACCCAGTGTGAAGAGGGGAGAGTGTTACAGAGAAGTGGGTTTCAGAGCAACATAGAAAGCATATGGAACTAAAAAACCCATGAGAACCTGTGTTCAGAGGGCCCAGGGTCTGGAGCACCTTAGATAGGGTGGTCACTTTCCTTGTGCAACAGCAGCTGGTTAACTAGCACAGGACTTTGGCAAGCCTTGTCTCACTGAGTACAATCATCTTTTTAGGTAGGCGGTCTCCTTTTTCTACAGAGAAGGAATCAAAGGCTGGAGTAAGTCCTAACCAGATTCACACTGTCCTCAGTGGGCCTGGGACTTGAAGCAAGCTGGACTCCAGAATCGGTGCACTTTCTGATACAAGGGCTCCCCCTTCATCCACAGGGGATCTGTTCCAAGACCCCCAGTGGATGCCTGAAACCACGGAGAGTGCTGAATCCTATTTATACTGCCTTTTACATCTTAACTAACCACTTATCATGCGCTGTGGTCGTAACTTTGTCAATCTGAGCTGCAGCAGTAAGACTAGCACAAATTTCTTCTTCCTTCTTCACAATTTCACAGATAGGAGATTCAGTCTCACCATAAATCTCAGTATATAATTTCTTATCTTTCCTTATTAAGTCAAGAACTTTGCTTTTTCACATAAAGGAAGCACATTATGGCTTCTCTTTGGCAGATCTGAATTTCCAGCATCACTATTCTGGGGCTTTGGGGCCATAACTCAGTAAAATAAAAATGACTTGACAGACAGAGAAAGACAATTATATGGTATCATTTACCATAATGATGGTAAATGGACTCTTAAAAATGATAAAAATGAACTTATTTGTAAAACAGAAACAGATACACAGACATAGAAAACAAACTAATGGTTACCAAAGGGGAAGGGAGAGGGGAGGAATAAATTGGGAGTTTGAGATATGCAAATATTAACTACTATATATAAAATAAACAACAAGGACCTACTCTATAGCACAGGAAACTATATTCAATAGCTTGTAATAACCTATAATGAAAAAGAACACATATATGTATAACTGAATCACTATGCTGTACACTACAAACTAACACAACATTGTAAATCAACTATACTTCAGTAAAAAAACTTTTTTTAAAGAGTGACTTGAACACAAGCACCATGATACCTCAACAACTCATCTGATAACAAATTCAGCTACTAAGTGACTAACGGGCAGGATAGCTGGACAAAGGGACGATTCACGTTCTGGAAGGACCAAGTGGGACAATGTAAGGCTTCATCACAATACTCAGTGCACAATTTCAAACTTATGAACTACTTGCCTCTGGAATTTTCCACGTAATATTTTTGGACCTCAGTTGATCATGGGTAATGGAAACTGCTGAAAGTGAAACCAAGGATAAGAGGGGACAACCGTACATGACTGATACGTTATTCACAAAGGAACTCAGCAATACTTACATAGAAGGCTTCCTCTGCTGCTGGTCTGGCTCGTGGTCACAGTCCTGACCGGCTGTCATTCTGGGTACCCAGACGCCCTATTGATGCTCAGTTGACCCTGACGGTTCAGGACGCTTGATTCTTGAAAACCCACTTGTGAACCTTCAAGTCTTTTTGCTCTTCGAGAGCTCCATGTGAACACAACCCTGTTTCTGGGGTGGCTCACTCCTCAGTAGATTCACGGGTAGGGGCCAGAACAAGGCCCTGGGCAAATGGAAAGCATAGCAGGGAGAAAAGGGATGGAGGGCCATTCACCCAGGGAAGCCCGAGGGTCCCTCTCCAGGTGTCGGGGGGACAGTGAGAACAAGACAAACCTGGCCCCGGCCCCCAGAGTCCCAGACACAGGTGCCTCCCTGCCAGGTTTGCTGAGGGTCAGCCATGGAGGAGGAGAGCAAGGAGGACACCTCCCACCCTGTGGCCCTGGCAGCCTCACCTGCCTGGAACCCCTGCTTAGCAGCTGCTTTGGGCTCTACCAGTCTCCACAGCCAGAGAGGGGTCAAGGAGGTCAGGGCACCTGTCAGGGCACCCCAGGAGTTCTGCCTGCTCTGAACTTCAAGCTCCATGCATCTTCTCTTGTCATCTTTCCAGGCCCAGCTCTGAGTGGACCTTCCCTGGGTGGCCTCCCAGAATCCCAGCTCCCCCACCCAACCCTGCAGCTAGAAGTGGGCTATCCCTCCATCCTTTGTCCCTCCCCTTCCCTGGGTGTCCATCTGATCCACTCAAGCAGACCCCCCCCAAGCCAGGGATAGGCTGTGATACCCCCAGGCACCCCTCCAGGTCCTAGTATCCTGGAGGTGCTGAATAGTGAGGTCAGGCAAGGACAGGAGGGACCGGGGGTCCTGACCCTGTAAAGGAAGCTGGTTGGTGACAGGGAGTCCAGGCAGGACAAGGTGAGTAGTTTGGGTCAGTCTGTCTTGCCTACCTGAGAAGCCACCTGGTAGGCAGAGCCACCAAATGCAAACGAAGGACAGCCAGTTATGTGTCCACAGGAAGCAATGACAAACCGGAAGTGGTTTGTGGTGACTTGGTTATCCAGTGAGTCCAGGCAGCGCTTCTACAAAAAGGGTCCATGGAAGCCTGATTGGTGAGGTGACCTTAAGAACGGAGGCCATGGTCAAATGTGAATATAACACATTTCTCCCCTTCTTAAGAGACCCACGGTGCTCCCCGCTCCGCCATGCTAAGGCACTGAGCAGTCATGCTGTAAAGAACAGGACAACAGCTTAACAGTTTCCCACACTTAATTGCCTTTTTTCCTTTTTTTTTTTTTTTTTTAAGTAAAAGCTATTTAACATCCCAAGGAACTAGCATCCCATAGGACACATTAGCAAACCAGAGGGCAATGGTTATTCAAATGTCTGTCTCTCAAGGAGGCAACTCATGATGGTCTGGGAGCTTTTTCTCACTTCGTTAAAAAGAAGTATCTGTATCTTAAAGGAACTGCAGCTTTAAAGCAAAATTCCAATGGTGGCCTGTTAGGCACTGGCCAGCCAAGTGGGAAGGGGGAGGAATCTGCCATGAAATATCCTTTGCCCTCTGCCCTTGACTAGAGACATGACCTTTTAGCAAGTGACTTTTCTGTGCCTCTGGTTCCTGGTCTGTAAACAGTCATGAGGATCAAATGAGTTACTAGATAAAAGTGCTGGGAGATTCATAGCATCCAAATAACCTTCTATATTACGAACAGCTCCAATTATCCAAAACAATACAAATTTAGTGATTTCCATGCCCATGGTAAGCTCAGTGGGCTTATTATAACTCAGAATAATAGCCCTTTTTTTTTTTAATGGAGGTACTGGGGATTGAACCCAGACCTCGTGCAAGCTAAGCATGCGCTCTACCACTGAGCTATATACCCACCTGCCCCAGTAATAGCCCTTTATGTGACATAATTATGGAGCAATATGCATACAGGACAAAAGAGAGAAGACAGGCACTGGGAATGTGCAGAAAGAGAAGGATTAGTGTGTGCTGGAGGGTCAGCCATTAGGAAGGCTTCCTGGAGGAGGGGAAAGGTGAGTGGGGCTTAGCCTGGACAGAGAAGACAGGCCCAGGCAAGGAAGGCCATCAGGTGAGTGCAGGCCCAGAGGTGCCAGTGAGCACAGCCTGAGCCTCATTAACTCGGCTCTGGACCAGCAGGGGGTCCACTCCCAGCAAGGCTGCCGCAGACATGAGACCAGCCAACCACCAGGAGCTGGCGGCTCTGCTGCGGTTTGCCGAGGAATAGAGTCATCTCCATGTCCTGGAGGTAACGAGAGGTGACAGGTGGTCTGTTGAGCAGAATGCAGCATTTGCTTCCCCAGCCTGCAACATTTGCTCCCAGGCAGAGCTCTGAGCCCCCAACACACTCCCCAAAGCCCCCTCCGGGGCCGGGCTGGTTGGGAATCTCATTGTTGCTAGAGGCAGAAACCCGCTGAAGCTCACTCAGGTGTAAAGATGGTTGGGAAAAGATTCCGGGGCATCTTGGGGATGGCAAGCAAGGACAGAGGGGACAGGGAGAAGAGAGGGTGTGGGGCAACTGGACCTTGGAAAAAAACAAATAGCAAGTGCCATTGGCTGTGTCTCTGTCTCCCTGATTTTTTCTCTTTCATTGTCTCTCTCTAAATCAATCTTTCTCTCTTTCTCGCCCACATCCCTAGTCCAGTCCCTCCCTCTATGTCTCTGTGTGTCTCTGTGTTTATATCTCTCTGCCTCTCTCCATCTCTTTGTATGTATGTGCATCTCTGTCTCTCTCTGATCTTTATTGCAATTTCTTTCACCCTCTCTCCCTTTTTCCCTCTCTCTCTCTCACTGTGCAATCTCCCACCTCTGGTGTGTTTCTCTCTGCCGATCATCTTTATCTACCTGCTCCTCAGCATACATAGTACACAAATTGCCACCCCAATCCCCAACCCTGGACTCTGCCTGACCTCTTAGCCCTAGCACTCAGTAGCGGCTGTGACCCTCAGCAACAACTCTCTTTTAAGAGAAAATCTGACTGACTCAACTCAGAGATCAGATGACCACTCCTGGTCCAATCAGTTTTGGCCAGGGAGAGTCATGTGATAATGTCACAGTGGATTCACCTAAGAAAGGGCCTGGAATGTGCATTCACCCTACAAGGCAGCTTTGATAGCCGGACAGAACCACATGGAGGGAAGAGAATGCATTAGGAGTCATGGGATTGTGTCTCCTATCAGCTTCCATGGAACAGCTGGGTGACCTCGGGTAAGACTCTCCCCTCTCTGAGTCTCAAATACCCCATCTATAAAATGAGGAGTTGGATAAGATGGTCTGTTAAGAACACTTCTAGCCCCCAAATCCTATGACGTTCTATTTACAAAACAGGCCTGGAGACCAGGAAAAAGAGAGAAGAACGTAGAAAGTATCAGAGCAGAATGTTGAGGAAAGAGAAAACCACGTCCAGTCAGAAACGGTCGGTGGAGCTGTCTCGAGGGCAGATGCTGAGTGTCAGGGGCTGTCATTCCTGGTGCAACAGAGGTGAAGCCGTGCTTCCTGAAGTTCACCGTGCCTTCTCACCTGCCAAGGCTATTAGAGATGCAGATTCCAGGCCTGTCCCAGATGGTTTGATTCTGCAAGTCATCTCAGGTGACTGCAATGCAAGTGGTCTCAGAACCACCCTCTAGACTCACTGAGTGGGACTTTTCAAAGGATTAGAGCTGCCTGAAGAGGAAGTAGGCTTCCTAGAAAAGTGATCTCCCCACTTTGGGGGGCATGCAAGAAAGGCAGGGATGCTCTGAATGACCTCAAGCATCCCTTCTTGCCTCCTGTTTCTCCAGCTCTCTGAAGTTCAGACAGAATCAAGACTGTACTGGGAGCTCAAGACCCAAGCAGGAAGGGTTTCCCCTCTTCCCCAATCTCCTTCTCTGGGCCTCACTCATTAAACTAGAGGCCATGGATCTGACATCCAGGCAAGGAAAGGGAAGACACTAGGACCAACTGATCCTCTTCTGCCTCTCCCATTACAGCTCCTGGGCTTCCAAAAGCTAGCTTCTGGGTCATTGGGAGTGTCTCTAAGGTACTCGAACTCACTCATCTTCCAGAAATGAGCAGGATCTGGGCAGGAGGAAGGAATTCAACCCTAGACTCTGCCAGGAAGCCTCAGATCCTAAAGCCATATTAGAAAAACAGCTCATTCTTCCTCCTGAGGAGGGTCCCATAGTCTGTGAGCTAATTGGGTCCCAATTAGCCCAATTAGTACCTAGAGTCCTATGTGGCATGGGGAGGACCCAGACAGATCTGGAAATTTAATACTTTAATACAAGGCTCAAGAATCCACAAAACATCCTTACAGCAACTATTCATTTAATCTCAGCAATCTGGTGTTGTGGTTGGTTGTGTGTTGAATGGGGAAACTGAGTTTCAGAAAGGCTGGGCTGGAAGAGGGGCAGAGCTGGAGGAGGTGCAGGTCTCCACCTCCCTCTTCCTTCTGTGCCCCACATTCCTCTGGGAAAACCCTGGCGTGGAGAGGTGGAGAGACCACCCCACTCAGTCAGGGCTGGAGCCAGGACAAGCAGAGGGTGGGCTGTGGTGGGAGCAAGTGGATGGGGCAGTGCAGTTACTGAGCAGACCCTGTCTCAGGAGGATGGGAAGCAGTGACCTGGGATAGACTCCGAGAAAGGGGAGGCAGCCAGGCAGATGGGCAGCCAGTGGATTACAGTGTCAGGAGACCTAGAACCTAAGTGTGTGGCCTGGAGCGAGTCCCTGTGTCTCCCAAGGCCTCAGTTTCCCTATCTGTACTTGGTGGGGTTAGACTCTGTGGTCTCCAATGTCCTTCCTACTGGCCCTGAGAGCTTCCCTGCACTGGCTGCCTCCCTGAGTCTCCACCCAGTTACTAGCAGCAGAGAGCCCGTGTGACCCAGAGGCCACAGTAATTTCCTGGACTTTCAGGTCACCTCTGGTACTGCCCTTCTACACCCTCAACCCCTAGAACAGCCAGAATTTTCCTGAAACCCTCAATATTACCAGATGGCCACAGTGGATGGCAACACTGCAAAAAGCTGCAGTGATCAGGACTGACCAGAAGATGGAGCCAAACACCGTGGAAACCGAGGTTTTATGAGTGGTGCGTTTTCTAAGTTACAGGTGCAGAAATTGAAACATAAAGGCAGTAAGAGATGGACTCAAGGTACCCAACCTGCTCAGTGGCAGAGCTGTGAATCAACCCCCACCTCCTGCCCCTGAGGTCAGCAAGGATCCCGCCCCACTCTCCTGAAAGCCTTGACATTACCTGATGTCCACAGTGATGGCAACACTGCAAAAAGCTGCAGTGATCACGACTAACCAGAAGATGGAGCCAAACACCGTGGAAACCGAGGTTTTACGTGTGGTGTGTTCAACTAAACTGTAAAGGCCTAAACCTGGGGACTCTGCTAAGCACCATACAGGCTGGGGCAACTTTGGGCTGGGGTGGGCTGCGGGAAAGGATGCTGGGCACCGGGTGTGTGTAGTGATGTCTGTCCATATGGCATGCCTGATCTTGGCCATTCACACTTGAACAAACCCCCCATATGTATGGTCCCTGGTGGCCATTTCTGCTCATGCTGCCATGGCCTCTCACCCCAGTATTCTTGGCCTGGGGCTCCAGACATTCTGATAGACAATTTTTTTTCCTGTAAATCCTAATCAGACTTGTGGCAACTCTGGGGATAGTTTCCTGCTGAGCTGGCTCCTTCGGCTATCACACCCTGAGACACAGCCCATGCAAGGTCATACCTAGGTTAAAGAGGAAAAAAAATCCCAGGTAATCCAGAACCCAGGAACTGGCACTTTAGGACAGAATCCATCTTGACTGAGATTTCTTGCTTCTGTACACACTAACCTGAGAACAAATAGACTGACAGCAGCTAGCATCTTCCTGGCACGTTCTGGTTTACAGAGGGTATTTATGGACATTGTCTTCTATGATGGGCAGCCCTATGAGGTCAGTATTGCTAGCTCACTAGACAGATGAGGAAACAGAGGCCCAGGGAGGTGAGAGGAATTTCCCCAAAATTCACAGAGAGTCAGTACTCATATAGGGCTCTCTTTGCCTAAAACCTCCAGTATCCCCCAACAAAAGGAGATGGGTCAGCTGGTGACCCAGGGTGGGGTGCAGAATAAGGACCCTTTGACCCTCCTGGTTTTCCTATTCTGTCTCCCTCAGCCGGGCCTCAAACAGCCCACAAGCCTGGAGGGCTCCCCTCCTCAGGCAGAGCCCCACAGGGAGGGTGCCTCCAGCCCCATGAGCACAGTCTCCCAGGACCTGCAGCCTGGGACCCCTTGTTTCAGAGCAGGGACGGCCACTAAGGTCTACCTCTCTGTTCTTCGTGACTCATCCCTACCCTGGGTTCACAAGGGCCACTCTGTTGGACAGCTCACATGCTGCTTCTCAGCCTTGGTCTCGAGATTCTCTCCTGAGAACACTGACACCTCCCTTCCTGCCACCCTCACCAGACAACTTGCCAGAGTAGCAAAGAGGAGGTCAGATCAGAAAGAGCTGGGCTTTAAACATGGGATTTCAGAATGAAGAGGACCAGAAAGGATGGTTGTGTAGATATGAAAACTGAGGCCCTAGAGGGCAGGGACTCACTGAGGATCTGTTGAGGGGTTAGAGGCAGAGCTGGGCTGGAACCTGGATCCTGGAACTCCCCCACCACTATGCCTGGCCAGGCACCTGCCCCACCCCGTCACCAGAATCCTTTTCACAGCCCTTTGACCTGCCCCAGGACTCCTTTCTTCCTTCCCAGGGAGTCTGCCCTCTGACTTGAGGATGCCTCCTTCTGGGTTTGGAAGGAGGCACCCACCCCAGTGAGAGGGGGAAATGAGTTTCTCAAGCCCAGCCAGCTCAGAGACCTAGGTGCTCCCTTCCAGTGCACCTTTGACTCACAAATGCTCATGGATGCATAACTCTCAAGTCCTCCTGCCCATCAAAGTCTGGAGGAACTGGACTTTCTCTGCACAGTCCAAGTAGATAGGGTTAGGACCAGTGGGTGGAATTTGTACAGAGGCAGATTGCAGCTCCACATATGGCAGAACTTTCTCATACTCAGAGCTGTTCTGCAATGGAATAGGCTGTCTCCTGAAGTGGTGAGGGCCCAACACTAAAGGCAACCAACCTGCTAGGGATATTATAGAGTTCCTCAAAGTGTAGCCTACCTGTATCAACACAAATAACCTGGGGGATTTTTAAAGGGGCAGATTCCGGGGACCCATTCAGGACCCTCTGAATCAGACTGTGGACCCAGAAATCTATCTTTTTACTGAGCTCCCAGGTAATTCTGATGTAGGATTCTGACTCACAAATCAATGTTTGAGAATTCCTGCTGTAGAAGAATACCAGATGGAACTTGCTCCCTTTTATCTCTGAAATTCTATGCTTCTATCACTCTACGAAAGATGTATCTTCCCTGATTATTTGTGTTGTATAAAGGACATCCTAAAGACAAATGATCTTTAAATCACAAAGTCACAACTCCATAATGGAAGACAGTTGGCAGAGGAAGTATTTGGGGCAGGCTGACCACAGAGGGAGCTATGAACCCTCCCTGCTCCTCTCCTCGGTGCTGACTTGAAGTGACAGCCTAATATTGCAGATTTTTGGCTATTGAAGATTCGGTGGTCCCACCCAAGTTTATCTCAACTCCCTTGTATCCAAGGCCCAAATTCACTAGTCATAGCAGGAGCAAGGAAAAGAGAGAAAATCCCCTTATGATCTGGAGAGGGCAGGGCAAACTACTCTGTCTGTGCTGGGCTAGCAGGTGCTCTCTGGGGCTTCTCTAAGTTGTCATGCTCTCTACTCTTCCTCTTTTTAGCTGTGAGGTGGGCAAACTGGTTGTTCAAACATCCTCAGGCATCAGAGTCAGATCATGACAAATGTTTCCAGTCAAAGCCTGGGGCTCAATCCCGCCCCTCCCCCTTGTCCTCTTGGTCTCCCTGTCAGTGGCAGGGCACACCCTCCACATATGGTGGACACATTCTATACCAGCCTTAACAATGCTCTCCCTTGTGACCCAGGAAATAATCACTTACGTGTTCACAGATGTGTATAAGATGGTAGCAACTATAGCATCAACAAAATAAAAGACCTAACAGAATAACCTTGGCATATACAGTACTTATTTCATTTCCTAAAGGCTATCCTTATATTAACTTACTTAATCTGCACAACGACCCATGAGCCAAGTACTGATTATCCCTAGCTTAGAACTTGTGCATCCCCTTTCAGTCTTTGCAAAATACTTGGAAAGAACCTGAGTGTCTTAATAAAACGGGATTCATCAAATAAATTATGGAGCTTTCCTAAAACAGAATATTACGAAGCAATTATAAATAAGATTAAAATATTTAATAAACCACAAATATGCTCATAATGTTTGGTAATATAAAAAGCACAGGAAATAAAAGTACATATGACTAAACTTGCGGTGAATGTGCCTATGAAAAAAAAACATACCTTGGGGAGGTCCTTGGCAGGGAAGTCTTTCTGGAGGAGACGGGCATTAAGCCTGGGTTAGGAAGCTAGTAGGGGCTGGGGCAGGGGTTGCGCTCCTGACAGAAGCTGCATGAGCTGTTGCCACTCACAACCCCCAGGTAAGGAGGCCAGAGTGGGCGCTGAACTTGAGATACTCAGCGCTGAGAGTCTGGAGATGACCATTTACTTCTGACTGTTACCAGCTGCAGGATGAACATGGCCAAGTCCTATCCCTTCTCTGGGCCTCAGCTTCCCCATACAAAGGTGATAAGAACACCTTCCCTGACTCCCCCATGAGCCAGGCTGGAGATGCAAGCTCACGTGAAGGCTCAGACTTGCAGATTCCTAAGGTGAGCAGTGGGCAAAGCCGGGTTGTCTCTACTGACCACTTACTGAGGCCTTACTATGGGCCGAACAGAGACTAGGCCAAAGGCTTACAAGCATGGACAGGGCCAGCTTCACGGGCATGTGACCAACACAATCACAAAAGACCCATGCTCAGAAGGCCCTGTGAACCCAGGTCAGTGTGGTCTTACCACTGCACTGCAGGCAGTCAGGTGACTGCATGGACGGGGAGCCCCTCCAGATCAGTATCCCCTGATACCCTGCAACCACAATCAAGGCTGTCACAATTCACATCGGGGTCAGCTTCTCACCTGGATGGAGAAAGCGGAGCCCACTGCAGGGTTGTGAGACAATGAGGAAAGCCTCACACCTCGGAATACTCTCCATCAGCAGAGAGTAGCTGGCTTGATCCACCAGGAGGAGTGTTTCCTCCAGCTGGATGAGATTCTTCTCCTGAGGAAGCTGAGTGGGCCCCAGAAAAAACCCACAGGAGGCATATTTCAGCAGAGCCACCCACAACTGAGTGGACACGCCTCTCGACCCCTCCAGGCCTCAGGTGCCCCACCTTAAAAGGGGTGTTGAAATACTTATGTGGAAGCTCTTTACACATGGAATATGGTACAGTTATCATTAGACACCATCTGACTTTGCCTGCATCAACAGAGAGTGGCCAGAAGCTGTCCCAGTGACTTATCTATGCAAGAGCTGATGTATTATGGGCACTGGGGCTGGAAACGGGAGCCACGGCATCTTCTAGCAGGGGAGCAGCAAGGAGGAGTCTTCAGAGAAGCCCAGGGTTCAGAGGAATATCATTTGGCTTCCAAATGCTTTGTTTGAGATCCCAGACCCCTTCTTTCCAGCCTCTCATTAAATCTCCCTATTCACAAAGTGAATGGGGGTGGGGTGGGGATCTTCAGGATGAAGGAAACAAGCCTCTCTAGAAGGTTTAAACTGGTTGGGGTGGCCAGAACAAGGCTTGGTCATGAATTTGCTTCACCTGCTGCCTCTCTCACGCTTGCAAACCAGGAATGTTGGATCCCTACACTTGTTAGCATGACCACAGATGGGGTCAGCACGGGGAGCAGATTCTGGACTGGAACTGTGCTCAGCGGGCTTTATCACCTCAGTCCTCGCTCTGGGAGGCAGGGATTACTACTTACATTCCACAGCAGAAGAAACAGTCTCAGAATGGGAATCATTTACTCAAGAATATCTATTACCATTTGAGGACTTAACAGTGCCTATTCTCCTTAAAGTACTATAATATATACTACCTTAAGAGATGCACAAGATGTCACGAGGCGAACGGAGGCAGATGTAACTACTCCCATCTTACGGGTGAGGAAACTGAGACTCAAAAGGAAAAGCTAAATAAAGGACTAAGGCGAGAAGCCTCATTTCCCCACTCTGCACCCCCCTGAAGTCCCAGAGCCTCATGACGAAGACAGAACTAATCTGGCTTGCAGAATATCAGGAAGCTGTGGGGACTTAATAATATCCTGACACCTGGAGCCATAATCATCAGAGTTCGTATTTATGGAGCGATTACAATGCCCAGACACTGTGCCAAGCACCTACGTATCATCTCATCCAACTCTGGGGGGCAGGTGCCATCCCCATGTTACAGATCATGAACAGAGGTGCAGAGAGGTTGGACAACCTACCAAGTCACACAGCCAGTAAGAGGTGGAACTGGAATGTGAACTAAGGCTGATTCCAGAAGTCACCTTTGCTCTTAAACGTCTTGCTGCTCCGCCTGCTCAGGGGAATTGAGCAGGGTAGGACTGCAAGCTGAAGTGGATTTTAAATGCCCACTGAGAGTCAATGCATCCGCCCACTCTGGGTGGCAGTGCTCCCTCACCCCAGTTCCACTTGAATGGCCCCCTTTTTAAGCCATGGCAACCATGAAGATACAGGATAACCAAGAACCACCCAAAGGTGGTCCTCTTAAGCCGCAAGGAACTTCAAGATGCAGAAGAAAACATCTCAGTAGCATTTTTAGTTTCTGTGTTTGTGCTGTTGTGTATTCTCTCTTCTCTCCTGGTGGATCTTGGCATTGCTCCTTCACCCTTGGCCAGCAGGCAGCCTGTCCTGGTTTCCTTTCTACAGTTTCTTAACAGCACCAGTTGCTTTTCCAGGAGGGTTTAATGTGAACTTGAATGGGCCAGCATACAGATACTTTATCTTCCCATTGCCTGTATTTTAGGTAATCAAAAGAGACAGGCCATCATATGCCCTCAACCATCAGGATTCTTTAGAGAACCTAGGTCTACTGGAGAGAAAGGGCTTATTTTTCACATCCAATCAGGACATAACGGGAAGTCCTAAGTAAGTCACATTCCTTTGAAGGGTGAAAAATCATTCCATTACCCTCTCTGTCCCTCAACCTGCTCAGGCTTATCTTCTTCCCTGTAGGGCAAGATTGGCAGTTCTTAAATTATTTCTTTACTGACCCCTATTACGCTGTCAGAATTAGCTAATTGGTTCAGCATCCACTGGAGCCATGGGGAATCCAGACCCCTTGGCCCAATCTCCTTTTTTCACAGCTGAGAACCAAGAGGCAGTCAGTGAGTGGCTGTGAACACAGGTAGAGCTGGTGGTGAGTCTGCTCCGCCGCCTCACACCACACGACCTCAGGCTAATGTCTTTATCTCTGCAGGCCATGGCTTCGTTGGGCTATTGTGAAAATAAATGGGATAATGTATCTAAAACCTTCAGCACAGTGGCCTGGCACATAGTAACCACTCAGTTAACATTAGCTATTATCATTATCAAACTCAATACATTGAAAGTGTCTCCGTATAAATCTTGTGAGTTAGGAACTAAGCCAGCATTAGAACCCAGCTTTCTTGGGTAGCTGCTGTCAAAACCTTTGTATACAAATGGCTTTTATTTAATTTATGATGATTCTTTCACCTGTTTGATGCAAAATTTGGCTTTAATGATGCTGGAAACAGAATTCCATAAACATCTTTTCCACTAAATTGGTGAATTTCAGTGAACAACAATGGATTAGAATCATCCAGGAAACCTTCTCAAACCCCTCCTGCAGTCCTCTCAGCCCACTCTGGAACCTGCTACCCAAGTACCTGCTTATTAAGAGGAGCCAGACGGGGCTGCACTTGCTATTATTCCTGCTTCCAAGTGCCTGTGGTAGGGACGTTCACCTAGGAGGAGGGCCCCCTAGGTCTTTGTTAAACCCAGGAAATGGGCAACATTTCTTGACTCTTTGGCTCCCTTGGCCCAAAGCCCTCCTCTTTCCTTAAAAAAAAAAAAAATTGAAATAGGTATTGAGATAATTGTAGACTCACATGCAATTATAAGAAACGGAGATCCTGTGTACCCTTTACCCAGTTTCCCCCCAGTGGCAACATCTTACAACACTAAAATAAAATTTCACAACCAGAATACTGACACTGATGCAATCTACCTATCTCATTCAGATTCCTCAGGTTTCCTTGTACTTGTGCGTGTGAATGTGTCTACGTGTGCATTTAGTCCTGTATACTTTATCACATGAGAGCCTTGGAGCCACCACCACAGCCAAGTCACTCCATTACCACAAGGATGAGACACTGCCCTTTTAAAACCACACCTATTTATCTTCTCTTCTATCCCCATTCCCAACCACTAGCAACTATTAATCTGTTTTCCATTTCTATAATTTTGTCATTTCAATGTTCTATAAATGGAATTATATACCTTATGCAGTTTTAGGGGATTGGATTTTTTCACTCGGCATAATTCCCTTGAAATTCATCCAAGTTCCAACATGTACCATGTTCCTTTTCAAACTGTGGTTACCAGGGGGAAGCGGGGGGAGGGACAGATTAGGAGTTTAAAATTAATAGATTCACATTACTATACATAAAATAGGTTAAAAACAAGGACCTACTGTATAGCACAGGGAACTATATTCAATTTCTTGTAATAAGTTGTAATGGAAAAGAATCTGAAAATATACACATATGTACGTATATGTATAACTGAAACTAACAATGTAAATCGACTACACTTCAATAAAAAAAAAGAATTTTTAAAAAAATAGTTTGTTCCTTTTAATTGCTGAGTAGTAACCCATGGTGTGGATGCACCATGGTCCACTTAATCATTCACCCACCGAAGGACATCTGCATAGTTTCCAGTTTGGGGCTGTTAACGAATGAAGCTGCTAAGAACATTCATGTACTCCTCTCTCCTTTTTGATTGCTAATTGACACATATGCTCTTACTTCACTGAGATCTTTGTTCCTGCTGCTGCAAACATGACTTGTCACCACACCATCCTTTCTATGCCAACTCCTAGTGGCTTTGGATAATCTGCCCAGATGCTCCCCTACAGATATTTATCATTAAACAGGCGCCTTCAAACCTTTCCCCTAAAAGAAATAAAACAGAACAAACATGAGTTTGGGAGCTGGACAACCTGGGCTCACATTGCATTTATAGTGGTGAAGTCTCACATGAGTCACTTAATTCAGAATCCGTTTCATAATAAAGTAGCTGACAGTTGTTAAAGGTTTCTTTATCAACGGCTTGTGATGGCAGTATAATGTAATAGTTAAAAACAGGATCTTTGGTACCAAGCTGCCAGGGTTTGAACGCTGACTCTACCACTTGTCAGGCATGTGAACTCAGGCAAGTTATTTAACCTCCCTGTGCCTCTGCCTCAGTTTTTCCCCCTGTAAATAGGCATGCTAGTAGTTCCTATCTCACGGGGAGGATTAAATTAATACAAAGTGCTCAGAACAGCACCTGGCACGCAGTACTGACTAAGCATTGGCTTCCACTGCTTTGTGGCAGGCACTACTCTAAGCCCTTTACACAGATTATTTTATTTAATGCTATCAATGAATTTATAATACAAGTGCTGTTATGAGATTGATTTTACAGATGACAAAATTGTAATTTAAGGGATTAAGTCACTTGTTCATGATCACAGGGCTGGAAAATGAACGAGCTGAGATTCAATTCTGAGTCTGCCTTCGTGCCTCACTTCTACACCATCCTGCAGACCTATGAACCAGGGGTGGCAGTGCCCTGGCTGGCAGAGCAGTTATGAGGATTTACGAAGAAAAGTGTCTTCCCAGGTACCTGGAGTCGAGCTGCTCCACGTGTGTCAGTGTCCTCTTCTAACTATTGGTGATGAACAACAGATCACGCTGTAGTCCTATATACAGCAGAAACTGGCCTCTTAAGACACAAACCACCAAAACAAAAGGAGAAATTTGAGAGTTTCGATGGATGCATCTGCAAATATTTTCAATGCTACCTGCCCCAACAAACACAACCAGATATGGTGAATCCATCCCACTCAGTCACAACTGATTACAACAGAGCAGCTACCTCACTTCCTTTCTCCGAGGGCTCTGCAACAACAACGCAGAGATTGCTCAGACCGTGGCACCAGTGTGAGCTCCTACAGGCCACAGGCCACACACTCTGCAGTTTGTTCCCTCAGTCCTGAACCTAGAGTCTGGGACTCAGTAAATGTGTACAGAACCCCAGGGAGGCTCTGGTGGAACAGAGGCTAGGTTAGGATCCAAAGATCAAGGTTCAGGTTTCCACTGAGCCTCCTGTCAGTCATGTGACTTCGGGGGCCACTTTCTCTTATAAAGCCTCGAAGTCCCCAGCTGTGAAACGAGGGGTTTTCACCTCATATGCTCAGTCTCTTCCAGCTCCATATTCTCTACTAGCAGCAAAGCACTAGGCACCCTTTTACTTTTTACCTTTTCTTCCTTTTTCTTTCCCTCCCTCCTTTTTCTTCCTTCTTTCCTTCAGTCAAACAACAAATACTTCCTGCCATGTGCCACACCCTATTCCAGAAGCTGGGAACTCAACAGTAGGCAAGACAAATACAGAAAAAAAGGTACTTAAGTGTCCACTGATTTACTGAATGCTTTAAATGCCAAGAATATTCAGTTCTTACTCTGAAACTTCTGCTTCAACATACATGCTAACCATGCAGTTCTCATTACTCTCAGTGATATGCATGGAAGAAGTAATGGAAGATCAGGTTGCACTAAACACTCTGAGAAACCCTTCAGTTCTGACATAAATAGCTACAATTATTACAAAGACAATTCAAGCTTAAACAGGTTAGGCTGACATTGCCGAGTCAGTGTACCAAGTGAGACTAGCTGGGAGAAATTCTGTGATGAAATACTTCAACTTTAAAAACATGCTTTAAAAAACAAAGCATACCAGTGTGTGCACAGTGGAGTTGGGGAAGTGACGTCCTCTTTAGAACTAGCATAAGAGCATAGCAATGGCCAGCGTGTACAAAAAGAGGCCAACATGGGGCTCACAAGATACAGATGGTAAGTTCATTCTATTTGTAGTCTCTGTATCTGCTCCTTACAAGAATGCCCAGTCAGAAACATAAATGTCTGGAAACTTCAACACTGATGTGGTTGGTGTAGGTGAAATAATCAATCACTGCAGCCTTCCTTTACCTTTAGCTTAAAGGATATGTAAATTCAGAGAATATTACCATTTATAAAATAAGTTTCCTGAAGAGTTGACTGGGGAATGATAGTTAGACATGAAGGGAATTTGGGACTTGGTGAGATGATGTAATGACAAGAAAGGATGTAATGAATGACAAGGGCCGCAAGTAAAACAGGGAGGAACCAGGGGACTGGTGCTTGGGGAAGAGCAGGCTGCAGGTGCAAAGTGACACTAATGGGTAAGTTTTCAAAATTCTCACGTATTAGCCAGAGGCCCTGAGGACACGTTAATTAAGAGGTTTGCTATTTTTAGAACTTGCTCATTTCTCAAATGCTTCATTTTAAATAATTTATGAAAATGAGCATCTCGTTATATTGTTAAGACATAAATAACATGAGATTTCAATCTTTGACATTTGTGAAATATTATGCTTCTTGAAGGGTCACTGTGAGTACAATTTTATTCTCAATTTTCCCAACCGGAAGAATATTCTCAACATTAAAATTCAGAACACACCTACAAGTACAGAAAAATATCTATTTCTCAACTGATGGCATCCATAGCAACTATTTATAAAACATCTCTCCCTCAAATAGGTCTTTAGATGAAAACAAATACAAAAGAGAGGGTCCTCAGTGAAGCAGAGGAACGCACAAGGTCTTGTTTCCTGACTATAGGCCTGGGAAGCTTACATTTGTGCCTCATCCCTGATTTCAGATCTGCGGCAATGCCATCTACGTGAATTACACTTTCACATTTCAGAGCCCTGTCTATCTAGGTGTCTACATTAAAAAAAAAAAAATTACCAAAAGCAAGTAAAGAAAATATAACCTGTTCTTAACATATTTTGCAAGGTACTGTATAAAGGAAAAAAGAATAAGAATTAGTTCATGGAAGTTTCTATTTCTTTCAGGTCAAATTAATAAAGTCTCTTTTAATTACAGCCTTTAAAGATCCCAATAGTAGGAAGAGAATCACTTACCCAAGTAATAACTGAATATTTTACCTATCAAGGTGTTAAGTGAATGGGGGCTCGGTAGGGAGTAGCATATACTAAGACACAGCAGTAAATCTTAGATACCAGAAAATTTAAAGGAAGTAGCATCAAAAGAGTAGGTATCATCAAGGAACTACATCATGTCCCCACCCCAAATGGAATAAGGAAGCATACACCATCCACAAACCATCACCACAATCCAACAGGTTCCAAAAGTCCCCTGAATCTACCGATTTCACCCATCAATGATGATTATGCTCTTATTTCTCTATCTCTGATGAATCAAGGAACTTCCATTCTTTTCCACTATATTCTAGGTGAAAGGTAGGCAACTGTTACTCAGAATTAATTGGTCCTTTCATCACTTTACTGGTGGTCTCCTAAATCTATTGAAACACATGTGGGTGGGTGGGTGGGGGGAAGCCGACAAGAGGGATGAGCGAGAAAGAAGAGGCAGTGACTCACAATGGCCTTCTGTAAGGTCTAATCTAACGGGTCAAGTTCAGGGCTGCAACCTGGACAGGTGCATAAAAAGAGTCACTGTTCTGTCCCCCATATTTATATGCCTCTTCTTGAAAGAAAAACAGGTATGTTTCCAGATCAAAGAGTAAAAACTGCAAGTTACCTTTGTGTGACAGTCTGAACATGTAGTAGGCAGTGTGACTAGTTTCCAAACCTTGCTCAAGAAATACCGAGCCCAGGGGTCCCAGTTCAGACAGAACTGAGCTTGAAGCACAAATCGGAATGGGGACACCAGCTTTATTAACCAGAATGCTGTTTTTTCTGGAATTTTAGAATTACTCACTTTGAGAAGGGTGAAATTTGTCTATGAACAAAATTCAAAGGCTTTCTGATTATATTAGAATAAAATAAGAGCAGAATAACACTTTAGTGCTGTTGGGGTACCTATTTTAGTCCAAATCTACTTATTTTCCTCTTTGCTAATAAACTACACCCTACCGCAAATAAGGTAATCACATAGAAATTGTCTTGACATCAATCCATGTTATAGCTTTGCTTTGCTATTTCTTTGGCCTCAGAAGACACTGGGACTCATATTTGGAAAAGTGAATGAAAGGATCAACTGACACAATCATTACATTTTATTTAAAGGTTTTAGAAGATGAGGGGCAGAGCCCATAAAAGTTACCTGAATCATTAAAAACACCAAGTTGGAGAACTTTTTTTTAAAAACACTGGATATCAAAATAGCTTTTAGGAAGATTATAACCTATAAGTCCCTTAAATTGTTGAAGAAAGCAAAAGAAGGCTTAAGATCTGAAGGATAAAAGTTCTATTTATAAACATGCTAAAGAATACATTAAAAGAAACAAACAAGAATGTGGAAAAACCTCTCGTCTTATAGGTTGAAACCCGTTAACACATGAATATTGTCCCTATGGGATGCTACAGTCCACTTCAACAGTACTCAAACAAAAACCCTATCACCTGAAGGAGCTTCAACACTCCTTTGCAGCTGGCTATCACAGAATTTATCCTGCATATCGAGTATGCATGAAAAAACATCCTAGAGACTCAGAATATCTGCAAACAGGAAACTGTTTCCCTAAATTGCACTTACTGGTTTTGAATCCAGTAGAGTGAGGGTCAACTACAACTTGAAGCTTGTCATCTTGGGGTGGAAGAGCAACCTGAAGCCAAAGGGCACTTTGCTACAGTTAATTCATGTGTCTATAACTATATTCTGTAAGTTTCTCCTTAACGTCAAATATCAACTGAGAATTAAAGAGCAGATGAAACCTAACCAATTCTAAGAATTCATGTAATAAAGGGTAATCATTTAGAGTTTATATATACTCAGTTTTCTTAAAGCCATAGATTTTATCATAGAAAGGAGAAGTAAAATGGCATTAATAGATGAAGTACATGAATTCTAGAATACTAAATTGAGTTCTTTTTCTTCTTGCTTAACAACCAATTATATTCATGGACTGCAAAATCATATGACAAACATGACAAAATTTTTAGTGTTTTGCATTTGTCAAAAAAAGACCAATATTTTTGCCTGAGTGTCCCATTAACCTTTACCTAGAGTTATTATTTTTGAACTTTCTATAAAAGTTTCTTCTCAAATAATTTATTAATTATAACAACTGGGAAGAACAATGTGAGGACCTGAATACTTCAGCCAAGCAGTGAAGGCAACAAACTTCCTTTAAACCTGCTCTCCTGCCTGGATTTTAATATACTAAAATAACCTTTCTTCTTCACTTCTGCAGGGGTACCCAGAAGAGAGTGGCATTTCTCAGCCATCACAAGTCTCAGGTAGAATCTTCTCTGTTGTTCAATGTTCTGACAAAGCCCTCTGGATCTGCAGCTCATGCCTCTGGTAATTCAGTCTTGTTCTCAATAAGAGAGATCTCTAGCACAGGTAAAAGTAGCTGAAAGGCATCCTGAATGTAGGAAGCACTGTTTGACGCCTATAGAGATTGAAAAAATAAGAAAAAATATTGCAGACACTTAAAAGAGGAAAACATATTATATGACAAAAAAAATTAATTTTTTATAATCTACTTAACTCTGTAGCCTGGCAAATAAGAGCACAGACTTAACCATTTCAGTCAAGTTATAGGGGGAAGAATGATTGAATTCTTAAGATAATATGGCATCACCAAGAGAACGTCAGCCTTTTTGTCCAACTTGTCCATCAGAAATGAAAGCTATTCTTTGGCAACCTGCTCAAATCCAGCATTCAAAGCTTACCTATTCCTTGACTGAGTGGGTAGATCCTGTCACAGCATTTTAGTAATTACTCAAAGAGGACTTCAGAAGGCTATGAACCCTACATCAACAGGATTTCCAGTGCATTGTGACTACTCTTCCATGGACTCAACAAAATCAGTGAACATGAGACAGGTGCTCACAAATATAAACAAGGAATACTGCTTTCAAAGATATCTATACTTTGATATGTTTCTGTCTAGTACAACAGACATATTTTTGAGAAGCTTGTAATCATTATGCTTACAGTTTGCCAGACTTCATTTAGATCTGACAAATTCTGACCTTCCTGAAGAATAACAGAGTTTGTTACATTAAAATAAAAATGTATAATATCAAGGACAAGAGGGTTTCAAATGTATAAGCAAGAAAAACCAGCTCAAAATAGCAAAAGGGCACCCATGTCAAGTGAGTTTATCCTTTGCTGATTTATCAATGGCAAGTACTCCTATTTAAACTTCAATGTGACATCTGACACCGAATTTTTGAGCCAAAAGAGAACTCAGAGATAATCTAGTTAAATCTCTTATTTTGGACATAAATATAATGAGATTGCCAAGAAGGTAAATGCCTGGTCCAGGGTCGTAACAGCAAATAAGGGAAGATCTCAGACAGGACTGGGCTCCTGGTTTGCAAATTTCTTTTACCTATACCACTCTGCCAGTTACTAAATCACAAACTTTCTTTTTTTTAATTGCTTAAGTGATTAGAATAATTTCCCTGACTATTCAAGGAAAACTATGCAATGAGAATTAAAGGCATTATTTCCTTAGTGGTAATTTTAAAAGAATGTTAAACTAAAGAAGTAACAGTCCAGTAACAAAAACATTTTTCAAATCATATTTAAAACCTGATTATCAAATATATTTTCCCCCATAAATACGTTTTAAACAGATCATCAAACATCTACAATTTTTGCACAATTAATTTACAAGATAGAGTTCTTAAAACATGGACTCCAGAAAGCATTACACATGGAAGCAGTATAATCCATCAAGGGATCCTCCTGTACCACATCCCCTACCCACTCTACCACCCCTCTCTCCAATTCTCCATAGACTTAAACTACCCACCTCTTTACATCTAATGGAATGACAAGGATTACATAAACACAGGTACCTCTTCAACAAAATAAGTTGAATTTCTTGGCAAGGAAATAACAAAATGTTTTGTTTTGTTTTGTAAACTAATCTCCTCTGCATAAACCTTAGTTTTTTAAGAAGCAGTGCCTGCCTGTTTCCCTTCATGTTTACCAGCTGGTTTCCAGAAGATACTTCTTTACTGAGAATTATCCATTAACTACGAAGAGGTAGTATTAAGCAAAGACAGCCTACTGCTTCTTCCTTTGCACTTTACCTGGCAGCTTCATCTTTATGCTTTGTAACTAATTAACAGGGACTTACAAATCAAATATATACCATTTTGGTCATATGTGCATCAACATGGCTAAACTACTAGTAGAGTGAAAAAAACCAGAAAGCCAAAAAATAAAAACTTAAAAAGAGTCAATTAATACATAATGCCCTAGAAGTTAAGAGATGTAAAAAGCAATTAGTACTACTAACCTCTAGAAATACTGCAGTGATTAATGGATTAAGGACATCTGCCTTTTCTCTGACCTAGGACAAAGGACAAAGTGTTAAGGGAGCACATCACATTAAAAAAACAATAAGCAAAGCACGATCCCACGTTGAAACACACACCCAGACACACTCATACATAAATATAAGCACAGAAAAAGTCTGGACTGGACTCAGGAAGGGCTTTAAATTTTCTTCTTTATATCCTTCTCTGCTATCCAAATTGAGAAAATACTCCTTCATAGTTTTTTATTGACTTTAAAAAGTATCTTCATTTTGGAAGAAGAAGTAGAAATGGTACATTTGACCAGAAAAACTGTTGAACATTTTTAAAATAAAATATGCACATATGGAACATGTGCTCAAAATATTCAATGGTTTTTCAGAGGCGCAGCTTGGAAAACATAGAAATAAATAATGCAGATTTGATACTCGCGTGTGTTAGCACCGTTCTAAAGTATCTTTATGAAACACACGGAAAGATTTAGCCTCAGAGGATTAACTTGAGGAAACCCAGAAACTCCTTTAAAGAAAATAATAGGAAAAGAGAAGCTGTATCACAGAATCGTCCCTTACAGGAAAAATATAAACTCAAAGTGAGAAAAATTAATTTGGACCATACTCTTAACTAAAATAAATTTAAGGCCCAGAAGAACTTTGCTGCCACATAGACACTTACATACTTACTATGAAGTGATTTTTTTTTTAATTGAGGTATAACTGACATACAACACTCTACTAATTGCAGGTGTACAACATAATGATTCACTATCTGCATATACTGCAAAGTGATCACAGTAAGTCTAGTTAATACCCATTACTATACATAGTTAAATAATTTTTTTTCTTATGATGAGAACTTTTAAGATCTACTCTCAACAATTTTCAAATATATAATACAGTAATTTTTTTGAAGTATAGTTGATTAATATTGCATTAATTTCAGGTATACAGCAAAGTGATAATGGTTATACATATATATTTTTTTCAATTCTTCTCTATTATTGGTTATTACAAGCAGCACGATTTATTAACTATAGCTACCATGATGTATATTACATCCCCATGATCTATTTATTTGATAACTGGAGGTTTGCATCTTCTGACCCCCTGCACCTATTTCACCCATCCCTCACCCCTTGCCCTCTGGCAACCACCAATGTGTGTTCTCTGTGCACATGAGCTTGGTTTACTACAAAGTGATTTTTACTTGCTCATTTAAAATGCCTTTGATTTTATCCCAATTCATGATTACTGATTTCTGAATCATCTTCCATTGTTCACATACTTTCAGTAAATTTTTACAATTCCTTAAAACAAAACAAAACAAACTTTTGCTTTAGCTGCAACTCTCCTACTGGCTGGCAACTGCAAAATATGGGAGGTGTCAGAATGTAAGTAAGGCGCTGCCCCTTAAAACTAGAGTCAAACTTTGAGATTTTTATCTTATCAAGGTCTACATTTCCAGTGCAGGTCTGGAGAGAGCAGCACACAATACTCTAAAGACCGAATAAAAAAAGAGAGGGCAAAAATGAATTGCAAAGACAGACATAGATAAGCTGACCCTAAAATTCATATGGAATTGCAACAGACTCCAAAAAGACAAAAAATTTTGAAAAAGAAGAACAAAGTTAGATGACTTATACTTCTTGATTTCAAAACTTACTACAAGGTTACAGTAATCAAGACAGAATGGCACTGGCACAAGGATACACACAGATGAATGAAAAAGAAATCAGAGTCCAGAAACAAATCCGTATGTCTACAGTCAATTAAGTTTAGACAAAAGGTCCAAGACAATTCAATAGGGGAAAGCTTTTCAACAAATGTGCTGGGACAACTAGATACTCATTAAATAAAGCTGGGCCCCTACCTCACATCCTACACAAAAATTAACTCAAAATAGGCAACAGACCTAAAGGTAAGAGCTACAACATAAAACTCTCAAAAAAAACACAGGAGTAAATCTTCATGATCATGGGTAAGGCAATGAGTCTCTAAATACAATACCAAAAGTACAAGTGATAAAAGAGAATACTGACAAGTTGGACTCTGTCAATATTAAAAACTTCTGTACAGAGACACTATTAAGAAAGTCAAAGGACAGCCCAAAGGCTGGCAGAAAATATGTGCACACCATATATCTGATAAGGAATTTGTATCCAGAAAAAGTAAAGAACCCATAAAACTCAATAAAAAAACAGTACATAATAAAAAGACAAATAATTAAAATCCTAATAAATAATAAGACAAATAATAATAAATAACTCAATTTATAAAATAGTGAAATAATAATAAAAAGACAACCTAATTTAAAAATAGGCAAAGGACTCGAAAAGACATTTCCCTAAAGAAGACAAACGGCTTACAAGCACATGCAAAGATACTCAACATCATTAGCCATCAAGGTAATGCAAATAAAACCCACAATGAGATAATACTTCACATCTAGTAGAATGAATAAAATTTTTAAAAAATGAAAACAAAAAGCAGAAAATAGCAAGTGTCAGTGAGGATGTAGAGAAACTGGGATGCTCATACACTGCTGGCAGGACTGTAAAATGGTACAGCCACTTTAAAAACAATCTGGCAGTTCCTCAATGGTCTGCATCACCCATATGACCCAGCAATTCCATCCCAAGCTATCCACCCAAGAGAAATAAAAACATGCATGCATGTTTATAGCAACATTATTCATTACAACCAAAAAGTGGAAATGATCCAAATGTCTATCAACAGATAGATAAATGTGGTGTATATCCATAAAATATATTATTTGGTAATAAAAAGGAAGTACTGATACAAAGCGATGAACCTCAAACACATTATGCTAAGTGAAAGAGACCAGCTGCAAAATACTATAATATTGTATGATCCCATTTATATTTATTGTCCAGAGTTGGCAAATCTATAGACAAAAAGGAGACTGGTGTTGCTTAGGGCTAGAAGAGTGTGGAGGGGAAGGAAATGGGGAGTGACTGATAATAGTACGAGGTTTTCTGAGAGATGATGAAAATGGTCTAAAACTAGACTGTAGTGATGGCTGCACAATTCTGTAAATATACTAAAATCCATTAAATAGTATACTTAAAAATGGGCAAATTAAGTGGTATGTAAGCTACATCTTAATAAAATGTTTTTAAAAACAAAACAAAACAAACATTAGCCCAATAAAAGTCATGAAATCTTACCCCAGCAGTTGTTAGGCAGGTGGTGAACTCTTTAGACAAACAGGACAACTCTTTACACAACGTAACTGTCATCCTATGAAAGAAGGGAAAGAAGTTATAAGGGTTCCTTTTTTTGTTCTTTTTTCCCCCTCTTTTTTAAAATAAGCTATATTTAACAACAACAAGAAGAAAACAAATCATTCTTGGCACTAAATGTGAAAGAAGGCATCTTTTAAAGGACGTAAATATGCCTAAATCAGCTACGTAACATATTTACGTACACACAAAGAGGACATTTAGTCCTTGGAAAAACATTTTTCTATAGAATCTTCTAGAAAATACACTTCCAAGATAAATCAAAGGAAATAACTAAGATACATTTTAAGGAGACAGGTAGTACTTAAAAGATTCTACATTCCATTTAGAAATATAGTTAAATCAAATATATATTCATTCATTCATTCAGCAAATACTTATTGAAAGTCCTCAATGTACCAGGCACTTCTGAGCACTGGGGATAATTAAGTAAATAAGTAAAGTCCCAGTTTTCATTAATACTAACTTTTCTGCTAATTAAGGGAGAGACCATAGAGAGACGTGAATGTATATGTTTACACAAATACACACATGTATAAGGTACATATAGGTATTTATGTATGCATAGATACAAGGATACATAAACATACACCCATATATTCGTATGTATAATATGCACTAGGTGATGATATGAACTAAGAAAATAAAGCAAGTAAAAAATTAGAAAATGATGTAAGATAGTATCTTGGATAGTGTGGTGAAAAAAGGCCCCTCTAAGAAGTGGAAACCTTAATTCAGCAAAGAAAGAGCCACGACTGGAAGGGCATTCCAAGCAGTGAGAATAGCTGCTTTTCCATAAAAAAGGCTGCTGGAGGGTTATGAGTTTCTCATCCTAAGGATGTTTAAAACAAAACTAGACTCTCCCTTATGGGATGTTGCAGAGGGGCAGTGAAACTGTAGGTGAAGAACAGGTCTATAGAACATCAAGGGCCCCTTCCAGTCCTAACTCACTGCACACTCTCATTCTTGGTCTTTTTTTCAATGAAAATTCTTATTATTTAATTAGGAGACTGATTTGGAAAGTAGTAGGTTGCTTTTACTCCTGTGACTACCTACATTTCATTATTTTTAAAATTTTTGTTCAAAATCAGCAACATAGTTGAAAAAAAGGGATTTGGAACTTAGACAGACCTGGGTTTAAATCCCAGTCTGCATAACCTGACCAGAAAACTTCTCATACTTTGGAGTTTCCTCATTCATTCATTCATTCACTCATTCATTTATTTATTTATATTGAAATATAGTTGATTTACAATGTTGTGTTAGTTTCTGGTACACTGCATAGTGATTCAGTTTTACATATTTATATATATTCTTTTTAATTATCAATTATTGTAAGCTATTGAATATAGTTCTCTGTGATATACAGTAGCAACATGGATGGACTGAGAGATTACTCTACTTAGTGCATTTCCTCACTTTTAAAGCTGACTTGACCACTTATCCTGAGGGTTGTTGTAAAGATTAGAAATGATGTATGTAAATCCCTTAGCATGGCGCCTGGCATATAATTAGCACTTAGTAAGTAATAACTGTAAATAAGAACTAAAGTTCTTAGAACTATTTTTATTTCTGTAAAATTCTATTCCTATTAAGACCAATAATCTAAGAAAAACTCATTTTCAGAGTATGAGTCAGTTAATAAAAAAGGGCAGATTTATAATGTAGATTTATGGCTCAAAGAAAAGAAACAACACCTTAGCTGTTTACTAACTAAAACCCAAAATGAACAAACCTCTAAGACATGAATGGTGTAATGTGACCAGCATCTTGTTGAGAGGAAAGTTTCTAAAACTTTGGAAAGAAGCCAATAAAAGTCTTTCCACAACACTGCATCATTTAGAAAGATACTCATTACACTTACTGGGAAAGGGCTCTGCTCCTTTCTATGGCTGTCACTTCCTGCTTCTGGCCATGCAGAACCAAAGCCGCTGTTTTGTGAAACAGTTCAATTGAGCAGGCAGTCAGTTCTGCTAGGCTCCTGATTGCAAATGCATGGATATCCTGGACGGAAAACCAAAACAAAGCATGACAAAACAAAGCACTATTTTTTGACCCCAGAGGAAATGACACCACCTTGCTTTTCTCATACTACAGGATTCATCATCTTGAAAACAACAGACTAATAGCTGCCCTGCAATAAACCTCCTCTTCTTCCATAGCAGTGATAGAAGTTTACAACTGGGTTCATAGCTATAAAAACAAAGGCTCCCCTGAAGTCAGGTGTGATCATGTGACTTAAGTTTTAGCCAAAAGATTTGATTAAAAAGTGTCATGCAGCAGCTTCTGAGAAACTCTCATGACACCACATACATGCACCCTTTGTCTCTTGTTCTTCACTCCTTGCATCCTATAGTGTGGAACTTAGATGTTACAAACTTGGATCACAAGGCAGAAATTATAGATAGCAGTACAACAAAATAGAAGGTGCTTAAGTCCCTAATTGCAACATGTGCATCTCAAATCTTAAAAAAAAAGAAAAAAAGAAAGTCTTAGTTGTTTTTGTTACCTCTATTGAATTGTTTTTGATTGGCTCAGTTTTTTCTGCTTCCACCTGCTTTTCTAATTCTTCCTTCTCTTCTAAAGGTTTGGCCACAGATGTCCTGATCCATTCATAGGCTGTATTTCTTGCCTAAATAAGAAAAAGATTTGAATTTTGAATTCAAAACTTGAATTTTCCAAGTGCTGGCAACTTAAATAGCATTTACAATGTTTTTATAACTATTTAGATAGCATTTACATTGCATTACGTACTATAAGTAATCTAGAGATGATTTAAAGTATACCAGAGGATGTGCAAAGATTTTATGCAAATGCCACACCATTTTATACTGGAGGATGCTCAAGGAACCAGGATACCTCCAAGGATACTGAGGGATGACTGTATTGTCCATCAGCAATTCAGTTCAGCTCCCCAAGATTACTGTGCACCTATCCGGAACATCCGAGCATCATGGAAGTCAGTGCTCTTGTTCTCACCTGAACATACCATCTACTTTTTTAGTACTTAACTTACTAGATCTCTCTACAACACTTAACACTTGTGTCCACTCACTCCTTCTTGAATTCTCTAATCCTTTGGCTTTTTAAAAGATGAGGTATAACTTACATACAATGAAGTACACATAGCTTTAGAGCATGACAAGCTACACGTGTATGTGCGTACATAACTTGACCCAGAGCAAGATAACAGAACATTCCCATCACTCTAGAAGTTATTCCATACCCCTTCCTAGTCAGTAATGCTCAAATCAAATCTCTCTTGCCCTGCCCAAAGGTAACCACTCTTCTGTATTGCTATAAATTAATTTTACCTGTTCTTAGTATGTATGGAATCATAAATATATTCTAATCTGTGTCTGGCTTCTTAGCACAATACATTGTTAGATTTATCCATGTTCATTCTTATTTACTGCTGTGTATGCCACAATTTATCCATTCTCCTGATGATGGACCTTTGGGTTGTTTCCAGTTTTGACTTTTGTAACATCACTGTCTTCTGGTTCTCCCCTACCCTTATAAGCACTCCCCCTTAGTCTGTTGTATGTATTGATCTCCTCTATCAGTCCCTTAATATCAGTATTACCTGGAGTTCTAGGCTGGGCTCTCTACTTATCTCAACCTACTCCCTCTCCTCTCCACCAATCCTATTTCAGTAACTTTAACTATTCCCTACCTGCTGCTGACTCCCGAATCCCTATTTCCAGCACTAACTTCTCCTGAAAACAACATATTCCAACGCCCTGCTGGACATATGTATCAGGATATTCTACAGGCATCTATCTCACATATAACATGTACAAAATTTGAATTCATTGTCTTTCTCTCCCTACTCCTAAGTTTTTCATCCCCATTTATTCCCTTGAGTTTTAGAAGAGCTACCATATAGCGGTCATCCAAGCCAAAATACATGAGCCATCCTAGACTCTTCCTTTCCAGTCACCAAGACGGTCTGATTTTACTCCACATATTTCTCCAATCTGCCTTTCCCCTTCCTCTCTATTACCACCACTGGAGTTCAGCTCTATTTTATAGCAACAGCACTCTGACTGGTCTCCCTGCTTCTGATATGGCTCATCTTAAATCCATCTTCATAATGCTACCAGTGATCTATCTAAGCCCGCAGATGATCATTCCTCTTCTCTTCAATGGCTCCCCATCAACCAGATCATGCTCTTTCACATGATCTTAAAAGTGCCCAGTCTTGGTAGACCTAGACTCTACCTACTTCTCCAGCTTCACTTCTTACCAGTTTTCACTTTATGATCTGACAATAACGACCTGCAATGTACCTGTTCTTTGTTCATGTTACTCCCTTAGTCCAGAATGTCTTTCCCATTTTTTTCCCCTATATCAAAGCAACTCTTAATTTTCTTTCAATCTTCCACCTAAGCACTGTCTCCTCCAAGTAACTTTCAAAGGCATTCCAAGAGACTGGGCACCTCAACAAGCCATCTCTGTATGTCCACAGTCCCCTAAGTATCCTTTAAACTTAGTACTTACCAAAATACATTGAAATTAACTATGTGTCTGTCTCCTAAATAAACTATATTATTATAGGACAGTGGTAGTGTCTTATTTGGATTAGTGCACCCAGATGTTCTCCACAGTGTAGGGAGACATCTGCTTTTAACGTAGCCAGCATCTGTATCTTCTTTCTTTTGGCAGTAAGTTCTAGACTTTTCTCTGTTCATGTGGTTTGGGTGGGGTTACTTCTATCACCTTGCTCCAAGGAGTGGCAAATGATTCAGGTTTAGCTGCTAAGAATATTAATCCCTTTGTCCATATAGTGATTAGTTCATGGATGGAAAAGTGACCCAAGCCAGGTCAATGGGCATCAGCCTCAGGATATCTCATAAAATTACTGGGAAAGGGATAACCTCTTCCTTTTGGAGTTACTCAGTTGGAAAAAGTCATCCTGATGCTGCCAGTAGTCACCTTACAGCCATGTAGAAAAGCTTCCGTAAGTATGAAGTCAAAGCAAAGTAAACAGTCAAGAGATGGAGAAGGGGCAAGTTTCTGGGTGGACAGCTATGACTGAAGCTAGTCTTGCCCCTTAGTTTCTTAAGTTTCTTGAGCTAATAAAATATGCATTATTTTCTTAAGCCAGTCTGACTTGAGTTTCTGTCATTAGCAACTGAGAGAATCTTGGTTTCTAAGGAAATATTCAGTTATTAAATGAAGGCATCCACTTGAATAACTTTATACAGACAGAACGTGTTCAGAGCTGTAACCAGGCAATAGGAATCCAGAGAAGACCTTGACAGTCGTTCCAGCTGAGAACTGAGAGAATCACGGGTTTTATTACAGATATAGCATTTGGGCTGAGCTTTTAGGGATCAGTTAAGTGGGGCTATACCGAAGGTTACAACATGAATGAACTAGAGCAGAATCTATGTACCCAGACATTTATTTCAAGGTTCTCTCCCCTGTAACATAGGGCCTCCCACAAAGTCCCTCAGGAATAATCTGGCTCTGACCCATAACCTTCTTACTACTTATGCATTAGCCTCTCAAATTCAAAAAACTAAAAAAAGATTAACTATATAAAGGACTGGAAGCAAGGAAACACAAAGTGTGCTGAGAAAACTGTGAGATAACTAGCAAGACCACAGCATAGGGTATATACACACTTATTAATTCATTCATTTGTTGCAAATATGCATTATACACTATCCTAGGTGCTGGGAATACAATGGTGACTAATAGAAACTATGACCCTGATTTTCTTCTTTATTCTAGTACAGAAAGACAATTAATAAGCAAACAAATAAATGCATGAAGAAAATAAAATGGAGCAATGGAGAGGGCAGACTGGGTGAGTAGGAAGCAGACTTGGTTTGGGGGGCGCAGGAAGAGTCTCTGAGGAGTAATATTTGAGATGAAATCTGAAATTTAAGAGGTGTCAGCCATGTAAAATATTTGGACAGTGAGAGCTGTAAGTAGAGGGAAATCAGGTTGGTATATTCAAGGAATACAATAAAAGCCAATATGGGAGAAACATGGTAAAAGATGAGGTTGGAGTGGTGGGATTTTTAGAGAAGAGAATAGTGAGAAATGAGGCTATCAAGAATTGTAACAGATGACTAATAGCCTAAACGTAAGTGAGGTTCTCTACAATTGCTTCGAAGAGATAAAATGAGAGGGAAAAAAAAGACACTGATTTGTCTGAGACTGAAAAATGAAAGAAAAATGGAGAGAGATAAGGCCACATAAAACAAAAAGAAAACTGATAATGTAAATTTAACATACTTGGGAGATATTTTCGTATGCATAATACATACTCAAAATAACCTCTCTAGTAATAAATACATTAAGTGCAATCATTATGATCTATTGTGCCAACTCAATGTAATTTATTATCCCTTTCAAGAAATATCAATGCTATCCACTCCCCACACCCTGAATTCAGTCTGGAACTTTTCACTGATGAGATCTAGAGACTTAGGAATTAAAAGGCACCTTTGAGCTTAGTTTCTCCAATGACTTATTTTTTTCCAGCTGGGAAAAACGAGGCCTGGAGAAGGAATGGGATTTGCCCACATCACATGTGAGCGTTGGAATAAGAGTCAGAACTGTGTTCTCAGACTTCCCGCCCCTGCAGACAGACTGCCATATAAATCACTGTTAACAACCAGGCCTTAATCCTTAACCATCCTATACCTTAAGTCTCAATACCCAAAATGTAGACTCAATACCCAACATGACGGTTGCTTTCAGAGAATGACTAGGACTACCAGACAAATAAGGGATTACTGAAAAAAATTATTTATTCTTATGATCTCTTTGAGCACAGAAACTATGTCTCTTTCATTACTGTTTCCCTAGCACCTAGCAAAATAAAGGTTTATTGTATATATATTTTTGAATATCTACATGTATAACACACTGAGCTAGCTTCTTTAGCACCATAAATGGTGAGTATTTACTTTGAGCAAGGCACTTTTAAGAACTCTCTGTGTATTAACACACTACATCCTCACAGATATCCTACATTATCTCTACCTCATAGAGAAACTGGAGGCACAGAGAGGTTAAGCAACTTGCTGAAAACCACACAGACAGTAAGAGATAGCAGAGCTGAGACTTTAAGATCTGCTAAAGCACAAATCCAGTCTTGAAGAAATTTAAGATTTAGGATGGGAGGTAAGATAAACACATTTAAAAACAAACAAAAAATGCAACCTATGATAATTTTATGAAAATATATTGGCACAAGATTAAGTCAATAAAGTAGAGTGCTAAAGAATACATACAGTTAACTTTAAGGAGATAAGATAATATATCTGCTTATCTTTAAAATATATCCGCTTATCTAAAAAAGAAACACAGGACGGCTACTCCAGAAAACAAGAACATTTGATACCTAAAAGTAGAGGAGAGAATGGAGTGGATGGGAAATGAAAGGGAGCGACACTCCTCTGAGTATGTTTTTGTAAGTTCAGACTTTTGAAAACATGTTAATACTCTGCATATTCAAAAATTAAATTAAATTAACATGAGGAGACAGCAAACAAATCATAAACTTTTTGTGTAGGTTGCCTTTATAGTAGTATGGGCAAAGCAATGAAACCACTTCAGATGCATCACAGGACTGAGGAAATTAGGAAATGTGCTAACGTTGTCAGGAGACAGGGTCTTTACTGTGGAAGACAGATGCAAATGTATAAATGAAGAAAGGCAAGGAAGAATCTTATAGGGATGGACTAAAGTTGGAGTTATCAGTGTGAACTCATGAACTCTAAAATATGTATGTGAGCATATATGTATACACACACATAGTTAAATGTATACACATATAGGTGTATATGTGTGTACTGAATATATTTCTTAGCTCTGTCAACAGAGCCTAGAAGCAACGACACCCCAGAAGCAATGAGCACACCTAGCATCCAGGCTTTGGCCTATAATAACAAAAGGGAACCGTGGCTCCTTGAAGAAATGGTTGATTCCAGGGGTGGAGTATGGAAAGTAAAAGGTCTTGTTAAGCCAGAAAGTAAAGAAATACTCAAAAACTAAGGGGGGCATGTCACATAAGAGTCAACTTGAAGGACAATTTGAATGTCAAAATAATTAAGGACAGTAATGAATTACAAATCAAAGGGGAATAAATAGAAATCCATGAGATCATATTAATAACAAACAGACAGAAATAAGTGGAGAAGGGAGAGCTCTTAATTACAACTAGAATGCCGAGAGCCAACTGGTAAATGTGGAGCACATACTGGAGTTGAAATAAAGCATCATTTTGCAGCCATCACGGTAAAGACTGGTGCAGCAAGAATCATGAATAGTTGCTAAATCTAGGATGCTGAATTATGATGAGGAGCAGGATATCTGTATGGTCTTAAAATGTCTCCCCACAGAAAGCTCATTAGTAACACAGAAAGAAAATGTTAACTATACAGTGAGAAATCAGATAACACATCACCAATAAGGGGCAGACAGACACCAGGTGCCTCTAGATGTGAAATGCTGTGCAGGATACATCACTTATGAGATCTTTTGGTTGAGAATGCATAATCTGACTTTAATCAGACAACCCTCAAATGAGGAGTACTCTATTTTTATAAAGAGGAAAGAGGTTTGTATTTCTCAAAAACATCAGTATCATAAAAGAGAAAGAAAAGCTTACGAACTATTCCAGATTAAAACATATTAAAAGTACATGACAACTAAATACAATTCATGATCATGTATTGGCTCCAATATTAAAGGAAAAAGTCTGATACGAAGGACATTATCAGGTCAATTGACAAAACTGGAATGTGGACAACAGATTAAATAAAAGTATGGTATCAATGTTAAATTTACTGCAGTTGATAACTACTGCAGTTATCAAAGGGAATATCCGTATTCTTAGGAGATACATATTGAAATATTTAAGCGTAAACAGATACAATGTTTACAATTTACTCTCAAAAACAGTCTCCATAATAGTAATTTGTGTGTGTTTGTGTTTGTGTATGAGGGGAAGTGGGGAAAGAAGGGATAGGAAGAGGCAAAGAGAGAACAAATGGGCAAGCACAAATAATGATGCAAATGAAGTAAAATGTTAACAATATGTACATCTGTATAAAACATATATGAATGCTATTTGTACTGTTTTTGCAACTTTTCTCTAAGTTTGATATTATTTCCCAAAAAAACCCTACAATACAAGGTAGAAAGTGCTGTAGTTAAAGAGCTATAGATGAGATGAGGGAGACGAGCTGCTGAGGCACAGCTCTGAGAGGCTTCCTTGGAGAATGGGCATGGGAGAGCAGAGTAACATCCCTCAAGCATCGTACCTTTACCCTGAGGTACTGAGGAGGAGACTGTGACGACTATACAAGAGCTATCCGCTCTTCCTGGCCAGGAGGCGATGTGTGCTTGCTGCTAACTAATCCTGAGATGTTTCTCAAGATTAGGAGGAGGCTGCAGAAGCAGCAAGCAGCCTAAGACCCAAAGAATAGGTGTGCCGTGAACTGGCACTGGCATACATGCTATGTGGGAAATGCTCTGGAAACAGTCTCTCCCAACCCACTCTGAGTTTTGACTGAAATCCCTCCATGTTCCAGATGTGTGAAGACAGCTCAGGCATCACCACCAAAGACCCAGGCCTAAGCCATGGAGTCTCTCCTTTCCATAAGCTAAACAGTCATTATCTGAGTCACTGGGTTCAAGAAAATGGCAACTTCCAGTTATCTAAAGACAGGAGACACATCCCTCAGAGCCCTGAGAACAGTGAAACCTCAATAGAGAACAGGTCCATTGGTATCATGATGGCTGGTGAGCACCGCCAACTTTAACTGACCAACGCTCTGGTCTAATTTAAGCTTTCAGATAAGCAAAGCATTCCAAATGAAAACAGGTGAGGATGGCAGATGTGTTGGGGGACAGGAGGCGGCAGGGTGCAGTGTGAATTTAGCACACTATGCTACCGAAGCAAGAGGCAGACAGGAGGTGTGGAACTCAGAATATACCCTAGATTCTGGTGACATCCTTGCCAAGATTTTAAAATCTTACATTCTTTATCCACTAGATCCATGTAAGTAAAAAACTGAAAATCACCAAGACAGAATAACTTACCCTGGCAAGTTTCTCTGGTTTGGAGGAGACATGCAGCTGGGAAAATAGCTCTGTTATCTCTTTGGCAAAGTCTTCATCCCCTAAAAAAACAAGTCCCATGTAAAACACCACAGAAAGACTGATGAGTATTATTTCGGGGGTTTGGGGAGAAAAGGAACGATAGTAGCAGCAGTAGTAGTAATAACAGCAGAAGCAAATTATACCAGCAAGGTGTTTTTCAGTGCTCACAGAATTCTTTTACATATATCGTATTACATTGATGAGTTCTTTCAACAGGCTTGTAAAAAAAGAAAAGTGTCATTATCCCATTTTAGAGATGAAGAAACTAGGGCTTTAAGAGGTTAATTTATTTCCCAAAAATCTCATAACAAATTAAGAGTCAAACCTTCACCTTCCCACCCCTCGTCCATAGCCTGTGCTGTTCATGTTACACCCTAGAAGTATGAATGGGGAATAGATGAAGGCAGAGTACTAAGCAGGTACTACATGTGTGCTTCCAAGGAAGTGGAATTTAAACAGGGCATAAAAATTGAGTACAAGTTAGCCAGGAGAATGGGAAGAGTCTCAGGCAGAGAAAACAAGTACAAAGATCCAGAGGTGAAAGAAAGCACGACAAGAAATTTAATAAGGTTGGGAGTGTCCTAATGGAACAAAGAGAAGAGGGGTAGAATGAAGCTAGGAAAGTAAGTAGGATTCAGGTAATAAGGGGCATTATAAAGCATGATGAGGAATTCAAACTTCTTATTAAGGGGGCAAGGAGCCACTGAATGATTTTAAACAGAGCAGATAAGTCCAATTTAAATTTTAGAAAGATCACGTTGGCTCCTGAGTGGGAATGGATTATAAGGGGAACAAGAAGAGAGGCTGAGAAAATAATCCAGGATCCAGTAAGAATAATAGTGGATAAGAAGAAAGGAAGAGGAAAAGGATTTCAGAATGCTGCAGGGTGAGGAAGCTACTGGAATAAGTTTGATGAGAAATGATGGGGAACAGGGAATACCTATACTTGAGAAATATACAAGCTAATAGGTGAGTCAAGATCAAACGCAATCAACACATCCAAACAAATGACAGGAAATGCTCTCCTTTCCTCTCTACTCATCCAAATCCTATCCAGTCTCCTCTTTGAGGCCCAGCCCCAGTCCTCCCTTTGCCCGAGAACGCAAGAGAACTCATACACAGAAATCTCCCAGCACTTAGAACCTACGTGAGTATTTCTTAGTCAGAGATTCATGGTTACCAGGGTAAATTACTACTGCATCACACCTGCTTTCTTTCCAAAATCCTTAGGAAAAAAAATCTATCTTGGTTCTTCTCTATCTATCCTTTTGTCCTCTTTTGGCATTCAAGGCAGGGAATTCAGATGGTTTAGTGATCCCAGGTATAACATGGTTTGGGAAAAGCTGACCTCACTAAATGACACAATTGTGACCTACACAATTCATCTAAACAACTCCTAACCATATCCTACTGTCTAAAATCTGACTCTGAGGCTGGCATTCGGTTTTCCCAGCTAAGCTCTAAATTATTTGGGAGCAAGGGATAAATCTGAATTCAACTGGGATGCAAGCACGTCAAGGGGTTCACAAAATAATACAATGGAGTGCAGGAAGAAAAAAATGAAACTTTTATTTACATTTATCTCATTCTTTAAGAAATTCTTTCTTATGGTATACTTCAGAATGTAATAGTGTTTTATTATGATATACATGTACATAATTTATACACACTGAATTATATACATATTAGGTCTAAGTGCTCAAAAAACTTTTACTCCTAAGGGTTGATCAAAAAACTGTCTGCCATTTGCATTACGTATGGACCTGGAGGGTATTATGCTTAGTGAAGTAAGTCAGACAGAGAAAGACAAATACTGTATGTTATCACTTGTACATGGAATCCAAAAAATAAAACGAACAGATGAATATTTTAAACATAAAGTAAAATAAAATGCAGGGGAGGGTGGAATGGAGATCCTTGTCATGTACTCCCCACAGGCCTGAGCATAAAAAGTTATTGCATTAGAATAAAAGTATGTAAAGATGGAAGGAAGGCAGGGTTAGTGCTTCAGAGGGACTCAGGAGAGAAGCTAGTGTCTCAAGCAGGAACTCTCCTTCCAAAATGAAGGGATCAGGCATATGAGATAGAGTGGCAAGAGCTAAGAATGCTGATAGAAAATGAAGATAACCAACATCCCCAGAATCAGGTTCTGTGGTTTTTCTCTCCCTTTTGCTACTAACACTTTTTTTTTTTTTAACAGCTTTGTTGAGATACAATTAAATACCAATGCTAGTGTTGCACTCTCAACCAAAAGCACTGGGAAGGACTACTGGGAAGGGTGGCATGCAATCCAGTGTCAATGCAGAGTCCTGATCTCTGGCAAACAGGTAGGAAGGGAAATATCACAGACACAAATCCGTCTATTTAGAAACTCCCTTAGAGTCCTCTGAATGGTATTTAAAGAGCAGGATTTCTGATTCCTATGCAAAGCCAGATGTTGACTAAACAAATATTCTTAATGGCACTATGTACAAATAAGTTAAGCTAAGTTCATAAATAACTGGGGATTTCCACACCAGGGCTTGGTTAGGAACAACAGAGCAGCTTCAGCAAATCAAAATTTATGGGTTTCCTGCTAAGTGAGACTTTTAAAAGGCATATCTTTATTCATTTACTTATGCCATCCTAATAATGAAAATAATAGCCACCATCTGTTGAGTGTTTACTATGAGCCACACATTAAACATAATACTTCATTCAGTCCTTGTAATAACCTGAAAGAAATCAGCATCTTCTACTTACAGGTCACGAAACTGAAGCTCAGTGTTAAGGAACTTCCCCAAGTCATACAGTAAATGTCAGATCCTGATTTTGAACCCAGATCTAACTTCAAAACCCATCCTTTTATCCACCATGCTTACTGCCTTCTCAATACCCCAAGACATCTTTAAAACTTATATTCCAGAACCATTTCATATAAGGACTCTTTATATAGAATAAGATGTCATTTAGCAAGATACTAATTGGAAGATTGGTTCAAGAAGATGTGGCGTGCATATATACACACACACACACACACAATGGAATATTACTCAGCCATAAAAAATGAAATACTACCATTTGCAGCAACATGGATAGACCCAGAGAATACTATGTTAAGTGAAGTAAGTCAGACAGAGAACGACAAATATTATAAGATATCATTTACATATGGAATCTAAAAATTAATACAAATGAAACTATATACAAAATAAAAACAGATTCACAGACATAGAAAACAAACTTACAGTCTTACAGTCCCCAAGGGGAAGGAGAGGGAGGGATAAATTAGGAGTATAGGATTAACAGATACAAACTACTATATATAAAATAGATAAGCATCAAGGATTTATGTATAGCACAGGGAATTATGTTATATCTTATAATAACTTATAATGAAAAATAATCTGAAATATACATATATATATAAAACTGAATCACTCTGCTGTGCACCTGAAACTAACACAGTATTGTAAATCAACTATACTTCAATTTAAAAAAAAGGTAAAATCAGGCTAATGTAATTGGAGAGAAAATAACTTATTTCAAGGACAAGACACTGCATATAACTAGTACATCCCTTCCACTCAGATGCTGGATTTTCATATTACCTTTTTTCTCTTCCTCTTCTTCCTCACAGAACTCTCCTAGGGAAAATGCTTCTCTGAGTTGCTCCAATTCAAGTTTTAGAGTCTCTAAGTCTTCTCCACTTAGAGAATTAAGAATAGATTTCACCTAAATTGATATAAAATAACAACAAAAATTGTGGGAGTATGAGAAAAAGAAAAACATTCTCAAATGGAGAAGAGGCTATAGATCAAACTAAAATTAAAATTATGAGCTCACAAGCTCTTCTTTAAGAATCTTAACACAAGAGGGTGGTCACTATAGAAAGGCAGGGAGAATTTGTTCTTCCAAAAATAATATAAGCCAGAAATGTCTGGAAATTATTAGCTTAAAAATGGCTTAGAAATTAGGGGAAAATGAAATAGATTTGAATCAACTAACAGGTAACTGTATCCAAACTGGCAGCTTAAGCCAAAGAAACAAAAAAGAAGAAAAGTCCAAGGTGAAGAAAAAATAGCAGATGTGATATTAAGATCTCTTCATTAAACTGTCCATTTTCATTTTAATTTAGAGAAATAACACTTGACTCATTCTAATTCTAGTAATTAGTTCAAACGTTATTATTTTTGCTTGTTTTGGTATAGTATTTTCAGAGTCTCAAGCCTCTATCTGACATACGTTCACAAAAAGAAAAGAAACTATGCAAAGCATAGTGTTCCTTTGCTTAAAGACTATCTCAGTTGAAATTTTTCGTTTGGAGTTACCTTTATTTCACTTTCTCGGGAAAGCATCTCCAGAGCTTCTAGATGTGAAAGGCCCTGAAATTCATCAAAGAGTAGCCCATAATGAGTTTTCCTGTCTGTTTCCATGGTAACCTCATTGGAGGTCCACAGCTCTTCTTTCTCCTTCGCCTCTCGTAAAACCTGAAAGAGAGATGAAGGTATCACACTGCAACAAGTAATGAGAGCTTAAGGGTGAGTTTTAAAAGCTGAGGGAAGCAAAACTGAAATGGTTCACACTGCCCTTTCATTCTTGGAATTGTGATTCAAATCTGATAGGGTTGAAACATTAATCTAAAGAGCATGGCATCTTATAGTGCACTGACAAGAGGCTCCTGCAGAAAGGAAAGACTAGGAAAAACAGAACTGGGCATTTTATAAGCATCAGAGCCCTCATTGTGCACCCTCTAGTGCACAAACAAACTTAATTAAAAAGAAAAAAATCACTGAAAAATCCTCAAAAGAAAATACTAATGAGGTCCCAATTTACCACAGGCAAAAATACAGATCAAAACAGAAACAGGAAGTAAACAAAGAAAGGAAGGCAAATAGTACCTGAGACAGTGTAGAAGTCCGGTTCATCAGACCCTTGGTTCTTTTAAATCCAGGATCCCCCTCTGCTATTACGTCCATTGTCTTTTTCCCAATGAATTCTAAGGCATCCAAACCCCCACTGATAACGCTCTTTCCCTAGGAAACACATACAACCTCATTACAATAACACTGAAAAAAGACCCTGCGTGTTTTGATTACATAAAATAGTGGCTAGCAATACCAACCACTAGCAAGAATGCAGAGCAACTGAAACAATCATATACTGCCTGTGGGAATGTAAAGCAGTATAAGCACTTTGAATAACTATCAGCAACTGCTATAGCTGAACAACACGAGTATCTTATGACCCAGCAACTCCACACATGGATACTTACGCAACAGAAATTGTACAGAGGTTCACCAAAAGACATACAAGAATTGCTCATAGCAGCACTATTGTAAAAGCTAAAAGGTGGAAACTGCCTCAATAGTCAACAACTCTTGAATGAATAAATGTGCCATAGTCATACAAGGGAATACAACAAAGAAAATGGAATATACCACATAAGCTACACCACAGATAAATCATACAAACATGATGAGTGAAAGAAGCTAGCTACAACAAAATACATACTGTATGATACTGTTTATCCAAAATTTATTCAGCAGGCAAAATTAATCTATGATAGCAGAAGACAGGATTGTGGTTATCTCAGCGGGCAAGAGAGGGAGGCACAGATAACTGGGAGAGGGCACAGGGGAGACACCCGACATACCACCATGTCATTTCTTAGTCTCAATGTGTTCATGTCATGAAAATTCAAACTGAACACTTACGATTTAACACTTCTATATATTGGCTATACTTAAATAAAAAGTTAAAATTAAGAAATACTAGCTATCTATCCTCACATAGGAAAGATACTAAGCTTCCTATATAATCCTTTAAAAAATGTTTCTTATCACCTAAAGTTTTATAAGTATTTATCATAAACATCACATTTCCCTCTGGCTTAAAAGATACAACTATGAGAAAAATATTTTTCTAAAGCAGAGAAGTTCTTCTAGGGCCACCAAACTAAGAATTCCTCGTCCATAAAATATTACGTACGTTGCCTGTTACTCTTCATGCCCTGCTCCCTCCTTTACTTCTTGTAAGAAAGTTTTCAAGTAACTCTCACTCTACCCCTAAGGTCAAAGTGAGTGATCCTCAGCAATTTGGATTCCCATAAGAGTAATTAGTACCCATGACTTTTCAAGAAAAACAGAAAGAAAGAGACAAAAACTCATTACAATCATGGAAGGAAGCACCTTGCACTTTTTACTCACTGTGCTCTGAACAGCGGTAGAGATGGTGGAGAATACCCCAAATGGCCCACTCATGGGGGAGGAGTTTTCATTCTGTTTGGCATTTGTCTCTCCTATAGGAGGGAATGGATGTGTAAATATGAAAAGACAGTCTATAAGCAGTTTTGCTTTATTAGCATCTATGTGAATTTTAAAAATTAGATCCTGCTTCCCACACACAAGGCCTTAGTGTTTTTTGTTTATTGTTTTAAACCACTGCCTATTTTAAAATGAAAGTTAAGGTAGTTTTCTTTCATTTTCACTTCAAAAATAAAATCTAGTCTTGTGAACAAATTACCTATATATACAACAAACCATACATACTATGTGATTCCATTTATATGATCTTCTGCACAAGGTAAAACCATAGGGTCAGAAAACAGTTCAGTGGTTGCCAAGACCTGAGAACAGGTGGAGAGGAGTGACTACAAAGGGGCATGAGGGGATTTTGGGGGTGGGGGTAATGAAAATATTCTTGAATCTTGATTGTCTATACAGATACAGGAAATATTCTATATCTGTATAATCACAATAGACTGTGATTATACAGCATAACAAACAGGTCTGTATGTTTGTCAAAATACATAATACTATATACAGCTGGCCCTCCATTCCATCAATGTGGAACCTGCAGATAGAGGGCCAACTATATTATGCCATTTTACATAAAGGACCTGAGCATCTGAGGATTTTGGTATCCAAGGGGGGCTCCTGGAACCAATCCCCCACAAATACTGTGGGATGAATGTACCTAAAAATAGTCAACTTAATGTAAATTTTAACTCAACAAATCTGACTTTTTAAAATCCAGCCTATTTTAAATTTTATCCTAGAAAATTATGCTTCTTCATAGGAATCTGACATCAAAGATTAAAAAAAAAAATCTGTTCTATTTTACTAACACTGAAATCTCTTATAGGAGATCAAAAAATAATCTATTATAGGGAGGACTTCGGCTTCCAACTATGATGGATTATCTGGTATCTGATTACCCTTCTATCATCTAGAAAAGTGGACAAAATATAAGAAACAATTGTCTTCAGACACTAGACAACATACCATACAAGACTATGGTTCAGGTGAGAAGAGAAACAAAGGGAACTCTTATGATTGGCTTGCTTTCCAGAACACAACACAGGGAAGGGAAACCCAAGAAGAGCATGGCAGTCTAACTAAGTGGAAAAGACAGAGACTGGACTCCACGGAAGCTGAAGCATCTGAAATTTGCAGGTCACAGTATAGGCAAACCTCATTTTACCGCGCTTCACTTTACTGTGCTCCACAGATACTGCATTTTTACAAACTGAAGGTTTGCACAACCCTCCCTTGTCAGATGATGGTTAGTATCTTCTAGCAATGAAGCATTTTTTAATTAAGGTATATAAGTTTTTTTAGACATGATGCTACTGCACACTTAATAGGCTAAAATATAGTATAAACATAACTTTTACATGCACTGGGAAGCCAAAAAATTCGTGTGACTTGCTTTATTGCAATATTTGCTTTACTGTAGTGGTCTGGAACTGAACCCACAGTATCTCCAAGGTCTGCCTGTACTGAAGAGGAGGAAGCTATGGAGGTAAAGAATTCTACACAGGTGTTCCCTTGAGTCTTTGACTGAATATTAAGCTGCTCATGCTTTGGAAGATTCCACGCTACTGGGCAAAGAACTACCATAGAGCTATGAACCAAAGAATGCCCAAAGCTCATTCTAGATTGAGAGACATCTGACTTTCAACCAATTAAGCAGACAGATCTAGTTAAACACCTGGAAACTAGGCAGAGACCCTATAAGGGTCAGAGGCTTAGTAGTAGAGCTAAACTAGCACCTAAGAGGAAAGGCAACTCTAGTTACCCTAAAGAGCTTAAAAACAAGCCTTAAAAAGATCAGTCTAAGTTACAAATATCTTAGCTGTCTGCCAAACAAAACTGACACCCTTTAAAAGATAACAAAATTCACTCAATAATGTAACATTCCTAACGTCCAGCAACCAATTAAAGGAATGAAAAATGTGATCTATAACCAAGAAAAAAAATTGGCCAATACAAACAGATTCAAATGACAGAGATGATAGTATTAGCAGGCAAGGACACTAAAATATGTACATAAGGAGATGAGAAATGGAAGACAGAAAAAAGAAATAAATGCAATTTCTAGAGTTGAAAAATACACCTGATATTTAAAAGTCACTGAATGGACTTAACAGCATAGACACAGCAGAAGAAAAGATCAATAAACCTGAAGACACAACAAAAACTATCCAAACCGAAGTACAGAGAATAAAGGGTTAAAAAAATTAACCAAACCTCAGTGACCATGGGACAACACCAAGCTGTCTAAGTCACGTGTAACTGGAGTACCAAGGGGAAAAAGCGAGGTGCAGAAAAATCATATGAAGAAACAACAGCTGAACATTTTCCAAAGTTGACTAAATCCCATAAATCCACAAAGTACAATGTCTATCCAGCAGAATAAATACAAAGAAAACTATATCATAATCAACATTGCTGAAAAGCAGTGATAATGAGAACTTATAAAAGCAGCCGGAGAAAAGAAGCATTACATACAGAGGCACAAATGGGTAAGAATATAACTGACTTTCAAACAGAAAGAATGCAAGCCAGAACAAAATGAAATGATACTTTAAAAGTGATAAAAGGGGGAGAAAATTGTCACCCTAGAATCTATATCCAAGAAAATATCCTCAAAAATGAAAATAAAGACATTTTCAAACAAAATTTGAGAATATTCATGGTCAGCAGACATGCACTGACAAAAAATATTAAAAGAAAATTTTAAAGCTGAAGGAAAATGTTATTAGTTGAAACTTAGATCTACACAAAATAGTGAGTATCAGAAATGGTAATTATGTGAATAAGCATAAAAGACTTCCCCCTCCCACACACTTTCTAACATTCATGGGGTAGAAATAGGGAAAAGTTCTGGCCCTTCATATCTGGAAGTTTTGCATCTGTGGATTCAACCAACAATGAATCAAAAATATCTGGAGGGAGAAACCTTCCATAAAGTTCCAAAAAGCAAAACTTGACCAGGGAAGGTGGCAGAGTGAGTGCTCAGTGGTAGAGTGCACAACCCTAGCATGCACAAGGTCCTTGGTTCAATCCCCAGTACCTCTGTTTAAACAAACAAACAAACCTAAATTAACCTAAATAAACCTCCCCGCCTTAAAAAAAAAAAAAAAACTTGAATTTGCCACATGCAGGCAACCACTTACATAGAGTTTACATTGTATTTACATAGCATTTACATTGTGTTATATTAGGTAGTAGAAGCAATCTAGAGATGATTTAAAGTATACAGGAGGATCAAATACTATGCCATTTAATATAAAAGATTGAGCATCCATGTAGTTTGTGTGTATAGGGGGTGGGGGTGGGGGTCCTGGACCCAATTTCTCCTGGATACCGAGGGACCACTGTATACCAAAATGTTATTTCTGGATGGAATCAGAAGATTTTTCACTTATTTATAGCTTTCCATTTTTTTGACTAAGTTTTCTTATAATGAGCATTATTTTCAAAATGCGAAAAAGTGATTTTTTGCTTTGAAAAACAAAGATCTCCATGACAGATATCCCACTTTTCAGGCATATTTCTCCATCCATCCCTACACAAATCCTGGGCTTCTCTCTTCCCCAAATATCTCATGCCTTCTTACATTTTCTTAATTCATGCTGTTCCCTTCACCTCAAAATCCCTGCACCACAGCTTCTCCACCTGTTTAAAAACATATCCATTCTCAAGATCTAACTCAAATTTTTCTCTCATGAAAACATAAATTAATTGCTCAAAGTTCCTACAGTCCTTTGCTTGAACTTCACACTTGACTTCACCTGATTGGTACTCTGGTTAGTTCTTTCAACAATGAAAAACAGAGGGCAGGTAGTCTATGTCTAATTCATTTCCAAGTTCTTCCAACACCAAGCACTGTGCTTTACCCCAGAGAGGCAGTTTCCCCTTAATTTATTTTTCATTTCACTTGATCACTGAGGTATAGACTTTGCTTTATTCACCGATGTCTCCTGCACTTAGAATAGTGTCTGGCACTGAATGGACACACAATAAAATTTTGGTGAATGAATTAATCTGTTGGACTGAGTTTAGAAAAATAATTTTCCTACAACATCTTTGAGGTCTAAATTCAGAGACAATGCTTAATTACACTAAGAAGAAAACGAGAATTTGATGTAAACACAAGCACAGAACATGCTTTATTCCTCAACCCACTAATGTATTCATTTGACATTTTCCTCCAGTTATACAAATAGCAAAGTACTGTAGTGCTCATAAGCGTAACAGAACAAAGATAGAACACTCGAAGGTTAAGCCCTCAACAAATACTGCTGTGTAGTACCAGTCTGAGTCTTGGTCCATACCATTCCTTTCTTTGTATTCCCTCTATTACTGGTCTTTCCTGTTATCATCAAGTAGAGTCAAACATAGTCTTTAGATCAACACTCCATCCCTGCTCCATTCTTAAAAGATGTTAAGACGATTTCCATTGGTGGCCTCTGCTTACCTCAAAGCTCTGAAAAGACACATCCCTGCTACAACATCTCAGCAGAGAGATTAACTCCCTCCTTAGGAACTTTAGAAGATGAAAGGAGTTTATTATTTAAGTTTATTCCATTCTAATTTTAGAAAGTTATCTTTCTTATAATCCTTTAAAAACTTTATTAAACTAAAATCTAAATGCATGTAACTTAAAGAGTGGTACTAGTTCTCTCCTCAGAATAAGTGTAAGCCGCAAATAAACCACCTTCTTATCCATGGTAGTCTTCAGAGACATGAAAAGAACCAACATATCCTCCCCATCTTCATTCCCCAGACTTCCAGCTTCAGTATCCATGATGCCCTCAACTTTCTTTTATAAAACTTTAGCCCTGGGTATTTCACTTTCTAGCTCACTCTTTCCATCAATATTCATTCGAGTTTTTCAATGCTCTTCTGGGGCACTGAAACACGGCTTGTGTGGTGGACAACTTTTAGGTCTTGGGGAAGTCACTGCTGTTTACTACCCAAGGCCACTTCTCCCCTTTTCCTTACCTTATAAGCCTACCTCCTGCCATGGAGGTTTATGATAATGCCCAAAACTCGCTCTCCTGGCATCTCCTGCTGCTACAGCATGAACATGAAACCCTGTTCTAGCCAATGGAATCTGAGAAATATGCTGGGAGCTACTGGGAAAACTTTTCCTCTCTTTAAAGGAAAGAGATACATGAAGAGAAATGACACTTTCCATCCACTTAATTTATGACTTTGATCACAGTTACATTAGAACACTATACTTAGAACTGTGGTATTATCTGGCAACCATAAAAAGACAACAGCAACAAAAAAATACTGTAGAGAAGCCAGTGCAGAACTCTGACACCAAAGAGCCACAAAACTAACTCTGGAATAGCCTACTTCTGGAGTTCTTTAAAATGAGTAAAAAAAAACTCACTTTTAATCACATACTCTGTTACTTGAAGCCACAGCATCTGATGCAGGTGACACTAAGAACAGTGTCCTCAAGTCATATACACAGTCCTCTGCAGTCACACTATATAATAGGATCTTGTCTCCTGGCCATTGCTGACACATGGACACGTGACCCAAGTTTAGGCTGAGTTAATTCTCTGCTCTGGGAATTTAGAAATGGAAATAAATGATGCCAATAAGTCTCTGATGGATACTTACACCAGGACTCACTATAGAGCTGAAGTGGGGGACAATAAGCAGAGAAAGTCAGGAGGCTCTGAGAGGAGAATAATACAGATGAGCAGAGAGAAGCAAGAATGGGAGACAATAAAGTCCCTGAGGGATGGAGAAAGCAAACTCAGGCCCTAAAAAGCTTTCTATTTTCTGGTCCCAGCCCTCTTGATCCCTGGGCATAACTCTTCCCTTTTTGGCTTAAGTGAGAGTAGGATTCTACTTGATCAAAGCAGGCCTCCAGAATTAAACTTCACCTTCACAATAATCCAAACACAAAAATACACCCCCAAAACTAACACATTAAAATATTTTTTTCATGTCACAATAGATTCAAGTTTAGTTAACCCTTACTGGGCTCTCACTCAACTGTGCTAAGCACAATGCTGGGCAATTTTTACATTCCACGTTCATAGCTTTATTTATTTATTGTTTACAACAGTCCTTTGAGATATAAAATACGATCCCATTTCATAGATGAGGAAAGCGAAGTGAAGAGACATCTGAGTGGTTAAAGGACATAGACCTCTGTCAGCCAAAGATTCTAAATCCCCTATCTCACCAGTCCCATGATGCCCTGAATATCAGACATTCAATAAGTATCTACTGAAAAATGAGCTTAACTTTTCCATCAATCTATAACTTGGTCCTAACACTTTCATATACTGACCTGTTGCATACTGAACTTCAGTTGAAATTTCACTGGGACTAGGGATTCCAAGGGAAGTCTCTGCCTTCTCAATGACATTTGAAATACCTTGTCCTAATGAGAATAACAACATTTTTATATTTGAATATCATTTGCTACTACTTACCAAAAGTGAAGAAACAAATCAAAAATCAAATCTGCAGATTTTAAAGTTCATGACAGCCACAAGACATGTTATTTTAACCATATATAACTAATCTTTGGGAGTGTACCCTTATCCAAAAAAAAAAAAAGAAAAGATTATCACCAAAGAATATTTTTATATTAACAATTTCTAAATATCAATCTTCTAATGAGAAAATGCTACAAACTCTAGTGGCAGTATAAAGTCACTGATCATTATAATGCATTCTCAAACTATAAAGGCTTTGAGTAAGTATGGAAGAGAAAAGATTAACAAAGTGATTTTTAACACAAATCTGTAGCAAAATACACACAAAAATTAATGACTGATGTCCTTACCTACTGTGGCTACTGTGGCTGAGGCTGAAGAGAGTAAGGACTTGCCCCAACTGCCCCAATAGCCCCATCCAGTCTGGGGTACATCTTTTGAAACAGTCTCCTATTTTCCCCCGTAGCCAGAAAAACAAAAGGCAAAGGAAAAATAAAAATTAGAGGAAAACAAAGAGTGTACATACAAGGTAAATAATTACTGACCAAAAAAATATGTGAACAAATACGTATTTGTTTGGCTAAAGAAAGGTACTGCTTGACTGACAGACATATGTTACCTGCATGTATATAAGCATCACATAGCAAAGGCAATTACTCATAAAAGCATTTACAGAACTGACAAAATTGTGTTTTCTGGTTATAAAAGGAAAGAAATAGAAACAACTGCAAGTTGATATTGATTCCAAATTCCTTTTAACCCTGATACTTTTCAATCTCAATGTTTTAACAGATTCTCTACCGTGCCTGCAGCCTGTGATGCCTGAACAGAAGGAATTTCTGGAGTCTCGAGGTCACTGGGAGGTTTGGAATCTGGTCTTCTCCGAGTAGAAGCTACAGGTTCTGATTTACTCTCTGGCTTGGTACTTTTGTCAACAGACTCAAAATTCTTGGCTGGCTCACAGTTCTCATCTTCAACGGTGGGGGCTGCTTCAGTTACCACTGGAGTCTCAATATCATCTTTATCCGACATGATTAGGTCATTGCCTGGTAAAATAAAAGCCCCCCACCAAAAAAATTAATAATGCAGGTTTTTTTGGTGTAAGTTATTTGTTTAAACTTTTTTAGATCATCGTAGATTCACATGCAGGTTTAAGAAATAATACAGAGCCCTAATATACTCTTTACTCAGTTTCCACAAGGTAACCATTTGTGCAACTATAGTGCATCACAACTAGGATATGGATAAAATCCAACCTTATTCAGATTTCAGGAGTTTTACATGCACTCATTTGTGCTTGTGTAATTAGTTCTATGAAATTTTACCACATGCAGATTCATGTGACCATTACTACAATCAGGATACAGAACAATTCAATTACAAAGATCCCTTGTGTTATATATTTTTAGACACATTCCACCTTCCTCCTAAACCCATAGCAACCACTGATATTCTCCATCTATATAATTTTGTAATTTCAAGATGTTGTATAAATGCAATCATACAGCATGTAACCTTTTGAGATTAACTTTTTTCAGTTAGCATTAAGTTCCTCAAGATCCACCCAAGTTGTTTTGGTTATCAGTAGTTTCTCCCTTTTTATTGCTGACTAGTGTTCTTTGGTGTGGATGTATCTCAGCTGTTTAACCATTTACGTGCTGAAGGATGTCTGGGCTGTTTCTAGTTTAGGGCTACTACAAATGAAATGGCTGTGAACATTCCTACAGAGGGTTTTATGGGAATATAAATTCTCATTTCCCTGAAATAAATGACCACAGTGCAATTGACAGAACTTGTTTAATTTTATAAGAAACTGCCATACTCTTTTCCAAAGTAGCTGTACCATTTTACATTCCCACCAGCAATGTACGAGTGATCAAGTTTTTCTTCATTTTTATAAGCATTTGGCAGTGTTATTTTTTTATGTGAACTACTGTAATAGGTGTGTTAGGATATCTTACTATGGCTTTAAGGTGCTTTAAGGTGCATTTCTCTGGCTATGGCTAGATGGTTATAGCTATCTATAATTGCTAATGATTTTGAACATCTTTTCATGTGCTTATTTGTCATCTGTATGTTCTCTTCAGGGAAATAGCTATTTGGATATTTTGCTCATTTTCTAATTGAAATTTTTTTTAACTGTTGAGTCTTGAGAGCTCTTTTTACATTCTAGATTCAAGTCCTTTGTCAAATATGTGGTGTAAATATTTTATCCCAGTTTGTAGCTTATCTTTTTATCCTCTTCAAAGGGTTTTCCACAGAGCGAAAGTTTTTAATTTCAATGAGGTCCAATTTATCAACTTTTCCTTTAATTGACTATCATTTAAAGAAACATATTAGTCATGAATCATTCCTACTTCAATTTTTCAAAGAGAAAATTATGAAATTTAAGCTATGAGAATAAGACTGACATCAGACCAGCTTGTGAATAGCAATGTTAACCAATTCAATTCTTTCCAGAAGTACAGCTCTTTGGCAATTAAAGCCAAGATACTACTGGTGTTTTTACAAAGAGCAGATGCTGGTTTCCAGGATAACCAAATATTGCTGGGAAGAAATAAATACATCTCACACATACATACATACATACATACATATATACACATGCCCATCCAGACTATGGGTATGTATAAGCACATATTCTGTACCATATACTAAGTGCAGAATTAGACCCAATCCATCACAACGTTTCTAACCTACTAGAAGAGAGAGACATATTAACAACTAAGGCAGCCTGGAAGTAGGACTATAATTGAGGTACACACAAAATGTTAAAAGAACAGAGAGGAAGGAAAAGTCTAGATCAGGAAATAACATTTATGGACTTTAAATATCTGAAATGAGCATATAATAGTGACCACAAACTGGAATTCTGAGTCCAAATTTAGCCTACAGATGTTTTTATTTGGGCTGTAGAGTGTTTAAACTTTTTTTAAAAAACTAATTGCTAACATTTAAAAATCAGACTTCATATACACATATAACTTCCAATTTCTCTTGTAAAATTGAAAGATCTGGCAACACTGGGCCCACATTCAACTTGGTAATAACTAGCTCATGCCAAATAGTTGCTGGGATCTTTTAGACAGGGTAGTGTTCTGTAGTTCCCCATAGTCTCCACCTAAATCCACCTGCCTTATTTATGTCACCTGATTAGCCCCTGTGGGCATCTGAGCTTGCAACACCTGCTTTAAAGGGCTCTTAGAATTTTGACATATGAAGATGCCAATGAGAAAACTGAAGGGTGTGGCAACATGTGGGAAAACTCAAAGGTCTGAGGTTTGACAGCATGGAATACGGACAGACACGAGGAGTAATTAAAATGGCAAGGAGAATAATGAGGCATAAGGCTAGAAAAGTGGGTTTATATAACACCATGGATCCTAGACCATACGGTGTATGATATACATACATTATACATTTCCAAAACACATAGAAAAAAACAATCTAGATACAACTACCCATTGACATACAAATCAACTCCGATGTACTCACTTATTTACTCGCAAACATTTTTTGAGTACCTATTACATACCAAGCTCTGGCGATTGAGAACTAATTTAAGACAATTTCCTCGCCATTTACTATAGAGGCCTAATAAGAAAGATTACACAATTCTTACACAAAGTTCAGTACATGTTTTGTGTAGTTGAATAAATACGCGCTTTTTAAAAAAATAACTTCTCGCTCTCCTTATGCTGTCTCCAAGTTACAAGCTACCATCATCATCGTAAGTTATACATAATATAATAAATAATAATATAAAGGGCTCTGGAATTAAACTGACTTTCTCCCAATTCCGTACTGCCGAGATTGTGGGAAGTTAGTTCACCTATCTGCGTCTCCGTTTCCCCATCTGGAAAATGCGGTAATGCCTACTTGCCAGAGGTCCTAAAAAGACGAAACGACACGGTGGATGTGAGGGGTTTGAAACTGAGCCAGGCACATAACCGCTCACGAGTATCAGCTGCTGTTGGTATGAAGTGGTCGTTCGTTTCGTTACTCTCGTTATTAATAAAACGGTATGTCTCCACACAAAGAAAATCCACTCTCCCTTCTTTCCAATTACACGAACAGGTGCCAAAGGGGAAATCTGGTGTAAACGCGCGCTCCTAAGTTTCTGACGCTGACGGCGACAAGAATTCCTCACACAAGCGTAGCACTTCAATAACCAAAGCTGCTTCCGTAGCCTCAGCGTCCACCGCGAGGCGCCCGCCGCCCAGCCCGGGGCAACTGCCTCCCCTTCCTCGGCGACCCCTGGACCCCGCACCCAGCCCGCCTCCTCAGGGGAAGCCCCTCGTCCAACCGGCCGCCACCCTCACCGCCGCCACAGCCGCCGAGAAGCCGCTCCTATTGCCCCGGAAGTCCTCCTTCAGGGCGGAGGCAGCCTCGCCTACTCGAAAGAACTTCCGGGTCAAGCAGCCAGTTCGGTCGGAAAAAGCTCGGCGCTCGTCTGGTGAGTCGGGGCTTGTTGGGGGTCGCTACCGCGGGAGGCACTGAGGGTGCCGAGGCGTGGGTTTGGGTGGTGGGTTGGGGTATGACGTGAAGGAAGGTAGGGTATCCGCGGCCCTTTTGAAGGTCTGGCCTGGGCTGCCGAAGTTCGGGCATCGTATATTTACTGAGCACCACCTACCTGCCAGGCACTACCCTGGGTGCTTGGGACACACTGGTTTACGAGCGACAGTAGCCTTGTTCTCAGGTAGTTGACGTCCTAGTGGACGAGGCCCACGGAAAACAAGTCAACAAACAAATACGATTATCTAAGGTAGTAGTGAGTGCTTTAGAGAAAATTAAACAGAATAAAGTGACAGCGAAGCGAAGGAGTAAACCTTAGGAAAATCTAGAGATGAGTATTAGAAGCAGAAGGAATAGCAAGTGCAAACGCCTTTTCCTGGAAACAAACAGCCTGGTCAAGAAAGAGGAAGAAGGCCACTGTGAATGGAGCAAAAAGAGGAAGATGAGGCAAGAGGCTTAAACTGGGCAAATTTTGTAGAGTTTGTGAGCCAGGACAAGGATTTTGACTTTTTTTTTTTTTTTTTGAAGAGCATTGGAAAAGCATTGAACGTTTCTATGCAGAAGAGTGACATGCTCTAATTTATGACTTTAGCTTACTCCTGACCCCTGATCAAAAAGATGTACCTCTTCAGTTGCCCTTGAGCAGTGGGAATGCATGAAAGCCGAACTGAGCGCCAGAAAAGCATTAGAGACACCCTCATTGAATAGATGTGAAAAACTAAGTCCCAGAGAAGGGACCTGGCCTTTTAAGAACCCAATGCCAACTTCATTTAATGCTTTCAGAATTATCATTTTGATGTCTAAACACAGTCTCTTCCTAAAACCCTTCAGATGGTGGGTCTCTAAATTTAGGGACATCAGTATCACCTGTGAGCATGTTAAAAACGACCTATTCCAAAAAAACCAAAAACATTATATATGTATAAAATAGGTACTTTCCTCTGATTTTCTTTTGTAATGGAAAGTTTATAAAATTTGGGGTTTAAGACTAGAATGTCATTAAGCTGCTTAACCGTGTCTTAAGCTTATCATTAAAGTACTGCTGATAATAATGATAACTAAAAGCATTCAAATTTTTGGTCTTAGCATCCCTTGACACTTTTAAAACCTATTGAGAACATCAAAGAGTTTTTATTTGTGTGAGTTTTATCTGTCAACATGTACCATTTTAGATATCAAAATAACTTTTTTAAAAGTTATTTATTTAAAATGATAAATTCAGTGCATGTTAACATAAATAGCATTTCTGTCTCCTGCATTCATTCTCGTGTGATGTCATTCATTATGTAGCCTCTAGAAAATTGCACCGTACTGTGTGAGAATGAGAGTGAAAAAGACAAATAATGTTCTAGTATTATTATGAAATCATTTTGAAAAGGTCTCAGGGACCCGCAGAGGCTCTTGTGCCACACTTTGAGAATCACTGAATTAGAGTATGATTATGACAATCAAAAGATACATGGGCTTGGTTTGTAAGTCATTAAAACTACATGCACATTAAAAATGCAGATGCCCAGGCCTCACCCTTAGAGATGCCAAATCGGTAAATCAGAGTGGAGCCAAGAAATCTGCATCTTTAACAAGCACAGATTAATTTGATGTAAGTGGTCTAATAATTGCAGTTTGAGAAAACCAGTTAGAGATTGAATTCACTCTAGGGTGTTCTGCCCACTAAAATTTTAACAGCTGTTTTCACGTCATCATATCTCTCCCTAACAATTTCCAGAGCCCGCGACTGAAAAGTCATTTAGAAGTTTGTAGCAGGTACCGTTCTGACTACAACGTTAATAAGTGTCTGAATTCAAAATGTTATATTTTTTTGGAGGGGGGAGGTAATTAGGTTTGTTTGTTTGTTTATTTATTCATTTAATGGCAGTAATGGCAGTTGAACCCAGAACCTCGTACATGTTAAGCACACACTTTACCACTGAGCTATACCCTCCTCCCCTGAATTCAGAATGTTGACTCCAATCTTATATCAAGGACTGAGGTTTTTAGATTCTGTCATTAGTAAGCTTACAGTCTTTTGGACAAACAGACAACTGATAAAAAAAGGAAACTGTCAAAGCATAAAATAATACCATTTGCAGGAACATGAATGGACCTGGATATCATCATTCTAAGTGAAGTAATCAAGAAAGAGAAAGAAAAATACCATATGCTATCACTTATATGTGGAATATAAAAAAAAAGGACACAAGTGAATTTACTTGCAAAACAGAAACAGACTCACAGACGTAGAAAACGAACATGGTTACTAGGGGGAAAAGGGGTTGGGAAGTGATAAATTGGGAGTTTGAAATTTGCATATACTAACTACTATATGTCGGATAGATAAACAACAAGTTTATACTGTATAGCACAGGGAACTATATTCAATATCTTGTAGTAACCTATAGTGAAAAAGAAATGAAAAGGAATATATGTATGTATATGTATGACTGAAACATATATGCTATACACCAGAAATTGACACAACAGTGTAAACTGATTATGCTTCAATTTAAAAAATGGGAGAAAAAAAAGAAGCAAACTGTCTTACCATCGAGTACTCTCAGTGTACTAGGGGACTGACAGAGCAAAAGAAATTTATCCCAGATTAAGAGGGTAAAAGTGAGAGCTTAGGTGAGAAGTGAGTTGGATATTGTACAGAAGGTCAAATTTCCACAGGAAGATGGGTGGAGAGGAGGGCAGGAAGTTTCAAGCAGAAAGAACAACTAGAACCAGAACTTTAAAGTGAAAAGAATAGAGAGAAAAATAAATGTAGTTAAGGCTTTGAATCATGACGGGGAAGCTGGAAAAACTGTAGGATTTAAGCAGAGAGGATTGATAATCAGTCTGTAGCTGAGGAACCTAAGACCACTAGAGGTCATAGCTAATTAGTGACAGAGGTGTAACTAAAAACCCAACTTGACTTCTAAATCCATTCATTTTTTAGCAAGCAGTTATTGTGCCTGCAGGCACAGCTGGGCTCCAACTAGCTGCTTCTGTTCTGCCAACTGAGTTTATTCCTGGTGAATTGTGGTTACTAGATTAGAATTTGAAACTTATCTCATGGGCAGTGGAAAATAACTAGTGGATTTTAAAATTGCCTTAACTTTCTTGGATTTGTGTTTAGGACCAATTCTGAGGGAGCAGTGTATGGGACATCAAAGGGATATAATTGGAGTTCAGGAGACCCATTTATAAAATAAAAGAATAGTGTGGTACCCAAGTAAGGTAAAAGGGCTTGACCTAGGGCAAGGACAGTAGGACTCAATTGAAAAACATCTAGGAGGTAGAAGAAGAAGAAGAATAAAAGCATGTTTTTACCATGTACCCATATTAGTTCATCTAATACTCACAACTACCCTATGAGGTGGTTACTCTTAATAACTTTATTCAGTAGATGTGTGTACTAAGGCCTCTTGAGCTCACAGCTTCAGCCAGGGATAGGATCAGGCATCCTTAACTCCAGAGTCCATGCTCCTGATCACAGAACCATGATAATACTGTTTAAGTGTGATCTTGCAAAACTGGAAGAATTGTATTTATGGCTATCATCCATGCTGTATATGTGCTGGTCAGGTAGATCTGAGGCTGAGAGTGAGGAGTTACTTTAGTTATACTGAGTTTGAGATTTTGGGGGATTTTTCAGACTATGGAGAAAAAAAAAAGGACAAGGAGATCATAAATCTAAGCCTGTTACATCGTTGTCTTTGTGTGGCTTCAGCAAATGCTTATGGCAAAAAGGATAAAAGTCAAGAGTATAATAATCCTGGGTTTGAAGCAAAGCTCCAGCAAATGCAGATGTTTCTCAGTGTGCCAGAAAGTATGTTGAAGTTTGAGCTGAGTGCCTAAATGCCAGTGATGAGGTGTGTGATGGCTCCAAGATACTATTGGGAGCACTAGGGCTATTTTAATTAGAAACTTTTTGGGAAATGGCCCTCAAAATGGTGATTTCTGTTTGAATATTATTAACCTTTTAATGTTACAGATCCCTATATAATGCTTGAGTATAAGCAGAACAGCTTTATGTTTGTTCTCTGCAAAGGACAGAGGAGTGCTAACAGTCTGCTCTTCATTTGCTTTTTCTCTCCTTTGCCAATTCAGAATGCCACTTTGACCGTTTGTGTGCTGAGTGTAGGGGAACGTCTCCATTTTTCAAGTGTAAGAGTGCAGGCAGAGAGAGTAGATGAGCTGTAAATACAGCCTCTAACACATTTAATTATGGAGAGTGAGGCATTAATATCCCAGTATACTTGGAGCAAAAACCAATACCATCTGGGCATCACTGTTTTTCCTCCCTTTGAGTTATCCCAGAACTATTTCTGCAAACAGCAGGTTCCTCCGCCAACTTAATATTGAGCCACGAGAACGGAAATCAGCCACATTACTTCCTTATTTACTTCTGTTGAGAATTGGAACAGAATGGAAATATTTCTTCTCTCAGAAGTTGGCAGGAGCAGCAACAAGGCAATCTGTTAGGGATGACAGCTTAAGTGCTTTTCTTTCTTTCTTTTTTTCCTTTCTTTTTATTTTTTAATGATATAGCCAATATCCAGGATGGTTCTGTAGGGTAAAATCATCTACAGTTCTGATTATTCATGATCCTAGGAAAGCTTTCATTTTACTGTACCTAAAAGATGAAAAAGGAGTTAGATTAAACTTGAATATCACACTTTCCTGTTATTCATGCTGAAGAAAGGTAATAAAAAATTCTACCAAGTAACTTTACAAGCATAGCATAGCCCTTTTTAACTGTTTACATGAAGATGGCGCTTTGATTTTCCTTTTTGAACTCTTTCTTCATAGCCTCCATATGTCAGCTGCTGCATTGAGATAGCAGGCGTGATATTATGGGTAGTCCCAAAGTTAAAGGGAGTTGCATTCCTAAAATTCAAGAAGTCTTCCTTTCTTTTTTGCATTCACAGCACAATTACTCTCTTCAGTACTTCTCACACCAACTTATATATAGTCAGCTATTTCTGGCCCTGCCTTCCAGGCTGGCTTGTAAATTCCTGAGGGTTTGGGACAGTGTTCTAATTCACCTGAGCATCCCTTGCAGTGCCCAGTATTTCATGTGCATGATGGCCCCTGAGTTAGCTGAGTTGTTTTACAGTCATTACTCCAGAATGAGTAGAAAGGTCGTAGTCAATGTAGTTTTCGTTGCAAGTAAAAGCAATCCACGCTGACTTAAGTAAGAGGACATTTGGTGTGAAGAGATAAGTCAAGGGTATCCTGATCCCAAGGGTGATTTGTTCCCTCACTCTTTTTTTCTGCTTCTGTCATCTTGGACACATACCTTTGCCAGTGTTTTCTCTCCCAAATGCTCAACAGCCTCTTCTCTGCAAATGGGTTGTGTCTCTTAGTAGCTCAGACTAGAAGTCCTTTGTGTTCAGGATGTCCATGGTATGAGTATGAAGTGCCCAGGCTGAGCCTGCCTTTGTTGACTGGGATATTACAGATATTACTAAGGATATTACAGAACCTGCTGCTCTCCTGGCGTGAAATCAGTGTACCAGGCTGCTTCTGCCACCTTTGACCTAAGAGCACTTTTACAGTGTTCATAGTATTTTTTAATCCCTGTCTTGTAGATTTCTCTATAAACTTCTAGCAGAGGCAAATGGCTGTGTCTGTACAGAACAGGAACTGCAAGTCTTGGCCACAGGGGCAGTTGGTGCGCCTTGCTCCAGGGGAGGGGAGGAGCTGAAAATCCATGATGAGGGTCTCCTGGTAGCTACAGTCACAGTTCAGTCACTTTTGCTAAACTTAATTTTTTTTCCCCACCTAATCATTTCTCAATTTCCTTTATTGTTTGCATATTCAGCCTTCAATTTTGTAGTTTTAATTTTGAGTAACATTAAATAAGGATGCTTTTTAAAAAAAAAAAAGTCATATTGGAGCCAGGAAGTAGAATTCTGTCTGGGCCAGAGCAGCACATGTGAGTCTCTCTCTCTTCCCCTCTGCAATTCTTCCACCACCAGCATCGCTGCCACCCCGCCTCCCCCCCTTCTGCTACCACACTCTCTTTCTCTTCTCCATCCTTGTTGTCTTTTCTGTAACCTGTTGCCTCAGTCCCTATGTACCTGCTCTTCCTCAAATGGCCCCATCGCATAGTGTCTCAATCCAAATTCCAGAAACAAGATTCTTCTTAGTCAGCCAATGGGTTGACTTCCTCCTGGTCCCAAGAAGGCAAAGCTCCAAAAAGGGGAACACAGGCTAGAATAGATCACAACAACGGTTCTCTACTCAGGACACATAAAAACAAATATAATATCATGGTTTGGCTTAAAGATCAGTTTACAATGTTTGATCTGTATTATTGTAAAATATTTACTTGCAATGAGAAAAAGAAAAGTGTGCGATTCACAGTTAAAGACTGAAATTACATGATGGTGTTTCCTCTCTCTCCTCCAAGGTTTTTAAATGGTTGCATGGTATTCCAAATAAGTGTTTTACTTATCTTTAATAGTGGTTTTGCTGTAAGGTGTAGATTTTAGCATGTGAAAGGACCATCAACAATAAGAAGTAGAGTTTATTCAGTGATCACTTCAGTGAATTACCAGACTCTGTGTTTTATGTATACTAACTCATTCAGACCTCGCAATAGTCCTTTGAGAATAGGGGCTATTATTTTCCCTGTTTTAAAGATGAGGCACAGAGAGACTGTCATTAACAAAAGTTGCAAGGCTAATTAGAGTCAGATCTAGGACTCAAGTCCCAGAAACCTGGTTCCAGAGCCTGTACCCTGAACCTCTCTGCTACCCTGCCTTTATCAGAGGCTTCCATTACAATGTTCCAAGGTAATCTTAATCCAGAAATGTGAGTGATGGTTCTCTCATATTAGAAGTATTTGGGCAGTCCAGAGCACCATTAGGCAGGGCTGTTGCAGAGGAAATGAGGAAGTATATTAGTGATCTCTGAATGCTAGTCCATGGGCCCTCTGCCTCAGAATCACCAGGAAGCTAGTTAAAAACCATGAATTCCAAGGTCCAGACCCAGAGGTTCTTATTCACTAGTTCTGTGGTGGGACCCAGTAATCCATATTTTTAACAAGTTCTCTAGATAATTGTGATACTCAACCTGGTTTGGAAACTCTGGACTTGCCAATCTTTTATTCCCACCATTATCTTCTAGGACAAGATGGTAAAAGAAGACTTTGGGGGTTAGTAGTTCATTTAAGGAATGCATTTAGGCATTATGCCTTTCAAATCTTTCAAGATTACTAGCATTGGCTTTTTTTGTCTCAGAGAATATAATAAGTGCTAGTAAATGCATGTAGATCTGAATAATTATGATCCCTGCTGTATAACACTCTTCAGCTTACAGAGATCCATCATATACTTGATCAAATTTAAACTCTTCTCCATCAGTAAGTATTTATTGAACATGTGCTAGTTATGAAGTATAACAATAAAAAATACAGTCTCTGTGCTAAAGGGCTCATAGTGAGGTGGGGTAGACTGCCTGGCAATACAGAGCAGCATATACCAGGGCCAGGTGACTGGTGTAATGGTGAGGTCTACAGGGCATCAGAGAATAGCCACCTTGCATCCAGGTGTACTCTGAATCCATATGAGAGGAAGAGCCAGGCCTTGAGAGGAGGCTCAGGGAAGCTGCATGAAGAAGGGACCTGCACAGCAGCAACACTGCCAGGAGGCTGTTGCCCTCCATCCCTCTCACGTGAAGGCTGTTCATTCCCCTGAAGCTCCTGCATCTCAGAGCAGGGAAAGTGAGTCCATGTCTTCCATTTCCAGTTTCTTCCACCTTAGCTGCTTTGATCCTGGGGGGGACATCACCACCCCCACAGGTGATCTGCCCCACTCCTGAGCCCCCAGTTCTTCAACTGCTTCACCTTAGACAGGTATCTTCTTCACTAACTTCAGCCTCCCACTCCAGTTCCCAAAGTCTGCCTCCAGTTTTGTTGTTGGTCCACACTGCCCACCTCCAGAATCAGGAGGCAGACCCAGCACTCTGGCCACCACCTCTCCCTACCACAATTTGGAGGTCTTTTCTAACCAGTGAACCCTCTGCTTTTTCCCTGCCCCCTGTCTCTTTACCTAGATCACTGTCTTCTACTCTCAATTCCCCTTTATCCCTCTGGTGCTGTTGTACAACTTGCTTTCTCAGGGAGACTTTCTACAACATGGTTAGCTCTCCATGTTGGGTGCTGCTGTGGTGGCCTGTACTATCCCTTGGATAGCATTTCTTGTATGTGTATGTATTGGCTAGTGTCTGTGTCCTCTACTGTGAGCTCCATGAAGGCAGAGACAGTGTCTGTGGCACATAGTAGGTGCTCAAGAGATACTGTTGAATAGATGAAAACATATACCTCTAGTCTAAAAGAGTGGTTCTAAACTCAGTAGTGTGAAGGGGTGGGGAGGAAGGGGATGGCAGGGTGAGAAATTAGGTGGTATTAGAGTAAAGTGGAGTTGTGTGAGGTTTGTTTGGTTTTTGTTCTCTCTACAGTGAGAGCAGGCCTCCTGCATAGAGCCTTCAGCAGATGGCAGTATCTCTGGAAGTTAATAACATGGCTTTGTTTTCATTGTGCTTATGTGTAAAGTTAGTTTTACCCACAGATGTGATACAGACTTTCCTTTTAAAACAAATGTATGAAAATAAAATAATGAGTTGTTGAAAGAAAAGCATAAAGAATAATAATTTGGTACACAGATACAGCAGAACAAAAAAATGATGACAGTAGAAGAAATGAATGAAATTTGGGGAATGCTGACTTGGATGAAGCCACAGGACTCCTTACCAAAGTCCTGGGAAGAACTGGGAGCACTTTTTTAGCACACTCCTGTCACCATTGAGAACCACTTAGTTTGAAATAAAGGACGAAAATCACAACCGCCAATTGTAGTGGCAGAGAAGGTGGGAACTTGCATGTATCAACCCCTAGCACAGTGCCTGGCTTATGGCAGTCTCTTAATTAAAGTTATTTCCATTGTTTGTACCCTCCACTCCCTCCTAATAGAAATCAGCATTCTCCTGTTATAGTACAATCTTAAGGAGCAAATAATTGTAAAGAAGTTAGATCAGATCACTTCTTTCATCTCACCCAATGCCCAAGTGCTTTGTTTCCTTCATTGTCATTTTAGTGGGGTTTTTGGGAGGAAATGGAAATAAACACGTGTTCAATCTATTATGTATAGCAAAATCTGAGGTTCTGTTTTATTCTAAATCCTTAAATTTGGAAGATAAAATTATTGTCATCATTCAAAATCCTTTCAAGGGCTAATGAAAACTAAATGAGATTTTCAACTTGTAATTTAGACTTTGAACAGTTTAATGGCAAAGTACAATGATCCATTGCTTTTTATGTTATATGTTCAATCAGCCTTCATGTAAGTATACAGGAGAGTAAATTTCCAAAACTAATTATTTTGGGCCCTTGTAAGAAATAAAGCTAGGTGTTGCATCCCATATTTTATAGAAATAGAAGTTGAAATTTTTCTTTAAGAGTCTGGTTTTAAAAGAGAAATCAAGTTACCAGTAAGAGGATCATAATCACATAGTTCTTGGATGTCATTTTGCTTTTTATTCATGATATTTTACTCCTTTTAAATTTGTCTGACAATCTTTCCCTGTAGTTTATATTTGCATTTCTATCAACTAGACATTTAAGATGTCGATTCCTCCCTTAGCTAATTTTATAGACTTTGAGTTAGAAATTTGGTATTCTTATAAATGTAAGTATATTGTATTTTGTTTCTTGATATTGAAGAAACTATTAAAGGAAAATTCTTTTCTCTAAAATTCTTGCCCGAGAGGGAGGTTCTATAGCCTCAGAAGTCAGTAACTGTTCATGTATATGTAGTAGTACAGTTTTCTTTCTAATATTAAGACAAAACTGCCTCAAGTGTCCTTGCATTATTTATAGCTAATGTGTCTGTATACTTGAGTTACTCAAATTTTGAGCTCCATGGTTATGATTTTGATATACCAGTTGATTTATGTTATTGATATAACAGCAGATGGTACTGGTGCAGGTTGAAATAAAAGATCACTAAGCTAAATATTTTAGCCTTCATTGCAGGGAATTTGTCAGAGTGAAAAAGAATCAGTGTTTCAGAATTAGAAGAGCCCTTAAAGATTGTCTCATCCAGTCCCTCATTTGACAGGTGAGAAGCAAACCCAGCTACTTGCCAAGGTCCTACAGCAAGTTAGTAGCAACACTAGTACCAGAATCTAGGTCTGCCATTTCCCAGCTCAGTGCTCTTTCTACAGACTGCGTAAGATTTTAAAGTGGTGTTCTATTTCACTCCCTGACGTTGATGCCAGTTATGCTAGTCAGTTTCACATCTATTTATTTCTAGAACATAATTTCACCCCATTACGAGTCTTTGATGGTTAAACTTTATATCTGGCTTTCTTTTAGGTTGGGCTCCACTCACATCTTTTAATCTTGAAGACTTCAAAAATATACCTGGATCTACCTTTTTTGTGTGTGTGTGAGGCGAATGTGATAATCACTACACTACGGAAACTTGCCTTTTTTTTTTTTTTTTTTTTTTTTTTGAATCCAGTACCAAGCAATCAATGACCCACTGTGCTTTTGTTATAGTGTAGAAGCTTTTGAGTTCTCCAGTCTAAACAAGAGTTTCTCCCATTTTCCCATGAAGCCACATTGTTGTTTATTCACTTTAGTGGTGATTGTTATTGTGCCAGAAGCATTTGCTTTGGAAGATGTAGGCTTCAACCAAGTGACCCCACTGGGAGTGAATCATAGTTCTTTCAATGCATCATTTCTCCCAAGTTTTGAACTCTCACCGGATTCCCATTCGGGTGATGATGTCATCATAGCCAGAGAGGGAACTAGTGTTTCAATCGAGTGTCTTCTCACAGTCGACCACTTTGAAGATATCTATTGGTACAACTCAAAAGGACAGCAACTGGATGACAGAGACAGAGGTAACTATGCCAGAGTATAATTAGTCAAGGTTACTCATTTCCTACTACTTCTCTCTTCTTAGTTTTATGACATATTCAATAAGAAGTCTCAAAGATGCAGTACTACAGTAAATAGTTAAAGCTTTTGAAAGGCCTGGAGTATTATACCTGTCAGAAAAAATAATTGTAATTTCTTAACCAGAAGAAGAAAAAAATAAAGAATAGTTATCAATTTAAAAGGTTTCACATAATGATGGTGAGCGTTTTTCTCTCCTCTTGGTGAGCTGGTTTCCTTCTTCATTGAACATAGGCTACGTCAGGGTTGCTGCATACAGCTGTGCAGGCTATGCACTGTACAACTCCAGGGGTACCATTCCCCTAGATGGTAATGTGAGTGGTACAGGGTGGTGGCCCTATGTGAATACAGCAAGAAGGATTTTTCACTAGACTAAGTAAACTTGTCATAAATAAAATTCTTTTTTGCTCAGAAATGAATTAACTAAAAATGTTGGAGGAAATCAAGGATGTTTTTTAAAGTGAGCATAAAGATCTGTGCTTAAAACTTTAAGTCCATCTGAGAATCAGAAGGGCACTGAGGAAGAACTCTATAAGCCACCCTTCCAGCTCATTCCTACTTTCTATTCTGTACCTTAATTTATTGGAGAACAGGAGAGTTTCTCTTGTATTTTTTTTGTCTCTTAGTCTTAAAAATCACACAAACATCATAATAATGTGACCAAAGTCTACTTTTTGACAGGTTTTTGTTTGATTTTGTTGTTTATGAACCTGTGAACACACCTTAATCAAAATACTATTTCCTTTGACTAGTGTTCTGTTACAAAGATTTTTTTGAAGACTACTTGTGTTAAAACACATTGAAAAGAAATCTCCATGAAAAATCAATGAAATAAGAATTAAATTCTGGGCTCCTCAGAAGCTACACTTTCAGAAAATTTCCCCTTGATCTTTTTTTGCTAGAAAAATAGTCTAATCTCTTGGAATATGAGGCTATTTGGCTATTCATGTTAGAGTGGAAAACAGAAAAGGAGACAGATGGTGCTTCTTTCTAAAGTATATGCTGAACATTTTAACCTTCTGCGAACTGAGTAGCTGGCCACCAAGGGATTAAAGAGTGTGAATGTTAGAACAGACCTTCTTAAGAACGCAGACCTATTAAATCAGAACCTCAATAGTGGTGCCCAGTATGTGTATTTTGAACGTGATTTGGGGTTCCCTGTTTGGATCCATTCAACTAGACTCTTAACTGCTTTGGCTCTAGGGTCCTGACCAGACACATCTAAGATGTGCATTATTCAATCAATGTGATTATTACAGACTGACTGTATAAACAAAATTTGGGTTAGGATGAGACCAGTCAAGTGAAATGGAGGTTTTATTTTCCTATTTTGCCTTTCTGCTAACATTTATCATTGATGCTTTCAGCAGCAGCTCTGGACAATTTTATTAAATTTTATGAATCTCAAGTGAGAGTTTAAAGAGTATGTCAGTCTAATACAAGGTTCATAAATCTTGAGCTATTATTAGCAAGTGAACTAGGGAGTTTAGACTGTGGTCATAGTATTGTGGTTGATGAATGGAGTCTATGTAGTTCATCATACCTCGGATTCATAGGGTATCCTTTTCATAGCTCCAAGTTTATAGAACAGAAGCTTGTAAAATAATGGCTATATTCATAGCTGCATGCTTTCCTCTTCTTTGCATATTGGTGAAGTGATGGCTCTTAAATATTACTATAGAATTTAGAAAAATTTTGATGATAAAAATGGGCAGAGTCCACAGTGCTTGCTAATTGATGTGCTGCTAAAATAATCCAGAAGTATAGAATCTGAGGGATGAAAGAGGTCTGGAAGCTGAGGCATTCAAGTGGTTCTTCATAGTCACCCAGCCTCCTCTGGGACACCACCTCTGGTCACTGGGACTCACCTGTACACCACCTTAGCCCATCTATCCCACCTTTGAAGGCTTTCATAGTTAATGCACAGAGTACCCTGAGAACTTAAAAGGTGAGGATTGTGCAGGCAGAGCCAAGTTATTAAAGGATGTTGAATCAAGGTGGGTGGTCAGTGTGCTTTGCTCTTCATACTCATAGCCTTTTGTATACACATTCCTGAACAAAGATACCTTCATGTGTGGAAGACAGGCAGCATGTTTTAGGTTTAAAACAGAAGCCTAGGCATTTTAAGGGCAACTTTACTCTCTCTGCCAAGCTGTTCATTTACCCTGACTTGTGAGACATCTTTTGGCTTGTACTTCAGTTATTCTTGCCAGAAAATCAAGATATTATCATGAACCAACCTTTTCTAACAAAACAAATTAACATGTGCAAGGCATGCCAGATTAGCTAGTTAGTCATTGAACAAACACATTAAATTGGTAGGACTTTTTAAAAATAGTTTTTGTCTCTTCTTCTAAAAAGTTCATTATTGAAAATAAATAAATAGTTAAAAAGAAAATAAAAATCACCTGTAACCCATTACCCCAGAAATAACCATTGTTTTATATTTCTCGGGCACAGCCTTCTATTTTATGAGAATGGATAGGTAGAGGCTGTGGTTTAGACACACACACATACATACAAACTTTTTTTTTAAGGTTAGTCATTTAGCATTATGTTGACACACCTGTCTCCCTGAAAGGCTTCTTACATCTAGCAGTGAAAAGGCACCCGTGATAATCATTAGTGTCAGGAAGAAAGATCTTAATTCCCACTTTTAAGTTCTAGGCTATTTAAATTCTGACTCTGGACATAAAAGTCTGCCCTTTCTTACATGATTTAAGCAAACAGCAGGACCTACTAGATGAGTTTAAAGTACTCTCATGAAGAGGTGGACTATCGATAAGGTGGTTGGCGTATTTAGTAATAGTATTCTTTATGCTGTAATTTTTTGTTTCTGTTGGGTTACCAGGTGGAAAATGGTTGGTTTCTGGTAACTTCCTGAATATCACCAACATAGCCTTTGCTGACCGTGGGCTCTATACATGTTCTATCACCTCTCCAATCCGTGCCTCCTACTCGGTCACCCTGCGGGTTATCTTCACCTCAGGAGACATGAGTATCTACTACATGATTGTCTGCCTGATTGCCTTTACAATCACTCTCATCTTGAATGTCACACGGCTCTGCATGATGAGCAGCCATCTTCGTAAAACTGAGAAAGCCATCAACGAATTCTTCCGAACTGAAGGGGCAGAGAAACTTCAGAAGGCCTTTGAGATCGCCAAACGCATCCCCATCATCACCTCGGCCAAAACGCTGGAACTCGCCAAAGTCACACAATTTAAAACCATGGAGTTTGCTCGTTATATCGAAGAACTGGCAAGAAGCGTCCCTCTGCCACCCCTTATTCTAAACTGTCGGGCCTTTGTAGAGGAGATGTTTGAGGCTGTGCGAGTGGATGACCCTGATGACATGGGAGAAAGAATTAAAGAGAGACCTGCCTTGAATGCTCAAGATGGCATCTATGTCATTAACCCAGAGATGGGCCGGAGTAATTCACCAGGAGGTGATTCGGATGATGGTTCTCTGAGTGAACAAGGCCAGGAGATAGCAGTTCAGGTTTCTGTCCACCTTCAGTCAGAGACCAAGAGTATTGGTACAGATTCTCAAGACAGCAGTCATTTCAGCCCACCTGATGATAGAGAATCTGTTGAATCAAGCTCTAACTACAAAGATGGGACACATGACAGTTGCCAGCTGTGAGCTATTCCGGTACCTAAAAAACTACTCTCAGAAAAGGAACCTGTTTCATGCAGGAAATAACATTTTGACCAGAAGATAACTGATATTTTTTCCCCCTTTGTTAATATTAAGCACATCAGAATGTGAATTACCACCAAAATCTTTGTAAAAATTAAGCATTTTTTTCTTATCTCATCTTTCTCATTTCCCCTGAGTTTGATTTAATGACACATGTTGAGATTTAAAAGAGCCTGAGAGAGCAGCATAATGGGGGAAGTCCCGCACTGAGAGTTACATGGCTTCTCTTCTGGTCATGGTTCTTCTGTCATTTAGGGCTGACCTTTATCTTGAGGCCTCAGTTTTCCCACCAGTAAAATGAGGGATTTGCGCTAGGTGATATCTAAAGTTGTTTCTGCCCTATAACTTCTTACCTGCCACCCTTACACCATTGAAATCTTCAGCACACTTCTAATTAAACCCTTTCCTAGACTTTCAGTCCCTTCTTATGGAAAGGAACAAGCTGAGACTTCATCCTGTGATCTGGATGCCCACACCAATGCTGTGCATAGAGGTGTGAGTGTTGGTCAGATGTCTTGCCTGCTGGAGCGTACAGTTGTATGTGCTAGGTTGACTCTTTCCAGTGTAGCCCATGTCTCTATTGTTATGCTGATATCAGGGAGCTGACTGCTCATTAGTAAGCTACTTTCCATGAGTAAATTGGTCCTTTTGGGGGTATATCATGTCTTTTCAACTTACTGGGGCATCATTTATCTCATTGAGCTGGCAGTGATTTCCCAACTTATCTCCAAAAGTGGACAATTTGTTCCTGAAGAGTAATGTCTCCAATGTTTTTAGAAAAAGAAAGAATGTCAAATCGTCTGTCTCTGGGAAATTATGGGTTTTGACATTTCTGTTAATAGAATTTCTCAGGCTGTCCGTTTTTTGAAGTACTGGATTCTGCAAGATGGTTCTGTGGGATCCCATTCCAGCGGGAAACCCACCGCTGAATTCCTCTTTAGCCCTCTGTCAACACTCTTGCCCTTTATGGTCTTAAACATGGTGCTAAAGGTTGCATGCCTCCTTATTTTGTTTGTCTTGTTTATACTGTATTGTTATTGAGGTTTTTATTTTTATATACTTCAGATATAGAATTCTGAGCTTAGGGCTGCTTTTGTGGCCTTTCTGAAAAGCACTAACCTGATGTAAGATTAGATAATGAATGGTGTGTGCAGTGTGCTACTATATTAAATATATATAGATATACAGGTAAAAAGATATATATACACATGTACAAATGATCTAGACATAAAAAAATTATGAATGATGCCACTTGATTCAACTGTGGGTAAACACTTAAGACTGTTTCTTGCCTCGCTGAGATCTGATATAATGAAATTGTAAATACTCTTCAGAATAATTTCTTCAGCTACAGTAAGCTTGGTGTCCTGTAATTTTAAGAACTTGGCAGTGGAGCTCCATGTGCTTCACATTTCTTCATTTGGCTTCTGATTACTGAAGCATTACTTGAACTAGAGGTTCCTGAGGGAAATGTTCAGAGGAGGTTTTATCAGGATTTTAATTTATGGTTTCAAATGGAGGAAGGCAGGAAATTCAGAGTGTGATCAGATAGAACTCCTGCCTCCCTTTGTCAGAGCTTATCAGAAGTAATACATCTGCTCTGGATAGCATGAACGAACCAGTGTGCAGTTTTATCAGATGGCATTATAGATAAAGATGATAATGTTGCCTTTTCTGTCTCTCAGGCTGTTTCCATGGAAACCTCCAGAGCCAAACAAAAGCTACCAATCATTTAGCCGAAGCTTGTCTTGGCTCATAGACCTGTATTTCTTTAAAGAAAACTGTTTTCATACATCTGGCTATGAGAACAGGGGCTCTTGAACATGCCCTAGATTGTAGAACACTTTTTCCCTTCCTAAAATGTTTCTCTTGAAAGTATAAAAATCTTTAGAATCCCTTGTCTGAGGTCTGTCCCCTGAACATCCCTCGTATCTCTACGTAACACCTCCAAATCTGTCCCAATATCGCAGGTTTGGGGTCATTTTTAGAATTTTGCTTGTCACATTAAAGAGAATGAATTTACCCTACATGTTCCCATAATAGACATGAGTGTTTGGAACCTTGAGGTAGGCATATTTAGTGATCAAAGTTCTGGGAAACAGGACTTCAGAAAAATTAAGGAAAAAATGAAAAAAATCTATAAGCTTGTGCAGTACTGTATGACAATTAAGTGTAGGCTACTCCAGTGTATCCTATATAAATTATTTTAGAAACATAATGGTGACTTAATTTGGTGGCCAAAGTGACTGGCTTACTTTAAGTATTCCAAGTTATGGTGCCATTGATAAGGAATTAAAGTAGGTCAAAATTTAAGTGGAGTTGGTATTACTTTCTAAAGCTAGTTGCTCAGAGGAAGAAACCACACTTACTAACATTTTCTGTAGCTAATCAAATACTCTTTATATATGATTAATACTCATGTTATCTTTTTGTAAAATCCTTAACCTTTTGAACTTAATCTACAGTCTAACAGTCTTTTGACAATAATGCTAGTGTAATTATCTTTTTGTCTTGCTGGATTTTATAGTTAGCGAAAATACCTTTACTCAACAAATGTATTTGAAATAGTTCTGTCATCCCATTTATAAATTTTGTCTTGTGATTTAATGAGCCTTACTGTCCTTATGAAATGAAATGGTGGCTTTGTGAAATAAATTTACCAAAAATAGACATGTAAATATTTTTATAGGTTCCTTGCCAACTGAAACCAGACAGATGGGCATCTTTTGAGCTGATGTGCCACTTGTTTATAGGAGGTTTGATAAGTCTGTCCTCCAGGTTGCATCTGTTGTGATAGTTTAGTTCTTGAGTCTGGCCCAATGAGCATTTATATTTCCTGCCAAATACCTTGATATAAATATCTTGGGAGTTGCTGACCTGGAATGGTTGTAAGTAGGCCCCTGGCTTCTTCACCTCACTTCGCTTTCCCTTTTGTCCTCCAGCCTCAGTGAACCCCTTGGCACAGTCCTCTCCATGCCTTGCATGTAGTTTGACCCGAGATCAGACTTTGTATTCTGTGTCCCAGAACAGCATGGGAACATGGCATGCTTGTTTTCCAGGGCCCAGCCAGTCATGGGTGCTAGCATTGTCTCCACACACCAGCCACTGTAACACAGGTATATCAGATTTCCTGAATCACCATTAAGAAAACACAGTCTTTTCTCATCTAAGCCAGAAGTGTTGAAAATGCTGAGCCTTATACATAAACTTATAGGTTGTCAACACATTTCATAAGAATAAATGAGTATTATTTGATATGGTTCAGATGATGTTTAAATGCTTACCATTTCAATGAACTTACATTATAATTTTGTCCTTTAAAAAGTTGTACTTGAATGTAATATATTAAATGTTCAATGGCATATATTTCATTTGTCTGAAGTCTTCTATAGAGATATATTCATTTTTATGTGTGATAGAATGTGTTTTTATTGATTTTAAACAGGCATAAATTGGAATTCAACTTGGACTCCACTATGGCTACCCATTTGCATTTCACAAACATTTACTAAACATCTAAATGTTTTTGGTGCATTGAGCCATGCTAAGATGGGTGTCCTGACGACAGTTACCATGAGAATGCAGCTACCAGACCGTCTTCACTAGGCCTCAGTACAGCAGTTTCCCACTTCTGAAGTCAAGTATTCCTGGCAAAGGCAACAGCTGGAACTAAGGCCTAGAGACCAGAGGATTCAGCACATTTTTTGGAGAACCTGTGATTCGTATGTAAAGTTAGTGATGCAGTTTGGCAGTGGGAGGTATAGCTCTGGTGGAAGCACGTGTCTGTTGTCCATGGGAGTGAAGGGTAATGATGGATCCAGCAGGCATGGAAAAGCACAGGATCTCAGGAGACAGGCAGAGGGAACAGGCAGAGGTGCAACTCATTACTTAAATGCCACAGAATGAAGACCTAGCCCCTAGCTCCCTGTGGTGAAAGATCACTGGACTTAAGCCTGATTCCACCACTAGCCGTGTAACGATGGTACTCAGCCTCTCTGGATGTCAGTAAAATGGAGTTGATAACACCTGCCTCACAAAATTAACGTGAGGGTTAATCATAGCGACATGTAAGCAAACATTGTGCAAGCAGTAATGTGCAATATAGTGTGAAGGGCTGGTAATCACGTAGTCACAGAGTGTCAGCTTTATTAGCATCCATGTCCAGCTGATGACTGGTTGTGTTTGGACTCAACTAAAAATTCCTCCAGATCTCTCAGTTACAGTTGCATCTGGCTGCATGCTGTAGAAACCCAATTGTGCTGGCCTTCCCAAAGAAGAGGTTTATTTTCCTCAAATAAGAGAAAGACCAAGGCTTGTGTAGGGGCCCAAGTTTGGCATCCAGGGCTCCATCCAAGTCTTCTTCATCAAAGGACTCCTAGATTCCTTTCCTCCCTTAGCATGTGGTTTTCATCTGCATACTCACAAGATGTCTTAGATTGGGTTCCCTCATCCTAAGATAGATTCCTGTGCAAGTAGTGTATTTGGAAGGTGAACCCAGGAGGGTAGGAGAGTAGGGAAGTGAGACAGAAAAGAAAGCCAGTACAGGATGCATTGAGTGAGTTCTTGCTGTGGACAACTGGGGTTCAGTCCCTCTGGGGACCTCAAGGCACTCTGCCCCTAGTGCGTATAGCTCATGCCTCAGAGTTGTCCCACCTGAAGGCCCAGGAGCTCGGGTGTTTATGCACCAATTTCCGTCTGTCATTGAGGGCTGCTGCCAGGGTCACTAACTCTCTGGCACTTCCAAACCGCCCCCCCCCAACACACACACACTCACAGGCTAATTGTGATCCTGTAGCCAGCAAAAGCCCTCTGGCAGAGACACAGGAGCTTTCAATAGGAAGCCTGTGGTAAATATAGCAATGGTGAGTGTCAAGGGGTTATGGACAGAGCACGGACAGCACCTGCTGCTACACCAGACAGCTCCTTCCCTTCAGCATCACATCTGCGTTCCAGGCAGGGAGAAGGGTAAAAGGTCGAAGGGCAAAAGACATAGCCGCTGAATCTGTACCTTTTTATCAAGAAGGCTATAGCTTTCCAGAATCCTCACCTGACTTCTACTGCTGAGCTGCCAGAACTGGGTTACATGACTACCTACAGTAGCTCTAAGAAAGCCTGGGAAGATGAAGTATATTTTTTAACTGGACACATTGCCCCCAGAGGATTCTATTATTAAGAAAGGAGGAAAGAACAGAAGTTGTAGGCAACTGGTAATGTGTGACAAGATCATCTTCACATGAATTACAGGAGCAAAGTCTGGTTCTGTGTCAGATAAAGTTGCAAACCATCTTCCTTGAAGATATTCATATGTGTGGACAAAGAACCATATCAACAAATGATGTTGCATCCAGCAAGCCATCAGCCATTGCAGTCACCCCTGAATGTGCACCCTGAAGGGATTCAGGATGGAGAAAAACAGGATACTGGGCCTAGATAGTTAAGGTGCATATCAAAGGAATGATTTCAGTGAGCCCAAACTTGAATCTTCCCATGCATAGAAAAGTGTTAAATTCATTAACTTAAGATGTCTGGTTTTCCTTTAATTAATAGTAATCTTTTTATGTTCCAACTACCTGAGTTTTGTCGGAAAAACTCCTATAGATCTATATATACTGGCTCCTCCCTTACTTTGGAACAGCCCCTCAGAGCTATCTGAGAGCCTGTCTGCCAGGCTTAAGCCCCTAGTATATCCACCAATAAAACAAGTTCTCAACTTTTAGATTGTGCATTTTTTTTTTTCTGTCAACACACGCATGAACAAAACAAGAATCAGAACCAATAAATCGTAGGCTAAATCTTCCGGCCATCACTTATATTGTGTCCAGTACTCGTGGCCCAAACAGCAGACAGTACAAGTTATGGGATTCAGCCGGGGTATAATTGGCTTATCTTAACCTATTTGTTCATTAACAGATATTTACTGGCCAACTGCTAATGATCGGGCAATAACAAAGTTCACAGGGGACAACAAGGTTGGCCTGTTGGAGAAAGGGAAGAAACAAGCCTGTGTGGCTGTAACGGGAGACAGAGAAGCAGGCACGGCCAGGAATAAAGTTAAAAGGTTTCAGAGCTCACGGAGGAGGATATAGCTCAGTGGTATAGAGTGCTTGTTTAGCATGCATGAGGCCCTGGGTTCAATTCCCAATACCTCCATTAATAAATAAAGTAGAAACAAGGAAAAAAAAAATTGGAGCTCTGGCTTGTCCTAGAAATGCATTTCTTAGAAGAAATTCTAGCAGTACTAATTTGGAAGAGGAGATTTACCAATTTAGGGAAGAAAGTTTGCTCATTCAGTAGCACTTTTATTTTTGTCCTGAAGTCATCTACAGCTAAGAAACCCGCTTGTGCTAATTTTCTTTAAAATGTTAAACTCCTTCAGAGCCCCTTAAATTCCAATCATGTTCTTGAGTTTTCATGTTTGCACTGGAACCTATTGATTAGGAAATATATATGTAAATATACATATGTCGCTCCATCTGCCTGGATGATGGTGGCTGCTGCCAGCGTGCTGCTTCTTCCTGACAGTTGGGAACACTCTGCTTTGCCTCCTGCTCAGCTGTGTGAGAAGGAGGACTCAAGTGTCCTAAGTGACGGTAAATCAGCCTTCAAGGGGGGCTCCTTACCATCAAAGAGCCACTCTCTGGAAAATAGTTTGTCCCTAAGCAGAAGGGAAGTTTATGGAGGAACTCCCTCTGTGGGGTAGTTTTGCTCTGTGAGTTTCGTTGCTCTTTCAGAAACTGCAGTCAAACCATGCCTGAGGCTGCTGTGCTCAAGCCCCTTGACCCTTGGAGCACGTAAGGCCATGCCTACTGATTCAGCTTTTCAACAAACGTTTGTTTTGTTGCACACAAACAAGCGACACTATCAAGAGCAAAATCAGAGGCGGTCCTCGCCCTTTGGGAACATACAGCATATGGAAAGGCAGATCCTATTCAAATAGTCACGTAGTTAAAAATGTGGTACTTTAAAATTAAAATTAAAATGAGAGATAGTTAAAAACTGAGAAGCGTGCTAGAAAATGATTCTATGAGAGCCTGGAACAAAGGAGTTTGATCTAATCAGAGGTCAGAGAAGAAACCCCTGAGGAAATGATTCTAAGAAGCAGCAGGCATTGCTCAAGGGCTTCTTATGTTTCTTTCCTGGGTCAGAAACTATGAATTTAAGTCATGAACCCTGCTTAGAAGGAATTTATAAATGAGTTGAAGCAGTAAGATGTTTCTAAAATAAACCACCTGAAAGAGACAGTGTGTCATCAAGTGCTAAATGGATTAGCACTAGATAATAAAGGTGAAGGACTGAAAGATGAAAAGTGAATGATAGCAGAGGGATGGGGTGAGATTTGGGCTAGAACAGAGAGGATGAATAAGCCTTCGACAGGGAAGGAAAGGTGTTAATCTGGTCATGGAACTCAGAAATCTTCAATGGTGTCCTGCTACCTAATCGGAAAAAAAAAAGTCCTATTTCTTGACCCTCCGTGATCTGCTTCCAGCCTATCTTCCGAAGTTGACCTTTCAAAGACCCCTCCACTCCCTTGGAAGTACACTAACATATTCTGGTTACTCTTTCCTTATAAGTTTATAAGCAACTTGAGAGATGGTGTCTTGTACTAGTTACCAATCTTTGTAGCTCCTTGTTCCTTAAGGTAATACCTTTCATATAGAAGAGACAGTAGGTGTTTGTTTAATTTCATGGAATGGGAGGGGGCAAAACTGTTGTGTTTTGGTACATGACCACATTCATTAATTAATGTGGGACTTAGGGGTGAGGGTCTGGGAGGTATGGCCTTCTCCAGCAGCGCTCTCTTCCTTGGTGACATCACTGACTTTTGAGTTTTAAATACCATCTTCATGCTGGTGACTCCAGCTCTAAATGCTCTCTTCCAGAGAGCATTGTGGATCTAACACCTCCCTACTTGGCATCACCATTTGGCCAGGCATTTCTAAAAGGCATCTCAAAATTAATATGTCCACAACAGAATTTTTGATTCCCTGCCCTGATAACAAAAGAATACATCAGTTTCCACCCCCCCATCTTCTCTCAGTAAATGTCACCACGAGCTACCCATTTGCTCAAGCCAAAAATCAGTGTCATTCTTGACTCAATTTTTCTTACTCTCAATGTCCAATATATCAGCAAGTTCTCTTGTCCCACTTTAAAAACCATATTCTGATCCATCCACTACTCTCTGCTTCCACTGACATCATGCTGGTCCAAAGTACTATCATTTCTTGCCTGTACTATTTGATGTCCTCCACTCCTGTCGCCAGATGATCCATTTTCCACACTGCAACCAGAGTGAACTTTCAAAGCATAAATCACATGTCATCCTCTGCTTATGTTCTATAGTGTCTCCCATCACTAGAAAAAAATTGTGGAAAAAAATCTATACCCCTTACCATGGCCTACAAGACCCTACATGAGCTGGCTCCTTCCTAAATCCAACCTTGTCACCCACCACTTACCTCACTCACTGCATCCCAACCACTCTGACCTTCTTGCTGTTCCTTGAACACATCACACTTGCTCCCACCCCAAAACCTTTGGTCTTGTTGTTCTCTCTGCCTGGAATATCTTCCCCTAGATGTTCCCTTCACTGGGTTCTTCTTGGCATTCAGAACTCAGCTAAGCTGTCACCATTTCAGAGACGCCTCCCTGGCTGCACAACAATAGTTGCCCCCAGGGTTGGGGTTAGAGTCAGCATCAAAATAACTCTCTGTTAATAACTCTTATTTTTTACCATAGTGCTTGTCACGGTTTGTCTTAGTTCATTTGGGCTGCTGTAACAGAATACCATAGACTGGGTGGATGGATTAAAAAACAGAAATTTATCTCTCACAGTTCTAGAGGCTAGAAATTCCAAGATCAAGGTGCCAGCAGATTTGGTGTGCAGTGAGACTCCGCTTCCCAGTTCGCAGATGACTGTCTTCTTGCTGTGTCCTCACATGGCGAAAGGGATGAGAGAACTCTCTGGGGTCTCTTTTATAAGGTCACTAATCTCATTCATGCGGGTCCACCCCATGACCTAATCACCTCCCAAAGACCCCATCCCCTGATACTATCACACTGGAGATTAGATTTCCACATATGAATTCTGGGGGAATACAAATATTCCGTCTATTCACACTATTAGATATTGATTTTTTAAATTTATTTGTTTACTTGTTTATTATCAACTTCCCCCATCTAGAATATTAGCCACATGAAAACAGAGATATTATCTTATTTCCTATTATATTACCAGCAACTAAAATAGCTTGGCCTCAAGTTGGCAATCGCTAAATACTTGTTGCTTCATTGATGTAGATGGATGGGTGAATGTTGAGTAATTGTGTGAACTTAAAGAAATAATTTAGCCTCTTTGCCTCAATTTACCTCCTTCCCTGATGTAGATAGAAGGTAATATACTACTTGTCTCTCCTGGAACACAAAGGATGTGGTTAAGATAAATGAGAAGGCTGAAGGCTTTACCACTTATTATGAGAAAAATATTGGAGTGTATGGGCAGGGAGCCATTTGAAAGTGGCATTGACAGGCTAATGGAGAAAGAAATTCATTTGGTTTATTGCCCGTGAACCTCCTGGGGACTAAGATGGGGGAAAATGAAATGTACCCATTTGTAATATAAAAATTCATAAATACAGCTTAGGTTAATTCAAAGTAGAGTAACACTTTGTTTTTCTGGCATCAATAGGTTTTTTGCTAAGTGTTTTGTTTTCTCAGATAGTTAATGTTCCCATTGTAAGAAGATTTTTTTCAATTTGACCATTGTAATGGAAATAGTTTTCAAATGAATTTCAGTGCCACTTTTTCTGACAGCACATTGAACAGAACCTTCTGTCAATAACTTGGGGATTTCATTATAAGCTTACATTACATATTTGGGTATAATTAGTGGTAAACTCTGAAGTCATGGATGTGTAGACCTGCTGTGCTTCCTGAGATCACCTGTGTATTGCACAGGTTTTCTACTCTTCTCTCATTGGTATAATCAGTAAGACACCTAGTACCTGCAGGCTAGCTATTGAGGACTCTACCCAGAGTGATAAACAAGAGAAATGTGGTCCCTGCCCTCGTGGAGCCCACACCCTGCTGGGAAAGATTGCAGTGATCAAGGAAGCACAAGTGTGACAGGAATCTCAGAGGCCTACCCTGGAGCTTGGGAAAGGCCCCTCCAAAGAAATGGCCTTTAAGCTGATTCCTACAGGCCAGTTGCTCAGGTGAAGAATATTCCAGGCAGATGGGAAAGGACCTGCAGAGGATGTGAACAGTGAGATGAAGGTGTATTTGAGCAGAAAAAAGAAGACCAGAATGTCTCCTGATGCTGTAGCATCGGGAGGCCAAATTGCACATCCCTTCTCCCGTGGGCTCAGGCTAGGAATCTGAGACTTCATTCTAAAAACAAAGTCAATGCTTTGAAAGAGGGGAGTGACCCATAAAATATGTGTTAGAAGAAAATAGCCACTAAACCCGCACTTCCACCCATATTTTTGGTTTAGATGCAGTACAGTGGTGCCGCAGTTGGTGAACTTCCACAAACTATGAAATTGACAGGTGGTGCTCAGGGCCAGAGGGACAGTGCAAAAATCGAGAAGAGGGTGTTCAGGTTTCACAAAGGAACCTCATTATCAGAGGCCTCTTATAAGATGTTACATATAAGAGCCCAATTTAATTCAGTTCAGCATTATCTAAAACACCTACTAAAAGCCAAGGCCTGAAGGAAGTTTGTTAAGGTGGATGAACGTGCACTGGGAACAGATGCCAGAGTCCCAGGCCTGCCTCGGCCACTACGTGGACCCTGGCCTTCGGCAATTCTCTTCCCCCATGGGTTTCAGTTTCCTCTCCTGCAGAATAAAATGATGCCTAAGTAAACCCCTCCCCCTGGAATGCTGAGACGCACATAGCTTAGCAGGCAGGAGGTTCAAGGGGACTCCATCACCTACTCACCAAGTGATGTTGGACAGATTACTAAACTTCTCTGAATATCAGTTTACCTATTCATGAACGCCCTACAACGCTCTGGTTGTGAGGGCTGAAACACCTGGCACAGACGAGGCGATCAGGAAATACTAAGATCACTCTGCAGTTTTACAGCTTAGTATCTTGGCTCCCTACTAGCCCACTAAAGCAGGGAAAAGAATTTGGAAATGAATGTTTCCTTCAGGAAAAAAAGAGGCCCCTGATGAATTAAGAACTCAGGCCACATATTACATTTTTCTGTATCCTTTTGAGACTTCATAACATTTTGGGAAGCATCTTGCACCATCCATCTGTCCAACTTTTGCTGTAGAATATCTTTCCTCTAACAGCTTGGCCAAATGCTGTTTTGAATGTGTTCAGTGACACTATCCTCAGTCTATCTATTCTGAGCATGTTATTAACCTGAGCTTGCATGTATCAGTATAAATTCTGCTTAGAGCCAACATTCTCTTAATTTCTGAGCATTAGCACAGAAATAAGTTTGCATGGTTTCTTTGTGGACTCTTTGCAGACCCCCAAGGTTATTAATAACAAGTCACATACCCTCTATTTTTCTTATTATAGTTAAATAACTGTGTTTTAAATAAGTTTAATACATGAACATTGTTTTTGAATGTGAATAGAAGGTTTTTAGGTTAGAAAAATCTTTTCTTTGCCTCCCACTCCCTGCTCCCCAGCTACACTCCCCAAATATGAGCAGTATTTTATACATTCTTCCAGAAATGTTTTCCTCTCTTCCTCTCTTTCTGTATATATTCTACATAATTATCTTTATTTTACACAAATAAGATTATACCATCCTCTCCCACCTTCCTTCTTATATGTATTTTTAATCATTGTATTTATTTTAAACAGATGGAATGGTACCCTTCAGACCTTTTATCTTGGACATTTTTCTAAAGGAATACCTATAGTTATACCTCATTCTTTTGAGTGGCTTTCTGGTATGTACCCTTTAACCTGTTGTTGGGGCATTTTTTTTAGATGTTTCCCATCTTTTGCTCTTACAAACATTTCCGTAACAAATATCTCTGAACATATGTCTTTGCACAGTTGATAAACTGTATCTGTAAGGTAAGTTCTTAGAAGTTTTAAAACCCAGAATAGCACCCTCCTAGGGGGAGTGTAGCTCAGTGGTAGAGTGCAGGCTTGGTGTGTACACCAGGTCCTAGGTTCAGTCCCCAGTACCTCCATTAAAACAAACAAACAAATAATCAAACCTAACTACCTGCCCCCAAAAATGAATAGCAGCCTCCTAGGTATTCATTAAGCCATCAGCCTGTCACTGCTAACATCAGACCTCCAAAAAGTGCTCCTTCTGAACCTAGTGGCTGCCTTATTGAACAACACAGGTACAATCAATACCTTGACAGGTATCATCAATCTTTACTGTGAAGATAGGTGATAATGTAGCAAAGTACCTAACGAATATTTGACACACCATAGTTACCTGATAAATGGTGGCTCTTAGTCATGTTGCCTCTATGCTTGTGAATAACCGGTGAAGAATTTCTCTAAGGCCTGAAGCTAAGTATAACTAGAGTCAATGGGTTGGTATAATATTAGCCAGTTTTAGGTGGCACTATTTTTATGATACTCAGCCATTTACTGAAGAGGAATGTCCAATGGAACAGGAAGTTTCTTCTTAGGTAGTAAAGGAAAATCTATGAAGAATTATACTTCAGTTTTAGAAATTTTCTCTGGCTACATCTCCAAGAAGCCTTGACATTTTCAACAATAAAAATCAATTCATAGCTGGTAGGTATTAATCTTAGCGTTTGGAGAAAAAGAACTGCCAATTTAAACAAAGTAGAATTCATTTTCATCTTAGCAAGCCATAAGGACATGATCAGGCATTTGGGTTATATTCATTCATTCATTCATTCATTCAACAAATGTTTATTGAGTACATGCTAGGTACTAGGCAGGGTTCCAGGTTACAGGGGATGAAATACAAACCAAACAGATATGGGGCCTGGAAGCAAATAGCTGTGTGACCTTGGACATGCCTCTTGCCCTTCTTGGACTTTATCTTCCACATCTTTAAAAGAAGCTGGCTGAACTACGTTATCTCCAAGGATCCTCCCAGATGTATCATTCTGTGCCTCTGCTTAATGCGTTCTTAATGCTGATCTCAATGCAGTGCTGCACTAATTGATACGCATGGCACATGGGGGTCCTACAAAATCCTTCACAGGAGTTCTGCCAAGTTTTGACCAATGGGTACTATATTAGTTTCCTTAGGCTGCCATAACGAATGATCACAAACGAGGTGGTGTCAGACAGGAGTTTATTCCCTCACAGTTCTGGAAGCTAAAGTCTGAAATCAAGGTCATTGGGGCCATGCTGTCTCCAAAGGGTCTACAGAGGAATCCTTCCTTGCTTCTTCCTAGCTTCTGGTGTTGCCAGCAATCCTTGGTGTTCCTGGGCTTGGAGCTGCGTCACTGCAACCCCTGCCTCAGTCATCACATGGCCTTCTCCCTGAGGGTCTGTCTGCATCTCTGTTTTCTCTTAGGACAACAGTCAGTGGAGTAGGGCCCACCCTAATCCCATATGACCTCATCTTAACTAGTTACATCTGCAAAGACCCTATTTTCAAGGGTGTTTCAAGACCTTATTAGGTCACATCCTGGAGTTCTAAGTGGACCTAAAGTTTGGGGGGGACACTCTTCAACCCAGTACAGATACTATTTCCTTTTGCTTCTCTCAAGGATATGGACTGTTACAGCAGTGTCTACCAGCAGCCACTGAGCTGGGGGCGTCACACAGCCTGGTGCAGAGGGGCACTCTGTGAGGAAGAGGTAGTGAGTACATCTGAGCAGCAAGGCTGGCAGCATGTTTAAGGGAGCCCGTGAGACTGTGCCTTGCAGACAGGGATGACAGGACGAGCATGGCCAGGTTGTGCACCCAGGCCATTCCAGGCAGTAAGCAGTTCTGTACAGCAGCAGCATCAAGTTGGGTGTCTCAGTGTAAAGGGAAAGGTAACTGGAAGCTTTCCTCCCAGTTGTAACTCCCTCCCAGTCTGTTGACATGATTCTTTTTAATTAATTATTGGTTTTTTTGGTACTGTTTCGAGTCACGTCATCCCTTCTAGCTGAGCACCCATATGCGAGCATTTAAAAGGGCAGCCCACATGCAGGAAGGCTGACAGCTCTGGAGGCAATTCCAGGATGGAAACTCTGCTCTCCCCTCTTATTGGCTATATGTCTTTGGGAACATTAGTTCATTTCTCAGAGTTCAGGCTCCTTTGCTATAAATTGGGGATAATAATAGAACCTCATAGGATTGTGGTAAGGAGAAAATGTTGTGAGGAAAATAATTCATGTGCAACATTAGTGCCAGGAGCATAAAAGTGTCCTTAATGTTTGCTTGTTGCTATTAAAATATCTATAATTTTCCTTGCAATGAAACATCTTTCCCCAAAACGATAGAAACATGTTATTTCTCTCATATTTAAAAAAAAAACTTTCTTGACCCTATTTTCCTCCAACACCCGCCTTTCACAGCAAAATTTCTCAAAAGAGTTGTTTGTCCTCTGTCTGCAATTCCTCTCCTCTCATTCCATAAGCAGGCCTCTGCCCCTCTCCCAATCCCTCCATTACACTAGTCTCAGTCAGTGTGGTCCCCCATGACCTCAGTGCTGCTAAATCCAGCATCAATTCTCAGTCCTCCCTCATTTTAGTTGCCCCGTCAGCCATTTGTAATAGTTGACCACTCCCTTTCTCTTGAAATACTTTACCACTTGGGTTCCTGATTCTCTTCCTACTTACTTCTGACATTGGAGTGTCCCCAGGGCTCCTTCAAACTTCTCCTTTTTATCTACACTCCCTAAGTGAGCTTAGCCAGCCTTTGGGATTTAATCACCATCTATCATTGACGGCTCACACTCTTAAAAGTCCAACCTGGGCATCTCCCCAAACATAGTCAGCATCTCCATTTAAATCTCAAATAGACATTTCAAATGCAACATGTTCAATATCAGACTCCTGACCCCCTCCATGGAGAAAGCTCTTCCCTCCCACAGTCTTCCGCACCTTAGCAATGGGAAACCACGTCCTTCCAACTGCTCGAGTATAAACCTGAGAGTCATCCTGACTTTTCACTTTCTCTTACCCCCTGCATCAAATCCATCAGAAAATATTGTTAGTTCTACCTTCAAAACAGATCCGGAATCTGACCACTTCTCATTACCTCCACCGCTGCCACTATGGCCTAAGGCACCACCACTCCTCTCCTGCGTTACAGCAGTAGCCTCCCAGCTGGTGTGTATTACAGAAATGGTCTCTCAGCTGAGCTTCTCTCTTCTTCCTCTGACCCCCTACAGCCTATTCTCAACCCAGAAGCCAGAGGGACCTCACTCTTGACTGCACACTAGAATTCCCTGGAGAGTTTCAGCAATCAATGCCCAGCCCACTAAATTAAAATCCCAGACTAATTAAATTGAAATCTCTAGAGGCAGGACCAGGGCACAAGTGTGGCAAGTGTGGTTTCTTTTTTGGAGTCAAATCATGTCACTCCTCTGCCCCAAAACTTCCAATAGCTTCTCATCTCAGAATAAAAGCCAGAGGTCCCGCAATGGCCCAGGAGGCCTTGCACCAGTGGTTCTCACACTGCAATAGCATCTGAGTCACCTGGAGGGCTTATTCAAATGCAGAGTGCTGGAAACGACTGCCAGAGTTTCTGACTCAGTAGGTCTGGAACGGGGCCCAGTCATTTGCATTTCTAGCAAGTTCCCAGGAGACGCTGATGCTGCTGGACTGGAGTCCCCACGTGGAGGCCTAGTGCCTTATGTGACCTGGCCCTCTTAATCTCTCAGATAGCATCTCCTGTTGCTCTTCCCCGATTCAGTCTGTTCCAGCCAAACTGGCCACCTTCTTGTTCCTGAAACAGCAATGTGCCCTCTCACTTCAAGGCCTTTAATCCTTGCCACTCATCTACCTGGATGTCCCTCCCTCTCTCTCAAGTCCCTCTTGAATGTTACCGTATCAGTGTGGCTTTGCACCTCAGTGAAAAGTGCTCCCCTCCTCACCCTGCCTAATGCCCTTTCCTGCTCTATTTTTCCATAGTCTCCTGAACATTGGACATATAGTCACACATACATGTATGCATCTTTTCTGTCCCCCACCCAACATACACACAAAAGTGTACACTTTATGAGGGGAAGGACTTTGTTTTGTTCACTGATATATCCAGAGTGTCTAGAACCGTGGCTGGCACGGGGTAGGTCTCAATACATATAAACAAAAAGAAATGAAGAAAATGAGAAATTTACTGACAAGAGTGCCTGTAGTTCTGTTCATGGTCACGAGAGGCCGCTGTGGTGTCACAGAAAGGATGGGAAGGCTGGTGGCAGTTCTTCCTCCCACCGCCAAGGGCCTAACATGGAGCCCTGGGTTGGAAATAGCACTGGCACCTCAGTGGCCAGGCAGGCCCAGCTGAGAGGTGGAAACATGTTTATTATCACCTCCAAAAGCCTCGTGCTCAACACCAAGCTGAGCCGCTCCTGGAGATCAGCCGCAACCTACATCCAGAAGTTCTTGGGAGGCAACACATCAAACATTTGAACAAGTCCCCAGTGGGGTTTGATGGATACCAGCTCCTGGGGAAAGGCTGAGGGGAAGTAGGGAACTTGTCCTGCTTGAGGTAGACATAGCCCAGGGTCAGAATTAAGTAAGGTACAGTAGTTCCTCTAAGTTTAAATCTAGAAACCAAATTCTCAAGAATTACAGAGGGGAGAGGTGAGGAGCCTAGCTTAAATATACCCCTTCTTGAATATGAGATGTTCCAGGGCCCACTCTTTCCTCCTTCCTCATTAGTATAGCCATCTCTCTGTCCACATGTACATACATGCATAAACCCAAAGGCTCTGGGAGAACCCATTTTCATTCCCTGTGACATGGTGTATAAAAGCTCTGGGCTTAGGAGTTAAAAAAACAAAACAAAACTTTTGGTCCCACCTCCAGGTGTGTGTCTCAGGCCTTATCTTATCTGTATTCCCTACCTCAAGGATTAGTTGTGCTCATTAAATAACGAAATACTGTGAAAGCTCATTGTGAACCATCTAGGCATTAGGATGTTTTTGGGGTTGTTTTGTTTTGTTTTGTTTTGTTTGCTGAGGGTGGAGCTGCCTTCACAAATGTCACTTGAAGCCAACAGGGATTTATCAGAAGACCCCACCTAGCATGGAATCCAAAGAAGCCACCGATTTATTTGTGTGTGGTTTTCATACAATTTAAGAATAGTATTAATAATAATGATAGCTAAAAACTATGGAGCATTTGCCTCTGGCAAATAAATCTATTCCACACTTCATTTAATCCTTACAACGAGTCTATGAGGGAAGAGCTGTCCTCATCCTCCAGCATACAGATGAGGAACCTAAGGCTCAGAGGAATTAAGTAACTTGACCTAAATGACAGGTGACAGGCTCATAAATGAGATTTGGACTCAGGTAGTCTGCCCCCCCCCCCACACACACACACGAAAGCATGTTCAGTGACCTAAAGGGATAGTGAAATCAACCTGGTGGACCTTGGGCCTTAGGGTGGGACAGACCTGGTGTGCATCCCAGTTTTGCTATTTCTCAGCTGTACAGACCTGGGCAAATGATTTATGTTCTCTAAGCTGTTGCTTCTTCCTCTGTAAAAAAAGGACAATTCCCTTGAAGGGTTGTTGTGAGGATTAAATGAGATAACGCATAAAGCACCCAGCCAGTTCCTGTGAGAGTAGATGTCCATTAAATAGCACTCCACCCCTGACTCCTCAATAAAGATGGGAACCAAAGCACTGAGCAGCCAAATGTCTTAGATGACACTACCCAGCATGTTGTCTAAGACTCTGTGGTCAGTCCTTGGACCATCTCCAGAGAAGATTTTATCTTTGCTGCACAGTTGGTAGTCAAGGATCTTGACTCTTCTCATTTCTCTCAGCCAATTCCTGATCCCCCCAGGGTGGGACCCAGGGAGGTAGGGCCCATCAGAAGCCTTTGCCCAGCCACCTTCCCTCTTGCTGGCCCTTCTTTTCTGCCCCCTCCCCACAGAGCAAAAGGAAGAATGGGACAAGGAGAAGTTAAAAGCTCCCTGGGTCATCAAGAGAATTAAGGTGAGGAGAAGGGATAATGTGGAAAGGAGAGATCTGTGGTTTGGGTCATGCCTGCACTCCAGTCAAGAGCCTCTTAGCTCTAAGCCACCCACTTAGGCACAGCAAGATTCACTTAGTGACACAGTCTAGAATCACGTTGAGTATTAGAGCTGAAAGACCTCAGAGATTATTTCATTTTCAGCCACGCTTCATGCTTGGTAGATGAAGCATCACAGGGTGATTAACTTGCTGGAGTCTCACATTAGCAGAGCTGCCTCAGCCCCTCAGGGTCCTGGGTCCCTGGCCTCTTTGCCTTTTACCACTTTGACTTCCATGAGCTTGCCACTCTCTGCCGGGTCACTGTCCTGGAGCTTTGCATGGTCAGGCTGCAGCCGTAGACTTTAACCTCTTAGTGCTATCTCCTCCCCCAGCACTCTTGCTCTGCTGGGCACCACTTAGACCCCAAAGCCTTTTTTGCTGCCTCCTGGCTGCCCAGGACCCCACACTAAGGTAACTTCCTTGGGCAAAAACCCATGTCCTGAAGCTCCCCCTCTATTTCTCTATCACAATTTACATCCCAGGCAACTGTCAAATTCAAAAGGAAATCTGATATGTAATAAGATGTTTATGACTGATAATAAAGTCAAATGGTTCCGAGGTTGTTTATTTTTAAAACTCGTCTCCTAGAGGATAAGGAGACGAGTTACCCAAAAGGATAAGGCCCTCAGGGTAGAATTTTGGGAATTCTGATGCAGAAAATTCTCCCGGCATGCTTCCAAAGTGTCCAGTGGAGACAGCCATTAGCACTGCCCCCAGTGATACGAGCCTTGAGTTAGAGGTGCAATAGCCTGATAATGGTCTTGTCTCTTTTCTGGATCTAAGAAATTTCTTGATCTTCTTATCATATCAAATCTAAAGTCATTTATCTCCATTTCCTTGGAGCACTCTTTTAATCTAAACTTTCAATCTCCTTTTCAGCTGGTGCCTGCAGTCAGAGTGAAGGACAACAGGGGTCTGTACCAGCTGCTCTGGTAGCAACTCTAGAGGCAAATAAATTCATCCCTTTCCAAAATCTCAAGCACCAAATCCCAAATACCTTGTTTCCATAGAACTTTGCCTCTTCCCTGAAATGCTTCCTAAGATCAATATAAATGTTTATCGTAATAATAAAAATAGTGGTGCTGCCAGCTATAGTAGGTTTCTTCTCCATGTCATCATGATTCATGTAAGTCCTGAAGGATGTGGAGAACTCAGGAGTCAAGAGCTGGGATGACCACACATCCATTTCTGCCTGCTCTTCTGGCATAGGTATTAATAGTGCCTTTCCCTCTCAAACATGTCTGGGGTTGAATGATAAACTCTATTAAAAACAAGGGCTTGGGAGTGAATTTGACCTGAATTCAAACCCTAGACTTGCTTCTTAGTAGCTGACCTTGGGCAAGTTACATAAAGTCTATGAACCTCAGTTTCCAAATCTACAGAAAGAGGACACCATTAACCCCCAGCTCATAAGGTTGTCTGGAAGGACTGGCTTTGCACAGTGCTGAGCACATGGTAAGAGTACAACCTGAGTTAGTGCTGATTCTGGAATTAGAGTGCATTCATGAACATCCTCCTCATTTGTGAACTCACCACAGAAATGATGCAGTATTCCTCCTTTGAGGAGTAGTTTGCACTGGAAAAATTTGTAAGGAGACAGAGTAGCACTCAAATCCCAGCTGTGCTATTTCTAGCTCTGTGACACTGAGCAGTTGAAATGATCTTTTTGAGCCTCACCTTACTCATCTGTGCAATGGGGATAAGAATCTCAAGGTCATTGAAAGGAGAAAATGAGATAAAGATATTGGAAAGTGCAGTGCCCTGTATATGAGCTCAATAAATGTTGCTTCTCATGACTACATTTGGGGAAGTGAGACACAGGGAAGAAGACCTGCCCGGGAACACAAGTAGGGTCCCCAGAGAGCAAGGGAGCACGTCTGGCCCATGCACTTTCCATTCTGTCTTACAGTGTCTGAGGACTATATTCTCCTTTCTCCAGAGGTCACAACCTGTGCCCTAAGCCATCCGCATCATCTGCAGTGCTATTATCAGTCCTTCTCAAGTTCTCTCCTCCTTTACCGTGGAGATTAGAAACAGGGAAAGGAAGCCTCATGATGACATGCAGCTGGCCCTGGGGTTTCTGGATCAGAACCAAATTTCATGGTTATGGAATAGATGTCAATTTGCTGGCTGTGTGACATTGGGCAAATTACTCCATCCCGCTGAGCTGCAATTTCCTCCTGTGTAAAAAGAAAATGACACCCCTTGCAGGGTGAGCGGCGAAGTCGAGTCATCCTGACTCCCCCGCCCATGCTTTTAACTCTGATCCTACCTCAAGTTTAGCGGCTGTCCAGTCCCCTGGCCATGTGGGGGACAGTTAAGATAATGGTGGGGAGTAAGAACAGAACCTACATTTCAGGTGTATGAGGCTAACTTCAAAAATTGGAGATTTGGGCTAAGATATGAGACAAGATAATACCTCGTGCAGGTAGGTATTTTATTCAAAGTAGTCCACAAAGCATTAGTCTTGTTTTTGTTTTCCATACCTATAAGCCTCTAGCAGAAGCTGTAGCCTGCAGATCAAATCCAGCCTGCTGCCTATTTTTGTGAATACAGTTTTACTGGAGCGTAGCCATGCCCATTTGTTGATGTACTACATATAGCTGTTTTCTCACTGTTGTGACAGAGATGAGTAGCTGCAACAGAGACCATGCAGGTCACAGAGGCTAAAATATTTACTATATGATTCTTTGCAAATAAAGTTTGCAATCCTGCTAGAGGGTAAATACCACTTAAGTTTTAATACTAATAATTATAATAATACCTTATGCTATTTTGTGCTTGATCTTTGCCAAGTACTCTTCTAGGGGCTTTATATGTGCTAATTTAATACCTGCACCAATCCCATGGCACACACACACACACTCACAACCTATTATTTCCACTTTTTATGAATGAGGAAACTGAGGCAGAAAGAGATTAAGTAACTTGCTCAAGGTAAGTGATAACTAGGATTCTAACTTATGTAAAGTAGTAGACTTCTTTAGAAACGTTCACATCCATTTTCTTTCCTGATCCACTTAGTCACTGATGATATGAAAGAGAATTTTAGGTGATCCACAACACATTAAGAAACACCCGTTACTTGGGGGGAGGGTAGAATTCAGTGATAGCGTGTGTGCTTAGCATACACGAGGTCCTGGGTTCAATCCCCAGTACCTCCGTTAAAAAATAAATAAAACCTAATTACCTCTCCCCCCCACAAAAAAAGATAAAACAAAACAAAACAGATTAGAGAATTCAGTAAGGTGGCTGGGTGCAAAGTTAATGTGTAAAAATTCATTGCTTTGTACAAGCACCTACCAGTTAGAAGATACAGTTGGCCTAATCAAAAAGAGAGAAAGAAGGAAAGAAGGAAAGAAAGAAAGAAGGAAAGAAAGAAAGAAAGAAAGAAAGAAAGAAAGAAAGAAAGAAAGAAAGAAAGAAAGGAAGGAAGGAAGGAAGGAAGAAAGGAAGAAAGGAAGAAAGGAAGAAAAGCAAAAACCAAAAAACCCGCAAAACAAAAATTTTTTTTAAAAATCCTCTACTATGGTTAAAAAAAAAGCTATTCCTCTTTGGATTCTCTCTAACATTACAACTCTCCTTTTTAGAAGAAAGAATGAGTGGTCTCTTCACGTATAACTTGCTAAAATTTAACTGTATTGTTTTGTTTCATAGCATTTATTTTTATAGTTGCCTTTTATTTGTGGCAAATGATCCTTGCTTTCCTTTTACGGCAGTTTCCTTTCAAAATACATTTATTTAGGAATAAAAAATAGAGTCAATTCAATTATTAAAGAACCCATGTTAATAAAGGTACAGATGGTATGTAAATATGACAAAAATCTTGACAATGGCAAAGAAAGAAATGACAGAGACTGAAGCAGTGGCCCAGGACTCAGGCTACCCGGGCCTCATCCTAGCCAGCCGCAGTGTGGTATGTGGCCGTGGACACACCAGTGTCCCCTCCAAGCCTCAGGTTCCTTCTCTACTGAGGGAGGGAGTTGAATTAAATTGTCTCTAACATTCTATGGCATTCCAGTTTATTCTTTCTGGCCTGGAATTCACTGTACCTTCCCTTAAGCCAAGATTAAATTAGACTTGTTAGATATCCCTCCTTTCAAAGCCTGTAAACAAAAAGGACTCGATGGCGCTCCTACACCTCTCCCTCTTAGCGTAAGCCCGTAAATTCCCAGCTAGGTTTCTGCAGGAAAAGGTGAGGAGACAAATACATACAGCACAGGACTCAATTTGTGCTTCTGGCCTAGAAATTAAACTGGTCCAGGTTGGTCCAGGACATTTACCAGGAGGAAGAGCAAGTCCCTGACATTTCCTGGCCCAGAGTTATTTCACCTGAGCCCGACAGGCCTGGCTTGATGGGCTTTCTCCCCCTGGAGGGAAGGCTCTGTGTCTGCTCACCCAGAGACAATCGTGGTCATAAGCTTACAATGGCTGGAAGGAAAAGAGAAGGGTTTTTATTAGAACACACATGATGGAGCACTTCAGATGGGCTCCAAGCCTATATGAAATCATCCTGCTCAGTAGTGGCAAGAGTGGAAAGACCCATTCTTCTTCCCTTAAAGGAGACTTGGGAGTGGAGCAGCACTCCAGGATGGGACAGGGGAGGTAACCTATTTACAGCACACGGCTGTATTTAGTTCTTTCCCCCACCCATATCAATCCTGAGAGATAGGCGTGATCGACATTATCATCATTGTCATTTATCATTCACTGTATGACACTTTATTGTATAGAGGAAAAAAATTAAGACTCAAAACGGCTGCAGTCCCCTCTAACTTCCATGCAGTCCTAATAGGTGTAGGTGTTATCATTCCCTATTTTGTATGTAAGGAACCTGAGATTCAGGGAGGTGAATTCATCCAGCTAGTAGTAAGTGACAGAGTCAGGATTTGAACTTGGGTCTGACTCTCTGCAAGTCTTTTTCCTGTACTTCCTCTCATGCAGGCCTCAGGAAACCTTGACTTACGGCCTTTTAGCATTTAGCGGGAGACAGGGAGGGAGGGTGAAGGCCGGCAGGCTGGATTCCAGGGCAGCTGATAGTAAGAGAAGGCAAGGGGGGTGGTTCCCCGCTCCTGTCACATCTTCACAAGGGTACCAACTCCACCCAACAACATTGTTATTTTTCATTCCTCACATAGGCCAAAAATTCCTACACAGTCAACACAAGGCACATTTTCCCCCAGCCATGCACGTAGATAGATTTGAAACCATCTGTCAGTCCTCCCCAGTAACAGCTGATGGAGTATCTGTGGCCCAAAGCCTCCTGGGTCCCTCCCACCACCGCCAGCAAGGAGCAGGTTAAGAGCCATGTTGTCTGTCTTGGTTAAAATTCTTTCCCATAGGCTCTTACTTAAGCTCCATACCCAGTCTGTGAAGCCCAAGTTATCTGAGGTGGCACCACCTCTGCAGGGAGTCTCCATCCACAGAGTGCACTGTCAGTGTTCCAGCTGGAACCCTCACATCCCCTTCACCATTTCTGTCATCATCCTTCAGCCAGCTTCTGTGTGCTCTGCTTCTGATGACTCGCACCTGCTACTTTCTGCAGAGGCCTGCATTGGGCCACTGTGTCTGCTCTGCCCTCACTTCCAGAGGAAGTGCCTGGGAACCAATGACCAACGAGGGCAGGACTATGAAAACCCATCTCTCTTGCTGCAAGTCAGGGCCAAATCCAAGGTGTCATTTATGGTCCAGAGCTCCCCCTGGGAACAGACTGGGATTGAGCCTGAAATCACTCCTTTGCTTGGCCTCTTCCCCATCCCATTCTGCTACCCACACTCACTCACCAGTTTCTCCTTGGAGCATTCCCTTAATAAATCACACGCAAGCACAGTATCATCTCAGGATCTCCTTCTGGGAAACCTGCCCTAAGACGCTGTCTCTCATCCATCATCTATCTTCTCTTGCTCCATGCCCACAGACTATATTCCCTTGAATAAACGTCCCCTCCCCGCCATCATCTGCGGCAGTCTGCCTTATGGAAGTTTGTCTTATGGATAAGACATGGTAAATAGAAGTGTCACTGTTCAAAGTTATTTACTCTAGCAAGAGGTTTCTAGGCAATAGTAAGCTCAACCTGGTAGTGTTCATGTCCATCTTACACGCAAAGCCTTTTAAATTAGGGGATTTCACTACACGTAACTGTGACCTCATCCCATTCCTTTCATAGAAAGAGAAAAATAAGAAACTTAGGATTTTCTTTCTTTCTTTTTTTTTTTTTTTGTTTTTTTGGTTCATCCACTTATTAACTTTTGATAAGTGATATAACCTTTATTTTATTTTAGGAAGTAAATATTTTTCCCTGCTTATTAAGGTCGTATACCTATATCCTTTGTGGAAAACAATTAGAAAATTTAGAAAAATATAATCCATACCCCCCTACCTCAACCAGTGCTTTTTGGCCTATTTCTACCCGATAGTTTTTTTTCCATGCAGCTGCTCTTAAATAAATGTGACACATCGTGTCACACTCACCCATCACCTCATGCCCATCACCTGGTTCTCTTCTCCCTGCAGGCACATGGGACAATTATTCTTCCTTTCCTCCTCCATATTAGGCATGGTCATATGACTTCATTTGGCCAATTAAATGTGAGCAGTGTATTTAAGAGCTGGTGTGCCGTTCTCCATGCCCTCTTCCCTCGCTAAGGTCAACACTGAAGCTTCAAGTTGAGATGGTGGCTACTCCATCACTCTGGGTACCTGAAAGACTATGATATTGGAGCCCCCTGCCAACCCAAAATGGGCATGTAACATGGGCAAGAAATAACCTGTTGTTTTAAACCATTAGAATTCAATGGATGTATTAGTTTACTAGTGCTGCTGTGACAAAGTGTCACAAATGAGGTGGCTTAACACTAGAAACTTATTGTCTCACAGTTCTGGAGGTTGGAGGTTCAAAGTCAAGATGATGGCATGGCTTGGTCCCTTCCAAGGGCTGTGAAGAATCTGTTCTAGGCGTCTCTGCTGGATTCTGGTGGTTTACTACTGATCTTTGGCATTCCTTGGCTTATAGAAGCATCACCCCCATCTCTGCCTTCATTTTCACCTGGCATCCTGTGAGTGTACATGTTTGTGTCCAAATGTCTTCCTTTTGGCAGAGGGGGAGGCTAATAACATTGCTGATGGAACTTATTATAGAGGGATAACCAAACAAAGTGTGTGTCTCAAAACCAGTGTTAAATCAATCTCAAAAATGTCTTCCTTTTAGTAAGGACACCAGTCACATTTAATTAGGGCCTACCCTAATGACCTCATCTTAACTAATTATGTATGTAATGACCCTACTTTCAAATCAGGTTCCATTCTGAGGTACTGGGAGGTTAGGACTTCTACTGAGGGAGTAGGATTGGGGCAGTGGGACACAATTCAACCCCTAACAATGGATGTTTATTACAACAGTGCATCTTAGCCCATATTCACCAGTATAGCCAATATATCATCCTTCTCATGCTGCTTTTTAACATCCTATTTTCACTTCATTTCTCTTTTTTCTTTTTGTGGGGTGGGTGGTGGGGAGAGGTAATTAGGCTTATTTATTTATTTTTAATAGAGGTACTGGGGATTGTAACCAGGACCTTGTGCATGCTAAGCACGTGCTCTACCACTGAGCTGTACCTTCCCCCGACTTTATGAGGTTAAGTAACTTTCCCAGGTCACAAAACTGATAGGAGGGAGAACTGGAATCCTAATCCCAGTTTTTCTGATTCAAAAGAGTGTGCTTTCGACTAGTCTTCAGAGGCTGACTTGTGGCAGTCCAAGTGCTCTGCAGCTCACCACAGACCCCACCACTCCCTGTTGTACCACAGACATGGAGGGTCAGTACTGGTTGTCTTTGGGCTTGGCCTGTTAACGTTCCTACACAGCCCAATTTACATATTTATATTATTTGTTTTCTCCCTGTGGGACTGCATTTGCACCCTCGCATTATGCTATAGTTTCTCTATAATAAAGATTAAAAGGGTAACTCATGACCTTGCCCATCACCCAAAACTCTAGAGTCATTAGGACAATCTGAGCCACTCTCCCCCTAAACCCCACTTGTCTATAACTCTCTCCTCCCACTTTCTGAGCCCAGACCCAGGGACTAGTTCCCCATCACCCATCTGGTACCTATTTTCTGCTAAGCAAATTTCCCCTCAAAGGAATGAGCCAGGAATAAAAATATTTGATCGATTCCAGCAAATGGGTTGTCAGGTAACGGCAGCTCCTTCTGTGTACATCCTTTATAGAAGAATCTCCCCATTACAAGGGACTCAATCAAATGGCAACTTTCTCTCATTCCTGATATTCGCATCTCCCAGTGCAGAGAAAAGAAGAACCCCTGCTTTGTGAAGCTTATGCCCAGACAGAGAATCACAGAAGCTCTTCAATCACTTACTGCTTTTTCCCTCTTGCTATTCCCATTGAGCATGATGTCTTTTTATCCAACACCAAGGGGCTTTGTGTGTGTGCTACTCCTCATTAATTTGATCACAGAGGGCAGATCTAAGATGTGATTCAAGTAAATGAAAGGTTCTCCAGAAGCTATCCAGGTACAGGCATTCTTTTCTAAGCCCTCATCCGTGCCTTTGAATTCATTAGCTCAGAGCACACAGCACTTCCAAAGAGGCACGTAGACCATATATACACACCCTGGAGAGCCCGACTCTGCAGACTGGCACCAAGTCACCTCTCTCCAGCCCGAGTCGACAAGACACACGTTGTATTTACTCCAATTTTCTCATCAATTTTGCTGGCTGCCTGACAGCCTCTGCTTCCCCAGATTAGATTTCTGGAATTAGACTGATCTTAATGCTGCAGGAGAGCGGCAGACCCAAACCCCTACTTTCAGGCAAAAAAAATCCCCATCCCCGTTTTGCAGATGAAGGCAACTGAAGCTCAGCCAAGACTTTTCTTCACTTGCAGGTCAAGTGATTTGCCTAACCAGAAAAAAAAAAAACAAAAAAACAAAACCTCACCGAAACAACTCTCAGGCTGCCTGCCACGACGCTGCAGTGCACAGCATTGGTCCAGGATTTAGATGAGGTGTTTTAAAATGCAGCACTTACCCAGAAGGATTGCTATAATAAGCCATTAATGCTTTAGTGCAAATGAGTTTGATCAAATTGACTTTAGCCACCTGGCAGGGTCAGGAGGAACACAGAGAGATAAATTCTAGTGAGAGAAAGTGATTCAAAAAAGGCATCAAAGGCAGGAGTAATAAGGGGCCCAGAACCCCAGGAACATCAAATGGACACTGGGCTCCATGTAGGGGAATGAAATGGAGAGAGGCCAAGAGAACACAGGGTGATGGAGCCGACAACTCTTAATCACCTAATGGTCTTAGGGGGACATGAGATAATGCCAAACAAGCTGTGCAACCTTGAATGAGCCCCCTAAAAATCTCTGATCTCATAGCAACTATCAGAAGCAGATAATACTGGTTTACTTACCCAATGGCAGAGGGGTGAAATAAAAGATCCCTGAAGATCCCTTTCTCCAGGAAGGTTCTGTGAATCAGAGTGACATCCAGTCAGTGAAGAAATCCTCTGGTTTAACCCTTCTGAGCCTTAGCATCATCTTGAGAGCCAGGTAGGCTTTGTCTCAGTTCTGAGCTCCACCACTGCACCACTCACTGGGCCACCTCGGATGAGTCTAACTCTCTCTGAGCTTCAGGTTTCTCATCTACAAATAAATAAATCATAAAACTTGCCTCACTGGGTTGTTGGGAGGTTGCAATAGGACAATGTATGTAAATCACTTAGTACTGTATTGCGTACAAAATAAACCCTCAGAAGTTCCTACTGTGTCACATAGGGAACTATGTTCAATACCTTGTAAAGGCCTATAATGAAAAAGAATATGAAAAGGAATGTGTGTGTGTATGTATATATATATATCTCTCTGAATCACTATGCTGTACACCAGAAATTAGCACAACATAGTAAATCGACTATAGTTCAATAAAAAAATTCCTATCAAAAACAAAAACCAAGCAAAAAATAATTCCTCAGCAATAACAACTTAGCTTCCCTTCCATCATCAACACTCCCGCCGTCAGCACCATCATGTCACCCCCACCAGTGATTGCGTGCCTCCTGGTGGGTGGAGGTCAGCAATATCATGGTGAAGGGGGTGGGTTCTAGAGTCAGACCACCCTGGTCTCAAATATGGGCTCTACTGGGAACCAGATAGCCTGTCTTGGACAAGTTATTTATGCTCAGCTTCAGTTCCCTCATGTGTAAATGGGAATAATAAAAGTGCCTTCCACAAAGGGGAGGATTAAGTGGGACGATGCTTGTAACTTGCTGAGGGTGGCGCCTGGCACACAGTAAGAGTCCAGTAAAATGGAAGACGGAGACCCCCAAACTCCCTTTCTTATCCTCTGCCTTTCTCTCTACTTCTCTTTTTTTGTGTGACAGATGTGGTTGAGTAGGGAGAACAAAATCCAGCTCTGTGGATGATCAGAGTAGATGCAAAAAACCTTGCTTTTCAACCGGCGAGACAAAGAAGACCCCCGTGAGCCAGCTCAAGGAGTCAAATCTGGTTTCATCCAGCTCTTGTAGTAGTATTCTGACTTTTAGGCTGCGGTACAGAAAATTAACTGTCCCCTTCGGAGTGGAACTGGAGAAGATAAAGAGGGCTAAAGAGCTCTGAACAATGGCTAATCTTCTAATTAGCACTTCAGAGAGAAGTGGTAACAGAAATCCACTCTCAGCCATCAGCCCCAGGGAGCCGGCAGGGTCTGAACAGTGTTTTCCTGGAATCCCACTCAAAGTCATTGGGCTCCTGCCTTCTAAGTTGGTGTCTCCCTCCTGGAGCATTCCCTTTGTCCCTCTCTCTTATTATCCTCTCTTTGTTCTTTTTTACCTTTTTCTACCTTCCTGCTCCATTCTGACTCTCAGAACTAGCCACCCCTTTCCAGCTCTTTCTCTCACGACTGCCATTATATGGGGTGCATGTAATTGGGTGTTTGTTCCTTCATTCATGAGACATTTCCTGAATACTTACTAAGTGCTGAGGATACAGAAAAGAATAAGACGGCCTCTTTGTTCTCAAGGAGATAGGCTAACAGACAATGGGCAGTGCTTCCAAACAACCACAGTTGCTTCAGCAAGTGCTTTTCCAGAAGTATACATGGGGTGGGTGTATACATGAAGGGCCAAATTCTGGCTAAGTCAGGCAGAGAAAGCTATCCCAGAGGAGCAGTTCCTGGGCCTGAAACATGAGGAATAAGTCTAGGCTTTTAAATAGTAGGATTGTTACGGAAACGACAGGCCAGTCAAGAAACAAGCACCACTCGGAGGGTTGGAGTACTCAGATGTATTACGCCTGCGGGCTCAGAGGGGCTTCTGCTCTGAAGCTCTGAGCACCTCCAAGACGTGCGCATGAGGTTTTATAGGGTGAAGTACAAGCTTGGGGTATTTGGCCAATAGGCATGGAATAGCTTTAGCAGCATTATCATCACAAAAGTGGGGGCAGGGAGGCAGCAAACCAACATTCCAAAGCCAGATATGTATCTTTGAAAACCCAGCTGGCTAGCAAAAAACATGAAGAGCAAACCAACACTAATTAATTAACTTAGATTTACAAGTTAGTCCAGCAGAACTCAGATCAGTATTCCGATACTTAGATTTGTGAGTTATCCTGCCAGCCCAGCCCAGCCTCTCCTTCACATTCCTAGACTTGTGAGTTATCTTGTTAGACCAGCCCAGCTTTTCCTTCACAGGATCATTCCATTAACTGTAGTTCTTGGTCTCCATCCACCCAGCTGTGACTTAGACGTGCTTTTGTCACACCAGAACCATATTCCTAAACTAACCAACTGAGTTGTTTTGGATATTTGTATAACCCTCAGTTTTTCCCTCTCTGTGTCAGTGACCCAAGTAAGAAAAGGAGCTTTCCCTCCTTTGGAGCTCCTTAATCCCAGAGATCAAATAAGGAGAGGTGAGTGGGAAACTGACCAGGGGAGTGTTGCGTGAACTCACTGATAAGGCTCCTCACTCATGATACCTAAAGAATGAGGGTCCTCTGCCTCACAATCTGTAGGCTTTATTCCCTGTGATTAAGGCAAGGTTGTCAAAATAACCTAATGCCTTCCGTCCCCTTTCCCTCTCCAAGGCCAGAGCTAGTGAGTAAGAGAGGCATGGACTTGAAAGCCAGACTTCTCCTTACCCAACCATTGATCTGTCCTCACTCTCACCAGATCAATGGTTGGAGCAACTTCTGAGTGACAGCTCACAGAGATAGCATGTTACATTTGAGCCATTTGGGTTTTGAAGCCTTTTAAGTTTGTCAAAACAATGCCACCACCCCCTGCTGTGTCTCTGGCATAATAACATAATAGCATAAGCTTGAGTAGGGCAAATTTTGACTCAATGTCCATGTGATCATATGAACATACGGGGATTAAAGGAGACAGAGTTTTTTTTTTCTTTCTCTTTTCTTTTTTTTAAAACATTTTTTATTGAGTTATAATCATTTTACAATGTTCTGTCAAATTCCAGTGTCGAGATTTCTTTCTTTTTTTTTTTTTAATTCTTAACAAATAAAGGGAGTTTTGGTCTAATTTTCCCTCTGATTCAATGCCACGCACCAGCAAATCTGGATCTAAGAAGGTCCCAGTTTATCTTAAAGTATTAAGGATTTAGTAAAGCAAAGAAAAATTCACTCCCAGGGTTTAGAGGAAATGGAATAATATCCAATTGCCTCTATCAGTGTGGGGACCGTAAATGCCTTATTTACTGCTGTATTCCACGGATTTGCCCAGGGCCTGACATGTGGTAGAGAATATTTGTTAAAGGAATCTCTCCACACACCCCCCCATGCCATATGAATTTTCTCCCCATTCCTGGCAGTGTTGTCATCCATGCCACCTCCTCAGGTTTCTAGGGAGCTGCTTTGGATGATCCATCTTTATGTTATATCTGAGTAGTTTTCCATCTTGCAGCTGAAACCATTTATTTGTCAATCTTATACTTGTATGGAAGGACTATCTGGGCCAAGCATCCAATTAGGGACAGAAGTGCAAAGATAAGAGACATATGGGAGAGGCCCTTGACGAGATGACAGTGTAGTAGAGGAGACAGGGACGTGGACATCTAGAATCAAGGGAACAAGCCTGGGCAGGGATGAGTAAAGACGGAAACAGGAAGAAGAGGACACATCCTCAAGGCAGCCTGATCAAAAGGTTTAGAAAAGAGAATTATCTGGTTTGTGGAGTTCAGAGGTTAAGAGTGTGGACCAGTAAAAGAACTCTGAAAGGAGTGGCTTTGGAGTTGGGTACATAGGCTGCCTGGAAACAAGTTAATTAGGACTAGGATCCCTCCCAATTTGCACAACGAGAGGGCTGCACCCAGACTCAGCTCTCCACAGGACTGATGGCTTCCTTCATCTGGTAGGGAGGACTCCAACATTCTATGGACCTCAAGTGCAAGTGCTGGGCAGCTGGTATCCTACCCTAGACTATTCCTATTAGGGGTTGGCACCCCACGTTTGGACTGATGACACCAAGCAGCCCGTGTGTTTCTTGGCCAAGGCTGTTTTCTCACTTTTGCCCTATAAATGGGAGAGGAACAGGGTCCCTGCTGGAAATCAGACCCTCACTGTATGCCTGGCAAGGGCTTCTCTCTGTGGGGCAGAGAAGTGCCAGCTATGTAAGCTTTCCTTTTCCCTAGTAAAGCCTATTTCTTAACCACAAGCAATTGATCCCAAACCCTGATGCATAGCCAACAGAGACCAGGAAGAAGTCCACCTCCTATGATATGGCCTGGGGGAACATGCAGAGACAGGCAGGAACAGCACCCCAGAGTGAGTAGGACACGAACTGGCAGAAATGGGGAATATGGTGAAGAAGAGGGGACAGCTTGTGCTGGGAGTCTCAGGATGTAGGCCAGCAAGGTGGCTCATGCAGGGCCTTTGTGCCAGACTGCTGCTGTCTCTGCCAGCCTGCCTGCTGTCTTCCTTTTTTTTTTTTTTTTTTTTTTGGTAGCAGTACATTAATATTTCTTTGGGGAAACTTGCTTCTCCATAGCATGCAGTCTGGTGGGCCTGTCAGTCTGGACATATACTGGCCAGGAGAGAGCTGATCCACACCATCAGAATCTCTCAGGAATTTAAACCCATGAGTAGAAAGACACAGAGACTGAAAACCACAGCACCAACTCACCAGATGGACTCCCCAGGGAGTGAGTTTGCTTCTGCCCTGGATCCCTGAGCTGTCTTTGCTTTTTTTGATTCTGTCAGCCCCAGAGCCTTTCATTAGGCCCCCTTTGGCCTGAGTTAGCCTGAGTCAGTCTGGCAGCTTGGAAATAAAGAGCCTTAACAGACAGCTGAGAGTGCCAGGCTGTGGCAAATAGTGCCAGCCCAGGGCACAAGGAGTGTCAGAATCCATGCCCTGTATGGAGCTGGGCAGTTCCCTCACACAGTCCCCCTGAAGTGGCCCAGCTGGAACACCCTAGAGACACTGAAAGCTGAGGCTCAGAGGACGAGGTCCTCCCTGCCTTCCACTATGAACTCAGCCTCCTGTTGGGGATGTTCAATTAGAGAGAGAGGTGTTGGCGATCAGGGTTGTTTCTTTATCTTCCCAACTCCAAGCCACCAATGAAGCTTGATAAAGAAATCAAAGTTCTCTGTGTGTGTGTGTGAGTGTGTATATGTATGCCGAAGTGTCCCTTGGATGATATTCTAAGAAGCTGTGCAATTTTTTTGTCATCGTCAATTTGCGAGCATTGTTCTTGTTGATAAAATTCAAACCTGCCACATCCTCTGGAGTCTGGTGACAAGCATGTCCCCTGGAGCGCTGCCTGGGATCAGGCTTGCCCTGACTCCGCCCTGCTTTTCCGAGGAGCATCTGGTGCAGGGGAGATACCTGGCATGATCCTGAGGGGAGGCCCTCCTGAGCAGAAGCCTTCAATCTTCACATTTACCTGCCTAGAGGCAACGAGCTGCACTCACCCATCCCCTCCCCAGATTTTATTCCCCTGAGTAGAAAGAAGGAAGGAAATGACCCAAGACAATGAATCAAGGAGATGTGATATATACGATGGAATATTACTCAGCCATAAAAAAGAATGCAATCCTGCCACTTGTAGTGACCTGGATGGACCTAGAAAATATTATGCTTAGTGAAATAAGTCAAACAGAGAAAGACAAATACTGTATGGAATCACTTACATGTGGAATCTAAAAAATAATACAGATGAACATATATGCAAAACAGAAACAGACTCACAGATATAGAAAACGAACTTGTGGTTACCAAAGGGGAGAGGAAAGGAGGGAGGGACAAGTTAGGGATATGAGATTAACAGAAACAAACTACTATATATAAAGTAGATAAGCAATAAGAATATACTATATAGCATAGGGAGTTATACCCATTATCTTGTGATAAACTATAATGGAATATAACCTGCAAAAAATACTGAATCACTATACCGTCCACGTGAAACTAACACAATATTGTAAATCAATTATATTTCAATTAAAAAAAAAGAAGGAAGGAACCACATTTGGATTTTCAGGAGCCCAAGAGACGTTAATGCCAAAAGTCTTGAGAAAACTGAGCAGACACTGGGTCTCTAACCACTTGATTTTGGGGGCTCTAACTCCTGGATATTGTGTGCAATCAGCAGCCGGGAGCCTCGCTCCTGAGCATAGCAGTTTTAGCCATCAAGGAGAGCCGTCATGGAGCCTGCTGTCATCTTACCAAACCTGCACTCCTGACCAGACGGGTACAGAAATTAAATCCAGGTGAGGAAAGACACAGGTCTCCTGCTATTAAATATATGGTCTTATTAATGCAGTTTTTTTTTTTCAATCATCATAGAATCTCAAAGCCAGAAGCAATGTTAAAGGTCATCTACTTCAAGCCTTTATCTAATCCCCTCAAGTTAAAAAACATATATACATGGATACATATGTACCAAATGCTTCCAGGCACATACTAAGTAGACTTCTGAGTCGAGGCAACATCCCTCCTCAGTAGCCACTGTTATTCCCTCCACTGTACAGACTAGGAATGTGAAGCCCAGAGGTTTCCGTCATTCGCTCCAGGTTCTGCAGGGAGTAGGTAGTAGAATTTCTTCAGAGATAGTGGCCTGGCAGCTCTTGGCCAGACCTTACTTGTTTATGTGTTTTTAATTTTCCAATATATTGTCAGTCATTTAAAATTGAGAGTTTGACATTAAAAATACCCAGGTTTCTCCAGTTTTCCCTGAGAAGTCAGAAGGCCTGGCCCCACTGGACTGTGGGCACATTTCTCCACGGCAAGGAAGGGCTGTAGCTGAGTAATGGTCGCCCCTTCAGACACAAATCAGATCATGTCGGTAACAACCTTCAGCTTTCCAATGGCACCTAATCACACTTGGAGTAAAATCCGAAGTCCTCACTGTAGCTCCCAGGGCCCATAGGCCCAGCCCCTGGTGTCTGCTGCATCCTCATCTCATCTGCTCCCTGTGCTCCACCAAACTGGGATCCTCTCCCATACTTGGGCTTAAAACGCTCTCTCCTTGGGCTCTCTGCCCTTGCTGTCTGCTCCGCTGAGAAAGCTGTTTCTTCTACTCTTCTCATTTCTGACTTGTGCTGAGCCTTTAGATTAAATGTTGTTTCCTGGGAGAGACCTTCTCGACCCTGTGGTAGGCAGAATGATGCCTAATCCTCCAGCCCCCACAAGATGTCCACATCCTAATCCCTGAAACCTGTCACCATGTTACCTTACATGGCAAAGGTACTTTGCAGGTATGATTAAGGATCTTGAGATGGGGAGGTTATCCTGGTGGGCCCAGTGTAATCACAGAGATCTCTGTGAGAGGGAGATGGGAGGACCAGAGTCAGAGAGGAGATGTGACAATAGGCACAGAGGTTGGCATGATTCTAGGAAGGGATGACAAGCAAGGTATGTGAGAAGCCTCCAGAAGCCGGCAGGGGCAAGGGAACATCCCCCTAGCACCTCCAGAAGGAAAGCAGCCCCCAGACTCCTCAACCTTAGCTCAAAAGACTGGTTTTGAGCTTCACCTCCTTAACTTTAAGAGAGTACATTTGTGTTGTTTTCGGCCACTAGGCTTGTGTTGATTTGTTACAGCAGCAATAGGAAACCTACACAATCACTTATTCTAAAATACTCCCTTCACGCTCATTAGTTTCCAACTTAGTCCTTTGTTCATGTCCTTCCATGCATTTATCGCAACTTGAAATCACTTTGATTATTTGCTTAGCTTTGGTCCCTTTGGCCGCTGAACCAGAAGTCCCAAGAGAACTGTGTCCAGCACACTCTAGAAACCCGGCAGACATTTATTGAAAGGCTAAATTCGTTATTGAATAATTGACCTTATTATTCATCCCAGGTGCCTTCGTCTGACCACACTGAGGTTGAAAATGTCCCTATTTAATGGTGGAACTTAGGCTTGAACTCAGCCAGGTGCAAGTATTTTTCTGAGACATAAGAAACAATTAGAGCTTTTAAGGAAATTAGGCAGCAAGCTCAATGGCAAAACAGGCAATGAGCCCAATATAAATTCATTTTCTGTTTCCTACATCCTTGCTACTCTCAGCATCACCTGGGAACTTGTTAGAAATGCAGAATATCAGGCCTCACCTCAGACCCACTGAATCAGAATCTGCATTTTAACAAGGTGCCCAGGAAATCCGTATGCGTATTAAAGATTTAGAAAAGCTGCACTACATTTTGGTTGGGGGTGGCACTTTTCCGAAGGACATGCTACAGTTATGTTTGCCACAGGCAGGTACAATAAGCATTAGCTACTCCATCATAGCCTGTATTGGCTGGTAATTTTACCTAAATTCTGTCAGTCTGGCTAGGATTACTTCTGTATCAGTAGGAAGTGACAGGTGCATAAGTCCTCTCCAGAAGCCTGAGTGAGCCCCTGACTCAATAGCTCTTTGCTGCCATTCCATCACCTGCTCCCTGACCTGAATTCTCTGACTCTGCTGATGATCCCCTCAGTCCCATCTTTCCACCCCAGCCACCTGCCAAGTCTGTGGAGACAGGCAAACAGATATTGAGTTTTCACCCACAAGTCCAGTAAGAACCAGGCCTAATCAGTAGAAGAAGCCCCTTACTACAAACGGTGGTGATGGCGGGGTCTGGCTTTGTTGAATCTTGCCCTGCATCTTTCTTCCAGGGAGTGGAAGAAGCTAGTAACTCCTGAGGGCTTTGAGGCAACTGGGTCTGGAGTTGGAGACAGTATAAAGATCGGTGGTTGCCAAGAGTTAGGGAAGAAATAGGTGGAGCACAAGGGATTCTCAGGGCAGTGAAACTATCCTGTTTGATACTGGAATGGTGGATACATGTTGTTATATATTTGTCAAAACCCACATAATGCACAATGCCAAGAGTGTACCATAATGTAAACAATGGACTGTAGTAAATAACAAGGTATCAATACTGACACATCAAATGTACCACACTAATGCAAGATGCTAATATTAGGGGGAACTGTTGGGGGAGGGGGCAAAGATAATGGAGTATATGGAAACGCTCTATGCTTTTCACTCAATTTTTCTATAAACCTAAAACTCCTCTAAAAATAAGATCTATTAAAAGTAATAATAAAAGAGGGGAAAATGCATACCACTTTGGTTTAAATCTGGGTTAGGCACTGAAAAATTGGGAGATCATAGGCAGGTTACTTAATCTCTCAGCCTCAGTTTACTCAGTGTAATATGAGGCTATTATTAAGTACCTCATAGGACTGTTGTGAAAGACAAGTTAAGGCATGAAGAGAGTAGTGTAGTTCCTAGAATCATGCTGTAAGCACAGGATAAGTGTTAGCCTTGGGGATTGGGCAGTAGAGGTGTTGTTTAATCGTTTTCTGTCAACACCCAAGAAGCCATGGAAATATCACATGCTGGGAAGCTGTTGCTCAGAATTCCCCTTCAATAGTCTTCAAATGGATGGTCATACAGGGAAGTTAGAGGCAGGAAGAGAAGTTAGGACATTATTCCAAGAGGACATGGCAGGAGAGATGGAGGAGAGGTAATGATGGAAGAGGTGTCAATCGGTGGCGAACATGGATGGGGTCTTGGGAGGGCAGTGGGGTGTCTTGTATGAAGACTGGATACATGAAGGTGAAGGCAGCCAGCACTGGAATCTTAAGCTGGTGAAAGAACCTGGCTGGATTCCTGAGACTGTTTACCTCTTCCTCTCTGGCTGAAGGCAGTCTTCATGTCGACCGCCATCAGAGGATCTTACATAATTTCCTTGCTCCAAAGCAGAAAATGGATTTTTACGCAGAAATTTACCTGCCAGCTGCACTGCTGCCTTGACATTTTAAGTGGTACCTGCCCTTCTATGTCAGACATTTCCCACAAATAAGAAAGTGACAAGCTTCCCTAATGGGCATTCAGCGTTCAGCCAAGTGAGAACCCTGCTAGGAGTAGGGACATGTGGTGCCTGCAGAGACAATGGGAGCACCAGCAGCAAACATATTTTGAGCAATTATCTTAGGGCCTTCCCACCCAGTGGCCTGTGCTCAGCCAAGCAAGATCTTCAGGAGGAAGGCTGAGCGGATGGGTGCTTCCTCCCCTCCGCCTGCTGAGTTACCAGAGCAAATTGCAGCAGGCAGATAGAACTGCCTTGCAATCGGCAAGACCAAGCTTCAGGGAGCACAAATGTTGGCCTTTTAGATTTGAAAATAAGTGAAGAAACATACTGGCATCAGCCTCTCATAGGAGAAAGAAATGTCACGTGGACCCATCTCGCCATCCCGTAATTGAATCCCCTCTGTGACGTTGTTGCCATAGACATCCCTAGCTATGACTCAAGTTTACTTCCAGTGATGGGGGGCAGACCACTGAACCAGGGCTTCCTGGGTCATTGGAGAATTTAGAGCTGCTCCATTAAGTTAGCCGGGGAATTCAAAACCCAAAGGAGAGAATTTGCTTGCTCTAAGTCACCCTGTGAGCTGGAGACTGACCTTCCTGGGTCTTCTAGAATGCAGTCTTGAGCATATTCATTAGGTACAACATGGTGGTTAAAAGGTAGGTTATGAGGTCAAAACTCAGCCTTTGCCCTGCCTGGGTCAAGCCATTTTTCTTTTCAAGTTCCAGTTTTCTTGACTAAAAAAATAGGGATTGTAATGGTACCTAACCTCCTGGGTTGTTGTAAGGATTAAATGAGAAAACGGATACCAAGTACTTGGCACTGTGCCTGGCATATAGCAAGTATACAAGGATAGTAGCTACTAAATATAATTAATATGATTCTTCTTATGTTTATGTACAGTCCCAGTAAAACATTAGGAAGTCGTATTTACCATCCTGACTGTTGACTGCTCATCATTTGGTTCTGTGTGGATCCCAGGGTCTCAGAGAACCAAGATTGACTTCTTTCAAGAAGACACACTGACAGGAAACAACTCAGGATGGCCAGGACCTCCCCTGTCTACCAATCTTTGCAGCGCTACCCTCCACCCCACAACCATCCATCTCCTTGACTGTGCACAGTGCAGTCTTTGAGATCTCCTCTGAGATTTCTATAAGCATATCAGTTATCAACACTTCAGTCAGCATATAGATGATTCCAAATATCAAGATATCAGGGAGGTGTCGATTCCTTGACACAATGCCAGGGTGGCTAAGATATTTGGGAAGATGGGGTGCAGCAAGTTTTTTTTTTTTTCCCCTGAGACCCAATTGTAAGGGAAATTGTAAGGCAAGGGAATAAAACAAACAAACCAAGAATAAAACCTTCCAGATGTCTGGCTTTCATTATCCTCCTTCCACAGAAAGCCCGCTGCTTATTAAAAGTTTGGGATGGGAAAACAAAGTTGGTAGCACTTCCAAAGAAAGTGATTGGAACAAAATAGGCACGTTTCATGCGACTGGTTGATCTGCCAGCTCCCTGTCTGTGGCACTGTCACAATTACAGCTATTCTTGTGGATGCAATTCATTATGGACCCATTATTCCCAAGAAGCAGAGAAGAACAAAAATCAAAGAGTTATCATCTGGCCGTGGTGCGTAGAACACAGCAGGCTGCCTGTTGGGCACATCCCAGGTGGCAATCAGAAACCAGAGATCAGGGACAAATATATGTTCCACTGAGCTCCTCTGTCCACCCAGATGAGATGATGCTATTTGCAACACGGAAGGAAGCCTGTTGGCCTTCTGGGCAATTTCCAGTCAGCTGGCCAACAGAGGAGGAGCTGCTGCCTAGAAAGAGAGGGGGGGTGCCACCCTCACTCCCAGAGCTCAGAGGAAGAGGGCAGTTACCAGCTGTGGAGCTCCCACTCTGTGCCAGCCCTGTGCCACATAGCTTATGTGCTGGGGCGGTGGTGGCGGTGGGGGGAGGTATTGTTAAACCCTATTTCCCAGAGGACAAACCTGAGGCTGAGAGAGACTGTTTATGACTCTTTCAGTGACAGAAACCCACTTCTGGCTATCTTAAATAAAAAAGGGAAAATATTGGCTCAAGTAACTAAAAGGTCCAGGGGTAAGGTGGTCTTCAAGTTCAGCTGGCTAGAGGGGCTCAAAGATATCATGACTGTCCATCTAGTGCCCTGGCTTTCCCTTTCCCTCTCTGGTGCCATCACCTCAGACAGGCTTTTCTTCTTGGTTGCAAGATGGAGGCCACAAACCCTTGGCTTCATCCTTCTAGCCTAGCAACCCCAGTAGAGCTTCTCTTCCTTAATAGTTCCAGTAAATTCCCAGAGCTGACACCCACCAGCCTGTCATAGGTCACATGCCCATCTCCAAAGCAAGCCCTGTGATCAGAGAGATGCAGTGTCCTGGCTGGTCAGGCCTCATTCAAGGGCCCAAAGCAGGAGCTGAAGGAAAGCCCACCCCTCTAATATCGCACAGACTGAGAGGCAGAGCAGGGATGATTCCTCTATAAAATTTGACTTGGCAGCATCCGGAGAGGGAGGAAAGGATACAGGCAGGCAACAAAAACCACTGTCCATTAATCGTACTGCTGACAAGTGGCCACCTTCTTCCCAGTCACTTAGGACAGTACCTAGCACACACCAAGTGCTTTATCAACCTGCTGCTCTGGAACCAAGCTATACTATAAGCAAAGACAATATTTTATGTTCCCACTGGGTTCCAAAGGAGAAGACCAGAAACATGCTGGGTGATTGAGACTCCAACCTGACACTTTCTCAAAATCAGCCATTTTCCCACCCCAGGGTGACTGGATGACCAGGAAGAAAGTCACCAGGGGTGTTTGGATGAGAAGACAGATTCCTTATCAACTTGCCCAAAGAACCCACATATTAAAATGTGTGTCTACTATGTTTAAGGCCTTATGCAGTGGGCTGAGAACAGAAAGAAATGTAACACGTAATAAATAGAGTATACAGGGCCAATGAAGCCATTATTTTTGCCATCAGGAGAGTAAAAAATAATTGAAATAGTTTGTTTTTTGTTTTTTTAAACAATAACAATTGCTAAACATGTACCACGTAATTTACACACATGGTTTCATTTACTCTTCACAACAAACCTGTGAGTTGTGTGATATTAAAGCAGCTATTTCATTCAGGCTTGGAGATGTTACATGGCTTACGCGGAAATTTAACATTTAGCAAATGGAAATTAAGCAAATGGAAAACCCAGAATTTGGGGCCCAGGGCCTCTGACTTGAAATTAGTGTTCTTGACCACGTGAAAAAAATCTATAGGAACTACCATTCTTGCCGGATGATGAAGATTTCGGAGAAGGTAGCATTTGAGGAGTGTTATCAGTCAGAAATTTTGGGGTATGAATGACAGAGAGCCCACTCATACTGGCTTACACAGAAATATAGGATTTTTCTTCTGTCTTGTGTAACTAAAAAAGCCCAAGGAGAGATGGAATTGTAAGCACAGGCTGATCCAGGGACCCATGTCAGCAGGACTCACTCTCCGTCTCTCTGTCCTTCTCTCTTCTGGGGGAGCTGTGTGAGCACTCGAGGCTGACATTCTCCTGGCCTAGCCACCTTGCTGGGAAAAGAGCATTACTGTTCCAAGAATTCCAACAAAAATTCCAGATCTGGGTCTTTAGACCTATGTTTGAGCTATATGCCCATCCTGGTGGCCAGAGATAACACTGATGACAGTCCCTGGAGTCCGAGGAGCAGGTGGACTAGCTTCACCAGAAGCATGGACTGAGAGTGGAGGAGGGTGTTTATCAATATAAAAGCAGGTTGCTAGTACCAACAGAAGGGTAAGAGAGAGGAGATCCTAAGACGAATCAATGGCTGCGTTAGGCATCTACTGTGTTTAAGAAACCACCCTAAAAGTGGTTAAAACCACCACTACTTATTTAGCACAGGATTCTGTAGATGGTGATTTGGGCTCACTCATGCATCTGTGAACAGACTCAGGGTCTACTTGGGGCTGACTGGTCTTGGGCCCTTGGTTGAGCCATCATCTCTGTTTCACAGCCAGCCCAGTCTCATATGTACAGAGGCAGAAGGTTTCCAAGAGAAGCAAAAGGGGTACAAGCACTTTCCAGGCCGCTGCTTGCATCATGTCTGCTAACATCCCACTGGCCAAAACCAGTCCTGAGCCCAGTGTCAGGATGGGAGGGCACTCAAAGTTATAGGCAAGAGGGCATGGATTCAAGGAGGGGAAGAATTTATGACTTTTCCTGAAATTTGCCCCTATGGTCATTTCAAACAGTATCAGAACAGTATCTGCCCCATAATAAACACACCGATCAAATAAAATCTTGTTGGATGAATGGCAAGGTTAGGATGAGGGAAGAGCAGCCCTCAGGAAGGCCTTCAAGCAGAGGAAATAGCATCAGCAAAGGCCCAGAGACAGTAAATGCAGGTCCATCTGCAGTGAGCATGTATGCTGTGGTGAAATCGAGGCTTAGAGAAGTGGTGAGACTTAAGGGCCATGTCAGGGTAAGCTGCCTTGATTGCTGAGTTTGGGATTTGGACTCTATTCTGTGTGTTTGGGGCAGTTGCTGAAGGTGTTTGAGCAGTGACATGATTTATTTAGCAAGTCCCTAACAGGATTTTTCCAGGTAGCTGTAGGCAGGGTGACACCCCTGGAGGACAAAATCCTGGGGGAGGAGGAGGGACAATGAAATCCTAGAAGGCACAGGGACAGAGCAGCAGCAGGGTCTACTGTGCTCCGGTGGGCCCCTAAACTGAGCTTCGAACTCCTTTTGCCTTGGTATATCCCAGACACTGAGCTTCTTCCTCCCTCCCTCAGGCTGCGAGGACCTGAACTCTGTATCCTGAGTGCCAGACAGATGCTGCTTGTTTCACACATTGGCTTGTATGTGGCCACCTCAGTGTCTTGGACTAGTTGGCTGCTGGTCCTCTCACCCCAGGTGTTTCTTGGTGGGTCTTTAATGCACTAGAGCCTCCCTGACAGGGAGATTTAGGCTCTAAGTTCCCAGCTACTGCTCTGTTCTGAAATCCAAACTTCCACTCACAACTAAACCATCCCAGTCTTTGCCAGCCCCTCTCATGTGATGCCAGAAAAAACTGAACACCCAAGACCTGACTGGGGTGTCGTTTCTGTGCAGAACCTCCCCAAACCCCTGTCCCAAGTTCAGCAGGCTTTGAAAATGGCTGTGATGGTTTATTTCTGTCTCCTGATTTGTCTCTCAATCATGATGCTTTGCAATTTGGACTTTTTTGTTTGTTACTTTGTTGGTATGTGTGTTTTAACAGAGACAAATGCTGGCCTGTGGTAAACAATAACAAACCCACAGGCCATGTTTGTCTTTTGAGAAACAATAAACATCACCTTCATATACCCAAAGGATATCCCACAGCGATCCTCAAGCAGCGCTGCAGATGAGCTGTGGTATAGGCTGCACCCATGGACCCCAGCTCACTGAGGCCAGATGTGGCTCCTGCAGCTCCCAGGGGCAGAATTTGGAAACTGCAGGTGTCTGAATTGCTGCCGTGGCTTATTCATACCCAATTTTCAGCTAATGGTGTCCTCTGGGATGGAAGACAAGAATCATAGCATATAGTGCAGGGCCCCATTCTGTCTAAATTTTAATTGTATATATTTTAACTCATTTAGTCTTCCCAAGAAACTGAAACAGAGAGAGGCTTGGGGACCTTTTGATAATAATGCTTTCTTCATGATAATCTTAAAACTGAAGCTAAAAATAAATGATTTTTTTTTTTTTTTGCTTTTAACAAAATGCGTTTAAGCACATGGAAAATGGTAATAAATCTTATAGGAAAGAGTAGGAGAAAGCTCAAGCATGACCTTTGTATTAGACCCTCAAGACCCCACCTACCCGCCTGCCCTCTCCACACTGGAGAAGTGTAGCTTACCACTTTGGGGGTCCCCCAGAGGTGACCATACCTATTCCTATCACATCATTTCTAAGGTAACGCTCATAACTGTTCATATTTCTATTTTGCTTGGTAGAAGTGAGCTTATCAGCATCTAGCACTGTGCCTGGCACATAGCAGATACTCAGCACTCGGTTGAAGACCAAGACTTAGAAGGGCCCTAGGTTCTAGCCAGAGCTCATAACTGCAATGAGTACAAGCACGCCATTGCCTGGACTGTGCGTCTATTTCCTCATAAGGAAAATTTTAGACAGAAGGCACTACTGATTAGCTTCAAATATGGTAAACTCAGAGAAGTTGTGTCTATGAAGTTCTGAGCTCAGAACTCGAAGATTGGGAAAGCATGTGTGCTAGGCTGTAGACGGGAACCAGCTTGCCTGGCTCCCCCGCCCACCATTGGCACAGTGTCTGGAAGTGAAGGCCCTCCCTCAGTGCTCATGCTGTGGGTCTGCGGCTGCCGCATGCAGCAGGATGTGTGACTGAGTTAGCAGTGACACTTCCCTGAATTGCTGCATCATCCAAAGGCTGCCAGGTGACAGCTGGCATCTTTGGCTGACACAGTGGACCAGACAGTGTGTGTTGCTCCAGGCACCCAGCTGGCTCTGGTTGGGAAGGACTGGTGAGGACTGCCTTCCTCCTCCTGGGTGTATTGGCTGGTAACACTGAGCAGGTGGGTGTGGGGTCATCAGTGACACTGGCTTAGAGATGATCATATCCCCAACATGGGAGTCAGGGATTGGTGGGGGGTGAGGCAGTCATCTGGATTCCTGACATTCTCATCTGAGGTCTTCTGCTGTACTGTGCCTTCTGGGTAACTGCCAAACAACTGGTTTTAAGTCACAGTTCCTTCTTCTGTGACATGGGGCCAGGCACCTGATTTCTCTGAGCTATGGTTTCCTTGCTGGAAAAAAGGAGGGGAAGGGGTGAGAGAAGTAAGAATAGGTACCTGGAAAGGTTGTTATAAGATTCCAAGATGAAACATGTCCTCTCCATACTCCAGCTAAACACCTGAACTCCTGGGTACCTATTCTCTCTGCAGAATCACTGGCCCTGATCACCCATCTCTCCCTATCATACAATCCTATTCTATTTTCTATGTAGCACTTACCACAGTCTGTTTAATTAAGCTTTAATTATTTGCTTGTAAAATATGTACTTTAAATATTTGTTTATAATATTAATGAATTAATTCAATGTTAAATTGTGTGGATCTCCCTGTCTAGAACACAAGTACCATGAGGGCACAGGCTTTGCCAGTCTTGATCTCTGCTATTTTTCCCAGCAATATCTGGCATATAGTAGGCATTTTAAAACTAAAAATTCAAAAAAATGAATGTTGAATGAATGAACTGTAACTTATTTTATAAACTCTAAAATGCTCCTTAGAACTTATGGATTATTATTGTTCTTAAGGTCAGACCAAGGGCTACAAATAAAACAGACATTCATGAGTTCAGGTGTTCAAGCAGCAAGCATGAAGGTCTACCAAGAAGATCGTTGGGGTACAATGCCAAGTGCACCCCAGCTAAAGTGCACAGAGATTACTCTCACGAGAGTTACCATCATCATTATCATCATGGTCACCGTTTATGCAATACTCAATGTCTGCTTGGCACTGCACTAAGAGAAGGAAAAACTATTACAGCAAGAAGAAGTATTTGCTCGCTCTTTATATCATCTATACATTTGCACACACTTATACAAATGTTGGAAGTTGGGTTCCTCCAGAAGTAGACCCTAAGACAAAGATCAGGGTGCACATAGCTTATTTGGAGGTAATCCTGGGAAGTGATGATAGGGAGTGGATTAAGAAAGACAGGGAAAGGAAAGAAGTCAACACTGGGTGTGATTGAGAGAATGACTGCTGTGGACAAGTGAGGCTCAAATCTGCTAGGCACCTTAGGGAGACAGCGTAGAACCTGCCTCAGAGTTGCCTCATCGAAAGAATGAAGAATCTGAGGGATCTATCCACCAAGTCCTGTCTACCACCCGACAAAGTCCACCTCCTGGCATTTCTGTCCTGCCCACATGCAAGCTGAGCAAGGTCTTTAGACAAAAAGTCACAAGTGTACCAGTGAAGAAGCAAAAGAAGTGGCAATTTGGGACAGTGAGTGCCCAAGGGCTACGGGCGGAACAAAGACAGTGTCTGCTACACCATCTAAGGGGATGGACCTTGACATGTGAAGTCTCGCTTGCTGCTGCTCTTGGGTGTACCTGAAGCCAACATTAAATGATGGGCAAGATGTATAACTGAAAAATTGTGTTCTACACTGGAATTTGACACAACATTGTAAAATGATTATAACTCAATAAAAAATGTTAAATAAATAAATAAATAAATAAAGGGCAAGGACACAAGACCGGAGGGGGCAAGCTGAAGCTCTTTTATCCTCTGAGGATTAAAAAGGTGATTAGGAGTATCTCAGAGGGAACTTTGGGTTTGAGGGCAGATAGAGAGAGATGACCAGATATTAGTAAAATTGATGTTGCTTCTTGAAGTCACTGACTGGATTTGGGTGGGGTGGGTATCCAGGGCAGGTAGCATTCATAACATCAGAGTCCTACCTGGGGGCTGGTGCAGACTGAATAAAGCAGTGGCACGGGGAGATACCAATATCCAGGTAACATATGCACATTGTCATTTAATCCCCACTGTTGTAGCTTCTCGGTATTAGTCAGCTATGGCCACAACAATGCTGCATAACAAACTACCCCCCAATGACTTACAACAAATAGCATTTCATTTTCTAGCTCATGGGTCTGCAGGCCAGTTTGGGAGGGGGTCAGCTTCACGCCATAGGTAGTCTCTGGGCTAATGATGATCCCCAGTCTATTCCACATGTGTCCTCATTCTCCTTAGACCAGACACTAAAAAGTTCATGTTCTTTCCATGGTAGGTCATAGGAACCAAACCAAACCCTGGAACCATATTTATGACCTCTGCTCACACCAAGTCCTTAATATTCCATTGGCCCAAACAAGTCATACGGCCAAGTCCACACAGTGAGAAAATGTGCAGTCAAGTCAAATGTGCACAGCAAGGTCACATGGAAATCTGAGGATGTGAAGAATTGAGAACAACAGTCTCAACTACTACAACCCCATTTTACCCCACGGAGAAGCTAGGGCTGCAAACAGTTAAGTTCTTTGTCTAAAGTCACAAGTGTGTATGGGATGCATCTGGGTTTGGGACCCAGCTTTGTACCAAAGCTTGTATGTTTAACATGCTAAACCCCTCTGTTAGTGCAAGGTGAGCTAAGCCCCCACAGAAGAAGTCCTGGAGTTCACCTCCCCGATTCAGCAAAATGCAAAAGCACTCAAGTTAACCAGAGATCATCCGTCTGCTCAAGGTCATGCCATGGGTCAGTGTCAGAGAGACCCTGGAATCCTATTCTTTTTGCTCCTTATACCACTCTCCTTGGATAGAATCGTGTGCTCTTGGCTTTAAAGTATCACCTACAGGGGTTCCTCCTCTCTCAGAAATTCTACTTATTGCAATCTACCTAGAGGTTTTTGAAGCAGGCCCAGGAGACTCAGAGGTGACAAAGAGTTCTGTTTCCACTTCCTCGAAATTTCTCCTAAATGTGCCTACTCTGCCAACCATATCTGCGAAAGGGAAGAGGTGAAGTTCACACCATTCAACTCCCAGCTGTTGCCATGGAGCCCATCCAGACACCAACACGCCAGCAACTCTGGCTGCTTTTGCAAGGGAATCAAAGAGGGGGAAAATAATCAGCGGGGGAGCAAACACTTGTTTAAATGCAAATACCTTTCAGAGGAAGCAATTGAGGGAAAAGAAATTATGAAAACCCCAGTCAAGAACATAGAGTTGAGATGAAGGCTGATAAGCCACGCCAGTCCCCCAGCGGGAGAGTCCCTGCTCCATCTCCTGCCAAAGTAGGAAACTTGTTTCCAGAAGCGACTTGCCAATGGTACCCATCCCAGTCACCCCTAACAAGGTTCTTAGAATGGAGCAGAGCAGACTTCCTGATGGGCAGAGAGCCTGTCAAGAGTCAGGGGATGCTGATGGGAGGGCTGAGCTGGTTTGCACTAGAATTTAAAGCGAAGGAAATGAAAGCTGAGAATTGGGGCCCAAGAGGAAGATTTCAAAAGGCAATGTAGGTACACCTCTCAGGCTCCCCAGAGGGGAAGATGCACCAGGAGATGTGGAACGTGGGGAGGGCGCCTGAAAGCTCTATTAGAGGTAGCAATGCTTTAGCTCTTTCTAATAGGAGTTATAGTAGATTTTCATTTGCTAATCTTGTTTTTATTAAAATTAAAACTATCCATTTTTAGCTTAAAATTTGCTAACGCTCAAGGATATAACCACAAAGGAGATTATATTTTATTATTATATTGTATTGAGGATTATTTTGTCCTGTAACCTTTTTAAAAAGATACATTACAACTAAAACTCATTTTGTATCTGATCTCAGGGAAAGTAGGCAGAGACGGGAGGCTTGGAATGAAGGGAGCAGCTGAGACAACTCCCATGCCTGAAAGCCCTCAACCACCCTTGCCCTGACTTGAGTCACCGTTGGACTGAGGATAATATGAGCAGCATGTAGGTAGAGGTTCTGTGCATCATCTCAAACCACTGTTATCTGTAAGCCCTGCAGGAAAGGAGTGGAAGGAGAAGCAAGGATCGCTGCCCAGGCAGCTTACCATCCAGGCTTCTAGAAGGATTCCTGTGACTTGGCAGAAGTTCACCAAACTGGAAGTCAGAAGAACTGAGTTAGAGTCCTGTCTCTAATATAATCAAGCCAGGCAACACTGGAGAAGTCATTTCAGTTATCTTGGCCTTGGCCTCAGTCTCCATATCTGTAAAATGGGGTTGTTGAGAGCACTTAATTAGATGACCAGGGTTTTCCCCATCATTCATTGAGCACTTAATGGAATTTACAAACTGAAACACTGTGGGCCACATCCTGGCTGTAACCATATCTTATTTGCACAGTGTTTAAAAAAACTAAATGTGAGCCAGTATTTTAAGATTGGGCCATCTCAAATAAAAATGCAAGTTTCTGGTTCCTCTTGGTAAAAAAAGATCAGATCTGGCAACACTGAGACCTACAGTGTTACAGTCAGCTGGGTTAAACCGCCCCATGTAAAGAGAATACATAGTCTCTATTTGGCCTCAGTTCCCACTGTTCCTGTGTCCCTAACCCTAGGGTTAAGATCAGTTACCCATTTACCAGAGAAACTCTATCTTGTCCTCCTATAGATAGAAACTTGGAAAGCACTACATATTTAATCCTCGTAACAACTCTAAGCAATAGGCATTATCTTCACTCCCATTTTATAGATAAGGAAACTGAGTCTTCTTGCTTTTCTGCCTAAATAGAATTCTACATGCTTCACATTGATTGGCACTTGCTCAAGGCCACACAGCTACTAAGTGACAGAAACCAGATTTGATTCCAGCCTGCCTACCTCAAAGCCCATGCTTATAACCTACTTAGCTATCCTGCTGGTCTACAAAAGACACCCTTAAATACGTGACTTTATTCAGATCGTGACATTGACATTCAGGGAGGTGGTAGCGCACTGAGTTGCTTTTTCCACATCTCACGTGTCGCTAGAGATAAGTGACCTGCACAGGGATCAAAGCCATGAATCAAAAAGAGAAAATGAGAGCTGAGGGGACACAAAGAGACGATTCTGTCACAGGTCTGCATTTTAAGAAGGGGAAACAGATACTTGGAAAGGTTAAGTGACTTGCCTGTGGTCATATGTTGCTTAGGAATATCAATACTAGTGCTAGATTAGGAAAATGAGGTGAGGGAGTGAGTTACTTTACCAGATATGTTTTAGGCTCCCAAACTCACTTTGACTGCAGTTGAATGGATTTTACATGTGCAAAGGTGTTGAGAGGGGGTCAAAAGTACCTGGGGAATTGCCTCCATTTTCTCCTTTGCTCTTGATAGAAAGTGTCCCCAAAATCTGAGCAAAGGAGTAACATAGCCATTTCACATAGTTTCCTTTTGGAAACACAGAATGTCATCATCGAGGCCAATCATTTCATTTTACAGGTGAGAAAGCCAGGACCCTTAGGTGAGGGAGCTTCTCCATCTACTGGCGCAGAGCTAGCCAGGAGCCACTCCCCGCCCCTCATTCTGGGCTCACGTTGCTTAGTGCTGGTGCTGCTGCTAGTTTCTCACCTGCTCGGCTTGAGTTTCTTCTTAGGAAGCATTTTAACGATGTTGTTTGGAGGCTCTGCGCCTTGTTCCTCCCGGGCTCAGGACGGTCTAAAAAATGCTCACAGCTGGATTAATAAGAGAAGTGGCACCTCTGAATTCCTTCACTTCAGCAGGAGAGCAGGGAACGCAGCTGTTTCTCTCTCTGCATCTCAGATGCTCCCAGGGAGGCAAAGATGTTCCATGCTTTCCCACCTGACTAGAATTACATGCTGGGCATATAGATGCCTCCCCCTCCAAGCCGCCTTCCCCGACTCCCCACTGGAGTCAGCGCTCCCCTCTGAGCATGGTCGGCGAAGCTGGGACACACTTGCAGACTAGCTATTGCTGATCCCCTCAACTATATTAGAAGCTGCTTGAAGGCAAGGACCAAATCTGATTCATCTTTGTCCCCCAGCTCCCAGCAATGGTGCACCTTGCACAGTCATAAAATTGCTGCCATTTATTCCAGGATTGTAATAGACCAAGTTCTGGGCTAAGCACTTTATCTTAGCCCAGATATTGGGGCACATTTTATCTCAGTGAATCCTCAAAGCCACTCTGCAAGGAAGGTAGTTTTATACCCACTTTATGGATTAGGACACTAAAAGTTAACCTGTTCACAGACTTTATTACAAGATGAATAAATTCAAAACTTCCCAATTATATGTTACTTCTCCTTTCCTCTCCCTTCAGCCTCTACACTCCTCCAAAGCCCTCAGACTGACCCAGCTTCCTCTGCCTCAGGGCTTTATCTGGGCAGATTCTTTTGTCTCCATTACACTCCTTTCACCCAGTTAATCTTGGCTCAGAAGGTTTTCCTCAGTGTGGCCTCTCCTAACCCCTAAACTAGCTCATGCCCTTTTGTAATCAGCTTTCATAGCTTCCCCAACTTTTTGTTCATAGCATTTATCACAATTTGTAATTCCATATTTTGTGGGATTATGCAGTTACCCTCTGTCTCCTCCATCAGTATAAGCTCCTTGGGGAGAGGCCCTTTATCTGTTCTGCTAGTCATTTTGTCCCCAGTGCTTGGCCAAGTGTACAACATAAAGTTGGCGCCCAGTAAACATTTACTGAATGAATGACCATCTGACTTCAAAGCACATGCACTAATTACCACACAAAGTAGAAAAAGTAGATGCTAACAAGTGATTGTATCAATGAGAGAATAGATGGAGAGGAGCTAGGCAAGATCAGCTGCTTGGCTAGTAGAAAATACGGAGACCTAACAGGCTGCTGGTTCACTTTCAACAAAGCAGGATTCCTATTTGGCAAAAAAGAAAATGATCTAGTCTTCCTCTTTCTCTTTTCAGTAACTGTTGGGAGCCCATGGCTTGAACCACCATCAATTGCAAATGAAAGAACAGGTCAGCTCACATCAGAAAGGAGTATTTAAAGTCTCTATTACTTCCTCCTGAGCACTTCACACCCAGCCTCCCGGAAGAGCTGCTCTGTCTGCCCAGCCCCTAAAATCAGTGGGTGATCTTCCCCCCACCCCAACTGGGTTTTCAAACTTCCACTTAAAGGAAGATGAAGGGTGGGAGGGTATGACCTGAGGTGACAGGAAAATCAATAGCAGGGTTTCAAAGTCACTGTGGATGAAAGGCCCAGAGGCCATATGATAGGAAGGAAGGGGAAGGGAGGAGGCGGTGGGGGGTCTGCTGCAGGCACCCGCTCCCTTTACCCTGGGTGGGAAGAAAAGGGCACATGTAGATAAAAAGGGCTGTTGAATAGAGCCCCAGGCCTGAAGTGTACGTGCAGAGTCATAGACAGTGGACGCTGGGAGCCACCTGTGAGATGTGTCATTTGGCCCAGCCCTTCATTTTTATATCTGCCCAAAGCCCAGAAAGCTCCCACAATAAGTCAATACAGGGTCCAGACTGGGACTCTGGGTCCATGATTCCCACACCAGGCTCCTTCCATTACATCAAGATAGTTCAGTGTTATAGGTAGAATAATGGTCCTCCCAAAAATGTCCATGTCCTAATCCCTAGAACCTCCGGATATGTCAGCATACACAGAAAAAGACTTTGCAGATGTGATTAAGGACCTTGAGATGGTGAGATTATCCTGGGTTATCTGGATAGGTCCCATGGAATCATAAGGTTCCTCATGAGAGGAAGGCAGGAAGATCGGAGTAAAGGAAGGAGATGTGATGACAGAAGCAGAAATGGACCCAAGCAGCCTTGAGAAATTGGAAGAGGCAAGGCAAGGGGTTGTCCCTTTACAGCCTCCAGAAGGACCGAAGCCCTGTCAGTGTATTTTAGACTCCTGCCCCCCAGAACTGTAAAGTAACAACTCTGCATTACATTAAGCCACTAAGTTTGGGGTATTTGTTGCAGCCACAATCAGAAACTAATACATCCTGTGATACCACTCAACCCACATGCTAAGGATGCAAATCCTCCAGAGACAGGAAGAGTCAAGGAGTGCACCCACACCTGAGTGGCAGTAAATCCTAGCGATTATGAGCACGTGCTATGTGGAAACAAGCCCAAAGTCTATCCACAGAAGAACGGGTAGATGCACTGCGTATACTCACACTGTGGAAGAGCAAACTTCTGAAGTTCAAAGGAACAAACTACTGAAACATGCTACGACATGGATGAATCTCCCAGACAAGACATTGAAAAGAAAGAAGCCAACACACAAAATGTTATGTACTGAATGATTCCAGTTGCATAAAATTCAAGCACAGAAAAAGCAAATCTATGGTGATAAAAGTCAGAATGGTGGTTACCTTGGAGGGAGAGTATAAAAAAGAGTGATAAAAGAGCCAGCTGGGGCTGGAAATGTTCTATATCGTGATCTGGTTACATGTGGCTTTATATACGTAAAAATCCGCTGTGTGGTACACTTAGGATTTGTTCGCTGTACTATAAATTATACTGCAGTTTAATCTCAGCCTCTCTGCTGCCTAACTGCATGGCCTTGGGCAAGTTAGTGAGCTTATCGTGACTGCATTTCTCACCTGTGGAATGAGAGTATGAACAGCTCCTGCCTCAGAGTTGTTGTGAGTTAGTACATATAACGTGCTTACCACTGCACCTGACACCTAGTAAGTGCTTCCTAAATGCTGGTCGACGTTACTCAGGTGTGAATGCAATGGTGAGGAAGCCAGCACACACCCACTCATGAGAGCTGACTATGTGCATCACTTCCCAAGTCCACAATCACATGTTATGCTGGTAGCTCAGAATCAGCCATGGTGGGAGTATTTCCATCACTATAATTGTCCAGGACAACGAATCAGTGCCCTTTGTGTTGCCTTCTTTGCAGAGCCCGCATACAACCTGGCTGACACCAGACACTTTCTAGAGAGTGTTTTGCTTTAGGAAAGTGGGAGAGAAGATGGGGGATCTGCAGTGAGGAATGCAGGACCTGCTACATCCTCTCCACTTCTCACTGGACCAGGAGGCTGGAAGGTGCTCAAGGCGCTAGCCCCCAGAGACTTGTATACGAGCCTTGTGACAGCCTCTGAGTCCCCTGCCAACGTCTCTTTTCTCTCACCCTTGGGCTTTAACAACTTAACACAGACTTTCAGACCCCTTAATATGCCCCTTGTGAGAGGCCTGGCAACCTTCTCACCCACCCTCTAGCACCAGAGACCTTCTCCAACCATCCCCCCCCCCGGGTCAGGCCCCCCACAGAGACACACTCCCTGTTCCTTCTCTGCCTGGAGCCAGCTGCTTGAATCAGCTCTTTCTCATCATTAATGTCTTCACTCAAATGTCACCTCTTCAGGGAAGCCCTCCTTGATTACTCTCATCACTGTTCATCACACTGCTCATCATGAACAAATTCTCACTTGTGTGACTGCCTATTTAGCCCCAACCAGGATGTTAATTCCAGGATCCACCCTATTTTCATCATCCCCATTCTATATATCAAGAAATTAAGGACTGTAGAATTCAAGTAACTTACCCATGGTCACAAAGAGGTGACAGAGTTGGGGTTTGAACCCACACAATCCAATGTGCTTAGCCACTTTGTCCAGATGGCTTGCCAGGAAAGCTGGGCTGTGTAGGCCACTGGTGAATCCAGAGAGAAGACAGGTCAGCAGGAGCCTAGGTTGGGTGTGGGGAGGTAAGCAGGTAACCACTGCCAAGCTAAGGAGTTTGACAGAGTCTGGCTGGAAGTTCAAAGTCTGATGTCCCAAGACCAGTGAGTAACAAGGTGTGGAGGGCAATAAAAGGCCCAAAGGAGTCAGCGAAGCAGTGCGTGCAGAACGTGCCTTTATTCACTTATTTATAGAGGATGAGATATTAATCAAGGACCCATCCTTTGAACTGCCAGCATCTTCTCCTACAGCAGCAGATTGGCAGGTGTGATGAGCTGGCGCTGGGGAAGGAAGCCAAATTCTCTGCTTTTTTCTAAGTCTCCCAGCCACCTGCTATAGGGCTTTCCTCAAGCCAGGAAATCAACCCTGTGGCCAGAGAACCATCGACTCCACACAGGAAAGCGGAGATCAGGAGGTGGAGTGTGAGGAAGCCAGCTGGGGCAGTGGGAAGTACAGAACAGCAGGAATTCTCAAGCCCCCTAGGACCATGTAGAGCACTTAGCACAGAGCCTAACATGTACTGAGCACCCAAGAAATGTTTGGCAGTGGTGGTCCCAGCTCTGTATGACTTTAGGCAAGTCACAGTCTTTCTGTGTCCCAGTTTGCTCATATGCAGAAAACAGTAGAAAGAATTGCCTGCTGAGCCCGGCTCCCAGAGAGGTTGGGAGGTGCTCAGCGCAGTGGTAGCAACCTCATAAATACTAATTGAATGACTGTTGTGTGTGTTAACATAAAAACCTTTCAAAATGTAAGTTGTTACCTCAACAGCCATCTGAAAATACAGTACGATGTCTCAGCAGGTGCTGAGCTCCCCACACTGGGTTTACTCCGAGAAGCTGGGAGAGAAGATGCTTGTGTCAAATGCCAGCGTAGGCTCCACTCTTCAGGGCAGTGCTCTTCAGAGATCTGGCTTCAGAGCCCAACAGTGAGAGTTCAAATCCCAGCTCAGCTACTTGTTAACTCTGTGGCTTTAATTAAGTTCTTGCCTCTCCCAGATCCTTGGTTCCCTGTCTCAAAAAAACGCAGTAATAACAGTACCCGCCTTATATGATTGCTTGGAGAATTTGGTGATGTAACTGACTTATTGAACCACTGACAAGAAATGGCTTCTTTTCCTTCTATTTCTGCCTCTAGTTGTACCAGACAGATCCACACCTTACCCATCTGGTAATGATCACTTCAACAGATGCCAAACATTCTGGTCATATAAAGTCCACTCCAATTTAAATCTCATTTCTTCCCACCTCTGAGTATGGGTTGGACTGATGGCTCAAGAAACGGGATCCAAAATGGGCAGAAGCTTGGCCTACTCATTCAAGACCCTTGCTCCCTGCACCTCGGAGCAAAGGCCCAATTCTAGGTCTGATTCTAAGTCTCTCCTTCTTCCTCTGACATCTAGTGTCCAAGGCAGGCAGCTGATATGTCACCCATCTGAACTCCTGGGGCTGGAGAGAGGTGTCCCCAGCCTCCCAGAGGGTCAGAGACTTTCCACGAGGTGCCAGTGGTCTCTGTGGATGTGGTGGTCTTTGTTTGGTGGTGTGTCAGCTTTCCTTAGGGTAGCATTTAACTTGGGGTAAGGGCAGCTCTGCAGACCACCCTGAGAGCAGCAGCCCATTCTTTCTCAGCCTGGCCGGGAGTCCACGATAGCTCTTCTCCTCTGTTACCAGCTTCAGCCCCCTTCAGAAGCCTCCAGGCTCCTTCACATGGAGCTGCAGGAACCCCTGATTACCCAGTCCTTTGGGTCCTCAGGCATCGACTACACACCAGCTCCCTGCTCACTGCAGGGGAGGGAAAAATTGTCCTTGACTCTTTTAGGGTCCCTGGCTGGATGTGAAAATTAAACTGATAGATTAACAGGAGAAAAGCATACAAATGTATTTAATGCAAGTTTTACATGACACGCAAGCCTTCCAAAGGAAATGCAGACCTGAAGAAATTATTAAACCTGAATCTTTTCCTGCTAGGTTTGATGCAGAATGGTCAGTCATGGAGGAACATGGTAGGCCAAGGAGTCAGTGGATGTTGAGGTCAGTGGAGGGAACCGGAGGAAATTCAGCAAGGCCTGTGCGTTTGGACTCTTCTTCCTGTCCCTTTGTCTTCAGAGATGAGGATGCTCCTTTCCTCCAGGTCCAGACAGGCAGCGGCCAGGTCAAGCAGCAAACAGCTAAATTGTAGCGAGCACTTACCCTCTTGTCCATTATGAACTGTAGCAGCACTTCGACAACCGCCGCAGCTGGTAGAGGGAGGCGCCCTCTGACAGGGGAAGGGTCCTCAGGTGAGGGTTTTATGACCTGTCTCAGGGGAGGAAGGATGGGGGTCAGAGTGACCTTCCTGCTTCTGTTGTGTTCTCAAACTCCCTGGGCCTAAAATGTTCAGTATGCCAAGGTGCCATCTTTGGGGATAGGTGTCCTGAACCATCATCACCCCGCTGCTCCACCTGTCCTCCCTGTTCCTCAGCACCAGTCTCCATGTCCACATCCACTCCCAGACTCCGGGGATCAGGCCGAGTGTACCTGTACTTGCCCCCGACATTCGGTTCCTACGGCGGCTCAGGCCGGGCCCGCAGGCTCTGCCACTCAGCAGTGTCACCTGAGAGCGGCTCGTCAGTCTGGCCTTCCTGCAGGACCCCCCACGCTGCAGGAGGGATTCCCCTGGAGTCCGCCCACCCCCCACCTTTTGGCCGCTCGGCGTGTGGTACGAGAGAGGGAACGGGAGGAAAACTCTCGCGGGAACACTGCTTCCCACGAGAACACAATTCTGCCTCTCTCTACGAACCGGAAGGTGAGTGTGGGGCTGGCTTCGGGTGCCGGGACCAAACTGCGGCCTTCCGGTTGGCCCAGGGGAGGGGCCTGGACACTGCTGCCGGCAGTCCTCACCAGAATAGGGAGAAATCAGCACTTCTGGGTCCTCTTTCCTCCTTTCTGGACCTTAGGCGCTGGTTCTAGGGGAAAGGACAAGTCTCCTCATCATCCTGTTTCGCAGAGAACTGTTTACCGTATAAATCGTAAGTGCGCCCCTCAATTTAGCTGTTAGCTGCTTGACCCGCCTCCGATTGCCTTCTCCTTGGCCCTTTGCCCGCCACGCTCCACCGCTGAGTTTCTCCCGGCTGCTTGAACCTGCCTCTGGGTCTTCTCACTTCCGTCCCCTCTCCCTCTTCCAGCAGCGAAGTCCTCCTCACCATTTAGGGCTCAGCTGCAACGTGGCGTCCTCAGGGAAGTCCTGCATGCCTGCGTGAGGCACTCCCACTAGGTGTCCCCCACGGCACCCGTCCTGTCCGAATGCATTTTTCTCACAGGCTTATTATTTGGTTTCTCCCACTAGAACGAAGAGCGTGTCTCTTGAGTTTTCCCATGCCTTCTAAAACAGAAGCTGGTGCAGAGGAAGTGTTCAATACCTGTTTGTTGAATTAAAAAAACAAAAAACAATAGGCCGTTCTTTTTTAGGGCAATTTGCTGGTGAAGCTCTCCTATCCTGGGGGATTGGGAGGCCTAAGGCCTGAAGAACTTGGAACCCTCTGCTCTTCCCTCTAAGGAGGTAAAGAAACTGCTGAACAGTGGGTGCAGGCTTCCTCTTCCCCAGAGCAAATCTCGTTTTGCCTTTCCACAATGCTCCCTTGGGGTGCTCGCCATCAGCAGATTTGAAAAGGCCTAGGGGAACTATGTGAAAGAGAAATAATAAGAAAAATAGACTCAATCCCAATCCTATGAAGCTAAAAAATCACCAGGGCCCATTTCTCCCCTAAGGTCCGAGGCCTCCCTCCCGTCGGTCTGTGTTAATGGGGCAGTTACTAAGGTTCCATGTAAGAACAGCCAAGATGGTTAAGGGCTTGGGACCAAGTCTGTGGCTCTTACCCAGCTAACAGGTGAGAAAGAACGCAAGGGCCAGCCCTTGGACAACTGTCAAACACCACTGGGCTGTGTAGCAAAGTAGATCCTCCTTTTAAATCCCTTCCTCTGCCACCCTCTGGTCTTGTGACCTTTGCTAAATCAGCTATTCTCAGAACCTGATTGGCAAACAGGGATTCATTTATTCTAAAAATATCTGCCAAGCACCCACTATGTGCCAGGGCCAGTGATTTCCTTCTTTCCTTTCTCAGTGGTTTTAATGAAAAGAAATACAGGCTGTAATGCTTCCAGGACCTAGACAGTTAATGGAAATGCAGCGGTGCGGGAAAAACTGCCTGCCTGGTCTAAAGGGACAGCAGATACTCACTTCCAGCTGGTTGTTGCCATGAACCTCCATTACTTTTAGAGAATCTGAAAATCTGTATTTTCATGTGAAATCTTATAATTTTTAGATGTTGGCAGGTAATTCAAAATTTTAAAAATTTCCATGCACGTCAAACACATGGGCTAGATATGGCTTGCCAGAGGTTAGCTGGTAACCCCTGGGAAAGTCTATGAGATAATTAGTATGATGGGTCCAACTCAGAGTCTCTTGCTTTAGCTCAGCTTTTATCAGTATAACTGTGATTTATAATACATATCCAGTTCCCTGAGAGCTCTTAGTCCGGAAGAGGAAAGAGAGTAGGTACATGTAAAGGTAGAAGCTATCACCAAAAACGTTAATGTGAACCACAAGATACCTGGAAAGAATGGAGAGGTCATTTTTCTAGAAAAGAAGGCAGGCTTCCTGGAAGAAGTGTCATGGGCTGGGCTCAGGAAGACTTGTAAGACCCAGTGGTCCTTCGCCAAATGATCATACAGAGCATTTTATCAACTCCCTAATCTGAAAGGTAATCAGAAATATCACCTGATACTGTGTTTTTGACTAGGAAGACTCAACATCATAAAGATGGCAGTTCTTCCCAAGTTAATTTATAAAACCTTGGTAGTCCCAATAAAAATATCTTGAGATTTTTCCTGTATCTAAACAAGTTGATTATAAAGTTCATTTGGAAGAACGACAAATAATAGTGAGGAAAATCCTGAAAAAGGAGAACAGAGAGTGGGGGGCTAGCCCTTTTAGACACTAAAACATGCTATGAAGCCTTTATAATTAAAACGAAACACAACAGGAAAGTCAGAAAAAGACCCATTCATATGCAAATTTAATATACGATAAAGACAACAGCTCAAATCAGAGGAAAAATGATGGACTTTTAAATTACATTCAGATCATTGGAGAGCCATATAGAAAAAGATAAAATTGGATCCATTCCTGCCATACATCAGGATAAATCCCAAATGGACCAGAAATGTAAATATAATAAAGGAAACCATACAGGCACTAGAAGAAAACATTGTTGAATTCCTCTATAGCCTAGAAATAGTGAAATTATTCCTAGGACTCAAAAATCCAAAAGCAGTAGGGAAAGTATACCTAAATTGATTACATTCAAAAAAATTTTTGCATGGCAAAAGTTGTTAGAAGCAAGGTGAAAAGATAAATGGCAAACTGGGAATAATATTTGCAACTTATGTCACAAAGAATTTGTATATCTAATATATGGAAGAACTTCTAAAATTGAACAACAGAAAACCCAACAAGCCTATGAAAAAAATAGGCTATAGAATTATACCAATGGTCCACAGAAAAAGAAGTACAAGTGGCTATTAACCTTTTGAAAGATGCTCACATTTGCTCATAATAAGAGAAATGTGAATTCAAACTATACTTAGGTATAATTTTTCACCTATTCAATTGGAAATTTTTTTTTCACAAATTCTCTGTTGGAGAATCTCTGGAGAAACAGGATCTCAAGCTTTGCTGGTGGAAACGAATATTGTACAATCCCTATGGAGGAGAATTTGACAATATCTGGAAAATTTAGACATTTACCTTTAAACCAGCAATCCCGTTTAAAAAAATAAAACTCAAAAATTCACTGGCAAAAGGTGAAGAGATATATACAAAAGGTTATTTACTGAGAACTGTTTATAGTAGTGAAAGAATGGAAACAACCCAAATATCCAACCAAAGAAGACTGATTAGATAAATTATAGTACTCTCAGACAATGACAGGGCAACCAACCAGCCCATTTTGGGACATATGGAACTTTCAGTGCTCACAGCAGGAAAGCCCTGGGAAAACTGGGACAAGTTAGTCCTACAGTCGAGGACTGTATACCTGTAATGAAGGAACGAGCAATATCTCATTATACTAGTAATGGAGTGATCATCAGAATACATAGTTACATGAAAAAAAGCAAAGTGGAGGACAGTATATAGAGTATACTACTTCTACTTATGTAAATACAACACACACGCACACACACACACACACACACACCTGCTTATGTTAACGAAAGAATAGAAAAACAAATCAAAATTATTTTTAATAGCTATATATAAGGAAAGGACGGAATAGGGTGGAAGGTACAGGAATACCAGCTAGACTTCTATTTATAAATCTTATTTTGTAGATTTGATTTAGAATCATGTAAATATTCTATATAAATATAAAACAAAATTAAATTTAAAAAAAACTCCAAAATATTAAAAAAAATATGACTTTTTGTTTCTGGCAACAACGGAGTCACTGAGACTGAACCAGCCCTTGCACGGAAGAGCATATAAAGTAACTGCCGATTTTAGATGTTGCGCAACAGGCAGTAGAGGACTGTGATCCATTGGAGAAATCCTGGCTCTCTGCTTGGAGGTCTTGCTCCAGACTGCAGCACAGGAATGTGGACTTCAAGCAGAGCACAGCAGTTATGCTGAGATGAGGGGGGAAATGTTAGAATTTAAGATTGCTGAGGCAGTTGAAATTGCAGGACTGGGTACCAGATTGGAGGGACTTGTGCATAGAAAGAGCTGTGAAATCTGCATAGAGTCCCCTTAAGTCCCCTTAAGTCCTTAACCAAATATAAGGAGTGAATACACATGACTAGATTCTGGAAAGCCTGGCAGAGAACAGCTACAAAGGAACTGTGAGCTGAAAGCAGATTCCAGAAGTCGCAGCCCTGGGGTACATACGATGTCTGATCATCAGATCAGAGAGACCTGCTGAACACTAAGCATTCAGCCAAGATACTGGGAAAGCCACACCTTAAAGTGTAGGGCTATTATAGCTCCAAGGTGAAGGCTACTTGAGACATACCTTTGTGAAACTTAAGAACAAGCCTTTAAATGATTGAGCTGACCCACTAGTAAATTAAGTGCCTGTCAGAAAAAAAGTTCAAAACTCTTTGAAGGAAGACACCAAATCCCAGACTCAACAACATATCCATCATACAATACCCATCATGCAATAAAAAATTATGAAACCTCTGAAGAAACAAGAAAAGAAGACCATAACCAGGAAAAATAATCGATGGTAATCAAGATAAACAAATTCAGAGGTGATACAGATATTTTAATTAGTAGACAAGTTCTTTAAAATGGCTATTATAAATACATTTTAAAGATTTCATGGAAAAAATAGATATAATGGGTGAATCTTTAGAGGAATATCAGTACAGAAATGGAAACTATTTAAAAATGGAAATTCTAGAACTGAAAAGTATAATATCTTAAAGGAAAAATTCAGTAGGGCAAAGCAGAAGATTGGGCACTGCAGGAGAAATATCAGTGGACTTGGGTATATGACAATAGAATCAATTCAAAGTGAAGCACAGGAAAAAGGCTAAAAAATAATGAACAGAACTTCACTGACTGCTGGGATGATACCAAGCAGTCTATTATATCTGTAATTAGAGTTCTAGAAGTAAAGGAGATAGAGACTGGTAAAGGAAAAAATGTTGGAAGCTATAATGGCTGATTTATTTTCCCCAAATTTGTTGAAAAATACCAGTTTACCCCAAAGAGCTCAATGAACCTCAAGCAGGATAAACATAGGGAACATATAAGCACATCGTGGTCAAATTGCTTAAACCAGAGATACAAAGAACATCTTAAAAGTAGCCAAGGCCAGAAGATACATTATATGGTGGATAAGATGGAAAGCCACCCACTTTTTATTAAAAGCAATGTGAGCCAGAAAAAAGATATCATGACATATTCAAAGTGCTGAGAGAAAGGAGGAAAAACCACCCTGACAATCTAGAATGCTATATCAAGGGAAATAACCTTCAAAAATAAAAGCAAAATAAAGACATTTTCAGAACAAAAGCTGAAAGGATTTGTCATCAGTAGATCTGCACTGCAAGATATACTGAAGTTCTTTAGATGAAACATGAATCCAACTGAAGAAATGAAGAGAGATGAAAATAGTAAAATATGTAGGAAGATATAAAAGGGTTTTCCTGCCTTGTTTCTTAATTTTTGAAAATATAATTGATGTTTTAAACCAAACGCAATAATGTATTGTAGGGTTTATAACATATGTGGAAGTAAAATGAATGATAAAAACAGAAAGGGTGGGTAGAGAGTAAATGGAAATATACTGTTGTAAATTTTTTATATTTCATGTGAGTTGATACAGTATTAACTCTAAGTAGACTATGATAGGTTAAGGATGCATACTGTTCCCATAAATCAGCCCTTAGATGTGAAACAGAGAAGTCTAGCTAAAAAGCCAACAGGGGAGATAAATTTGAATCCAAAAAATAATTCTAAAGAATGCAGGAAAGGAGGCAAAAAGGAAGAAGATATGAACAAATGGAAAGCAAGTAGCAAGATGGCAGACATAAAACTAACCATATCAATAATTATATGACTTTGCACAGAAAGCACTAACCATAAAATTTGATAAATTTATCTTCCTCAAAATCAAGAAGTTTTTCCATTAAAAGACATGATTAAGAGAATGAAAAGGCAAGCCGTAACTAAGAGAAGCTTCATAATGCATATGTCAATGACAAAAGATTTTCATCTAGAGAAACTCTTACAACTCTAACCAAGACAGTTCAATGTTTTAATGGCAAAACAACTGGACTCTTTTCCAAAGGGAGATATACAAGTGACAAATAACTGAAAAAGTGCTTTATATCATTAGTCATTAGGAAAATGTAAATTAAAACCATACTGATATACAACTACAAATCCTCCAAAAAGGTAAAATTGAAAATATCAACAGCTTTAAATGCTGGCAAAGATGTGTATTGTTGACAACACTGTAAAATTGGTCAACCCCTTGAGAAAATGGTCGGGCAATTTCTTATAAGGGTAAATATATACCTACCAGCCAATTCCATTCTTAGGAATTTACATAAGAATGCTCAGAAAAAGACTATGTACAGGAACGTCCTGGATGCAGTTTTATTTATAATCACCAAAAATGGGAAGCAGTTTATCTGTCTATCAATATGAGCTTGGATAAACAAATGATGAACATTCGTCAGTGGAATACTATTCAGCAATACAACGGAACAAACTACTGATACACAAAGCATGAATGAATCTCAAAAACATGCTGAGTGAAAGGAATCAAACACAAAAAAAGTTCATACTAAAAGTTCATTTATATACAGCTCAAGAGGCAAACTGATCCATCAGGGCAGTGGCTACTTTGGGGTGGGGTGTCAGGTAGGGGAAAGGCTGACTGTCTAGGAAAAAGGCACTATGTTTTCTTTTATTCTAACACTCAGTGCTTCTGAAATAAGGTGTATAGGTTTTTCTCCGTGTGGATCAATTCTTCAATAGCAGTGGGCTGTCCTATAATTCAATTCATTTCTGACACTGTCTACCTGGATTTAACATCAGATGATCCCACAAGTTAAGAGGTCAGTCCCACAAGGTTGCCTCTACTTCAGATGCCAGTTGCAAGTCCTGTGTTGTCACCTGTCAGATGACCCCCTCCTTGGGTTCAGTAATTTGCTAGAGTAGCTCACAGAACTCAGGGAAACACTCACTTATGTTTACCAGTTTATTATAAAGTATGTAATAAAAGACGAATAGTCAAATGAAGAGACACATAGGGTGAAATCTGGAGGCCCAGGAGCTTCTGTCCCTGTGGAGTTGGGGTGCATCACCATCTTGGCATATGCTGTGTTCCCCAACCTGGAAGCTTTCTGAAATGCATCCTTTTGGAATGTTTATGGAGGCTTCATCATGTAGGTGTAATCAGTTATTAACTCAATTTTCAGCCCCTCTCCCTTCTCCAAGCTAATCATGGCTTGGACTTCTGGTGACCAGCCTCCATCCAGGACCCCACCAAGAGTCACCTCATTAGAACAAAGAGCAATCCTATAACCCAGAAAATTCCGAGGGATATAGGACCTCTGTGTCTGGAACTGAGGTCAAAGACCAAATATTAGAGCAAAAGACATTCCTAACATCCCTTTTTAGATAAGATTTAGGAGTTCTGAATCAGGAACTGGAGGCAGAGACAAATACATATGTTTATTTCACAAGGAGCTTTATGGGCTGTGGGCAATCTATATCCTGCCAGGGTGTGAGTTACATGGGTATATGCACTTGTCACAGGTCATCAAACTGTAAAACCATTTTGAAGTAAAGTAAAAACTTTAAGATCTGAGAATGTCACTGCAGAAATTATACTTCAATTGAAAAATAGAAATAAAAAAATTAGATGAACTTAATTATGTATGTACTTGTTGGCATATCCACACATAGAAATATTCCAAGCAACTTCAAAACACAACAATTTGACTGTACATCCTTAATAGTATATACTCTATGGGCAAAAATAATTGCAAGAAAATATCATAAACTCTCTTCAGTGAGCACAGTGGTGGTGGTATTGGTGGTGGTGTTATTTTCTGACTGTATTGTGGGATAAGGAGAGTGAGTAGTTAAGTGATATTCTAGAGCTATCATTGTCATTGTCATTCAGTATTATTCAGTAATACAATGGTAATATATTGTAGTTTTTATTTTATTTTATTTTTTATTGATGTATGGTTGATTTACAATATTGTGTTAGTCTCAGGTGTACAGTATAGTGATTCAGTATTTTTGCAGACAATATTCTATTATAGTTTATCATAAGATAATGGGTATAATTTCCTGTGCTATACAATATATCCTTGTTGTTTATTTTATATATAGTAGTTTGTATCTATTAATCCCATACCCCTAATTTGACCCCCCCCCCACTTCCTCTTCCCCTTTGGTAACCACAAGATTGTTTTCTGTATCTGTGAGTCTGTTTCTGTTTTGTATATAGATTCATTTGTATTAATTTTTAGATTCCACATATAAGTGATATGACACAGTATTTTGTCCTTCTCTGTCTGACTTATTTCTACTAAGCATAATATTCTCTAGGTCCACCCACATTGCTGCAAATGACAGTTTTGCATTCTTTTTTATGGCTGAGTAATATCCCATTGTATGTACGTATACATGTATACGTACATACATATATATATTTATATGTAAACATATCACATCTTTTTAATCCAGTCATCTGTTGATGGGCAGTTGTAGTTTTTAAAAGAGTTCTTATATTTAGAAATACATAGTGAAATTTTTACAGATGAAATAAATCCTTATAAGAGGTTTGAGGGATTAGGGGACTGATCAATGAAAAACATATGACTATAAGAAGCATTAATGTGCAACAAGCTTTATTGCGTGATGCTTGGAACATTGCATGAGAGATGAAGTCCATCATAGCAGGAGACCAACTAGAGCTTAGGGCAGGGAAGGCGAAAAGGAACACCCAGGAGAGAAGGGGATTAGAGAAGGGGTGTAGGCTTCTAGATGATATCTCTTGCTCATCAGTATGGTGGGGAATCTCTGGGTCAGGGAATTTGGAGAGCAGCTTGGGGTCTCAAAACCACAAGGACTCATCTTATCAATGGTCATCTGGTGCAGGGTGAGGTTTCCAGGGTGTGCAAAGCAGGCAGTCCCTAAGTGCCTAAAAATCTGCCTGTTTGGGATATTTTGAAAACAATTGGATATGTAAAAATTTGAGTTTGGCTCCTGTGGACTTTTAAGCTAATGGGTCTCAGCCTGCAGTGAAGAAGTATACAAGCTAGGAACCAATACACAGAGGCCATCTTTGCTCATTTATAATAATATGTAACAGTATATGATTTCTGAGATTTCCTTCAGAGTAATCTGGGAGAGGGGAAGTGGGTGAGAGTAATGAAACAAGATTGGCTATGAGTTACTAATTGCTGAGGCTGGGCGATGAGTATGTAGGGGTTCATTAATATTTATTATACTTTTGTATAGGTTTGAAATTTTCTCTCTAGAAGAGTAAATACTCCCTGTATTTTTTTTTTTTTTTTTTTTTTTTTTTTTGTGACCCGGGAAAGAAGGCACAGATGTCTCTCTCTCAACACAATCTGGGTCTGAAAAAGCCTTTCCAAGAGGCTTGGCTTTCTTTTGGGGCTTGAAAGAGTTGCTTTTCTGGAAACCTCTTCTAAGTTTCGGTGATCTGGAAGAGCATTTTGAGCCCCTAGTCCCTTGGCAGGGATTCAGCAGGGCACCCGGAGAGAATGAAAAGGATAGCAACAGGCAGAGGACCAAGTAGGACGTGGGATTTAGGGAGCCAGGAGAGTGAGGGAAGGAGGGAGACACAGCAATTGAAAGGCCACCCCACCGCCCCACCACCAATGCGAACTTTTCTTTCATTGCTCTGCTCAAGGGCAAGCCCAGGCAAGGGCACCGTAGGACACCATTCCTTCCAAGCAATCTGGGAGTGGGAAAGTGGGTAAGAGTAATGAAACAAGATTGGTCATGAGTTGCTACTTACTGAGACTGAGTGGTGGATACATGACAATTCATGTATCCACCTTTGTACTTTTGTATGGATTCAGTGCCAGCCATCCACTTGCTTTGTGACCTTAGGCAGATATCATGCCCTCTCTGGGCCACCACTTCCTCATCAGTGCTCTAATTTCATTTATAGAAGCGGCAGAAATGGCTACTCAGGGGTGCAAGGCAAAGGGCTTGCCCAGGATCACACACTTTATCAGGAATATGTTTTATTGAGAGATCACTGAGCAGTAAGCTTTGGGAAAGAGGAGAGAGCTGATGGGAGAGAAAAGAAACAGGGAGGGAAGCAGAGCAGGGGGTCGCAAAAACTGAGAGGTTGCTGAGTGTGTTCCCAGCTGGATAAGGAGGGAGAGATGGAGGTACAGGCATAATTTAGAGAAACACTTCAGTGCAACATTGTAATAGAAATCACCCCATCCCTGCCTGGCTCCCCGAGCCTGACTCTTGAATCATCAGTGAGTAATGATGTGGAGCCCCGCAGGCAGACACTCAGATTTGGATCTGAGTGATCAGTCCTTTGATTTGTTTTTGTTAAGACTAACAGTATCCCTGCAGATCTTTCCCTTCAAAGACCTGAGGGTGTGGGAGATGAGGGCCAGCAGCTACTGCACAGAGAGAAGGAAAACAACCAAAAAGGCCTTTTTTTTTTTTTTTTGCCACAGGTGCCAAGGTAGACTTTGGCTTCCTGGTCAAGGTTTCAGGCTGTGGATTCAAATCCTAGCTTCTCTACTTCCTTACTGTATAACCTTCAGCAAGTTTCTTAAGCTCTCAGCGCCTCCTCATCTGGAAAATGAGGTTGCTTACAGTAACTCCCAACTCAGAATGAGGCTTAAAAGAGCTAACCCATGTAAGGCACTTTCTCGATGTTAACTATCATAAAGAGGTAAACAAGCCATGGGCTGTACTGACAAGGAACTCATCATCTAGTGAGAATGGTCAAGCTGGGGAGAGAAATGGCAATATTAGAGGCATGAAGTGCTAATGTCTCGAGGGTGGAAAAGATAAAGTGCCACCTGAGTACAGGAGAGAAAAGATTCTTGTGGCCAAAGATAGGACACTCTCCTGGGGCTGGTGACATTTCAGCTGGACTGAGGATGGATAAAATTTGGGCATCAGAGGCCAGATGGCAAAAGCAAGAGAGAGAGACCAGGAGTGTGGGGAGGCTTCCTGGCAGAGGGAGGTGTGTGTGAAGAGGTCAAGAACTCCATTTGGCTGAGGAGTAGGGTCTGTGATGAGACATCAGGGAGATAAAGATGAGAAGGCTCTGGAGCTGCCTTCTGGACTGGGCTCTTTGAGGGGCAAGGAGCAGAGAATAACCACGAAGACAAATCAATGAGATAATTTCACGTAGTGGTAATGTTGTAAAGAAAATAAAAGGCAGAGTATTGGGACAATGACTGGCACCACAAGGGGATCAGCATTGGTTAGGGGGATGGTAGGGGGATTAGGAAGGAGCTCTGAGCTGAGACCTGAGTGGTGGAAAAGCTAGTTATCGAAGATCTAGGGAAACTGTGAGTGCAGAGGTTCTGGGGTGGGAGTGAACAGTCTGGTCCTGGCAGCAGAGGAAACCAGAAGAAGCCAGTGGCCCCATCATGAAAATCCCAGTCTTCTTAGGCTATGGCAAAGGGGTTGGGATTTATTCCAAGAGCAAAGGGAAGAGATTCAAGGGTTCGAAGCAGAAGAGTGACATGATCTGTTGGGCATGGTTACAAGGCAGCTCCGGCTGTTGTAGGGGGATGCATTGCATTTCTGGAAGCAGAAAGACTAGTGAGGAGACCGCCCCAGTGTCCAGGCATGGGCGAGTGTGTTTTGGGTCCAGAGAAGCTCTGGGGACCTTGACAGGAGGAGTTTGTGCATCTTCCCAACAGAGGACCTGATAGATGATTTCTGGTGCATCCCTGATACTGATGTCTTGTGCAGCCCCAGGCATAGTGCGGATCTGAATGCATGGTCAGGGAAAGACACACCTGGACATGTTTGAGAGAAAAAGGCATATTGCACAACTGTGCAGGTGTTCTATGAGCCCAACTATATAAAATTAAACACTAATTTCTTTATCAGTCTACCACATATAAAGAGATACATGGGAAGATACTTAACCAAATTGCTACCAGTAATTTTTCTGAGAAGCAAAGTTTTTTGTTTACCTTTGGTTTTTTGTTTTATTCTTTGAACTTTTCTGAGTTAAATTTATTTTTTAGTGAGTATGTATCATTTATACAAAAGCCTAGTAAGTTTTGTTTTAAAAAAAAAAAAGGAGGGGAAGGAAGGAAGAGGAAGGGGAGGAAGGAGGGAGGAAGGGAAGAAGAAAGGATGGAAGGAAAGAAATAAAGAAAATGAAAGACCAAGAGGCAGGGTATAGCTTAGTGGTAGAGTGTGTGCTTAGCATGCATGAGGTCCTGGGTTCAATTCCCAGTACCAATAAACAAACAAACTTAATCCTCCTCCCCCAAAAGGAAGAAAGACCAACCCCTGTGGAGCCCTAACCCTGACACACACACACATACATACACTCACACCCCACAGGGATGTGAAAGGCAGCTGTACCAACTCCAGATGTGCAAGATGTGCATCTTTCAAGGACATCACCAGAGTCTTGAAGAGTTCCTTTGAGAGAGGATGATTAATCCTGCTACAGCAGGACTCAGGTGGAGCTGAGAGGCAGCTTCCCCTTTTGGACTGTGGGCTCCTGCTTGCAGTTGCCATAAGGTGATCACATATCTCAGTTACCTTCCTGGGCCATGTAGGCATGTGCCTTTCCTACCTCTGATATTTAATAGCTCCTTTACTCTTTATACAAACCTATGATGGAGGAACTATGTCTGTTTTATGGAAGAGGAAACAGGCTCAGAGAGGTTAAGTGACTTGCCCAAGATCACACAGCTTTTAGTGGCACCACCAGAATTTAAACCTGACTTCAGAACCTATACCCTTGGCAGTAGGGCAGAGTCACAGAACCAGGAACCAGTGAATCATTGCCCAAGCTGCTGGCCATGGTCTCTTTAAGGTTCATTTTCCAGAAAGAACTAGTCCTCCAGCCTCGGACAACACTGAGCCCTAGGTGGTGGCCAGCAGGCCCCTTTTGAGTACAAAAGAATTTGGGCACAGCAGCAGGGGGTCAGAGGGTCAGAAGAGTTCTACCTGTAAAAGTGGGGAAAGTGAAGGAGCCAAAGTGTTTTTAATCTGAGCTGAGACCACCATGTCCCCATCCCCATTTCCAAACTTGAACCAGAGCAGCTTGCCTTTTTCCCTTTTCTGTGTCAGAGTTCTATTTAAAACCTCCTTTAGGCAAAAGGGGATTTTGCTGCTCAAAAATAATTTGAGAAAAATTGACATTTTGAGTTTGTGTCAAAAAGCCATAGATATTTTGTGTGTGGCTGAGAAGCTATCACCGGCAACCGTCAAATGAGCCCCATGGGCCATTGCCAGCCTCTTATCTTCAGCTTTCAGGAGGGGCCTCCTGCTAGATTCACCTCCCCCCACGGCTCCTGAGATGGAGCCTGCCCTCCCAGGACTCCAAGCAGGGCCCAGAATTTGTTTGCGTGGATTTGCATAAAAAGCTTTACTGAATGAGATTCACTGAGATTGACTGAAAGCAGGTAAGATTCGGAGTCCCCCAAGGCGATGATTTTTCTCTTTGAATTTCATTTTCTCTTGAGGAGCAAACACTTCACTTCTCTGGCTTTTTCCTTCCGCTAGACCTGCACTCCCTTCCTGTCCCCTTCTTCCTACGTGCCACAGACTCGTAGCCACAGATGCGCATGTGTATGCATGTACACACACTCATAAATGCACATGCACCCAACATGCTTTAAGTCACTGAACAAGTGACTGTGTTTTTTCTGTCATTGATGAGCCTGGAGTTTGACTCTGACCTAATGTCTGGCTGGGGTACAGAGGAGAAGCTCCCAGCCCATTTGCCTGAGAAGCACCTGTCATTGGTTTCCGCGTGACAGCATGGCCTGCAAGGAGACATAGTGAGACCTGCCCTGTGTCACTGAGTCAGCCCTCAAAGACTGAGGCTGAGGAGTCTGTACTGGAACCTCAGGAGAGTCTGAAAGCCAGCCAGCTTGGGAACCCCTGAGGAAAACTCTCTGTCTGTTCCTAGGTTGCATCTAGATTTCTGGCAAAGATCTTCAGACACAGTGTCACCCAGACATTGTCACCCACCTTATGTATGGGGAGTGACTCCAATCCTAAGAAGTCAGGCATAGGCATCACCACGGGATGAGGTGGAAGCTCTAAATGGACCCTCCCAGTAACCTATAAGCCTAACATGGAGATCCCTGCCACTCAGTCAGACAAGCCCTGCCAAGACAACAGACGCCTCTGTCCCTGGGAACTGAGGATGGGATGGATGGGCTTCCCACCTCCCCAGACTGCACACCATTTCCCAACTAGACCAGGCACCTTGAGGGGCTACGTGGGTCTCCCTGCTAGTTAAGGCTCCAAGGCCACTTCTGTCTTCTGGACTGGGTCCCTGACCTCTCCTGTACTTCTGTATCAGCCCACCCACAACAAGTCCAGTTTGCTCACCTCTTCCTACCTCCTCCACCTGCTCTGTCTCCCAGGTGTCTGCCCACTCCGCCTCCCTTAGTCCCTACACAGCTCTTGACCATGCCAACTCCCTTCCAAACCCTTTCCTCAATAATACTAACCACAACAACCAGCATTTATCAAGCACCCATTATGCCCCAGGTATTGTTATTCACTTCATTTAATTCTCTCTCTCACACACACAAAACATGGAGCAGGTCTTACTATTGCTACCATTCGATAGATGAGGAAATGGAGGATCACCAGGGTGGACAATTTCATATTCAAGTCTGTCTTGTGTATTTCACACCCTTTATCCCTACCTGGAATTATATTACACATTTATTGATTTGGCCATTATCAGTTTAGAATGTGAGCTTCATAGGGGCAGGGACTGTCTTACTCCCCACTGCCTATATCAGTTACTGCCACCTAATTGATATTCACTAACTATTTTTTAAGTGAATAAATGAATTGATGGCAAAATCCATGCTCTGTCTTTACAACTGTTTATTAATTTTCAAGGCAGCAATGCACAGGGTTAAAAAAAATCAAGAAATGCAAAAAGTGAAATTTAAATCTCTCTTCTGGGACACCGTATTCCCCTGTCCTAAGCTCCGATGCCTCTTGGGTATCCTTTCAGAGATATTTGAGTGTTCTGTGCACGTGTCTGCATGTACCAGTATGTGTGTAATATACACGTGTATGGTATCACACTACAGAAACCACTCTGCAAGTTGAGTTTTTTTCACTTAATATGTCTTGGAAATGTTCGAATCAGTATATATCTATAAATACAAAAATTCCTATGCTATTAACTATCAGGCTAAGCTTCATACCCATCATATGGGTTCTAGAGAAATCCCTGGAAATGTTTTAAGGCTAGGGGAGTAAGTCTGATCTGGCGTCGTGAATGACCTAGAATTTTGGAGCAGGGAAGGACCTCTGAAGTGGTCTGATTTAAGCCCCTCATGTTATAAATGGGGAAACTGAGGCCCAAGGGATGGTGGTAGTGGGGCCAGACATTCCCAGCGTCACACAGGGAGTGAATTACAGATCTGGGGCAACAACCAGTCCTCTGGAATCCTTGGCCAGGCTCCTGCTACCCCAGTCTCCTCTCTGCTTGGCAAGTTCAGAAGAAATCATAGCCAGTTCCCAGCAGAGAGAGTGCCTGCTTGGGCTTTGTCAATGCAATGCCCTCCCAGGCAGGCTAGGGTGAGAGTGATTATGTAGGTTGCTTGGTAATCAGAAAAGAGCTCGAGCCCTTAAAATGCTGTCTGTTTCATTTGGTCCCGGAAGACTGGATTAGCATCGATTGTCTGCAATGAGCTAGTAGCTAAAAGCCCACACCAAGAGGGGACATCACTCTGCAAGGATGAGCCAAGGCACCTCACACTCACTGCAGCCCCACTCCGGCATCTGGGATTTCCTGTGCCCATGGGCAGCTTCCAGGAGACTGTGCCTTTCCTCTAGTTGGCAAAAGTATGGGTGGGGAGGTGGGAACAAATCAAGAAGCACAGGTTGGGGAGCAAAAATTCAGGGAAAGGAGTGTCTGTTGGGATGAATGCTCTTGTCTGCACATCTCGCATCCCCATCCTTCACCTTACCCTCCACACACACACACACACACGCATGTACACACACACACTAAGCTCCATGATGGCAGGGACCTAGCACACCTTCTTTGCTGTGATTCCCTGTGCCTTGTGCAGTACCTGACATGTTACGTGCTCAATAAATGTGTGTTAAGGCAATCGACGTGCACACACGTGTATCATTCTTGCACATACAAACACACATCATGCATTCCCTCCCTTCGAATTCTTGTTTAAACCATTTCTACTCGCTCACCTGTCCTTTTCCTGCCTGTGGCTGCAGGTCCACCCTCTCTAGGAAACCTTTCCCACTCCTCTAGCTACAAGGATCTCTTTCCCCCAAGTTCTTGTAGGTTCAATGAGTAAAGCATCCTCCAGACCCCACACCCGACATGGCCTGGTGGCTGTGCATGATTTACAGGAATGATGAGACAGAGGGTTGAAAAGCCAGACCATCACAGAAAATCCACGTTGAAAATATAATTGATTCTATACAAGCCATAGTTAATTCTGTGTTGCTTTTTATATCGAAGTAGGGTAGGATAGTGGAGGGAGCCTTGCTTATGTAATCATGCAGACTTGGGTTCAAATCCTGCCTCTGCCACTGGCTAGCTTCCTGACCTTGGACAAGTTGCTTAGCCTCTCAGTGTCCAGTCCTATAAAATAGGGGTAATAAGACCCTCCTCACAGGGTTGTGAGTATGAAAGGAGTGAGTAATAAAATGTAACCCTGCAAGAAGAGTGATTTTTGTCTTTGTTCATGGCTGTATCTCAGCACTTAGAACAGTGCCTGGCACACAGCAGGCACTCAATAAATAGTCACTGAATAAGTGAACATGTAATAATAATAAAGGTAGCTATGATTTATTAACCACTCATGGCATTTTAGGCTGGACGCTAAGCATTTAATTTTGTCTCATTTAATCTACACTGTAGTCCTGGAGGAACCCCACTTTTTTCAGATGAAAAACTGATGCTAAGCCCCAGCTTCATCACAAATTTTCAATGAGGGTTTATTCTCTTCACTTCTCCAATGCACTGTCATTTCTCTCTTTCCTTATATTGGCTTTGTTCCTTCACTCAACTCTCAGCTCTTCAGCAACTGCAGCCTCACTCAGTCTTGTCCCTTGAGGGTCCTGGCCTTGAACCCTCTGATCAGGCTGCAGGGTGCAGACTAAACTTACATCCAGACATGGATGCCCATTTCCCCTGCTCCATCTTTCCTGCTGGCTACAAAGCAGCTGCCTGTGTTCCTGCACTCATTTGCACTCTTCTCATCTGTCCATCACTCTAGCTATTCACTGACCTCTAACATTTGGGCATTTTCTGCCTAGACTGAACCTTTGCCTGGAACACTCTTTCTGTCTTCTTCACTGAGATGCCTCAGGTAGCATTCTCCAGGTGCCCTTCTCTGACCCCTCCTGTACCGTGACAGGGGCCCTTCTTCTGTTCTGTGGGTCTATACATCCCCTGCCCCTTCATTCTGTATTGTTACTGGCTATTTAACTGCCTGCCTCCCTCTCCTCGCCCTTACTGACTCTAAGTTCCTATTTGAGACCAAGAACCTCTTCCATCTGACCTGCTGCTGTATCCTCCACACCTTGAGTGGTGCCTGGCACAGAGTAGGGCTTACTGACACTTTGTGAGTGAATGAACTGACTATTCACTGACTGTCACACTCTGTGTGCTCTGTTAGCTGACTTCACACTCTGTCAGGACTCACAGTTCTGCTTTTTTCTCTGCAGTCTAGTCTGCAACCCTGCCAGTAATCCTCTCCTCCTGATGAGCCAAACTCCTGGATTTGGCCCTCCCTCATAGGCCAGGCCAGTTTCCACCAACCCTGGGAAAATTATTCTTATTACTGTAGAGTTTTTTCAGGCTCTTGGGAAAAAAACAGAAATGTCTTCCTGGAAGGGATTTAAAGATCATATAGTCCAGCCCTTTGATTGTCCATAACAGAAGTTGACTGGAGTGGGTGGCAGAGGGGGTTGCCCAAGGTCATGCAGTCTGTCTAGGGCAGGGATAGGAAGAAAACTGAGGTTTCCCATCTCAACATGCAAAATCTTTTCTCTGCATTTAGCCTACAGCACATACAAAGCCCAGGCATGAGCCTTGTTTAGATGGAATTTTACCATCATAAAAATCAAGACTACACTTTGATTCTGGCATTTTGTATGTCATTAACATTATGTCTCCTGCTCTGTGGCATGTTGGGACACAGGATAAAAAACATGGGTGGAACTTAGGCATTCTTGCTCTGACCTCAGCCCTGCCACTAATGGACAAACCATTTTCCCACTGTTCTTAGAGAATGGTGAATTTGTAGCATTAGAGGAAGAATAGTGGAAAATACAGCTAGAAAGAAAGGATGCAGTCCAATCAAGGAGGGCTGGGAGCGTCCAGGTAAGCAAAACTTTGTTGGGAAAGTTGGAGTGGGGTGCCCTCTGAGGCTCTTTGCACAGGAGATGACCTGTTGGCCACAGCTTACCCTCTGGGGAACCCTTGACTAATAAATCTGGGTAGAGAAGCCATCATTTCACATGAGGTTGTAACATTACCCACCTGCTGGGAGGCTAATGTCCTGGTATCTCTGCCTCTCAGGTAACAGCCACCTCCACTAATGATTCTCATTTCACAAGCTCAGTTTCCTGAGGGAGAGATTTGAGCAAAGCAGAATGATTCCCCAGGTAAATCATTAGTGTAGTGGCCGGAATCTCCACTGAGAGCTCTGATGCACAAATCTGCCCTGAGAGGCCAGTCCTTGTCAAAACTTGTCATGAGGCTCTAGGGATCTCACCCAGTTTGTGCTGTGGATCCCAGGCTTCCAGGAGGGGCAGCAGGTAGAGCCAGAGAAAGGTCCCAGCAGGACCATTTCTTTACCCAGCCCTAACTGCAGGCAAAAATCATGGTTCCTGCAGGAGAGCTCAATCTAAGCTAGAATGTTGCATCACCATTGACACTTCTGCTACCAGGCTGGGCTTTTAAGGGGCTGACATAGGAGAAAGAATCATGGCAGGCAAAGACAGTCCTGCCACTAATGGGAGAGAAAATTTCAAATCTCTGGGCTTCTGTTTCCCGAACTGTTGAAGGAGGCATTTGGCCCACTTCAGGTGCAAAATAACAAATGACAAAGGGTTCCAGCTTCCCTTTCCAACTCTGATCAGAGATTACTGATTGCCAGATGTATTGTGTTAAGAATGCTTGTGAGGTTCTATCCAGCAGAAGGGGACAACTTCTATCAGCACCTCCAGAAAAGGGAGTAGCCTCATATACTAGTTTCCTATTGTTGCTGTAACGAATGACCTGCAGTCTGACTTGAAACAACATAAGTCTATTCTCTTACAGTTGTGGAGGTTAGAAGTCTGAAATCAGTTTCACTGGGCTAATGTCAAGGAACTGGCAGGGCAGGAGGCTCTGAGGAGAGAATCTCTTTCCTTGCCTTTTTCGGATTCTAGTGGTCACCTCTGTTTCTTGGCTTGTGGCTCCTTCCTCCACCTTCAAAGCACATCATGCCAATCTCTGCCTCCAGCATCCATCACCTTCTGTTCTGCAGTCACATCTCCCTCTGCCTCTTAGAAGGACCCTTGTGTCCATACTGAAGGCCCACTACTCAGATAATCCAGGATAATCTGTTCTTCTCAAGATCCTTAGCTAATCAGTTCTGCAAAGTTCCTTCTGCCATGTAAGGTAAGACAGTCATAGGCTCTGGGGATCAGGATAAGGATGTCTTTGGGGAGCCCACTCTTTAGCCTGCCACACGTGTCACATGACAGTCATCTGCAATCCCTACAATCAGCCTAGAATTACAGCTGGAATGGAATAAGGAAATTATTCTAAGTGAGCGGGTGAAGCCTGGCGAATGGGAGCTGTAACAGAGAAAAAGATTGTACGTGTCATTTTCTGTTTCAAGAACCATGCCAGCCTCATTGAAATTCCACATCCCACTGCCTTCTCCTGACACTGTATCATTTACGATGCTCCTGAGGCTAGTACAGTGACTCATTATTATTAGTTAATGAAGCATCTAAGGCCTAAACCCACAGTCAGCAGCTGGGATAAAGAGTGAGGACAGAGCTGGACTGATGGGAGGTCTGGAGCTGGATATAAACCAGAGGAGACAGAGGCCATGCTGTCCTCATGTATTCATTTCACAAATGTTTACTGAGCACTTACAGTGTTCCTGCAACTGTGGGTACAGCAGGAATAAGGGCCACATGGGCAGTCTTGACCCCCAAGAATTCACTGGCAAATGGGACAGACAGGCACGTGAATACACCATGACACCCACAAAAAACACTCAGAAGGAGGTGAGTGTTGGGAAGCCCTGAGGACTGTCTCTGCTTCGGAGAATCAGGGGAGCCCTCCCAGAGGACAGGACAGTTGACCTGGGTCTAGAAAGATGACTAGACACTCTGAGGTTGGAAAAGGGAAGGGAATAGGACTTTGGCAAAAGGAATAGGTGCTAAGGGAGATATTGAAAAGACATGGTTTTTTCACAGCACCCTAAATGAAATGCAGAGATATTCTGGCAGGAGGAGAAGCGAATCCAGAAAGTTTGCCTTTAGACTTCAGTGGGGTGACATTCGGCTGGTAACAGGAACTAAGCAGACACTGTAGGGGGAGTCTGGCTCTTGGAATAAAGAGCCAAACCTAACCACTTACTGAATAAATTCAGAGGGCTCCAAGGAAAGGCCAAATACTGAAGTGGTGAAGACAGACTCAGATTAAAATCTCAGCTCTACCACTTACTAGCTCTGCGACTCTGGTGAGTTTCTTAACCCCTCTGAGCCTCAGTTTCCTCATCTATAAAGTGGGAAGAATCATCACCACCTGTGGGATAGTTGTATAGTGAGAGCCTTGTCTATCTTGTTTTCTGTTGTATATCCAGCATCTGGCACATGTTTGTAAACTGAATGAATAATGTCTGAAAAAAATGCTTGGCAGGGTGTCTGACAAATAACAAATGTTTAGTGCTTGAGCTGATTACTAATTTTAGGGGGAAAAAATTCAGTGCTGCTCTGGGCCAGCCCCCGTGTCTTGCTGGGTTCTCTCTAATATTCCTGATAAGTGCTCACCTCCTATGGGGTCGTGGCAGCCTGGAACCACGGGCAAAAGCCCATAACCTGGGTTGGGGGAACAGGTGGGCTTTAGTTCCAGTATTGACTGTCACTCATGGACTGTGAATCTGGGGACACCCATGTCCTGGTCTATGCCCTGTGGCTTCCTCCAGGTCACATCCCAGGTCAGCTCTGCCTTGTCGCAGGCAAGGTCACTGAGGGCTGAGGAAGGACACCAGGTTGTTTGCTTCGTGATGAACTCCATGCCCTTTCCCTTTCTTCCCAATCAGCAGCTCAGCAGAACCTCCAGAACTTACCCTCGGTCTCACACCATAGGAAGAACATGCTCTCTGGAGCTGTGCCACCTCTCACAAGGTTTGTGACCGGGACAGGTTGACTCTCTGACCTCCATGCATTTATCTGGACATAATAGCTACCTGGATTTGAATGCTAGTTCTAGAATTCTTTAGCTGTGTGCAATAAGTTTAGAAATAAATTTAGAAACTAAACATCTCTGTCCCTCAATTTCCTCCTGGGTACTATGTGGATTATGGCGCCTCTTCCAGGATTACTGTGAGAATCAGTTCCCAAAAGTGGAGTAACCAGACTCCACCTCAAGACTGAGTGCTACCTCTTGGCACTTGGATGAGTCCCACCTCTGGCTGTCCAGCTGCTGACCCCACCTGTGCTGAGTCTCCTGACTCTGAGCAGCAGCGTTTGGGATCTGGGGCCTGGGCTTTCCATCCATTCTGGTCACGGAACCCTGGCTCCTTCCCCAAGGCTGGGAGGATCACTCTGGAGGGAACCTCTGAAGGCTGATGCCGGAACTTCCTCATCAAGTGTGGGCAGGGATAGTAGCCCTGGCCCAGTGACACATAGCTCATGCCAGAGACCACTGGGCCCACAGGGATAAATATTTTGAAAGGAAGAACTTTGAAGGGAATCCTCTTACTCCCTGTCTTTGAGTTAAAAAGCGACCATTAAGTTTTGTGGTCCCTCAAATAAGAGAAGGCAGTGCTTTCCCTCCAAATGTCTCAGGAGACTCCTCCCTTCACAGCACCAACCAGTGCACATGTTGTGAGAAGAGGGCGTCCCCTGGGGCTGCGTGGAGGAAGACATGTCACCTCTCAGGGGCCCGCCACCACATGGTGCACTTCCCCCATCTCTCTCTCTCTCTCTGACACACACACAGTCATAAACACTCTTACACGCATTCACTCACCCCTCCACTAGCTGTGGACCCTAAACCAGAATAATACTGTGGGGAAGTATTTGGGCTGCAAGTGACCGGCCCAGGGTAGGAGTCCCAGCCCTGCCATTTGCAAGCTGGACAGCCTTGGGCACCACACTCAACCCTCCATGAGCTTCAGGGTCCCTCACCTGTAAAAGGAGAAAAAAAAAGAGTACCTACATAATAAGGTTGTCAGTGAGGTTTAAATGAAACGAGACATGTAAATAAAGCACTGAGCACATGGTGAGTGCTCTTTAAATAGAAGTCACTGCTATTATTGTTGTTGTTGTTTTTTTATTGTTATTATTATCTCCATGAAAAGACAGCTCTGTGAAAGACAAGACAAGATCATTGTCTGCCCTGTTTACCAGTCTATCCCCATCACCTAGGACAGTGTTTGATAACATAATTCGTGCTCAGTAAATATGTGGAGAATCAAGTGATGATCATACCTCTTGGAATCACAGCTATTTCTCCCCACCATGTGATTTCAAGAGCCCTCCTCTGGGCTCCCACAGCACCTGGACACAAGAATTATCCCGAGAGCTTCCTGTGTGCCTGGCAGCAAGCTAAGAGCCTTATCCCACATTGGTTTTCTTGCCTCTGCTCCCCTCACCTTGTGAATCCCTTGAGGATAAAGATGAGGAATTCTAACCCAGACTATGTGCTCAACAAACATTCTGTGCAATAGTGGCTAATCAAGCAGCCCATTTTATGCATGCAGAAACTGAACCCCAGAGGGTTAACACATTCATCCAGAGCTAGAGGGGAGTCCTGGTCACCAGAGGGCCAGACCAGCACTGTGCTGCCCCCCATTACTAATGACGTGGTGTGGACAGGTCCCCCAACACCAGCAGATAACTGAGCCAATTTAGCCAGAGGAGGAGAAGACTGGCTGCTTCTACCTCTATTCCACAGACACCTCCCTGGTCCGGGGGGAAGTTACCTATGTCACTGTGGTATGCTTTTCATTAAAGGAGAGCTCCCTCACAGGTAGTCTTTGAAATGTCAATTTTAATTAAAACCCTAATCCTAATAAACACACCATAGATTAAACCCAGCCAGAGCAAGCTTCCTGCTGGGTGAACCTCTCACACACCTCAGTAGACAAAATTGACTCCAGTGAGAAAGTTTGTTTGGGAACATCCAGTCCATCAGGCAGCCTCACTCAGAGAAGGACGCTGGCCATGATCCACAACATCGCTGACTCCAGGCTTCCAAAAACACAGCCCAGAGTGGAGGCAGCTAGTTGCCAGGCCCACGTCAGCTGCTGATATGGAGCTGATGCCCAGCCAGGTAGAATCAGGGCGCCGTCAGCATTTGAAGAGATCTGGAGATCATCTAGCCCTTCTCACTTTACAGGTGGGGAAACTGAATCCTAGAGAGAGGAATGGACAGAGTCCTGTTTGTAGCAGGAGCCCTACTTTGGAGCGCAGTGCCCTCCCCACTCATCACCTGGGCTTTACCAACTGGTAACTGTGCAACCTTGACCAAATCCATTTCCTTCTGAGCTTCATGTTCCTTATCTATAAATTGAAGTCATTGGACTAGCTGTGGTCTCAGCCATGACTGCACATTAAAGTCACCTAGGGAGCTTTTGAAACGCCCAGTGCCTAGCTCACCTGAGACCAATTCATCAGAGCCTCTGGTGTAGGATTTGGACCTGCGTGATTTATAAAGCTCTTCAGATGATGTCAGTGTGCATCCAGGATTGAGAACCAGCCGACTAGATAATCACTAAGTCTCTCTTTTGCTCTAATTATAAGTTTAGAGTTCCTCTGCCTGAAATCTTCCGTGCAGCACACACTCCCATGCCCCTTCCACACCTACCTCACAAATGATTTGAGCAATTCCTTCTCCTACTTCAAGTCCCAGCTTAGATATGCTTTCAGTAGACTGAGTGAGGGAGGCATCACCTGGTTAATTCCCCTTTTATAGCCTGAGTCACACTTCATAGTAACTATACTTTGTGGCTGTCTGCCCTGTGCAAACTAAGCCACAGCAGAGACTAGGTATAGTGTACAGACCCTAAGATGGTCCTGACTTATCCTTGTCTCCTAAACTCATACCCACATGTAATCCCCACCGCACCATCTTGAGTGCGGGCAGGACCTGTGACTTCCTTCTAACCTATACGATGTGGCAAAGGTGGTAAGAGTGTCAAGTCTGTCAGTAAGTTACATAAAACTGTCATGTCTGTCGTGCTAGGAAACCACCTCTCTTGCTGGCTTTGATGAAGCAAGGGACTATGTTGGGGTGGGCCACATGGCAAGGAACTGAGGCAAGCTCCAGCCAGCAACTAGCTAGGAACTACAACTCTTAGTCTTAGCCTGTGAGGACCAGAGCCCTGCTAATACCTACATGAACTTGAAAGTGAATCCCTACCCAAGTCAAATGAGAACCCAGCCCTGGTTGACACCTTAATTGCAAACTTATAGATGATCTTGCTAAGCTGTACCTGGGATTCCTGACTCCCAGAAACTCTGAGCTCACAAATGTGTGTAATTTTAAGCTGCTAAGTTTGTAGTAATACTGTTCCGTGGCAACAGATAATGTATACACTGAGTGTGTCTTGTCCAACTACTACACTCTTGGCATCTAGCATGGTGTGTGGCAGATTGTAGATGCTCACAGATATTTGGCTAATTAATTAACTGATTAACTAATCAGAGTCATGACATTAAGTGCTTTGAATCCAACATTTGCCCAAGCCTTTTTCCTTTCTTCCTCCTAGGGACAAGCTAATAGCTCAAAATTCAATGTCAGCGCATCAAACAAGGGCTGCACTCTCAAACCTTTCATTCTTAAATGGGAAAGTGGGAAGCACACACTGTTATTATGGTGATAACTGTGATCCAGCCTTAATGAAATCAACATGCGGTTAAATAACTGTTTGCTGAGTGTAAATTGTTATTGTTATTGATAGACCATTTCCTTTACCTGATAAATGCAGCACGGTGCTCCAGGCAAGGGAGCAATCATGGCTTTATTGATCCATAATCATTCCAAAGACACAGAGGATGCCATTGGCCACTGTGGGTTGGCCTTTGGATGACATTGGCCGCAGTTAGAGCCACACCTGGACTCTCACACACAGTCCCAGCTTTTAGGACTGCTCAGTCCTATCACTCAAAGCAAACTCTGGGCATTTACTGCTGCTTTTTGTGGTCTGAACAGTAACAGAAACTTGCAAGAGTTAGAAAACATGTCAGTTTTCATGCTAAGGCTACTGCCAGTGTCCTCCTGCTCTGGCCAGTCTCCCCGGGGCTTTGACCGGACAGTGCAGGCTCAGGAATGGCGCTGTGGGGTTATCAGACTTTCCAGGGTCACTTGGAATCACCTAGAGAGTGAGACAGCATCTCCAAGCAAGACCTCACTGGCTTCTGCTTGATTTCAGAGCGGCTTATCAAGAACACTGCTGACTGGCACTCTGATAAAATTCAAGTAAATTGAATGTAATTAGGTCTGGCGAATTAGCGGAAGTGCTCCACGGAGATGCTGAAAGCATGTTGCAGGTCACCAGGGGAAGGGTAGCAGGACTTTCTCAGAAAACATTTTGGCTGGTGCTGGGGAGACAGTGTGTGGTCAAAGGTCCCGGGCAGGGAGGCCTGTCTGGGCCTCTTTCCTCACCCTCACTCTGCTGTGTGGTCTCTCTCTTCCTGAGTCTCAGTTTTCCCACCTGCCTCTGATTATGCCTCAGGCTGGTCGTTGCTCCACCTACCCTAAGCTCACTGCGCTCTGGATCCAAGTGACTTGCTCCTTCATTCCCAGGACTGGGCTTGCTGGAGGAGTCCTCCCACGGGGACAGGACCCACTTGCAACCACGATAACAGCTTTAGCAGGAGTCCTTGCTTTATGACCGTTGAGCACGTGCGATGTACTTGGTCCCTTAGGCACACGGTCTTACTTCAGACTCACGACAGTCAATGAGAATGGCTCATTCCTGTTTTATAGATGAGGAAACTGGGCTTTAAAAAGAGGTCTCCAACTTTGCTTCATGTCACACAACACACAAAGCACACTATGTGTCTCTATGGTTGACATCTAACATAACACTCCCCAAGTCTCCCATATTGTCACCTATAAAATAAGGCTTGGTTCCCCAAGATCAGAGTCTAGGCTCTAGAAAAGCAAAGGAATGAAGACTGGGAAGGCAGTTGCCTGCTTTTATATTTAAACTGCCTTGCTGTGGTGAAGCTGACAGGTACAGAAAGCAAATAGGAAGCAAGTCCTTGCTCCCTCCTCCAGGCTTGCTGTTTTCTTGGAGTGCCTCGGCCTTTGGCAGCTTCTAAGAGGAAGGGAGTCGGGGAGGGGAGGGGTGGGTTTGCAGAATGGTGGGCTTGAGGCAGGGAGACAATAGCTCAATAATCAGCTTAATAATCAATTATCAGATTACCAGAAGGTCAAGATAGTGGCTACCTTAAAGAAAGAGAAGGGGGTATGTCTGGGAGGAACCATTTAGGGGTGGAAGAGAGGCTCTTTCTAGGGTACAGGCAATACTTTATATCTTAATGGAGTTGGCAGTTACATGGGTGTTTGGCTTATAACCATCCACCATGCTGTACATCTGTGTTCTATGTGCTTTGCTCTGTGTGTGTTATTTTTCAAAACTTAAAGTAAAATACAATTTTGAACTGACAGCTGGGGGAGGAGAGTAGAGTTGCTGTAGGCTAGAAGGTCATAGGAGACCTCCCTGAGGAGGGGATATTTGAGCTCAGCTTGAATAATCAGAGGGACATATCATGCCCAGAGCCTTCCAGGCAGAGGACAATGGGGAACCCTGTATCTTATGAATGCAAGGCTGGGTGGCTATGTGCAGGGTGGCCTGAAGGAATGGGAGGGACCAGAGGAAGAGAGGTAGCAAGAGGCAGGCTGCTGTGGAAATTGTGAGTAGCAAGCAGAGGTGGGCGTGGCTTTGGAGGTGGTCAGGTGCAGATGACACAGAGCACCCCGTGGTGGAGCAGCCCTTTACCCCTGAGAGAACCAAGGAAATGCACCTCACTGCTCAGAACACACCCCTTCTCAGTCCCAGCCTCCTGGAAAACGTCTCTAAGTGCAGAGAGGTGATTCTGGGACAAAGAAGCCAGCAGATGGACTAGCTCCAGGGAGAGCCCCTGAGGTTTCTGAACCCATTCCAGTCTGCGTTCCTGGAGCTGGCAGAGGCTTCCGGAAAGAACAGCAAGACCTAGTCTCTCGCTGTCTCACTTCCCTCCTTCCTTCCTAATTTTCCTCCTCTAGCCTTTTCTTTCTCACTGATTCCTCACTATTGCACCCTCCTTCCCTCCCTCCCTCTCGCACATTGGCTAGACACACAATCAGACATAGCACCCATGGATATAAATATACACACCCACAAGTCCACCTCCTACACACACATTATTCATATCCACCCCCCTACACACACACTGAAATGCACGTAACATACGCAGGTTCATTCATACACATTTCAGATACATTTTTTGTACCCTGCAGAGCACTTTAAAGTTTAGCCTTTAAGTTCATTGACTTTTTTGCAACTCATAGCGATCCCATTTTACTGGTAAGAACTTGAGGCTCAGAGAGGTTGAAGAATGTCTTCAAGGTCACAGAGCTAGGAAGTGACAGTTTGGATTCGCACTCAGGTTTGCCTGACCCTGATTGTTCTTCAGCCGCACTCTGCTATGCCCCGCACTCCCCCCGCCCCCTACACAAACACAGAACACACAGATGCATACTGCCAACACAGCCACGTACTCTCTGATTACATTTCTACCCATCTGGACACTTACACACACGTCCAAACACGGAAGGGAAGTTCATTGACATGTTGCCAGTGGGTCTAAGGATGGACCTGTCTTTCTGAAAAATTTCTGGCTTGCCTATAGCTAAGGCTTATAAATTGTACATAGCTGCTTCTTGGAGACACCCAGATGACTTGGTTCAATAGATTTGCTCTGACAGGTAGAAAGCAAAAGATAGAGATGAACATTTTTGTTGTGTTTTTGCAGCCCTTTCTGCCTTTTCTCAGGTCATACCATTCTCACAGTAACCCTATAGGTAGTCATGGAAGAAACTATTGTATGCTTTCTACAGGAGGCGAAACTGGGAATCAGGGTGTTCGAGGGTAACCCAGATGCCTCCACCTCCTTTACTGTCAGGGGTCTCAATTCCCTTTGATGCTTAAATAACAACAGTCCAAGCTCCCTCCCAGCTTGCCTGCAGAAAGTCCCTACACATCTTCTCAAGTGATGTCATGGGTACCCAGGAGGAATACTTAAATGTTCTAGCCATGTCTCCTGGCTGCCCCAGGTCACATCCTACCTTGAGCAGTTCTTTCCTCTGCCTGTCATCTCCAACTTCCTCATAACATTTGCTCTGTGTTTCTGATTTTCTCCTTTCTAAAGCAAGGATACCAGTCCCCCGTTTACTTCTCAAAGGACATCTTTTCAGATGCTTTTTTTTTTTTTTTGGCTATAAGTAACAGAAAACTCAATTCAAATAGGCTTAAACAATACGGAACATTTTGTTCCATTTTATAATGAGAAATTCCAAAGGAGGGTAGTTTCTGGGCTAGTTAATTCAGTGGCTCAGCATTATTATCGAGGACCCAGGTTCTTTCCATGTTTCCCATCTGCCATCCTCATGCATTTTGGTTTTGTTCCAAAGTGAACTACTTTGTCCCCCGGGTCACTAGTTGGCTGACACTATTCCAGGCATCATTGGTAGAAACAACACCCAGCAAAGGAGAGGTCTTTTCTTCCTGGTGTCTCTTTGTGTCGTTGAACAAAATTTTGTCACATGAGGAAACTTTTGAGTGTGACTAACGTGTTCATTATTTTGATTATAATGATGGTTTTGCAAGTGTGTACATGTGCCGAAACTTACCAAATTGTGTACTTGAACTATGAGCAGTTTATTGTATGACAATTATGCCTCAATAAAGCCATTTCGAAACTATTTACTTCAGTAATGAACAAATATGGCAATGAACTGAATGTTTGTGTCCCCCCAAAATTTATATGGTGGAATTCTAATCCCAATGGGATGGTATTTAGAGGTGAGATCTTTGAGACATGGTTAGGTCATGAGGGGTGGAGCCTTCATGAATGGGATTAGTGTCCTTGTAAAGAAGAGATGAGAGAGTTAGCTAGCTCATTCTGCCACGTAGAGATACAATGAGAAATGGGCAGTCTGCAACCCCAAAGAGGGCTCTCATCAGAACTCACACATGCTGGTACCCTGATTGCACACTCTGAGCCTCCAGAACTGTGAGAAATAAATTTCTATTGTTTATAAGCTGCCCAGTCTATGCTATTTTTGTTATAGCAGCCTGAACTAAGACTTATGTTCTCCTGGTAAAAAATTAAGACATACATACTGTAGTTTTTATAATGTTTTCCCAGTTTTATTGTCAGTATTACATCCACATCATTAAAAAATATTAGGAAGTCTTCTATGTTTTTCTATGCCCTGGAAAAAATTCAACACAATTAGAATTAACTATTTCAATATTATTTAATTCCAATAGTATTAGAATTAAATTGCTAGAATTCCACAATGAAAAAAAATTAAGACACATATAAAGCTAAAATATCCTTTCCACTCTCCCACAGGCCTTCTAGGTATCAGATTAGTAGGTATCTTCCCAAACCTTCTCCTGTATATTTATAAACATAATGGCACCTATTGAATCTATGTGGTATCATCTACCTCTTTGTTGTTACTGTTTTTATACAAATGTCACATTGTATGATTATGTTGCAACTTGGCTTTTTGAACACAGTACTTCTTGGAGCTCTCTCTCAATCAGTATGTGGAGATTGACCTCATCCTTGTTAGCCTGAAAGATACAGGCATATCATAGTTCCTTCAGACACATCTCTCTGATGGACTTTAGTTTGTTCCCAGCTTTTCACTTTCAAACAATCCTACAACAAGCATCCTTCGACCTACCTCTTTGTGCACAGTCCCGTGACATGGATCCCAGTACAGTAGGGTTTTTAACAATCTGAATTACCTTCCAAAGTGGCTGCATCCAGCAGCTGTGGTTGGAGCACACGTTTCCCTGTAGCCTCACCAACATTTGATGTCATCAAACTTTTTTTCTTTTCTTTTTTTCTTTTTTTTTTTTTTTTTGCCATCAGATGGATTAAAAAGATAGGTCCTTGTTTTAAATTGCATTTTGGGGAGAGCTTTCTCAGAAAAAGAGATTCCTGTGTCCCAGTCTCAACCATTCTGACTGGAGGCTCAAGAATCTGGGAGATTTACAGCCTTCCCAGGTCATGCACAGCGAAGTTAGGGAGCTAGTGCCTGAGGACCAGCAATGTGCCTTCCAGCTCTGCTGTTCTATGTTCCTCGGACTCCTGCCTCCTCCTAGGCCCGAGACTTGTTTGGGCCCAGCAAAGTCTACACCACCTTTGCCACTTACAATGCTACTTTCTCCATGAAGGAAGATTTTTAAGAATGAAGAAGTCCTGGCCACCATGGTCATTTATTAAGTTGGCTCTTGGAGCCGTATTTGAAATGTTACTCTGAGGAATCAGAGTAAGAAAGAACAGACTAACATGTGCTTAGAAGCTAATGATTTCTGGGTAAACAGGCTGGGCTTGCTGGACACTTAACTTCCATGAGGTCATTTAAACCTCACAACAACTTTGGGAAATACTATTGTCCCCATTTTACAGATGAGAGAACTAAAGTCCAGAAAGAGTTATTTTCCCTTGGTCACACAGCTGTGTAGGGGCCCCTATCCCAGTTCTGTTGGACTCCAAAGTCTGTGCTCTTTTCATTGTATCACTTGCCTACAAACTAGGGTATCTTAGGAGGGAAAGACCGTGAATGGTCAGGGCCTCCTATCCACAGATGCTCAGAGGATTCTGTTCACTTTGCTTCCCAGCTCTCATACCCTTCCTGCCTGAACTACCCATGTTGCTAACTTCTGGAGGTCTCTGGAAGATGCAAATATTTCATGGAACAAGTATTATTTTAATCTTACTTAGTGTAAAGTAGCTTATCTGAGTCAATCCTGGAGATTTTGTTCTTAAAAATATGGGCTGGAGGATAGATGGACTGGGGGTCTGAAAGAGAGTGGTTGTTTGATCTCTGATCATCCCTGCTACTTCCATTTTCTGGGACTAATGTGGAAGAAGAAAAATAGAAAAGTGGCTTGTACTACTGAATTACAATCAATTATTCAATTTCTTGAGCTTTTATTTTTTTCTAACTCTGGGAAATTTTTAAAGAACAACATATACCAAATAACTAAGTAGCCACCATCTAAAACTGAGCATTCAAAAATATTTGTCTAACTTCTTAAAAATAAAATAAGCAACGTATTGCTCATATAAAGACAAAACCCTACTTGGCTCTCCATCCCTGATTTCATTTCCTTCCCACCTTATCCCCTAGCAACCTCAGTCAGAAAGTTGGATTATTTCTGCCAAATTCATTTAATATTTATATCTGTAAGTATGTGTTAATTACATGTATCATGAACAAATAAAAAATTAAAAATGGAGCTTATATAAATGATCTTATACTGTAACTTTCATTCTGCTCCCTGCTTTTCTTTTCTTTATGCTATATCACTGAGAGCTCTTATAGAGTTAAGAATCATGTCTTATTTAATCTGTGCATCCCTGTTGGCCTTGTACATTCTGAATGCTCAATAAATCAGAAAGAAAGAAGAGAAGGAAGGAAGAGAGGGAGGAATGGAGTGAGGGAGGGAGGGAGGGAGGGAGGAAGGAAGGAAGAATCTTTTGAGTCAAAACATACATAGCTCCCAGTTAGGTGTGAGGGTAATTACAGAGGCACTCTCAGTCCTCCAGTGTGATTTCCCTGCCTCTGAGAACTGTTCACGTCCCACTGGAGCAGGCAGCTCCTCCATCCTTTGGTCTGCTCACCATCCTGTTCTCCCGGGAAGTCCCAGGCATGGCTTCAAGAAGTTCCAGGCCACACAGCCACCTCACGTGCTCCGCTCCAGTGTGGCTCAACTCTCACTGGTTGTAAATCAACCAGCCAAGGCTGAAGCCTGCATTACTCTCTATCTCTCAAAAACCCTCAAGGATTTGGGGAATTAGCTGCCAGTTCAAACACTTGTGTTTCCTCCTTACCTTCTCCCACTCTATCTTTGTCAGTGACAACAACAGAGGGCCTTTCTGGATGACTGTCTCTGCCTTGCTGAGCATCTTGCTCCGTCTCTGATTCAAAATTATGCCTCTGTCTTCCTTTCTTCAGCCCCGGCCTCTGCGTTCCTGCCCTTCCCCCTTCCCTCCCCTGAGTCTAGCTGCAGCCATAGATCGAGGATCCCAGCTGGGCCATAGATCTCTCCGTTATTGCTGTTCTCTCCCTCTCACTTTTAAGAATGCTTTTTATGGTGGCTTCTAGCACAAACAGCTGTTGGAGCTTGTTTGAGAAAACCTCAGGGAGCAGATGCTCTGGCAGTCCTTCAGATTCTTTTTTCCTCTGCAATCTGAGATGGATTGAGGGAAAAATGCATTCATTCATTAACCCATTAAACAAATATTTATTGAGCTCCTATTATATGCCAGTCACCGAGGTGGACATTGGGAATATAGCAGTAGGTAAAACAGCCCTTATGGCATTTACAGTCTAATGGGAGAGACAGATAGAAACCAAATAGCCACTTAAACATATAAATAATTTATAATAAATGGTGATCAGTACTCTGAGAAAATGGTCCACAGTGTTCTAATATAGTTCATGTCTAGCGTGTGTTTATTATATAACTTCCACTATTGTAAACATTTCACATACATTTATCTTAACAAAAACTTTCATAGTCCTATTTTACATACGATAGAACTGAGAAAAAGGAGTTAAACAACTTGCTCATGGGCACACAGCTTGTGAGTGGAAGGATCAAGATTTAAACATAACAAGGAGGTTGGGGAGCAAGAGGAGGAAAGTCTTCCCTGAGGCTCAGTTTCCTTCCACGTAGGAATAGAATTTTCTTTCCCAAGATCACACAGAGAGTAGGAGGCAGAGAAAAAGACTGGAATCCAGCCTCTTGAATCCCATACTAATCAGTTCTAAGGTCATACAGGCTGGAACGTGAAGGTTGACTCTGTTACGAAGCTATTAAGCCTCATAGGATTTCTCAGAAAAGTTAAGAGGAGTATGGGGGTTGGGGAACAGACACTTCCTGCTAACATGGGTAGGTAGGGACTTGAGCCTCGGACCCTGCGATGCACTCAGGGATGGTATAGCTCCTTGAAGGAAGGGCCATGTTATCTTCTCCATTGCATCCCCAGTACTTAACACAGTGCCTGGTGCATAGTAGGTTCTTAATCATCATTTGATGGGAAAAAAAAAGTTGAATTAAATTTAAATGAATTGAATAAAAAAGAACAGATGAAAGCTCCGTGTTTCTTCCAAGCTAGGGGTTTAGGATTCCAACAACTTCATTTCTTTCTACTCTCACTAATACCAGCCAGCAGTGCGGAGATATTCTGCAGGTATCTGGGTCAGTTTCTACCCTTGGTTTTTAATCTGCGTATCCAAAATGTGTCCTGCTGTTTCATAAAACTCCCTTTTTACTTTTTTTTCCCCCAGGTTTTTGCTGATTCAATTAAGAGCTGAGTTTGATCTAGAAACCTTACCTCTTAAGTCCCTTTTGATAAAACAGTCCCCAGAGCATCCGTCTCCTTGAAGCCTCTTTATGAGTTTTGGAGCTGAGTAAAATGCCGACCACTTTCAGGATAATTACACTAGGGCAGATGTATTGTTCCTGGAATCTGTTTCCCAATCTGAATAAACAGAGCTTCATCCTTTTTATGCTCTTATAATATGCATTGCCTTCTCCTTCATTTTTCTGTCTGTCTGGAGTGCTGCCTGTAGGTTATTTCATCTCTGGACCAGGGAAGAGGGAAAGATTTGTTTAGGAAAACATCTTCCACGGGACATTGGGCTGTGAGGGGGCCTTTGGCTGTGGGGCTGCTCTTGGCTGATTCTGGCACAATCAGCAGCTCTCTCTATCCCACAAAGAGGTTAATGAAGCCAAGAACTGCTCAGCAACCCTCTGAAAGAGGGAAAAACCAAATATACCCACCAACCCCAGAGCCTTTAGGCTGAGTCAGTTAAAGCCCGCTGTCACATCTTTCTCGTGGGTGATGTGTTGGATGGGGACACACACGTGAGAATCACAGTAATTTAAGTGGCAGAGTCAGGACTGGAATCCACATTCTGACTCTACTACTTCAATTAGCTGTGTGACCCAGGACATGACTCAAACTCTAGTAGCACCAGCTTTCTCGTCCGTATAATGGGAATAATAATAGTATTCATCTCAAATTCTCATTATAAGAATAAAATCAGATAATACCTTTAGTGCCTATAGTAAGTGCCTGACAGGTGATGATGACGGTCTGTGACCTTCAGTCTTTTGTCTGATCACATTTTCCTTGCTCTCCTCATAGAGGACTGCATCAGAATCATGTTCTTCTGATCCCCAATCTTTATGCTCTTTTATTCTGGGCCATTCCAAAGGAGTTTGACGTGTTCTCTGGGACTCCCAGGACAAGGAGGTGTGAGCTACAGGAAGACAGGTTGAACTCAAAATAGGGATATTTATTTTTAATGGTCAGAAGTATCAAAAAATGACTGCCTAAAGAAGGATTATGTTTCCTGTTCCTGGGGGCAAACAGGGAGAGGCTGTCCAGCCACCTGGAGAGGATGTTGTAAGGAGAATGGAGATGTTAGACTTGGTGGCCTTCCAATTCTGAGTGAGTTTCTCATAAGAACAGGAAATGTCTCTTTCTGCCAGCTCTCCACCTCCATACTCCTCATTATTTTTCTGGGAAATCCCACAAGGCTTGAGAGTTTTACTTGCAGACCTAGCCCTCATGCTACAGCCTTTTTGACTTAAGAACAAGATTTCTTTGTGATTCAAGAGGCTGGATTTTAGTCCTATTTCTGCCTCCTATTCTCTACGTGATCTTGGAAGAGAAAATTCTATGGTTTGGGCCTGCCTAGCGTCAACTCCTATTCTCTGAAAACAGTTTCTCCATTTCCTTTGGGTACCACTCCTCCCTTATTCTCAGTCTATGTGGCTCCAGTGAGATTGTCTCATCTTCATGGTTAGCACATGAACTCAGGATAATCATGGGGTGTTCCAGTTCCATAGCTACAGTATTGGTTCAGGAATGGGCATCTGATTCAAGATGGAGCAATCAGAATCCATCCCAAGACTTCTGCCAGAAGTGTTGAGAAAGAGATGCTGTTTCACCGGAAGTTGCTAAGCTGGTTACACGCAAGCCTGAATTTTCTGGGGTGTACCACAGGGGCAGAGCCTGCCTGAAAATGAAGTCAACACAAAGGAAAGCAAAGCTGAGGATGTAGTGAGAACAAATCCTATTGACATCGTTAAAACACCTGGATCCAGCATTACCTGAAGTTAGACAACTTCTAGAGATTTTCAGTTATGCTAGCCAATAAATTCAGGTCATGTTTGGTTTTAAAATTTTTGGTTACCACTTTTGTTTGTTTGTTTATTTCTCAGATACGTTTGATTTGGATTCCTACCACCTGTAACCAAGAGTTCCAATGAACACCAATCACAATGTAGTAGAGTGAGGATGGAAGACTTCCTATAGAAGGTGAGTCTGGAGCTGCATGCTTCAAGGTATCAAGGTATTCATGTATCAAGGTACACCTAGTAAAATCCTTGGTAAAGGCTGCTAATTATTTAATGCATCACTCTGCAGAGAACCATCAGGATCTGAACCAGAGCCATCAATGCCTTAACTAGAGTGAAATTTGGGTCACTTCAGTTGCCATCATAGTTATCTTTTATACTCCAAATGCTAGTCTTTCCCACCATTTCCAGGAATTGCCCTCCCCTTTTTAGTAAATGAAATTATCATTCATCCACTAAATATTGAAAACACCTATAAGTGTTACAAAAATTATGTTTGGAATACAATGATGTGAAAGATACTAAGAAGCTCACAGTAAAACCAGGAGGCAGCATTTACAGTGAACTTTTGTAAAACCAACCCAATGTGTCTGGTGTTTTACTAATGTTTTTAACTCAGTGATACTTTATTAGTTTCCTGTTGCTGCAGTAACACACTGCCACAGACTTGGTGGTTTAAAACACATAATACAGTTCTGAATATCAGAACTCTGAGATGGGTTTTACTGGGCTAAAACCAAAGTGTTAGCAGGGCTGTATTCCTTCTGGAGGCTCTAGAAGAGAATCTGTTTCCTTGTCTTTTCTAGCTTGTAACGGCTTCCTGCATTCCTTGGCTCATGGTGCCTTCCTCCATTGTCAGAGCCACCAGCACAGCATCTTCAAATCTCTCTCTCTCTCTCTCTGATACTGACAGCCCTGCCTTCCACCTGGAAGAACCCTTGTCATTATATAGAACCCATCTAGATAATCCAGGATAGTCCCCCCATGTCAGGATCCTTAATCACATCTGCAAAATCCCTTTTGTCACGTAAAACAACATAGTCAGAGGTTCTAGGGATTACGATGTGGACATCTTCGGGGCACCGCCATTATTCTGCCCACCACAAATACAAATAATTAGGCATTATTATTATATCCCCATTTTACAGAGAAAGAAATTAAGTCCTAGAGAGGTGAAAGTAAACATCCTGATAGCTAGTAGGAGCCAGAGCCTTGATTCATACCCGGGGGGGGGTCTGATCCAGAGTCCACAGGCTTATTCACTGTTATTCTCTCTGCCAACCCAGACAGTTGTGGATTTTAAAGTCACACAGACCTGGGCAAGTCACATCACTGTCCCATGCCTTTTGTTATCTGCAACATGGAGCTAATAGTTTTACATTTAGGAACAGTCAAGGTCATGCATGTGGCAGTCTCCACACTGTGTGTGGCACATAGTAGGTGCCCAATATGTGGCCACCATTCCTTAAACTATTTTTCAAGGTGTAAAGATGGCAGGGCCTGAAGAGACCAATTCAGTGCCCTTGAATGGGGGTAGGGGGGTCCTGTCCCAGAAGGAAATTCTCACTTTTGGCTCAGGGGTATCGTGTCTCCAAGGATACCAGCAGAGCTCAAATGGGAGGACACTTTCTGGCTTCTAGAACACAGGTGAGAAGACACTTAGCCAGGTTCAGATATATGGGGAGCAAACCCAGGGCCAGACAAAGTTGGGGTGTGGATTGGTGGCCAGATGAGCAGATAAAGAAACCTATGGCTCTCCTACTCTCCCAACCACTCTCAGTTTCTTAACCACTGGCATGTCAGCCCATCTGCTCAAACAAAGGATTAGCCAGGCCCCACTTTGAGAGAATGTACTTGGGGAGCAACCACACCCCCAGCCACCTAGTACTTGACCGCCTGGTGGCCCTCTGCCCTTGCCTCCTGCCAAAATGGTTTGCTGCAGTGGGTGTCTGACAACAGAAGGACAGCAGAATTTATCACTGTCCTAACTTGTCCATTTGTTTTTGGCTCAGAGGGTCCTGATGGGGGAGTTTCCAGGGGCCGCACTGAAGCGCACACGCGTTCTTGACAGAGACACATGGCGGTGATTACACGCGGCGTTAGGCACAGTTACTGCAGGGCGCGGTGGCTCCAAGTCGTCTCTGGAGCACAGTCTCAAGCTGACTCCACATCTTCCTTGGCTTTCAGTTCCTTTTCTAAATCCTGTGTGAGGATGGAGAAGGAGGGGAGATGGGAGGTCAGGGGGTACAGGAGGCGGGAGACAGGGCTCCTCCTTCCCAGGGGTCGAGATGAGGGTTCCCTCTGTTGGCGCAGTTGAGTGGGACAGCCTGGGATGATCTTCCTCCCCAGTGTCTTGTCCTAGGACACAAACACATTCCTTCCATACTGAAGCATAAGACTCGACCCCAGTAGCCCTGGGAAGGAGAGCATGGTGACACAGTGTGAAGAACTGACGGAGCATTTCCTGAGACCAAAAACAAGATTGTAAAAGAAGACAGAATCTCAGATTAACTCCAACTCCTGAGCTAAGGTGTCAGCCCCTGCCCATCTCTGTCAGGTATTTTATCTGGCATTTTCTTGCACACCTTCCTTGCCAGGGTGCTCACTACTTCTTAGGGCAGCTTATTCCATTCTTGGGCAGCTCTGACTCTTAGAAAAGTGCTTCAGATTGAATGGGAATCTGCTTTCCAGCAGCTGCTCTTGGTTCAGCCTTTCAGTCCACTCTCCCAACTACAGTGTTTTTCCAAGAGTCACCTCTTGGGTCGAAAATCATCTAGGGAGCTCATTAAAATGCAGATTCCCTGGCCCAGCCCTGACCTAGTGAGTCAGAATCTCCAAGCCAGGGACCTAGGAATATGCATTGATAAGAAAGCCTGATCTGTGAGAGTTGCGGGCCCCTGAAATGAATTGGAAGGGTGCCCACGTGCAAAGAATGTCCAAAGGGAAAGCCAGGAACTCGGAGGACAAAATTCTCCAACCTGTCAAACTCTGCCAAGTGTGGGGCTGATTGGGGAGGAAGCCACATCAAATAGGGATGAACCCACCCAGGAAATCACAAATAACAGCTAGCTAACACTTCCTAAGTACCCACCTGTACTAGAGGCTTTGGCATAATCCCTCTGTGTGCAGGCACTACAATTACCTCCATTTAACAAGCGAGGAAAGTGAGATTGTTGACATGCCCAAAGAAATACATCTGGAGAGTGGCAGCACCGAGGTTTGTCTGACTTTGCATCCCTGACCATGGTCTGACAACTTGATGGGAACTCCAGATCTAAACCTCCCGGGTCCAAGCCTCTTCCTTGATCTCAGGGAGCAAAGTTGCTGTCGTTTGACTATGGAACCTGTTTTCACCCTCACCTCGTAGGAGAGACATCTCTCCAGGTGCTTTTGAGGAGTACGGGCCAGTCCCTGGGAAGGCAGGGCTACGTGGTGGTGGGGCTTCCAGGTGATGATTCTGGCCCTGGGGAACCTCACAGACCCTCAGGGAGCAGTCTTGCTTCTATAGGCTGCTCACCTCACCTGGTCACTCCTGTAGTCAGGCCCACCACAGATGTGCTGGGTGTGAGCAAGGGTATAGGTGGAGGCCCACATAGCACATGTCTGAATAGTTAGAAGTTAGAAATAAAGATAACTGTTAAAAAGAAAAGTTCTATCTTCCTATCTTGACAAATATTCTTTCATCGTGGCCTAGAAGGCCAAGTTCAAATTTAGCATTTGGAGGAGCTCTTCCCTGGAACTTGGCAATGTGGGGAGAGCTAGCCCCCAGCCCTGGCTCCTTGCATGGCCCCCTTCCCCTTCCACACTTGACTCTGCCCCACCCCCAAGAGGCCTCACATGCATGTAAACACCACAGCCCTCACTTCCCAGCTCTGTCCATGTGCCCTGCAAACAGCTGCACCTTGGTCCCTTGGGCTGGGTAGAGTCATTCTGGGCAGCCTGCTCTGGTCATGGCCCCTCTCTGGCTGTCTCTGCCCACTGAATCCATTTGAACCATAGCTGATCATGGGGGCTGACATGGGAGAGGTACGCTGCATTAGTATGCCAGTCAGCCGCCTGGGCATTGCGGTCCCTGCTCTCAGCCTGGCACCAGGCCTGGCAGAGGGGGCTGGGAGGCAGCTCCTCCCACCACAAATGAAGCATGGGGCAAGGAAGTGAAGTCTTGAGCTACTGCTCCAGCCCACAAACAAGAGAGAGAGAGAGAGGGAGAGAATCTTTTACTTTAGGCAGGGAAGGTCACCTAGATCATGAGGTCATATCTGCTTCACACTTCACCTGAAGTTTCCTTATTAAATCTTATTATCTTTGGATTTTAAAAATAGTCTGATGCATCCCACTCAGGGGTGATATCAGCTGCAACCGTATAGGTCAGTGATTATCAAAGTGCCATCTGAACCAGCAGCAGCAGGTTCAGACCTGACCTGTTGTTAGACACGCAGATTCCCAGGCCCCAGTCCTGAACTGGAAACTCTGGAGGGGGACCCAGCACTCTGTGCTTAACAAGCTTTCCTGATGAGTCTGAGGCTCACTGAAGGCTGAGAACCACTGATGCAGGCGAAACCGAGTCATTGTTTCAGAGCAGAGCGGTGATCCGTGAGAGTTGTGTTCAACAGTGTGCGTTCATTCAGCAAATATCTGTTGAGAGTCAAGCACCGTGTTAGGCACTGGGGATTCAAAATGTAGTCTCTGCCTTCAAGTTGCTCACAGTCTAACTCAGGAGCAGGCAAGTAAGCAGATCACCACATGAGGATACTCTAAATGCTGACACAGGACAGGCAGAGGGCGCTGTGTGGTGGAGAGGCATCAGCTAAGCCTTCCCAGAGGCAGCTCTGCCCCCACAGAAGCTTGGAGTAGCAGGCGTTGTCTGATGCAGAGCCGAACACAGTAAAGTGTTGCTGGTGACGAAGGCTCTCTCCTTGTCCAAACTTTTGTCAGGCTCCTCTGAGCCCTCTTCTCCACTAGGCTGTGACCTTGATCCTGTCTCTGGTCTACCAAGCCCAGTCTTAGTAAAGAATCCTGCTAAGTCATCCCCTCACCCTTGAGATCTTGTCGAATTCCTCATCCCTCATCCCTCATCCTTGATGTCACAGCCCTTGGCCTGACTTAGTGAGAATACTGTTGAGCCAGTGTAGCAAGAATCTCCCTACCCTTGATGCCTCCTCTTAGTAATTTTCCATCTGTTGACTCCTTCACTCTGTTCATTGTCTATAAATTCCCAGCCGACTGTTGTATCTTGACTTGAGCTCTGTTGCAACAGTCCTGGGTATAGTCTTTGTTACCAGTTTAACAAGTGTCAGAATAGATTTTTCTCTACCACTGGGCAGGACAGCAGTTGTGCAGAGACTTGGGGGAAGGGAAGAACATGTCCCAGCCCGTTCAGGCCCTTGGGATGGCCCCCAAGTCAGAGCAGAGTGTGACGTGGCAAGGACCAAGAAGGAGGTGAGTCTGGCAAAGTCAGCAGGGTCTTGGGAGAATCTCTGAGAGTCGGGGCTTGTCCCGAAGGCAGTAGGAGGCAATGGGAAGTTTCAGGCAGAAGAGTCACATGATTAGGCTTTCATTCTAGAAAGGTCTCTGTGGCAGGCTGCTTCGTGATGGATGGATTGGGGACCCCAAGCCTTGAGCCCCGAGAGACCAGTGAGGAGACTGCCATCCCTGAATCAGAAGCTCAGGCCTCTGTATGATTAATGAGGTTCCCCGGTCAGTCAGCCACCGCCAGGGCTGAGAATCACTGAGGTAGAAAGTGAAGAGACCCGGCTTGGTGACAGAATGACAGGGGAGGGCAGGAGCAATGGAGAGGAAGGTGGGGGTAGCTGTCCCCCAGGAGTCAGCGTGAGTCACTGGAGAGTCACTGCATTTTCAGAAGGCAAATCATGAGACTGGACTAGGGCAGTCAGGGTCTGAAAGTTTCATCCTCTTCTTTCCAGGTGCAAAAGAGATGCTGGGTTGAGCAGGCTAAACCTCCCATAAATGAACCATTTGATTTAAGGGGTTGAATGAAGACTCGGTCATTCACTCTTCCATACATTTAAGAAATGCTTGCTGAGTACCTACCATATGCTGGGTGCTGTGCTACGTATGTACTGGGGAAACAGTAGTGAGCAGAGATGGTCCCCATCTAGTGGGTGAGGCCGACTTTACACCAGTAATGAGTCTAGTGAATGCAGCATTATAACAGTGCTAAGTGCTATGATGAGAAAATACTTACAGCATATGTAATAGGGGAATGTGACCCAGCTTGAGGGGTCTGGAAGTCTTCCCTAAGGTGGTGTCCCCTGTCCCAACGTGCAAAAGATAAGTAAGAATCAGCTAGGCTAAAAGGGAAGAGGGTGCTACAGGCAGAAAGACAGCATCAAGGACCCTATGGCAGGTGGCCTTTATGCTCACCTATGGGGCTCTTCACAGGTACACAGGCCCAGATTCTCCAGTCTATGAAAGACACCTCCTTAGGATGTAGCCCCTGACGTCCTTTTCAGAAAGCCCACTGTGGAACTGGGGCTTGCAGAAAACCCCATGTTTCCCACAAGGGGCAGATGGCCAGAGGCCTGTGTGGCATGCCCTGGTGGCCTCCCTGCAAATCAGCAGGACAGGCCCAGGTGTGAAACAACCTTGCAACGAGATCATTGCTGTCTCCACTAGGGGAAGTGCTTTCTGACAGCTGCTCTGAAACGATTCTCCTGCAATTTCCATTTTATAGCTCCTTGTTCCCTCCTCAGCGGGAGGCTGTGTCTCCCAAGAAGTCAGGTTGACATTGCAGGCCGCAATTATCATGCCCTCCCCCTGGCTGAGACTTCCTGGTCATCTCCCACCTTTGGTGCTAAGTTTCTCTGCATTGATTCTGTTGCACAGATATTTATCAAGCACCTGCTGGGGGCTACGGTGGATGGGAATGGGTAAGAAGAAAATTTGAGATGGCCTTTCCCTCACCCAACTCACAGGTGACCCCACACAACCCATCAACAAATGTTTGTAGAGGAGAAACTAGGGATTGAGGCTAATGAGTATTATTTAAAGCCCCCAAGGTACCCATAACAGAACTAGATATTGTAGTGTATCTATCTGAGATTTATAGGCAGGAGACAGAAGGGTTAAGTGAGCTAAACCCTTGTCAATCATACTAAAAAGTCAATAGATACTGTCTAGAGTTGATATATCAAGGAGCACAGGTAATAAAGCTTTGACAGGAACCACCAGAGATGGATGATTAAGAGCACTCAGGTGTCTGGAGCCCAACATCCTGAGACGAAATTCCATTTCTGTTGCTTACCAACTGTGTGACCTTAAGCAGATCACTTCACTTTGCTACACCTTAGTTTTCCCATCTGTAAAATGGGCATAATGATGATACCTACCCCTTGGGGTTGTGGTGAGCACTCATGGAAACAATGTGCATAAAAGGTTTAGCACAGGGCTTGGCCCATGACAAGCACTCAGTAAAGGTTAGCCAGGGATAAAAGCAGAAACAGTTTAAAAGAGGTTGGTCTCTGGGGAATAGGACATGGTTAGGGGAGGGACAGTTATGGGGAGGGTCAGTTGCTGTTTATTATAAATTCTCTGAACTGTTTAATTCTGTGACCATATGCACAAAATATCTCATTGCTGAAAATGAAATTCTTAAATAGTTATACAACCTGGCTGATTACTGTAGAAAACTGGATGCTGACTGAACTTTTCTGGCTTAAGCATCTCTGCTCCCTCCATGTTCAGACTCCTCCCCCTTCCCTGCCCTATTTTCATCCTCAGTTCCCCCCAACCCCACCCCTTCTTTTTCTCCTGCTTTCTGTTTGTTTCAGTTGTCATCCGCTCTTAACTGCCCTCAGTAGTGCTTGGTGTCTGTGTTAGTTTCCTGGGGCTGCCATAACAAAGTACCACAGAGTGGGTAATGTAAACCCAGAAGGTTCTTTTCTCATAGTTCTGGAGGCTAGAAGCCCAAGTTCAAGGTCTTGGTAGATTTGGTTTCTTCTGAGGCCTCTTTCCTTGGCTTGCAGATGGCCACTTTCTCCTTCTGTCCTCACATGGATTTTCTTCTGTGCACCTAGCCCTGGTGTCTCTCTGGGTGTCCAAATTTTCTCTTCTTAGAAGGACACCAGTCCCATTGGATTAGGGCCCACCCTAAGGGCCTCCTTTTAACTGAATTACCTCTTTAAAGGCCTTATATCCAAATACAGTAAGATTCTGAACTACTAGGGGTGGAGGGGAAGTTTAGGGCTTCAACATATGAATTTGGGGACCATGCAATTCAACCTTTAACAGTGTCCTTGAGTCATTTGGCCCACGGGGGGCCCAGGAGCCTGTTGCAATGACATTATGAGGCCTAGGGCCAAATATCAAGGTACATGTCTGGGGTAGACAGTGTCACCTGGGCCTGCAGGCTGTGGCATCTACTGCAAGGTGAGTGGTCCCAAGGGTTCCTAGAAATGTCCACATCCCTCTCCAAGCTCTTTTTGCCTGCTTGGATATGCAATTGCTCACTCTATGAGGGTCCTGGGATCTGGGGCCCCAGGGCTTCTCCTGGACTCTGCCACCACTTCATTGTAGGACTATGGACAAGACATTTCCCTTTTCTGGGCCTTAATTCCCTCCTCAATAAAATGAAGAAGTCATTTGACCTAAGAGACTGGAATTCCAGTTCCTACTCCTTCGTCCTCAATCTTTGCAGCCTAGGAAGCTTGAGCTCTTGTCTTCCCATCTTGGAGACAGGGGTGTATGTCCAATTCCACGATCTAGAGACTCCTCCACCTCTTGAGAGACAGATGCACCCCAATCCATCATCGCTTCGAGATCTGGTGGTCTTGCCCAGCCAGCATCTGTCTATCCTTCCTCTGGGTTTCCTTTGGGGCCAGGGTAAGTGAGCAACCCAGACCTTGCCCATAAAACTCAGTCTTGGGATTTTTAGGGAAGCTGTTGGAAAGGAGAATTTAGATTCCCCTGGCATTGCTAGCTGTCAGGATAATGTAAACCTGGAGTTACCAGCAGGCACCCTGTCACCTGGAGAGAGTAAGCTGCCCAAGGGCAAAGAACGTAGAAGGAAGAAGCAGAGTTAAGAAAGTTTCTGAGGTGTGATGACATCCTTTGATCACCTGGATCTTTCTGTGCCTGAAGGCAAACTCCCCTTCATGTCTCAATTAAATAAGGCAGGACATTTCTTTCATTCTTTTTCTCCTTCTCTATTTGTTTATTGCCCAAATCTTTTTTGAACTGGTTTTATGCCACTTTCTGGGGAGGAATCTTGTCCTTGAACATGCAAGAAATCTTTCTCATGTTCCTGCCTTTTCTTAGCAAACTCCTACACATCTTTCAGAATCTACCCAAACATCACCTTCCTTGTGACCTCTCCCATGGGCTCCTGAGCAGAATAAGCTCTCTTCTTTGGGCTCTCATGGCAGCCTTTACATTCCTCCAATAAAACACTTACCAATTGATATCAAGTTTTAGCATAGTTGTCTGCTCAGATCCCTGTGTTTAAATGCTTGTTCATCTTTGAACCCCCAGTGCCTGGATCGAGGGCTGGCATACAGTTTGCATTTTATGAATGAGGGAATGAATGAGTGTATAACCTGAATCCTGCTGCAACATCAGCCCTTTTTTTGGTTGTTCAGAAGAAATAGAAGCCAATTTGTCACTGTGCTGTATGCGGATTAGTCACAGTTTAATCAACTACAGGGTGGTATGATATATTTACGGAGCTAAGTAAATGCTAAAAAAAAAAAAATTCCAATTTTAATGCTGAATTGTCAGTGCTTTTATACACTTCCCCCCGTCCCCACTACTCATCCCTCTCATACTTACTCTGGAGGCCACACGGTGTAGTGAATGGGGAGGTAGGAGACTGGGTTCTAGTCCCCTGTTTCCTCTAAGAATTTGTGGGCCTCATCTTCATAATGAAGTGGCTGGACCACATCAGGGATCCGTGGCCACTCAGCCCCAGCTCATTCCAACCATGTAGGAAGATAGGCCCAGTGTTTCCAAATTTCGCAATTTTTAAGAGAAGTTGGGAGTGTAAGTTTTTATATAAAATGCACGCTTTAAAAAATATTATGTGGACCTAGGCTGTGAAGATTCAGGTCCTCTCATACATTGCTGATGGGAGTGCAAAAAGATTCGACCCCTATGGTGGGGAATCTTCTAAAACTACAGATGCATTTACCCTTTGACCTAGCAAATCTTACTTCTAGGAATTTCCCCTGAAGATTCAACTCCACGCTACAGAACAAGACATGCACAAGGTTATTCATTATGGCATTATTTTAATAGCCCAAAATTGAGAACAATTTCAAATCTCCTTTTGAGATTTGGGGACTGGTGAACCTTGATTTATTCACACACTGTGGGATACTTTGCAACTGGAAAAAAAAAGAATGGGACAACCTCTCTGTATTTATATGGCAAAATCTCCGGGATCGTTTACGTGATAAAAGCAGCATGCAGCAGAGAGTATACAAAAGTGCTCTTTAAACTCAGATCCCCTAGCTGAGAATAGAGGGCATTTGCAAAGCCCACTGTATTGGCTCTCTCCTAGCTCTCTGCAGCTGTGAGTATGGGTGGCTGTGTGTGTGTGTGTGTGTGTGTGTGTGTGTGTGTGTGTGTGTGTGCCCATGCATACAGGCCTCCCACAGTAAGTGGTGGGGACCTGTTTACTGCACACCTCCTACAGGGACAAGCACTACCCAGAGGGCCATTAGCAAAACCAACGTCCCATTAGAATGGCCTAGGGAAGTCATGCTAGTGTAACTTTGCAGAAAGACTGTTGGACTGGATTCCAACAGTATTAAATTCTAGTATCAGTTCTGCCCCCCAACAGCCATGAGGACCTTTCTCCTTCCTCCCACCAAATACAATTGTTCATTTTCTTATAACATCTTTTCTGCCACTAGACCGTGACCCTGTGAGACCACGACTGATCTGTTTGCCCACCACTGAATCTCTAGCATGTGCCATAGTGCCTGGTAGGTAGTAGGGTCTCAATAAATATCTATTGAATGAATGACTAAATGAATCAATGGGTGATGGACATAAAGAACTTAGGGTAGTGCCTAGTCATGGTTCTGTTTAATTACAGGTGGTAGTAGTCTACATAATGTTAGGATGCTGGTGATTGCAAGTTGTATGACTTTGGGCAGATTAACAAAATCCCCAAGCCTTGATTTTCTTATCTGTATTATGGATGCAACAATACCTATTCCCAAGTGTTGTCATGAGTATTAATCAGATAACTTAGGCAAATCATTCAGTGTATGGTTTGGCACATAAAAGATCGTAAGTGGTGGTTATTACTAGAGAGAAATAGCATAAAATAAATAAACTGAAGAATCGGGCAAATCCCTTGATTGATGCTGAGATGCAAAGGGCATTGCACAAAGAAGCTCTCTCTGCATCTTCCACTGTCCTCTTACGTAGGGCAGCCATCCATTCTTCAACAAGTGCTGGCTGAACGGATACTCCGTGCTGGGCACCATGCCAGCTGCCGAGAGTAGCAGCAAGAAAAATGAGTAGTTAATCAGTATGAGTTTCTTTTTGGGGTGATGAAAATGTTCGAAAACTGATTGTGATGGTGGTTACACACAACTCTATGAATACACTAAAATCCATTTGAATTGTACATTTGAAGTGGGTGTATGGATTGAATAACACATGAATTATGTCTCAGTAAAGCTGTTATGAAAAAGAAGAGAAATAAACAGTAGACCTGAGTCTACCCCTTCCTACTTGGACAAGTCAGTTGACCTCTCTGATTCAGTGTGCTCTTCTGGAAAATAAGAATAATAATCGAACCTACCCCCGAGGGTTTTGGTGAGGATTAAAAGAGACAATGTTTGTAAAGTGCTAACTTAGAGTTTGGTATGTAGTAAGAGCTCCATTGGTGTCAGCGAACAGCGTCCCCATCACCTTTATTAATATATAAATGCTAAGGAAGGAAATTACACAAGTAACTATGTATGGGGAAGACTACCCAAGTAGCATGGGCTCTTTGTGCCACTGGGTGGGAAGAGGAAGGAGTTAGTGAGGCGGTGAGGGAGGAGATGACATCTAAGCTGGGTAAGAATTCATCCACACAGAAGGATGTGAAGGGCAGTCCTGCAGGAGGGCACAGCACGAGCAAGGACATGGGGTGAGAGATGACAGGATTAAGGTAAGGAACAACTAGCAGTTTTGCACAGAGTGCAAGGCAGCAACTTCAACTTTATTGTGAAGACAATTGGGAGACCACCAGCAGGAAGCAACGTGGCAAGTCTGTGTACCAGAATAGTCACTATGGTGGGGAGGATGGATCTTAAGAGATGAAGGACTGAAGTGGCAAAGGAGTTAGGAGACTACTGCCGCAATTCAAGTGAAAGATGATAAAGGCTTTAACTTGGACTTGGAGATTAGGGTATCAGGGCCAAGGCTCCTTTGATCATAACGGACAGAGACTCACTCGTAACTTCAAGGAAAGGGTATACAGCAGGGAACCTCACAGAAGCCCTAGGTCAGGGATTCAAGCAAGCATCCCAGAAACCTGGTCTTGAACTAGAAAACCAGGAGCCAAGGCAGTTACCTTTCATAATTGTCTCTCTCAGCATCTCTGCTCCTTGCACCTCTGCCCTATTGTCTTTTTTTTTTTTATTAAATGTACTTCCTGTGTTATTGACGGTTTCTGCTTTCCCATATTTTCTTGTGTGTGCCCCAAGAGTATTCTCCACCCTGATGCCACTTCCACTTTCAGGGACCACAACCAACTGCCCTCTTCCCTCTGTGCCACTTGATTCCAATTTGTGAGACAGAGGCTAAGTGTCTCTGTTCATCCTTTTGATCCAGGTCAGGCAAATCATAGGCCAAAGGCCAGCCCATGCACAAGGTAGAGAATTTGGCCATGTGAGGCAGCAGGGCTCTGATCAGGGATTCTTCTTGCAGGCACCTGAAATATGTCTCATATTGTAGGACTAGAGGGGAAGAGATACATTTAAAATTTATTAGGCAATAAAACCAGCATTATTAGGTAATTGTTTGAATGTGGGAGGTGAGTTGGAGTGGAGGCCAGGATGACATCAGAGGTTGGCTTGGTAACTGGGTGATCTCTCAGTTTCACTTTCCTGTCTGTTGGTGCTGTTCTCAGGTTCTCAGGAAGCTTCCCCACTTGATTCAGTCAGGGCCTCAAAAAATGCATAGTTCTCCCACGCTGGGAACTGTGAGGCAAGTTTCCTAAGAGGACAGTTGGACAGGGTATAGGGTAACAACAAGGGACAGTGCAGTATCCTGGGCCTAGAAACAGTGATGTGCTGTCCAAACCTAGGCCTGAAGGACGAGGGGAGGGCAGTTCTCGGAATCCAGAGCAGGGGCCTGCCCAGCAGAATCTGTGGCCTTTGGTGGTAGATACACGCAGCCTGTGGCATCCTCCCACTAAAGAAGCTAGGACAAGAAACACCCTGACCCAGCTCTTTTCCCTCTCTTTGGTATTCTGCCCTGGCTCCCCCAGCGGCTCACCCCAACAGGAAGAGAGACAGTAAGGAAGCCCACTGATGTATGCTATGGCAGCTCCTGGAGCGGGGAGGAGCAAGAGTAAGACCCCAGTCCGCTCCTCATGGTGGGTCTGGAAGGGACCACTGCTTCCTGATTTGAAAAAACACAGAATTCAAACGCAGTTTTTTTTTAAATTTTGTCTTAGGTAGGTCAGGTATTCATCCCTAGACCAATCTCTGTAGCAGGAGCGGATAGCCTGCTCTGATTGGCTAAGCCGGTAGCTGAGGGTGGAGTCAGCTCTGATCCAGCCTCTCAACTGGGAAGCCAAGGTTAAATCCCCAAAGAATATCAGGATGTTGTTAACTGAGGAGGTAAAAACAATAGACGTCTACTATTGCCCATAATGGGATTGGTCAAGGACTTTTAGGGGTGGGGGTGGGGTTGTTGTTCCTGTCGGACAGACTGAGGGGAAGAGACCACGGTGCATTGGTGAGTGAATGAGCGGGGCGGTAACAGATGGAGCTGCTCCCTCTCCAGGCCTCAGTTTCCTAGCAGGGAAGAATCTTAACATTCTGGTGGCGCCATTGCTCACCAGCAAGTTGTTGACCAATGCGTTCAGCCTTCTCCTCAAGAGTGCAGACCCCTCATTGCCAGTAAAGACCACCAAGCCTTGCTTTCTTTATTCATTCCTTGATGTTAGACCTAGCCGAGACCTCTGGACCCACTGAAGTTTGCTGGAAGGTGCCACCTAGTGGAACATCCGATGACATGCCGCTTAGACCAAAGGAAACCTTAGAAGGATTTTAGAGCTGAAAGCAAGAGAGCAGCAGTTCGCTCAAGCTTGGCCACAGAGTGGAATCACCTAGGAATAGCTGAGCCCTACCCCTAGAGGTCTGACTTAATTGGCCTGGGGTTTGGGTTGAGCATCCATAGTTTTTAAAGGTCACCAGGTGAAAGGTTAAGACCACTGGGTATAGAGAAGCCGACCTTTATTTTACAGAAGTGCACGCAGACAGTGCTACTTCTCTAAGGGCCTTCACACTTCTAGGATGCCCCTTTCTCATGCACCCTACCACCTGTCTATTTGTGTTTCGTACAACTTTCTTCCTTTATTCAAAAGTGGGAAGTAATTAAACAGGAAGCACTCTCATTTTCCAAGCCCTGGTGTTTATTTTAGAGGCAGTGCCAGGAGGCTAATGGCTCCCTCTACATCTGATATTTGAATCTGACCTGTCTGACTAATATTCTGAGATATACCCACCCAATGACGTATATTTACTCTTTGAAATGTACGGCCTTCTGTGCTCTTTCAAATCGTATCCTACTTGAAACACCTTCCTCATCCACTGTCTTGATTCAATAGCATTCCTTTATAGTTGGCAGGATTGGTTTAATTGGCATCTCGGTGTGGAAATGACAAAGTAGACTCCGAGAGAGAGACAGGCAATTTTCTGTCTAGAGGTCATTTCAAATAGGCATCCTGCAAACCCTTTATTTTTATTCAGACTAGGAGCTGAAATGCCACTAAATCACACACACTAAGTGGACTGAACCACCTGAGTGGTGTTCCATTCCTCGCTCCCCTTCTCCCATCCGACCTTGCAAGACTGAGTCGCCAAATTTTAGAATTAAAAAAGATCTCAACAAGCATTTGGTTCAACTACTTTATTTAATGCAACCATATTCAATATTTAGCTAGACAGCTCTAATTCCTGCTTCCACATACACTCGTGGATCCATTCATGATAAACATGATGCTCAGAGAATTTGAGTGACCTGTCTGAAGCTGCACAGGAAGGTAGGGGCAAAGTCTGGACTGATTCAGACTTAATAGAGCCATGTGCGGAAATCTCAGTTCCAGGGCTTGTGTTCTCTTGCTCTATATTTGGAAGTTTGAGCCTTGTTAAATGACCAGCCTGGTAGAGAGAGCAATTTGGGTCACTGACACCAGTGTTAATGAGTTTCCTGAGTGCAGATTTTAAAGAGATGAGTGCTTGACTAATTGATTCATTCATTCATTTCCCAAATGTTTGTCGATGACCTATTTTGGGCCACTTACTGTCCCAGGCATTGAGTGTATGCTGCAGGGCAAAACAAACAAACAGACAGAAACAAGATGATCTCTGTCCTCATGAAGCTAACAGTCCAGTGGAGGAGACAGATATCAAACAATCACCCTGGAATTGGAAACACTGCGACTGTTAAGGAAAGACATTGCTAAGATGTCACATAACTGGGGGGCTTAGTCTGCTCAGGGAGCTCAGGCAGGCTTCTCTCAGAGTGTATTGACAAGCTTGGCAATCTCCAAGGAGAGGAGGAGCAGGAAGGCTTTAGGCTTCCACACACACGTAAGTCCAACACTCATAGCTTCTTGGCTTTTGCTTAGAGTCAAGCAGACCTCTCTCTCACCAGCTTGGAAGTTATATCATTATAAAATCATGATTATCCCCATTTTTACATACGAGGAAATTGAGGCTCAGGTAGCTAAGAGACTTAGCCAAGGTTAAAGAGTGTTAGAGGTAGACTGATTATCAGACCAATATCTCCTGGTTTGCTGATCCATTCGTTCCACTTTCACACTCCCTCAGCTCAGGCCTGGGCCACACCAGCCTGAGGGTACAGCCCTTGACAAATAGGCAGCCACACTAAGAAAGCCAAGGTGAGGCCATCTAATAGGAAAGGAGTGTGAACGCTGAGATGGGAGAGGCTCAGACCAGAAGTGGAGGTTTTCATTGTGCAGCTGAAATGGTATTGTCTCAGTCAGTGGGATAAAGCCCTAAGAGGATCCCCACCCCAACCCCGGCCCCCACCCCATACTTGGCGTATCCCGCATGGGATCAGAGAGTCCTGAGGTTAAAGCTGGGTTCATGCGTTAAGAGTGTCCATTGAGGGCTGACCCGGCTGGTGTGCGGCTTTGATCAACAAGTCACTCAGGTAAGATACAGGAAAAGCTCAAATCCAATTTCAGACAGAATCCTCCTGGGAGCTGGAAGGGGTGGAGATGAGAGACACACTGAAGACTTTCCCATAGATGATCTCAGCTGCTGTACTTCACTCAACTGGTAATTATCCACCATCTACTGTGTTCCAGGCCATGGTTGAGCAGGAGTAGGAGCTGAAATCCAGGTGTCCTGGCTCTGCTAGCTCGGCTTTGGCCCAGGGAGAGGTGGGCACCCTTTTTTGCAAATCCGTCCACCCGGAGGGAGCATCAGTATTCTGATTCACAAAAATAGAAGTATGTGCTAACAGAAGTATGTGCATACAGTAGGGGACAAAAAAATTACAAAGCTCCTCCTTGCTTAGAGTTCACATTCTAGAGAGGGAAACCCAAATTAATACCCATTCTGAAGAAAAATCAACATACAGAGATGGTGGAGGTGCTCTTTGATATTTTAGATCAGTTGGACAGGGAAGCTCTTGCAGAGGAACATTTGATTTGGTTCCTGAGAGACAGGGCAGGCAGAGAACCATACAGAGATTTAAAGGAAGAGATACAATGGCAAAGCAAATTTGCAAAGACCCTGAGGCCATTATCAACTTGGTGCATTTGAGGAATATAGCAAGAAGACCATTGCAACTAGAAGGTCAAAATCTAGAAGCTGGGCCAGATCATGGAAGACCGATACTCATAGATTATTCTAACCTGCAGGGAAGTTAAAGGCAAGTTCCCAGGAGCAGAGTGAGCCTCATGTCTGTGAAAGGATCAGTCTAGCAGCTGTTTCTAGCACCATGATTGATGCTTTGGAGGTGAGTATGAGTGTCACAACATTGTCTTTCCTTCTAGGAACTTCCCTTTTTGTCAAAGAGACAGGTTGGAAGTCCAGTTACAAAAACACTGTTCATCAACTGCAGTGTGAAAAAACACAGGGCTCTTCAGAGTAGTGTTATTCACCATAGCCAAAAGGTGAAAATAATCCAAATGTCCATCCATGGATGAATGGATAAACAAAATGTGGTAGGTACATATAATGGAACATTATTCGATCTTTAAAACGGGTGAAATTCTGACACATGCTACAACATGCATGAATCTTGAAAACGTTATGCTAAGTGAAACAAGCCAGACACAAAAGGTCAAATATTGTATGATTCCACTTACATGGAGTACCTAGAATAGTCAAAATTCATAAAGACCAAAAGTAGAATGGTGGGTGATTACCAGGGGTTCGGGGGAGGAGGGGAACTGGGAAGATAATTAATGTTCAGTGGGTACAGAGTTTCAGGTTGGGATGATGAAAAAGTTCTAGAGATGGACAGTGGTGATGGTTGCATAACAGTGTGAATGTACTTAATGCCACAATCAATGGTTAAAATAGTAAAATTTATATTATGTATATTTTACCACAATAAAAAATTTTTTTTAAAAGGCATAGGGCTAGGATCTAGAGATGGAAGAGTGGGCATTCTAGGCAGAGGTAATAGCAAGTGCAAAGGCCCAGAGGCAGGACTCTGCCTGGTGTGCTCTGAGGAATAGCAAGAAGGCCAGTAGGCTTGGGTATAATGAAGAGAGTACAGGTGAGGGCTGTTCATACATGGACTTGTAGGATCTTATAGTTCCTTCTTGGAATCAGGTGGAAGATGGGAAGTCATTGGAGGGATTTGCAGAAGGGTGGTGCTATCTGATCTTTGTTAAACTAGGATCATTCTGGCTGCAGCTTTCTTTAATCTGAATCACACTTGCAAACAAAGATAAGAAAAGCATTGACCTCACAGAGTAACTGTGAGTCTGAAAAGAGGTAATGCATGTCAAGGGTTTAACATGGTGCCTGGCATAGAGTAAGCATTCAATAAAAGGTAAGCATTTCTGTGACAGAAACCCAAAGAAAGACAGCAGTCCCCTGAAGAGGAGTTTTGGAGGACTTCATGGAGGAGGTGGCAGTTGAGCTACGCATGGAAGGATAAACAAGATTTCCACTGACATAGGTGGGGAAGGGGCTTTCTGGATGTAAGGAGCTGCCGGGTCAATGGCACAAGAAGGAAAATAGCCAGCAACCAAAATAGCCAGCAACTGGCAGGGCAGAGAGGAGGAGAGATGTCTGATCAGCTCTAGCAGGTCAGAGAGAGAGGAGTGTGGGCCCTAGAGCCTAGGTGATGGGTTTTTAGGTTTTGTAGCAGTTGTCAAACTACAGAAAACTGAATCCCTATCTCTCATCCTAGATCTGGAAGAGTGGGGAGGGAGGAGTCATCAGGACGCTGGTCCAAGGCTAGGGGGTCAGCGGCTGGGCTGGAGACCCAGGAATCAAGAGGACGCATGTAGGGGTAGCAAAAAGGAAGGCAACCAAAAGGGTGCGTCCTCCCTCTGCATCGGAGAGGAAGCAATTAAGTGAAGAGCATCGAGGAGCCACAGGCATCGCCTTCGGAGTCCGGCTTCCCAACCAGCCGTCCGCAGCGCCCAGGCGGCCTGATTTCCTCAGAGCCTCACCACAGTTATAGACACGTTCGCTCGTCTGATGCGATTATGTGTTTAATGCTTCAGCTTCCAGACGTCAGGGCTCCAGTCTGTTTTCATTTCATCCTGGTGGCTGGGACAATTTACTGAGTAGCTGAACGGGAGATAGGAACCGACATGAGGTTTCGAGAAAGGGCTCCGTGAGCTGAGTGCCTAGAGGCACACGTGGGACTGGAGGGCATTCCAACTCCAAGGAGGTTGGACTTGTGCGAGAGAAGGTCCTGCAGAGAAGCTTCGATCACCTACTCGCCTGTTTGCTGGGACAACAGACAGGTGGTGGGCGGAAACGGCACTCCCCAGTTTACAGAGCGCGTTCACATCTACCGCCAGGCACTGGGAGGGAAGACAACCAGGGCCTGCCCAGACAATCGTGCGCGTGCAGCCCCATTTCCCGTCTGGGAATGCCTGGACCCGGGCGGGGCAAAGGAGGTCCGCAGGTTCTTGGAGCCAAGCCTGAGAGAGTAGTAGAAAGAAAGGAAGCCACAGCCTCGGGGACTGCAAGCGCGGAGCATCTGGCCGGGCTCCTACACGGTTTGCATATCCCAGGGGAAGCCCCAAAACTGTTGGCTGGACTCCGGAGCAGACGTGGCTGGGTAGGAGTTTGGGGTCCCGGGAACGCAGCCCAGCGCACACCAGTTAGCGCCCAACTCGCCAACTCCCGGACTTTCGCAAAGCTCCCGCGGGCGGGGGAGCCGCCGAGGAGCGGGCCGCACCATCGCGGCTAGAGAGGGGGGAGCGGTCCTCGCTGGGTCCCGACGCACCCGGCAGGAGCAGGAGGAGCCACAAGAAGGCCGGGGCCCGTGGTTCACAGCTCTTGCCGGCCGACTCCGAGGAGTCTGGGGTGGTGGCGCGGTTCGGCGAGGCTCATGAGCAGCGGTGTTGGCAGCGACCCCCCCGCGGCGGCGGTGCAGTGGCGGAGCCCGGCTCCCTGGCCGACGAGCGGCGGAAGTGCCGCGGAGTTGGAGCGGGGCCGGCGCCGCGGCCGCTTCTCCACGCTGAGCTGCTGCCGCCGCCGGGCGGACGGGCGGACGCGCGGAGCTGGGGGCGGCGCGGCGGGGCCGGCGGGGCGCGGCGGGGCTGACCGGCCCCGATGAGGCGGAAGGAGAAGCGGCTTCTGCAGGCGGTGGCGCTGGTGCTGGCGGCCCTGGTCCTTTTACCCAACGTGGGGCTCTGGGCGCTGTACCGCGAGCGGCAGCCCGACGGCACCCCTAGGGGATCCGGGGCAGCGGTGGCCCCGGCAGCCGGACAGGTGAGTCCCCCAATTGCCATGGAGTTGGGAGCACGCTCTCCCCGAATTCACTTCTAGCCTTCGGTTCCTTCCTCCACCGTCCCCTGTCTGCCTCCTCAGAGTCAGCGCCAGAGTCTTCTCTGTTCTTCCCTTTTCTTTTTGGATGGGAAAATTGAGACTCAGAGAAGGATGGGGACTTGTCTATGTCCCCATGCCATTCAGAAACCGAGCCAAAACTAGAAATCAGGACTCCTGATGCCCAGTCTGATGGTCATTTCTTACGACAGGTTACCCATCCTACCTTTCTGCCCCTGTCTGGTGTCTCCTCTCCTCTTCCAACATCAGCCTTTTTTGGAGGATCCTGTCTGCATCCCTGTATCCCAGGATGACTCCTTATTATGAAGATGCTGGTCCTTCTATTTGGTGTTAAGGTCTTTTCTGCTTTTTCCCCCACCTCCTGATCTCGATGCTCCCTACTCAGGTCAGCCCCTTTCCTGTTTACCTATTTGCCCAAAGAAACACCTGGGCCTCCCTTCTCTCCACATTTATTCACCCTCCTTCCTTCCCAGCCTTCTTTCTTTCTCAGATCCTGTGGATTCCTTGAAGGATGCAAAGATCATGCTCCCCTTGGAGCTTCAGGCCCTGGAGGATTGGAGTGGTTGTGCGGCTGGTCTTTAAGGGGCCTTTGACTTTCTGAGAATCCAGAAGTAGGGGCTGTGGTGGAAGGACTCCCAAATTTCCCAAAGGCTATTTGTGCCTGTCTGAGTGTGGAACATCAGATGCCTTCTCTGTCACTTCTCAGAGTACCTATGACCCCTTCTGAACTTGTCTCGGCTGATTAGGTTTGGTGTTCTTTGCAGCCAAGACTGGGATCTTAATTGTTTTTGTCTCCTCTGAACTCACTCATACACATTTGTGTGTGTGAGTGTGTGTGTGTGTGTGTGTGTGTGTGTGTGTGGTAAGTACATATATACTGATAGCAAAAGCTCTGTCACATCACTCCTACCTTCCCAGCTCCTGGCTCAGTAGGTGCCAGTGAGAGTATAAATGCCTGAACTGTTTCACACAGAGGGATGTTTCAGGTTCTCTTGTGGGATTTGCTCTATCCCAGGGTAAGTGGATAATTGTGCATCAGGGTTGAACTTGACTGATGGTTGGCAGGACAAGAGAAGAAGCTGACTTTGGATGCTTCTTTCATTTCCCAGGATCAGGCTGCTATCTGGGGCTGTCTGGGATCTTGAGTGTAGAGTATAGAGAGCTCTTTGGGACAGGACTGACCGATCTGAGTGCAGCCTGTCACTCTGGTAATTGTTGCAAACCGTCCTGGAGGGCCTGGTTGATCTTTCTGGTAGATCTCACTGTTTGGAAACGAAGGCCCCAACTCCTTTCCAAAACCCCTGGTTGAAACCCTGACAGCTGACTTAGACCCCTCTTCCTTAAATTCTGTATCTGTGTGGATTTTTCCTTCATACGGTCTCTTTCTTCTGTTCCCACCCTGTACTAGCATCAGGGTCCAGAGGTCAGGATTCTGTCCCCAGCTTTAGTGTTAACTTGTTGTATGTGTCCTTGATCACCTCCCGTCTCCCTCTCTGAGCCTCCCTTTCTCCATCTGTAAAATGTGGTTGTTGGTCCAGCTCCAGCTTACTGTGATAACCATCAGTGAATCAATGTGGAGGACAGCAGCCACTTCTTTTTCCTTTCCTGAGCCAGGAGCCCCTTGTAGCATCCCTAGCAGTGGGGGCTCCATACTGGACACAGCCTCAGATCAAGGGGGCCATGTCCTGCCCAAGTGCAGACTCTCCTTTGGAATAGCTGTAGCCAGTTCTAAAATAGCTCCTGACATTCTGCCTCTGCCTGGAGAAAGCCCTCGTATTTCATTTGCTGTGGATGCCAGAGACGTCCTGATTTTCATTTTCTGTAGACCCAGATGTGTAGAGAGAAGGTCAAGGTTAACTGCCAGTTTGGCCTGAGCTTTCAAAGTAAATTACTCACTTGTGCAAGAGGGGATTGATGGAGTAAGGCAGCCTTTTGGGCAGAGAGAGGGGAGCAACAGCTGGGCGCTGCTCGAAGCCCTTAACTGAAATGGACAGAGAAGCTCATCTGGGAAGGTCTAGCTCTTGTTCATTTCTTTTTCTCTGGAATATCATGAAGGAGAAGAGGAGGAAGCAGTGGTAAAGGGTTTGATGATGGTGGTAGGAGGTGCCAACTGATGATCCTTGCTTTTAAGAAAAAATCTTAGCCTCCTGGGAGCCGCAGAATGGAGCTGTTTCCCCAATGATAAGCTCTTCTAGGTGCTATGGGATTCAGCATTCATCTGCTGCCTTTCAGGAACACGCTGCCAAATTTCCACACAGCCCCTTTTTGTTTCAGTCTCCTGCAGATGCACAGCACTAGGCTTGGCCCCCAGTCCCATGTTTGAATGTCAGCTGGCCTTGAGGGAGGAGGCTGACTTCTGAGTGCTGGTATTCCATCCCTCCTCCCAAGTGCGCTGGAACGAGCACCTACCAGGTCAGGCTGCTATCTGGGGAATCCGACATCTCTAGCACACAGAGCTTTTTTCGACAGGGCCGACCGGTTCTGAGCTCAGCTTGTCAGTCTTATAATTGTGGAGAATTATCCCAGAGCACTTCATTGATTTTTGGAGTAGAAACAACCACAGAGGCTCTGGAAGGAAGTCAGACAGCAGGACTTTATCCAAATGAAAACTATATTCCTTGTGGGTTTGAGAGAAGTTTCTTTGAAGGTAACATACCCACTGTTGTAGTCGTCCTTTAACTCCTTGATTTCTCCACTGGATTAAAGAATACAGGATTTCAAATTCAGAGCACTTATCACGTGCTAGAATGTAAGTCTATATAACCGTCATGCTAGCTCATCCTGGGTGTACCACTGGAGCTGGGTAGGGCAGCTGATTTATAAAGGACACATAATGCTTCTAGGATCTGAGCATTCATCTGGTCAGACAGCTGGCTTCTTGAAAAGCTGCAAAACCAGGCAATAAAAGCCAGTCTTGAAGCCATCTTCATTTTAATTTAGGGTTACCTCTCATTCCTAGTCCTGGTCTGTTTAACATCTTGGTTTAATTCTCTGGTCTGTTTCATATTCCAGCCTTGGTAACTGGCCATTAAAAACCCATGGTAAAGAAGTGTGGTGCAGTCCCTCCCCATTTCTGAGCCATAATCTCTTATGAAAATGACTTCATTGGATAATAGCAATTGTGGAATAGAAATTCGTGAGATAATGGAATACCAATGACTTTAAGTATCAAGAGTTTTTCTCATTGTGTCAGAGCTGAACTTTATTCTTAGAATATCCAGAAATCAATACTCCCCCCAGACCTTTTTTTTTTTTTAGTCTTCCTGGTAGCAGAGCCTTATCCATCTTAAAGTTAAGTACCATAGAAATGTAGCCTTGGAATGATTTCTTTAATTTTCCACAGAGGGGCTGGGATCCTTTAGATTGCTAATCTCTTCTCTGTCTGCATGCCCAGCTGAAATCTGATACCACCAGGGAAGGGTTGTTGATTTACCTAAGCAAATCTGACTTCCTGCATTCTTTTTTCTTCTCGGGTTTGCAGTCTCCCAGGGAGCCCAGCTGAGGAAGGTCAGGGGACAGAGGCCTGGGGTTTCATTCTCTCTCTTGCCCTGAATTCACTGCGTAACTTCAGGAAAGTGGTTTAACCTCTCTAGGCCTCGGATTCTTCATCTGTGAAGTGAGGGCTTAGATTCGAAAGGGGAAAGGTAAATGTGCATCGTATCTGTACTTCGCCTCCCCTGGCCGGGACAGACATTGCTTATCAGTCTCTTTCCCACTAAACCCAGACTTGAGCTCAGTCTGTTTCCCAGCAGTGCTGCAATATAGGGAACAGATACTTTGTAGGACTTTTCCAACTCCAGCATCCTGGGATTCTGTGAGTTTGTTTGAAAGCTTGTGTTGGAAAGGCCTGGAAAGAAGTGTGTTTAACAGGCCTCTGTATCTAATTGTGATGGGGCCACTACTTAGGGATATGCTCATACTCTAATGCCTTCTCTCAGGCAGTGGTCTAAGGACGTTCAGCCTTTAATCTCTTGGCTCCAGTGACACGATAGAAGTAATGGAATCAGGGATGAAAAAGCAAAGGCCTATTTAAAAGATAACCATCTCACTTGCTAATTGTATCTTGTCCACAGTCAGCTGTTACACAGAGATGGCATCAGATCTCATCACTAAAAAACACCCTGAGGCAAACTTGGCAGCCAGAAGCATGTCCCATGGCAGCTTAATGCTCATGATAGTATTTGCAGCAGGTTCTGTAGTTTGCATTTATCTGACTGTATCCCATATGTGTGTCAGAGTCAGTAAGGCAAGAGCCGATGTCCCCAGGAAGACTTAAAATAAGAATCTTGTTTCTGAGAGAACTGCTGCCCAGTTGGGTGGGGAAAGGAGGCAGCCTCCACATGCCTGAGTTTCTGTGGCTGAGGAGTGCATCGTGGCCTCCCCTCCCGGAAATGTCTTAAAGTAGGAACCACATCCTCTTCCAGCATATAAGCCTTGACACCTGGAAGACAGTCAGGAGTGTTTGCTGAATGATCCCTGCGTGTCAGAGCAGGAAGGGTGCTACAGAAGTCATCTAGTCTAAGCCCCTTGTATTGCAGGCACGGAAACTGAGGCCCAGGAGAGGGGAGATCTGTTCTCAAAGGAAGGGATGCAGACCAGAGCTCAGCTCTCCAAATTATTGCTCTGTTTCACCACAAATATTTTTTTCCCTCCACATCCTAATATTTGATCCTTCTCTGTGATTATGTCCCTCATGAGCCAAGATTAGCTAATCCCACTTTTGGAGGCCAGTACTTAACCAAGACCAATTCTGCCAGAATTTACTGGGCTTTTTTGCAGATCTATTTTTGTAAATTTTCTTCCTGAATTTTTATAGTTTTAAAGCGAGTAAAATGGGTTGAATTTTAAGGTGGCAATGGGATTCAGCAGGGGAATAGAGGAATTAAAAGGCTGCATAGACGTGGCTGCATTACTGCTCCCCGTGGCAGACAGAGCCAATCTGGGTTTAAGAGCCACCTCGGGTTCTCTGTCTGTTGCAAGTAACAGACTGAATTAAGGAGTATATTAGCTTCTGCAATTGCAGTTGACTTCAGGTGTGGTATGATCTAGAGGCTCACGTCCTAGACTGAGCCTCCGGGGTAGCAAAAAATGGTTGTAGCTCTTTCTGACCTCGTTTCCACACCCAGATCCTAGAGGAGAGAGTTTGCCTCTTCTATTAGCTTCTCTATAAGACAGTGGAAACATCTTTAAACTCTAGCAAATCTCCCTAGGTGTCATTGGCCCAATTTGGATCTGATGTGCTCTCTGAACCAGTCACATTTGTCAGGAGGATGAGTTATGCCAGGGTGGGGTTTAGCTACCCAAATCATAGGAAGAGCAGTTCCCCAGAGAAAAGTCTGGGTGCTTTTGTGGGAAGGAAGGGAAACAAAATCTAGGAATGAAGCCAACACATGTCCACTCCAGAATCCTGCTGCTGCAGTGTCCTAGGCAGTGTCCCCAGTGCTTGGGGACCAGACCTGGTCCTTGAGGTAAAACCTCTTTGCCATTCTGGACTCAGTTTTGATCCCTGAACCTGCAGTCTGAAGGCCCATATTCTCATCCTAGCTCTGTCACCCTCAGGCTGCAATGATTCACTCTGTGGGCCTCCGTGTCCTCCCAGGGAAAGCTCAGGCACGAGCGCTTCCAGCAAAGAGTAAGCAGAGGTTGAAATGAGGAGCAGTTAAAAGCTGCTTTGATTTAATCTTACTTCTGAGTTCCGCCGCCTCCTTCCTTTCCCCTCACAGGCGTCCTGAGAGCTGTCCCTCTCCCCGCGCCCCTTACCCCAACCCCCACACAGATTAAAAGGCAGTTCATTGAAAATTTCTCTCAAGCTGAAAAAGAACTTCTGTCTCTTCAGCTTCGACTTTTTTTCTGCCTGGCCCTTCTTAGCTGGAGGAGGCGGAGTGTTCATACTTTGGAAGCTAGAGGAAGCTAAACAATTCCGCTTGCTGCGGTGGGTGGGTGTGTATTTATGAGTGTGTAGCTTTCTCTCCATGTGTCTCTCTTCTCTCTCTCTTATCTTTGGATGGTTCCTGTTTGCTGCCCTCTGCTGAGTATAGATAGGAGAGGGAAGGGAACAAAAGCAGGCCGTTTCTTCCTTCCCTTTGGTTTGGAGAGAACTCTGAGCTTCGGATGCTGAATTGTCTTCAGCGTTCTCAGAGGATAAGAGCCACAGGATGAGATGACACTAACAAGAAAGGTGATGATGGAGATGATAATGAAGATGATGATATTAATGATAGTAACAGCAGCTACCATTTATTTAGTGCTTATTCTGCTCCGCATTGGACTAATAAGTCCTTTACCTGTATGTCTTGTTTCATACTCACAATTATAAGCAGGTAGCCGCCGGTGAGGGAGCGGAGGCTCACAGAGGTGCAGGGATTTGCCCGAGGATGCACAGCTTGTGGGGGTGGAGCTGGTGTATAAGCCTGTGAGCCTCCGCCCCAGTGCCTGGCAGGACAGAGGCCCTGCTTTCCACCCCACCCCTCCACCCCTTCTGTGAGGCTGCTGTGGGAGCCCCCATGTCTGTGCGGAGGGAAGAGACCACTACTCTATGACTGAGCTTTAGTGGCCAAGGAGGAGCCCACAAGGTCACTCGATGACCTTGAAGAGGAACCTTCACCCCACCTGCCAAAGCCCCTGTTGGCAAAGAAGACTCCCCAATGCCCCTGTTTTGAGACACTGTGGGGCAGCTGGCTGGGCTCTAGCTGCATTGCGTGATTCAGATCCCTGGCCTTGGGCAAGTCAGTTGACCTCCATGCCTGGAGATCTTGGGCTGTAGAATGGGGATAATGTTAACTATATGGGGGGTGGAGGGGTAGTTCTGAGGGTTGAAAGAGTCACCGGCTTGGTACAGAAGGCACTGGGTGGGTGGGTGGTGCCGCTGCTGGTGGGACATGCCTGGGTGGTAGCAGGGAACATTCTTGGCCTCCCTGTGGCAGAACTGGGGAGGGACACTTCTGTTGTCGTTGTCTGGAAGGTGGATAGGTGGTTGGCCTCACAGCACAGGCTTCAAAAGTGCAGCAGGGCCAGACGTGTCTCTGGTTAATGGAGGTGGGAGGGGGTCGTGCACACACAGGCTACTTTGTACTCCACTCCCTGACTCTCTGGAATCTGAAGCAATCATGGGGGTCTCCGCTGGGAGAGAACCCAGATCCTCTGCGTCCTTCTAGGCAGTGTTCTTTGCTGCCTCCAGGAAGTATTCTTTGGTCACTCCAGCCCCCAGGGGTCACTCACACACCTTGGTTCCCCTGAGCCTTGGCTTTCTCATCTGCCCACCCAGACCAGTGGCCCTTCCAGGGAGGCGTGGCCTTGTGTTTCTTTCTGCTCCTCCCTCCCTGCCCCTGTCCATGTATTCCGAGGGCTTCTGGGCTACCACACACACTGCTCCCTTGCCCCTGACACCCTTTCTCCTACCACCTGGCCCCTTGAACCTGACTCACCCCTGCTAGGGCAGCCTGGGGTAGAGTTCTCTCCTTCGGGGTCCAGAGCCCTTTCTGTCAATGTATCATGCAGTGTCGTCATTGTTTTTGATCTGTCCAGACTGTCTGCTCTGAAGGCAGGAGGGAGCCTCGACCCCAGTCACTCACTCTTGATTGTACACCATTTGCTGTGGAACTGAAGAAGCAGGCTAGTGAATGAATGGTGTGTGGGTGCTCGGTGAGGGCTGGCCCAGTGCAGGAGGCCTAGCCTTGAGGGATTGTTCTTCTGGGACTAAAGGTGTTTCCGAATCCCTGGGGAGCCTGCTCAGGCCAGTCTGGGGTGGGCAAAGGAGCCACATGTTCTACAAATCCTGCTGAGAGTCCACTGGGGAGCTCTCTTCTCTCTACCCATGTCCCTGACTTGTCAGCACCCCCAGTAGGCAAACCTTGCCTTCCTCAGGTGTTTGCTTCCCTGCCCCCAGGAGCACTTTGCAGCTCTATTCCCGGGGAGTGCCTGTATCTGCAGTCTCCCCAGTTGCCAGCCAGCTCTTCCTGGGGAGCTCTGTCGACAATCATGGCACTGTGTCAAATACAAATGGCTCAGAGTCCAATCCGGATCCGGGATGGGCGGTGCACTTTGCAAATCCCTCTGCAGTGGGCCCTCAAGCTTTGTCTTCTGCTGGTGCCTGTGATCTGTTGCCCTTCCAGGATAGTTGCTGTGCCTTCCTGCTGCAGGGGCAAGGGTGAGATGCCTGGGGCAGGTACTGAACTAAGGGCCTCCCTGGGAAGGGGTTGCATTGTGGAGACCCTGTGAACCTCTCCCTTAAGCTGGAGAGAGTATGCGATTGGGAACCAGCCCCCCTGATTCCCAGGCCCAGCTCTGCCGTCTTCTAAAATGAGCAAATCAGCACTCATCGTTTCATGATGGTGATTAATTGTGTGAAAGATGGGATAACTGAGTATTGCAGAGGTTTCGTGACATATGCAGGGCCATACTGCTAGGAAGTGATAGAAACAGGATTCCAGCCCAGGTGTCTCCCTTGAGCGGAGCGCACTGCCCGGGGCTTCCTCCTGCTGCCTCGCCCCCACCTGGCCCTCTGACACTGGGGGAGTCCTCCCTCTTCCCTGGACGAGAGAAAGTTATTGCTGAGGGCTCCATGAGCCTGGTTCTTGGATCCTTTGTATCGGCTCCGGAAGGCTCTTCCATGAGCTGAATGGCCCAGCGCAGGACTGTTGCGGGTCCCACACACCACCTGGGAGCCTGACTCGGGCAGCCTCCAGAGCCCAGTCAACCAGGGTTGTGTGTTTGGATAGGTCTCCTCCAGGTTACACGTGTCAGCCTCCTGGAAGAGGAAGAGGTCAGGGCTGCTGAGCAGAGGGGGCTGGCGGGCCTTTGGAGGAAGGGAGTTTCTTAAAGGGAACAGGTTGGAACATCTGGCAGGGGAGTGTGTGTGAAAATTACTTCCTGCTGCTAAAGCACATTGTACGTGTTCAACTGAAAACTGTTATTTTTGCATGTTTTCTCCTGAGTATTGATCAGAGTCAGCTGCTGACAGTTAAAATGTGTATGTGTGTGCACCTCTATTTGTGAAATAACTGGTTTCTAAATTTGGCGCCTAACTTTAGTGAAAAGTTAGTAACTCTGTTTTTGGGGCACCAGGGGTTGTGTTTGAATTCCTGGTTATTTTATTGATAATAAACCTCAATGGCTGTCTCCTTCAGAGAACTTCTTTTGTTACTTTATTAGACCTTTGTATTACTTTAAAAAAATTATATGTGTACTTTAATGGGGGTTGCAAATTGGTGGCCTGTGGCCCAGATGTAGCTCAGAGATGTGTTTTATGTGGTTCACCCAATGCTGGCCCATAGACATTTGGGTGTCTTAATTTTTAAATATTAGTAAGTTGTCAGTACCTAAACATTGGAATATTCCACATTACAAAAATTCTCTCTTCTGGCTTTTGGGGAAAAATGAAAAAGTCAGGTAGCGGGGCCTGGGTTACACTATCAGAAAAAGTAGCTGGGTCTGGATGGCAGCTGCCCCTCTAGACAGGCTCCAGGCTGTCAGCTGGCCACGGCCCTGCCACACTTTGTGGTCTCAAACCTGGTTTCCTCACCCTTTCATGTAACTGTGCTGGCCTCTGGGGACATTTGAGTTTGGGAACTCTGCTTTATAACCTGTGTCCAGTGTGTTCTCTTTATTTCATTGTAGAGGTTGATGGCCTCAACTTTACAGATGAAAAAACCGAAGTTCAAAGAGCCTAAGAGACCTGTCTGGTTACAGAGCCAGGAGGCTGAGGCTAGTCCTTCTAGCTGTGAGTGTTACGTGCTTTGCAGAGAAAAAAGATGGTTACTTGGAAATATAAAATACAAGCCTTAGACTCCTGAACAAACTCACTTAAGTTTCTCTCTGGATGATTCCTGTTCTGTCTGAGCCCAGAACCACTCACCTTGCCACTCTGTGTCTCTAGGGATTGTGAATTTGAGGTCCAACCCGGCCAATGTCGTTTGTTGCAGCTGCGTCCGGGGCTGCTGTAGCTTTGTTAGAAACGATGCTGAGCACAGAGCCTACTTTGTTTTCTGCCTGTGCTTCTTGGCATGTCAGGGAACCCCAGCATGTACATTCCTGTTATGGAGGGAGTGTTAGGAGTCTATGAAATGAGTGGAAAGACGGCTTTCCTAGCAGAAACGGCACATGCCTTGTGGGGACAGGGTGGGCGGTGGTGCTCAAAGGCATCCGGGGCCATTTCTGCAAAGTAGAGCCTGTGTGAGGGCAGTTCAGCTGAACACAGCCACCCACGTGTCCGAGTTCAAGGCCCTTTGCCCGGGCAGGAGTGGCTGCAGCTCCATCCCCTCCTACAGGAACCTTCCCTTAGAGAGGTTCCAGGTGGCTGCTGGTGTGGGTGCGAGGCATAGTTGGAGTGGCCTGTGAGTTTGGTCTCTCTTTGTGCCCTGGCCTCACGGGGGTAATAATAACCATCATTACTTGTTGTGTTCTTGTTGTGCGCCGTGCCCTGTGCACGTCCCATTTCTTCACTGTTGTAAATGCTCCTACTGTGGTCATTTTGCAGGTGGGAAAACTGGGGCTCAGGAAGCTTGAGTAACTTCTCAGGCCTGCGGAGGAAGGAAGTAGTGGGACTCAGACTCAGATTTCTGACATTGAAACCTTGCTTAACTGAGTCTTAATTACCATGTTTTATTGATGGCCTGTGGCAAGTCATTTAACCTCTCTCGGCCTCCACTTCCTCACCTGTAAAGTGGGGATAATACCTTCCTGGCATGCACGCAGAGCCCAGGTAAGAGGGACTCATTAGCTTTCAGACTTGGAACTCTTCCTGCCCCAGTCACTTTGGACAGTTGTCAGGTCTTGCCATCTGATATGTTAGCTTTCCTGCTGGGGAGGACGGGAGGTCTCCTCCTGGAGTCAGCCCTTGTGTCTGGGGTGTGCCTCCCTCTGCAACCTGGATCTGGCTTGGCTGCTGCCCCTCCCCTCCCCCGGCGGCAGCAGGAAGGGCAGCCAAGACCCCGGCCAGGGAACAATGGGGCACATTAAGAAGGCTGCCAGGTACCAAGCCAGAGGTATTCAAGGGACATTTGTTTAGTTCTAACCCCAGCTGTCAGGCTTTTGCTCTTTTTTTCTCTGTAGCAGTTAAGGCGGGAAAGGCCAGGTGTGGATTTCCTCCCTCTGTAGTTTGACTTTGGGTGTGAGTACACCTTTTTCACCCCTCTCTGAGTCTCAGTCTCCTATCTCTCTGTGTATGTCTCTCTCCCTCCACCCTGACTCCATCCCCAGCTGACTCTATGCCTATGTGTCTTTCTCAGCAAATATGATAAGCTGTGAGACTGAAGAAGCCCTCATCAGCCGACTACTGTGGAATCCACGATTCCAAGGGACTATCTTCCATCTTGCCTTGACTCTTCCAATCTCATCCCTGCCAGATGGTCAGTTGTCTTTGGTTTGAACACCTCCAGTGATGGGGAACTCACTTCCTTTTTAGCTCAGCAGAGTCCTAGGTAGTCAGTCTAATGTGGCTCAGGGTGGCCGAGAGGATTTATTGAGTGTCCACTATTCATCTGTGCAGGCTCCTCTCAAGTCTTTCTTTTCCCAGAAAGTCTTCTCTCATCTTCCCATTAGAATTAATCTCTGTCTCTTGGAAATGCTTATAGAATCTAATTTGTACAACTTTAGTGGCCTGAATGTTACAGGGCTGTGTTTTGCCATTTCACTAGGCAGAGGGAAGTCATGTTGAACGGGCCTTCCCAGCAGGACAGTCCCTTGGGTGGGCTTCCAGCTGGAGAGAAGGGGTCGCAGAGAGCTGCTCTGTGGCTTCCTCCTGTCTCTAGATCTGTCCCCATATGTGGCCAGTGCATTTTATGTATTCTTTTCATCCAGAGACTATTTTAGGTTTTGTAGACCATGTGGTCTCTGCCGTGATTGTAGTGCAGGTCTCAGGCCTGTCATTGTAGTGTGAAAGCAGCCAGAAATGGTACAGAAATGAATGGGCATGCTGTGTGCCAATAACACTTTATTTGCAAAACTAGGCAGTTGGCTGATTGGCAGGCACGATTTGCTGACCCCTGTTCTGGTCTCTTCCTGGTGGGGGGAGATGCCTTCAGTTGCTGTGTGACTTTGGTTGGGTCCTTCTCCAAGGACCACGTCCCCCATTAATTGGATGAATGGACTGAATCATGCCCCCCCGCCAAATGGTACGTTGAAGTCCCAAGCCCACTACCTCAGACTGTGACCTTCTTTGGAAATAGGGCCTTTGCAGGTGTATTTGGTTACGATGAGATGGTGGGCGCTGGAGCAGCGTGGTCTGTGTGATGAACTGGTGTCTTTATCAGAGCGGGGAGACAGCCATGTGAAGGCTGAGGCAGAGATTAGAGCTTTTCTGCCATTAAACCAGGGAGGCCTGAGGCTTCCAGCACTGGGAGAGGCAAGGACACATCCTCCCCCAGAGGCTTTGGAGGGAGCCTGACCTTGCCATCACCTTGACTTTGAACTTGTAGCCTCCAGAACTGTAAGGTAGTAAACTTTTCTTCTAAACCACCTGTTTGTGGTCCTTTTTTAGGACAGTCTTAGGAACCCAATACATGGACCATTTTCCATTTTCTCATTAGATTGTTTTATGTGTGAGCATGAGTTGTTTGTGTGTTGAGTTTGGGTGGAGGGGGACAAAACACTCTTTGCAAAGGGGTAATTGACTTAACCTCCTCCATCTACTTCAGTTCCTTTTTTAATTCATGGGGAAGACCCCCTTCCTGTGGAGGATTAGTGCAGTACTCTGCACATATGTATTCTCTCGCTAAAGCCATCCTCCTTGTTCAGAGATCAACCTCTTTAAATGTTTTTTTTTTTCAACTTAGCCATGAGCTAAGCCATTGAATACCAATGAGTAAACGCATGGTACATACTGCCTTTTACTCAACTGTATTGTCTTTTTTTTGAGTTCCAACTACAGTGATTTCAACGATTTATTTTTGTCCTGGGTCCCAACTCAATTGATTTGGGAGGGTTATTACTATGTGATAGGGAGAGAAAACAGCTTCTCTTCTCCTAGGGGGCTAGTCAAGTTCATGGTGATGGGGTGTACAAGGCAGAGCAGCCTTCGTACCATGGGAGGGGTCAGCCAGGCATTGCAGGATGCCAGGAGGAGGTCAGGAAGGACTTCTGAAAGGTGGTGACTTTTCAGGTGGCCCTGAGGAAGATTAGGAATTTAGTGAAGTGTGCATACAAGGATTGGGGTCTCTCAGGTGGCAGAAAATGGGGGAACCTCATCCAGGAGCAGGGAGTAAGCCAAAGTCACTGGACCTTTTGATGTCCATTAGAGAGTCACTGCAGGGAGGGAGGGCTGGATCGCAGGGAGGGAGGGCTGGATCACAGGGGCTCTGCTTGGGAGGCCGGGAGGCTGGATCTCAGGATGCAGGGAAGCCAGGGATAGAGTTTGCACAGATGATGGCCAGATCTGAGATGTGCCTCAGAAAGGTGGATGTGGCAATGCAGGAGGAACTGGAGGCCGGGGCACCAGCTTGCAGTCTGTGGGGATGGAGGGAGAATGGATCCATTCGTTCATTGACTACGCTCTGCTGTGGTCTGGACACCGTGCCAGGTAGTGAAGCCACCAAGATGCGTAACTTGCAGCCCCTGAGTTTCAGACACTCGTGATAGTAACTCCCCTGCAGGCTGCTTTGGCTAGACATGGTGTTAAGTACTTTACTGTTCTTAATCTCCACGGCAACCCAATAGCAAGCACATGGTAAATATCCCTATTTTATAGATGAGGGCACTATCTCAGGGAGGGGAAATGTTGCACCCAGGGTCACACAGCTGGTCACTGATGGAGCTGTGGTTGGCCAGCAGGGTCACCACTACCCTTGGCTCCACACACCAAACAAGTCAGTGAGATTTAGTTCTGGTAGCTGCAGGTATAGGGTTATATGTGGCCACACAGCAGAGCTAGTTAACCCAGATGGGCAGGGCGGGTGGAGCAGGAAAGGCTTCCTGAAGGAGGAAATCATGGCCTAAATCTTTGAAGGGAAGTAAGAGTTTAGCCAGGCAGGGAAAGGGCTGGGGTGGGCGTGGAGGGGAGCACAGGAGTTCCCAGCAGAGGACACAGCACAGTCAAAAGCCCAGAGTAGGGAAAAGCATGTGGCGTGTGCAGGGTCTCCCAGGTTCAGTGTTGCTGGCCCCAGAGAAGTAAAGCCAGGATTGGGCCTGGGAGAGGCTGGAATGCTGGTGGGGCCAGGTCCATGGGCTGGACTCTACCCCACAGTTCCCAGAGACATGCATGGTGTGCGCAGATCAATCACATGACCAGATGTGCTCTCTGATGGGTCCTGGAGGTTGAGTTGAAGAAGACCTAGGAAGTCATTTTGTCAACAGTTGTCAGATGTCTGCACATGAAGCCAGGTGAGACAGCAGAGCTCCTAGGACAGCACTTGCGGGGCCAGAGTGCTCCAAGCACAAAATGTGACCCAGAAGGCTCAGCCTGTTGTTCAGCTGGCTTTGGGGTCTGTAGTTCTACGCCATTCAACATGTCATTCATCCAGCAGATTTTGACTGAATCCTGAACGTGCCCAGGCTGGCTCTCTGCTGAGCACTTGACATTGCAGGAGGAAAGGACATGGTCTCTGCCTTCGAGGCCCTGCTGAACCGCTAGGCAGATAGTTCCAGGGCAGTGGGATGTGAGCAGGGGGCCCCGAGAACACGGTAGAGGATACATGATAGCTTTTGAGCTGATCTCTGTGTGGCCGCTTCTCTCCTCGCCCCCTCCCCACCTCACCCGCAGGCTTCCAAGGCTACAGGTTTACCTGGGTTTGGGTCCCGCTGCCCTTTCTTTAGTAGCTGTCTGACTTTGGGAAAGTTGCTGAACCTCTTTGCTTCCTCTTTTAAAATGGAAACAAGAATAGTATCTACCTCACAGGGTAGTTACCAGGATTAAATTAATTCATGTACACAAAGCACTTGGAATCGTGCCTGGCATATGAAACGTGATACATAGAAGTTGTTACTATGTCAGGTCCAGAATCCCTTAGCCTAAACCCTCTGTGTGAGGCACATTTCAGAATTCAGAATTGTGTTAGTTGGGGTTCAGTCAGGAGAGAGAAACCACCCAGTAATCTGAATGTGGAACATTTAATATAAAGAATTATTAACTGTGACAGGAGATTGGAGTCATGAAGGATTGTCTATTATGAAGTAAAGAGAACTCAAAATATGTTCTGAAGAATGTGGGAATGGCCGATCCAGGAGCAGCCACTAGCTCTAGGGCAGAGATGGAGCACCACGGAGCACAGCCTCCACCTCCACCCTGTTGAGATAGAATTCCTGAGGAAGACCCCTCTCCTGGGCTGAGATAGAGCACTCAAGGAAGAGCCCCCTGCCCCATCCATCACCTCCAAGGTTAAGATCTTGACTTTGTTGGGGAGGGAATAGCAGTGCTTACTGAATGGCACAGCTGGTGGCACGCCAGTGAAACGTGCTGGGAAAAGCTGTTCATGGTGGGGTAACCACTCGTGGCGAGATACCACTTTTAGTGACAGAAACGCCCAAGGAAGGGGGTTTTAGGGGGAAGCTGCTGGCAGCTGGGTGCTGTGGTCCCTGAAGGTGGATGACAGAGAAGATGTGCTTGCTACAGGAGCCTGGGCTGGAGAAGTCATTTGTGCTGTCTGCCTGGCAAATGCACCAGAACCAGGATGAAAATAATACCTGCCTCCTGCAGCATCTCTCCAGCATCTACTGATCACTGATAACCTCATGTGATCTGGCAGCACAAAAATGTTAAAGGGCTCAGATCCATTTTCATATAGTAGTCAAATAAGGTGGATACAAAGTTGAGGGAATAAATTGATAAGTGGCACAAGAATCTTTCTGATTTAGGGAGGTTAATACAGTGCACATCATGTAACAGCCCCAGCGGGATCCGTGGCTGCTCCCATAATCATAGCACAGTATGTTTTTCTGTGGCAAAAACGTAGTAGATAAATAAAGACTGTAATTAGCCTCATGTCCATCCAGGGTTTGTCACCAAATGAATTATTAAAAAAAAACTTTTGATTCTGAAATCAAGGCTAAGGGATTGTTGACCCATATTATTTTCATTATCTTTCTCCACACAGTAGCCAGAATGGCCTTTCGGAAATGTAAATCATGCCACTGGCTCTCCCGGGGACCTATCAGTGGCTTCATGTTGTTCTGAGATACGGGCTAAACTCCACTTCAGGTCTCTCCCCACTGTACCATCCCCAGTTCCTGCTGACCTTGAACGAGCCAGGTGTTCTTCACAGAGCCTTTCCCCACGGCATTCTCAATGTGTGGAGTGCTCTTCTAGAGAGACACACACACACACACACACACACACACACACACACACACACACACACACACACACACACACACACACACACACACACACACACACACACACACACACACACACACACACACACACACACACACACACACACACACACACACACACACACCACTGCCTCACCCTCCAGGTCTCAGCTCAGGTGTCCCACCCCCAAACACACACCCATCCAACCCTCACCCCAGTGGAGGCTTTTTTCTTCAAAGCTTGTGTCTTAGTTTGTGATTACACTAACTTAAAATTAGTGTGATTATTCAATTAATATGCCTCTCTACTAAACTATTAAGCACCAGGAGGACAGTGGCTGTGTCTGTTTCCCACCCTCATTATTTTATCCCCAGTGCTTTATACAGTGCCTGGCATATGACGTATTTGATCAACAAGAAAATGAATGAACAATGTTGAACTGGATCCTGCACTAGGAAAATAAAAGTTAGCATAAAGGACCTTATAGGAACAATTGGCAAAATTTGGATATTGACAATAGATCAGTTAATAGCATTATATCAGTGTTAAATTTCCTGATTTTGATGTCCTTAAGAAATACACACTGAAGAATTTAGGATTATAGAATAATTATGTCTTCAACTTCCTCTCAAATGTTTCAGGAAAAAAATACAGATACAGATAGATGGGGGAGAGGGAGAATGAAAGAGAAAATGAATGTGAAAAATATTGACAACAAACATGGATGAAAGATAGGAGTTCATTTTGCTTTTCTTGCATCTTTTCTATAAATTTGAAATTATTTCATGACAAAAAGTTTTTAAAAATTCGGTGAACAAAAATAAATGAAGAAAAGGGGAAAGGGATGTTAGGAGGAGGATCCCCCAAGGGCAAAGGCAAGAGGGCAGGAAATGGCTTGATCCCCTTGGGGAACTTTGAGGAGGGCTTTGTAGCCCAAGTGGACCCTAGGGCTGGGGAAGGACCAGCAGGGATGCAGCTGGAGCGTCATCTGGTCAACCTGAGGGAGTGGGGTGCTGAGTGGTCAACCAGCCTCAGCCTGAGTCACCTACACTTCCACCCTTTACTTCCCTGTGGTGATCACTGAGCAAAAACCTGAACGCTTGAAACCTGCCTCCTTGGGCCTCTTGTCTGATTTCTCTTTTAGTTTTAATAACAGAGAAGCTCTCACCCAAGTATGAGGGTTACTCCTTCTACCCATAAACCTCAATTTTCCTGTGTCTGCTTGCTGTTAAACTCACCCCATGGTTCCGTGTATGCCCAGATTGTGGCCAAGGCCAAGCTGGGTTTTAGGAAGCTGAACTTGAGCTGGCAACTTTTTTTGGAAGTGCTTTCCCTGTTGAGAATCAAGTAGCACTGTTCCAGATATAGGTCAGGATATAAGTCTAGGCTGTGTGTCCTTGAGCCAATTACTAAACCTTTCTGAGCTCCCAGGGCCTCTTACTAGAAGGGCTTGGCCACCCGTCCCCTCCAGGGTCCTCCATCAGAAAGAAGATGAAGAAGGTGTTTGCACACTATGCTTTGGGACTCCTCACTGTCTTCCAGCCATTTGAGAAACTGTGGCTCCTTTAAGCACTTGGAATACAGAAAAGTTGTTTGATGGGAGTCACTACCCCATACCAATTGCCACCCACACCCTCTGCTAAAACACTTTTGAGGAAAATCAGTTTCAATCTGAATTCTGAGGATCAAAACAGCCTCCAAACAAAATCAAGAACCAGGTGGGCTCTCTTTTTGAAAATTCAAATGGGATACCCAACTTAAGGGACTTACTTTTTAGAATGAAGCTTTTTTTTCTTTAGTGAATTAGCATTTGTCTTCCGTGCTGGTTCGTTGTGGAATTCATCCGAATGCTTCATTCACTGTGATCTCAGAAGCAGCATGCACTCACGCGCCACCCATGGGAATGGCAGAACCTACTTTGAAAAAAAAGGGGAAAAAAACCCTTTTCTTCCTTTCATTTTCTCACTTTAGACTAAAATGCTTCCTTTTTTTAAACTTAAAAAATGGGCTAATTTTTTCTTTTTAAAACTCGGATATGCATGAACCAATTTTTAAAAATTGTTTAGTATCTCAGTATGTTCGTTACCCACTGAGGTTATAAGTTAAGTCTTCTGTGAATCATCTGGTGGCACAAAGTGATGGGAGGGGCTTCAGCCAGTTACCTGTACAGGAGGCTCCTTCTCTGCATCTCTCCTCCATCTTCTCATTGTTACACCATACCCACCATGAGACAGAAAGGGAAGAGGCTGAGGGAAGAGGAGGAGGAGGAAAAATGTCAGCGAGAAGCCTGGAGCTGTCAGCGATGTCTGCTCTCCAGCTGTCTGACCTCAGAGCAATTACTTAAACTCAGAGCCCTTGTCCTACCTCCAAAATGGGAGTAAAGACAGCAGTCGCTGTGTTGCAGGGCTGTGGTGATGATAACCTGAGAAAATGCATGTGGGGAAAACGCGTCGTAAATACTATCATACTGTTGTTGATCCTAAGATATGATTGTGTGCTCGTGTAACTTGTGTGATTTAAAAAAATTTTTTTTCAAGGGTTTCTTTTATTTTTAGAAACAGAGTTTGAGTTGAAAGGGAGCCTTGGGAATCTTTCAGTACAACGTCTCACCGGGGGAGGAGTGCTCTCTGCAGCAGCCTTCAAAGGCAATCACCTAGTCTCGGCTTGAATAGCTCCAGGGACGTGGAGGTCACCACCTCTCCCTTTTCGTTTCTCTCTTCATCATCCCAGCCCTTTTGTTCTTCTAGATGTGGGATATACCAGTGATTTTTCTTTTCCCTAAGATAGACAGCAAAAGGATAACGTCCTGGTTAAAGATGAATGAGCGTGCCGTGGTATGCATTATGCAGACCTGCCGTCTGTACACACGGCGGCTGGAGGTATGATTGCTGCTCTCCACAGTGTTTGGAATTACTTCTTTGGGGGGATCTGCTAGTCTCTTTACCAGAAGCCACTGAGTTATCAGGATTAAGGTTGCAGCCTTGGAGCTGGAGGAGGACCTGGCGGGGCCCTCTTTGCTCTGTGGTCTGAATGCCTTTCTCTTTTTCAACTGGTGGCTTTCCTAGCTCTAGGTAGATATGGATTTATCTAAGCAGGTGCAGTCTGTGGCAGTAATTGTTACCTTCTCTTCTTCCCCTCCTCACTCTCCCTTCCAAAATGGGAAAAGAGGGAGCACTTGGCAGAAAGCCTGCTTGCTTCAGGCTGGCTTCTGCTACGGGGGTTTTTGCTCCTTTCTGTTCAAGATGTAAGGGTGAGGAGGCCGGGCCAGAGCTGGGAGAACCGCAGAGATCATCCCAGCCAGCACTTTGAGACTGTGGAGGTCCACATGGGTGCTTCAGGGATTCCGCAGACATTGTTGCAAACTGTGTTAATTCTTTTTAAAGCTGTAATAAGAAGAAAAAACATTTTTAACCACTTGTGTGTTATATATTACATTTTTACACATCAAAGGTGACCAGCTTTTTCTTCTGTCTGTTTAATTGAAGAGAATCCTGACATTGTAGGGAAGGTTGTGTTTAAAAAAAAAAAAAAGTGCATCTGCTACCCGTTGCATCCAAAAAGTTTTCTCAACATTGGGCAACTAAAGCAAAATAGAGAAATGGTGCTTTGAGGCAGATGTAAGCTGTAAGTTGTTGTCTCTAATTACTGAGCTCAAATTCTTTATGTTGATCAAAAGAACCTTAATGTCCCCACTAGTTAACTTTGCAGTAAGGAAATGTTATTAATTTGAAAATTTTAAGTTTATAATAATAAAATGCAACTTCCTGGGCTTAGTAATTAAAGACTTTACTCATTGAAAACCTACCACCCTTTCAAAGAACACAGAAATGGCATCCCTCAATGTAGTCTGGGACCCTCTTTTAGTCCATTATCACTTGCTTATTAAATTCTGTGCCAGATAGGTTGGATGACAGCATGATATTTGCATTAGAAGGCCTACCTATTGGCAGCTACATTTATGTTTTCATGTTCATGTCCAGACAGTTGCTTTTTACTTATGAGTGGACCATGGCAGATTTTTCCCTTCTAAATTAAAAATTTTTTTTTTAATTTATTATTTTATTTGGGGAGAGGTAATTGGGTGTTTGTTTGTTTACTTTTTTTTTTAAAATGGAGGTACTGGGGATTGAACCCAGGACCTTGTGCTTGCTAGGCATGTGCTTTACCACTGAGCTATACCCTCCCCCCTTTCCCTTCTAAATTTTGTTGACCTATGGAAGAAAAAAATTCCCCTCTCCTGTCTTCATGAGTGAGAAATTCTTTCCTCTGCCCAGCACTAGGTGGTCACGGTTTAATTATAAGAGCATAACCTTTTACCTCCTGTCCCATGTGCTCAGAGGCTTGTTGGGCAGTTTGCTCCAACAGCCATGGAGCAACTAGGATGATAAATAGATCACCCCTAGGCCTCCTGGAGGCTGAGCAGCCCCCATTTCCTTCCTCTTCCTTCTCTCACTGGGTCTGTTTTCCACCCTCTCAAGTCTGTGTGGCAGACCTCCCTGCCCCTACTTGTCTCCTCCCCAACCTTTGTGAACTACAGTGGCTTCAGCCTCAAGGCCTATTCTCCATCCTGGTGATGCTGATGGAGCCCAAGATTTGTGTGTTCTGTGACTCCTGTGGAAAATAAGGTTATTGCTCGACCCTTCCTGCTCACAGGTGTGTGTCAGGGGCAGAGGGGCAGTGGTGGTAGTGGGGCACTGGAGTGCCATGGGATTTGGAGGTTCTGCTGCCTCTTCCCTGTGGGATTGATATCTGTGCCTTTGACTTTGTGGTGCCTCAGCACTGTCTGATGGCATGTCTGTTCCCCTTTTTGTCATCCCAGGAAAGCAGGTGGAGAGAAAGGAGATGGAGAAAGTCCAGCTTGCCTTCTAGATGAAATAAAATCAATGAACGTTCCCATACACACAGAGTCAGTGCATCCCCCTTCCCCCATCATCAAGACAAACCTGGTTAGGGGGCCTTTCCCTCAGGCACCACCCCCTCCTCCAGCAGAACAGAGGCTCAGCAGTCATACAGGCCGAGATTTGAATCTTGGCTCTGTCATTGGTCATAGTTGTGCAAAACCTTAAGGATGATGCTTAACCTTTTTGAGCCTCAGTTTTCCCACCTGTAAAATGGAGATAATAGTTACCAACATCATGGACTGATGCCAAAGATCCATTGTGAGACTATACAGACAGGGCTTGTGCCTGGCACTCTGTAAGGGCTCAAAAATAGCTGTTAATTTTTTGGTGCTAGAGACATTTGGAGCCTGTTTTCCTTCCTACAAATAAACTGTGTGGGTTTAGTTTGCCTGATTTGCCCTGGATACTAATGTTGGGGGTGAGGGTAGAAGAACAGGACGAACTGCGTGTGCTTTGTCCCCTCCACTCCTGCCAACTCCCTTCCCTACCCCAGCCCGGACCCTCTGTTTGAGCAGGACTGTCCACCTCCTCAGAGCAGAGGATGGCCTCAGCTGCACGGTCTCAGCCTTCATGGAGTGGGAGTTTTTCAACCAGAAATGCCATTTCCTAAGAGGGTGTCGGCACCTTCTCCCTCCCCACTTCATCGGCCCCTCTCTCATTTCAAAAGCCCTCCCAGGACTTCAAGATGAAACACTTCCACCCTGGGCAAATCGTTTTCATTGAATTCTCCACTTGGCTGTCTCCAGTGCTGAGAAGGGACATTTTAATTAATTACAGTCCCCGTGGGCTCAGGGATCAATAGCAGTAAAGAGCCGCAGGATGAATTCTTAGCCTCTGCTCTGTTTCCAACTCTCTCCGTGACCTTGCACCAGCCGCTCAAGCCCTCTAGGCCTTGGTTTCCTCCTCTCTAAAATGGGAGCGCCTGTTTTCCCCAGGAGTGCCGGGAGCCTCCAAAAAGATGTGGTGATCAAAAGCATCGTACACTGCCGAGTGCTGGCCACGAGGAAGTTATTAAGATCCAATTTATGTCTGCATCAGGGATGTTTCTCTTCTGAGCTATTTCTGGAACCTTCTGCCTCTTGATACCCTAAGACCAACTGGCAGGTTCCAGCTCCCTTTCTGGGCCTGAGAGAAGCATACAGCCCAGACAGAATGAGGCAGATGGGTATGTAGAGAGGTTCCTGCTCTGCTGGCCCTAAGTTTCTCCAGCAAGGAAGAGCGACCATCCTGGCCGACCCTGGGATAAGAAGCCAAAGTCTGAGGTTTTCCCTGGGAGTCCTGACCCTCAGCAGTTCTGACACTCGCTGCTCTGGCCACTCAGCCCTGAGCCTTTACAGCCAAGAAAAGAAGCCTTGTCTATTCCAGCCTCTTCCTCCTTCATGTCACACTGCAGGCAGAGGGATCTTCCTGACATACGAGTCTGGTCATGTCCCTTCCCTGCTCAGAGCCCTCCCACGGCTTCCCACAGCCTTCAGGAGAAAATCTAGAGTCCTCAGTGTGGCAGCCCAGGCCCTGCGTGACCTGGCCCCTGTCAGCTTCTCCAGTCACCGTCTCCTGCTCCCCTTCCAGCTCTGTGGGGTCCAGCGAAGCCCACCCACTCCCCAGACACACGTTCTCTACCTGGTCCCCAGGCCTCAGACATGCTATCTAGTGGGGCTTCCCAGCAGGTCCTCCACACACTTCAGGTCTCTGCTAAGACGTCACCTTCCCCAGCAAACCTTCCCTGACCTCCATGCCTTCGTCAATCAGGGTGGGTTCCCTTGGCACCCGGTGCTTGTGGATGTCACAGTCCCATCCATATCCTGGGACAGTCATCCATTACCTTGGCAGTTTCCCCTTCACCTCGCCTACCCCCGACTGGTACATGAGTTTCTTGAGGGCTGTGCCTGTAGGCCTTGCAGGCCTCCTGCCACAGAGTGCCTGCCAAAAGGATAGGGTGAAGAGTGGGCTTAGAATGTTACCACTAGATGAGAAACCTGGGAGGAGCACCATCACCTAGCACTTGTCAGACCCCAACTTCCTGACCCCACCCTGTCCTCCTGATGCAGAATTTCTGTGGGTGTGCCGGGGAATCTGTCTGTCTAACAAAGCACACACCCAGGTGGTTCTGATGTAAATTTGAGGGCCTGGGGGAACTGAGATCCAGAGAAAGACAGTAAGTGACCTTTGCAAGATCTCAGTCCCCACCTGCTCCTCCTGTTACCAAACTCAGGTTCAGCTACTCACCACTCAAAAGCCAGTAAGTTGAGAGGCAGGTGTCAGTAGAAAGGAAAGTGCTTTAATCAGAAAACCCGGCAATCTGGGGAAATGGTGGACTCGCATCAAGAGACCATCTCTGAAGATTCTGCTCAGCTATGACAGCTTTTAAAGGAAAAAATGAGGGGAAGAATCTGAGTGAATCATTGAGGCAGGATATTGTGTTCTGCATCCTCCATTGAGTGCAGGCTGGTGGACTTTCTCTTCAGATGTTGTCTTGCCCCGTGATCTGCCTGCAGGATTGCCAAGGGGGCTGCTGAAGGGAGAGAGCTAATCATTCTTTAACTACTTAATTCTCCATTCTTCCTTCTTTTTATCTAAGGAAAGAATCAGCGGGTTAGACAAGGCGTGGTGTGCATTCGGTAGAGCATAAGTCAGGAGTTAGTTTCAATTGCTTAGTGATCACAATTCCTATAATTAGGTTCTTTTAAGGTTAGAGGGGGACAGACCTGGGTAAACAGGAAAGGGGCAGAAGAACTGCTTTCAATTCCCCCACTATCAAACATCGTTCTATTTCTGTGGGGTCAGGGGTGGAAATCCAGCTTCTGTGGCTTCTTCATGCTGACATAGGGTGCTGTATTCTCAGACTGGAAGATGTCAACCTGGGTCTGTAGCATCTCTTTGCTGACAAGTTTAGTTGCCTGTTTACATATACGGGCAGAGCAAGCTATACTTATTTGGGTGTCCACAAAGATAGATTACTATAAGCAGTAATGTTAACCCCATTCTCTCGAGGCCAGTTCTTGGAATTGTGCTAGCCATAGACTCAGCGCTGCTCAAGATGGAGTAGCTTATGTCATGGCTGCAGTCTGGTCATCATGCAGTTAGCTCTTTTCCCTCTGGTGGCAGTTACAGTGTCTATAAGACAACTCAGGAATGTGCATCAGACACTGAGTCTGTGACTCTGTTGTCCTCATCATTAGCTGCTCGGTTTTATACTTGGGCTGGGGACCCTGCAGGGTTCTGGTCGGTTCCACTCCCTCCCTCCCTCTCAGTGCCTCTCTTTCTCTCACACACACACACACACTTCTTTGGGGTGAAATAAAGGTCCAGCGCTTTTTTCACTCCCCACTATGTTGATCTTCAAGAAAGCCATGAGAAACACAAGAGAGAGAATTTTTGTCTCTTGTCCTTGTTCCAACCTTAGATCTGAACTGGGGAACCTTGGCATCTTTTTATTTCCCTGCCGTAAAAAGTACGTACCTCAGAATACAGGCTACTTATTTTTAAAATTCGAAACAATTGCTTTCACTCCAAGATGTTTGTAATTTTTTAAAACATGGGAAATCCCTGATGTTTCATGTTCTGTTTCAGAAATGATTTGTAGAGAGTGTGAGTTATCCTGCCTCTGATGCCACAAGGTCTGTTTTTATCACTGAGGATGCTAAGACTGAAACCAACAGAACATATTTACTGTCATTTATGGTACCCGGTGACGCTGCCTCTCTTTAGAGCTCGTTAGAAGGAAGCCATGTAGGAACGTGTGTTTGTAACTCATTCGACCAGCTCCTTAGGATGGAATGGGGAGGAAGACTCCACCAGCTCCTCACAGGACAGAAATAAGGTGGAGCGTTCTCAGAGGAAAACCCTGGGAATGTCAGGGAAGGAGGAAGGGCTAAAGAAACTGGGCGCTCTAGTGTCCGTAGAAGAACCAGAGGCTGTAAATGCCTGAAATGCTGGGATGGCAGGCAGAGGACACGAGAGGAAAGCAGAACCCGGGCCTGAGGGTGGGAAAGGCCTTCCACTAGAGGATAGGGAAGAAGTTCCTAGCAACGGAATCCTGCTGATGAGTGTCCTCACCGGTAATGAGTTCCCTCATCAAGAGAAATGTTCCAGGCTGGGGCTGCCTTAAGGGCCTGTCGCGAGATAGCTTGGGTGAGGGCTGGTCTGACTAGATGGAGTCCAAGTCCCCTTCTCTCTGACTTGAGAACAGACCCAGATGCCCACAGGCCCACCCAGTGAGCTCAGGGAGGGGAAGGTCCTCTGGTGGGGGCTGTGGGCGGGTGAGAAGGGGGCTCATTCCTCAGCTCCAGCGGACTGCTTGGGAATGTGGATCCAGTGAGGCCAGATATTTGGGTTCTTCAGGAAAAGACAGACTTCTGAATTATTTTATATGGACTCTCCTGAGTTTTAAATATCGTGCCAGCCAAATAAAGCCATCTGTGCCTGCTGGGTCTTGGCCGTGGCCCGCCAGTCTGACCCCTGGGTTCCAGGATTCTCAGGATTATGTGTGCTTCAGTCTTTGGGTGGAGTGTGTGTGTGTGAAATGAGTGAGGGGGGCAGGGTAGGGATTATCTCTCCATCCAACAGATGGGGAAACCAGGACACCTGGAGGTTAAGGGGCTTCCAGAGAGACCCAGTGCAGGAACATAACAGGCGAGGGCTAGAATCGGGCTAAGCAGAGTGAATGGGCGAGGTACAGTGCAGTTTCCTGCCTTGCCTGTTCCATGACATTTTACTTTTAAGCTTTTTTCTTAAAATAACCTTTGATGAAGGGAGCAATGGCAGAGCCCGATACTTCCTGGGGGTAGGACTAGCATAGGGAATTCAGCCTCCCAGGGGCACTTTCCTTTCCCCTCCCTGTACCCTCCAGGGCACCACATGCTTCATCGTGACTGTGAGTGCCCCCCCCAGGTTGTGCTGTGCTCAGTCTGCACAGTCATGCCTGGAGCGATGTGAAGACTCTGCCTCTCCTTTCCCCCTAAGATCTGTGTCTTCAGGCCTCCAGCCATGCCTGAAATCTCCCATTATAACTCTGCTTTTGGGTGAAGGCTTCAGGGCACCCAGAACTCTTTCGAAATGCATGCAGGAAAAGAAAAAAGGCCACAGGAATGCAAACTGACATCTGTCTCAGGCTCAAAGTATTGGACTGCCAGGGGCTCGGGTAGTGAATAAAGCAGCTTTGCCATGAAGCCAACTTCAAAAAGCCAGTCATATCCAGTCCAAATTTATGGTGCTCCCTGTTGCGATCTGAGGCCTGTCTGCCGAGCTTCCTGCCTTGGCCTTCCTGCCTCTCTTTATGCTGAGGCTGCACTTCCAAGAGAAGCTTTCAGACCAACTTCAGGCTTTGCTCACTTTGCCAGTGAATGGCTTGCTTGCTTTATTTTGTTCTTATTCTTGTTGTTGCTATAAGTAAAGTTTTTTTTTTAAGTGTTAGTATTTTTTTTCATACAACTTTGTTGAGGTTTATCTGAAATATAATAAACTGCCCACTTTAAAAGTGTGGAACTTGATTAGTTTGAACATATGTATAAACCTGTGAACCAACCATCGTAATCATAACAAACATTTCTATCATTCCCCAAAAGATTCTTTGTTCCTCTTTGTAATCTGTTCCTCCCTCTGTCTCCACTTAGTCACTGACCTGCTTTCTGTCCTTCTAGATGAGCTTGCATGTTCTAGAAATTTACGTAGAATTATTCATATAGTTTGTGTTCATTTTTGCCTGCTTTTTTTTTACTAAGCATGATGATACTGAGATTCATTATGTTCTTGTGTGTATCAGTGGCTTATTCCTTTTTATTGCTGAGTAGTATTCCATTACATGGCTATACTGTCATTTGTTTATCCATTCACCTGTTGCTAAACATTTGAGTTGTTTCTAACTTTTGGCTGGTACAAATATAGCTGCCATGAACATTTGTGTACCAGTCTTTGTGTGCATTTATGTTTCTGTTTTCTTGAGTAAATACCTACAAAAACAGTCGAATGGCTGGGTTTGTATCATAGGTGTATGCTTAATGTGTTAAAAAACTGCCAAATTGTTTTCCAAGTAGTGGTATCATTTTGCATTCCCACCGTCAGTGTATGAGAATTCTAGGTGTTCATTATCCTTGATAGCACTTAGAATGATCAGTCTTAGGTGTTCTCACGGGTATGAAGAAATACAACTTATATTTCTCACATGTGATTTACATGCTCTCATGAAGACCATCTCTTCATATGTTTATTGGCCATTTTGTATCTTTTGCGAAGTGTTTATTAAAGTCTTTTGCCAATTTTTAATTGGGTTGTCTTACTGAGTTTTAAGAGGTTTTTTTTTTTTAAATGTATACTCTGTTAATACAAGTCTTTTGTCTGATATGTTTTGTGAATATATTCTCCTGGTGTATGACTGTGCCTTTTTGTTTTCTTAATAAAGTGTCAGTATCATAGTAAAATAGTAAAATAGTAAAATCTAGAGCATATGGGGTTTTCAGGGATATGAAAGACACTGAATATTTAACAAATGCAATAAACCTTAAGAATCCTGTAGAAGCTTGATGTGGTACTAACATGAATGGAAGCATATTTAATATCACATTAATTCTTGATTTGGAAATTATTTTTGCATATTTTAAAAAAACACCATGTGGGGCACCATAGTAGGTCCTGGAAGAGATAGAAGGAAACATGGAGCCTCTTCTTGGGAGACCCACATCCATGGAAGATAGGGCATAAGGCATGTATTCTGATAATAATTAGTGCATATAGTATATGCTTTATTGGCACAATCTCATTCAACCTTCAGAGCAGTCTTCTGATACAGATTTTCCCCATTTTGCAGATGAAGAAACTGAGGCTTAGAAAACTTAAGAAACTTCTCTAGTTTATACAGCTAGGACACGGCAGACCTGGATTCAGTCCCGAGTCTTTCTGACTCCAAAGTCCATGTACTTAACCTTTAGACTAAATTGTCTCACAAATAGAGCATATGATAGGATGTGTTAAGGACCATAAAAGAGTTATAAACAAAGTGTTATAAGTGAAAAAATGTATTTTTGGCTCTGTACCAGAAAGCACCATGGAAGAGTTAACATTTGATTTGGGCCTCAAAGAGTGTACACAACCTCAGTAACAAAGATGGCAGAGGGGAATGACAGTTGAAGGGAACAGCATAAGCCAGGATGCAGAGGTAGAACAGCCATGGGATCTATTGACTAAAGCCTAGTATTCAGGGGGAATGATGAGAGAAAGGGTGATGAAAATTAGCTCTTAAGGTGCCTTGAAAATCAGGCTAAGAAATTTGAATGTGATTCCGGAAGGCAGTTGTGATCCATTGACGCATTTGAGCAGGAGGGTGGGGGTTAGTGACCTCATGGTGGCTGTGTATCATGATGTGATGAAGTGTAGATGGACAAGGAAGTAGAAGAGAGACAGAAAACATTAAAGACTTTATGGTCCCTACTGTAGGTATTGAGGACCCCAACTAGGGCATTAGCCATAGAAATGAACCTGAAGGGATTAAATACGTAGTTCAAAACTGGAAGCTACCTTCCATGTATATATAATTTTCCATTCTATCAACTTTTCTGTAATCTGTGATTAATTTGACCCAGTCCCTTGCTGCCTCCTTCTTCTTCGTCCATCTGTATCTTGCATACTTCATTGCTCCCAGGAAGTGGCCAGGGAAAAAGAGAGAAACTCAATTTGTCCTGTCTGTAATTTGTTGGCTAATTCTGATAAATGAAGTGGTGCTTGGGTGCCTGGAGAAGGCTGAAACTTAGGGCCAAAATGAAGTTTTATATTATTCATACATTTCTTTATTCATTCAGCTTCATTCAGTCAGCCATATCCATTCATCTACCATTCAAATGTGTTTTGTCCAATACCGCCCAGCAATTCTCCAATGCTTAATGGCACTGACTGGTTGTCCTACACATTGAACTCCATTATGACACTTTTCTACCTAGAGTTAGTGTCAGATCCCACAAGTATAGGCCTCAGTCCTGCAATACAACCCCCATTTCAGAGGCCAGGCACAAGTCCAAGTTGTCACCTGTGCTTCTGATTGGCTATAAATCAGAGGTTGCTACAGCCCCTTCCTTGGATTCAATTAATTTGCTGGAGCAGCTCACAAAACTCAGAGAAATGTTTACCAGTTGATTATAAAGGGTATTATAAAGGATACAGATGAACAGCCAGATGAAGAGGTACATGGGGTGAGATTTCAAAGGGTCCTTAGAGGAACTGGTATGTGTCACCCTCTTTTCATGTTTACCAACCCTCAGGAACTCATCAAATCTCCTTTTTCAAGAGTTTTGGTAGACCTTAATGTGCAACACCCCCTTCCCCCTTCCTGGAGGTCCATGGGTGGTCCTTCTATTGAACCATCTCATCTTAGGGCTACGGGCCCCCCACCCTAAGTCACCTCGTCAGCATAAGCTTAAGTGTACTCAGAAGGGCTTCTTATGAATGACAAAGGACACTCCTATCTGGAAATTCCAAGGGTTTTAGGGGCTTTGTGCCAGGAACCTGGGACAAAGACCAAATATATTTATTATACCACAGCCATCCATCCATCTAAACATTTATTTACTCACTCAGCAAACTCCCAGTCATCTGATATTTATCTTAGTATCTCATAGTGCCTATGGTAGGCACTAAAGATACAGTGGCCAACATAACAGAGCCTCTGTCCACAACAAGTTCACATTGTAGTGGAGAATTATTTCTTCCATCTTCTGGGCTTTCTTTTTGTCTCACCTTTTCATGTTATTTTCCGTCTCCTTTCTCTCCTTCTTTTGAATCCCCCTCCATTTTACCTTTTTTCTTTTCTACTAAGAAAGTTCAGTTTTCTGTTTCTACACTTTGAATAGTAAAGCAAGAAATTTTAACCTGTATTCTTGAGTCTAAAATTAATCAGTATACTTACGCTACTCCCAGCCAATGCAAGGAACTTAGTGAATCCTTCAACTTTGGTCACCCTTTCTTCTTCTGACTTACATGCTATTGTAGTCTTGTATATTGAGTTATTATTTCTAATTCAGTAAGACTGTACTCTTAATTGTTTTATGCAAGACTTTCAAATGGAATCACTTTCCTTCTACCTGAAGCATATTCTTTTAAATTTCTCTAAGTGAGGGTCTCCTGATAGCAAACTCTAGGGTTTGCTTGAGAATATCTATTTCACCCCTGTTCTAAATGGGTATACAGTTCTAGTTTGACAATTGTTTACTCTCATATATTTAATACATTATTCTACTGACTTCTTGATTCTTTTATAGCTGTCGAGAAGTCAGGGGTCATATAATGATTATTACTTTAAATCTGTCTTTTCTCTGGCTACTTTTAAGATATCTCTTTTTGATGTTCTGCAGTTTCACTATGATGTGGATTTTTAGAAACTGCTTTATTGAGGTATAATTGGCATAGAGTAAATCGCACGTTTAAAATGTATAATTTGCTAAGTTTTTGACGTGTATATACTGATGAAACTACCACCACATCAAGATAATGAACATATCCATCACCTCCCAAAGTTTCCTGTGTCCCTTTGTATTTGCAACCCCGCCATCCTGTCCTTTCCATCGTCCTCTGTTCCCTAGGCAACCACTGATCTGCTTTCTGTCATTGTAGACTAGTTTGTATTTTATAGAATTTTATACAAATAGAGTCATACAGTATGTACTCTTTTTTTTTTTCAAGCTGGCTTCTTTCATTAAGCATGATTATTCTGAGATTCATCCTTACTGTAACATGTCTAACAGCTTGTTCCTTTTTAATGGTCAGTAATATTCCTTTGTATGGATATGTCACTGTTTATTTATCCATTTATCTGTTGGTGGATATTTGGGTTGTTTCTACTTTGAGGCTACTACAGAGTTTTTGTGAACATTAATGTTCAAGTCTTTGTGTAGGCATATGCTTTTATTTCTCTTAGGTAAATATGTATGTAGGAGTGGAATGGCTGGATTACATGTTAGATTGTATACATTCAGCCCCCCCATATCCATGGGTGTTGCATCTATAGATTCAACCAACTGGATTGAAAATATATATTTTTTAATTCCAGCAAGTTCCAAATAGTAAAACTTGAATTTGCCTCTGGCTGGCAACTATTCACGTAGCCTTTACATTGTATTAGGTGTTAGAAGTAATATAGAGATGATTTAAAGTATATGGGAGGCTACTACACCATTTTATATGAGGAACTTGAACATCCATGGATTTTAATATCCTTGCGGGATCCTGGAACCAATTCCCCACAGATCCTCAGGGGTCTGCTGTATTTAACTTCTTAAAAATTGTGGAGGTACCATTTTACATTCCCAGCAGCAGTATTTGAGAATTTCAATTTCTCCACATCCCTACCAACACTTAATATGATCTTTTCAATTTTAGCCATTCTAATATGTGTGTAGTGTTACCTCATTGTGATTTCAATTTGTATTTCTCTGATGACCAGTGATGTTGAGCATCTTTTCATGTGCTTATCTGCCCTATGTATATCTTCTTTGTAATGTGACCGTATCTTTTGCCAGTTCTTTAAAAATTGGGTTATTTGGTTTCTTATTATTGAATTTTGAAAGTTCTTTATATTCTGGATACAAATTCTTTATTAGATATATACTTTGTAGTATTTATCCCAGTCTGTGGCTTATGTTTTTATTTTCTTAACAGTTGCTTTTCAAAAACAGAAATTTTAAATTTTGATGCAGTTTATTAGTTTGTTCCTTTACGTATCATGCTTTTGGTGTCATATCTAAGAAATATTTGCCTAACCCAAAGTCACAAAGTTTTTTTTCCCTTATGTTTCTTTCTAGAAGTTTTATAATTTCAGGTTTTACATTCAGATCTGTGATCCATTTTTGAGTTAATTTTGTATGTAGTGTGAAGTTGTTCTCTTTTTTTCACATATTGATATCTAGTTATTCCAGTATTACTAGTTGAGTAGACTATCATTTCTCCACTTAATTGCATTTGCATCTTTGTTAAAAATCAGTCGTCCATATACTTGGACCTGTATCGGTGCCCTCTATTCTGCCTCACTGATCCACTTGTTTTCCTTTGTACCAATACCACACTGTCTCGATTACTGTCCCTTTTTAATATGTCTTGAAATTAGGTGTTAGTTATCTTTGTTCTTTTCCAAAGTTGTTTTGGCTATTCTAGGTGCTTAGCATTTCCAGATGAGTTTTAAAATCAGTTTGCCAATTATGATAAAAGAGCCTGCTGGGATTTTTACTGGGGTTACGTTGGATCCATTGGTCAGTTTAAAAAAAAGGACATCTTATCAATAGTTATTCTTTTGACAAGTGTATTTTGTATAGCTTTTTTCATTAAGTTTTTATTTACCTTAACAATGTTTTATAATTTTCAGGCTTTATATCTTTTTCAGATTTATCCATAGGATTTGGTAATTTCTGATTTTCTCATAAATGTTGTTTTAAAAATTTCAGTTTCTGGTACTTCATTGCCAATATTTTGAAATATAATTTTTTTAATGTTTGCCCCCTTTGCAATTTTATTTATTTATTTATTTATTTATTTATTTATTTATTTATTTATTTAGTTCAAGTATAGTTGATTTACAGTGTTGGGTTAGTTTGTGGTGTACAGCACAGTCGTTCAGTTATATATATATATATATATATATATATATATTCTATTTCAGTATAGATTATTACAAGCTATTGACTATAGTTCCTGTTGCTATGCAGTAAGACCTTGTTGTTTATCTCTTTTGTATATGGTAGTTTGTATCCACTAATCCCAAACTCCTAATTTATCCCTCCCCCCTGCAATTTGTGTTTTAGTACATTGATATCATCTCCTGCAAATTTGCTAAACTCACTTATTCTAATAACTTTTTGTGTAGATTCCATCCAATTTTCTATATTGACAATCATGTCCTTTACACATCTTTCCAATCTAGAGGCTAGAATCTCCAGTGCAACACTGAATAAAAGTGGCAAGACTGGACATCCTTGTCTTTTTTCAGAAAATTTCTCAGCCATCATCTTTTAGTATTTCCATTCCCCCATTTTGTCTTTCCTTTCCTACTGGAACTTGACATTTTTTTAAACCTTTCTACTCTATCTTCTATGTCTCTTAACTTCTTTCATGTCTTCCTTTTTTTCCTCTTTTGTGTTGCATTCTGAATGCCTTGGAATTTTCTTCCAGTTAATTACCTATTTGAGCTATAGTTAGGCTGTTTTTCCTACCCATGCAGGTTTTTTTGTTTAAATTTTTTATTAGTACAGTTTTAAAAGTTGTATTTGGACCTCTTGCAAATCTGCTTGTTCTTTTTCTTGTTATTTTTTGATATTTTAAATCCTTTTTATTTATTAAAGCACACTAAGCACATTCTATGATAATTTAAGAATTTTTTTGTGGGTCTAACTTTGCTGTGTTTTTTTTCGCTGCTTTTCTGGTACCTCATTTCTTTATGTGTTTTGTGTTTGTTTGTTTGTTTTACCACAGACTCATATTTCTCGGAACTTTTTTTGTGGCGATTTTGAAGGTGTGTTCCTCCAGAGAAGATTGGCCTTTGATTCTGCCACATACGTGGTGGGTTCACTTTATACTAAATTCTCAAGTTTGAAGTTTTTCATACCTCACAAGTTTCTGATTATGGACCTCAAACTTGTACAAGGACTGGCTTGTGGTTAAGAAAGTCTCAAGAGAGATTCTCTCCTACCCCATTTCCTCATTGCCCAAATTTGAGCCAGTCTTCTGGTGAGATGGGTTTATTTCTAGTTTACTTGTGTACTGAGGATGCGGGGAGTCCCAGCTGTATGTGATTGCTGGCATAGAGTGGACCCCTCTCCAACCTGATGTGGACACTGGCTTTGTCTTCTGTGTCCTGTGTTGAAGAGGATGTGCAAATCAACATTGTCATTAAACCTGGTTTAGTTAGTACCCTCAGACAAAAGCCCGTTTTAATTCTCTTCTCACTTCGGGTTCCTATTTTCATTTGGCTTTTGGTTTCTGATTATTTCTTATCTTCTTGCAGACTTACCAGTACATTTAAAAATATGTGTTTTGTTTCTATTGTTACTTTTTATTCTATCTTTTTGGTTGTTTTGTATCTAGTCCACCATACTTCTGGAAATGGAAGTTGGGTCTCAAACATTTTATGTTGTGGTTGTTAGAAATTGTTTCTTCTGTAGGATTAACTGCACTTATGTCAGCTTTTGTTTCCATTTTCTCTGGTGAGCACTAGAGAACCAAGGGAGGAAGGGGTTTATTTTTCCTGTCTTGGTGGTCTGTTCACCTAATGAACCTTGGGGCTTTACATCTTTCCCTTTTACTAAATCATCTATACCAACAGAGTTGAGATTTTGTTTTAGTGTGATTAAGACACCTGCACTTCTCCACGTCAGCCCCTCATACACTCTCTTACTGTTCTTCCTGAGGGCCTGTTGCTAACCATTTTTGTGAACCTTGGGGTTGCTTTTTCCTTATTTGTAGATGTGGGGGATGGGCTGGACCTATAATTCCCAGTCACTGGTCCATAGACTTGTTCCAGTTGTTAACATTTTCACCAGTCCAAGGTAAAATGAAAGAGAAAATGGGGATAGAGCAGTGAGTTTTACCAAAAAGTTCACTGTGTTACTGATCCCCAGTGGATGTCTTTCCAACTTGATATAATACGTCCTTTATTTTATGAAATGGTAGCAGACGATAGGTTGTCTGTCTTCTTGGTTGGTTTGAATGTGTTTATTGAACAGAACACAGAGCTGACAACATTAGGTCTCTTCCCAGCAATTTGGGATGGAGTGAGTCTTTCAAGTCCATCAAAATCAAAAGTCAAGGAACTGCCGGGTTAGATGACTTTGAAATTGGACAGCCTCAGCTTTCCCAGTGTGTAGGGGTGGAGAGACAACTTTCCTTTCCTAATTAGCTGTACGGTTTGGGTTTTGATTAATTTACTTTTGAGTTTTAGCTTTTTAACCATGGCTTATTAGAATGAAGGTGAAGCCCGTTGTCCTGGCAGGAACAAGGCCACAATGGGGCAGCACCTTGGTCCATCATCTCAAGGTCCTACACGTGTTCTCTTAGTCATGGTTGTGGTAGAAGCTTTCTTGCTGGCATATCTCTGCCTCTACACCTTTTAGCTCTCTGGGATACAGATAAGTCCTCTGACACTTGCATGCTTGCTTTTGAGGAATCCTAGAAACCCAGGTGTTTGTGCCCATCAGCTTTTCTGCACAGGATCCTGGATACTTCCTGTTGTGGATTAGCTTCACCCCAGAGAGCCTGTTAATTCACATTCCCTTGCAGTGTGTCAGCTCAAAGAAACGCTGCAGGCATGGGTGGCTTTCTGCCCTCCTGGGAGGGAGAGCCAGAGGGCTCAGCAAACAACACGGTGACCTGTGAGAGTCTTTAAGGCAGTGAGAAGAAACTGAAGGAAAAATATTTTAAGGGGATCTTTATAAAATTTGACAGTATTACAAAGCCAGGTCATGGACGGGTTCAAGGTCCAGCTCCATCTCTCATTGCTGTGTGGCTTCAGGCAAGCTGCTTAATTTCTCTGGGCCTCTTATTTTTATCCTTAATAAAAATAGAAAGCTGTTATCTGTCCTTCTACCTTTATTTGATTGTTTTAAGGCTTTTGGGGTATTGTATGTAATTTGGTTATTATAAATGAGATACTGTGGGCTGTCACAATGGTCAGATGCCAATAAGATTTTTTGATTTATTCAGCACACTTACTACTAAGCACCTGCTATGTGCAAGGCATAGTTCTATAGAATGGAGGTACTCTGGTGCAAAAGCCACTCCCTGCCTTCAGGAAGCTTACATTCTAGTGGAAGGAACAGACTGTAAATAAGCAAATACATTAGACACAATAAGCAAGCAAACACATAAGATAATGATGATGACTGCTGAGAGGAAATACATAGGTTGATGTAAGAGAGTCAGGGGAAAGTTTAGAGGAAGTGTCAGTGAGGAAGTGATGGTCAGGCTGTGCCCTGAAGCCTAGGTAGGAGCCAGGAGAAGAGTTGCAGGCAGAAGGGACAGCAGGTACAGGGGCCCTGTGGCCACAGAGAGCTGGCTTGCTGGAACACCGGCTGGAGGGCTGGAGCTAGACCAGACTATGGTTAATTTCATAAGGTGTAAAGTGACTTTGACTTCCTGTCACATTTTTCTTCCTATTTTTCAAGCTCATTTGTCTTGGGGAACAAAAATTAATTTACAGATGTGTTCTGGATATTAAAAATCATTTTTAGAAATGTCTTTAGAAGGTTGAAAGGAGAATACTGCACAGTAGAGTGTGGGCTGTAGAGTCAGTTGTCCCCTCGGGTTCTCATCAGCTCTGTGGCTTAGGAGCTTTGTGACCTTGGACAAGTTACTCAGCCTTTCTGGGCCTCAGTTTCTTCACCTGTAAAATGAAGATAATAAACCCTGAGCTCCATCCCTCCAAGGAATGTTATGTAAGTAAGACGTCTTGGAGGATATGATAAGAATGAAAATGCATGGAGTGTTTAAAGAGCATTATTAATGGGAGAGAGGATGTCTTGACTCCAGTTTGGCTCTTTGCATCCTGGGCTTGTCAGGCTGTCAGAAATAGGCAACTCAGACACCATGTGCCATGGTCGGGGTGAATCAGTGCCTGCGTGCAGGTGGGAAGCCTGTTTCAAGGCCATGTCCTTTGTGTGCAGCAGCAGCGGCGGTATTACAAGGAAATAAATGAATAATAAATGAAGGGCTCTGAAGTCAGGTTGCTCGTGCAAGATTTCTGTGTCGAGGAAACTCAGCAGAAAGGATATGGCCTCGCTGTGCTGTCTCTGCCAGGAGAGGTGGGCTCTCTGCTGGTGGTACTGCAGAGTTGGCTCTGGTCTCGGAACGCAGGGTAGAGGCCTGAGTGTTGCCCTGGGGTGTCTGGCATGTTAGCAGCAGCGCTGGGATGGGACCATGGCTCTTCAGAGCGCCACCGCAGTGCTCGTTTCCACCAAGGCCCTCTGTGTTTGGCATTCTGAGATGCTTACTCACTCAACAGCACGTGTGGTTGAGCACCTCCTGTGTTCTGACCCTGTGCTAGCCCTGGGAACACGGGGGAGACAGGCCCTCCCTCGGGCCACGCGCAGCCTAGTTGGGAGACAGACTGTTAAGTACTGTAAGGGCAAAAAGGTGACAGACATGCTTTCATGGGGCAGGTGGAGGGTGCAGTGTGTGTACATGGCAGGTGCCAGACCCAGATTTGTCTTTGCTTTGGGGGGCCCAGGGAGAGCTCAGGAGAAGTGCCATTTAAGTGAATATCAAAGGATGAATTAGCCAGGTTGGAGTACAGGGTGAGGAGAGGATTCCAGATGGAGTGTCCTGCTTGTCTGACTGAGGCTTGGCCTTGGAGGTTTGAGCAGTGAGGGTTGGGACCAGAGAGGGTTGGGGGGATATTGGAAGGAAGATGTGCTCTGTGGTAAGGAGTTTAGGTTTTATCCCGATGGCAGCGGGAGGCCGTTGGAGGGTTTACATGTTCGGGTTTGCATTCTGCTTGGGTGCTCTTTAGAGACTGGCCAGGAGGAGACCAGGGTGCCAATGGGGCAGCCATCTGGGAGCCATGAAGCCCTGGCGGGGGATGAAGAAAGGAAGTGGACTCATTCAGGAGACATTCAAGGGTCAGACTCAACGGGGCTTGTGACTGTGCTAGCTCCTTGGGCAATTTACTTCTCTACTGAGTATTTTATGCAGACGTCGTGAGCTACAGGAATGGCCAGCATCAGGTTTACCACGAAGACTCAAGGCCCCTTCCCTCCATGGCCCTGGGAACAACATGTTCCAGGGTCATATATTGTCTTCAAATTTGCAAAAGTGAGATGGTTTCACCGCACCCATTGAGCAAGCTGTCTCTCTCACCTCTGACTCCTCGGCCAGTGGTACTGGGGTGGCCACAGGCGTTTTTAAGATCTTGCGGTTAGAAAGTTGAGTTAGGACTACATCTAGCAGTGTATAAAACATACATTGTGTACATGCCTTAATTTTGTATTCTTTTCCTTAAAGATCCTCTCCTTACTCCTGCTCCCACCTTGATGGTGGCTGTGATTTTTCCTACCCGTGGCCTCAGTGGCCAGCAGTGGTGTCAGAAGCCAGTAGCTCTGCTCAGGTAAAGGGAAGGCTTCTGAGGCTGGAAGAGCTGTCTGCAGGTTCCAAGAGGGCTGGCGTGGAGATTGCTGCATGTACATCTTTTTTGTAGTTGTAACTTGGGTGCAAAAATAATGGTGTTAACTCTGTGCCAGGCTTTGTTCTAAGCATTTCATGTCATAGTGACTCATGTCGTCCTCAGAAACAAGTCTATGAAACAGATATTGTTACCTCCATTTTATGCATGAGGCTAGTCCAGGCCAGAAATCTTGGAGTCTGCCCTCAGACTCAGGCCACAGGGGCTGCGACAGGGACAGTCACCCAGGCCCCCTACTTAGATGCGTCCCGTGCTTAGATGGGCCCTGCACTTGGTCCATTGCTCTGCTGTCGCTACCTTGAAATTCTTAAGTTTTTAATAAGAGTCCCTGAGTTTTCATTTTGCCCAGGGCCCCGCAAGGTATGTCATCCGTCCTGGGCAGGGTCCGTGCTCTTAACCTCTCACCATGTTATTCTGACAGTAGACAGAATGTGGAACAGTTGAGTAGAGTGTTCCCTGTCCTTGGAGTTATTCAAGCAGAGGCTGATGGCCCTTGGGCAGGAATGCTCTAGAGAGGACCTAAGTGCCAGATGGGAGGAAGGAGTAGGGCTGGGAGGTTCAGGTAGACAGCCCTTAGGATCTAAGGTCCTCTGAGCTCTGAGAGTCTATGATTCTGTAACTTTCCTTTCAACAGCTTTACGGAAGTCAGAAAATAGAGGAAACAGGGCCTGAGGGAAATGGTCTGATGCATAGAATTTTGTGAAAAAGTAGGACAACTCCCAAAGGAAAGAAATTCGTGGTAGGACACAGAACCTGGAGACATTTCCTCAGACAGCTGGCGGTGGCACCGGGCCGCACACAGCCCAGCCCGGGCCCGCTTCTCTCCTCATGCTCATCAGAAATGTCCCCGCCCAGCTGCAGGTGAACCAGATGAGCATGAAATGGGGGGCCTTTCGGTCTTAGCGAGGCCGTGGGTTCCCTCCGCGGGGCGTGGGCCCCAGCAGCAGCTGTACCCACTGTGCTTAGGGCAGCACAGGTGGGGTGTTTCTGATGCTGCAGGGACACCTGTCCTCAGGCCGTGCTCTTTGCAGAACTGCCACCTGGAGACAGGAACACTGACCCGAGCTCCAGTGCTGGGGAGCGGGGGAGGGAAGGCAGTACTTCTGGGGGTGACTGCCCCAGGAGTTCTCAAACTGTGTTTTCTGGAGCCCTGCGGTGTGTGCGTGTGCGTGTGTGTGTGTGTGCATGCGCGCGCTGGGGACTGAGGGTGGCACTGAGAACGGGAGGAACAAATGGCCCTCCAGATGCTCTGTTGTGACTGAGCCACTGCCTCTCGATTCTGTCACCCTGAGCAAGTTATCTCATCTCTCTGAAGCCCAGTCCCTGCCTCTGTAAAGGGGATGTGCAAGATCACATGTTAGTGCTCGACTTGATAAATTTTATCTTGGTGTCTTCTTTAACAGTGCTATTTGTATAGTGCCTTGGGGTTTTCAAGGAGGTTTTCACATATGTGATCTCACAAGTTTTTCTACCAGCCAGAAGTTCATACAGCCCTCAATTTATTGATAAAGGAACTGAGGCTAAAAATTCAGGCCTTGAAGTTCGGTTTCCTAAACAGGGATCCTTTGTGGTTTCTAAAAGTTATTTGTTGTGTTGATGACAGGGTCCCACAGTTTGGCATTTTCGTAGTCCGCAGACCTCTCTGAGTGCATGGTGACGTTGGCTGAGGCTTGCGAGCCCTCGATGTGCTCCATCTGAGGTCTGCTGTGACTGGAGGGGGACTCGCAGTGCCATCTGGGTCCCGAGCTCTGAAGCTAGATCCCTTGCGTTCACGGCTCCAGTCTCTCACTCATCAGCTCGCTGCGTGACTGGGACAAATGGCTTAACCTCTTGGAACCTGAATTATCACGTGTAAAATAAGGACAGCCGTAGACCTACCATGTGGAGTGACTGTGAGAATTCAATGAAATAACCCGTGTAAGTTGCTTCACCCACTGCCTGACCCAGTACATCTTAGCTGTCCTTGTTACTGTTATGACAGTCATTAGTGCTTTCACACTAAATGTCTCCATCTTTGAAGCCACTTTCCATATTTTGGCCATTATACATTAAACACGTTTTTAATAAACTTGTTTTTAGTCTTGAAGTGATAGACTCTTCTGGTTTTCTTTTTAGCATCTGTTAGAAGTATTTTTAAAAGCTCTGCCTGAATTCACGGGGAGCCCCTGTAAATCCACTTGAAAGCAGAGCTCATCACTAAAAACCCACAAAACACCTCGGCGAGAATGGAGGAGTCAGGCTGTAATTTATGGCGTCCACTTCTCGCTGCCATTTGGCATTTTGCAAACTGCCACTGCCATTAGCCGTCACTTTTGAGTATTTATGATCTTGCGGTTGGAGCACTTTGATTCTCATAACAGAAACAGGGGCACATTTAGAAAATGTACCCTACGCCGAGCTGGAAAATTAGATCCCCCAGGGTGGCTGATGGATGGGGCCGCACAGGGCACTGTGGCCTGCCAGCCAGGCCGAGCTGGGCCCTTTCCCTATATGCCATTTGGAAGCTGTCTTTGTGTCTCAGGCCTCAGCCTGCCAGGCCTGGGCTTTCTGCTTAGCAGTGACCAGAAGCTGGGGCAAAAGACATGCAGCTAAATACCAAACTGTTTTTCACGTGGTTGCCCTTATTAACAGCCTTGAGGTTGGCAAAGATTAAGCATGGATTTGGCGAGAATTCCTCCGTGGCCCTAAACTGGTTCTACCTGTCCAGGTAGCAGAATGTTGGTTACTGCAAGCGAGAGAGCGTGAGTGAAGTGTGGCACCAACGTACTACACTGGCAATAGGCTGTCTCCTCCTTTGGGCCTCAGTTTTTCTTCTGCTCAATGGGAGGATTTGGTCTTGGTGAGCTCTGAGGACCATTCTTCCAGCTAATTGAATCTCTTGATTCCCATCAGGTGCTTGCTGCCCAATTATGCAGGACTTTAGGTCAACAGAAGTTGAGGGTTTTCAGAGGAGGGAGGAAATTGCATCTAAGTTGCAGATTTTTTTTTTATCAAGATATTCATTGTGTACGAAAAGGAATACCGTGTCTATTATTCTGTAATGCATTAGGCATGCTTATGAGAACCTATCCACCAGGAGAGTCTCTAAATCCTTGGGCAGGTGTCTCCTCCCAGACCCATTTCTCCCTCTGTGAAATTCCTCTAGGATACCACGTTACATTAAATCTCCACGTCTCCTAGGTTCTTGGCTGTGACAGATTCTCAGACTTTCCTTGTTTCTGATGACCTTCACGGTTTCGAGGAGTCCTGGTCGGGGATTTCACTGAACCTATTAGAATTTGGCTTATGTTTTCCTGATGCTTAGATGGGAGTGGTGCATCTCTGGAAGGAAGACCACAGAGACCTGAAGTGCCATTTTCATCACATGTAGCCAGGGTACCTACTGCCCACCTGACTTACCACCGCTCATGTTGAGCCTCACCACCTGGCTGCGGTTGGCGTTTGTCAGATTTCTCCACCATAAAGCTACTCCTTTTTCTCTCCTTTTCATACTGTGCTCTCAGGAAGGGAAGTCACTGGGCACAGCCCTCACCCTCCTCTTTCGGGGTCACTAGTTTGTTTCATTACATGTTATTAACTACTCCTTACGTGCCTGGTGCAGTGTTGGGGACAAGAGCTGGGGAGGGACGGAAGACGGGGCCCCTGCCCTCAGGGAACTCAGGGTCTAGAAGGCAGAACCAGAAAGTAGGCTCGCAGTCACAGTCCCCTGCGGTAAGTGTGGCGAGAAGTTTCCACAGGAGCACAAAAGTCCCCTCACACCAGGCTTTCCTATTTTATGTTTCTGTGCTTTAAGTGAATTTTCCTAATTGCCCTCTATTTCCATCAACCGTAAAAGTTTAAATGTTAAAAAAAAAAAAAAGAGGCCAACCTATTTCCTTTCCCTACTTACCCTCTGACTCCTGAATGTTGTTTTTTTAAGCACTTGCATGGCACTTTCCTCGTTGAAAGCATTTTTTACTCATTAATTAGTAATCCACATTAATATGCAGATTGAATTAATCTATTTCAGGCAGAAGTTTGTCTTGAGGAAGCAAAACAGCTGAAGTGTTATTCCTCCCCACCTGCACCTTCTTTTGCCTGCCCCCCTGCACTTTACCCCGATCATTATTAGGGTTATTGCTGTGATTATTCCACACTGGTGGGGCACCGTAAGCTTCTGCGGTGCTTCCAAGACCCCGGGGGAGGGTGCATCCCTGTGCTCTGGACTCGGAGCTGCACGGAGGCTGCCGTGGGGGATTCATTAGCGCTCGGAAGCTGAAATTGGTCTCATAAATAGTCATCCTCAGGAAACAGTTTCGGCTCTCCTATTTTTATTTTAGTTGCACTAAGCTGAATTCCTGTTTGGCTCTGTTCCTGTCTGAGGAGGTTGTATCCCCCAACACGCCTACCATTTATTGAGCTCTTACTGTGTACCAGGTGCTTGGCACACCTTATATTTGAGTCAGGACAGCCTCCCTGGGGGCCGCTCTGTTTTCCTCCTTGTAATGAGGCAGCTGAGGCTCAGTGAGGCCTCACTGGGACTTGAACCCTTGCCTGTAGGGCTCCAAAGCCCTTCCTCTTTGTGCCTGTCTTTGGTCCCCCATGCAAGGCCTTCCCAGCCTCTGCTTCGACTTAACCCCGTGTCACCATGTCCCCCCTCTTCCTCCCATCAGGCTCTGGTGGGTAGAAGGCTTTCCAAGGGCACCTCCTCTCTGCCTCAGCAGAACTCTGCACGGTGGGTGCTGTCTTCTTCCCCACTTCAGAGGCGAGGCTGTCTCAGGAGACCCTGCTGCCCAGCTCAGAGTCACCATCCCTGCAGGAAAGGTCTCTGTCATCACCAGCCACTTGTTGGACTCCATTTATTGGCCCCTGCTGGGGTCGCAGTTGTAAACATTCCTTCCCTACCCTCAGTGAGCTCACATTCTCCTGGGGGAACAGAACACCTGGAGTTCCAAGTGTCTCACTGTTTCTGGCCTTGGAGCAAGAGATGTTGGTGTTTTCACAAGCAGTCACTACATACCCAACCTTCTGCTCAGAGTTGGATATCCCTGTCTGCTGTTCACTCCCACACCCTCCCTAGGAGGGGAGTTGGTTGGAATCCCCATATAACAGGCAAGGAAACTGAAGCTCAGACAAGACTAAATTACTTAAAGGACAGACACTTAGGACATGGAAAAGCTTTTGTTCAAACCCAGATCTGTCTGAATCCAGAACTCCTTTTTGAGTTACCTTGATTGCTTCCTTTGTAGTATTGCCTGTGTATGTGTGTTTGTGTGTGTGCGCCCACACGTGCACATGTGTAGGCAAGCTTACACTTACATATATCGGGTACAGGACTAGGTCAGTGAGGCACATAGTTCTGACCAGAGTTTGTCCCTATTGTTATGGGTCTACAGGCTGATGGAGTGACAGACAGACAAAAATAACCCTCAAATGTGACTGAGTCTGCTAGATGCTACAGGGTAAGTCCTGGTTCCGGGTCACGTTGGGCAGGTGTCTCAGCTTCTCTCAGACCCAGCATCCTCACCTGCAAGATGGTGAAGGATGCCTCGCAGAGTTGTGATAAGGATCGGAAGGGAGGAAGTACGTAACACATGTGGTACATGGTAGGTCTAGTAAAGGATGGTACTTCCTGCAGAAGTGTAAGCAAGATCCTAATCACAGATTAGAGCACTCAGTAAGGGGCAGCTTGACAGTTTTGGGGACCTCTCAGTCTGTCGGTCTTACATCTACAATGAGATTTGATGGAGGCTTAAGGAATTGGGCCATTTCTGATAGTTTCTCGGGTCCTGGGTTGAATGTGAATCTCCCCAGCACACAGCGTAAATGGTCACAGATTGGTTAAAAACAGCAGTTCCATTTTGTGGCTGGAGAATAAAAGCTAGGAAGTTGTGAAAAGTCATGCAGGGTTAGCTGTATTTTATTCAGGCATCTTGAGTGTTGACGAGAGTCCAGGTCCATGGATGAGGAGAGGGAAATTCAAGGCCGGGTACACCGAGGTCTACTAAACCATCGAGAAGATGCTGTTTGACTGTGTGCAGCAGAGTTAGACTAGGGGTTGAGTCCACCGGGCTACTTCCTAGCTACATGACTGGGGCAAGATGTGGCAGGGCCTCAAGTGTCCTTATCCGTAATTGAGGGGGACAATACTGGTCTTGCAAGGTTGTGGAGATCAAACAAGATAATGCTCAGAATGCATTTAGCACAGCTTTTCAGGGCAGAGCAGAGCTTAAATGCTTAGTTAAGCGGCTGGAAATGTTACTTTGAGAGGGCTCCTTGCCAAGAATCTGGGCCCCACAGAAGTTCTGCCTGATGGATGGTCTACTTCAGACATGTGACATTCTCACTTCTGACTGTGGTTCTTTCTGGAAATGCCCATGGAAAGAATGTGTTTTTGCCAGTTAGATGAGGCCCCTGTGCAGAGGCCCCACCCCAGCCCATTCCTGAGGAGGTTGGGCTTGGAGTTTGGCAGTTGCTTGGAACGCTGGGCCTGAGCTGGGGAGCAGAGCTGCAGGCTTAGCCAGGCCAGAGTTCCTGGAATGTGGAAAGAGACGTCTGGGGGAGAGGGAGGACGTTGTAGAGTGCTACAAAATACAGATAAGTTCAAACACAAAGAGAGAATCCCCAGTGATCATGACCACCCAGAGATAACCACAGTTACATTGTAGCATCGATCCGTTCACATTTTGTTGTGGCGTTGTATCTTAGTCCTGGCTGCTATAACAGTCCCACAGACTGGGTGGCTTAGAAACAACAGAAATTTTTTCTTGTAGTTCTGGAGGCTGGAAGTCCCAGATCAGGGTACCATCAGGATCAGGGAGTGGTGAGGATCCTCTTCCACGTTGCAGACTGACGACATCTCTCTGTGTGGGGACTTTGGGAGGCTGTTAAACCACGAGGTCGGAGCCCTCTTGAATGGATCAGTGCCATTCTCGAAATGCCTTCAGACAGCGGTGCTATTTTCCTGAAGAATCTTTGAGCGAACATAACAACTTAATAATTTTTGTCCAGTGCTCACCCTGTGGCAGGCACTATTTAAGGAATTAACCGTATTAACTATTTTAATCCTCAAGATGACCCCGTAAGGTGTAACTGTTATTGCCCCTACTTTACTGATGAGACACAGAGTGACTAAGCAATTTGTTCAAGGTCACACAGCTACTAAATGAAAGAACCAGAGTCTGATTCTAGGCTGTGTGTTATTAACTATGGAATATCGCCTCCTTGGGTTACATCTCAAAGTGAGGGAAGGTTGTGTATGTAGGAAAGCACGCCCGACTCCAGGAGCACTCAGGTGCTGCTGGCATGCAGTCCTCAGTCAGAGTACCTGGGTGAGAACAGGAGGTGTCAAGTCATTTGTTCACTGAATATGGTGTCTCCCATCTGTCCCCTGGGTGAACTGCTGAGTGCTCAGGAGGCAGTGAGGGTGGAAAGCAAGAATCGTCCCTGTTCTCTCTGTATAAGTGGCACTTAAATTTCTGAAATGTTCGAGCTCTGAGCTCTAAAAGGTGCTTGGGGAGCTTCTGGTACATAGCCCTTGTTCAGACAAGGATCAGAGGAGGCCCACACGGGGAAGCCTCTTGCCCGGCAAGCAAGTGGCAGTGCCAGGAACCAGAAGCCACGTCTCCAGCCCATTGCGGGGCTGTAACAGCAAGCTCTTAGTTCCATTGCCACATTGCACCCTGGATGTGGGGAGAAGGCTCTTTTTTTTAAAACCAGGAGGAGCTTTGCCCATCCTGGAAACTGAATGACTGCCTAGTGATGGACGGATTACATAGTTAGATACCATGCATATGGCCTGCTTTACGCATCACAGCCACGTTTGTATTGAGAATCATTCTAGCCTGCTTTGTCGAGAGATGGGATTCCAACCCCTCAGAGGCTTTCCGGGGGACCACCAGCACAGGTTTGTTCTCTGAGCCCAGAGGGCAGCAGTGCTGCAGCTGGTGAGATTGGGGGAGTCCAGTGTTGATCCGTTTAATAGAGACATTTAGGACGCCTTCTCTATGCCAGGGAGAGTGCTTGGGATAGAGTGACAATCCAGCAGACAGCAGGGGTGGCAGATGTGGAAACATGTAGGTGCAGTAAAGTGAAACAGGTACTGTGAGAGAGGCACAAAGCAGGGGCAGTCACCTCTGCCTGAGAACAAGACTGGGCTATGCCTGGAAAAATGAGTGTGGATTTGCCAGGCAGACAGAGGTCGGGCATTCTTAGCAGAGGGAGCAGAGCACAGTGGTGTGAGAAGTCCACAGTTTTTGTGGTCCCAAATGTAACTAGGTCTAGAGCATGGGGTCAGTTGGGGGAACCTAGATGCAAGATAGAGATGGGGGTGCTGATCACCAGGGACCTCATGGGTTCTGCCCAGAAGCTGAAACTCAGCCTGCAATCCAGAAAGCTCACTGGGCTGTAAGCCTGAGGGGCAGACTAGAAGAGGGACTGGAGGCTAGGAGACTGGCTGGAAGACTTGTGTGGTGGTGCAGGGGCACAGAATGAGGACCAGAGCCACACCACGGCAGTGGGGTTGGACATGCAAAGACCAGGAGAAGAGCCCGGAGGTGGGAACAGTCAAAGAGGTGGAGTCAGCAGGACTCGGTCACTAGGGGGACACGGGGAGGAGAGGGACAGAGTGACACTAAGGAGAGCAGTGCCAGCTGACACTTAGCTCTGTGCCAGGAGCAGTGCTTAGCACCCAGCGTGGGTTACCTCATTCTCATCCTCGCCGCAGGCAATATCCCTGTAAATGCGCTGTCTTCAGGTTACAGCTAGGGAAACTGGCTCAGAAAGGTGAAAATTTGCCCACTGTGACACACAGGGGACAAGTCACATAGCTGGGGTTGGCAGCCAGGCAGTCCTGCTTTAAGCATTCTGGGCCACAGTTGTTGGGATTTCTGGCTTCAGTCACTGGGCGACCGTGGATACCTTCCTCTAATACCGGCCATATGGAGGAGCCAGGAGGGGAGAGGATGCTCTGGTCTTATTGTCCCATACTGGAAATGGAAGTGTTTTAGGCTCAGGGCTCCAGATACGGTGCTGGGAGGTATGCAGAAACGCTGGAAATGGCTGAGTATGGGTTTGGAATCACTCAAGGTGGCTTTACGGCGTTATAGCTTTGCCTTCTTTTCTGATGCAGTGGGAAGGTCACTAGCCTGGGAGTCAGACCCAGCTTCTAGGTTAGCCTCTGCTGCTGTCCAGCCACAGGATCCTAAGTAAGTCAATTTAAGCCCCTGGCCCTGCCCTTTCCCGCCTGCATAATGAGGTTATTGGTCTAGTCTTCCTGTGCATGAAAATCACCTGGAGGGCTTGTTTAAACACAGATTTCTGGGACCCACTCCTAGAGGTGTGATTCAGTTGGCTGGTAGGGCCTGGGGATTTGCATTTCTAGCCGCTCTCTGAGGGATGCTGTTGCTGCTTAGTGGGGCCTGTGCTTTAAGCACCGCTGTCCTAGGCGCTCTCTCTGTTCCCTTTGAGCTGAGGGCTCCACCCCAGTGGCAGGGACGCTAGGCAAACAGACACTCCAGTGTTAATACCAGAGAACATTCAGTCCACAGAAAAGAGCATCAAACCAGTGAAAGGGGTGGCACTTTGAAATGACCGCAGGGTACAGTGCACTCTGCCCTTCTATCCTCTTCTACTCCTTTCTAACCTTTCTCCATCACCAGTGACCCCAAGTCCGGATCCCTCGAATAACTTGTTTTCCCCCTGTGGTTTTGGGGACGGATGGTTCAGTGGAGGGATCCTTCATATCAGCTGTTGTCAGGGCCAAGACCCCTGCCCTGAGCAGTTAATGGACTGAAAACAGCCAGGATGGGCACAAACTTGCCAGATCTCAGGGGCTCACCAGCTCAAGAGATGAAACTACTAAAAGGGTAGCCAGTAGGCTAACCTTCCACCTTGGTTGCAGCAGCGTGTGGCCTGAGCTTTGCCACTGTTGCAAGGAAAGGAAAATTTCTCTCTTGCTCTCCCCCAGGATGCTCGTCTTGGTCTCTTTGACCTTCAAGGGCATATAAAGGAACACTTTTTTTCCTGACCACACTCCAGGCATGAGCAGCATCGTGCCTCTCTGTGACCCTGTGCCAGAGATCTGATGAAGAAATTCCAGGGAGACAAATGGAGATTACATGGAAATCAATCATGCGCTGCTGGTGTTCTCTGCAGGCAACTGTTCAGTTTTATTTCCTTTTCATTTTTCTCCCGTTCCCTGGGATCAACTCCTTTAAGAGCTTGACACCAGCTAGACTTGTGTGATTAAGTGGTAAACTTAAGCTGGCTGCTGGAACCTTCTGTGTTTCTGTCAAACTAGGAGATGGATTGTTCAGGGCAACCAATGAGTCCTCTGGACCACTAAGAGCATGGAGACTGTTTCAAGGCATTTCTTGGAGTCATATCTATCAGTATATAGGTGGGGTTTTTTAAAAATTATTTCCCTTTTAACACTTCTTTATAATTTTGGCTGCTTTCAGCTGCAAGTAATGATATAGAGATTTATTAACTCATATAACAAGAACCCTAGCATAAGGGCAACTGTGAAATTAATTAATTTGGTGGCTTGGCAGCATCATCTGAAATTTATATTCCTGCCATCTTTCTGCTTTACCATACTCAACATGTTCTCCCCAGGTTAAAGTTCCTCATTGTCTCAAGATGGCTGCTGTAGCTCCAGCTATCACCTGTAGATGCAAAAACCTGCAGGATGGATAATGAGACAAAAATGAGAGTTCTGTTAGGAAGGAGGAAGGAGGAAGGGGCTGGAGTGAGAAATAACCACTGGAGTGACTCAATCCAGGGGTCAATCCTTGTAGAGAAACATTTATCCTTTCTCTTCTGCCTAAGACATTAAGTACAGATTGTGTGTCCTGGCACAGTGAGACTTCCAAACAGTATTTTCTCAACTTAACATTTTCTAGTTTTATTTCCTACTATTCTCTGTGTAGAGCCATTGGGCAGCCAAACAGGACCATTTGCTGTTGCCAGAATTTGTCACTCATCTCATTTCTACCTTGTTGCCTTTGCTTAGGCTGTGTCCTGTGTCTGGAATACACCCTGTCTATGATCTCTGTGTCTCAACACAAAACGTATCAAGGGACAGATATAGAAGTGGAGCCTTTCTCTTTTCCCTCTCTTCCTATCTTTTAAAAACAATCTTTTTATTGCAAAATAAAATACAAGATACAGAAAACCACACAACAAAACAACTGCAAACTTAATGAGTTATTATAAGGTGAATCCCCTTGTGGTGACCACCTGCCAGGAAATAGAACATTGCCAATCCTTGCAGAAACCCCCTCTTGAGCCCTATTCAGTCGTCATTCCCTCTCTCTCCCTAATAGTAACCTTACTTTTATAGCAATCTCTGCCTTTCATTAAAACAATAGGTTTATCACCCCAATGTGAATTCCTAGTATTTTAGTGTTACCCTGTTTAAAATGTGATGTTTTTAAAGTCTATTTTAATCTGCAGGTTTCCCTTCCAATTCTTTCTTTTACTTATAATTTATCTATTCAAGAAGCCCAGCCTGTCAAGTTTCCAACAGTCTAGATTTTGCTGATTGCACATTCATGGTTCAAGTTAGCATAGTCCTCCATTTTCTTTATTTTCTGCAAATTGGCAGCTGGATCCATAGCCTTGCTCAGACTGATGTCGATCCCTCTGGCAAGAATATAGGCACTATGCTTCTTCATCAGGAAGCACATAAAGTCACTTGGTATTCTGATTCTGTCATTTCTTCTTCATTTATTCAGTGTGGGGGGGGGTCTCTTCAAGTTGAATCTTGAGTCATGCTTTGATAGCTTCCCTGCTCTTTACTGTATAACCATATTCTGGATTCATCTGGCATGTTTCCTCCCTTAGACCTAGAATCAGTCATTTCTCTAAGAAGCCCCTTGGTTTCTTCTAGTGGGGAATGGTGTTTTAAGACCACAATATGAGGACTAGAGATGCTCTTTGCTGCTGGACTTGCTCCTAATCTTTTCATTGGACAGGGGTGGGAGATTATAAATATATTTGTGTTTATATTTTATTTACACTTAAAGATAAAATACCCCATGGTGTTGTAAATCTATGTTTAATTTAAATTCAAGGCTCTAGAGTTTTTTTTTTTTTTCTTTTTCTCTCTTACAACTGTTATCTCTTTCTTTGCACCAAAAACTGTGATTTTTCAATAATACGAAAGGTAGCAGAGTTAGGCTCTTTTATATCATCCCATATTATACATACAGGAATATCAGAACGATGATACTAATACTACTAAAATATGATTATTCAAAACACTAAAAAATCTTTTTCATATATACTCTCTTCATTCTCCCTCCATTGTTTTTATAGTTGTCCTGTATCTGGATTATACTACCCTTTCCCTCTTAACTCTCACTTAATCACAGTTCTGCAGGTAGCTGTGTATTTAATGTTCACTGTCAGTCTGTGTGTTGGTACCTCTCTAGTCAGTTTGGCTGTCTGAAGCATGTTTTCCATTAGATTCCTTAGGCAGGGCTCCTGGGACCAAGACCAGTATTTCTTGAGTTCTTAAATGTTAATAACATTTGTGCCCTTCTTTACACTAGTAAGTCAGTCTTGCTGGGTATAAAATCCTTGGTTCACATTTTCTTTCCTTGAGTATCTTGAATATGTTACTCCAGTTTCTTCTGGCATAAAGATAAGTGTTACTGTCAGCAAGTCTGGTGATAATATAATTTCCTTTGCCTTGTAAATACCTTGCCTGTTTTTCTTGTGTACCCCAAAGTACCCTCCCTTCCTCCCTCCCTTCCTTCTTTCCTTCCTCTCTTTCCAGCAAATTTACTGGATTATGCCTCAGTGTTGGTTGTCCTGGATCAGTATTCTGAGCTCTTTCAGTATCTACTTTCAAATCTTCTTTTTTTCTTAAAGTTCAGGAAATTTTTCCTGAATTATAGTTTTTAGTCTTTTTGCTATTACCTTGTTTTGGTTTTTGTCTTCAGAGACTCCTCTTAACTCTTATCTGTCTGTTAGATCTTTTTTTTTGCCTGTCTTCACTACCTGTCACTTTTCTCCTGATTCTGTTTTTTTTTTTCCCCCTCCATTTTTCTTGATTTAAAATTTTTCTTCTTTTTACCTATTTGAGGCATTGACTGTTGTGTCTTTTGGGTCTTTGTTTCTTCTAGTTTAGTCTTCATTTCTGAAATGATTTCTTCTTTCATTGCTAATTCTTTCCTGGGTCTGTTACCTCATTTCTAATTCTTTCTAATTTATGTTGTTCTTTTTGGTGCATTTGGTTAATGTCTTTTAAGCTAATTTTGAAATAGTAAGTTAGAGTTTTGATCTGTTTTATGAGCATGTCTTTCAAGCATGCTTTCATTGCCCATAGGAATGCTATCCTGCTTCTCAGTCTTTTTTAAAATAATGATTTTCCATGAGATTTGACATCAATATTTTGCTATTGTTAATTTTTTTGGTGAAATTTGTTTTCTTGAACTTTTAGAATAAGGTGAGGTTTAGTAAAGCTTTTCTAACTTCACAGAGCTTCCCTACCTTCTCTCTCTTTCTTTCTCTTTTTAAAAAATCTTTTTGGTATGTAATGTTAGAAAACATGGTGGCTGATTTTCTTAGATTTCCTGGCTCTGTTTCCCTCTCCCATTTTTATGTGAAACTCCCCTTTCCTTCATCCCCATTGTTCCTGTCCTGCTCAATTGGAACTTCACGGTGCAGTTTCTCCTCAGTGCAGGTCTTTATCTGCCCTGGGGCAGATTTGCTTCAAGAGTTCGTAGAGGCTAGGCTGCTCCAGCCCCATCAGACCTGCTTACTGAGGCCCTTCTGTACTTTTCTGTTACTGGGTTGGGCAGAAGCTCTCCAAGTTTTAGCTGCTGTTCTCACATTGGTGCATTGTGCTTTCCCAGCAGATGCCTGTTGGCTGTTTCAGTGTCCGCTCTAGGACTAGCAGCCATTGTTCCCATTGCTTCCTTTTATTCCCCTGTACAGACGCCAATAACATGTAAGCCTGGTGATTAATAGTGGCTTGTTCTCACTCATCCACTTGTATTTTAGGGTTCATGGGGATTCCTTGTGAGCTAATTTGGTTGTGATTGTTGTTCTATGGGTTTTGTTACCTAGTTGCTCTGTGCACTTCTGTGGGGATTCAGAGATGCTGAAAGGACCATGCCACCTCCACTGGCATCTTTCCTCTTCATCAGTTTAATTCCTCCAGTGCCTCTTACATACACAGTAGATGCTCATAAATACTGAGATCACACGGAAGATTTATTCCTGTTGGCAGAAGAAATATTTACCTGGACGTATTTTGTTCTATGCAGCCCTTTTTGTCCCCAGATTTTAATAATGAATTACTAAAAGGGATAACGTTAAATCAGGAATTATTTACTGGCATCAATACCTCTTTGCAATTAATAATGACATTGTAAAGCCTGATATTTAAGAAGAGTCTAAGACCACATCACAGCTCTGTGGGTTTACAAATTAGGGTGCTTTGGGCTGCAAGCAACAGAAAGTCAATTCAAAATAACTGAAACAATGAGAAGGTTTAATATACTGAAATAATAAGGAGTCCAGGGTCAGGGCCACTTCAGAGCTAGTTAGTTTAAAAGCTCAATGATGATCTCAGAGACCTGGTTCTTTCCATCTTTCTTTTCTATTAACCTCAGCATGTCTAGTTTCTTTTTTTTTTTTTTTTCTTTTTTTTCCTCAGAGACACAAGATTCCTTCAGGAGCTCCTGCCAGGAGCAGAGAAGACAGTATTTTCTCTCTGTCACCTTTGAATCAATGAGAAGACCCTCCCCAACCCCTGCCTCTAATCCCATCAGACTCCCTCCATTGGTTGTATACTTGTAAGGAAAGTAGGACCACCAAGATTGGCACAGGCTTGCCAAGATAGAGTCCTAAATTATGTGAAGGAAATATGGTAACAGAAGCAGGGCTTTGCCACCATGGCAGAAGGGGAGATGCCCATTAGCTGCAGTGCTTGCTACAGTAAGGAGTGTCATGATTGATTGACTACATCTACCACGGGCATAGGGCGGAGATGTGGTGGCCTGTCCTGTATCTGTTGCACCTGGGGTGAACCGTAACAATTACAAAGAGTACTTTCTCATCTCTTGCCTCTACTGTTGATCTAAACTATTCTTGATCTAAGCAGGTCAGGGATTATGATCCTTATTTTATGATAGTGACACTGAGACCCAGAGAGGCAAATTGACCCACACAGCCAGGAAATGACAAAGCAGGACTTCCTGACTACAGATCCAGTATGTCTTCTACCTTGTCATACTTGCCAACTTCGCTTGCTGGCTAAAAACCAGGTTTCTTTTCCAGAGGCAGGAAAGGGCCATTAAAGGGAAGCTGGGAGGTTACCAAGGCTAGGTCTTGTCTGTATCATAGTCTGGGCAAGAGCTTACTCTTACAGGAAGCCTCTCTTCTTCTTCATTTTAATAACAGGTTTATTGGGATATAATTCAATATATATGCCATACCATACCATCCAGGTCACCCTCTTAAAGTGTATGCTTCAGTGAATTTTATTATAGTCACTGAGTTGTGCATCCGTCACCACTAAAGCCTTCATTTCTTAGTAACCTTTGTAACTTTGCCTCTGGAGTAGGGAGGTTGACAGAGAAGGAGCCTGATGATGGCTTCCTAGGTCTCAGAGCTACTCCTTTCTCTGGGTAACAAATGCACATTCCTAAAGGGATTCTGGAAGCCACTTGGCGTGAGTGATGCCTAGCTATGCAAGAAAGTGGTGCAGGTTGGGGAGTGCAGAACACTGCCCCCCCATCTAGTGGGACATCCATCAGCGACTTAGCTGCTGTCAGTGGCTGCCATACATGAGCATAGAGCTGGGTTGCCAGGTCTTCCAGTTACTCAAGAGGACCTGGATATTTGGATCTTTAAGAGAACTTTCTGGATTTCTAGTAGTTGTCAACATAGGTCTTGTTTTTAAAAAGCACTGTGTGTGGTCCCTTGTAGGTTGGTGGTGACCTTAGACCACCAGTTTGAGACCTTTTTTCATGATTTTGTCTCTTTTTATTTAATCTATTTTCATTTTTAAAATCCATTTCTTTTTTTTTTTTTTTTTAACTTTCATAGCACCAAATGAGTAATGTTTTCCTGGTGTGTCACAAGAGCCAGCCTAGTCCCAGATAAACCCCTAGGAGTTCCATTGGTTGAATGTATTTGTGTTCTTATCTGTTAGGAGTAAACAGTGTCATGAAAGAGAAGTTTTGTGACGAGGTCTGTGATCAGTATCTGATGCTCATATTCGTCTTCAAACACTGTCATGCTGTTTGGATGAGCTGGCTTGGTTTTCCACCTTGTTTCATAGTCGACCACTGGTGGTTATGCTGTTAGCACTTCCACATGCGCTTCAACAGCTGCCTCTCCAAACCCAGCTGCTCACATCATCCCCTCCCATCTTATCATGCACCACAGAAGAGGAAATGATCCTATATGATTGGGCAATGCTTTGCCATTTCACCCCTTATCTCTTTGGTTTTTTATCCCAACCCTGTGAAGTTATCACTCCCATTTTGGATGTGTAGAAACTGAGGCTCAGAGAGATTTAGCAATTGCCCAAGGACTCTTATCTGGGCAGTTACAGACTCACTTTTGAATCCTGTCTGTTGACTTCAAAATCAGTGTCCTATTAATTTCTTTATACTTTCTGGCCCTTGTGATTTTATTTTTATCTGAGTGGAGTTGCCTGAGCCTGGGTCTTGAAGTTGAATTTTAGAGGTTAGAAAAGCTCACTTTATCTCTGCCTTCCTAATAGTTTTCAATTTTTTTAAAAAAGCATGTTTGTATTAGGACTATTTCAGTTGCAAGTGACAGAAACTCTGCTCAAATTGACAAGCAAAAAAGAGAATTTATTGGATTATGTAACTGAGAAGACTGGGGATGCACCGCCTTCAGGCATGGCTGAATCCTGGGGCTTAGATGTCTTCAGTAATCTGTGCTTAGTGCTGGTTGCTTCTCCTCAGACTGGCTCTCCCCCTCCTGGTGGCCAGAGGCCTCAGGCAGCTCCGGGCTTCCTTCCTGTAGCTTGGCAGCTCCAGCAGCAAGAGAAAGGCTCTTTCGTGATGGTTGTAGTCATAGTCACTGAGCCATCCTCTTGTGTCCACTTTGGTTTGTGACTTATCTGTCAAGCTTTCACTATGGTCAGGAGGATACCATACTCTGGCAAAGGGTCAAGTCTTCACTCATGGAACTGAGGGAGAGGCCAGCCTCCTATACCTCATGCAGCGGCAGTGGGAGAAGGCTGGTTCCTTAAGATAAGGGTGTAGGTTCCAGAAAAGCAAAGGAATGAAGACTTTTGGGAAGGCAGTTGCCTGCTTTTATATTTGAAACAGCAGATATTTTAATGTTCATTAAGTGTCCTGAGGACCAGAAAACACTCTTAACAAGAATCCTGGCTTTCTAAGAAAAAAGGGCTGAAAACAGAATTTTCACAGCACTTCAAAAACAGGTAATCTGTTGTGAACAGTTCAGATATTCTCTTTAAAAAATAAAAGGACCATTGGGACATTCGCCAAACCCACACTTTCCATAATAGAAAAAGAACGGGCAAGTTTTATTTTTCCATGCATAACTAATATATGTACAACATAGATTTCCTAGGGTCTTAACACAACTTCCTAGCAGAGCAATGCTTCATTTATCTGGCATCATTAGAGAGTGAGGTTTTTCTGGATGAGTGGATTTTGCAGATATGTGTGTGCTTTTAAGATTTAAATCTGTAAAAAAAAAAGTGTGTATATATATATTTTAAAACACTTCTTTGTACTAATAAAAGATGCTGATACAGTAAACATAAACATTTTCTAAGCTGTTTTGCTGCATGCTTCCAGAAGTAGAGGGTATGTGCCTGTAGGTATGAGAATCCACAGAATAAATATGACCCTTCTTTTCTGAACATGATTTAGAAGGGGAGTGGGGGTGGGGAATAATCATTAATATTTATATGAACATAAACATGAGTACATTGTGGAATAGAATGCTAAACCCTTAGGAATTTTTCAGATGAAACCTGAGTTTGGTTCAATTGCTAGCTGGATTCCACATTCCCTCCTCACCCATCCCTTTCTACTGTTCATGTCCGTGTGTTTTTAGGGAGAAGCAGACCTCTAATGTGTCTGTACGCTGCAGTGCTTTTTTTTTTTTTTTCCTTCAGTGTGTATTGTCTTGAACTGTTCTCCAGCACTATTTGGTCTTGGGAATAATAGAGCATTGCCAGGAGAGACCAGTCAAGCTTTTAAAAATGAGTAACATTGAAATTCGCACATTTACCTAAATTAGTAGATTTGTCAGGACAGGGGTTCTGTTATTTTTCTATGAAATAAATCCAAGGGCTGTGGGACTTATCCACTGTTGACTCATACTGGGAAGAGACTGGGGAAGTCTTTGAGACTGGGGCTACCAGTTGCCTGGCTTTTTATGACTATTCAAAACTCACAGCTTTGATCATGCAGTTGAATTATTGTTGGCCACCAGCAAGGCCTGCCTCTGTCATATTTGAAGCCCAGTACAAAAGTCCGATTATATTTCTCTTGGTTGGTGATTTTTTTAAAAAACTTTATTTAGTTCAGAAACCTTTTAAATTTTACTCTTTATTTTGAAGTAATCTTAGATTTACCCCCAAAAATGTTGCAAAAATAATCCTTTGTACCTTTCACCCAGCTTCCCCGAATGTTAGCATCTTATACAACCATAGTACAATTATCTAGGTCATGAAACAATATTAACCAATCTCTAGATTTTATCTGAGTCTTGCCAATTTTTTTTCCAACTAATGTCCTTTTTTCAGTTCCGGGAGCCCACATTACATTTAGCTGTCACATCTCCTTAGTTTCCTCCAATCTGTGGCGTTTCCTCAGTCTTTTCAGTTTTCATGACCTTGACACTTTTGAAAAGAGTAGCCAATTATTTTGTAGGCTGTCCCCCAATTTGGGTTTGTCTGATGTTTTCTCATGATTAGTTTGATGCACTTGAGCAAAAGTACCACAGAAGTGACGTGCTCTTCTCGGTGCATCATGTTGGAGGTACAGGATAGCTTATTTCCAGCGATGTTTAGGTCATGTAGGCCAGGATTCTCTAGGAGAAGTGACTATTTCCCTCCTTTGCAATTAATAAGTGACTTGTAGGGAGATACTTTGAGACCATGTGCATGTCCAGTTGTAGGACATTTTTCTTCGAAGGATGTTTAACGTGAAAGCGTAGAATAGAAAACAGGTAGAAGGGACTTGTTTTTAGTGATGTGGACATGGGGTGGGGCACCAGCCCAGCAGCCTCTTCCCCCGTCCCTCCCTGACACAACGCTGAGGCCCCTCCTCTGTTGAACCCCTAAGCAGCTGCAAATGCTCTTTGAAAATCATGGCTCTGGACTGTGGTTTTTGACTTTGGTTTTTATAATACGTACACCTGCTATAAGCCCCTGTACTTAAAATATTCTGTAAGATAGTGTTCTTGCAAATTGAAATGAGCAAAGTTAGATTTAGCTTAAACAACATGAAGTATCAGCAAACATTTATTTAGTGCCTCTGTGTACCAGTCACTGTGCTCAATCTGGAGAATGTTAAATTCATAAAACACGGTCTCTGCCCATTCATCCTGCATCTTTTCTTTCAGAAGAGACAGGACTTTATAATCTAGCCCCAAAGAAGAAACAGGAAAGGAGGAAACAAACAAAAAATCATCTTTTCAGTGGGGAAAGCTCCTTGAAGACTTCGTGGTTTGTGTTTGGAGTGAGTTCACAGGCCACTTTGACCTAATCAGCCGTCATACCTTGGTCAAAAACAGTTACTTTCCCTCTGAGAAACGTATATAGTTTAGTGGAAAAAAAAAATAGAGTGAGAGACAGTTCTAACCACCCCTGCACTAAAAAGAGTCACCCTTTGAACCTTTGCTTCTCCTTCCCATATTTGAAAGACTCCGGATCCTTGCCCTTCATGGATGAGGTGTTTTAGCTGTCCATAATTACATTATTATTCCAGACACTGTCGGAAGGCTTCTTGCTGGGGAGGGAGGATTAGGCCGGGGAGGCTGGAGTGCGCATGCAGCCAGTCTTCTGCCCCGCGCCTGGCAAAGGAGATTATGCCTCCGAAAGGAGGTTTCGGCTGAGCCTTTGTTACTTAATTAGTCTCCTGTCTCTTTCCCTTTAGTGACAGTGGCAGGATCCAGGACACAACCCCCTTTTAGACGAATGCAAATGCCTCTAACAAAGTTTTTATAATCATTCCTTTTCAACAGATCCGAAAATTGTCAGAGCCACTCTAGTCGCAGGGAACTCAGGGGTGGGAAATAACTTCCAAAGGCCTATGTTTCTCAAGGGAGGAAAGTAGCAAATACCATCTCCTTAAATTCTGTTTAACATGAAGACTTTATTGACTGCTCATGATGGTTCTGCACAATTTAATGCTCTTTTAAGTGAATATTATTTAGCTTCTTCATGCAAGTCGGTGCGGCCTGGTGGATCTGTGCATTGAGATGCTGATCACAACCAGAAGCCAATGTATAAAACGGTTACAATTTAATTAACTGGTAATAGATCTTATGCAATGTCAGGTTAAAGGGAATATATAAATATTGCTTTATGAACCAGCTTCCGCACAAAGTCGGCACCAGCCGGTCGCTCTCCTCTCTCTCTCATGGGATGAGTTATGAGATGGCCCTATTAACTGCTAAAGAGTATGAAGTGGGGTAGAGGGGGTGATCCATTATTAAGCAGCTGTGTCCAGCCGATCAGCCTTAAAGAATCTGACTTCAGAGGTCAATAAAGATTCCTGACACTGTTAATTTCATTTTACGGGACACCACTGAAACGCACCGACTTATGCTTTGTCTCTGGCTTTTGATGGAGAAAGGAAGAGATGACATTTTTCACGGCTCCTCACAGATTTGCGCTAAAGAGCAAGCGTTCATTCAACCTCTTCACCTCACAAGTTGGGGACCTGGGAAAGTGAGGTCCGGAAGGAGAGGGCTCTGGCTCCTGGTAGGTCCAGTAGCATCACATGCTGTTGGTGAAGTCAGGGACCTCAGGAAGTTTACTCAAAACTTAAAATCCTGACTTCTTGTGTCTTTAGGAGATGAGGCCCTTGGGCACTGGAGTTCACTCATCCCACAGCTCTGTGTTCAGCACCAAGGGAAGAAGTATTCTTTTGCCCTCCTCCCCCCAGCCGAGTAGGCCCCATGTGAGAGTTTGATTCCTACGACCTGGGGCATGTGTCTCCTTCCTCCTTTGTGGACCAGAAAGAGCCCCGGGCACGGAGTCATGCCCTCTGTGAACGACACCCGAGGCACATCACTAGCCCAGATTAGGGGCCTTGTGTGGACTCCGCAGGACCCTGGTGTAGCAGCGCTCAGCTTTTGTTATTGCTTATTGAATTGTCTTTCCCACGCAGCTGAAGGCACAAGAGGGAAAATTCCTCCCCGTCTAGCTGGCTGTTGTAACCCCAGGGCCTAATACAGCACCCGGTGCATGGTGGACCACCATGATTATTGTCCAAGAATGAATGCGGTAACCCCAGATCTGTGAGCTTCTTCTGCAAACTGGGAATAATGTGAGCCCTTTCTATGCCGTATGGGGACAAGTGAGAGTCATGAGGTGCTACAGAATTGTGAGGCGCTCGTGCACCGGAGTTGCCGGTACCGTCGTGACAGCACAGACTGTAGCTGTATTGTTTTAAGGACGCCTCCCGTGTGTTCCTTTCCCCGACATTATGGATTAGGGAGGGCCCCAGAGAGGTGGATTTACCTTCCAGCATCTCTGCAGGGATTCTGAGGCTAAGCCAAGACCTGGTCCCAGGTTCCCTGATTCCGTCCCCCTCGGCTCAGCGCTTCAAGTCCTCGTTGGTGCTAGGGAAGCTGTGGAGTATTTAATTAGCTAGTCTGTGATGTGCCGCATGTCAGAGCTCATTACTGTGGTGGGCTGGTGGGTGTTCCTCTCCGGTGCCAGCCCCCGCTGCAATTCAGCGGCCCCAGTTAACTCTAGGACTTGAGACAGCCCGGCTGCGCAGGCGTCATGGAGGGCCACGTGGAGGCGGGTGCCCAGATTCCCCAGTCCCCTTCATACACACTCTCCTCCACCTCTGCCCGACCTGCCGCCCTACCCCTGAGCTCCCTGTTGATGCTGACCAGAAGCCTTTAAGATGTTCAGAAACATCTTTCCCAGTTAAGAGGCACGAGATCATCTTGCTTGGGACTGAGCCGGGCTCCAGCCAGAACCCTTAGCAGACTGGTGCGATCATCTCCCTGTAGGCTGCATGCTCAGCGTCCCAAGCTGTCTGTGCAACAGGCAAGAGAAAGGTACTTCAGGACCCACCATAATCAGGGATGAGTGCCTTTTCTGGACTAGACTTGGTTTTTATTCTTTTAATGTTAATACCTGGAAAGGCAAAAGAAGGTTGGAGAATTGGTCCAGATGAAAGAAAATGAAAGAGATGTAGGAAGTCAATACAGTGCAGAATCCGTGATCAGACCCTGGTTTGAGGAAAAGATAGCCATAAGCAGTTTGGAGGCAGACAATAACAAGCATTGGTGAGGATTAGAGAAATTAGAACTTTTATTCAGTGCTGGTAAGACTAACAGGTACAGCTGCTTTGGAAAATACTTGCAGTTCCTCCAGAGGTGAAACACTGAGTTATCACATGACCTGGCAATTCCTCTCCTAGGTGTGTACCCAAGAGAAATGAAAACATATGTCCACACACAGACTTGTACATGAATGCTCATAGCAGCATTATTCATAGTAGACAAAAGGTGGTAACAACTCATGTGTGTCAAATTATGAGTGGAGATACAAAGTTTGGTGCATTCATTCTATGGAATATCATTCAGCTGCAAAAAGGAATGAAGTAGCGCATTATACTAACTAAGAAAGCCAGACACAAAAGGTCACATATTAAATGATTCTGTTCATATGAAGTGTCCACAATAGGGAAATCTATAGAGATGGGACATAGACAGTGGTTTCCAGGGGCTGGGAGGGAGGGAGACATAGGGAGGGACTGATGATAGTACAGAGTTTTTTTGGGGGGGTGATGAAAACAATTTAGAATTGGTGGTGAAGATTGCCCAACTTTTTAATTTTAATTGAAGTACACTCAATTACAATGTGTCAGTTTCTGGTGGGCAGCACAATGTCCCAGTCATGCATATACATACATATATTCATTTTCTTTTTTTTTTTTCATTAGAAGTTATTACAAGATATTGAACATAGTTCCCTGTGCTACACAGAAGAAACTTTTTTTAAAATCTGTTTTTATATATAGTGGCTAACATTTGTAAATCTCAAACTCCCAAATTTATCACTATAGAATTAGTGGTGAAGATTGTCCAACTTTGTGAAAAAACTAAAATCCACTGAATTGTGCATATTAAAAGGGTGAATTGTATATTATGTGAATGTGCCGATTTAAAAAATAAATAAAAAGTATTTTGGGGGAATAGTGGGGAAATTTAAATATGGAGTGTACGTTAGATCAGGCTTTATTTTTACATCCATGTGGCAGTGGATTTGTGCTTATGTAGGAGAATGTCCCCTGGCTTGAGAGATGCCTGCTGAAGTACTTAGTGGTCTGGCGTCATGACATCTGCAATTTACTTTCACATGATTCAGCCAAAAATGAGTAGATAGTTCGGTGAGCAAATGTGGTAAAATATTAATAATTGGTAAACCTAAGTGAAGACTGTACTGGTATTCTTTTCACTAATTCTTACAACTTTTCTGTTGAAATTGTTCAAACTGATAGGTTGGCAAATAGTATTTTTAAAAGACAGGGAGGTGGAAATGTTAGAATTCCAAGGGGCAGAGGCAAGTCAGAAGGCTTTTGGCTGCCCCCCTTGACCCTCTAGTCTCTGTCCAAGATGAGGCTAAACCGACCCTGGTTTCAGCCTTCCTTGGGGGAGATGAATTCTATTTCTGATCAGTACAGACCCCCACTCAGCTGTTCGGAGGGAATGCCTGAAACCCCCAGCCAAATGCTGCAGACCTGCATGTTGGCTGTCTTAAAAGGAGGCTTTCTTCTGACCTCCTGTGGACCAGAAAGATGGCCAAGGGGGCCTCTAATCACAGCTCCCTCTGTGATCTCATTCTGGGACAGAGCAGAGTTTTTTCTGTGGGAAACACTAAATACCCAGCAAGCATAATTTCTGAAGAGAAAGAGTTCTCAGTGAGTTCTCTAAACCTGCCATGTTCTTCCCTCGTTGGCAGTATTTAAATTTAGGGGAGGGATGTACCGAATCTTGTCAAGTCTTTTGTTTCTTGTGCCACTCCCCAAATATGTAAAAAATCAGCAGGGTCTCAGGCAGTCTTTAGACCCATCCCTTCCAGAACAAATGGTAAAACCAGTCATGGGGAATGTCAGAAGGGACCTTGGTGCTGCCTCATTCTTCCGATGTCTTCGAGGCCTTCCACAAACACAGCCCACCGTTCTCCTGCCTCATGCCCATCCACGAAAAATAGTCGGGAGCCCTTGCGAAAAAAAAGCCTTTAAAACAACAACTGCTTTTACAGTCTGCAGGCTGATTTTTTCAATGTGCAGATTTGCTATGAATTTATAGAGTGTTTTGATTCTAAATTCACAATGTGCATCTTTAATGGTTCCAAGTTTGGATAATTTCATGCTGTTTATATCCGAGCAGCAATGGTTTATGCATATTTCCCAAGTTATTACCCTCCTAGGAGAAGAGTGAACAACCTCCTTTTGCAAAAGACAGTCCCATATGTCCTGGTTTAGTGCATCTCTCTTCAAAGACCATTTTGCATTGAGATGTGAGGAAAGCATGACAGCTGTTTGAGGCCCCCACCCCAGTGTGCAGGCAGGTGGGTTTGTGGGTTTCCTGGACCCTCATACCCAGCTCCCAGATGGCCCTACATTTGAAAATCACCAATAAAGCACTTTGCAGTCTCCTGGAGTTTTTTTACTGAGACATTTTTCAACCTTATTTCTTAAAAAAAAAAAAAATGTTGCCCACCTACCACTATTCCTAACAGGAAAGAACTTTGTTATCATTCAACAAGACTTAAAAAAATGATCTGGGAATTTTCTTCCGTGGAAGTCCAGCCCGAGGAGGTAATCAGAAATGTGAGATGTATAGCATGTTTATTGAAACCAAAAACTATTTTTTATTGTAGTAAAATATATATAACATGAAATATTTTCAATAGTGTAAAATTGGAAGCAATTAAACACCCAGCAGCAGGGGACATGATTTTATCCATGTATTAGAATATAATACACCTTTTGAAAACACTTTCAAAAAACTTTTAATAACAGGAAATTTCTCTTGCCACAATGATAGGTGAAGAAAGCTGGTTCCAGACCTCCAATTAGGTCTTCAGATTTCAGATTTCAGACACACGCATTGAAACAAGATAAAAAGGGTAACCACAAAATTATTCACAGTGGTTGCTACTAGGTGGAGGGATTAAGAAAGATTTTTAAAATTAATTTTTTTAAATTTGAGATAATGGTAGATTTTGCATGCAGTTCTAAAAAATATTACAAACAGATCCGATATACCCTTTACCCAGTTTTCTATAGGGGGTTTAAATTTTCTTCTCTGTGCCTTTCTCATTTTCATATAATCTACAATCAGAGGAAATAAAATTAAGGACTGTCATTTTTAAAAAAAACATTATTCTGGAGAACTTACTCTAAATGGTGATCAGTGTCCCCTTTCCCTATACCCCAAGAGCCCTTTGCCTGGCCTCCTGGTCCACTGTAGATCTTAGCAGGTGCTAATATGTAGTTAAATGGATCTCTGCCTGTGTGTGGGTATGTGTATGTATATACAGCGAGTTTGTGTTGATGAAACAAGGCATACCTTCCAGAAGCATCAGGTTCACTCACACTCTTTGGAGAAGAGCGGGCAGAAACACAGTAATTTTATATGAAAATAAAGTTAAAAGAAGACATCCATATTATGGAATAGAAAGTAAGATTTGAGATACAAGATGAATATATATGATAAAGTCACTGTTTGAGAAGCACAGCTAGTAGCTGTCAAAGAAATGCTTCCTGAATTGAACTGTGCCGTCTGCTTCTTCAGCAGGTTACTTGTTCCAGTGAGGGGATGTCAGGGAACACACAGCACTGCAGGAAATCACGGGGCAAGAGAATGACTGGAGTCATTCTCCTTAACTTAAAAAAAAATTTTTTTGATTTTTCTCTCTGCCCTAAGGCCATGTCATGCTGGACCACACACTACCAGGCAGTCAGGGGCCCGAGGTTGGGTTCTTGACCCCAGCATTGACCTCAGTGGGAGCCTGTCAGGATGTCATCTCCCTGGGCCTCCTTTTCCTCACCAGCAGAATGAGTTGTTCAGACCAGACCATTGCTAAGGGCCCTCTACCTTTAAGATTCTAAGTCAGTCAACTGCAGCATGTGACTTTCCCAGACTTCTCAAACTCCTTCTACCTAACTGAAAGTGCACAGTGCACCTGCCAGGATTTTAGCATCCTGACAAGTTAGTCTTCATTGATTTGCGTATTTCTCTGCCTCCTTGGTGAACCTTCCTGCCGACACCTCTCTTTTATCATTAAAAAAAATTTTTTTTTCTCAAGTTAAAGAAGGTTATAGCCACTGATTAAGAGAATGTGCTTCTTTTGTTTTCCCCCGTTTCTTTCCCCTGAAGATTATCTTAGGGATGTCAAAAGCAATTTTTATAGACAGCTTAGTCTTTTACAAGAGATGTGTTTACAAAGCATGAAATTAACATTTTTTTTTGCACAGAGCCGAATAATTGTGTATAAAATGGTGACTTTTGTAGTCAGTGTGGAGCTTGAGCAGTTATTAGCAAGGTCAGATGGTACGTGCCGTGCAATAATGCAATTAGCAAACTTCATCACCAAAGCCAAGTCAGCCAAGCACCTTGCCAGGAAACAGCTTCCTTCTCTTGGGGAGTTCACCCACAAGGCATTTCAGATGCTGGGAACAGTACCGTCCATTGGTGTAGCAGTCCACTGAACACTACAGTGTCACAGGGCCACCCCTCTTCTGGAGCCTCAGACTCCTACGAGCCCACGTACAAGGTTACAACCCTCGAGAGGCTGAAGAGATTCATCAAGCAAGGTCCAAGCACTTTACTGCTTACAGGAGAGATGGCTTCACTTTCAGACTAAACATCACATTAGAATTGGGGAGTACCAGCTGACAGCATCTCAGGGGAAGAGACAATAGAGCAGAAAAGTTTGGACCAACAGCTTGCACATTCCAGTAGCAATTTAGGACATCCTTAAGTTCATAAAGGTGGTAAAAGACTATTAAGTTCCATTTAGGAAAATCTATTCAAGGAACCATACTGGTGTGTGATTTTAGACATGCATTCATACTGGTAGGGTCAGGGGATATAACAGGTCAACCCTGAAACATCAGTGTAGTAACCCCACAGAGATTTATTTCTTGCTCACGAGTTACATTCTGGCCTAGGTTTCAAGAGCATCCTGAAGGGAGAGGGAAGTCAGGAGAGAGATGGAATTATTGAGAGGCTCCCAGGAAACTTGGCTAAAATTCATTTGGGAAAATATAAAGAATTTGAGGTGCTCTCATCTTTTTGTAACTCATATGCAGGCATGTGGGGAGAAGAAAACTCTCCCTCCCTCTGTGTTCACCCCACTGGCAGAGTTTGTACTCTGGAACAAAGAGAGCAAATAAATGTTTGAGATGTCCTCTCTGCCCAGCTGGGGATCAGATTGTTCAGAGCAAATAGTACAGTACAAGCCTTGGAGTCAGACAGACCTGGGCTTACCACTTGCTACATCTTTGGCCTCAGGCAAGTTACTAAACCCTTTTAAAATCCTAGCTACTGTCTGCAAATGGGAGCTAATAAGTGCACCCACCTCTTGGGGATAAAACGAGATGAAGCATTGAGAGGGAATTATTCCGGAGACCAGCACGTAGTATGCACCCACCATCTGTGCACTCATTCTGTTTATCCCACTAACATTTATTGAGCACCTCGGTGTGTCTGCTACTGTGCTAGGTGTTAGCAAGCCAGGTGTTATGGTAAAACAGAACAGACGCTGCCCCTGCCCTTCTGGAGCTTATAGATACGCATTAGTTAAATAATCACCCTAAATGAAGGTCTCCTTACTAACATAGTGCTCTGAAGGGTAGGACCATGCTGTGTTTGCCAGAAGCCTAGACTGAGAAGTCGGGAAGACTCCCTGGAGGAAACAGCATCTGAGCTGAAATGTGACATTAACTTGGTGGAGTAGGAACAGAGTGTGACCTGTGTCCTTGAGGAAATAGCAGGTGCAAGGGCCCCATAGTAGGGAAAAGGGAGGTGCCTTTGAGAAACTTAGGAAACTGACTGGAGCTCTGAGACCCAGGGGAGCGTGTGTAGGATGGGCTGGAGAGGTGGGCAGAGGCCAGGCCACGTAGAGCCTTGTCAGGCTGTTAAGGAGTTTGGTTTCATCATAAGAGAAATGAGAAGCCATTGAAGGTTTTTAAGCAGGGGCTCAAAAACTATTAAGCTCAATAAATGTGAGCTATTATTGTTCCTTTCCGGGAACTTTTACCCTTCATCCCAACAGTGTTGGCTCTTTTACTGGATTCTGTGAATATATAATTTTAAAACAGCTAGCAAGCCTATTGATCCCTTTGGTGGTCTGAGAGCAGGATCTGTAATGTGCCAGAGCCATGTGGTCCATCAGATGTGCGTCCTCCTCTGGATGGAGGGGGAAGGGCACCAAAATCGCCCGGCATCCAGGACAGAAATGTGACGCTGTGAGAACTGGGGCAGGGCCAAGCTGGACGTGGCCGGGACCAGCAACTCAACAGGCTGCACAGCCCACGCCAGGCCACCTCTAGGCCTCTGACAGTGGTGGATGCAGGCTGGTGGAGGGAGAACGGTGCTGAGGAGGTGGGGAGCCTGACACAGTCCAGGCAGACAGGACCTGTGCGTTAGAGAGTCTGGGATCATGGTTAGGGAGTCAGGGCTGGACTGGCAGAGGGCAGAGAGAACTGGGCTGTGGGGCAGATACCAAGGAGGATACCCAGGTGAAGGTGGGCCCTTGTCTGAAGGAAGAAGAAGGGTCTGGGCACTGAAGCTACAAAGCCCCAGCGTCTGACCAACGTGAAGATGCTAAGTCCCAAATCAGGCCCAGCGATCCTACTCTTTCTCCTGCCAAAGGCCAGATTGATCCCCAGATCCAGGTGGCTTGGCTGAGACTCCTGGAGGGGATCAAGTGATCCTAACTTTCAGAACATACTTGACACATCCATATATGCCTCCACTTGATCTGGGGTGCTCTTGTCAACAATCTGGTTCAAAACTGGAGCTTTCAGAAACTCTACTGCCTCACAGAATTTGTGTTTCATATCTTTTGGGCTTCATCCATTCATCTGTCTATTTCCCATGGTGAATCCTGAAGTTGGAACATAGTGTGTATTCCTCATGCCAGACTTTTATTGAGCTCCAGTCTAGTTGTGGAACTGGATAACCAGTTATAGAGCTGACCAAGCTCAGCTTCATTCTGCCCAAGAACAAGGGCAGGGCCAGGCCGGAGATGGCCTGGACCCGCAGACTCAGCAGACTTTTTATGGACAAGAAGCTGACGGGCAGAGTGATTTCCACATCCTCTGCTGAACAGCGTGAGACCACTGGTTTCGTGGGTGACCCAGTTCAGAAGATGGTGCTGACAGCTTCCACGTGCCTGGCCCTTCATAGTCGCAAAATGCTTTCATGTCTGCAGTCTCCTTTGAGCCTCCAGCTGCTGATGAAGTAGCCTGGGCAGCTGTTATGCTCCCCTCCTTTTCAGAGGAAGAAATTAAGGTCTGGTCATTAAGCACCGTGCCCAGGGTCACGTGTGAAATTACAGCTCCTGGGACATCAAGTGGCCAGTTGGGATTAAGCCGCTGGCAGCAGCTTATGTTGCTCACTCTGTGTCTCAAAGAGAGAGAGAGAGAAGGTGAACTTGCACTAGTGATTTGATTGGAGGAACAGTAGCCTGGACAAATATCTAAACCCTGTAAATGAGGGTGGGGCTGCACGTAGATAGTGAATAGTGTGGGGTTTAGCAATGGAGTCATGGGCTTCTCTGGGTGATGTTGCTGCATTTGAGCTTTCCAAGTCCAGGGACGTGTGTGGGTGTGTCTGTGTGTCTGTTGTATGTGTCCATAGGAAGCTGAAGTTAATATGTCTATATGTTTGTGTTCTTCGAGCCCTGACATATTTCAGACAATGACCCAGTAAATGCCACAGGTCTGGTCTTCCGTGACCCCCTTTAGGAAACTAAAATACACACCAAGAGAGGGAAGAATTGAGCAGAAGACAATGCAGGTAGTGTCCCCTGTCAGGGCAGCGGACAGAGCGTGTTTTTAGAGAACAAGCCCTCCATGGCGTGGAGATGGACGGGCTTCCCCGCCCACTCGGCCTCCTTCTCGTGTGATTTTTTAAAGCATAAAAAGTGAAATGGGGCCCTTCACATCTGAGACAGCTATTTTCTCAGGTCTCACGCCTTCCTTTTGAATAGCCCGAATAATACAACTTATAATTAGGCCCTGCCCGGCAGTGTGTTTCTGCCTTCTGAGTGATAGTTGAAATTTCCTCGCAAGCAAATGCCCTTGACAGTGAGCCTCTCTTTTCCCACCCTGGTTCCCGGTGGCCCCTCTTCCTACCCACACTGGCCTCCAGGGCTGCCTGCCCGCAGGACTTCAGCCAGGAAGGGCTTCCAAACCTCCCTGCTTATCCAGGGGCACAGGGAAGGCGGAGCCCCTTCTAGAGGGAGCCACGCCAGTCTGATTAATGAAGGTAAATGGGGAGTGATCGGTAGTGGCTTAAGCTCCAGGCAGGTAACCAAGGCAACAGCAGAGCATCTGCACCTCTGCTGACAAGTAACGTGGATCAGTTTCTTCACCGATCTGTGGCCTTCTCATGCTCAGACTCCAATTCAAGAGTCTTGAGAAGGAGCTAGGTTGTTGGATAACAGGGAGGCGGAAGTTGCTGATAGTCTGCTGGGGTGTTTTGTCTCCTTTGGGAACAAGATGTGGACATTGTAATTGGCAGATGTGACATCAGAGGCCTTGGGTCAGAGGCAACTCCCAGCTTTAGGAGCTTGAAGAAGTCCATCCTGAGCCTTGGCTTAGCCAGCTCTGTGTTCCTGTGCCAGCTACCACTTCCTACTCAGTTTCCTCATCTGTAATGGGACGACAATAGTAGTGCCACCTTCCAGGCTTGCTGTGAGACTAAGGCCTGTAAATTGCCTAGCATAGACTGTCATATAGGAAGCCCAATAAATGTTGGCCCTCTGGGTCTTCTCGAGGAGAGAAAGAGGGTCTGGGTGCTCTGTCTTCTCATGGGCTCTTTACTACCAGGAAGGAAATGGACTCAGCCTGAAGATGGGTCCAGGATGGGAGGCAGAGAGAAAAGAAGGGACCCAGAGGGAGAATGCCAAGAGAACCATGAAGGCACAGGAAGCAGACAGGAAAGTTAGGAATTGGGGGCAGCTGCCTGAGGGCTGGGAGACCAGTGGAAAGGTCGGCTTTGGACCCAGAGAGGAACCAGAGCTGTTGGAGGCTCTCTTAGGGCCAAGGATATGGAGGTATTGTCCCTTCCAGGACTTTGGTTCAGCCAGAATTCCTGTCCAGCGGCCCCCACAGCTTGCTGAACGTGCACTTTTACATCTGCCGCTCTTGGCCTGAATACTGGCCAGCTGAAAACGTGATTCTGGTTATTTCTCCACCATGTAAAGCAAAGACCGTGGGGAAATATGGTCACATGAAAAAGACATGAAATTTTCCTGTTCAGTGAGTGAGGCCAGAAGATGCATAATGTATGGTTTCTGAAGCTGCAGGTGGATTGAGGAGAGAGTCTGCAGTCTGGGGAAACATTTAAGACTTTTGCAGTTTTCAGAGGAAGAGAGAAATGCCAGGAGCATAACGTCCAATAAATAGCCCTGGCTGGATAATCTCAGACAAGCCAAGCTCAATGGCTCAGTTTCCTTATAAAAAATTCTGGAAGGAATACTCAATAAATTGTTAATAGTGCTTATCTCTAGGGAGTGGGTCTGGGAGTTGGGAGTGGGAAGAGATTTTTATTTTTCATTGTATACCCTTTTGACTTTTTGAATCCTTCACCATGTGCCTTTATTATTTTTATAATTGCAAATCAAATTATAGGGTTTGTCTTTTTAAAAATGCAGTGAAAGAGTTGGCTTAGATCATTGGTTTTCAAACTTGTTTTTCAGTGGTAGAACACTTGTCATATAATCTTACTTGGAAGACTAATGAATGTAGGACAAAGAAGAAATCAGAGCCCCTTTTGCCAGGACTCACCTGCCTCCAGCTCCCAGTTGCAGCATCTCCAAGGGATCCGTTGAACCATAGTTTGGAAATGCCAGGTCTAAATGATTTCTCTTAGGTCCCTCCCACCTCGCCAGTCCTATGCTTCCTTTATATTTAGCAAAGAACCTGGGGCATCCTCGCCCTAAGGCACAAACTGCTGCTTTCACTGCACAGCTGCAGACGCACCTTGCCCCTCTTGGGAGTCAGCACCTGGGAAGGCTGAGCTGTGCACAGGCTGTCACTCAGACTCTGGGGGATAGGAAACAGGTCAGCCTTAGATGGCCTCTCCTGGGTTGGGATGATAGAGAAATGTTAACAAATGGATTTTGCATCTCTTCCAGGTAAAACTGAAGCTGGGGCTTTGATAGGCGGGAGGCTTAGGGGTCAGTGAAACGGTGCGAGGTGGGAGAAGATTCATTCATCTTGTAGAAGTGTGGTTAGGAATGAAGACCCACTGCTTATTTACGCTATGATCTTGGTGAGTTACTTAGCTTCTTTGAGCCTCTTGCTGAATCTGTAAAAAGGGGAAATATTTGTGCCTACTGTCTAGGACTGTCACAAGGATTAAATGAGGTTGGAGGTGTAAGTGCCTGGCATAGTGCTGTGCCCATAGCAGGGGTTCAGTAAATGTTGGTAATACTCATCATCATCATGACCAAGTTCCTGGACAGGTCAGAAAATGGCCTTGCTGTTTCTTCCTATGTATTCTTAGTTAAGTCTGCAACCTCTCAGGACCTCAGCTTCTGTACTTGTAAATTAGAAGTGCTCAGGAATTGCAAATTGGTGACCTGCTGGACCAAATCTAGCATGCAAACATATTTGTTTATGCAGATAATATGTTAAAAATCAAGAAGTAGTCTCTAGAAATCTGAATTTTCCAGATTCTCTTTAAAAACTGATCATCTGTTTTCACGGGCCTTCACTTGGCAACAGTCACTCGGGGCTGGGTGGCCACTGTCCCCACCTTTACATGGGCAGGCACACGCTTACCTTTTCAGCAGCCTCCTTCCTCTTACACCTGCCAGCCGTCTTCACACGTAGGCAGTGGTTGGTAAAGCCTAGATTAGAAGGTTTCAGGAATTCTGTGCCTTTATCATGGCCCTGCCACTTGCTCCTCCCAAGACCCTGAATGTATCCCTTCACCACTCTGGATCACCACATTGCCATCTATAATATGAGTGAGTTGACAGCCATGAAACAGAATGAAGTAATGCCATTTGCAGCAACATGGATGGACCTAGAGATGATCATATTAAGTGAAGTAAGTCAGACAGAGAAAGACAAATGTCACATGTCATTTATATGTGGAATCTTAAAAAAAGAAAGAAAGAAAAGGTACAAATTTTAGTTACAAGCCAGAAATAGACTCATGGACATAGAAAACAAACTGGTTACCTGGGGCAGGGGGTGGAGGTGGTAAATTAGAGGGGATAGATTAGGAGTTTGGGATTAATAGATACACATTACTATATATAAAACAAATAAAACAAGGATCTACTGTATAGCACAGGGAACTATGTTCAATTTCTTGTAATGAGCTTGTAATGGAAAAGAATGTGTGTGTGTATGTGTGTATACACACTCATATATATGTATATGTATAACTGAATCACTTTGCTGTATACCTGAAACTAACATTATAAATTGACTACACATATCAATAAAAAATAATAAATACATAAAATAAATAAATAAGTGAATAAATAAATAAATAAATAAATAAATAGAATGAGTGAGTTGAGCTTCCAGCCTCAGCTTTCTTTGAATGTTCTATTCCCTCCATAAAGATCTACCAAACCCCTTCTATTTCCAAGAATTTTACTAGGCATTTGGGATGACACAGAGATGAATAAGCTTGGGCGTGGTCCAGAGATCTTCTATAGCCAGGCGGCCCTGAGTGTTGACTGAAGAATGGTGCCAGTTCACGGTGAGATAAACATAGAAATTGAAGATGAACATTTAGAAACTTTTATGGCAATCAGACATTGCCTTGACAGCCAGTGCCTGCTCAATGGACGCGTTTTGTTGCATGGATATAGATGAGTTCACATGTTGTCGAACTCGTGGTGAGTGACACCAGGCGCAAGCTGTATACGCATTCTAGTTACTATTGCTCTTTAACAAACTGCCCCAACACCTAATGGATTTGAACAACAGCAGTCATTTATTTGCTCATAAATCTACGATTTGAGCAGGGCTGGACAGCACAGTTCACCTGTGCTCCATACAGTGCCTACAGGGTGGCTCTGCCAGGGCCGGATGGTCCGCTTCCAGGATGGCTCACTCACATGGCTGGCTTGTTGGTGCTGGCCTTTGCTTCTCTGCCAGGGTGCATGGTGGCTGGGTTCCAATGGCCAGTGTCCTAGGAGAGCAAGGTGGAAGTGCGTGGCCTTATTATGATCTAGTCTCGGATGTCACACTGCATCTCTGCTGCTGAGAAACTCTGTTGGCTGAAAGATTCACAAAGTTCTGCCCAACTTTAAAGGGAGGGGAACCTAGATCTCACCACTTAATAGGCTTATGGGAAGGTTCTAGAAGAACACATGGGACATAAGATTTTGCTGCACTCACCTTTGGAAAACACAATCAGCCACACTACACAGAGGTGTATTCGTTTTCTGTTGCTGTGTAACAATGAGTGCAAATTTAGTGGCTTAAAACAATACACATTATTTAGCTCAAAGTCTTTTATTTTAGGTCATGAGTCCAAGTTGACGCAACTGGGTTCTCTGCTCAGGGTCTCACAAGGCTGAAATCAAGGTGTTGTTGCCAGTCTGGGCTCGTGTCTGGAGGTCTGGGGAAGAATTCACTTCCAGGCTTATTCAGGTTTTTGGTAGATTCTGTTGCTTGTGTTTGCAGGATTGGGGTCCCCATTTCCTTGCTGGCTGTCAGCCAGGGGTTGCTCTCCGCTCCTAGAGGCCACCCTCACATGGCCCCTGGGGTCTGGATCTTCAAAGCCAGCAACACCGCGTCCAATTCTTCTCACCCTTTGAATCATTTGGACTTTTTATACAGCCAGATGGAGAAAACTCTTCTTTTTGTGACTAAATTATGTCAAGCTGGATAATCCCCTTTTGCCATGTAACACAACGTAATCAGAGGAGTAATATCTCATCATGTTCCAAGGTTCTGCCCACACGCAAAGGGGAGGGGAGTGTAAGAGGATGAGGGTGACTGGAAGGCATTCTTAGGATTCTGCCTACCACAGATGGTTTGGTTCGCAGTGAATTCAAAATGAAAATAAAGTAAGGAGTTCTTCATCACAGGTAGTTTGAAAGCACTGGTTTAGAACCCAGGAGAGAGGAATGACATGTATACAAATAGCTATAATTTATAACCTTAACCTTAAGGGCTAACTTCAAAAAAGAGAAAGGTAGAGAGAGTGCATTGAGAGGTCAGTGGGAGAAAAGATTACTGTGTAAGTAGAGGGGGATAGACTGTTTCTTGAGGATGTGGTATTTGAACTGAATGGTGTAAGACAGGTGTGATTGGGGTCTTTCAAAAATAAGGCAGAGGACAGGATTCCAAGATTTATGTTTCTATTGGGCACCTTTGGGTGCAAACACAAAACTGAACTGAATCTTCTGAATCCTCACTAAAGTCATTTTATTGCTTCTCTGTGACCACAAACAATGCTGCATGACAGACTACCCCATAGCTCAGTGACTTCCAACAACAATCATGTATTATTGCTTACGGGTCTGCAAGTTAGTTGGGGGATTTCTCTGGTCTTGGCTGCACTCTCTCATGCATCTCTGATCAGCCATGGGTGGGCTCAGCGGCTCTGTGGGCCTTGGCTGGGCTCTCATATCTTTGGGGGTTGGCTGGCTGTCAGCTGGTCCAGTACAACATCAGTGCCTCTCCACCTATTTCCTCTTCCAGCTGGCCCTCCCATCCTTTCAGCATACTAGCCTAGGCTTGTTTTCCTTAGAGGAGGCAGAAGAATAAAAAAGAGGGTGAAAGAGTGCAACTCGTAGACGCATAGGCTCAAAACTGGCACATTGTCACTTTTGCCTCCTTCTTTTGTCCAAAGCAAGTCACCACGCCTGTCCAGACTGAGAAGGTGGGGAGACAGACTCCATCTCTTGATAGGAGGAGCCATGGGCTTGCAGAGCTTATGGACACAGGGAGGGGTGGAGGATTGGGGCCACTTTTTCAGTCTATCTCCCACAGTCATCCTGAGAAATCGTACTGAATTCTCTAGAATAAAAGAACATGAGCCCCACCCCACAACTTCAAATCCATTGTTTCTCAAGCTAAGCAAAGGTTTTTGGAGAAATTTATGTATGAGAGACCATCTGGAAAATGTAAGGTGGTCCATTAACCAGAGTTCTGAGAAGCCAGGCTTCTGAAACAGTCTACAGTCTTCCATGTGAGTAGAAGACAAAAGAGGAGCATTTCTGGGCAACCTTATCACCTTGGCTCCTGCAGCGCCGTCCCCAGCCCGCATTATACTCATCCTTCAAAGCCCAGCCCCAGTGTGCTCTGCAGAACTGTTCCCAGAACAATTACTCTGGGAGAATAAATTATTTTCCCAGTTCCAGTAGCAGTTTTTAGAATGAAATGATTTCACATCGGGCCTTTAACATAGACAAAAACCACGTCTTTCATGATATTCCCTGAAGCACTTAACCCAAGGCCAAAAAAGAGTAGTTGCACAATAAAGGATTATTAGCAGAGTGAATAGATGGATGAGCGGACGGGTGAGTAAACAGATGGATGGCAGATGCTTCGGCTGTTGACTGCAGCTTTCTTTTTGAAGAATCTGATATTATCATAAACTTTATTTCCTTTCTTTCAAATCAGTATGTCAACTTGAAACCTTTTGTAGTTGTTTCATGTCTATGTGCTTTAAAGAAAAATCCAGAAAACTGATTGCAGAGGGGAGGAACCCTGTTGTGTTCTCCCTCATAAACCCCGTCATTATTAGCCTAGTGTTTCAAAACGAGGTCTATGAGTTCCTGAGGATATTAATCATTCTCTAGCTGGAGGGGGTGGGGTGGGTGGGGGAAACGCCTCATCAAATAAATTTACGAAATACTGGATTAAGCAGTTAGGCGGCTTTCTTTTTTGTGAGACTTCGCAGAGCCTTTAATATGCTAATATACGTCCAGTGTGTCTCCAAGAGAGTATTAGAATATGTAAGGGTTGAAAATTGCAAGGATTAGCTTTTGGGGAGAGAGGCAGGGTAGGGGTACAGGGAGGAAGGAGGTGTAATTTTTTTATTGTGGTAAAATATACATAATATTTATCATTTTAACCGCTCATAAGGGTATAATTCAGTGGCGTTAAACACATTCACAATGCTGTGTAACCATTACCACTATACCCAGAACTTTGTCATCATCCCCAACAGTAACTCCCCCATTCTGCCTAATGATCTCTATTCTGTTTTCTGTCTCTATGAGTTTGCCTATTCTAGATGCCTCACATAAGTGGAATCATATAATATGTGTCCTTCCATGTCTGGCTTATTTCACTAGGCATAGTATTTTTGATGTCCATCCATGTTGTAGCATATTTCAAAATGATATTCTTTTTATGGCTGAGTAATATTCCATTGTATGTATGTACCACATTTTGTTTATCCCTTTGTCTGTTGATGGACACTTGAGTTATTTCTACCTTTTGACTCTTGTGAACAATGCTGCTGTGAACACTGGCATGCAGATATCTGTTTGAGTCCCTGCTTTCATTCCTTTTGGAGACATACCTAGGCGTGGAATTGCTGGGTCATGTGATACTTCTATGTTTAAGCTTTTGAGAAACCACCAAACTTTTCCACAGAGGTTGTACCATTTTACATTCCCACCAGCAGTGCACAAGGGTTCCAGTTTCTTTGCCAACACTTGTTATTTCCCTATCCTGGTAGGTGTAAAGTGGTACCTCCTGTGGGTTTGATTTGCGTTTCCCTAGTGACTAGCGATGTTCAGCTCTAAGAGTCCTTTATGCATTCTGAATGTAAGTCCTCTATCAAATACTTGTTTTGCAGGTGTATTTTCCAAGTGCATGGCTTGCCCTTTGAAGAACGAAGGCTTTTTAATAAATTCCAGTTTATCCATATTTTACACTGCTTGTGACCCATTTAAGAACCCTTAGAATTGAAAAAAATACATGTAGATTCTCCCCCATCCAAGAAGTGGAGCTTAATTCTCACCCGCCACCCGCCACCACACATATACACACTTGAAAGTGGGCTACACTTAGGGATTTGCTTCCAAAAATCAGAGTAGTGAGAGAAAAAAACAGTAACTTCACCATGGAGAAACCTGGCAACCACAACTTTATACAGGTGGTAATGGTGAATATCACTAGGGTCATCATCCAGAAATCATGAACCCCGGATGTGATGTGTTGAGGAGCATTTCATCTTTGTGGTATTTTCCCCCAAATCTCATAACCCAAGTCAAATCGTGAAAACCAAACCAAACAAAACAAAAAACACCAGACAAGCACATATTGGGGGACAGTATACAGGATACCTAGCCAGTGCTCATCAAGATTATTGAAGTCATGAAAAGAAACAAGAACAAGGACGATCAGAGAAACTGTCACAGACCAGAGGAGTCTGGGAAGATATGACAACTAACTGTAATGTGGTGCTCTGTATTAAAACCTGGAACAGAAATAGGACATTAATAGAAAAAATGGTGAGACTCAAAGTCTGGAGTTTAGTTATCAGTAGTGTACTAATGCTGGTTTCTTAGTTTTGGCAAATGCAACATGGTAATGCAAGGTGTTAACAGTGGGGGATAACAAGTGTTGATGAGACTGTGGAGAAAAGAGAATGCTGATGCACTGTTGGTGGGAATGCAAACTGGTACAGCCCCTACGGAAAACACTTTGTGGGTTAAGGGGCAGTAGTCCTAATCAAGTCCTGAGGTTCCCCAGAATAAAGACTTCTCTTAATATTTAAAAAAAAAAAAAAGAACCCTTTGCCTAAACCCAGGTCACTGAAATTTGCTTGCATATTTTCTTCTACAAATTTTATAGTTTGGCTCTTATGTGTAGGTCTGTTGTCCATTCTAAGTTTTGTGTATGCTGTGAGTAAGGGTTGGGGTTTATTTTTTGGCATATGGATACCTAATTTTTGGACACCATGTGTTGGCAAGATTATCCTTTCCACATTGGATTTCCGTAGCCACCTTTGTTCATAACCAGCTTCTTATATATCTGGACTCTCCACTCCATTCCCGTTGATCACATCTCTTTCTTTACTGGAGAACCATCCTCCCTTGGTCACTGTAGCCCTAGTGCAGGCCTTGAAATTAGGACATATTAAGTTCTCCAACTTTACTCCTCTTTTTCTAAATTGGTTTTAGCTGTTCTTCTAGAGCCCGTGCATGTCAGCTTCTACAAAGACTGCACTGAGTCTCTAGATGAATTTTGAGAAGATTGACATTTTAACATCTAGTCTTCTGATCCATAAATTTGATTTCTCTCTCTCTTTGTTTAGATCTTTGGCTTCTCTCGGCAGTATTTTGTGGTTTTCAGTGAATAGGTCTTGCACAGTTTTGTTAAATTTATCCCTTAAGTAGTTAGTATTTTTGATGCCATTGTAAGTGGTATTTTTTTTAATTTCCATTTCCAATGTTTCACTGCTGGTATTTAGAAACAATTGGTTTTCATAGGTCAACTTTGTATCCTGTGACACTGCTGAACTCATTAGTCCTACTAGTGTTTTTGTAGAGTCCTTAGGATTTTTAAAAATAGATAACCATGTCAAGTTAACCGTGTTACTTTGACTCCATTCTGCAGTCAAAGAATGGAGACCTAGAAAGACAAGGGACCTGCCTCCCGTCTCACTGTTCATAAACACAGAGCGAGGAGTCTGAAACTTGGGTCTTCTGGGTTCTCCTTCAGGGTCCTCTTCACCGCACCAAGTTGCTTCTCAGGATTTCAGGCCTCAAGAGAAGAAGCTTGTATCAGTTAAGATTAGATCTGAATGGCTTAAACGCAAAAGAAGTTTATTTTCCTCTGACTTTAAAAAGTCTGGAGATTTGCAGCCCAAGGCTGGTATGATGGTTCTGCTCTGTAAATTCCTCAGGAACCTAGGTTTCTTCCCACAAATAGCTTCACCATCCCTAGGCTTTCGATCGCCATCCAGTGATCCAGTATGGTGGCATTTGCATTCTGGGCAGCAAGATTGAAGGAATAAAGAAGAGGGGAAAGGTGCACACCAGTGATTTCTTCAGGTGGGTTCCATGGAGAGCTGCACAACTCCTGTCCTCACTATCTCACTATATCACTGGATAGAACCCAGTTGGACCACCTCAAGCTGCGAGGATGTCTGGGAGATACCATCTTTAGTCTGAGCAGTCATATTCCCGGCGGAAATCCCTGTTACCGTGGAAGAAGAGAACAGCTGCTGGGGAACATATAGCAGTTTCTGCCACAACCTAAAGGTTAGGAATCCAGAAAGGAAACAGTTTGAAAATGAAAGGAGAAAGAAAGGTGGAAGTGTTCAAAGCCTGTTGCATCTTTTACAAATCACCTTAGGATCTGGTGAGCCAGCCCTAGGTAGTTTTATAGCCATTAGGTTGACCTGAAGCCATTTAGTCAGAGGATAAATTTAATCCTCAGAACCCCTTATTGTATGAAATCCTTGTGACTGTATTAGACTGCCTAATCACGGATGACCTTCCTTCATCTAGAGAAGATAAAGCAAAGATGTCTCCTCGTTCATTCAGTTGACAGAATTTGCTGTCTCCTACCCTCACGGAGCTCACAATATGAGGAGAGACGGACTAATGAAATAAGCCCCCTGAATGAATGTGAAATCACAAAGGAGCTCTAAGGGCACCCCCAGGGACTGTGGTCTAGCCCGGGAGATCAGGGAAAGCTTGTCTGAGGATTTGGATTCATCTCTGCAGGAGTGGCTACTTTCATAGCAGAGTCGTGTGTTCTGAGAAGACCATCCTTTGTGCCATCGTGGGTACACCTGCGTATGCTGCTTGGGGCACTGTATGTCTAGGAGCTCATTATTTAAGGATGACGATGCCAAAGTGAGAGTAAGGTGGGGGTTGGGGAGGTGGAGGTACTGTTCAGAGTTTCAGAGTCCTTTGTGGCTTACACCTCAAGAGAAATGGAGAGGGGGGAGGAGTTCAGACGTTCCAGGATGGCAGGTGGAGGAGACCAGGGTCGTAGTCTAGTCAGAGACTTCCCTCGTGGGCCAGGAAGGAGTCCAAGGAGCTCAGTACTAGGAGGAGTTTTCTGAGACCTACAGTCATCTGTATGGAGGAAGGGAGCTTCCTATCCCCTAAGTGCCCAAGTCGATCTCAGGGACCATTTGTGTGCTGTAACAGAGAAAGGATTCCTGGGCCCAGTGGCCCATCAGAGGAGACAGCATCTCAGCTGCCACTCAGCATTCTGGTCCTGTGACTATGAGGCATGGCACAAGGGGGCCCCTAGCAGTTGTGGATGAGGGGAGGGCAGCACCAGAGGAGGGGACAGCCCTCCACCACCTTCTGCTTCTCTCCTTCCCCCTGCCTCGGGGCACCTTTGCAAGCAGTGAGCAGCAAGCCAGCCTGAAGACATCAACCAGTGGGCCACTACCTGCCCGGTGTACTTGGGAATTCGCTCTTCCAGCTTAAGGCAGGTGTGGCTGTTGGGTCCTGTCCTGTCCTCTGGCCAGCCTTAGTTGACTAGTAAGGGCTGCGAGGAGTACAGTGTTGAGAAGGATTCTTGGGGTCTGGGACCCATGGGAAAAGGTATTACAGTAGGCCAGCAGTGCCTGCCTTTGTCCTGGCATGACTGTGAGGAAGAAATGGGATAATACAGGTAAAGATGCTTTGTAAGTTGCAAAGGGCTATCCAAATAATAACTAATAATGGTAGCTATGATTTTTAGTGCTTCCTAAATACCAGACACTGTTGAGAGCGTCACTTCTCACAGTAACCCTGCCGTTAGATACTGTTGAAAGCTCCCATTTTACAACGGAGGAACCACAGTTTGGAAAAACAGTGTCACTTGCCTAAGGTCGCACAGCTAGTAAGCAGTAGAACTGTGTCGCAAGCTTAAGTGCTTCTGACTCCAAAGCAAGTGCTCTTACAGACTTTGTTTTGCTGTCTTCAGAATGTAGGCGATTATGATTGTAGTTATTACTATTAATAGAGCGACTAGTCTATTACTTGGTAGCTCAGCCCTAATTCCCCAACTGACGGGATGTGTTTGCGGCCATTTTTTGGTCCCTGGAAGGCTGGAACTTGCCTTCTGCTCAGCCTACCAGTTTTGCCTGCCTTCCCCTTGACCCAGCCAGACCTGCTCTGCAGAGCGATGTAATGACCCTCAGTTTTGCTCCATTCGCCAAGCCTCTGAGAAGAATGCTTGTTAGACGGCTTCCTCGGGTTGTTTACACGTCAGCTAGACTGAGATTTTCAAGACCCCTTGTGAACAAGGCACAGACATAAGATTCACTTCCACAAGTTGTCCTTTCCTGAGAGCCGAGCAGGCCCCTCGCACCTTTCCAGGCACGGAGACGTGGGATCAGCGGGCCGACGTGTGTGCTCAGAACCATTCGCTGTGATGATTGCACTCATGTGGTGTTTGGCAGTTTGCAGAACACTTTCCTATCGATTTTCTCTCCAAGCCTCAGTTTTGTCATCTACAAAGTGGCTATCATGATAATAATAGTAAAGTCTCATCTTTTGAAAGGATTAGGTTATCATAAACTCACTTAAGGTGAAAATAGCATAAAATCAGAATCACCCTCGACAGTCACCCATGGAATGTAAAGACAAACCACCTCTCAGAAACCCAATTTATGCAGTTTTCCCTCCAGCATTAAAACTGATGACTATTTCTTTGGTTGAAGTCATTGCAGTGCCTTCTGAGGTAATGAAAACAGTTATCTTCCAAGAGTGGGCTCGCTCGGCACCAAAGTGCTCACAGTACCAGAGGCCAGAGAGAATGAGGCCCCTGGGGACACCATCCAAGGTACAGACTCGCTGAGCACAGGGACAGGATAACCGCCAGGCTCCCCAGTTAAGATTTCTCTCTCTTTCTTTTGGACCCTGTGTCACTGAATTCCTGAAGCTCAAATATATATATGATACAGTTCCATTAGGTCTGACTTCCCGACTTTCTGTCTATGAACAGGATTAAAACTTGAGAATAACACGTGATGAAACAAGCACCAGGCTAGGTGAGGGGACATCTAGGCTCAGTCCCCAGGTCAGCCTCCCCACATCTGTGGACCTGAAAGATGAACATATCACCCGTGTTCAAGTTCCTAGGCTGTATTTCTTGACAGCAGACTTGCAGGACCCTTGCGATTCTATTTTGAAAAGACAAAAATGCTTGTGTCCCGCTTCTGCCTTGCTGTCTAAACTGGCCTCATCTCTGCCTGTACCGCTGTGATAGCCCCCCACCCCATGTTCCACCCTTCCTCCTGGCCTTCTAATCGCTTCTCCACTTGGCTACAAGAGAGCTTTCCAAATGCACCCTGATCTTGCCACCTTCTGCAAAATACTTGATTTCCAGGTGCTTCTGGGGAAAGAAAAAGTCCTGATCCTTGCCCACCTCTCATCCCTACCAGGGTTCCCCTCCTTCTCTGTGCAGCACACATGCTGCTCTTCTTCTAGTTCCTCCTGTGCTTCACATTTGCTCAGCCACAGGGCCTTTGCACATCCTCCCTTTCCTCTGTCCACAATGTTCTGTTCTCCTCTCTGCTGAGTTAATCCTGATCATACTCCATCCGTTTCTTCAGGGGAGCCTTTTGTGACTTTGCTGTCTGGATCAGACCCTCCTGAGCTGATGTGATCTGAATGAAAAGGACTCTCTGCACCATGTACCTTTCTTTTTTGCACAGACCACTGTAACTATTTAAATTTCTTTGTGGTTCTGGATTAAAGTCTATATTCCCTGCTGCCACACACACTACTCTAAGCTCTATGAGAGCCGGGTCCTTATCTGTCTTGTTCACCAATGTATTCTTTACAGCTTGCACAGAGACTGGCACGTGCTAGTATCCATTAAACATTTAAGTGGAGAGATGGATGGATGGGTGAGAAACCCAGATGAACATTATCACATTATCAGAGTGGTGTTGTTTGCTTGTTTTTCCTGTGATAAAACCTTTGGAAACTTACTCTGAAGGAAATGATACAAGTTGCAATCATTCTTTTAGAATGAAAGGGAAAAGTTACTGAAGGCTCCATATGCCCTTTAGATAATAGGTATTATGAAATACCTTGGCTCTTTTTCTCTCTGCTGTTTAAGTGTTTTAATGAGCTCTCACACCCTAAGAAGCAAATGACCTTTTCTAAAGCCATCTGCACAAAACAAAAGGGTGAATTGGACCAGTGGGATGGTTCTGCCCTTGGAAGTACTGTCAGCCTTTTTAAACAACGGTTCCTATTTGTGTATGAGCTCGCCCTCTTAGGGAAAGGGGCCCCGTCCAGACTGCAGATTCCAGCATCCTGCTGTTGAGACCACAGAGTTATTGGAGCGAGGAAAATTGATTGTTGGGTGGAACAGCAGGACCTGCCTGACGTGGGCCGGGCCAGCCCACTCCTGTGGTTGCTGGGTTAGAGTGCCCCGTCCATTCATAAATCGTACCCTTTAGGTGTGATTGCTTATACTGCTTGGTCCTGGTTGTCATGAAAGGTCGGTTTTCTCAGAACAGCAGCCTACTAGATGAGTGCTGGGGTTAGGTGAGCTCCCTGCAGTCTGACTTGTGGCGGGGAGTGGTCCTCAGCCAGCAAATTTCCTCTGAATGAAAACAAGATGTTTCTCCCTGCATCTCTCCCAGGAAGAGGGGGATTCTAAAGTTAATTACTGGTGGCTAGGTAGTAACATTTTATTTTATTCTTGGAGCTCTACTCCAGCCTGTTCCTTGCTTAGACACCTCTCATGGCTCCCACCTGCCAAACAGCTCAAACGTAGGACCCTCAGATTCCAGTCCAGACTTCCTGGCCTCCCTGCTCTTTTGCATCCTATTCACCCCATCCAAATCAGGCTCCTTGCCATTATGTAAACAGGTCCTTTACTTGCTAACCTCCATCTCTCCACACCTGCTAGAGCTAGACTCCATCCCCCTCCAGCTAGACTCCATTCCCCAATTGCCACCAGTCAAAATCCTACCCATTCTCCAAAGCAACTCTCAAAGATCTTCTGCAGGAATTGTCCCCTAATGGTCTTAGGTAGAATTTCACCTTTGGCTCTTGTAAATACCTCTAGAATTTACCTGTACAACTGTCAAGGCACTCACGTTACAGTGTTGTGTGGTTTTTTTCTTTCTTCTATCTATGCTGTTTGTTGAGGCCACGAATTATCTTACTTTATTTCCCCCACAGTTCTTTAGGTCTTCAATTCATCAATGAAGTCATCCTCTTTTGTGGGGGGAATGAATAAATAAAAACAGTTCGGGGGGAGGGTATAGCTCAGTGGTAGAGTGCATGCCTAGCATGCATGAGGTCCTGGGTTCAATCCCTAGTACCTCCATTAAATAAATAAATAACCTAATTACCCCCACCAAAAAAAGATTAATTAAAAAAAAAAAAAACAGTTCATCTTATGTCCTTAAAACTCATGAACAAAGTAGATTTTTCCAATTGTCCAAACCCCCTTGCTTCAAGTAACTTTATGCTTTCGGCTAAATTAAGCCCTACCTGGCCCTCTTTGAAGTGTAACCTTGAAGGCAACCTTGAGGGGAATGCTTTGCTGTGTGTCTGTGTGTGTGTATGAAGGTTATTAGAATAATCTACTTAGCAGATAAACAAATGTTTGGAATTATATAGAGTCATCTAAGCCTCAAAGCACAATCATTCCAGCGCTTTTATAGGGTTTTTGGAGAGGAGAGTTAATAGTGGGGGGAACTCTCCTAAAATTGGCAGCAGAATCTAATCCGTTATACGTCCTCAGACCCTGGGTGAAGCAGGTGACTTGCTCAGTTTTCCTTTAAGCATTGCCATTTTCAAAGGGACAGCCCTTTTCCCATTGTTTTGAAGACACTAGCCAGCTGAGTGTCCTCTCTGAGCTGAAGATGCCGCATCTGCAGTGTCGGGATTAGACTACATACTTTAACAGATCTTTCTCCTTGGGCAGAAGACAGTTGGCTCACTTCACCACCTTTCTTCCGTCCCTCCAAAGGATGCCAGGCACGCTAAAAGTGGTTAAACAAAAGATTAAAATTCCATTTGTGTGTGTGTGTGTGTGTGTGTGAGTGTGGCTGTTTGAACACTAATCGATTCTTTCAGTGAAATGTTAAATAAAAGCATGCAGATACCAGAAGCAGTTGTTTAGAGCAGCCAGTCGAAATCCATTTCCAATTTATCGTTTAATGTGATTTCCACATTAATTCTGCCAGCCACCTCCACAAACTCTCCCTCACCTCCCTTGCCCTGTGCTCCTTCCCAACCCTTGTGCTTCCTGTAGCAGAAGGGCATTTGGAAACAGAGGGGAAGGCAAGTAGCAAAAGATGGTTGCTCAGGGAGTCGGGGGATTCAGCTCAAGTGGTAGAGCACATGCCTAGTGTGCGTAAGGTCCTGGGTTCAATCCCTAGTACTTCCATCAAAATAAATAAATAAACCTAATTACCCCCCCCCCAAAACACAATAAATTTTAAAAAGATAGTTGCTGAAGGAAAATAATCACAGCCTTTATAGACAATTCCGGGACCTGTCAAATTAAAGAAACTTAAAATTACCTCTGGATTGAAATCCAAATGTGCCTCTTTGCATAAGATTAAGTGATTGCTGTTGTGTAAGAATCGCTGTCTTCTGAGAAGCATTGTTGCATGTTTTTCTTCTTGCAAAGGGTCTGTGGCATTGTTCCTATTGTAGAATGCCACTATTAACTAAGAACTTTCTTCTTTCCCAAAGGACAGTGAATTTCCACATGGGCATATGACCTCCTGTTAATGAGGAAACTCTCTAAATCCTGTTATCAGCAATAGCCAGTTAAATGGGCTCAGGTGTCAAATACGTTCCCACTGCAGAGCCCAGTTTTATTATTAGATTCCCATCCCTCTCCTTTCCCCCCAAACGTGACCATCACAAACACCAGGTCATAAAGTTTCTCTAAAAATAGCACATTATGACTTGTACTGCTTTACTGAAGAGGGCCTCACTTTGTCCCAGACGCTGAGCTGGATGCGCTATGGAGATGATTCGCTCACTTCATCCTCTCCACGACCTGCGGGTTAGTCAGTTACTTTCCCCTGTTTATCAGTCAAGGAAACTGGGGTCCACCTGCCCACAAAGTAAAACCTAGGTTTTTCCAACTCTGGAATCAGAATGCTCTGAGTCATCAGACTTGACTTCCAGCCCCACTGTTGCATACTCATTCACTCAGTCATTCACCTGATGTTTACCGAGGGCCTCAGGTATCGGCCGAGGAACGCACAGTGATGAATCAAAACAGACATGCCTCTGCCTTCCAGGAGCTCACAGTCTAACCCAGGGAGAGAACACCCAGATCTGGTTTGGTGCTTGGGGCTGGCAAACTATGGGATTTAGGGCAAGTCTGTTCTACTCTGTTAGCCTCAGATTTCATATCTGTAAGTGAGGCAGCTGGATTTTGACAAGTGCTTTTCCACCTTTATTGTGAATCAAAATCACATGGGAAATGTGTTTAAAAATCTATCTTCCTGGCCTCTTGTGCCCAGGTACTTTGATTTAATGATACAGCCCAGGAATTTATATCTCTAATGAGGGTTCCGTGTGCCCAGAACCACCCTATGAGAGTGACTGATCTGGCTGTCAACCCCATTAGTGCCTACACGGGATCTGTGTTGTCACGTCTGTACCCCCAGTGCCTAGCACAGTGCCTGGCACAGAGGAGGTCTTGATAAACATTGGGGATAGTTTGAATGATCTATCTGTGGGGTTTCCATGGATGAACCTCAGAGATTCCTGACCACAATTTCTGTATAGGATTCTAAAGGCCCTTTGGGCTCTGAACGCTCTGTGATTTTAGGATTGAAACCAATTCTTTCTCTTACCCAAAGCTCAGACCTATTATTAGAAATTTTTTTAACCTTTGTAGTAAAACTTGAGTCCTATATCAAAGTGATTTGATGAGATGATGTCAATTTACAGTATATTCGTAAAATCCCAAGGGAATTGGTACTCACATTCTCTGTAGAAATTCTGAGAGTGCTCCTGATGTGCAGTTTGTGAGTTTCTCGGTTTATCTGACAGTACCTTTTGGGCAGGTAGTGCTGTCTCCATCTTCCAGGTAGGAAAATCGGGATGCCAGTGACTCTTGTAGCTTGTCCAAGGTCACACTGCAAGGACTCTCTCCACTCAAAATCAGCCTGGAAGTCAAAGAACATGGCTTTCATCCTCTGGCCTGCTTATGTGGCCTGGGTTGGGTAGCTTGGCCTCTTCGAACCTCAGTTTCCCCATCTATAAGATGGGAGAGGGGTGGGCTAATTGTTTCTGAGCAGCTGCTTAGGTGGGATATTTGCGGACCCCCTACTAACTACATGCTCAGGCATGCAAAAGGCCTGTGTCAGCAGGTTCCAAAGTCCTCTTCATCTAGGAAAGAGGTAAGGACTAATGAGACCACATAAAACAGGCCATGTCTGAAATGACTCCAGAGGGACATACATCACTAAGGCAAAGGCAGCGAGGTGGTAGATGCCATCAGAAAAAATATTCCTAAAACTTTGGAACCTTGGTTCTCTACTCTGTCAGTTCTGAGAACGAGATTCAAGGGAGTTCACTTCTCTGCAGTCACAACTGTGGGATTCAATCCTGTGCCCCATTCTCAGCAGCGCAGGAAGAATTTCATGAGCATATGGAGAAAACAGTGTCCCTCCTGGAATCTTAGACTCTTGAAATGTCCTTTTAAAGATCGCCTAACCCTTGCCACTCCAAATGTCCTTTGGGTATCAGTGGCATCATGTGGGAGCTTGTTAGAAAAGCAGATTCTCAGGCTCCAGACTTCCTATATCAGAATCTGTGCTTAACAAGCTCCTCACATGTTTGTACTCCGCATGATGATCTGAGAAGCGCTGGCCCTAACCTAGCACTTGACTCCCCTCCTTCACATTCTGAAGAACTGGCGAGCATCCTCTTCCTGGTTTCCTCTAATGCTTTCTTCCAAGTGGCTCTGTTTCATCCTAACACCAATCCAACTTTTGGAATTTCTTCTCTATCTAAGCTAACCTCTCAGTCATTCAGTAACTTCTGCCCTTGGTACTCACTCTAGCCTCGGCACCTCACAGAACAAGATAAATCCTCCTGTGTACCCCATGGTCTCTCATCTCCTAGCCCTTGTACAACACAGTTTCTAATCTTCTTCATCCGGAATACATACCTGTATGCACATTGCAGGCTCACTGGGGCCAGGCAAGTAACACAAATGAGAGATGAGAGCCAGGTGAAAGGCACTAAGGAATGGTGGGGACTGTGACAAACTGGAGGGCCATGTGCTGTCTAGCAGGCCAGCTGCTGTTGCTGGCCCAGCTCAGTCGGAGCATTGACATGTCTTCTGAGTTTTCAAGAGAAGCCAAAAATCTTGATTAAAACAAACAAACAAAAAACTTAATTTTTTCATGCTAGCAATTAAAAAAAAACTCTCAAAAGCCACAATATTAAAAAAAAAATCTGAGATATTGTGTTTACTGTGATCACATCTAAAGTTTATGTGACCTTTAATGAGCAATATCTGCTCATCTTGAGTACAAGAGCCCAGATGTGGCCTCACCAGCACACAGCAGGCAGGATTTTGACCTCCATCATTCTAGACTAGTAATTCTCAAACTGGAGTGTGCATCAGAGCATCTCAGAGGACTTAAAACTCAAATCCCGAACCCCACCCCTGGAGTTTCCACTGCTGCTTCTTGGGTGGGGCCCAGGAATCAGCATTGCCAACAAGTTCCCAGCTAGGCTGGGTGGTGCTCATTCACATTTTGGACACCACTTTAGATTGGTGCCTTCCATTAAGGTGGCCTCAGTTTGCAGAACCTCTTTAGTTCCACCAGTGACCTAAAGTCGTCAAAGAAGTTCCCAGTCTTTAGTTAGCAGAAGAGGGAAAAGGAATTGGGAAGGAGGGCTGGAGGAAAGATGGCTAAACAGCTCCTAATCGATCAGTTGTGACATTTAGAGGTATCGTATTTACCTTGGGCAGATCCCTGACCCATTGCAAGACTGAGTTTTCCTGTCCATGAAATGGGGAAGTGGCCTCAGCTCAGCCTCTAAGTATATGTGTTCACTTGTTTGGAGGTTTGATTGTCAGCTTGTTTTTAGCAGAGGTCCTTTTTAAAATGAAATCCCACATGGAATCCCTGTATACAAAACAGATGCATTGCTGGGTGGATTGAAGGGGAGGTCAAACTCTTAGAACCTCCAGCTTCCCACAGCAGCACTGAGGGGTCTCCTGCAGCAATGTAGCTCAACACAGCTGCAACCTGCTGACGGAACTTCCAGCTTAGCTCCTGTGATTTCTCAGACCCCGAGAGCTGTTTACAGGCACGTGGCCTTTGTTTTTGCAGTTTTCCTTCCCTCTCCAACCACGACATTCCAGCATGCCCACTTTCAGAATTTTCTTCTTGCAACTCAGAGAGGTCTGTAGGAGAGGAAACACCAAGGATTGTGGTTGTCATCAGAGCTGTTGTAAGGATATTGAGCCGTCGTGGAAAATCTGCTAATGCAGGGATCAGCCGGAGCCTTAATAAACAGGCGTGGGGTTGATTTTATTCCAGTGGCTTCTTGTTAGTACTAATGGTCCAGCCTGCCACGTGTGCAGGGCCTCAGGAGTTAATTATATAGGAAATAGGACTAGTGGGTGCTGCCTGCCACAGTGGCAAGAGCAGGTCTGCGGGGTTTTTAATGGGCAAGGTGATGTAGGAAGCTTTGTGCATTTAGGTGAACACAGAAAATAATTAAACAGCTGTGTGGAGCAGTGTTACCTTGGGAAGTCTTCCTTAGCCCTGGGGCGAAGCCTTCAGACTTGATTCTTGGCATGGGAAAGCATCTGGCACCTTCTGATGACCCCAGACACTGGAATGCAGCCTCCTTTAATTAGGGAAACTGCTTCCTAATGGGCCCACCAGGATGGGCTCACGTCCCGGAACACATAATAAATGCCTTCAGTGCCCAGCCCCCCAGGGACTGCTCTCCTGTTGCTGCCGTATATTCCTGTTTTCTTTCAGCCGTCCGAGTGATTGATTGTTTAGACCTTCCACACACATTTGCCAACTCTTCCCTTCCTCTTTGGGACTGCAGAGATGACCTAGACCTGACTTCTCCTCCTTGCTCTGTGCACCTTGGGCCCAGCCCTGCTACGCTCCACCCACACCTGAAAGTCTATGCCCCAGCCGTGTGCTCGGCCTGCCTCTCATTTCGGCTTGTCTGAAGTCCAGTCCAAAGGCCCTCATGTCCATAAAACCTTCCCCAGTTCTCCCTGGTGGAAACAAAGTCCTGTGGCACTTCCTCCAGTGCTCTCACCCAGGGGTCACTTCCTCTGCCCTGTCCAGTACAGAGCCACTAGTCACCTGGGGCTGTCGAGCCCTTGGAATGGAGCTGAATTGAGATGAACCCAAGTGTAAAATATACACTGGATTTTGAAGACTTAGCACAAAAAGAAAAATACCTCAAGTCTTTTCCACTGCATGTTGAAATGATAGTATTTCAATGGAGTATATGGAGCTAAATGAAATATATTACCAAAACTCAATTCACCTCTTCTTAAAAAAATTTTTTTTAATGTGAATACGAGAAGTTGTAAATCTCCATATGCAACTCACATTTGTGGCTCGTGTTATGTTTTCTGCTGGACAGCGTCACACCTGTCGCTTTCTCTTTTCCATGAAAGGAACGTCTGGCCATCTGTTTTCTCTCCCGCTGGTTTGTGAGTTCCAGGAGGGTGGACACTGCATGCCCATCATCTTTCTGACCCTCGCACACCTGGCTGGCACAGTGCGGGACTAACGAAGCTCCACTGAGGGAATTAATAAAGGAACAAATGATGGCAGATGTTAAATCAATACCAAAAGCTTCCTGAGGCGGTGTAATTTCTGGGTCTCTGTTAGGCAAAACTTATTTCCTCTTTTCTTCTTTTTCACAGTTTTTGCCTTTTTTTTTTTAAGGGCTCACACAATCTGCCAAAGAAGACCTTTTTCTTGGGAGATGGGCAGAAGCTGAAGGACTGGCATGACAAAGAAGCCATCAGAAGGGATGCCCAGCGCGTAGGTATGCAAAGCACGGTCCTGTGAAGAGTGTTTGCATGTGTGTATGTGTGTCTGTGTGTTTAGTGGGCACGTCTGGGCCTCCTGTTGACTGTGTCTCCTTTGCCATCATCCCTTCCCCTGGTTCCCAGGATCCCCCTCATCACCTGTTAGCTGACCCCTTCCTCCACTCACATCCCCAGATCCACTGCCTTCCGGAATTTGCCCTGCTACCTTTATGGTGATAGAAAATGTCTCCCTCCTAAAAGATACTTTACCCCTAAAATAAGGAGTAGTAATAATAAGAGCCAACATTTATTGAATGACTGCGATGAACAAGGCCCATGGTCCACACTTTGTGCATTTTCTTTGCTCATCCTCCTTTGTAGCTTATTTGACAAGAAGGGACCTGGAGCTCAGAGAGGTGGGGTAATTCGCCTACAACCATGCAGAGAGAGAGAGAGGCAGGCTTGGGATTTGAACCTAGGTCTGGAGACCTGAATTTATCCCTACCCAGCTCTGCAGCCACAAGGTTGAATGGATTTAGTAGGCTTAAGCTGAAGGTTTCTTCAACTAATTAGCCTTTGGGACAGTTCCTGTTACACTGGGGAGTGGGTAAGAGTTGGTGGGGTGGTACAGAAATTATGGAGAGTCACTCCAGACAGCCTGGCTAGGAATCAGGGGAGCAGCTCTGACACCGCTTCCCCACCATGTGACCATCAGATAAATTCCATCCTCTTGCAGCCTCAGTTTCCCCATCTGTCAGCAGGGCTTCTGCTTTACTTTGACAACTTGAGGGCGTTGTTGTGAAGGTGACAAGTAAAGTGTAGCTGTAGCATACTGGAAACACCATGGAAATGGGAGGGATTGGTATTTTATTGAGTTTTATCTCAATTAAAATTACCCACCACTATTGATTTTTTGAAAAAAAAAGTTACCCTGTGACAAAACTGGATTATAATAAGGCTCTAAATAGAGCTGATATAATAACCAATGATCAGGGAAATCTAAAGATGTGACATGCATTTTTCTGTATGCCAGCAATTTAAAACGAAGGGGTGGGAGATGCTGCTTGAATTAAGAAAGGAAACATTTGAAAAGGGCTGATTTTCCAGGTAGTTATACCACAATTATTAGAATTCTGGGCTAACTAGCAAGAAAAAGTACGCAGTGGGGACCTTACTAAGAATAACAATAACCAAGCCAAGATATGGAAGCAACCTAAGTGTCCACTGATGGATGAATGGATAAAGACATGGTATGTATATACAATGGAATACTACTCATTAAAAAAACTTGCTATTTGTGATAAGATGGATAAACACTGAGGGCATTATGCTAAGTGAAATAAGTCGGGCAGAGAAAGACAAATACAGTACAGTTTCACTCATATGTGGAATCTAAAGAAAACAAAACAAAACAAAACAAATGAACAAACGAAACAGAACAGAAATAGAGTCAAAGATACAGAGAACTAGCTAGTGGTTGCCAGAAGGGAAAAGGATGGGAAGATGAATGAAATAGGTGAAGAGGATTAAAAGGTACAAACTTCCAGCTGTAAAATAAGTGTTGTGGGGATGTGATGTACACATGGGGAATATAGTCAATAATAGCTTTATATGGTGATGAATGGTAACTAGACGTATTGTGGTGATTATTTCATAATGTATAAAAATATCAAACCATTATGTTGTACACCTGAAGCTAATATAATATTGTATGCCAAGTATAACTTAATAATAAAAGTGTTTTTAAACATGAAAAAAAAAATAAGAATAACAATAACCAGGATGTGTTGAGCACTAACTGTGTGCCCAGCATCATGCCTGGTGTTCCCTCCTTAATCATCACACTGAAGCTTCTCATTCCAATGAATACAAAGGGCAAAACCCAAGACGCAGGGAGGATAAAGGTACGCCCAATACGACACTGCTGGGAGCAACAGGGCGGGGCTTTGCACTCCACTCACCTAGCTCCGGGCCTGAACTCTGAATCACTCCCCAGTGCTGCCTTCTTGAAGTGCCCCTCGTGGCCCAAGCAGATGCTTCTGCTCTTCTTTTTCTGCTTGCTGCATTTGTATCCCTTGCTAAGCCTGGGCTGGGCACTAGCCAGTAGTGTCTTATCACGGAGCAATGCAAGTTAGAGGCGGCGGAGTCCTCTCCCTGTCTGGCTGTGTGGGAGTAGACACAGCCCCGGGCTCTGCCTCTCAGCTTGCCCCTTCCCATCAAGCTGATGTGGTCAATATTTACTTTGCAAAGTCAACGGGGTGTTGCTCAGGCCACAAGCTCTAGAAGATGAGGTGGTTTTTAATCAGCTGATTTTATTACCATTTCTTCCAGACCCTCGCCAATGGCTGATGCGTGAGCTGTTATTGCAGGATTGGTGTGGCCATCCCCCTCACCATCTGCACCCTGGGAACCCAGAGGATAATTTCCTGCAGCTTCAGGGACTCTTTCCCCAGAGGGATTGTGCAGAGAGAGGAAAGCTAGCCCTGGATCCACCCAGACCCATAATTCAAAGCAACACTTTTCAGACAACCCAGGCCTAAGCAAAGCAGATCTTAATTTGTTTGCTGGCTGAAAAAAATCAAAGCATCTTTATCATTTGTGGCCATTTTGATTGACTTGTAAAGTTTGCCCTTGCCTCAAAGAGTCACCATAATATTTCCTCACATCCTTAAGAAGGTTTATCATTTACAAAAAGCTTTTATGTACACATTCTCTCATTTGACTTTCTCAGCATGGTGTGGGTACCAGATGGGAGCAAGCTGCGGTTCAGAGAGGTAGTGTTACTGGCTCAAGGTTGATCAGCTCAAATGCAAGAGACCTGCCTTCTTGTCCAGGTGATCAGACTTGAGGCTCAGGCATGGTTGGGGCTCTTGGCAGACTCGGGGAAGGGTGGCCTTTGGAACCCAGAGACCTAGTTTTTATTACTTTCCTGGGTCCCAGTTTATCTGTCTGTGGTATGAGGACTCGCATGTCCACCTGACAGCGTGTGTGGAGATGACGTGAGACCAGGGCTGAATCGCATGACACGGCCACGGCTAAGTCCATGCTCCTTCCCCTCCTCTCTTTGCACTTTTCCCTGCAAAACCTGGAGGAACACTCTGTATCAAGTGTGAAGTTTTATCTCCATGGTTTAACCATATTTTTCATCTTCCCTTCCCCACTCCATCAACACTGACTTTGCTCTTTGCTCCTAGGAAATGGAGAACAAGGGAAGCCCTACCCCATGACTGATGCTGAGAGAGTGGATCAGGCATACAGAGAAAATGGATTTAACATTTACGTCAGCGATAAAATCTCCCTGAATCGCTCGCTGCCTGATATTCGGCACCCAAAGTGAGTGTAACATCTCTGATCTTCTGGGATCTAAGGACTTTGCCCTTAGCTCTTGTTGAGAATTAATTAAAGAAACGGGTACATAAAGCGCTGCTGGAGGGGAGTCCCTCCTGTCACCCAGGGCCTTTGTGCAAAGCTTTGTGTGATCAGGTTCTCCTAGAATTCAGAGCTGGTGTGGCAGAGAGAATATCATTTTCCCAGAAGAGCTGGTCTCCTACTTTCCAAGCAGTGGGAACCGTGACCTGTGTATTTCTGCTTTTTGCTCTGGCCCACAGAGGAGTCCAGACCTCACTTGGCAAGACAGTTGCAGTAATGGTTTCAGCCATGCCTCCCCCTCAACCTCTCCACCTTCTGTGTGTGACATTTTTCTTTTTATTATTAATTTTTATTTTAGCTCTCCTGTGTACCTATATATCTATGCCTTTCTTATAAGCTAGCTCAAATCATTTTGAGAAAGGATACATCACAGTGATTATAAAGATAACAGTGGCACCCGACTTTTGTGACAAGTGGCATGTGCCAAGCTCTTCGTTTGCATCATCTCAGGTTCCTGTGAGGTAGGTTTGAGGATGATGCCCATTTTTACAGATAAGGAAACTGAGGCGTAAAGAAGCGTTAAAACTCAAGTAAGGCCACACAGCAGCTAAGAAGCTGAGCCAGTTACTGGGCTCCAGCTCAACCAAAATCTATACACTGGATCTTAAGCCATCCTGCCTCCCATTTTCAATAGAGATATGGTGGTGGTCACGGGGTTTTCTAGTAGAGTGGTATGTCTGAAAGTTGATGTGCATTAGAGTCATTTGGAGGGCTGTTAGTTAGAAAATGGGTTATTGAACCTCACCCCCGTAATTTCTGATTTTATAGATCTAGGTTGAGGCCCAAGAACTCGCATTATAAGTAAGTTCCCACGTGATTGCTCCTGGGGCTTATCTTGGGTCCACACTTTGGAAACCACTGCAAGCAAAAGATTTCCAAGTTGCATCTACATGAAGGCCGTACTGAGTAGCACTGGAGCATAAAGTGGTGTGCTCAGGGACTAGAAAGTAGCGCCTAGGAAAAGATGATAACAGCCCACACTTAATAAGTGCTTACTGTATGCCAGGCATTGTTCTAAGCCAGTGGTTCCCAAAGTGTGGTTCCCAGATCGGCAGCAGCAGCATTACCTAAGAGCTTGTTAGACATGCTGTTGCGGAAAAATGTGTTACAGCTTGGTGTTACAGCTCAGTTGTGACAGCAACCTGGATCCAGACGAGAGACCAAGCAGCACTCGGAGAGTTGGAGAACTCAGGTTTGGGCCCAGCGAGCCCAAAGGACTTAACACACGTTAAGCTCTGGACCCCATCTGTTGTAGGTTTACACAGGCCTTTTATAGGCTGCCAGTTTTTGCAACATCGTATGCAAATAAAGTACAACAGAAGTTGACTAACCAGGAATAAGCTTTGTAGAAATAGACCAATCAGGAGTGAGCTCCATGCAAATGAAGTACTACAAATGGACCAATCAGAAGTTAGGGAAGTGGACCAATCAGAAGTGAGAGTAATAACCAATCAGGAGTGAGAGTAGTAACCAATCAGGAGTGAAGGAAATAACCAATCAGAAGTGAACTCAGGGAACCAATAGAATTCTAGGTGTAAGATAGCCGCTTTAGAAGCATAAAGTGAGATAGAGCCTCTGGACCAGGGAACCCGACGGTACTAAGAAAGCAGCGGTCCTGCCTAGGGGTCCTGCCGGTCTTTTTATGGGGCTTCCCGCCTCAGGGCAGATTCCTAGATCCCCGTCCAAGGCTACTGAATCAATAGCTCCCGGGAGGGGTCCTGCAGTCAGTGACTTAACAAGCCCCCCAGGTGATTCTGATGCAAAGGTTAAGTTTCAGAACCAATGTTCTGGGTACTTTACGTGTGTTAACTCGGCCAAACCTTCCCAAAACCCTATGAGGTAGGTCCTTTTATTATCACCGTTTTCCAGATCAGGAGTTGAGGCACAAAAAAGGTAAAATAATTTCCATTAGATGACACAACTGGTAAAAGGTGGCGCCAGAATATTGAACGCAGGGCGTCTGACCTAGAATCTGTAAGTCACAAGGTCTTTTCGTCCAAAGAACTCAGTTGGTAGAATGTAATAATAAAGAGCCTTGGTAACATGTTTGGCTGCTTGCAAAATGCCTTCTGTCTCCTTTCATCTTTCGGTTCCTGCAACAATACTTATCCTCTTCAATTTGTATGTGAGGAAGCCACACAGCTAGGAATCCCTACTCAAAAGATGTGCTGCTTGCCCAGGACTTGGCCCTGTTTATAAGGATTTCTTGCAGTGATGGGAGGGAGCAAGGAGCCTTGCAGGGCTAGCCCGGGGTCCGGGAGGGGCAGTGGGGGATTGCAATCTGTTTCATAGCCTTCACTGTCAAGCCTGAGGTTTTCTCATCTAAGTCTCAGAATGTAGTTCATATATTACTGATGTTGCCAGATTCAGAACTGTGACCTGACTCTGAGGGTGAGAAACTCAATTTATATGTTTAGCCCCTGTAGAGTTCAGAATTCTGCACTAATTTCATCTTTCTAAGTCTAGGAAAGAAGTTCATCTGGGGGCATTATACTGTAACTCAGCTGCTATGCTGTGGTTCTGTGGGCTCTCAACTCTGGCTGTACCTGGTGTGGTTTTAAAAATAAATACAAAGCCTGGGCTCCCACCCCTGACCTCTGGGTCTGAATCTCTGGAGGTATCACCTGGGTCTCAGGATTTTCCAAAACCTGAGAAAGCGATTCTCACATATAACCAGGGTTGAGAACTGCTGGTGTGAAATAAGGAATATTTTTACAATGAGAGAAGTTTTCATCCATTCATTCATCTGTTCATTCAGTAAATGTGTATTAATTGTCTGAGTGCCCAGCCCTGTGCATAACACCAGGATCACAGTGATAAATGAGCTATTACTGTCGCCTTGGGCGAGAGGCGGGGGCTAATGGCAGAAGCAGGTCATTGCACCACAGGTGAGAAGTAGTGACAGGATTAGGCACAGGGTGCTTTGGAACCCCAGGGGATACCCCCACCCTGCACCAGCCCATGTGGGAAGACATTGCAAGTGGTGAACTAGGCAAGACTTTGCACTTTCTTTGGCTTACCAGTTAAGGGGTGAGTCTCCCAGCTATTAGAAGTGGAGCCAGGATGGGGACTGGCCCCTTTGTCTCCCACTGCAGTGCTCTCTCCTGACAGCCCAGAAAAAGATCTTTTTTTTATTTTTGGATGTTAGTTCTATTTTTAACTTTCTGAAGGTATCCTCAATATTGTTTTCCATAGTAGCTGAACCAACTTACATTCCCATCAACAGCATGCAAGCGTTCTGAAAGGTCTTCTTAATCAAGGAGTCCTAGGGCCCACAGATAGGTCTGTGACTAGAATTCAGGAGGGTCTGTAAACCTGGATGAAAAGAACATTGCATTTTCTCTTTTCATTAACCTCTAACAGAAATCTGGTGTTCCCTTCAGTTATGAAGGTAGGCAGTGAAGCACCTGTGATGTTGTCTCCAGAAGGAATCATTCACTTTCTCATCACTTTGCAGATACCCTGAAATGTCACCGGTACTCATCACTACTTCGGGATGAAAGTAGTTTTTAGAACTACCACTTGATCTTGTCGTTTAATGTGTTAATAAAGAAGCACATGAATGGCTATATTTCACATTTTTTATCCTTTTGGTGACTGTATTTCAGTCTAATTGGTTTCCTTTACAATCTTATATATTTTCTTTTCTTCACTGTAAACATTGCTCTGAGAAGTGACCAAAGACTTCATCAGCCTGGCATAGAGGTTCAGGGTCTTGGTTTAAAGGGAGGAAGCCCTATTCAAGGTGGATGTGAACTGAGCCCAAGGCTCCTCTATTACCAGCCCGCCCACCCAGCCAGTGTCTAAGTTATGGTGAAAGACATTGCTAAACCCAGCACTCCTAACAACCCCCTTTTAAAAATCCCATTGTGGAGCTGACTTTTCATAAATAAGTTGACAGATGTCTTGAAGAGCTTTTCTTTTTTAATAGGGGAAGTGGGGGTAGGGAGATCTTGCCTGCAGTTTGACAGCAGAAATGTGTGAGGAAATTAGAGCAGTCAGGCCGCTCACTCCCTCCGCTTTCTTGTAGCTTAAACAACTTCTCCAGCAGGAGCTGAGGTTGACGTTTGCCTTACACTCCTTCAGACTGAATTTTGGCAACGGCATGTCAAGAACAGCACTGAGGGGCTGTTTGTGCCCGCTGCATTTGCTCCCACCAGAAGCTGCAGCTGGGATCGTGCAGCAACAGAGAATGGAAATTAGGTGGTCCTGCCCTACTCCCTGGGCTTGTGTGTGGGAGGCAGCCAGCTGGCTCTGAGCGGCCTGCCCTCTGCACCTCCTGCCAAGGGAGCAGGAACAGAGGATGGCTGGTCGGCTGGCCCACTTTTCTTCTCTGCCCCCCCGGTGGCGGGGGGCGGGGGGCCCTGCTGGGCTGCTTGTGCCCTCCAGGGCACAGAGCTGATGGCAGTGGAGCCCCAACTACTGGACGTGGCCCTAGTCGGAAGGGTCCTGGCCAGACCCCTCTGTTGGGTGATGAGCTTCTTCCAGGCAAAGATTGTCCATGGTGGAGCTGAAAGTGGTCTATAACCCTGACCTGCTTCCTGCAGTCCACGAGTAGAGCTTCCAGTAATGAATGAACCTGAATGGACTCTGTTGCAATTAAAGGCCCAAGTCCACCAAATTCCTGGTTCCATGCTCCCTTTTGCTTTTTTTCCTTTTTGTTAAATTAACATGGTTAGTTTATGAAATGTGCACAATTTTCTCAAAAGAATTTGTAAGCTCAAATTATTATAATTGTCCAGTACTCTATTGAGTGCCTTTATATCTCCAACAGGTTACAAAGGCAGCAAGGGAGGCAGTTAGAGCCTGTTACCTTTGACAAACATTTATTAAATATACACTCTGAAAAAAATGATAACTTGCCAGCACAGGAAGTTAAAGTCAACCACATTTGTAGTAGTAGTAGTAATAGTGGTAGTAGTAAGAATAGTAGTGCCCCAATATGAATGTACACATTGACATAAAAAATTCCATTTAGGAGCCAAGATATGATAAGGACCAGATTGACCTGCCTGCCTGAAACAACCAAAAGAAAACAAAAAGCAAAATAAATGAAATTAAAACAGCGGGCATTGGCAATGAAGGACAGTAATCCCTAAGAGATAGGAGACAAATGAATGAGCCCTACAAGTGCCCCCAGGTTATTCCTCAAAAGAGTTTCCAAGCTGTGGTGCATGGAGGCCCCCCCGTAGAGCCCCGAGGACCTCCTGAGTTAAAGAGGTGGAGCTGAGAGTCCAGGGAGACCGAAGAGGCTAGGGTTCAGAGGGCAAGGTACTGGGGAGGAAAGACTTGCACAGAGATTGAGCCACAGAGATCTACAGAGGGTCCTCTTGAATACTGAGCAGATTACTGGTGAGTGTGAGGAGAGCTGGGAAAGGGGTCACCTGAAGGGATTAGCGAGAAGGGCACCTAGCTCTCACACAGGGCTGAGAGTTGTGCCTCTTGCCACCACTCCAGCTGGAAGAATCTTGTAATTTGTAACTCATGGAGAATTGGGTGGTACACTTGGAAGAGTTTTGCTTTAGTGGGGACTAATTAGCCCTAGGCTCAGCAGTGCTCTGGACGAGTCTAAAAAAGCATAAATTATGACCCAAAAGAATCTACTGTTTCCAAGTAACTTAACTGCATCCCAGGACAAAGCTCGAGAATATTTATAAAAAAAAATTTCAGCACCAACCAAGGTAAAATCTGATCAAAGATTATCAGACATGCAAATAAACACAGAAAGATGGCCCATAATGAGGAAAATAAAGAAAACCAACCCAAAGTGGACACAGATTTTAGAGTAAGCAGAGGACACTAAAATAGTTATTCTAACTATATTCTGTGCATTTAAAAAGTTAGAAAGATATAAAAAGGCCCATATTCTAGAAATGAAACCAGCAATGTCTGAGATGAAAAATACATATATGAAATCAATGGCAGAATAGGCGTTGCAGAAAAAAAAGTTAGTGAACCTGAAGAAAAGAAGTTACTTAGACTAAAAAAGGGAGAAAAAGCATTTTTTAAATGATGAGAGCATTAATAAATGTTAATAACATTAAACAGTTGAATATTCACATAATTGGAGTCCATGAAGGAGGGGAGGGAAGTAATAGCCAAAAGTTTTCCAAACTGAATGACAGCTATAGAATCACAGATCTAAGAAGCTCAGTGAAACCCAGTCTCAAGAAACATGAATGAAACAACACCAAGACACATCATCATAAAATTACTAAAAACCAGCAGTAAAGAAGAAAAAACTTTAAACAGCCATAGAAATAAAACATCTTATAGACAAGACAAAAGATGAAGATGGCAGAATTTTCGTTGGAAATAACGCAAGCAAAAGCACAGCATAGCAACGTTTTTAAAGTTCTGAAAGTAAAATCTCTAGCAAGCTGAAATTCTATACCGAATGAAAATAGCTTATAAAAATAAAGGCAAAACACTTTTCAGACACACACAAAACAAAGCTGAAAAAATTCATCACAGCAGTCATGTACTACGTGAAACTACAAGAATGAAGATTGCTGGAAATAGTACCTATGTGGATAAATATATATTACTTTTTCTTACTGTTTAAATCTTTTAAAAAGATATCTGACTGTGTAACCAAAAATAATAACACATTATTGTGTTTAAAGTGCAGGTTAAAAAATAAAATGGATCCCACCATAAAGGTTAGAGGGGAGAGAAGCTAATATGCTATTGTAAGGTTCTCCATACTACTTATGAGATGGTGTAACATCATTTGAAAGTAGACTTTTTTTTTTCACTTTTATTGTAGGGGGGGTCATTAGGTTTATTTATTTTTTCATTTTTAATGGAGATACTAGGGATTGAACCCAGGACCTAACACATGCTAAGCAGACACTCTACCACTGAGCTATATACCCTCCTCCCCCAAAAGTAGACTTTTTTAAAGTGTATATAATAAACACTAAAATAACAAAACAAAAAGTTGTAGTTAGTAAGCCAACAAAGGAGATAAAATGGAATCATGAAAAATATTCAGTTAATCCAAAAGAAGGCAGAAAAAAGAGAAATTTAAATTTAAAAAGATTCGAGAGAAAAAGGACAAAGATCAGAAAGGAAAAATTGAAAGCAAGTACTAAGATAATGGACTATAACCTAACAGTATCAATAATCACATTAAATAATCGCACTAATTATTTCAATGAAAAAGCAGACTGTCAGATTAGACAAGAAAGTAAGATCCAACTACATACTACCTCTGCCCAGAAACACTGTAAGATAAAGATACAAATAAATCAAAATTGAAAGGATAGAAGAGATCTATTATGCTAATACTAGTCAAAAGAAAGCTGAGGTGGGTATATATTAATATCAGTCAAAATAAATTTCAGAGCAAGGACTATTACAAGGGATAAAGAAGGTTATTTCATAGTAATAAAGGGATCATTCATCAAGAGGACATAGCAATCCTAAATGTTTAAGCACCTAATAAGAGCATCTCAAAATACATGAAGCAAAAAGTCATAGAACTGAAAGGAGAAATAGACATAGCCACAGTTATGAAATTTGAACACTTCTCTCTCAATAATAACAAGTAGACAGAAAATCAGCAAGGATATAGTAGACTTGAACAGCATTGTCAACCAGTGTGACCTAATTGACATTTATGGAACAGTTCGCTGAATAACAGCAGAATATACAGTCCTTTCTAGTCCGTACAGAACATTTACCAAAATAAACCATATTCTGGGCCAGAAAACAAATCTCCATAAATTTAAAAAGATTCAAGTGATACAAATTATGTTCTCTGACCATAGTGAAATTTGGAAACCAAACACAAAACAGTCTCTTAAAATTTCCAAATGTTTGGAAACTATGTAACTCACTTAGGAATAACAGATGAGTAAAAGAAGAAATCAAAAGGAAAATTAGAAAGTATTTTGAACTGAAAAATAATGGAAACAATATATCAGAATTTATGGGATGTCACTAAAGCAGTATGTAAGGGGAAATGTTTAACATTAAATGCCTATATTGGAGAAGAATGGTCTCAAATTAATGACGTCAGCTTCTACTTTAAGAAACTAGAAAAAGAAGAGTAAGTTAACCCAAAATAAACAGAAGAAAGGAAATTTTTTAAAAGATGAAAGCAAAGATCAATGAAATAGAGAATGGAAAACCAATCGAGAAAAATCAATAGACCCAAAAGCTGGCTCTTTGAGATGGTCAATTAAATTGACATCTAACCAGGCTGATAAATGGAAAAAAAGAGAGAAGACACAAGTTACCAAAATCAAGAATGGGAGAGGTGACATAGCCACAGATTCTATAACTGTTAGGAGAATACTGAAGTGATACTTTGAACAGCATTATGCCTATAAATTCAACAACATAGATGAAATGACAAATTCCTTGAAAGACACAAACTACCACAGCTTGCTCAAGAAGAAATGATTCATTGAAATAGCCCTGTATCTGGTAAAGAAATTGAAATTGTATTAAGAACTTTCCCCCAAAGAAAACTCCAGGCCCAAATAGGTTCCTCAGTGAATTCTACAAAAAAATTAAGAAATAAGACAAATTTTATGCAACTCTTCCAAAAAATTAAAGAGGATGGAGTACTTTCCAACTCATTGTGAAGCCAGTATTACACTGATACCAAAACCAGACAAAGATATTACAAGGAAAGAATATTACAACCTATGAACAGGTTGGACAGGCTATTATTTCATCATCGTCATCTTTCAGTTTTTTTTTTTTCAGATAAGCAAAATAGAATCATCAAAGGGTAAAAAGTGACCTATGGCCAAAGTCACACAGGTATGTCCTGGGCAGAGTTGTGAAGAGTTCCGTTAGACCAGATGACTTCCCAGGTGAATTCTACCAAACACACAAAGAAAATTTAATACTTATCTTTCTCAAACTATTCCAAAAAATTATAGAGGACTGAACACTTCCTCACTCATTTTATGAGGCAAACATCATCCTAATACTAAAACCAGACAAAGACAACACAAAAAAAAAAAAAAAGAAGATTACAGGCCAGTATCTCTGATGATCGTAGACGCAAAAATCCTCAACATAGTAAAGCCAATTCAACAATACATCAAAAGGATCGTACACCATGATCAAATGGGATTTACTCCAGGGATGCAGGGGCGGTTCACCACCCACAAATCAATCAATGTGATACGCCACATTAACAAAATGAAGGATAAAAACCATATGGTCATCTCAATAGATGCAGAAAAAACGCTTGACAAGATCCAAGACCTATTTGTGATAAAAACCCAATAAAGTGGGTATAGAAGGGACATAACGCAAAATAATAAGGCATAAATGACAAATGCACAACAATATCATAATAATGAAAAATTAAAAGCTACCTCTCTAAAATCAGGAACAAGACAAGGATGCCCCCTCTCGCCACTCTTATTCAACATAGTATTGGAAGTCCTAGACAGAGCATTTAGGCAAGAAAAGAAATGAAAAACATCCAAATGGAAAGGAAGAAGTAAAACTGTCCCTATATGCATATGACATGATTCTTATATATAGAAAACCCTAAAGACCTCATCAAAAAACTATTAGGTATAATAGGATCCAGTTGGAAATGGATTTGTTACCATATTTGACAATCATTGCAGTATCTAAAATATCGGGATAAAGGGTAGAGAGTCAGAGGAGGGAAAGCACTGAGGGGAAGTGGCTCCCTGGACCCAGGAGAGCTAGCAGCTGAGGTCCTATTCAGGGACCACCACTTTCCTCCCATGATAACATGGCCTTGGTGATGCTGTAGGCTTGAGAATCAGGAAAGCCTGGTGTTTATAAATATTCGCAGAGACAGCAGGGGAATCTTCCGGAATGATGATGTAAGTGTGAGCTAGGAATGTGAAAGAACTGAGCTTTCCTGCCAGACAGCATCAACAGTTGTGCATTCATGGGACCCTGGGGACCAGGGGAAGCTGTTGGCAGTGCTGCTGCCTGCGTTCTTGGGCTCCTGCTGCATGGACACCTCATGGATGTATCCAGAGCTAATTAAATCAGGAATTAAATCTAAGGTAACTGTGTGTGTGTCAGGGGCTCCTTTCTCACTCCGTTCCCCAATCTGTAGCTCACCTAAAATGCAGCCTGCCCCTACTCATTTATACTAAAATGATCAAGGATCAGTCCCTGCCTTGAAGAGGTCTCAAGCCTGTCACTTGAAACTGTTTGCAAGTCATTCATTCATGAGTTAAGCAAATATCTATTGCGTGCCTACCATACATGCTTACTGTGTAGCCTAGTCTCTGAGGAAACAGTGGTAAACAAGATAGGCAGAATTTCCTTCTTCGTGGAGCTTACATTCTACTGGGCATGGGAGGTCATAAACAAACAAATGAGCATGTTAATTTTCCAGTGATGTTGGGAAAAGCAGAGTAAGAGGTAGAAATACATCTCATGGGAATGAGATGTATTTATTTCAGTGGTCAGGGAAGATCTTGCTGATAAAAGGACGTATGAACAGAGAAATGTAGAAGTGAGGGGCCTAGCAGGGCAGTTAACTGGGGGAAGAGTCCTGCAGGCAGAGGAAATAGGTACAAAGGCTCTTAGACCATCATGCTTGGCTGTGGTACTCGGTGAGTCAGAAGGAGAGGGATGAGAAACAAGGCTGGAGAGGTGTCAGGGTCACGGGGGGGCTTTTGCTTTTACCAAAGTGAGTAAGATGGGAAGCCTTAGAGGGTTTGAGCAGAGAACCGCATGATCGGATTTTCATTTGCAAAGGCTCTCTTTGGTTGCTATGTTAAGAGGAGACTGTAGGCAGCCAAGGGTAGAGACTAGTTAGGGGTATAATACAGTGACAGTGACTCAGACCATGGTGGGAGTAGCAGTGACCACATTCTAGATATAATTTGAAGATGGAGACAACAGAATGTACTTACAGACAGTATGGATGTGAGAAAAAGAGGAGTCAAGGATAACACCAAGTTTTTTGGCCAGGGCAGCTGGGGAGATGGAGCTGCCATTTGCAGAAACAAAGACTTTGGAAAGAGTGGGCTCAGGGGGAAAACGTGACTGGTATTTCAGTCAAGGTTAAGATGTTCTTAAAACATCCAAATGACGATGTCAAGTTGGAAGTTGAATAAATGATGCCATTTGTGTTATAAAAATATGGAAATGGTGATGGGGTTCTTTTCTGAGTTGCTGTGTTTTTATATTGTGGTTTTAATTAACTCGCTTTCCTTGAATAGCAAGAAACGGCTGAGGCATAGCAGATAGTAAATCTAAAAATGACCAAAGCTTGTCTGTGGTCTGTGGTGTGGTGTGCAGGATGACAGTTTGCGTGCCACGTCCAGGTCAAGATGGGGGCAGCGCTCACCTCCTGCCACCTGCAATGGGAGTCAGTGGCTGGAATCTGGGCCCGCCCCTCCCTTGCCCCTCACAGTGCTGGGAGGTGTGTCAGACCCTCTGTACCACAGTGACAGGCTTGGAAGACATATTTAGTACATATTAGCAGTTTTTACCCTTTTTATCATGATTTGTGTAGTGGAATAAGCTCACTTGACACTTTTGTAATGGAGTGCTCGAGTGTAAGATTAGTGCCCCAGAGATGCTCAGGATGTGAAGGATGTAAACTCTCTAGTTCGGCAGGTTGTTTGCAAGGCAGCTGTGTAGGGAGGGGTCGGGGTGGGGGTGGAGGGAGGGAAAGGGACTGTAGCCTGAACAATTTGTGAGCTGGGAAAGGAAAAGTTCCAGATTTCTTTGGCGCATCACTGCTTCTTCAGGAAACTTCAGTCAGCTCGCCTCTAAAATTGAATTTCTTTTTTCTGAACAATAGTGTTTCTTCCACGACAACAGTTATTGATCCATCAGACATAATATTGGGATTTAAAGGTGCTCATAAGCCTTAAAATGTAATGGCAGCCAATATAATTTCTCAAATTGACCTCTTTTCTGTAATTTTAAGAACAGATTTCAGTGAGTTTAAGCCTTTGGGTTGAAATTACAGAGATAAATGGCTTATAAGCAGAAACGGCTGCCTGTCAGCTAAAAATCAGGTAGACATATATCCCATCCAACTTATGCTGGGGGAAAACCACTCGACATCCACATGAGCAGCTGTGTGGTGTGTGTTCTTTTATCATTTCTGTGAACAGGTGCATTTTCTAAGTCTTCTCAAAATGGATGCTGTTCTCCATGAACAGTGACTACACCTGCCATTTATCCAGTGCACGTGTGCCAGGCGTCGCTCCACCAGCCTCCACTCATCGTTCCACTTTGAGGTTTCGTGTGATATTTTTCTTTCCTTTATATGTTTCAACATCATCTTCTCATTTACAAAAACACTATCACGACTCTTTTGCGAGTCCACAAATCGTTGGTATCTATGGGGATTACCAGCTCCATTTTCCAGAAGCACACACGGAACCTCAGGGAAGCCGAGTTCTTTGCTCCAGTTCCCACAGCCCCTGGAAGGCAAAGAAGACTCAAACCTGGATCCCAGCCCTGGGTCCCTTCTGCTGCATCACACATAGAGTTCCTCACAGGAAGGAAGGAGAGGTTCTTAAACTTGAATCCTTTGTGCATGAAGGTTCTTGGACCAGGCACAGTGAAGCAGGGTTGGCTGGATAAATGGTCACAGCCCGGAGACTACACAAGTTGCCTCTCACTCACCCTGCTGGAGGTAATAACATGTGCTTATCTGGGAGCAGATAAATTGCATTAGATAAACTTGGTTACAGAGATGAGTTTGATTTTAAGTGGTGTTGGCCTTGAAAGGGTTTTAGGGAAAAGAGGATAATGACTGGAAGATAAAGGCAATTATCAGTTCTCTTCCTTCATTAAGATGGTATCAAGGGCAGCGTGATAAAACCAGCAAAGCTGCTCAGTTTAGGAGCACTGTTACATGAAAGAGAACATACCTCCCCCTGATTGTAAGTCTCCTCCAACCTTTTTTGGGGGATGAAATCAGTAGTACCCTCCACCCACCCACCTCCAGCCCTAAGTCTGCCCAGGTGACGAATGGGAGCAGCTTAGCGTTCTGTAGATTTTCCCTTTGCTTGTGCATCATATATAGACATAGCAAGGGGTCTGGGGTGTTTGGTTTGGGGGCTTTTCTCCCCACAAAAATGTGGTTGTACTACATGTATTTTATTCCACAAGTAGCTTTTTTCACTTATACTCTGGTCACGTTTCCAAGATATTTCTAATAGCTCTGTAATATTACATCAGAACCTGATCAATTCAACCATTTCTCTGTTGACGAGCATACAGGTTGTTTTCCATTTTGGAAACAGAGGCAAAGACATCCGTGAACATGTTTCTTTACATTTTGGTTTCTTCTTTTCTCCTCCTTCATGAATCGTGAAGAATCTTGATATTAAAGCCCATTTCCTCCTTATGATGTTGGCCTGGCAACTGGCATCTAATTGGGATAGGAGCTGTGGTCCTTATGGTTGTTATTTCCCGCCGATAATTCCAGGCATCTTGACCTTACGTAACTGTATTGATTAACCAGAGTCGCTCCTTCCTGCCGTCAGCTTGTGTTTAAAGTTTCAGCACATGGAATACATCGCGTGTTATATCTGCAGGAGGGCCGATTTCTTTACGTGGGACAGCTGTGTGAAGAAACTTGGATTTTGCTGTGTGCTTTAAACTATTTTTTATTGTTGTTCTTTTTACACCTGCCTTAAAATTAGATCCGATCTGAACAAAGGGCTTTCCAAAATGTGAGTTCAAAGTGGGAGGCAAAGACAGCACGAACCAAGATCCTTTCAATATTGCTTGTCTCCGAAGTCTCTAAGTGCAGGTTAGGGGGCACGAAACTAGTGGTGACCTTGTGACCTTGCGGTTCAGGAAGGTACTGCATTAGTTAATACTAATAACTTTTGTGATTCTCTTAGCTGTCTCTTGAGAGGAGGGAGGAGCATGTGGGTGCAGCTGGCTCTCAGCACAGCCTCCCCTGAATGGAAAAGGACCTTCATAAAGATGTCAGCCTTGGCGCATGTTGTCACACTAATCTTCCGGCTCCTCTGATTCCAGCCAGACTGCATTAAAGGGAAACCCTGCCTGCCTCATCCCCCACAGAGCGGTAAAGAAGGGCAGAGTGGTAGAGAAGGGCTGGGCAGCAGAGCCCCAGCTGTGGAGGGAAGCCTTGCCTTCAGATGTGTGAGGAGAGGCCCCAGATCTGCATCTGGAGGGCTGATGGGGATGGGAGGGGCAGGAGCTTTTCACATTCTCCCCACTAAGACCCAGTTTCTTCCTTTTGTTCCAGAGCCTGGAGCTATTTATAACTTCCACTTAGCTTCTTGGTGGCTCCAGAGCCCATAAGACAAAGTCTTTCTGAGAATGTTGTATTATAAGGGACTGTCCTTGATAGAAAATAGAGAGGGGAGAATTTCAAAACTTTGAACTTCAACCATTTGCTGGAGCATGACTTACCCTATGGCCTGGGGAGGTGGAAACTCACATTTCTGAGCCAGATGCTGTACCAGATGCATTCCCAGATGGTCTCGCTTTTATTCAGTGTGACAGCCTTACTAGGAAAGAGTTATGTCCCCATTTTACCCAAGTACAAGCTGAGGCTTAGGGAGGCTGTGACCCTCCCAGAGTGACTCACTGCTAAGTGACAAAGGTGAGATTTGAACCCAGATCTGAAGGTCTCTTCAACCCTTGCCCCCCTCCCTTACCACACCTGCAGTTCCCATCTTGAAAGGTACCAGCTATTTGAATGTATCATGCTGTATAGGGTATACTATCTCAGTCTGTGACCCCAGGAAGGTCACTCCCCATTATGGGCCTCAGTTTCCTCATCTGTAAAACAAGGATTGCAAACAAGGTGAGATGCAGGCCCTTTCAACCTTCATGTTTAGTGGTTCTTACTGGCTTTTCGTATTGAAGTTATGCATACAACCTGGGAGCAGGAGCTGGCCTTCTGCCTTGTTCCTCAACCCCAAAAGATCCTAACTTCTGCCACCCCTGAGACACACAAAGCAGCTCCCAGCAAGCCCCATCTGGTCAGTGGAAATCCAAAATTGTCATGTTTGGTGGAGGAGCGCATGTTGGGTTTGGTTCCATGAGAAGGTGCTAAAATGCCAAACTACTTCTGATAAATAAGAACAAACATTGAATAGACATCAGCAAGCACAGTTTAAGTGTCCACATTCGTACTGGTAGGAGTTTTATGCTGAGGTTCACTGAAGCCCCCATTCTCTTTGCTGTGAGTTCTCCTCCACGTTTACCCACCTCCAAGGCCAGAGCTAGCTCCTCCTCCCTCCTCGTGGCTGTTTTAAGTGTACAGTCTCACCTAGTTCTCCTGTCATTCTCATGGTGTTACCACCCCCACTTACAGATGAGGAAACCAAGGCTCCACAAGGGATGGAAACCTACTCCAGGTCTCACAGCTGCAGAGTGGCAGAGTCAGGATTTGAACCCAGGTCCAGAGCACTCTTGCTCCCTTAGGCACATAAAATATGGGGTTTGTTCAGTTGACTTGCATTTCAATTTGGTCTGTGGATACTGTCCCAGGTGAGAGAATTAAATTCTTTTTTATAGTTCCCTTCAAAATGATTGGGTTGTTCTATTTCAAAGTTGACTCAGAGAAGATTTTTGAAATGCTTGCCTTTGATTTTGACTGCTTTTTAATTCTAGTGCTCCATCATTAAGCCCTGAGGATACAGCTTCAGGGCTGGTATATTAGACTTGCCTTTGTGCCCAAGAGCCAGAACCCTTAAGGTATGTTAAATTGGGGGCTGCTCAGTCATAGATGAGAGCTCCCGCTGCCTCCCACCCCAACAGCAGCCCTCAGCCCAGGCCCTTTCTCCTGGTCAGTGAATGAGCCAAGTTCTCTTCCTGCGGCAAGAGAGAGGCTGCCCCCTTCAGGCTAGGGGGGACTCCTGGGGAACAGTTTCTGCCTCTGTCCTTCAAAAGCCATCCTTAGGACCAGAACAGATTCATGTGACTGAAAGGGCTTAGAGATTTATAAGCAGTTGTATCGGCAAGGATTCTTATAGTTACGAGTGTCAGAAACCTAACTCAAACTGATTAAAGAAAAGACAACGTATTGGCTCACGTCACTGAAAAGACCAGGGGTAGGGCTTGATTCCAGCCATAGCTGCATCCACATCCCTAAATGTTGCCAGCAGGAACCTCTCTGCTGGTTAGTTTCTATGCTCACTTCGTTTTAAGATAGGGAACAGTCTGTACGGGGGCCTGACCAGTCTTCTATCCACCCCTGTTCAGTTTCAGCAGGAAATAGCTGTCCTCTCTCCCTGTTGTCTCAGCAGAGATTTACTCTTGATTTCCAAGTGCCCACCCCTGAACCAACCACTGTGGTGGGGGAGCTGCGATGCTCTGATTGGCTGAACCAGGCTCTCTTGCCCACCCTTAAGGCAAGGCAAGGCCCTCCCCCAAACCCTGTGTAATTGAAGGGTGGGAGATTCCCCAAGGAAAATCAGGATGCTGTAACCAAGGAAGGAGGAAGAATACAGAGCAAGCACACAAGACTTGCCCATTGTCCAGCTCCCCTAGTGACATAAGGGGAACTGGGGGTCCGTTGAGAAGGTGGGGTTGGAATGTTGCATGTCAGAGCAGAAACTAGAAGCCAGGACTTCAGACTTCTACTTACTTCCCTCAGTTTTTCTTTTTTATCTATTCATTCTTTATTTGTACATTTAATAGCATTGGTACATTATCCTGTAAAAATATTTGTGTATACAGTGCAGATGGGTTTAAATCCAGGCTCCAGCCCTTACCAGCTGTTGAACCTTAGGCAAGTTACTTGACTTCTCTGCCTTGTTTCCTCCCCGTTGTCATGGGAGTAATGATAGTTCTGACCTCCTAAGAGCATTGTGACAATTAAATGGCTTAATGCATATAAAGTGCTGACAACACAGCCTGACATAATGGAAATCCTCAACAGATGTATTCTGTTATCATCATTGTCATCTTCCTCCTCATTTTTGAACTGCCTATCAGTATCATATAGTTTGAAGTTCTCATCATTGATTTAATCTTTCCCCGTTAATGGACATTCACTTTGTTTCTGCCCTTTTCACCATTTCAAAGAGTGTCAAGGGACACCCCTGACCGGTCTTTGTCCTCACGCTGTGCATGTCTAACCAAATGTTGCCCTGTATGGGTTGGGCCTTGTCAGACTGAACCAGATGACAAGGGAGGTGCTCCTGCGAGGGGTGGGATGTTTCTCACTCAGGTCTTAGTCGTAAGGTTTGAAACCCTGCAGGTGCCTCTTCCTTTATGTTGTCTTCTGGGGCCAGAAATACTGAGCCATGAGGGCACCAAGATTGATGCTGTGTGCTCAAAGCATCATGGTGTCACTGCTCTGACCCTATGAAGGCATCGCTCTGCCCCCTCCTGTCCCCAGAGGGGCTCTTCCAGCATCTGAGGAAGCCATGCTATATCTGGGATCCCACAGAGCTTGGGGGGCCACCACATCCATGTGCTGGATGCCATGTTGTAGAAACAAATATATGTTCAGAGGGGAGCACAGAGGAAGACATATGCTAGATGTTTAACAGAGGTCATCCCCCCGGGGTTAGGATGTTGCTGTCATTATCAATTGTCTTTTAACCTTTCTGAGTTTTCCAGACTTTCATACTGAACAATGATCACTTTTATCATCAAAAAAGTATATACTGTTATTTTAAGTAAATACTATCTAGATTGGAGTCTTGGACCCAAGTCTCTTTCCTCTCTGGGCACCATTTTTCACGTGGAAATGGGGCTAGCACTCCCTGGCTCGTCTCTTTCACAGGGGTTGGTCCAGCTTCGAGAAGAGACAGGAGAGCGTGCTCTATAAGCCATCAGGCACGAGGAAATGGGAGAAGGCGGAGGCTGTTCCTGTCTGGCCATAGCCAAAACCAGCCTCTTTGCATTGGGAACAGTGTCCTAGTTTCCCCTTCCTGGAGACAGCATTCTCTGTGCCTCCTTTCTGAAGCCATTGGGCAAAGGGGTGCTTCGTGTTTATCCCACACAAAAGGACTGGGCGTACTCTGCCATCCAGTGTTGCGATCTTAAGACACAACACACAGACAGGTCCTAAAGGGGACAGCTAAGATGGGGGCATCACTAGGGGTGGGGTGGCCTTCTCTCTTCCTCCCTGCCATCCCCAGGCCCCCTCTGTCTGCTGCGACCTGAGGCCTAATATGAGGAGGAGAAATGGGGCTTTTCACATGAGCTTCCAACAGGAAGGTGGCCTATGGGCGAGTCTGTGCAACCAAGTTCCCTGCTGGATACTGGAGAGATTCACTTCAGCATGTCAGACAATTTTTTTATTTAAGCAAAGAGAATACTAAGCTGGAACCAAACTAATAACTAGTGCCCGTGGCAAAAGTCGAAGTGCCTGTTTTGTGTTTATTTAGTAAATAAATGAGTGGATGGATAGGAGGGAGAAAAAGAGTAGACCCTTCCCCGCAAAAGCACATGTTCAAGGCTGTGATCCAAGCTGAGCTTTTATCTGAGTTCTGAATAATCTTTAATTCCACGATTGGATTAAATTAGAAATGAATTTAGTCTACTGTGGCATTGTCTACTTGCCTTGGAATGTGATGCTGTTTGCGTATCTGCCGGCAGGCTATGGGGCCCAGCCCTGGGATTCAGGAGAGCCAGGGTCCTCTGCTGAGTAATAGCTCTATTGTATTTCACCCCGTGGACTCCAGGCAATTTATTACAGCTAACTGCTCCCCCCAAACCCTGCTTCGATCAAGTGAGCCTCCTGTGAAATTGGATAGAAGGCAGGAACTTTTGTAGACAACTAGATAACACCTGTCTTTCTTGGCCACAGAGGACTCAGCCAAACTAAGGGAAAGGGATTTTTAAGAAGAGGTGCATTAGTTTATTTGTGAAGGCCCAACATAATGAAGTTGGAGAAGGCTCCCCCAGAAGGCTGGCTGAAATGATCAAAGGGGCTAGAGAGGTGGGGGAAGGGGTGGGGGAGGGCTGTGTGGGGCCTGGATCAAAGCAGTCCAGCCAGATGGACAAGCAAGAGGGGACATGAAAGAAGTCCAGGGGTTCCAAGGGGAAAGAGAGAGACTGACCTGTCCATCAAACCTGGACTGCCAGAATTAAGGGCATCCTGTCCGCACAGCTGGAACTGGGCTCACAGCCAGATACCATGGGTTCATTCCTGCCCCATCCCATCCTCCAGCTCCCTCTGGCTCCTCTACCAAAAGTAGAACTTAAAGCTAGGCAGATGGTGGACCCTGATCTGGTTCTCCCAACAGTTCTTTCTGAAAATTATCAAACATACAGAAAAGTGGAAAGAGTTGCCCATGGAACACTCATGTTGCCACCTTTGATATTCTGCAGGTGACTTTCCTCTAATGATTTTATCACATATGCATTCATCCCTTTCTCCATCCATCAACCCATTTTGCTTTCGATACGTGTCCAGGCAATTTGCAGAGAGCTCCTGGCCCATTCGGACAGTTGAACAGTGCATTGCAGTTGCATATGAAAGGAGAGATTTCGTTGTTATGTTCATTGCCCCAGATGTCACAAATCCCTCCCCCAAGAAAGCTTCTTACGAGTCTTGTGGAGCTCCCTCCCTTTTGATGCCTTTTACTTCTGAGCTCTCAACATCACATGTCTCCAGGGGCCTGATAAGGGATTGAAGCAGCCCTGGAGTAAGACTGTGGGGAGTGGTGAGAGCTGAGGGGACAAGAGAGCACCTGCTCCCCAGAGAGGGACATCCACTGTCAACGTCAGTTCGTTGCAGCCAGGCGACACTCATGATGTTCTTATATGAAATCTTCCACTTCTTAAATGCCAGCAGATAATGCTTATATGCTAGGCAAAGGGTATTAGGGTGACTCCTGTGTATGAGTTTTTTGATAACTGCCATAACAAATTACTGTAAATTTATTCTTACATTTCCGTAAGTCAGAAGTCCAACATGAGCCTCATGGGGCTAAAATCAAGGTGTTGGCCAGGCTGCATTCCTTTCTGGGGGCTCTAGGGGAATCTTGCTTATCTGGGTTATTGGCAGCATTTAGTTATGAGGAGTTGAGACTCCTGTTTCCTTGCTGGCTGTCAGCTGAGGACCATTTTCAGCTTCTTTGGCTCATGACCCCATTCTTCTGTCTTCCATCAGCACTGGTGAGTTGAGCCCCTCCTGTACGTCTAGTGTTTGCTCTTTCCTTCTTATCTCTCTGACCAGCCAGAAAAGCTCTTTGCTCTTAAGGACCCGTGTAATCGCACTGGACCCACCTGAATAATCTGGGCTCCTCAGACTCATCTCAAGGTTCTTAACCTTAATCCTATCTGCAAAGTCCATTTTTCCATGTAAGGTAACGTGTTCATAACTTCTGAGGCTTGAGGCTTTTACATCTTTAGGGGTCACTGCTGTACCTATGACACTTGGCTTCTGGCTGGACACACAGGGTGGGCAGTTTTGTTATTCTTTCTGAGCATGCCTGGTCCTCAGCTCCCCTTTCCTGGACCCTAGGAAAATCCCTAATATCTCTACTGAAATGTACCCCACAGACGAAAAGAAATGAAAGAGTAAAGGAATCTTAAATTTTCTATAATCATATTGTTAAGAATAATATTGGTGTTATTTTTCTGAAACATTATTAAATATTATAGAAAAAACAAGTAAGTAACTGTTAATGTTAAGAACCTGGATTTTTAGCAAAAGAGAGAAAATAAATAAAACCAGACAAAACCAAAAACATAACAAGAAAAGAAAACTATAGACGAATATCCCTTATGAATATAGATGCAAAAATCGTCAACAAAATACTAGCAAACCAAATTTAGCAGCATATAAGCATATAATGACCAAGTAGGATTTACCCCAGGAATGTAAGGTTGGTTCAACATATGAAAATCAATCAATGTAATACACTATATTAATAGAATAAAGAACATATGATCACATCGATAGATACAGAAAAAGCATTTGACAAAATCCAACACTTTTTCCTGTTAAAAAGACATTCAACAAACTAGGAATAGAAGTATTTCCTTAACCTGATAAAGACCATCAATGAAAATCCCACATTAACATTATATTCAATGGGAAGATTGAAAGCTTTTCCTTCTAAGATTAGGAACAAAACAAGGATGTCTGCTCTTGTGACTTCTATTCAGCATGGTACTAGAGTTTCTAGACAAGGCAATTAGACCCCCCCAAAATGCATCTAGATTTCAAAGAAAGAAGTACAACTGTCTCTACTTGCAGATGACGCTGTCTTGTATATAGAAAATCCTAAAGCATCCATGCCAGAAAAATATTATTAGAACGAATAAATTAGTTCAGCAAGGTTACAAGATACAGGCTTAATGTTTTAAAATCTATTGTATTTTTGTATGCCAGGAAGGAACAATCTAAAAATGAAATATGTATTTACTAGCCATTTCTCCAAAGAGGATAAACGAATAGCCTATAAGCACATGAAAATATACACAACATCATTAATCGTTAGGAAAATGCAAATGAAACCATAATGAGATACCACTTCGCACCCACTAGAATGGCTGTACTCAAAAACTTGGGCGATAACAAGAGTCGGTGAGCATGTGGAGAAATTGGAACCTTCGTACGTTGCTGATAGGAATATAAAGTGGTGCTGCCACTTTGGAATCAGTTTGGCAGTTCCTTAAAGAGTTAACATGGAGTTAACCTTGTGACCCAGCAGTTCTACTCCTTGGTATATACCCAAGGGAACTGAAAACATATGTCTACATAAAAACTTGTAGATGAGTATTTATAGCAGCATTATTTATAATAGCCAAAAGGTAGAAACAACCCAAATGTCCATCAATTGGTGAATGCTAAATAAAATGTGATATATTCATACAGGGGAATGTTATTCAGCCATGCATGAACCTCGAAAATATTATAAGTGAAAGAACCCAGACATAAAAATGTTATATGATTCCATTCATATAAAATGTCTAGGATAGGAAAATCCATGGAAATAGAAGACAAATTAGTCATTTCCAGGGACTGGGGGTGGGGATAATGGGTGGTGACTGCTAATGGATACAAAGTTTCTTTTGGAGGTGATGAAAATGTTCTAGAATTAGATAGTGGTGATGGTTGTGCAGCATTGTGACCATATTAAAAACTACTGAGTTACACACTTTAAAGAGGTGAATTTTGTGTTGAATTTTATGGTATGTGAATTATATCTCAGTAAAAAAAGGAGATGTATTGTAAAATTAAAGTTCAGTAAAACTGTATTTTATATGAAATTTTAGCATAAACTCATGATACATCTATTAAAATATATTTCTAGCACTGACCACTGTAAAGGCATAGAAGCCATAACCAACCCAACAGTAATCAATGCACTTAGTGCCATATTGTAGTATCTGAATGGTTATATTGATAATATTAAGGAGTCAAGGTTCTTTGGCAGAATGGTTGGTTCCAGGTTAGAGCAGGAAATGTACAAGTTAAGCCTGGAGGATCTTTTGATATCTTTTGTCACAAAGCAGGGAAGCTATCAGTTCTCAGTATGGTCATGGACAAAGGACTCGGCGCCAACTTGAGAAGACTGCCTTGGGTTAAAGATGGACTTACTTGGGAACCAAGAAAAATAATACTTGCATTGAACTGAAACATTAATTATGTTAAAGCTTATGAGTTCATAATGAAAACAGTTAATTGGCCGCCTTTGAGGATGCTAGGGAACCAAGTCCTTCTGTAAACCAGTAAATTAAGAATCAAGAACTTAGCCTGTCTTTCCTGTACTTCAGAGTAGCCAAATAGTTGATGTGGTAAAGAATTTCTCCATAGAAGTATTCCAGCTAGTAAAGAATGATAGAAAAATCACCATTTTGCAAACCTCTGATGAAATGAAGGATTTAGTGTGAGTCATCTATGGCCGCCTATATCATAGAAGGAAAGACAACTGGACATTATGTGTTTCCCAAAGAAGCCTCACACCAGCACTCAAGAAGAGGCTGCCAGAATATCTCACGGAATTAGATCAAGCCTATAGATCTAACCTCCAGTTTACCAGAGCCAACGTGGGGCAGACAGAGGAATATGTTCAGAGACACTACAGCAATGCCAGAAGCAAAATGCAGACTGAGGGGAAAACTGGGACAAATGACCCAGTTTCTTAAACAAATACATTGTAAGGGGGGGAAGAGATCTAGGAGACACATCCACTCAAAGCAGTGTGGGGGCCTTGTCTTGATCCTGATTTAAATAAACCAGCTGTAAAAAGACACAAGAACATCGGGAGAGTTTGAACACCAACTAGATATTTGATGATATTAAGGAACTACATTAATTCTTCTGGGTGTTATGGTTAAAGGCCCACAGGAACAGGGACATCCAACCCCAGGCTTACCACGGGGCTGGTGGAGAACAAAGAAGACGTGCTCTGTGCCCACAGAGTCCAGGGTGGCACAGAGGAGGAGCTGAGCCAGTGAAACCCAGTTTAATCTTCCAAGTTCATGGATATATGGTTCTTCTCCATGGAGAGGAATGTGCCAGGGGTAGGGAGAGAGGCAGGAGTGTTACTGGAGGGCTGCCCTCCACATGGAATCATGAGGGTGATAACCACGTTCCTATCACATTTGAGGCTTAAACAAGTTAGCCCGTGTAAAGCACCAGCCCCCAGTGCTGCACTATCACTGTTGAGGCTCATTGTTTTGTAACTGCTTGTGTACAAAGCTAGGAGGGTCTTTTGTGTGTGTGTGTGTGTGTGTCCCTGTACACTGTGTGTGCAGGGATTGGAGGCAGGATTTCAGGATGCCAAGAAGAAGAAAGTTCTGAAGTGACTGTAGTGTCCCCGACTTTCCCTTGTCCCCTAAACACTGGAGGGGAGGTAGGATTGGCCATTAGCTGAACCACGTGCCTGAGTTCTCTTGGCAAGATGAGAGCTGAACCTGTCCTCTCCCCGTCCCGTGTCCCCCTCTAGCTGCAACAGCAAGCGCTACCTGGAGACGCTCCCCAACACCAGCATCATCATCCCCTTCCACAATGAGGGCTGGTCCTCCCTCCTCCGCACCGTCCACAGCGTGCTGAACCGCTCGCCCCCGGAGCTGATCGCCGAGATTGTGCTTGTCGACGACTTCAGTGACCGAGGTAGGGCCCGTTGCACCCAGCTTCCCGCCCCCCAGGCTCCATTAGTGACGTGCCAAAGAGGTGGCAGGTCTTCCCTCCTTCAGCGGCACCGGCACATGGTCCACCACGTTCTGATGCTTGCCCTGTGCCCGGCCGTGAGCCTGACACAGAACACACGTCACCTCATTTAATCCTCATGACAACCCGTGAAGTAGGTTCTGTTTTTATCCCATTTGTATCAACTGCAAAAATGAAAAACTTTAAATAATAACGCAGACAAGTAAGGGGTTTATTCATTGGTTTATTTATTCATTTATTCATTCATTTCATACTGAGATCCGGGATTGGTACGGCTGCTTGAGCCTGTCATGGGAGAACCAGGCTTCTCCTCTCTTCCTGCTTCCTCATCCTCATGGTCATAAAATGGCTGCTGTACCTCTGGAAAGTCTACCTTCCAGGCAGGAAGAAGGAAGAGGGGCAAAGAGAACAAAGCCTCTTCCTTTTAAGACTTTGCTTTCTTTTTCAGGAAAGTCTCTCCAGAGACTTTTGGCCAGAACTCTGTATCTACATTTGGGCACCTGTATCTACAAGGGTGGTAGGGAATGTGAGTGTTCTGATTTTGGGCTTCTTTGGTAGAGACAGGAAAGGGAGAAGTAGATTAAAGAAGATACTGGGTCCCACCTATAGTACTTGCCACACCATTTTACAGATGTGAAAACTGAGGCTAACAGAGAGGTTAAGTGACTTGCCCTTGGTCACACAGCTCTTAGGTGGTGATGTGGTCACCAAGCCATGTCTGTCTGGTCCCACACATGTGATCTTAACCACTAGATCACACTGCAGGGTCTGTTAGCTGTGAGTCTCACCCATGGGTTTAAGAGACACAGAGTTGGAGCCAGAAATGAAATCCAAGAATTTGCCCTCCAGCCAATGGTCTCAAGCTTATTCTTTGCATCAGAACTTTCACCACTTGCAGGAGAATCAAGAGAAGCCCTTTCCTCTTCTCACCTTCTTCCAGAGGCACTAATGAGTAGTGAAGAGAGGGAGTCTAAGTACACCCCGGAACAATCAAAGTGAGCTGCCTGGTGCCCCGGTTTAGCACTGCACCCCCAATTATGTGGTGTGTGTGTGTGTGTGTGTGTGTGTGTGTGTGTGTGTGAACTCATACATACACACGTATCTTGAACTTCTTAGCACCTCTAAAAGTCTTCCCTAACTCTGGTCATACACTCATTCTCATGTGACCCTCTACTTTTCCTTCTTAGCTCTTATCACAGGCCGAATTAAAATACAAATAGGTGTAACATGTCAGCATTATGTATGTTAACATTGGCTTGTATTTCCCCTACTAGACTCCACATTCCGGGAGCTGGGACCACCCCATCCCCATCTCCTTAGGCAGATAGTAGGTGCTTACTACATATTTGACAACTGAATGATCAGAGCTCGTTTTCTCTGTCCCTTAGCACCTCCACCACAGTTACAATAGTATCTAGTGACTTATACGAGATTTATTTGTGTCCCGAAGCAAGGTCTGTGAGGTGAGTGATGGTAGGGATGTGTCTCCTTGTCTCTATAGCTCTGTTCTTTAGCAGAGAGCCCAGCGACAGTAACATTTTTGATCCTGGCCCTGTCACTTACTAGCTTTGTGACCTTGACCCAGTCAGTTAACCTCTCTGTGCTACAGCTCCCTCATCTGTAAAATGGGATCACTTTATGATCTACCTCTTAGGTGGCTAAGACTGTTAAATGAGTTAATACATGTAAAGTGCTTAAGACAGTGCCTGGCACATCGTGAACATTGGAAATAAACATTTAAGCAACAAAATAAATAATGGTCTTATAAAGCCCTTGAAAACACACATTATTTTCAAATATATTAATGAAACATGTTGATACATTAAGCCATTGAAAAAAGTTTAATACATTTCAAATCGGTATACAACAGACCCTGTTTTCTGACAATGACAATGATATTAGGTTCAAAATCAATAATGAAAATTTATTTTTAAAACATAGTTTGGACATTTAAAAAGCACAATTTTAAGATAATTCATGGGAAAATAGAAAATGCATGTAATGAATAATAAGCAAACAGAACAGAGGATAGCAAACAGGATGGCTCTAAAGCAGACCATTGAGGAAATTATATCAGATAGTATGAGACTGAAGAACAGTGAGTTAAGCAAGAAAGTCAGATGATAGAAAAATCTCTGTGGAATACTCCAAAGATAGAGGAAAGCAAATTATAAATACTAAAGAGCAGAAAGCAATAAATTAGAAAACAAATATATGATATAATAAATCAATCATGTAAACATTGATAACAGGTATTTGTTAACATTCAGAAAAATTCATCAATTTTTAATGGAGGGCACAGATAGATAATATCAGGAATTAAAATGAACTCATAATTACACAACTTACAGATAATAAAAAAAGGAAGAATCCTCCAATTATACTGTGAGATTAAAGTGAACTTCATATCTAAGACAGGAAGAAGGGTATAATAGAAGAAAACCAATTTAACTTACGAATTAGATACTAATATCCTAAACACACAAAGTGAATCAGTGTTAAGTATACAGCAAAAAGGAGAAAAAACAAAGAAGTAAGCATTTTAGCTTGGTTATCATTGTTGACATCATTTATTGACATCATGACATTATTGTTGGGGGGGGAGTCAGGGATAAGTACACAGATATGGAGGTATGGTCTCCCCCTTTTTGTGGTTGAAATGACTTTGCAGTTTGTAAAACACTAAGCAGATGTGCGATTGTCCCACCTTCCGCCTAAATTGTCTCCCCGTCCATGCATCGTTTGGGGACCATTTCTGCATGTCAGGCCTGTACATGATCTTATTGATTCTTGACGACAGTCTCTGATGAGGAGCTGGGGTCAAGTGACCTGCCCAGACACACAGCCGGTGAGCAGAACACCCAGGCCTGTGGACTCGGAGTCCCAGACCCGTGCTCTGCCACTGCCTGTCCTCCCTTTCTTCTGCTTTCCTTTACCCCATCTCCTCTCCCATCCCCATCCTTCCCCCAGTTTGGGCCCGCCACCCTCAGGCCATGGGCTCTCAGCTGGGAAGAGAAAATGACAATAAATGAGCACACAGCTCAAGTGATTAATTGATGTCCGTTTGCTGTGCTGCAACGTGCACACAGCCGCAGTTCCTCAGGGCGGACACCCCAGCCTCCCCTCAGGTTCTGGAAGGCCACGGCACTGAGGATTGCAGGCAGTCTCTTGCTCCCCCTCTTCGTGTTTCAGCCACAGCAGGGCCTCTGTCCTGGAGCATGCCAGGCTCCATCCTGCCTCGAGATCTTCCCGTGCTGGTCCCTCTGCCTGGACACCCTCTTCCCACAGCTGCTGGCTCCTCTCACTCCATCTTCCCCTCGGTCCCCCACCACTGCCGCTGTGCTCTCTTCTCCACGCAGGGTCGCAGGGCTGTTCGCTGACCCCTCTGTTATCAGCCTTCCTCACTAGACCACTTGTGGTCCAGAAGCAGGTGGTTAAGAAATGTTTGTGAATTGGTGGATGAATGATTAAGGAGGGAGGGAGGGAAGAAGGGAAGTATATGGCAGCTGCAGCTACACGCACACACAGAAAACCGTCGCTGGCAACAGGGTCATCTTCAGTCAGCGAGAGAGATTCTGCCGTGGAAGACACAGCAGTGCCTTTGGTGACTGGTGCTGGCCCGCATCTTTGTGCTTCGGGCTCAGGTCCTTGTCCCCTGTTTTCTGAAGCATCAGCTATCCTGGAGGCAGACCCGTAACCCTTGGCAGGATTCATCCCTGAGCATCACTGGGCGTTAGTCCTCCAGAGGGACCAAGCATCAGCCTGATTAGAAGCAGCATTTCTCCTTGTTCAGTCAGGAAAGAGTTGCAAGGTTACCTAAGCTAGAGGCTTTCAGCATGTGCCTCTGAGCAGTAGAGGACCAGGGATGCCTCAGGGAGCACTGTGAGGCCTGTGGAGAACCTCGCAGGCCCATGTGGGGTTCAGGTACCTCTCCTAGCATGGCCTATATTTGGTTTCTGAAAAATTGTTCACTAAGAGGAGCTCCACTGCTTAAAAATGTGTGAAAATCACGGCTGTAACTCAACCTGCCCATTTTACAGATGGGAAACCTGAGTCCTGGATCAGTGGACAGGCTTCGCTAAGAGCACATGGCCAGATGGTTGCAAAGGTAGGACAAGAATCCCATCTCTGGGCTCCCAGTTCAGCTTTGTCCCCTACCTCAGCTGCTTATATGAAACATCTGCAGAAGCACATTGCTCCCTTCTGCTCCCCAGGATGCTTCTCAGCATATCAGTTTCCATTATATTAAAGAGCAAACTTCTTACTAAAAAGAGCTCCTTATCAAACACAGCCAATCCTGGACTGTGACAGTTTTCATCTCTAATATCCCAATTTCCTCAGTATTCACTCAGTGGTGAAAATAACATGATCCTCTCCCATAAAAATGGACTCTAGCGTTCTTGAGAAAGAAAAGGTACATTTCATAAGTGCATCTATTTCTCCAGAGAGCAAAAATAATAATCCAGTGTGGTGCCATTCCCAAACCCTAGTAAAAGAGAAAAGAGCACAGATAACTCTCCCATTTCACAGATGAGAATGAGAACTGAGGCCCCTGGTTGTTGCCCCCTTTTCTCCACGAATCGGGCATGGAACCCAGAGGAAAAATCTCACCTCACACCCCTTAGTCCTGCACATTAGCTGTCAGATTTTGCAATCTGTGTTCTTCAGAAAAGCAATCATTATTCTTGTTTCAAGAAGAAATTCTCAAGGCAGCTTTGGAAGAAAACTTACTCAGCAGTGATTGTTTTAAAAATGAGATTTGGGAGAAACAATTTCAGAATTATGGAGACGCCTGTCTAAAGTATGGCAGATACGAGCCAGCATGAAAGACGGATTTCTCTGGGCCATGTGAGCGAGAGGCAGGTCTCAGTGTTGAAATTCACAGATGCTAACTACAGGCTAGATTGGCACTGCCTGGCAGAAGGCATTTTCCTCTGAAATGAGCCTCTTTCAGGATCCTCAGGGTAACTAATTGTAATTCAGCTAAGGGTCGAGACCTCGGGTAGGAGACAAAATTGGAGCAGATGAATTCTTAAAATAAAATCCAGAGCTCTGTGCAGGCAGCACTGGGGACTAGAATGAAGGCTGACGCTGACACCGGAATAATCCCGGCCCTGCCTGCAGATAGAGCACTGCGAGGCTTTCCAGGGGTCTCCACAGCTCTTCGAATGTGGGGGCTTGTCTGGAAGATTAGGAGGGCATGGAGGTGTTTTTTGCACTCGTGAGAAAAAGAGGCGAGGGTGTAGGGTAGCAGACCTGCCTCCAGGTTGCACTGCCCAGATGGAGATCTTTATTAGGGAAAAGCAAGAGGAGCCTTTGTTCATTTGTTTCCTTCTGTTCTTCTCCTTCCCCTCCACAGTGTTCGTTTCCCCCCCCCCAAAAAGGGGTATGTATTAATGGTAAGGATTATTGTCTTTGGATGAGCTATGGGCTGCCTGGAATAAGGTACAGAAATGAAAGGCTGTGATATGATCTCCCTGACATCATTTCCCCCACTCGGCTCCCCATCAGCAAACAAACAAACAAAAATGTGCACAGGGAGGGGTTCCCTGAAAGGAGGCTCTGAAGCAAGCGTTGGCAGAATTATCAATGGGTTGTTGGCAGTGACTGGTGCCAGAGAGAATATGGACTTTGCAGGGCCCATTGGGGCACACGGTAGAGATTCTCACCATGGGGACCACAGTCTGAGGTCTTCTTTCCACAATGGGCTTATTAACTCTCACCTGGACTGCCACACCATGCCAGCCCTGGGGACACGTCAAGGAGATCCATTTGCCCTGACCCAATTTGCATTTCAACACACTATTCGTTTTTTCATTCCAGAGTCTTTAAAGAAAGATTTTTTTTAATTGAAGTATAGTTGGTTTACAAAGTTGTGTTAGTTTCTGGTGTACAGCAACTGAATCTGTTAATATATATCTATATTCTTTTTCATATTATTTATCATTATAGGTTATTACAAGATATTGAGTATAGTTCCCTGTGCTAAACAGTAGGACCTTGTTGTTTATTTTATGTATAGTAGTTACTGTCTGCAAATCCAGAACTCCTAATTTATCCCTTCCCTACCATTACCCCCTGGTAATTATAAGTTTGTTTTCTATGTCTGTGAGTCTGTTTCTATTTTGTAAATAAGTTCATTTGTGCCATTTTTTAAAAGATTCCACATATAAGTGATATCACATGGTATTTGTCTTTGTCTGATTAACTTCACTTAGTATGATAATCTCTAGGTCCATCCATGTTGCTGCAAATGGCATTATTTCATTCTTTTTTATGGCTGAGTAATACTCCACTGTCTAAATACACCACAATTTCTTTATCCAGTCATCTGTCGATGGACATTTAGGTTGTTTCCATGCCTTGGCTATTATAAATAGTGTTGCTATGAACATTGGGATGCATGTATCTTTTTGAATTAAGGCTCTCTCTGGATATATGCCCAGCAGTGGGTTTGCTGGATCATGTGGTAAGTCTATTTTTAGTTTTTTAATCCTGTTTTCCATCATAGCTGCACTAAATTACATTACCATCAACAGTGTAGGAGGGTTCCCTTTTCTCCACACCCTCTCTAACACTTATCATTTGTAGACTTTTTAATGATGGCCATTCTGACCAGTATAAGATGATACCTCACTGTAGTTTTGATTTGCATTTCTCTGATAATTTGAGATATTGAGCATCTTTTCATGTGCCTCTTGGCCATCTGTATGTCTTCAATGGTGAATTGCTTGTGTAGGTCTTCTGCCCATTTTTTGATTAGGTTGTTTGGGTTTTTTTGTTACTAAGTTGTATGAGCTTCAGCACACCACTCCTGACACAGACCCATGAGCATCTGTTCCTCATTTCTTGTCATCTCTCTCACAGCCTTAGTTTGCTTCTAGGACCACCACAACTGTTGGGGTGGCCATTCCCCACTTTCACTGTACAGTTTGGGTTCTTTTCACCTTGAATTTTGTGTTGCTTATTTTTTTTCTCTACATTTGTCCTGACTTAATTCATATTCATATATTCAGCAAAATTCATGAAATGACTCTGTGCATGTCTCTGCAGTAGATGCTGGGGCTACATCGGGAATAAAATAGGCTTCTTTTCTAACGCCCACACTGAGCAGGGCAGACAGACAAGCTAACGGGCAATTGTAAAACTAAGCAACATGTACCACTTGGTGGAGGTCCAGGCGCTGTCGAGCACAGAGAAGATCAGGGAAGACTCCCCAGAGAAACTTCCGGCTAAACTCAATCCTAAGGGATAAGTTGATACTGCTCCTTAGGGTAAGGGAGGGGGAAGAATGTTCCAGACAGGGGGGACAGCAAGCTAGGAATCAGGGAGGAAATGTCGAAAGTGCAGAAAGAGTCTCTTCCCTAGAGGCAATTACTGTTAGCATTTAGGCTTCCACCTTTTCCCAGTATTGGTTTTTTTATTTAAATAGGCCTTATTTTTAGGGCAGTTTTAGGTACACAGCAAAATTAAGGTGAGAGCACAGAGAGTTCCCATGTACCTTTCCACCTCCTTCGTACATTCCCCCCCACCCCCTCCCTCATCAGCGTACTGCACCTGTACTAGAGGGGTACGTTTGTTACAATGGATGAACCTGCATTACGTCGTTATCACCCCAAATCCATAGTTTATATTAAGGTACACTCTTGATGTTAAATACTTTATGGATTTGGACAAGTGTATAATGACGTGTATCTACCATTATAGTGTCATACAGAGTAGTTCACTGCCCTAAAAATTCTCTGTGCTCCGCCTGTTCATCCCCACCTCCCTCCTAACCCCTGGCAACCACTAACCTTCTTACTGTCTCCATAGTTTTGCCTTTTTCAGAATGTGTGATAAAATTGGAATCATACAGCGTGCAGTCTTTTCACATCGGCTCCTTTTGCTTAGTAATATGTATTTAAGATTCCCTCATATCTTTTTGTGGCTTGTAGCTCATTTCTTCTTAGTGCTGAATAATAGACCCTCGTCTGAATGTACCATAGTTTATTTATCCCTTCACCTACTGAAGGGTATCTTGGTTGCTTCCAAGTTTTGGCAGTTATGAATAAAGCTGCTGTAAACATCAGTGTATGGGTTTTTGTGTAGACATAAGTTTTCAGCCACTTAGGTAAATACCAAGGAACACAACTGCTGGATCATATGGTAAGAATATGTTTAGTTGTGTAAGAAACTGCCACACTGTCTTCCAAAGTGACTGTACCATTGTGCATTCCCACCGGCAGTGAATGAGAGTTCCTGTTGCTCTGCATCCCTGTCAACATTTGGTGTTATCAGTGTTTTGGAATTTTGCCATTCTAACAGGTGTGGTTTCTCTTTCTTGTTTGAATTTGCAATTCACTAAGACATTTGCTGTTGAGCATCTGATCTGCTATCTGTATATCTCCTTTAAGTCCCGGTGTCTTTTCGTTTCCATTTTCTTTTTCATACCCTCCCAGTCCCCCTCTAGTTGCATTCCACCTGAGGTAACTAATGTCAGCATTCTGGCATGTATCCTTCTAGACCTTTCTGCACCATAATACTAACCTGTAATAGTGAGAGCTAACTCTTACTGAGCATCTGTGCTCAGTGTATCCTCTCATTCATGACCACAGCACTTCTGTCCTTCCCAGTGTGAAAACCACTGGACTTAATGATCTCAAACCTCCTTTTCTACTTAAAAAAGATAATATTTTAATCCCCATTTTGCAGATGAGAAAACTGAGATACAGAGAGTTCAAAGAAATGGCCAATGTCTACTTAGTTCAAAGAGGCAGAGTTTTGATTTAAAAACATTCTGATTCTAGAGCTTTTCCCCCTAATCTTTACATATTTTTTTCTCCCCCTTTAATAGGATCACACTGTACATATTGCTCTTCTTTTTCCCCCTGTTAATGTACCACAGACATCCCTCAGGTCAGTAGGGATAGAGCTGACTCATCTGCTTTTTAATGGCTAGGTAGTACTCCAGGGTGTGAATCTGCATTTCGTCCCTTTACATTACACTTTGTGCAGTGGCCCTCCAGTCCTATTTAACTTTGTATTCAGGTTTCTTTCGCTCACTTTTCTACAGTCATTTCCCCTTATCATCATAAAATGACTGTCACACCTCTCCTCTGAGTCAGTTGTGACATAGAGACAGGATTCAAATGACTCCAGAATATTAGGTGTGTTTTTGGAGAGGCTGATGGAGAGAACACACTGTGGATCTGTTCCTACCACTTTCTTCCTGAGCTAATTGACACAGGGACAGGCTTAGCAGCTGAGAAACTGTGAGCCTCCCTGGCAGGGCAGAGCCTCTGCCAGTGAGCGCAGCTTGGAGGAAAGGGCTAAGCAGGCTGGGCGGGGAAAGTAAGAGTTCATATGAAGGCCTGCCCGGCATCACCTTTCCCGGCCACCCCAGAAAGGAAATATTGTTCCCTTTTTGGAAATATGAAGTCAGGGGAAGCAGTTCCATCTTACAGATGATAAAACTGAGGCTCAGAGAGATTGGTGGGAGGTGTCCTAAACTGCTTACCTGCCCTTAGAGGAGTCTCCTCCTGATTCGTAATCCTGTATGGTGAGAAGGATCGATCTTCCCCACGATGGGTTCCGTAATCTTAAGAATCCCACACTTAAGTGTCAGTCTCTAGGGCGTCTTACCACTAAGAAAACCCACAGGCTTCTTGAGTCTCTTCTCCTTTAATATAACATCCTGAATGCTTCTCTCTCAGACTCCAGAGGAGAGAACTGCTAAGAAGATTAAAGCTGTTACAGAATATCAATTAGTTTATAATGAGGGAAATCTATAAACCTTTTGGTGGATAGCTGGCAGGAACACAGGATACAGGAGTCGATGTGTTTATGGGATGTTTTGTGCCTCTTTTAAAACAAGAACCAGGATTTTGTGAATCAAGCACTGTATAAATGATTTACTGGGATGGCAAAAAAAATCAAATAAATCGCTCAGATTGTATCTGAAGCATCAAAAGCTCTGATGTTTGGGAAAGAATCGTTTCTGTAGTGGAAAATAGCTGCATTATATTTTCAGAAAGGTGATGCTTCTATTGGGGTAGGTGAGCCTTCTATATTTTAAAAACTTGGCCCAGCAAAACTGTGCTGAATTACTGATATTCTCTTGATTTTCTTGTGAGGATTGAAGTCTAACCTTTTCCAGGGTTTTAGTGTTCCCTTAAAAACACAATGGGGGAAGCAAAACCCAGTGAAACTGGCAGTTGGAGTTCCTTGGAATAGGGTCCCCAGGGAGAGAGCAAAGCGCTGCCCCCTACCCCCCACCTGTCAGAGTCTGTCTTCACAAAGTTCCTGGACCTCTCTGCCAGCCGAGGGCAGACGTGAATTGTTATTTACTCAGAGTCCAGAGGGAGATGAGATTTGAGGCTGATATAAAAGTGAGAGATTCTTCAGTACCTAACTTGATGGAGTGCAGACCAACCAAGTCCCTTCCCATCCTTCCCATTTAGCTTGATACGTGGGGAGCTGCGAGGGCTGGTTTTGTCTGCCTCCCAGAGGGGAGTGGGCAATAACAGCAATAATAATAATGCTGCAGAACCCTGGGTAGCGCTTACCGTGTGCCAGATGCTGTTGTAAGCAATTGAAACATATTCTACCTAATTTTACTGGAAACCTCTTAGTAGTCAGCATTTGCCTGATGGGAAAATCCATATGTAATAGAAGGTTCAAACCAAAGTACAAGGACTTCACTTGCTCTCCATATCCCACCTCCTAAATAAAACAACTTTTAGGTAAAAACAGCAACAAAACTTTACGGTAAAGATATGAAATGTTGAGTCATGATGTTTGATACACATCCATTTGTCTAAGAAGTATGTTTGGCTGTTTTCATTCACTATAAATGTAACTGGATGAAGCTGGTACCAAACCTAAGTTCAGCTGCTCGCCACTCGAAAGGCCAGTACTCAAGAGACAAGTGTTTGTGGAAAGGGGAAATTTACTTTATTGAGGAGGCCAGCAACTTGGAAGATGGTGAACTAATGTCCTTATACCTCCTTCAGATTGCTGGTTGGGAGATAAAGGTTTTCAAGGCAGTGTGAGGGAGGGGGCTGCAGGGTGCGTGGTCAGCGCGTGCACATTTCTCGGACTGGTTGGCATCAAGATGAAGTTTCAAGCATCGTGTATCTTCTGATTTCCCACTGGCCTGGGGTCTGTGTGCTTACTGTCAACACTTTTCTGGTGGGGGTCTGCTTCCTGTCGAAACAACTTAGGAATGTATGTCAGACTTTTATCTGTATCTTTCAGGGAACTGGGAGTTGGGTGACTCTGCTATCTGATTGATTTATAGTCTAAATTGTTACCCATTTCCAGACCCAACAAGTATTCTTAGTTTCTACATCTTCACAATTCCTAATCATTAACTCCTGAGACAGCTTTTTGAGACTCAGGGGAGGCGTGGGAGACTAAAGCTTTTCTACAAACAGGAGGCCAGGGGAGGACATGGGGGTAGGAGGTCTGTCCCAGGAAGGGTCCTGCTTGGTTACATAAATATTAGCCAACTCCTCTAAATAACATTGGTTCTAGCAGGTTGATAAAGCACATCAGCCCAGGCATTAGCTCTAACCTGCTGCCCAACGCCAGACACACAGGCGGCTATGAAATGGACTCATTGCCAAAAGACACTTCAGGGACTCTTCCCAATTTCCTTGCAAAACTCCCAGCCCCTTTGAAAGGTTCAGTCACATCTTTATCAGGCAGCCACAGCTCCAGAGCCAATCTTGGTTTGATTTGAATCCAGAGGCACCTTCAGATCTGTAAACACCGGAGGCTTAAAATGTTACCAATTTTCATAGCCAAAAACAGGCAATGCTTGACAGCTCTGAAGATCAGGAAGGCCAGACCCACACATTTATCCGTGGCTTATTCCAAAAATTAAAAGGAGGAAATCGCAGCACCTTCAATCAGTATGGTGTCCATGGGCACTGAAGGTTTAATTTCTCTTTTCTCTCTTTTTATTCTCTTGCTTTACTATCTCAAATAGCAAAATCCCATGAAAATGTAATTTTTGCATCATTATGTAGAACAAAGAAACAGGCATGTGAAGACCAGAGTAACATTCTTTCCTCTGGTGCCCCTTAGGGATGTTGGGTCCTGTAAAGTATTAACTGATGCAGACTGCCTTTTTTAACCTTTGGGATCCTTGTGTATACTCAGGTCCTTCTCCTGAAAGACCGAAATACTCACTCCTCCCAGAATGATTAAGAAATTTTTTTTAAATTTTGTTTTCTTCATAAATGCAGACCTCTTCAGAGATGCCCACATTATTTATGAGCAACCAGGAATCTCAAAATAACCAGTAACCCACTGTCAACTGTACGTCCTCCATTCCTGTGCCTGTTAATGAATGGGATTTATCGGGCATTGCTGATAATCTGTAGTGAGGGTGAAAACAGTTGGAATCATATGGCTGTTTCTGCCCAGTCTTCTCAGAAACTTTTAATTATTTTGTGTGTGTGTGCTGTCAGAATATATGCCCTAGAAAATTCTAAATAATAACTGCACTCCAGCTTCCGTTAATGGAAAACTCAAACTGACTGTTACCTCCCCGGAACCTCCACAATAGCCAGCAGATTTATTGTAACCAGGAGGGAGGAAAGACCAGCCCTGACCTTTCCCAGAAAACAGGTTTCTGCCACCCAATGACGGAAGAAGTGGGACTTCAACTTGTGAATGGAGACGACCTATAAATAGACCTTTGTCCTGAGCAGAGTTGACTGTCAATATTCGTTACTGTAGACGCACAACCCTGTCACCTTCCCCACCTTCCAGGTGAGGGAAGATGGGGGATGTAGTCAGTTTGGTGAACTGCTCCCCACCTACGGCTCATTCCTTGTGATCCTGAAGGGACAGCCGGTCAGTGATACCACCCAGCCATGAGGGTGGGTCCAGCCCGTCTGGCCAGTGCTGTCCCATCCCCGTTGCCATGGTGATACTTCCAGGGAGCCGACCTGAGCCGACCAGGGAGCCAGCTGAGCCCGACCTAACTCCAGCCAGTTCCTTTCCCCATCCCGCGAACCAGAACTTTCTCTTCTTGTGTAAACTAGTTGGAGTTGGGTTTCCGTAGCTCCCAACCTGAAAGCCATAACTGCCATCCTCCCTTTCATGGGTTGGGTGAGGATTCAGTGAGATAATGCACCATGGCAGGGCCCAGACAGGGTCAGGGTTCAGTAAACTGCTCTTGCTGGTGATGTGGCTATGCTGGCTATTATTACTGGCCACTGAAACATGGGCTGATGAGCGCTGAGCCACCCCATCTATCTCAGGTCTCAATATAGGGATTAGATGGAATCAGAAAGCGAAAGAGCCTAATGAGCTAAAAAGTGCCATTAGGACATAGAAGAGGATCCTGATTTCCACAGAGGGAAAGAACCCTGAGGAGAGCCGTCCAGTCTGGTGGCCAAGGAGAAAGTGACCTCAAAGTCAGGCAGCCCACACCTGGAGTGTGTACCCCGTGGTCTCCAGTTCCATCTGGATCCAAACAGGGGTTCTTAGCTCTTATCTGTATCAGCAGCTACAGAGGAACTTGTAAAACACGTAGCTTACTAGGGCCCACTCACTGAGGTTCTGATTAAGTGGTGCTGGGGTGGACCCCAGCAATCTGCATCCTTAACAGGCATCTCAGATTATTGATAGAGTTGAAATGATGCTCAGACTTGGAAAACTCTGGATGAAGGAACAGCAGACAGGATATCATAAACATATGCTTTGTGATATAGTTAGAAGGCGATTTCTTTGAATGCATACACTGGATTACCTTAAGTGTGAAAAACACATGGCCCTTACAGGAGGAGATGTTAAGATTTAAGATGCCTTCAGCCTCAGCCAGACCCCTGTTTTCTAGGATGCCTTGTCATAAATGATTGCCTCACTGTAACAGGCCTGTGGGGATTTATGGTCCCACGTTTAATTTCAACCGCTATTCATTAATCCCAATGATCTCACTTAAATTATTTAACAGTCATATTCCAATTTCGAGGGCACTAATTATATCCTCAAGAGGCTGTTATTATCAGTATGATCACATACACTCAGCCAATACCAGACTGTTTTCTCCCCACTCATCAGAATTTTACACTTTTTCAGGGTTTTGTTAGTTGCTGAGTGTATGTGTTTCATATGACAGAATCTCATTGCTGAGGAGCTATGAAATACCAGAGCGGGGCTTCTCAAATTTTGGTGCACATAAAAATCACGTGGAAAGTAGGTTTAACATGCAGATTCCCAGGCCCCGCTCCAGCAAGAGTCCAGATTCTCAGTCTGGGTGGAGCTTAGGAATCTGTATTATAACCAGCTCTCTGGGGATTCTGATCCAGCCAGGCCTGGGACCACCATAGGGAAACTGAAGCCCAGAGAGGAGAAAGCTCTCATTTGAGACTCCACAGCAGAGCCACAGCCTGCATCTCTGGCCCGCTGTCAGGATCAAATGAGGTAATAGCTGGGAAAGCACTTTGGAAAGTGTTCAGCGCTCTATAAATACAAGGAAGCACTATTATTTTCCAGCTGGAATGGCCTTGTGACAGAAATGGCTTGGTACTTTCTCTCTAGATTACCATAATCACCTGTTTGAGGCCCCAACCAAGCCCATAACTCTAAATTCACCAAGCATGGAATAAATTCCTCCTGAAATGTCCAATAAAATGTTTTTTGATGTGAGAGTGTGCTTGGGGCCCTTCAGTCAGAAGCTCCCTCCCTTTTCCGTGGATGGCCTGTCTATTCTTGGGTAGACCAACATCTACTCCGACCTGGGAGTAGCCCTGTTTTCCAGCACATGAATTTCTGGTCTTTCCTGAGACATTTAAAACTTACCTGTGAATATTTTTGTCCCCCAAAGTGCTTCCTTCATAGGAGCTCGCTTCTAACCAGTCTCATAGCATTGGAAATAGAAAAACTCTAATCGAGACACCTGGACTTTGGTTCTTTCAGCTCAGAGCACTCACCTGCTTATGTCTGCTGCAATGTCCCATAAGGCCAGGTGGGCCAGGTGCACTGAGGACCACCTCTGTACACCTGTGCCATTCCTGTCCTGCCGTGGCACAATTAACCAGACAGCTCTTAGGACAGTATTTCCTATGATTCAGTTACACTCATCCTCCTTGCCATGTCCTTCAATGGAGCCTGCATGTGCCCTGATCTTCCCGTGACTTCCTCCAGGTTTCTAAGGACCCTGTTTGTCTCCCCACCAAGTTCCCTCCACCACAAAATAAATTCCTAAAAAATGTGATAGAGTAAGTTCAAGAACAGACACTCCAGTTCTATTCACATTTCAACCTTTATTTTTAAATATTTCTTCCACACTCCCACGGATCCTCTCTCTGAGCAAGCTCTCCACATGTAAAACCTGGAGTTCAGGCTCTGCGAGTTACCCCCACACACGAGCTATTTTTAAATCTGGGAGAAATCAAGGCTTTCCACTGCTGGTAGAGAGCCTGGTGTTCACAGGCAGCACAGCTTCAGAGTTCAGGGGGTTTCTGCTCTGCCGTCAGGAATCTCTACCCCAGCCTCTGCATTTTCGAGATGAGAAATAGAAGCACACAGGGCACTTGAGTCAGGTGGCTGGTTAATGACAGAGTCCTGCTCCTGACCAGGGAGCACCTGTCGCTGGCCGGGCACGGCCCGCACAGCTGTCCGGCACCTCCAGAAGTCAGGCACACAGTCACAGCCCTCCCTCCGGACTCTTCCCAGTCGGTACCTCCTGCTGTCAGGGCCATCCATTGTGCTCAAAGGGCAAGGCGGTGGCAACAGGTATAGACACCCCGGTTATGGCCTTTTTCTCCTTCACTGACTTAATATGTGAGCCAGAGCTCATCCTTGAATACGTTTCAGATCCAACTAATGCACTCAAGTATCCACCCCATTTAAACATTTTAGCTAATTGCTAACACAGCATGTACAGTACACTCTTTCAACAGGGCTGAACAACATTTTTAGGCAAAGGCATTTTCCCTTATGACAGTTTCTTTGAATGTTCTCCAGTGTCTATAGCCAACTGAATTACAAAAGCCCACCTTGGCAGGAGCAGGAACCCAAGTTTATGACCACCAGTTCCCCCATAGATACTGCTGTTTTTTTAACAGCATAAAATTATGCATGTGCAAATTATTTTCTTTAAATCTAGATGCAAAAGATAAACCTCAAGTTGTTTTGGCTGTGAATCCTTGGATTCTAAGGACCCTAGCTTTGGAGTCAGATGGTAGGGGGACATTGAACTAGTTCTTAACCTCTCTGTGCCTCAGTGAGTAAAACTGAGCTACCTCCTTAAAGAGTTGTGCAGATTGTGCAATTGCTTGTAGTGGGCTTAGAACAGTGGCTGGCTCAGAGTAACCATGGATTAACCATACCATAAGGATTAACCTGGATACCATAACATGCCTTGACTATGAAACTCTCTGTGTTCATCTCTTCCTTCTTTTTCCTTCATCCCCCTTTGTAGCTGCATCTTAAGGACCCCAAAACTTAAACGGTCATTATTAGTAATATTCATGTATGAAAACAATAATAAATGCCACCAATTATTAACACTTAATATGTGCCACAAAGCGCTAATTCATGATCTCAGTGAATCCTAGGAGATTGTGGGCATTGTTGTCCTGATATTACAGATGGGAAACTGAGAATTAGAAAGATTCAGTTTACACAGCAAGCAAGCAGCAGAGTCCGGGTCCAAATTCAAGTTCATTTGTATCCAGATTATTGCACTATTATGTATTACCTCCTCTGTGACAGTAGGAATAACATGAAAGGATTTCATACTTTGTATTTTCCTATTTTATTTTTTATAGATTGATTCACTTTTGGCTCTTTGACTTTGAAAATCAGGGGGCAGGTTGAACGGGGATGGAATATTCACCTATCAGGAAAACGAATGCAAAACTGGACATTTTTCTGCCCGAATTCCCACAATTGATTTGCTGAGGAATTTTCCCCCTCTATAGCAAAGTGTGATTTTCCTTCCCTTCAACCTTCATGCCGCTGGAAAATTTTAAATTATTCAAGACATTGAAGGTTTATTATCTGCTGGAAGGCTGTAATGTAATTGCAAGGTATCATTTAAAGAGCTGTCTGTTTGTATGAACCACCTTGTTCTGAATACCTGCTCCTGTATAGAGTGAGAAGATGTATATGTATCTATCAGTGGTGGTTTATAACTGCCTTAGATCAATCCTATTATTCTTTTTCCACAGCCCAAGCCCCAAAATAAATGTCTGGTGATGCACGGAGCATTGAAATCATTTGTGTATCATCAGTGGTTTATTTCTCTTCTGTCATTTGCATCTTGATGGACAGCCATGTGTTTGAAGGGTTTCATTTTCATTACAGACTTTGATCACATTGCCTGTGTATAATACCAATTTGGATATTAATCACCCCAATTAGAGAATCCTCTGTGAAATATCTAATCACCACCAAGTTGTACTGTTTTCACACCATGTTCATCATGAAGCTATAAATGCCAACTCTTGTCTTATTCTGTCTTTTGACACCTTTTTCCATATAGAGAGGTAGCCTTTCCCAGTATTAATCATCAGTGACAAGAGAAAATATCTTCGTGTGGGGGTGTGTGGGAAAGATACATCATTTTTCCCTCCATAAATGCCTCATCAATTCAGTGGCACTGTGGAGTTAAAAAGTTCATCAAGTGACTTTTCCAGGTATTGATATGGAACAAGTCGACCAGCTTTGGTTCCAGCCCTGCCAGTAAATAGCTTTGTGACCTTGAGCAAATTACATCATCCCTTTGGGCTTCAGCGTCTGCATCTATAAAGTACAGGTGACTTCTCACATCCTGTCAAGCTTTAAATCCTAGAACTTTAGGATGACTTTTCTCACCTCTTCTTTAGAGCTGAGAGTTAGAATTTGAGGCCTTATTGAGGTCTTAGTAAGTATCAGTTATTAAATGTAGCGCTACCCTCAAGAATAATGGAGGTCTGGAAAGGTATTTGCCTTTCCACAAAATGACCCAATGGCTCTGTCTTTGGAAGCCCAGGTTTGGTATTTCTGTTTTTTTCTTAATCTTCTCCCTTACTGCGTGATTGTTAGATGATTTTTACTTCTTGTCGTCACCAGTGTGTCTGGCCCTAGGATCCTTTTCACTCTTCTGATTTGCTACTTCAAATCAACTTTGGAATAAAAAAATCTAGTTATTAAAGTTATTAGAATTGTATCTCAAGTGGGGGTTAAATAGGTCATAAATGGGTGGCTCAAGGCTCTCGCCTAAGCCGTGATCCATGAGCCATGTTTAGTGGCCTCACAGAGGGCCACTTACATTCCCATTTAATTCTAAGTGGGAATAATCAGGGAGGGCTTCCTAGGGGAGGTAGTTCCTAATTGGGGGGATGGGTTCCCTGGGCCAAGGGAACAGCATAAGCAAAAGCACAGAGGCACGATGGTCTATCAGTCTGTCAGTGACAGTGATTATTGGGAGACCACTCCTTGAGTGAACAACATTGGTGCTTCTCTGCTAAGCTAGGAGCTCAGTATTTCCCAGTCCCTACAGAGACATAGTCTGACAAAGGGTTCCAGTTAGGAAATGCAGTCTGGGAGAATGTAATTGAAATTCTGAAACATCAGAATTTCCAGACATTTAAGGAATTCAGTGTGTCAGTGTTGATGGGTCAGTGGGAACAGAATATTTGAAATCAGAGGTGGTATAAATAATGCAGGATCTCAAGTCACCGTGATGATCAGTTTCAGAAGACTCATACACCACAGCCCCTCCTGAATCCCCAGAGCTGTGCTAATACAGTAGCCACTAGCCACGTGTGGCTATTTAAATTCTTTTATGTATGTATATAAAATGTATATATGTATATATTGAAATATAGTCAGTTTACAGTGTTCTGTCAATTTCTGGTGTATAGCATAATGCTTCAGTCATACATGAGCATACATATATTTGTTTTCATATTCTTTTTCACCATTCACTATCTTGTGGTAACTTGTGAAAAAAAAAATGAAAATGAATATATATGTATGTTCATGCATGACTGAAGCATTATGCTGCACACCAGAAATGACACAGCATTGTAAACTGACTATACTGCAATAAAAAAAAAATTTTTTTTTTAATGATGAGCAGGTGGGTGTGTGTGGACGTGGATGCTCACCGTCGTGCTGCTGACCAAAACCAACGGAAATAGCTGGTAGTGTGTTGGGAGAAGTGAACAACCAGCTGGGGTGAAGATGGGGAGCCCTGATTTGTAGCATTTGCTGATTTCTGTGGTGTAAAACCTCCCTCCAAGGCTGATTTCAAGCTACCAAAATAACACAGAGTTGGGGGATGCTTGCAGTTGCCTCTCAGGGGTCTGTATAGCTCACTGTAGCACCCCACTGGCAAACAGCCTACATGTCTGAAAAGAGGAGACTGATTAAATAAGTCATGGAAGAAAATGCTGTGAAGCCGCTGAGCCCAGTGGTTCTCAACTTTGAGTGAGCATCAGCATCACCAGGACGGCTTGGGAAAATCTAGTTGGCTGGGCCCCACCCTTAGAGTTTCTGATTCAGCAGGTCAAGGTCTGGCTGAGAATTTCTGTGTTTAGCAAGTTGAAGACTGATCTTTTTTTTTTTTTTTTTTTTAATTTTCCTTTTCTTTGAGGGTTTTTTTTTTTTAATTTCACAATTTTTTTTTTTTGAGGAGAAGGTTAATTAGGTTTGTTTGTTTGTTTGTTTGTTTATTTAATGGAGGTACTGGGGATTGAACCCAGGACCTTGTGCGTGCTAGGCATGCTCTCTACCACTGAGCTGTACCCTCCTTCCTTGAAGACTGATCTTGCTGGCCCTGAGTCCACACTGGGGGAACTACTGTTGTATGAGAAAATTGGATGACATAGTTGTTACCCAAAAAGATCCATTTTGTAAATAAAAATTGTGTAAGTAGGTATGTATGTATAGTAATAATAATATCTATATTTATTGAGTTCTTATAATGCGGTAAACACTGTGCTGAGCATTTACCATGCATTATCTAATTTAATCTTTACAACTATTCTACAAAGAAAGTGATGCTAATATTATCCCATTTTATGTACAAGGAAACAGACTTGGAGAAGTAAGGAATCGTCTCTGGGGTCACATACCTGTCAGGAGGTGGGACTGGAGTTTGAACTTAGAAGCTGACCTTGGGGTCTGCCCTTGGACCACTTCAGCATGCTGCCTCGTGTACACTCAAACTGTGTCACCTTTGGCAGCAGGACACTAAATACAACCCAGTACGTGTTATTTCTAGATGATGGCATCACAAGAGTTTTCTTTGTTTTTCTGTGCACTTTTATGTGTTTTCCAAACTGTCTATATTGCAATATTTTTGGAATCAGAAAAAATATCCCACATAGTAAACATAGATAAGAAAGGCCGTTGTACCCGTGGTTCCTTGTCCACACACCTTGCCCTTGGCTTCCTTTGGGTTGAGTGCTTCCATTCCTCTGTAGCCCATGGTCCTGCTTGGCTCTGCTCAGCCACCGGCATCTGTTTACCACTTTAGAGTTTACAGAGTTTCCACTTTGGGTCACTTGCCTGATCCTCATAACAACCCTGTGAGCTGGGTCATCTGACTGCTCCTGCTCTATAGTCGAGGCAGCCGAGGCTTAATAACGTGAGGTGACTTGTCGAAGGTTACACACCTAAATAGAATGGTTTTCCCTTCAGTTGTGACTCATTTATTTTCTGGCTCCTACTCCTCATTCACAGTGTAATTCAGTAACTACCACTTACTGAACATTTACTATATGTTAGGCATTTTTACTTACAAAACTGAACTAACTTCACCACAACCCTGGAAGATAGTATTATCCCATTTTGCAGGATGTAAAGGAGACCCAGAGAGGCTGAGTGCCATGCACAAAAATACACGTACAGTTTTTTTATTCCAAAGCCCACTGTTCATTTGGAGAACGTTTATAAAACACCTACTGTGTATCTGTTCACCAGATACCTGAAATCCTGACACCATTCCTGGCCTTCCTCTATATCTAGCACCCCACGCTGGGCCCTGCGGACTGTTCCCAGGCAGGGCTCACACTGGGAAGGCTTGCTCCTACCAGCCCTGGGCTCACCACTCCGAAGCACCCTGAATTCAATGCAGCCACTCTGGTGGGAACAACTCTGAGTGCTGACAGCTCCTCCCCAGTCAGACACCAAGTTCTCTTGTTCATAGGGGTTTTCACCTGAGGAGCCTGGCCTTGGATTGAGTGCCAAGCTATGTGCCAAGCACAGTGTTCAGCGTTTGCACTCACTTCTCAATAAGCCTTCGCACTTCACAGCAAGCCCATGAGTTGGGGAGAGTATGGTCCCCATTTCGCATGCGCAAACCCTGAGGCTGGGAGAGGTGACGTGACTTGTCCAAGATCCCACAGCTGGTATGTGTAGAGCTGGGAGCTTCCCTGGGCTGGGTGGGCGGGCCCCAGGTCCCTACCACTTTATTCCATGTCACTGCCTGCCCCCAGAGTCAATCAGGCAGTGGAATGGAATTAGCCTTGGACCTGTCGCTGACACATGACATTTTTTTCAGTTATGCCAATTTACATGTTTGTTGGTGCAGACTCCTGTTTTGTGGTGGCTTTTAATGCTATGAAACCTTGTCAATGGCTAGTGTTAATTGAGTAAAGCCCAAGTTGAATGTCGGAGACCCCAGCAGGTGTGTCAATGATGTGTTGGCCACCAGGTCTGATGCTGGGGAGCTCTGAGCCCTGCCAAGTGCCTGAATACTTCACTTCAGCCACCAAGCCACAGCTGCACTCCCATTATTTTCTGGATATTTCAAGGGGCCAGGCTTCCATAGCAGCTACTTAGGAAATTTTATTCACGTTTTTGGGTTAAAGAAAACTTTGACAACACCAAAGTTTTATATCAGTACATAGTTATAGCTGGGAAGAAATTTCACAGAGCCCTCAACTGAGACGGACAAAAATGTAAACTTTTTTAGAAGAATGCAAGTTTCTTTTGTCTCACACTCTGTGTCATATGGAAGTGGTGCTTGTGTCCAGGGACCCTCACCGGCTCTGACCTCCTCGCCTCCTCGCTGATAATGCCCAGTCCCCAAGCTCAGGCCTGATTTTAGCTCTGGGTCGTGGTGAGGGCTGTGGGGGCTGGAGTCTCACTCAGCCGGTGTTCTTGCAAATGTGTTATTTGTGCCAGGACCTTGGCTTTGCCAAGATTTTTGTTTTTATTTTCTGATGTTGTGATGGTTTCCATCTCCAGGGGTGGTAGAGGCCATGGTGTTTTTGATTTTGTTTTGTTTTGGGGAGGGGGTTGAGAGTGGTGGACAGAGTGCAGCAGCAGTTATGAGTGAAAAAAAGATAGCAGTGATGCCACCTCCACCAAAAAACACCTTTTAAATATTTTCCCACCACATCTGATTTAATCATCAGCCGAACCCTAGGCCAAGGTTCTTGAGGGGGAAGTACTTTCCATCCCACCCACGGGAGTGGAACAATGTTGCTAAGAGGGCTTTTCTCATGCCTCACCCCCACCCGCTCCCTGGAGAGAACCTGGCTGTGGAGCATCAAGGTGGCCGTGGGATGAAGGGAGCAGCACCCCCCAGGCCCGCTGGGAGCAAGGGGGGGTTGGAGGTCCCGAGCCAGGCCCTCTGTGTCTTCCCATGGCTCCAGAACCCCTGCTGAACCCCTGCTGCGAGCCAGGTTCCAGGTGGGACTTCAGGGGATATCCTGATGAACCTCAGGACATGGAGCCTGCCCTGAGGGCTGGGGTTCTATAGGCAAGTGAAGTCTGTGCTCCGAGAAGAGGGTGGGCACCAGGCAGTGGGAGTTCGGAGGCGAGAGTGGCTTCTTCCCACTCACCTTGTCCTGTCCATGCTTCTGGAACAAGCTCTGTGAGCCGATCTCTTCCCCCATCCCTTGTCCTCAGACAATACAGGGAGGATCCTTACCTCCGCTATGCCCTGTCCTAAATCACCTGCACCTACCCCAGCATTTACATGTCAGCTCCTCTGCTCCCTGAGGACATGGACCACGTCTTAGTTACCTCTGTGTCCCTGGTACCCTGCACAGTGCCAGGCACATAGTGACATTGTGCAGTGTCTGTGGAATTAACAGATACAAGAGCACCTTAGAGAATTTGAATCAAAATCCCACCAGTGCTCTCTGTTCTCCCCTCATTCTCTTCTGTAGCATCAGGACATTTCATTACTGACAACTCTTAAAGCACCAGTGTTTGTGAATGACTTGTTTTACAAATTAAAGCAAATGAATTCTTTGCCTTACTTAGCCCACGTTCTCTAGAAAACAGAACCTAAGCTATGATTAAGGTGTTGCAAGCCCCAGGCAGAGAGGGTGGGGATAAAAAGGGGAAATGGGGCAAGAAACGAGGAGCAGTTACAGCAGTGGCTTCCACTGCACAGCGACCCCCAGCATCGGCAGGTGTGCTCTCCCAGTGGGGGGACCTCTCCCACAGGTTGCAGGGAGCAACAACACTCGGAGTAGTCCATGGATGAGAGAGGAGGGCAAACTTTTCTGCCTGGCTCTCTCATCTCCTGTTAATCAGAGTTCAAACCAACTTCCAGCCCCTTGGCAGCCGTTGAGAAAGCCAGATCCCATTCCCTGCTGTGATTTATGATGTTTCACCTCAGTCTCCATCTGACCTGATGTGGATGGGATGTAGGGAGTGAGAGAAGGGGAGGTGAGAGGAGAGGAGACAATGAGGGACCACTGAGAAAACACACAGCTTTGCATCTGCTGTATCCTTACAATAATGGTGCTCACACACCTTGCACCCTTGTGCTTTCCTGGGTGCGGGAGCAAATGATGGCATCACAGCTCTGAGAGCTCCAGGTGTGGGCATCGTGCTTGACCCCACGTGTGTCCATGTGATCCTGTCACTTCCTGAACATCATCAATCGTGTGTGTCAGCATCTCAACTCCAAGTACATCTGATGAATTGGGCATTGTTTTTGCATATCTCATTCTCATCTCCCCAGCTGGACTGTCAAGTTGTGGTGCTGTCCGTGGCTGGTGGTGAATTATGACGCATGTGCGAGAGATGTAGCATGCTCCTTTGAGATGCGCTGAGCACATGCTGTCCCTCTGGCTCTGTACATCTGGGTGGGGACAGAGGAGGGCTGGGTGCTGCTACGGCTCAGGGACACGTGTCTGCCCTCACAGGGCAGGACCCGACATGGCCAAGAGAGCGAGGCCCAGAGCCCAGCCTTCCCGTCCAACCTCACACCCTCACATCCTCCTCTGTCATCATCATCCCTTCCTTTCTGCCTCCTAGCATCCTCCTCATCCTCCAAGTCCAAGGTGATCAGGTCCTCCCACCTCTAAGAAGGCTTCTCTGATGCTCCAGCCCAGGCTGATCTCCCCTCCCTGGGGTCCTGATGCTTGAAAGCTGAGCCTTCAGGGTGGACCCTCAGTGTCTGGCCCCTCCTACTCCAGGCCTGGTGCCTGCCCCGCCAGCTGGAGAGTGAGCAGTTGAAAGGCAAGGGCACAGTGGGGCTCGGCATGCCCAGAAAGCTTGTTGGCTATGCGAGCACCTGCTGAAAAGTGATGTGTTTGAGGCAACAACTGCTATTATGTGTCAAAGAACTGATTTTTTGGTATCTTACCTTTTCTTTTTCAGTGAGAATCTCTGATCCCCTCCCTCCACCTCCCAGCATTAATAAGTTGGTTTGCTCCCATTTTGAAATGCAGGGGTGACAAGCACGTCACACTGACTCTAAACACCGTTCCCTGTTTCCTCTCTCACTGTAATCCAGCGATGTCAGCTACATGGTAGTAGCCACATTTCAGAGATGAGGAAATTGAGGCCCAGAAAGGCTAAATGAGAGCTCTGACGTCACACAGCAAGTTCAAGGTCAGACTCACTCAGACCTTAAACTAGATCCACACCAAGGTCCACCCTACCTCCCAGCACCTGAGTGCCACCCTCAGACATTTGGCTGTAGGACTCAGGGAGCCCTCATTTCCCAAAAGCCTCTGTTCTGATGTTTAGAACAGGCATGGCCTCTGAAGTTGAATTCATTTCATCTTTCAGTGGAATCATAAAGGAGTCTCCAGCTATGACAGTTACGTTTGCATTCATAAGGCCTCCTGCATATGCCAGCCCCTTCTCTCCTACGTGCTGGAGACCCTGCCACCACGCACATGTCTGGGATGAAGCCAGGGTTCAGTGTGGAGCCCCCACATTGCCCAGATTGCCCTTTGAGTTTTGTGTCTTCCCATCTGCACGTGAGAGGAAACCTTGAAACTTGAAGGAGCCGATGATTCTTTCAGTGAGAGCAGTGAGATCGGGCAGGCAGGAACACTGTGAGGGTTCAGGGATTGATGGGGAAAAACGGTCTGAGAGAGGAATCCAGGGCCAAGGGAGGGGGCCCCAGCCCACTGTGAAACCCAGTTCTCGGGCCCTGCTCTTTCTGACTCACTAGTCACCCAGCAAGCCCTGCCCCTCCTCTGGGTCATAGTTTCACTGCCTGCAAAGTGAGGAAAATGGCCTGTGTCTGCGATTTTCCAAATTTTTTTCTTTCTTCAATAGTGAAACTTTTTTTAAAAGTGAAATATAGTTGATTTACAGTGTTGTGTTAGTTTCTGCTGTACAGCATAGTGATTCAGTCATAGGTATATGTATATCGTTGTTTATCTGTTTTATATGTGGTAGTTTGTATCTGCTAATCCCAAACTCCTAATTTATCCGTGAAACTTTTTTCTTTCTTTAGAATGGTATGTTTCAGGTGTGCAGCATTTTAGTTCAAAATTTGTATATACCACAGAGTGATCCTCACTTTGAAAACTTTTTTTCAAAAGAACTTTTACTCAAGAGGCTGATGTGAAATTTTTTTAAGTTTAAAAATTGCAAATAATTTCAAAATTATTGTAAAGAAAATAATGTAAAGTATGGCTTCTCCCCCTTGAGGGTGAGAGGAGAACCTGGGTTCAAGTCTAGGGCTCCAGGTTGCACGAGTGAAAACCGGTGACCTCTGGTTTCTTAGCCCCCCGGGCCTGTAGGAAGGAAAGGCTGGCAGGGGTGTCCCAAATAAAGAGGAGCTTCAGAGGCTGAACTCACAGGGGCCTTGGGTTCCCAGGGACCCGTTGTGCCTGAGACCAGTGTTTTTCAAGCTAGGATTCAATGGATCCAAGAGTTAGGCAGACTTTTTAAAAATTCTTTTTCCTTTTGATTTTTAAATCTTTTAAAATGTTATTTAAGCAACTGTAATGATCTTTCTCTTTGCCATGAAAATTCACATTTGGAAGTCAGAAACCTTGGTTTCCTTGGTTAGCATTTCTCAGATAAATCCTTGAGTGTGTTTGTGGAAGAGGCCTCTGTAATGGTTTGCTTTCAGGAGGTCCTGTTCATGACTTAAATTTGAGAAACATTGGCTCAGTTCATGCCAGAAAAGCTGCAAAGGGAGCAGATTTTGACAGGGAAGAGGGCTTGATGTGAGAGAGTGGCCCAGGGAGGAAGGAGAGCACGCAAAGGTGATGGCAGTGCAGGGTAAATGCAGAGAGCAAAGGCTGCAAACTGGTGTGCACGTCTGGGCCCCTTCCTAGTAACCAAGCAAAACATCTGTAACCATGTATGTTTTTTAAATTTTTCCAATGCTTGGACGTATAGAGATCAGAATGTTAGTAGTAGTCTGGGTGGTGGGATTACACGTGGTTTTTACTGTCCTCTTTTTTCTGATCCACTAAACTCCTTTGGTGTTAGAGAACTCCATTTGGTAAATTACTGTTCCTTTGCTCTAGGTCACAAACTTATGGCTTGTAGAGTTTATGTTCCTTTCAGGGTGCTGCATACAGGCCCAGAGACCTGCTTGTTTGGCCTTCAAAATAATTTTTAAAATCTAATTGATTTGCTAATATTTAGAAGTTGGGAGAATTCCCATAAGAATCTGGTACTCCTCTTCTCCCTGGTAGCATCTCTGGGCCTACATGCCCACGTGACCCCATTTGGGTTTGTGGGTTTCCACCTGGCTAATTTCATACACATCCCTCAGCTGCCTGGCCCTAGAAGCCTGTGGGCCCCTCTGTTCTCCATCCTGGGAACCTTTAAGTGTCCATAGGGTCTACTCGCCCTGTGAGCAGAGGGAGGGACTTTCATGAGGCTCAGGCTGCTCCGAAATTTAGGATTTAGGGATGATGACCAGGTTGGAAGAGAAGGTTTTGAGACCCTTTTGCACAGCACTTTACATAAGCTGAATGGCGGGTTGGGGGAAGCAGGACTAGAGTGTTTTCCCCTGACTACATCCTCATTAATTACTAAATATTAGACTGAAAGCATCAGTGAGTTATTGGAATGGTGCCTCTACCTAGCAGTTCATATTTCTGAAAAGGCCAAATGGAGAACAGTATCATTTTTCTCCTGAGAAACTCACGGAACAGTGGGAAGGAGTTGGGTTTGGGACTGTCAGGTGCCCTCTGGCTTTGATGGAGTAGGAGAAGTGGAATCTGAAGTGTTCTGTGAAGGGCAAGTTAGGGGGGTTGCGCCTTTTGAAAGTTTCAGTTGGGAAGTGGAGTTTCCTTGGGAGCTCCAAGGCTGAAGCCCTTTTTCCTGGCTTTTGGTGTAACAACAACAATAATAATAACCATGGCTAACAGTATTGATGCTCAGTCTGTCACAGACCGGGGCTTGCAATCACTTGCATACGTGATCTCATTTCATCCTAACACCCTAAGAGAGGAGATTCTGTGTTATCCCCACTTCTCAGATGAGGAAACTGAGGCTTAGGGAAATTTAACTTGGCACCGCTGGTCTGTAGAAAAGCTTCATGTTTGACCTAAGTCTGCCTGATTTGGAGCCTGCCTTTTAACTGCTGTGCTCTGTGTACTTTCACTTCCATCTGTGTGTCCTTTTTCATTTTCGCTACTGCTAATACTAATGATGTCTCCACTCTCTCCTTTGTAAACATCCTGCCAGGCAAACAGGAAAGGGGTTACAGTCCCCATATAACGTGAGAGTGAGAAACTGAGTCCCAGGGAGGGAAATCAGCCTTTTTGGGGGTCACATTGCTAGTCCTAAGCCTAATTCCTCAGAGTGCTCCCAGGCCATTCTCGCCCACTGATTGTGGCCGCACTCTCCCAAAGGGTCACGGTCCCTCAGAATGTATTTCCACAGGCCTCTGCCTCGCTGGACGTGTGGTTGTCAGAGTTGGGTTTTTCCCCCCGTTTTCTGCCTGTGTGTGTATGGGCTTTGCCACAAGAGCCTTATTAATCATTTGGAGTTGAAGGTTACCAGGAAAAATATGCCAGAGCGTGACAGGCCATTAGTATTTGTGTTGTAAGGAATCCAGTAATCATCTTAATTGGTGCACACTTCCGAGCAGAGCGGAGCTCTGTACTGGAGGCTTGCCTGCTCCTTCGTATACCATTAACATGTCAAAAGCCGCGAACACAACGCCTCCCTCACCCCCGCTATCCACAGAGGCAGCTTGCACTGTGGAACTGCATTTCCCTCCTGAAATGCTGGGCCGCCCAGGTGTCCAGACAGCTGGGCAGGGGTGTCTGACCCTAGGAGAGATGTGTAAGGTCGGTGGAGCAGCCCTGCCTCCGGGCAATTCAGGCGCTGCCCCGTGGTTTGGATAGTGACCAGGTTTACCTCCTAAGACACAGGTGGCCCCGATGGCCAGGAGCAGCCCAGGGAAGGAGAGCTTAGTCCCCCTACCCTGTTCCCTTCTTCCCAGCCCTTATTCAGTGTCCTCCATCCAAATCCTAACAGGGGTCTGATTTTTTTTGTTTGCTTTCTTTTTTTTTGAACATTTACTTCCCTTTAAAAACTGTGCAAGTCCTCTGTTTCTCTGCCCCTTAGAGGGGCAGGGCCTCTCCTTCTGTGTATCACCCCAAGCCAAGATTTTGTCCAGCTCTATTTTGTCTACTTAGTACTATGAAAACAGTAGCTATTTTTCTAAATAGTTATTTTATTTATATCAAATATGTCATTTAAAATAGACTCTCTACCCTCCATCCCATCTTTCTTCCCAAGATTCTCACCATTCTAAACAGGAACTGCTGGAGGAACTAAAAATGGGGAATTCCACTTTGGAGGGTAACTTGGAAGTATCAAAAAATTTTAATATGCATATCCTATAATCCAGGAATTTCATTTCTCAGTATCTGTCCTAGAGAAGTATTCACCATTTATACACCATGAGGCACGTATAAGGATGCTCACTGCAGCACTGTTTGTAATAGCACCAAATTATAAACAACCTAGGTGACCATCAATAGGGGAAGGTGTATGAACTAATTCCTAATATGGAATATGATGCAGCTACTAAAAACAAGGCATGGGGTCCAGATGATATAAACAGAAGTCTAACATGGATCCTGAAGTGAAAAAAAGCAAGCTGCAAAACCATTTATTTGTAAACACACACACAAACAAAAGCAATACTTTATGTTTTCAGTGTATATACACATATACACATGTTCAAGCAAACATATGAAAGGAAGGCATGGAAGGACATACTCCAAACTGCTGACAGTGGTTACTGTGAGGCAGGGGAGTGAACCTGGATCAGGGATCGTAGCAAAAGAAACTAACAAAACTTCACCCTCTTTTATTTGTAGTTTTGGGGGTTTTCTTTTTTTTTTTAACATTTTTTATTGATTTATAATCATTTTACAATGTTGTGTCAAATTCTAGTGTTCAGCACAGTTTTTCAGTCATACATGGACATATACACACTTATTATCACATTTTTTCCTCTGTGAGCTACCATAAGATTTTGTGTATCTTTCGCTGTGCTATACAGTATAATCCTGTTTATCTATTCTACAATTTTGAAATCCCAGTCTATCCCTTCCCACCCTCTGTCCCCCTGGCAACCACAAGTCTGTATTCTATGCCTATGAGTCTATTTCTGTCCTGTATTTATGCTTTGTTTTGCTTGTTTGTTTGTTTTTGGTTTTGTTTTTTTAGATTCCACCTATGAGCGATCTCATATGGTATTTTTCTTTCTCCTTCTGGCTTACTTCACTTAGAAAGACATTCTCCAGGAGCATCTATGTTGCTGCAAATGGCGTTATGTTGTCAGTTTTTATGGCTGAGTAGTATTCCATTGTATAAATATACCACATCTTCTTTATCTTACCACCCTGAACGCATCTGATCTTGTCTGGGGTTTTCTTTTTTAAAAAAATACAAGGAGAATATATGTATCATTTCTCATTTAATTAAAAAATATTACTGTCTTGAAGAAAAGAAAGTAGTTGACTCCATAATTTATTTCCTGCAAGGTTCTAGAGATTTTAGCATGTTCCCTTTCTGGGGTTGGGGGATGGGGGAGCAGAGATTTATGTCTTAATCCTTTATGGGCTAAATTTTTGTTTCTTAGCAAAGCCTCTGTTTGATACTCATGCATACTCAAGAAACGCCCCTTTCAATGGAAAGAAATTGTGCATTACTTCTTCACTGTTTATTAACAAGATTTATCTACTGTTGGTGAGAAGACATTGGACTCTGTCTAGTTATCTGAATACTCGACTGTTTAAAACTGTTTCCTTTGCATGAGTTCTCTCTGCCTAGAATGTCCCTCCCTACCTATCACCTTGATGATTCTATTGAAACTCCACTTGGGAGCCCTCCACTCCCCTTGGTCCCCTCCTGAATGTTAATCTGTCCTAGGCTGCTGCTGCTAATCCTTGCACATGCTTCTTCTATTAAAGGAAGGCACAGTGGTTAGGAGCAGATGCTCTGGAGTCAAACCGACCTAGAATTAGGTCCCAGCTCTGCCACTTACTAGCAGAGTATAAGATCTTCCAACTCTGCAAGCCTCAGTTTTCTCATCTGTAAAATGGAGATGACAGTCCCACCTTGTAGGATTGTTATGGACATTAAATGAGATAATACTTGCAGGATGCTTGGCACCATGTCTGGTACAGAATCACTCTCCTTATGTCAGCTATTGATGTTATTCTTGTAGCAGAATCGCCTTTCTCAGTAGATCTGGGCTTGAGCTTGGTTGTCTTGCTTTCTGATCTGTTTGCACCCCCTGCGGCAGATAATCAAGTCTCGGTTAAATGTTCTTTTGCACTGAACTGTGTAGTAACGAAAATGGAGGAATGGTGTTCCAGACCATGGGTATTTTCTACTAAAGGGACATGAAAACCCCATAAAGTAAAAAAAAGAGGCCACCCAGACAGTGGGCTAATTTGTGATATTTCATTTATTTTTGCATGTCTGATTTTCAGCAATTTCCAAAATGAGCTCGTATTACTTGTGTACTTTTAAAGTGCTCCCTGCTGCCTATAGGGAGGAAGCGGTAACCCACAGTAATGGGGCCACCCATGGGGGAGAGGCAGGCTCTGTGACAGACCCAGACAGAAGAGGCCCTGGGGGGCCAGGGGCCGTTGCTGGTGCCTCACGTCACGCCGCCTGGCTTCTGGGTGATGCCGAGCGTCCTTGGCTCCACGACCCAGATGGCTATCTGGGCCTCCGCATGAGAACAAAGTGCCTCACCACAGCTGAGAGTCCCTCGCCACAGCGGACCTATGCCAGTACTTTCTGATTGGTTTTTAGCTTATGACACCCCAGTTGTGAGCAGCATATTTTGTTCTCACAGGGCACCCTGGCAGCGGGCATTAGATGGGTGTGTGTGTGCGTATTTGAGCCCAGGTTCGCAAATCAGACTCCGTGCCTCGAGCACCTCATACACAACCAGAGGACTGGAAAAATCTGTCTGGCGCCTCTCTGGGTTCAGAATGCACGAATCCCCCAGCCCACACTGCCTCACACACACCCACACTGTGGCGCTCCCTTGGAGGCAGCATTCCATGTGTTTTCTGGCCCTTGACAAATAAAACAAATACGACATTGAAAAGTAAAAGTTGCTCCCAGCTGGGGCAGGGAGAAAATTATAGGGGAAGGTAAAATAGGCTAGAGCTTGTGAAAAGAAAACCACATTCTCTCCACACTGATTACTAAATGCATCTCAGAAGGAGCCACGGGGTTAAAGGATTAGGTCCTCAGAGCTGAACCTTTACCAGTTTTAGAGCCAGTGTATGGACAGGCTGGTTAGATTAACAGGCATATCATCTTGGAATCGTAGACTCACATGATCCCAGAGCTGTCGTCTTTCTCTAACATTTGAGTCCTTTTCTGTGCTTTGCATAATATGTTCAGCCTCCGAATTCTTCCAGTGATGGACAGCTCACTGTCTTATGAGTTATCTCGTTCCTGTACTGGACAGCTCTTATTATTGGAAAGTTCTTTCCTACTTTGAGCTGAATTATAGCTCTCTGCAAATTTCATCTTCTAGTTCTAGTCCTTTCTTCTGAAAACAGACAGCATGGTGTCAGAGACAGGGTGTGGGCTACAGAGCCAGGGAGCCTGGCCTTCTCATCTACCAGTTTTTGACTTTGGGCTAAGTACTCCTCTCTCAGCCGTATTCTCCGTGTCAGGCAGAACAGGGCTACTCCCCGCTCTTGGGTTAATTGGTGGATCAGGTGAGATAGTGGAAAAAAGGACATGCTAGATCTACATGTTCTGATATGGAAAGATGACTGACATATGTTACATGGCAGGGGGGAGCAGGTTTCAGAAGAAATAAACACAAAAACATTGGAAAATTGGGTGAGAAGTACACCAAACTGTTAAGAATGGCCACCTCTGGTAGATGGGACGAGAGGGGCTTATCAGATGTTACCTTCCTCCATGAGGGTTAAAGAAATTTTTTTTCAACAAATCCATCATATTTAGAATCACAAAAAAAAAAAATAGTAAAGACTTTTCCATTTTAGAAAGAAAAACATACAACTTTCAGAACACTTTATATCCAAAAATGGAGTCCACTTGTATCAGCTGTAGTGTTTCTTTCCCTGCGGGCTGTCTGAATCATTGAGGCATGGCCTAACAGGTCCCTCTATAGGAAATGGCCTTAAACATTAACCAAAAAAAAAAAAAGAAAGAGTGACTGCTTTAGGTCCTGCCCCTATCTGCCTCCTGGCCTTTGCATTTGCTGCTCCCTCTGTAGCACCTTGTAATCAATTTGTGTTATATTGATGGATGGTCACATCTGAAACAGCTGTCTCACAAACAGACTTGGATGCGATGGGCAGAAATAGATCCTTTCATTTACTGGGAGTGATATTTGAGTGGGAATTTCGTGAGTGGTCAGTTCACTGATAAACATCAGCTATGAAGATGACTTTTGCTTCCTGATGCTACTGCCTGTGTTTAGAGGCTCACAAGTGAGTACCTAGATGACAGAGCACCCTAAACATGCTTCACGTCTTCCCTTGGGTGACATGTTGAGTCATGTCATGGTGACATGGATTTTGAAGCATAAAAGCAGCAAATGACAAGGAAAATATATCAAGCCGGGATCAGTCACCAGACATCTGTTAGCACCTGCCACATTGCAGGGGCTATGAGGGACAGGAAAATAAATCACTCTCGGTCCTGCCCTCAAGAAGCTTGCTGCCAGGCAGAGAGACTCGAGTCCTGAACCCAAATGTGCGTGGAAAACAGAGCATGTGCTACACTCAGTGACTACATCGTTCAGGGAGATGTTGGTTCAGGAGCCCTTTGAGCTGAGCCTGGAGGCAATAGGATTCCCTGGGACTGGGAAGGATGTCCTGAGCTGTGAGATTTGCAAGAACAAAGGGGCAAAGGCAAGACAGTCCAGTGGTGTCTGCGGAGAGAGGATTGGATGCGGGGTTGAGATGGGAGATGGATCTGGGAAGGTGGGCTCTGGACATTGCTGGGAGGCCTGAAATGTCACCGATGACAGTAGTATTCCTGTGCTGTAGCAGCAGTGTGAATGGGATGAGAGGTGAGGGATTGGAGGCCAAGATGACCCATGTACCCAGGTTACTTCCTGATGCGGGACTTTCTGTGAATAGCCAGAGACCCCATAGTTCCTCCTCCGGTGCTAACCAATGAGGAAACAGAGAGGGAAGAGGCCCCAGTGAGAAGTCTCAGAACCCTGTGAAGCAGAGGACTCCGGAGGTTGGATTGGGGTTTTTGGGGGTGGGGGTGGCGGTAGTCAGAGGGAGCGGTAAGGAAAACTCTGACACATACTCAGCTTTCTCTTCCTGCACGCCAAGCAGGAAGATCTCCCCCAGGGGAATACTTTTGCCCTTTAACAAATATAAAACTGACAGGCTGACACTGTTGCTAACACGGAAAATTTTTTTTTAAATAACACCTTAAACGGCAGGCTTGCAAGCCGGCATCCTAAATGAAACACATGTTGCTCTCCAGCACCTGACAACCTGACAATTTAAGAGCAGCTACCAAGAACCTACAACTGGAATTGCCCATGAATCTGCTCCCCTGGATGGGCTCCAACTGGGTGAGAAAGTGGAGACGGCCAAGTCCAAGGGGCCCAACCTTCTCTTCTCATTTGTAGCTGATTGGTGGAGAGTCACTTTCAGAAAACAGGGGAGACTGTAATTAACTTGATAGTGGTAGTTTCTGGTGTGTTTTTACTCATCGTCTGATGATTAAACAGACTTATGGCCCTACCTACCCAATGAAAAAGAGACCAAGGCATTTAGTTGAAATTAAAAGTGCAGATAAGGCTGCCTGTTTAGATTATAGCATCTCTTTTTTTTTTTTTAATAGATTACTCATCTTCTGTGAAATAGGGGAGAGGAGTTAATTTGTGTGATGAAGTGCTTTCTATTTCTGGGAGCTGGCTGGTGGATGTGATTGCTTGCGGAAGGAGAGTAATTCATTCTTAAAATCACCAAAAATCACATTCAGGCCAAATACCCATGCCCTGAGGAGTTGGGTAATTTGTAACTTGACGCCAAGGAACAGAGGGGCTTGTGGCTTCCAAGCAAATGTTTGAGGAAGGTATACGATTTGTCTTTAGGTCAAATTCCCGTTCGTTCTCAGAAAGGTGCCAGAGAAATGCAATTATACCTCGGAGATACTGCAGGTTCAGTTCCAGACCTCTGCAATATAGCAGATACCGCAATAAAGCGAGTCACACGGATTTTTTTGGTTTTCCAGTGCATGTAAAACTTATGTTTACACTACACTGTACTTTCTTTATTAAGTGTACAGTAGTGTTACATCTAAGGAAAACAATGTGTATGCCCTAATTAAAACATACTTTATTGCTAAAAAATGCTAACCATCATCTGAGTCTTTAGGGAGTCAAAGATCACTGGTCACAGATCACTGTAACAAATATAATAATGAAAGAGTTTGAAATATTGCATTATCAAAATGTGATTCAGAGACACAAAGTGAGCAAATGCTGTTGGAAACAGCACCGACAGACTTGCTCGACGTAGGGTTGCCACAAAACCTTCAATTTGTAAAAAATAAAAATAAAAACCACACACAATATCTGCAAAACTCAATAAAGCAAAGTACAATAAAACAAGGTTTGCCTGTAAACCTAACATGTGAGTCTAAGACATCAGACCAGGAGACCACTGATTGTAAGGGATGGTGAGAAGAGATGGATTAGGGTTTGAATGTGGAGAAACCACCACTAGCTGTGTGACCATGGGCTGTGACAGACCCTTCTTGTGTCTCAGTGTCCGCATCTGTAAAACAGGGTTACCCCTCACAGGCAGGGAAGGATATTTGTGGGATGGAGCCAACTTAAGCACCTGGGACAGCGCCTGGTTGTGTAAGCCCCAGTCAGCTGCCTCCTTAGCTTCTGCTCCAGGGACTCCCTCTGTTTCCCCCCTGGATGGAGAGCCCTCTAGAAGAATCCATGTGCACAAAAGTATTGGGGAGGGCTTCAGTTTACTGAACACTTGATGGAAGAGGCAGGGGAGCGGTTTACATCATGTACTCCATAGCAACCCACTTACAGCTCTTAGTAGACATTCCTGTTCTCCCAAGGCCCCTGGGCCACACTGCTGGGGCTCTTTGCTCTCACTCTTACCTCCACATGATGCCCAGCCTTACTGGTTCCTCTCTCCTCCTCCTGAAAGATCCCCCCAGAAATGTACTTCACCCAGCTTCTCCTCCCCTGTTGCCAACAACCACTCAGAACAGATTACAGACACGTACAGTGTACATTGTGCTCCCCTCCTCGGGTATGCCACACTGGTGACTTTTCCAGGAATCCACGTATGTCCAAGGAAGATTGTCCTTGTGGGGGTTGGAAGTCCACCAAAACCTGTTCAGTGTTTTAGGAAATTGTACCAGCAACAGCAGTGCTGCTCATGGTACCTGGGTTGCCAACCCACATACCTGTACCAGTCTGTAAGGTGAACCAGTATGTGTTCCAGTATGTGTTCCAGTATATGGCACTTGTAAGTACAAGCATGTGGCTACATCTCTGCCTTCTTGTAGCCATTCCACGCATTTACATATTGAAAAACACGTTATTTTATTATTTCTTCTTTATATCACAGTTGGGGCATTATATAGAATTTTCCCCAGCCGGGTGTTAAGCATGTTGTATTACTTATGAATTTTACTTTAGGATATTAGAGGGGACCGTACAAAACAACTGTCACATAAAAGGACATTGAGTGGGATAGGGCTGAAACCCCTAAATCAGAGGCGAGTCAGCCACATGTTGGAGCGATGTCGGCTTTTAATAAAGGGTGTAGGCCCAGCTCCCTCGGATCTGCTGTGTCCTTGATCTCTTCCAGCTGCTTAAAACAATAGGCCCATAGATGCCAAGGCCCCAATGCACACATCTTCCTGGCGGCTCTTATGGTGAGGGGAAAGACACCTAAAATATGCTCTCTGAAGTTTTTGGCAGAAGGAAATTGGCCATTTGAGGGTAGTGACTTTCTCCACCCATGTGGTATTCCAGAGATCTCAGATCAACACACAGGAATTCTGCTAATGACCTATTGAGGTAAGCAATGCAGTAACAGTCCCATTTACAGAACTGGACCCTGAGTACATTCTTGTACTTTCCCAGAAGCTTGATAATAATAACAACAATGGGGGTGTTATGCAAAGAGCACTAGCCCTGGGTCGGGGGCCATGGCCGAGGTCCTCACAGTCAAGTGGGCATCTTTTTTTTTAACACTGTAGGTTCCAGACTGTGCACTCGGCCAGGGATTTTCACACTGTAGTAGACTCACTGGAGCATGATGAAATCAGTGTCTGGGGTCGTGACCAGCTTTCGAACAAAAATGAAATACCAGAGGATAGAATAGAAAAAAACATACTGAAGCACATCACGCCTTGTATGTATTCCAGTCGTGTATTTATGTACCAAGTCGTGATGTAAGATGTAATTCTCTTCATGGATCATAGTCGCAAGATCTGAAGCCGTGTTCCCTGATATGGGGAATCAGAATCTACGAGGCTGCCCAGGCATGTGTGTGAAAATTAGTTCCCAGAGGGATTCTCAGGGCTGTGATTTGAGAAGGCTTGCTGTGAACCTGTCAGGAGGTGCATTTGTGGTCAGATCTTTTCTCACTTGAAGGTGAGAGAAGGGTCAGGGAGGGAGGCCAGGCCAGGTGGAGACCACTGTGAGTCTGAGGAGGAGAATGGGTGTCACCCAAGCCAGCACCCATCGCCTTCACAGTTTTGCTCAAGCCAGCAAATAGTCTTGGATTCCTCGGAGAGTTTTCACTTTTCTATTATTCTAGCAGGAAACATGGGGTTCTGTTTCTAATCCTTTAGAGATCTTAATACAGTCATCCCTCTGTATCCATGGGAGATTGGTTCGAGGACCACCACCTCCCTCTGCCCCGACAGATACCAAAATCCGAGAATGCTCCAGTTCCTTTTGTAAAATGGCATAGTATTTGCATATAACCCATGCCCATCTGAATACTATAAATCATCTCTAGATTACTTACAATACCTAATACAATGTAAATACTATGTAAATAGTTGCCAGCACTCAGCAAATTCAAGTTTTGATTTTTGGACTTTCTGGATTTTTTTTCCCAAATATTTTCAACCCACAGTTGGTTGAATCTGCAGGTGCAGAACCTGCAAACACAGAGGGCGACTATATGATCACATTGGCTTAGGTTTGTTTCTCTGAGCTCACCTGCTGCATTAACTTAGGTCAGTGTCTCTCAAACGTTAGCACACAACAGAATCACTTGGAGAGCTTGTTAAAATCCAGATCAACAAACCCCACTCATCTGATTCAGCAGGTCTGGGGTGAAGCCCTAAGAATTGATATTTCTAATAAGTTCCCAGATGATGCTGTTGCAACTGGTCTGGGGATCCCACTTTCAAAACTATGTTAGATCAGCAGAAAGGAATGTGCTCGGCAGAGTTCCTGACACACAGCAGGAGTGCAGTAAACGCTTTCTTGGTTAAACTGAACTGAATCCTCACCGGCAGAAAGGCCTTCCTAAGGTAAAGTTCGATCACTACTTACAGCAGTGCAAGAAATGGCTGGTTGACGTTGAATTGTATGCTTTTTAAATGGGCAAATTGTATGGTGTGTGAATTATATCTCAGTGAAGGTATTATCAAGAAGCAGAAGAGGAAGGGACAAGAAAAGGGAAAAAGAAAGAAATGGTTGTTTTTTCAAAAACGTACATCAGAAGTGTCTGTTATGCCTTAGAATGTGTAATCAGAGGACCCACATCAAAGGAGAATGAAAAGGCCTTGTAGCTGAATTCGGGGGCCCCTTCCGCTCTGCCACTCTCTGAACTTCCTCCTGGGACTCGAGGCCAGAAAATGTATGTCTCCTGAACGGCTGATCTGTTTTCCTTTTCCAAAGTGTAGATGATACTTAAATGCCTGTACGTTTCACCTGCCAAGACCCATCCTGGTGCAATCACAGCTTTCCTTTCCAAGCTCTCTTTTTAATTTTCCTGCTATTTGTATTTGCCTGTCTGCAAGTTTCCCAAGCAAGTGAAAGCCCTGGACATCTTGGGGTGGGAGGTGGGGCTGAGGTTGTGGGTTTGGAAACTGGTACCCAACTGGCAGGATGGAGAGACCAGGGACTTGGAGGGGCGGTATCGTTTCATGGTTAGTAATGCCAGCTTTGGGATCAGAAGCACATGGTCTAATTCCTGGCTGTCACCTACCAGCTGTCGGAACACAGATTAGCACAGAACTCTTCTGAGCCTCAGTTTCCCCTGGTCTGAGATGGTTCACAGTGCTTACCTTATAGAGTTGTGGTAGGAACAAAATGAGACACTGTGTATCAATAACAGCACTTAACCCTGGACCTAGGCACACAGTAAGCACTCAACAGAAACCATGACAATGACAGCGATAGTAAAGATGAGGGTCTGCCTCATCTTAACAATTTTCCTTTGGCTAGAGTCACCTGAGTATCGAAACAGGACAGAGAGTGACGCCTTTGCCTGCCATGAGCCCTCCCCTCCTCCAAATAGCTTGGCAGTGCCTTAGAATACACTAAGACTTACAAGTGAATAAATCAATCCTGGAAACAGATGAGCTTTGACACTTTAATAGCCAGAAGCCCAGCAGAGCTAAGACATGGCAAGACCCAGAACACCTACAGCTCCCAGAAGCCAGCCCGAGTGTGACAACACCCCTGAGGCCAGAAAACCAACCAGCAGTGACACAGGGATTTGTCTGGCTTGTGACTTGCTCGTTACCTCCCTTCTCCTCCCTCCCTCCTTCCCTTCCCGTTCCTCCTTCTCTGCCCTCACAGTCCCATCCACGGGGCCCTCTCTCACGTGCTCTGTGTCCTGCCAGCACTGGGGACACACAGAGCCCCCATATTTTTGGTGCTCCTCAGCAGGTGTCTCTGAACTAGATTTGAGTCCTGTCTTCACCACTTCCCTCACTGGCTGTGTAACCTTGGACCAGAAACATCTTCTGAACTTGACTTCCCTCATCTTGAAATGAGGATGATGAAGCGTGACCTGCTTCCTTCACAGGGAAATCAAATCGAATCAAATCAAATCAGATGAAACAGTGGAGGAGGAAGGTGTGTGGATTCAGCAGGGATTCACAGACGCCTGTGGCCCTGCGCTAGGCATTGGTGGATACACTGAGCAGACCGGTCATGACTCTGGAGGGAGACAGAGTAATTCCACGGATATGGAACCATGACCTGAGCTGAGTGGTGTGAAGGACAAGTTCCAGGGCTCTGTGGCCACCTGCCCTAGGGACCTGCCCGGGTCTGGGAGGTCAGGAAAAGCTTTAGTGAGGAGTTGAAATGTGAACCAAGAACTGAAGAATGAGCAGGCGTTGACTAGGGGGATATGTGTAGGGGCTTAGGACCTCGGCTACCCAGGCAGAATGACTGGCTTGGACATAGATGCTGAAGCAGAAGGGGCCATCATGGGGCCTTTAGACAACTGAAAGAAGATGACATGGTGGGGGCAGTAAGGAACGGAGGGGCAACATGAGGCTGGAGAGGGGGCAAGACCAGCTGCATCCAGCCTGTCATCTTTGGGAACCTTCTTCCGAGAGCCACGGGGAGCCATCGAAGGGCCTGAGCAAGAGAGTGCAAGGGTGCCAAGATGTAATTCACTTCTCTTTTTAGAGCCCACTGGACTGCTACATGCAGACTAGACTAAAGACAGAGAAAGTGGAAGCAGGGACAGCAGTTGTGGCTACTTCAGTTGGCCACAGACTACACTGGTCCAGACAAGGGACAGCAGTGGTCTGGACCAGGGCCGTGTTCTTGCCGTGTCCCTCTTACGATGCCAGTGTGTGAGAACCTCATCCTTCTGTCTCAGTGTCCTCAGGCTGCCATAACAAGGCACGGCAAACCACGTGGCTTAAAACAACAGAAGTTTAATTTTTTACAGTTCTAGAAGTCTGAAATCAAGGTGTCAGTGGGGCCATACTCGCTCTGCAGGTTCTAGGAAAGGGTCCCACCTGGCCTCTCCCTAGCTTCTGGCGTTGCCACAGTCCCTAGTCTTTTGTGGCATGTAGACACCTCACTCCAGTCTCTGCCTTTGGGATCACATGGACTTCTCCTTGTGTATCCATATGTCCTTTTTCTTATAAAGGATGCCAGTCATGGGGTTAGGGTGCACCCTAAACCGGTATGACCTCATCTCAACTGGATGACATCTGCAAAGACACTGTTTCCAAGTAAGATCACATTCCTCAGTACTAGGGGCTGGGTCTTTGACACGTCATTTGAAGGGGACATAATTCAGCTCTCAGCAGCTCCTCTGAGTGCACCTCCTTGTGCCACAGCCCTCCAGGTGGAACCACCCTCAGGGTCCTCAGTGGGAACTGGGAGGGCTGCAGTTCCCAGGGAGGGTGTACAGGGAGGACCCCGAAGCCCAGCCCTGGGTTCTAGTCCTCTCTCAGGCCTCAGTGGCTGAGAGATTTGGGGCAGGCCCTTCCCTTTCCTGAGCCTCAGTTTCCTCTCCAGTAACACCAGAACTTACCCTGATGGGGGCTCACCTTCAGAATCGACCTCACCCCTTATTAGATCGCTCTGACTCATCATTAAATTAGGGGTAATTAGGGCAAAAGCGGTTCTTTATTGCTTTACAATCAGAGCAGTCCCTGGAATGGGTATGGTGCGTATGTGGCATGAGGGCTGCTGCCTCCCTGCTTCTTCAGGGCAGACATCTCTTCTTAGCCCTGGCACTTTCATGCTGAGCCAGGATATAGCCTCAGAGTCTTTCTTAACAGAGCTTTAGGTATCCATTACAAACCCATCAATGCAGGCAGTTCCATGAAGCCTATTTGCTGTCCCCTGCCCTCAGGCTTGTGAAGCTGGGGAAAATCCCAGACTGGAAAATGCTGTGTCACAGACTCACAGTATGATTCTGGGCAAGACATTTAACTTCTCTGGCCCTCCCTGGTCCTCTCTGGGTAAAATGGATGGACTGATGAAAGTGAGGCAGCAGTGGGGTTTGGTGCAGTCAGAAGAGCCCACTCTTTTACAGTCGGGCAGCAAGGGTGTTAGACCTTGGCTTCATCATTTATAAACTGTGCCTTGGGCAGCTTCACTGCTGTCTCTGAGCCTCATGGTGTCTTCTGTATAACGGGCCGGAATCCCTCATTGGTAGTGGTGTTGCAGGCGACCAAGATTATGTATGTAAAGTAGAGAGCTCCGTGGGTGAGCAGGGCCTCAGTAACTGTTCCCGATAATTGCCATCATCATAACCATCATCATCTTCATCCGAAGTCCCTTCCAGCTCTAAAATTCTGTGACTTTACGGAATGTCCTCATCCAAAAAAACAGCGTGGTAAAATAAGGCAACAGCTGATTTTGTGTAAATGTTCTTTCTAATAAGAACAGGAAGAGCATAATTGCCCCTAAATAATTGTGCCGACTTTGCCACAAGCTGTCAAAAGGCCTTAATTGGTCCATCTGTAATGACTGCGGCCATCTGCATTCAGGGTGATTTAGCGATGGGGCTCTGCCCAAGCGGGGCCCTCAGTGATTAGAGCCGGACGGGCGATATTTCTCTCTCTGACGGGAGTAGTGGTGTGTGGTACAGGAGATAATCTTATCCCCATGTTAATGACCTACTAGTTGAACCAGGCCAAGAAGAAGCGCTGGTCACAAACAATGACTATGGATTTTCTTTTCTTCTTTTTAAGATAAGTGTTCCTGCCTGAACAGCAGCCTATCTGGAGTGTGATCATGCCTCTTGCTATCTTGTCTCGCTGCCCAAGAAAGTCTCTTTTGGAAAGATTTAGTCCCTCAATTAGGGCAAATTGATTTCTGCTCTCTCCAGAGCCACTGTTCCAAAGAGAAGCGGGGAAGGGCAGGAGATGCCATATTAATCTTTGCGAGCCAGCAAGGAGGCAGCCCAGAGTATTTTTCAGCCTTCCAGCCTCAGGTTGTATACATGAAGATAATCTTTCCTCCATCTTTTAATTGCTCCGACTTGCAAGAGGCCAGACAATACAACACAAAACACACCTCATCTCACAGTAGTTTCTGGACACTTAAGTGTCGGGAGCAGTGTTTCCCTAAGTGCGTGAGCACACAAGTGATTTTAAGTGGTACCTGACGTGATCTCAGGTGGCTCAGAATTTGCATTAAGCAACACTGACTCATGGGGAGAGACCACTTTCTCTTTTCAGCTCCTTCGTGTCCTCTGATGACCTTAGATGGAAAGTCTCGCTGGGTTGCCCATATCTCCCTTCTTGACAAAGACAGGCGCAGACCTTAAGCTTCCAGCTGTGGGGAGGCAGGAGGATCTGGCTAAAATCTAACAACATCGCTGTATTCTTGCTTGTTTGGGTTTTTTTAAATTTATCAGCTCTTTATCACAAATGGTACTGATTTATGGTGTTTAATGTTCCCTTTTAAAATAAATTTAAGTACGTAAAAATTTTAATTTAAAAATAGTGAGAATTAAGAGGGGAAAGTGTAGCTTAGTGACAGTGCATGTTTAGCAAGCACAGAGTCCTGGGTTCAATCCCCGGTACCTCTATTAAAAAATAATAAATAAATAAATAAACCTAATTACCCCACAAAAACTGTTTTTAATAAAAAAATTTCAAAAAGTGAGTTGACAAAAAAAAAAAACCGTAAGTAAATTGTAATAAGGTAGGTGGAAGTGGCAAAAATCGTGCCAGTAGTATATGATGGTGAGAGGCTGGGAAAACACAACTAGAGAGAGGAAAGCCTCATGTTTCTACAGAGAACCTAGCAATTTATTGGCTGTGTGACTTCGGGTGAGTTTCTTAGCTTCTCTGAACATCAGTTTTCTCCTCTGTTAAATGGGAGAAGCCTAAGACACAGTATGATTTTTGTGAATCAAGGGAGATAAAATATGTGAAGCTCCTTTGCAGGTCGTAATCTGCCTTACCAGTGAAACTGGTTCCTTTCTATACAGGGTTAGAGAAAAGAAAAGTTCAGTGGGCTCTGGATCAAGCAGCCAGGGCAACTGGGCCCTGCTGTTAAGTACACGCCAGAGGCAGGCCTTTCTCTTCTCTGGACCTTAGCTTTCTGTCTATAAAATGGAGAGACTGAACCACTCCAATGGATCAGAATTACCTGTCAATCAAATAACACCAAAGATACTGATGCTGCCTTCGGTCTACCCAATCAGAGTCCCCCGGGAGGATGCCCAGGCAGCTGAATTTACAGCCAGCTCATCAGGTGATTCAGCCACAGCCCCTGATGTAGGGGGGCCCTTCCAGCTTTCACCGCTGTTGGGGTGAATTCAGAGCAGGGTTCAGGGCTTGGGTTAGGGAAGGTGATGGAGCACCCCAGGGGCTGGCAAGAATGGAGAGCCCAGCTGTTCCAGTCACCTACAACCTGAGCTCCCAAGAGGCCTGGCCCACAGCCCCTGAAGACCTTCTGATCCAGAGACAGGACTGTGGCCCAGGGATGGGCTCACTGTGCCAGAGGTGGCGGTACAGCCCAGTTCTCCAATCAGTGACACTCCCACTACACTTTACCTTTCCCAGCCAAGAGACAGAGAGAATGAATGTGTGTTTTGATCGGTATCTTTTTTTAATTGAGGTGAAAGTTACAAACAGTGAAAAAATGCAAGTATATAATTCCATGAGGTTTAACAAACATGTATACCTGGGAAGCCAACACCCCAGTCAAGATAGGGAGTTGCCTCTCCCTAGAAAGTGTCCTCGTGTTCCCTCTAGTTAGTCCCCAACCCCATGGGCAAACACTGTTCTTAATTCTGTCCTCACAGATCGTTCTGGCTGTTGATGAACTTTAAATAAACCGTACACTGGGTTCTTTCTTGTGTCTGGCCACCTTGGTCCAACATAATAAATTCGAAGTTCACCCATGTGGTTGGATGTATCAAATTCTTCTTCTTTTTTTGCTGAGTAGGAATCTATTGTGTGACTCTACCATGATCTGTTTATCCATTCACCTGTTGATGGACATTGAAGTTGTTTCTAGTTTGGGACTATTATGAATAACACTACTATGAAACGTTTGTTCTTATTCTTTTCGTGGGTGTGTTTTTTTTTCATTGAGATAACATTAATTTATAACAATATATAAGTTTCATGTGTACATGTATTTCGACTTCTGTACACACTACAGCATGCTCACTACCAAAAGTTTAGTCACCATCAGTCACCACCCAGGTGACCTCCTTTACCCCCTTTGCCCTCACCCCACTCTCCTTCCCGTCTGGTAACTTCCAATCTGCTCTCTGTATCTGTGTTTGTTTTGTTTTGTTTTATTTGTTCATTTATTCTTTTTTTTTTTTTAAGTTTCCACGTACGAGTGAAATCATACCATATTTGCCTTTCTCTCTCTGACTTACATTGTTTAGTGATTTTGTTGTTCTTTTTCAAGGTTGTTTTGACTATTCTAGGTCCTTTGCATTTCCATAGAAGTCTTTGAGTAAGTTGTCAGTTTCAAAAAGTTTGCTGTGATTTTATTGTGATTGCATTGACTCCATAGATCAATTTGAGGAAGTCACATTAGAAGTCAATATGGAATCTTCTAATCTAGATGTATGATTTATCTCTCCATTTATTTGGGTTTTTATCTATATGAGGCTATTATAAATGCTATTTTATTGTACTTTCCACTTGTTCTTTGGCAGTATATAGAAATACAATTGATTTTTTCTTTTTTTTTTTTTTAAGAATTTAACAACCTTATTGAGATATAATTTAGATCATAAAAATCACTCATTTTAAGCCTGCAGTTCAATGTGTTTTTAACTGAGTGTATACAGTTATGAAACTGTCACCATAATCCAGCTTTAGAATATTTCCAACACTCCAAAAAGTTCCCTTGTGCCTGTTTGCAGTCAGTCCTCACTCCCATCCCAGCTCCAGGAAACCACTGATTTCCTTTCTGTCTCTAGTTTTGCCTTCCTAGAAATTTCTTGTAAATAGAATCAGATAATGTCTTGTTCTCATGTGTCTGACTTCTTTAACCCAGCATACTGTTTCTCAGGTTCGTCCATATTATTGCAATAGCTCATTCTTTTTGTTTTTTATTTTTTCATTGCTGAATTGTATTTCCACTGCATGGATGTACTTCATTTTGTTTATCCATTCATCAGTTGGTGGATATTTGGATGATTTGATTTTTAAATAGGGTATATTATGAATATTGCTGCTATGAACATTAGTGTACAAGTTTATTTTGCAGACGTATATTTTCATTTCTCTTGAGTGTATACCTCGGAGTAGAATTGCTGGGTTATGTAGCAACTGTTCAGCTGTTTGAGGAACTGCCAGACCATTTTCCAAAGTGGCTGCATCATTTTACATTCTCACCTACAGTGTATGAGAATTCTTGTTGTTACCTGACTTTTTCATTATAGCCATCCTAGTGGATGTGTAGTATCTCATTGTGGTTTTGATTTATATTTCCCTGGTGACTAATGATGTTGAGCATCTTTTCATGTGTTTATTGGCCATTTGTGTATATTCTTTTGGAGAAGTGCCTATTCATATCCTTTACCCATTTTTTAAAATTAACCATGTTAAAATATACAATACTATGTTAAAGTAAAAGATTCATTGGCATTTGGCACATTCACAATGTTGTGCAACCATCACCTCTATCTAGTCACAAAATATTTTGACCACCCCAGAAGGAAACCCCATACTTATTAAGTAGTCACTCTCTATCCCCTTCACCCCATTTCATGGTAATCACTGATCTGCTTTCTGTCTCTGTGGAATTTCATACAAATGGAATGATATGATATCAGACCTTTTGTGTCTGGCCTCTTTTACCTTAATATAATGTTTTCTAGGTTCATCTACATTATGGCCCATGTCAGTACTTCATTCCTTTTTTGGCTGAGTAATATTCCATTGTATAGATATATTCCACATTTGTTTATCTGCCTATGAGGTGATGGAAATTTGGGTTATTTCCATCATTTGGCTATTGTGAATAGTGTTGCTATGAATGTTCATGTATAAGTAATCAAAAGATTTTTTAGGTATTCTGGATCCCTTGATCCCTTGCATTTCCGTACATTTTAGGATCAGCTTGTCAGTTGTCAGTTTCTGCAAAGAAGCCAGCTATGATTTTGATCACATTGAGTCTGTAGATCAACATAGGCGGTATTGCCATCTAAACATGAAGTCATCTGATCCATGAACATGGACTATCTCTCCGTTAATTTCAATTGTTCATTTCTTTCAACTCTATTTTGTAGTTTTCAGAGTATACATTTTGTATTTCCTTTGTTAAATTGTAAATGGTACTTTTACCATTTTAATTGCTTTTTCCAGTTGCTTTCTTATTTGCTAGTCTGTAGAAATACAGTTGATCTTTAAATACTGGCCTGTCTCCTGAAATCTTGCTAAGTTTACCTGTTAGTTCTAGTTTTAGATTTCTGAAGATTTTTCTGTGTAAACAATCATGTCATCTACAATTAAAAACACTGCTGCCTTTTCCTCTCCAAGATCTATGCCTTTTATTTCTTTGTTCTACCATTTGCTCTGGCTAGGAATCCTGGGACAACTTTGAAGTGGTCAGAGAGTATACAGCCTTTCTCCTCATCATAGGAGAAAAGCATTCAATATTTCTCCATTAAGTATGATATAAACTATAGGGGGTTTTTTAGCCACACTAGAGTTTTTATAAAGGGTCCCAATATCAAGAGACACCAACGTTAAGGCTGGCATTTTAGGAGAAAGAGACTGTCTTTGAGATTTATTTAGAAGAACTTCTCTAGGCATGGGCCAGAAACCCAGCCTACATCAGAATAAGCAAAAAGAGGAATTAGAATTGGTTGTCACGTGTAATAAGAACATCTAGGAGTCTGTCTGCTTGAGACACAGGGGGTTCTGGGGAATCAAAATGTTATCAGGATAATGTCTCTCTCTATCTCTTGACCCTTCTTACATGTTTAACTTCACTCTCAGCAGATCCTCCCACTACCTCTCATCCCCTTCGTTTTGCTGAAGAGGTCATGAGCAGCTCCAGGCTTCAGACCAACCAACCTAGCAACTCCAAGAAGAAGAAAGGGCTTCATTTTTCAGTAGTTCTGAAACAAATGATCAGGATTCATTATTTGGACCAACTCAGGTCACATGGCCATCCCTGAGCCAATCACTGTGGCCAAGGGAATGGGATACCCTGAATGGGCAGGCCCAAGCCGTGTGCTCCTCCCCCTGGGAACCAGGAGATGGGGTCAGGCCCACCCAAGTCTGATGGACTGAGAAGGGGAGGGGCAGTTTCCCAAAGAAAAATCAGAGTATTGTTGCCCAAAATGAAGGAATGGGTCCCAGCCAGGCATAAACCACAGCCCAACTCCCTTGTACAGAAGATCTCTCTGTGTTCCAGGTCTGACACTAACACTGGACCTCTTTAAGCTTCAGCTTCTCCCTTCACAGCACACAGGTGATGATTCCTGCCCTTCTTGGCCCTATCTGAGAGGTCCGATGAGACAGTACCAGAAAAGCTGCATCTAAACTGTGAAGTCCAGTGTACATGTAAAGAAGGGGTCACAAGATTGGTTACTCAGCATCTGTTCTTACCCATCTGTCCATCTGTTCCCTTCTTCCTCCCCAACAGAGCACCTAAAGAAGCCCCTCGAAGACTACATGGCCCTTTTCCCCAGTGTGAGGATTCTCCGAACCAAGAAACGGGAAGGACTGATAAGGACCCGGATGCTGGGGGCCTCAGCAGCAACTGGGGATGTCATCACATTCTTGGACTCACACTGTGAAGCCAACGTCAACTGGCTTCCCCCCTTGCTCGGTAAGGGAGGCTCGCAAGGTGAGGTAGGCGGCCTGCAGTAAGCCAGCCCCACCCCCAGCCCCTGCCTCCTTCCGGGAGTCACCCTCAAGCCTTCCCTTGTGTGCTTGAGATGCAGCCAGCACAGTGCCAGTCACCACGAGGTGTCAGATCTTCAGGAGTGCTCAAAGCAACCTTAAAAACCCATTCAGTCCTGTCCCTTCATTTTTCAGGGGAGGAAGCTGAGAGGGAAAGTGACTTGCCCAGAGTCATAAAGCACATTCGTGTCCAGTGACACGATTGTTTCCCCTAGGTTATTTCAGGTGTCATTGGAAAGCAAGCCAAGGCTGTCTACTGCCAAGAGCCAAGTAGTAGGGGACATTATCATGTCCATCATGTCTACTTAGAGCATTTATTCACTGCCCTGCTCCAGTGAGCCGGGAAGGTTGGAAGCTGTATCTCTCATTCTCATAAAGCTATGCCAGGTCCAGAAGTCTCCCCTTTTTATAGTGGAAGAAATTGAAGTTCAGAGATACGGAGTGATTCACTTGTTCCCTTGGGGCACAAGTGTCAAAGTCACCATCTGTCTGACTCCAAAGTCTTTCCTCTTTGAAGATTCCACACTGCCTCCCTAAATTCACTTCCTCTTCAGAGAGTTGCTGCCAGCTGGCAGGGAGGGGATCTTGACAGAGGGCAGCGTGATCCAGGAGTCACCCACCGTAGCCTTGTGGGCAGAAGGGAGACACGAGGACTGGATGCTGGGCAGTGAGGTGCCTCGTGGCTGGTTTGAAGAACCAGGTCTGAATCTTGAGGCGTTCAGCTTTGATGAAGGCAGTGAGCTGCTGCTGACAGGTGGAGAGCAAAGAGGAAATGTTCTACTGGGACTGGGAGTCAGGTGAGGGACAGAGATGAGGCAGATGGGGGAAAATCTATCAATCCACGGAGAAAAGGAAACACCTTAAAAATGGATGGGAACACTCTTCCTAACAAAAAGCTTAGGGAGCAAAGAGGACTCAAGTTTAGGGCAAACTTGAGGGTTATCAGAATCACCTAGCAGACTTGTTAAAACCCAGAGTGCTGGCCCCACTCCTAAGTTTCTGACTCAGGAGTTCCAGGGTGGGGCCTGAGAGGCTGCATTCCTCACAGCCCCCAGGTGAGGCCAGTGCTGCTGGCCCCGGGACTACACTTCGGGGAGCACTGGTTAGGCCACCATTCAGAAGTGAGGAGAGAAAGCAAAACTACCCAGGTTCATGGGATAACTCAGCAAATGTGTTTCCTAACACAGATCAGTATGGATCTTTAGTGTTAAATTATATGTTTTTGATTTTAAGGGCCCAGCATACTCCTGGGTCAGGAAAAGGGTAAAACAGATTTTCTGGCAAACTATTTAATTAAACCAAGAGCTCTTCCGCATCTGCCCCTCATTACTGAAAGAGAACAGAAAGGGAAAAAACCTCACTATAAGTCGCCTAATTTATAGTCCTGAAGGAATATCCCATTTGGTGGGTCACTCAGTGACTCATAAAGAGAATGAAATGGTGGTACCTGAGGCCGAGCTTGTAGTCCAAACAGCCTGAACTCTGTTTCTATGGTAATGTACGAGGGTAAATTTCATAATCTGCAGACATACATGGAAGAAACATCCTTCCTCCTTTTTTTCCCCCTTTTTCCACTGGAAATGTGAACCAGTGGTGTAGATATGAAAGTTTGTCCCTGCTCATATGAGCCCATCATTGCTTTTTGTCTCTGAAACCATGAGCACCTCCAAGCACAACTCACTCTGCCTTCCTTGGAGAGCAGGCATTTCTGAGCCTGAGACAGATCTCGGCAGCCCTCCCAAAGGAGAGCCACTGTTGGCCATCATTTTCTTCATCTCCACCTTCACCACCACCATCATCATCATGGCTCTGCTAGTCCCTTAGCTTTTTAGGCCACATTTGATGTGATAAAACAGGCAGGCCAGGCATTATTATCCACATATTGCAACTGAGAAAACTGAAGGGCAGAGAGATCGAGGGGGATGCTCAGCTTTCCAACTCCTTTCAGAGCTGCTTTCAGCAATCCGAGGCACAGAGACTGTGGTCGGAGGGCTGGTCACGTGCTCGAGCATTGTGGCCCAATTGGTCCCACTTAGTCTCCACAGAAGCCCCATGAGATAGGTGGTGTCTCCCTCCCTCTATTTTGTTGGCCAGGAAGCCAGGTTCAGGGGCATCAGATAACCTTGTCCAAGGCTATACTGTTAGTAGGTGACAGAACCAGGGTTTGCACCTGGGCGTTCTGTTCCCCCAGTGAGTACAGCCCTGTGGAATGCTGCCTCTCTGATGCCACCCCGTTGACATCACACCTCTCACAATCAGCCAGCATCCAGCAGAGGACTGTGTCCTCAGCCCACACCCTCCCTGGAAGTGAACTCCCCGACATGGCCATGAATAATTAGGAAGGGAGGCCCATTTCTAGAGCTTTCCCTGGGAAGATTCTTCAGCTTCCTTTAGAATCCCTAAGGAGCCTGTCCATGAGGCAGCATTTCCCAGACTTTTTTGATTGTGTGCCACAGTCAGAAATACACTGGACAGGTCAGTCCACTGCACAAGTGCACACCCTGCTGCAAGGTGATTGGAACACATTTCCTGAAACAGTGCTCTCCCTTATCACCTCGAATGCACCCTGCCATTCAGTATTCTTTCCTGCTTCATTACAAACACACACACACACACACACACAAACACACAATTTCATGACCCACTGTGGATCGTGACTTGCAGTTTAGAAAAAGACAAAATGGCTGCTTTCTCTCCTGGCAGAAGAATCTTCTGTAGTTGATGAAGCCTGGGCCCTGGGCAGCTGCTAGCCTACACTGGCCCTACCAGGCTCCCCATTGCAAGTCTTGAACTTGACTCCTGGCTCAAGCAGCCAGGCACCCCAGCATCACCCATGTGTCCCTCACGGCAGATCATCTGCCTCAGTCGCTGGCACCTCCCGCATGTAGTCAGGGCTCCTTGGCAGGAGGCACACTGAAGGGCGGACTGAATTGTATAGAGTCAGCCTCTCCCTAGCTTGAAAGGGATGTAGAGCCATCTAGGTGAAGACTCCCGTTTGCCATCTTGAATCCCCGAGCCTGCAGCCTTCCTGCAGGGCAGGGGTCCGCCAGGCCCTGCTGGCGCACCTCCAGTCCTGAAGAGCTCGTGGGATAGCCTATTCCCTCTTCAGAAGTTCTGACCATTGGAAAAAGCTGGACTCTCGCAAGGAAGCCCACTTGTTCTCTGATGGCAGCCAGGAGGCGTGGGGGAGCTGCCAGGGGCAGGCGGTCTGCCGTGAGGGACAAGTGCTAGGGTGCCTGGCTGCAGGGGCCCCCCCAGAAGGAAGTGGATCTGTCCTTCCATAGCAGTGCTGCGTGTGGCAGGTGCCTGTGCTAACCTTCAAACATTGCTGTACCCAGTACTCCTGCGACCAGGGCCTCTGCTCCCCATTTCACAGAGGAGAACGCTGGGGCTCAGAGACGTCATTTATGCAGCTGGCCCAGCGCCCCCTCACGGCCAGCAGGTTGCGCTAGGAGCCCTGGTCCATCTTGCTTAAAGCTTGTGCTCTTCCTGCCTCATGGATTCTCAAACTCATGTGTTCAGAGAAATCACCCAGAGAATGTGTTAAAAATGTAAGTTGCAGAGTAGAGTCATGCACGTAGCTGCTCCTTCATCCTGCCTCCCTAATGGGCATCTCTTGGCTTCTGCAGACCGCATCGCTCGGAACCGCAAGACCATTGTGTGCCCCATGATTGATGTGATTGACCACGACGACTTTCGGTACGAGACACAGGCCGGAGATGCCATGAGGGGCGCCTTTGACTGGGAGATGTACTATAAGCGGATCCCAATCCCGCCAGAGCTGCAGAAAGCTGACCCCAGCGACCCATTTGAGTAAGTGCAAGCGACCCAGGCTGATCCCAGTGGCCAACCCAGTGACCCTTCCCCAACACACACACGAGTCAGGATTACCATCTCCCCCCAGAAGTCCAGCACAGAGGGGCCAGTGCAGACCTCCCCAGCCAGAAGCATAGCCCCTCCCAGCTTGTCACAGAACCTTGGCTCATGGACCACCAAGCTGGTCACCTCTTCCTTGCGCACCTCAGGACTGCCAACAGGGGGCGGCTGGCAATTGTAATCATCTCATGGTCTTCACCATTGTCACACCATTTATTGAACACTTTCTAAGTGCCAGGCACACCCCCAACAACCAGTTATTACTGTTGTAGTAAAAATTATCTGCGTTCTCCAAATAGGGACACCAAGTTTCCAAGAGGTTAAGCAGCCTGTCCAGGTCACACAGCTATGAAATGGTAAAGGCCAGATACCATGCAGGTCTGTCTGCCTCTGGAGCCAATTTCCCATCCTTCAGTTGCACCCTCTTGGAAGTATTAGGGAAATGCCAGCTTATCCTTTGGTGGAGGTGTCGGGGCATGTGGACTGGAGCCATAGCATCCTGGGGTATGAAAGCTGAAGGGAACTTACAGGTGGTGGACTCCAGCCCCTTGCAAATAAGGAGACTAAGGCCCCAGGACAGGAAGGGGCTTCCCTGGGGACCCAGTGAGCTGGCGGCTCAGCCAGAAATAGAGCCCAGTCCCTCTCTGGTACCCCAAGCTCCAGAAATGTCCTTCCTTCCACAGGGGGCTCTCCATCCCTGCAGCTGTCACGTGAGCCACTCCAGCTCTCCTGCCAGAGGTGTGGGAAGATCTCTGGGTACAAAGCCAAAGTCCCATCTCTCCTGCTGTATTAGATTCCTGATTAGTCTCCTAATTATTGCTGTGGTAGTAAATTACTGCAAGCATACTAAAACAACACGAGTTTATTGTCTTAAACTTTGGGAAGTCAGAATTCTGAAAAGGTCTTATTGGGCTAAGTCACTGTCAGCTGTGCTGTGCTTCCTCTCGATGCTCTGGGAAGGAATCCCTTTCCTTGCCTTTTCTGGCTTCAAGAGGCTGCTCACGTTCTTTGGCTCCAGGCGCCCTTCCTCTTCAAAGCCAGCAGCGTGACATCTTCAAGTCCTTACCTCCTTCCCTCCCCCCACCACTTTCCTCCCTGTCTCTGTCCCTCCTTCCTTCACATCCCCCACCTTCCCCTTCACCTCCCTCCCCAGTCTCTCTCTCTGTCTCTTGCTTCCATCATCACATCTCCTTCTCTGACTCTCAGCCCTTGTGATTATGTTGGGCCCACCAGGATAATCTCTCCATCTCAGGATCTTTAATCACACTGTGCAAGGGCCCTCTGTGTCAGGCAACATATTCACAGGTCCCAGGAATTAAGACGTTGGCTTCTTGGGGAGAGCATTATCCTGTCTACCACACCTACCTGATCACCACTTGACCCCAGTGAACCCCAGCTGCTCTTTGCCTCACCCTCCCCATCTGGGAAAGGGGGCTACTGGCAGCTCAGCCATCTTCATGGGCACAGTGCACCCAGGGCTCCTGGGGGACCTCCTAACACTGTGGGCCCCAGAGGAGGCTCAGAGGTAGGAAGAGGTGGGCTTGTTTGAGGAAGTGGAAGGTGGCCGGGCGACGGAGTGGTACCAGCTGAGAGTGGAGGGTGTGAGTGGATTCCCTGTGCTTCCTCCGCAGGCCAGACATTTGTGTTCTTGTCCTGACCTCCTGTACCCTACACACAGTCAAACACTACTATTAGGCCCTCCTGAGTCCACAGATACAGTGTAGCCAATACCACGTCATGCAGCCAGCGCTCTCCAGTATTCCTCAGTCAGCCCCCAGTTGCCCTGAATTCTTGGAGAAGAATGCTAATCACAGGAGTAACTAACATTTGGCCTGAGTTGGAGAAGCACTTCCAGCTGACAGCAGTGCCCTTGGGTGTCGGTAGAATTCTCTCCACTTGACCGATGGGGACCCTGTGGTTCAGAGAGGAAATGACACTTGCCCAAGTGATACGTAACAGAGGCTCAGGTCGGACTGGCTGCTGGAAAATTATCAGGGTAACCAGGACCCCCTTTTAAAAGTTTGAGCCTCTGCCATCAATCAGCTCATAGGTAGATGAGGGTGGGTCTTGGCCCATCCATCCTCCTGTTTGCAGGATGGGGAGAGAGTGGGTGCAGGTCATGCAGCTGGTTAGAAGCAAAGGCCTAGCTAGTTTCATCTGGAGCTTCGAACTCCTGTCAGGATATTAAAGGGGTTGGCCCAGCCCTAGAGGAGGGGCTCTCAACCCTTCCTGCACGATGCCATCACCTGAGGAGTTTATTTTAAAAGAACTGCCCAGACTGCCCCCAAGTCCAGTTACACCAGGATCTGGAGGTGGGGATCCAGGCATCAGCTCCCAGTGATGCTGACGCGTGGCCGAGGTTGAGAGCCCCTGGCCCCGATGCTTCCCCAGGGACTCTCTGTCCTTTGTACCCTCCAATTCCTTCCGGAAGTCTCTCTCCTACATTGCACACGGACAAAACCCCAAGAAGAGGCCACTAAGAAATCGTGGTCATTTTCTGCACACCCCCTCAGGCAGCCCAGCGAATGGGCACTCTGCGGGCACAGGGCCTCGTCCTGATGTTTGACAGACTCGGGCTTCAGTGACAGATCTCAATCTGAATCGCAGCTCATCCACTTACTAACTGCATGCCCTTGAGCGGAGCACCTAGCGCATTTGTGAACTTCAAATTTCTCCATGTGCAAGGGGGCCAGTCATAGGGCTTTGTGAGAGCTGAAGAGAATGTTGCTAAGGTGAGTGGCACACAGTGCTCAGAATTGTTGTGATTGCTGTTGGACACAGCAGAAAACAGCCCAGGCTGGAGGAGAGGCCTCCCTCTGGAGGGGAAGCCTCAAGCATCCAAAGTGCCTCACAGCTAAAACCCTGCCTGTTCCACAGCCCCTGCCACCGGCTTCCACCCAGGCTCATTTTCCTGTGCGGAGTCTTAGGCTGGATTTCCTGAAGCACCAAGTCAGAACCACCCTCTGCCCCTCCAAGCGTTACAGCTCCAGCCGAAAAACTCCAAACCCAACAACCTTCAAAAGACAAAGGAAAATTGATACTAATATTTAATAGCACCTTGTTTTCCTATAGTACCGGATACTCTCAGAACTATCCTAACAATGTGGGCTAGGAAGTATGGCTATACATCCCTGTGTAGTTGGAGAGCCAGGCTCAAAGAGGTTAAATCAGCGCTGTCCCATAGAAATATAATTTGAGCCACACGTGTACTTTTAAATTTCCTCATAGACACATTAAAAAAATGTTAAGAGGAGCAGATAAAATCCATTTTAGTTATATATTTTATTTGATCCATTATGTCTAAAATATTCTCATTTTAACATGAGACCAACACTGAAATTATTGAGATCTTTTCTGTGCTTTTCTTCGTATTAAAGCTGGGGAACCCGGTGTGTATCTCACACTGCCAGCCCCTCTCAGTTCAGACTGGCCTCATGTCAAGTATCAGTAGCTCCATGTGGCCAGTGGCTCCCGGGCAGCACAGGGTTCCCAGGTTAAACTTTTTTTTTTTTTTTTTTAGTTGACATATAGTCAGCTTACAATGTTGTGTCAATACCTAGAGATGGTCATTCTAAGTGAAGTAAGCCAGAAAGAGAAAGAAAGTACCATATGGTATCACTCAAGTAGAGTCTAAAAAAAAAAAAGACACAAAAGACACAAATATGTAAATGATTATTTACAAAATGGAGTTATAAACTCTTCATCCCAGGTCCCACCACAGGTTAAGGAGAGCTGAGGTTGGAGTGAGGGTCTCCCCGTTTCTGACCCACTGTCCTTTTCACTCACCACCTGCCTCTGGACTTGCTCCTTCCTGACGGGAATTGTGGCCACGTAGGGTGTGGTTGCACCTAGATTAGAAAGTCAGATCCCAGCCGTGCTGCTTAGCTGTGAAGCCTTGAGCAAGTCTTGCACAGTCTCACCCTTCTGTACTCTGGTTTCTATGTGCATAAAACGGGGTAATAAAAACGGGGCCTCAAGAGGCACCACGGGGGACTCCGGCAGGCTACACCCCACAGTTTATCACCTCTGTGCCCGGGCTTGTGTTTTTTCCTCCTGAGTGCCTTCCCCCACCCTGGTTCCCACCTGTCCATACCCACCTTGAACACCACCCCGAGTATCCTTCCTTGATTCCTGCCCCAGCCTCCCTCCGTACTCCCAAAACCTGGAGGCAGACACTCCCTCCTTTCCTGGAGTACTGGCTGCACCCCCTAGAGGCCCTTGTTACGCCCCACCTGTCTTCTGGATCCTTCTGTCCTCAGGTGGCTGCCCTGCCACACTGCCATCCTCTGAAGTTTCAGTCTGACCCTGATTTACCTCCAGATTCCTCCCCTATCTGCTTCTCAGCCGGCATTTGATGAAGAAACTAATGAGAGAATTAATGAGTAGAGTTCATCTTATCCCAGTTTAACTAAAAGAGCAGGGACCGTGGCTTCTTCTACAAACGCTTGGCAGAGAAGAAGTCCACGCTGGGCTGACAGAGTAAGGATCATCCTAGAACCTTGTCTGAAAACAGAATCCTGACTCCATCCCCCAGGTAAGGCCAAGGGAGCTGCTTGTGTTTTCATCTCTCTAAGACCATCTACAGCCTAGACAGGCTTAGAAAGACCTGATTCAGACAGCTTAGCTAACAGGAGGACTGGAGATACATATATAATGCAGCCACAAGGTCCACAGGGGAAAAGCACTGTGATTTCATTTCGCATGTCCTCTTAGGTGTTCACCGTGTCAAGGGACTTTTGGTCCGTCGGTTAAAATGTCGCATTTGTGAAGGAGGTATAGACAAGAAGGAGGAACGGCTTTGGATTCCCTGCTGGACACCTGGGCTGTGTTCTCAGAACCTCATGCCTGGGGAAACAGCAGTATCAGAGAGCAGGGTGCACAAGGGCGCACGGCCAGGATGCCGTGTCTTCACGCCACGTTCCTCTCCCGACAGGTCTCCCGTGATGGCCGGCGGGCTGTTCGCCGTGGATCGGAAGTGGTTCTGGGAGCTGGGCGGCTACGACCCAGGCTTGGAGATCTGGGGAGGGGAGCAGTATGAGATCTCATTCAAGGTGAGCCAGCCGTCGGGAAGCCCCCTTGTCCTGGGCACAGCGCCCTTGGCCCCTGTCCTGGCAGGCTGCATGCCTCATGTCTGTCCGGGCCTGGAAAGAGTCTGGAGGCCTCAGGCTCTGCCGCCCCCTGCTCCCCAGGGGAACCAGTCAGGCGCCAATGGCCACTGCTTATTGTATGTGTGCGGCGGAAGCTGCGGGGGTCCTCATGCTGCCAAAGGCTGAATGTGTGTCCCATTTAGATGCCCAGCAAAACCGCAGAGGGTAAGAAAAACCTAGAAGGCCAAACAAGACACGTAGCCCGGGAGAAAGCTCTGCTCTAAGGATGGCCCCCTGGCCTCACAGATACCAAGATGGCCTTTATGGTTGCTGGCCACCCCCTCAAGTTTTCCCTTTGTAACTGTCACTGCTAGAGTTTGATGTGCAGAGACCAGGGGTTAAGAGCTCGAGTTGTGGAGTCAGAAAAGCCTGGGTTCAAACCCCAGCTTCACCACTCAGTAGCTGTATAACTTTGGGCAAGTTCGATTACCTCTCTGAGCTTTCTTTCCTCATCTAAGAGAATAGTAATACTATCTACCTTACAGAACTTTGGTGAAGGTTAAATGAGATAATATCTAGAAAGTGGTTAGCACCCAACCTGGGGACACAGCCACCAATTAATAATTGGTAGAAACTGTTGAAGAGTCAATAAATCAATATTTACTATAACCTATTAGACCAGCCCATGTACTGCAGAAGTCTTCTGACAATCACAGTCAAGGAGATGATGGTTACTAGGTAACCACCCAAACTTCTGAGGCCACATTCTCCCCCCCCTTTTTTGTGGGATGTTTGTGTTCATCCCAGATGAAATGCAGTGGGGAAGGTTGGTTTGTCCTGTGCCCTTGTGGTCAGCTAGGGCCTGCTTCTCACACCCTGGAAGCACTGGTTAGGCATATCCCCAGCCTGTGAGGGATAGCCTGCACCATTCCTGGGCCAAACCCTGTGAATACACAACCCTGATGCCCACCAAGTTGGGCATCAACTTTTTATGCAAAGGACCATTGTCACACACAGCAAGGAAAGCTTCGGTGCTGGGATCAGACTTCCTGGGTCAGATCGTAGCTCTGCCACTTCCTACCAGCTCTGTGCTCTTGGACAAAGAACCCTCATCTCACTGAGCCTCAGTTTGGGCTCCCTTAAAATGGGTTTAATGATACTTCAATCCTCATAGGGCTGTTGAGAGGATTAAATAAGGCCATTCTTGTTAGGTGCTTCTTAATGTATATTGTAAAAATCATTTACTGTATTGTCTTTGTCATTATGTGTGCCACTGGGTGAGCAGTTCAGAACTGGGGATATCATTAGCAAAGAAATAACTTAGAATTCTACTGAAACATTATTTTGGTTTGAAAAGCAGTCTGTGTTTGTTTTACCCATGCAGTTCTGAAGTTGTCTCCTGTAAGGGGACCAGCTCCCTGAATGAAACTAGTATTAAAATCTACGGGTGATACTAAATATATTTATGATGATGGCATAAGCACTAACCAGTTGGAGTGGATGCCAGCTGTAAGCAACTGTGCATCCACTCTGCTGTGCAGTGACTCAGTTTCAGCCCTGATCTGAGCTGGCCGGACCCTATGCCAAGCCCTTCACATGTGTTAGCTTATTGAATCCTCACAACAACCCTAGGAAGGTCATATCGTTATTATACCCGTATCACAGGGAGGCTGTGGGGCTCAGACCAAAACCCTACACAGTTGGAACTAACAGAACCAGAACCTGAACCCAGGTCTGCCCAACTGCAAAGCCCACACCCTGACTCGCCATGTTTCATAGGCCTCTTCAGGGACGTAAGACCACTTGAGAGGAAAACTAGCCTAAGAGGTTGGCTGCGATCTCTTACTCTTTCTTCTCAGTTTTTGTCCCCTCCTGGGGTGTTTCTCAATTTACTAGGATATTTTGCAGCTTCTCGGTGAAATAAATAGTAACAGTCTAATGCAGAAATGGCAAAAAAGTCAGAAATAGGTTTCCTCTCCTAGCGAACTCTGATCCATTCGTAGGGGCTGCCCCAGTTCTGTGTTAATGTCTGTTCTGAGGCTGCATCCAAGCTTATCAGAAAGGGAGTGGTGATTGATTAGTGATGTCTGCCTTGGGTGCAGTTTTGGTGAGTGATGTCATTTATTTAGTATCCTTAGCTCCTGCAATCTAGTTTTCCAAATGTCACATCCTTACAGGAACAGTGAAATCACACATAAGGAGTCAGAAGAGTTTTAACTTCACAGTTCTTCAGTCCATCAATTAAACAAGCTTGATTTACAAAGTTTTCTCCCAAAAGTGTTCCCAGAAATGTGCACACATCTGTGTTCTGATTTCTCACCAGACTGTAAACTTCAGTAGGGAAACAATCTATGTCTGTTATATTCACTGCTATATCCCAAGTACCTAAAGGATTGCCTGACAGGGAGAAGGTGTTACTGGACAAAAGTTTGTGTGCCCGACTCACAGTGAGGCCAAACAAACTGAAATGTTGAGTTTGGAGCAGAGAAAGGTTTATTGCAGGGCCGAGCAAGAACACGTGGCTCACGCTCAAAAAACCCGAACTCCCCGATGGTTTCCAGGGAGGAGTTTTTATAGACAAAATTTGGAGTGAGGGCTGCAGGGTGTGTGACTCTCTTCTGATTGGTTGGTGGGGAGATAATAGGGCGATGCTCCAGGAAACTTGTGCTAAGCCTGAAGTTGCCAGGGTGTGGGGGCCTTAGTTCCTGCAGAAAAACCCAAAGACACTGTTGTGTATATTCCTTCAGGAGGAACCAGGACCCTGCTCCAAGGCTGCACCATTGTTTCTTGACTGTTCCTCCCTTGTCTCTGCACTCCACTGCTTCCCCGATTAGCAACTGTTGAGTCTGCCCTTTGGAACTCAGGGACAGTCAAGGAGGCTGAATGAAGCCTATTTCCTACCAACAAGAAATGCGGGGCACAGAAGGGATTTGTAACCAGGGAGGACCCCACGGGATCCTGCTCTGTTTCAAAGGCATTTAATAAATAATTGTTGGTTGAATACTCAGAGCAGGTGTGTCACTGGCCTGACCCAGGCTCCTTGGTCCAGCTCCTTGGTCCAGAAGTCCCCCTTCAGGAACTCCCTCCATGGAAAATAGCACATGGAGAAAGATTTGCACAAAGGAATTTCTAAACCCGAAATGATTTCATCCTGTGTGTTTCAAAGACCCGTCTGATTATGGCAATTATGACAGAACAAATGGTGTTTCTCTTCCCACAGTCTATTCACAAAAGACGTGGTAGTAAAGCCATGTTGAAAGTCTCTCATGGGGAGGGGGACGATGCTGGCTCCAGTTTACATTTGGTCCAGTTATCTCCTTCACTCTTGAGTGGAAATGAGACAGTAAAGAGGAGTCCCCCAGGTCAGGAAGGGAGACCTTTCTCCCTCGGCTTTCCCCCTCCAGGCTTTGAGAGCACGAGCTCCTGGAGCCGGAGTCCCCTCTGCCAGTGCATTGCCTCCCAGGCCCCCGGAAGGCCTGCCCACAGTGCTGAGGGCACAGGAGAGCCCATCTATCTGCCGGCGGTGCTCCCTGAGATGCCCGGTGTTCTGTTTCAGCCAGAGCAGAGCATTTACAAAGGACCAAATTCCCTCTGATTAATCTCTGCTGAGATCCCTTTTCTTCTTGGTGACAGAGACGAGAGACTGTTCTGAAAGGCATGAGTGTATTTTCAGAAATTAAGATAAATTGATACATGCCATCAGGGCTGATGGATTAACAATTTGGCTCCAATTTCAGACCAGGACATCTATCCTGATGGGAAAACCCCAGAAAAGATGTTCCAAAGGCTCTGAAATTTCTAGAAGAGTCATTGACTCTCTCTCTCAGTCTCTCTCTCTCTCACAGCCAACAGAGCTTTTGTTTCCAAAAGGCGCAGTCACATTATGAGAGCTCTCCTGCTTGGCAGTTAGATGCTTCCCAGTCCTGGTGGTTGGATCAATCTTTAACTCTGTAGTCTGGCCTACACCCACCTCCATAAACTGCTCATCACCCCTTGCTTTCCCCCGACCCTCCCCGTTGTCCTCTTCCCCATTGCATTAGCTGGGACTCTTGGCTACGGGCTACCAAAATCCCAGTCAATCTGATTTAAGCAAAGAAATCAGAACTGTGGGCCACACAACATTCCAGGCCTGGAGCCAGGGACTAACCCAGCTCATTCAGGCTCTGTCTCTCTCAGTCCCTCAGCTCTGTTTTGTTCGGGGTTGGCTTCCCTCTCAGACAAGCAGCTCAGTGGAAAGAGAGCTTCTATTTCCCACCCTTCCTGCAGAAATCCCCAAGTTGAGTCTCCTTGGCCTGCTGGTCCCTTACACACCCCTGAGCACTGTTCTGATTGGTCAGCTGAACTCACATGCCCATCCTAGAGCCAGGAAGGTGGGATGGTTCCTATAGGTCCACCTTAGGGATGGAACCTACTGGTTCCCCAAAGGTAAGTCCAGGCACTGTGCCCAGAAAGAGGAATGGAGGTGGGTTAGGGCAAACCACCGATATCCGCCTCACCCAGCCATGTAGAACTGCTCACAAGCCCCAGGCTCGTGTGCCTGGCCGTCTTCATAGATATGTTCATTCTTCCTGAAATGCCCTTCCTTAGTCTGGCCAACCCACATTCATCCTTTTGGGTTCAACTCATATCAATAGATGGCTTCCTCTTGGCCTTACCTGAGCTCCCTGTGCTGATTAGGAGCCACCCCAACACCACGCCCAGCATGGCTCCAAATGCGTGACCCAAAGGTTGACCTGTATCCCCCACTGGACTCTGAGCTCCCTGGAGGCAGGGAGTGGGTCTTGTCCATCTGTGTATCCCTGTTTTTGGCCCATGATAGGCATTTTAAATGACTCCATCAATTCCTATATGATACAGCTGCCTTCATCCTGCCTTTCTCAGACTTACATCTCCATCTTTGGGTAATGGTGGTGTAGTGGATAGGGTACTCGGTGAGAAGGAAGGGCACTGGCTCTCTGTCCATCTGGAGACCCTGGACCAATCACTTGACCTCTCTGGCCCTCCCATCCCAGATGGTGCTAATATAACTTTCCTTCCTGCCTGAGATCAAATAAGATGCTGTGGAGAAAGCCCTTGGACTTAATAGAGGTGCAAGGGTGGTTTGGATTAGAGCTGGTGGTGGCAGAACAAGCAGAAAGGGGACTGCACAGTGTCCCCAGGAGGCCAAGGTTAGGATATCTTCCACTCTGAGGTCCAGGAGAGAGAGGTATCTGCAGGACAACATGGCTGAGCCAGTGTGAGAAAGATGGGGGCTTTGGGGCAATGTACGTGGGTACATCTTTTGTTAGCAGTTTGGCAAAATCTGTTACATTTCAAAGCAGGCACAGCAGTATTTGACCCAAAAATTCCAGGCCAAGGAGTTTAGCCAAGAGAGACAAAAGCCTAGATGAGCAAAGATTTAGGTAGGAGCTGTTTGTTGAAGCGTTATTTATGATAGGGAAAAACTGAAAATGACCCAAATGTACACCCTTAGGAGATAAATAAGTAAGAGCACATCCCAACAGAGGCGTATTATATAAAAGAAGTTAGATGCCTCCAAAATTGTTTTAAAAGACGTGAAAATAGTATATATGTGATTTCATGTTCAGTATTTTAAAATATGACAAATGCAGACAAACAAAAACACCTAAGAAGGATATCCTGATACAGCTGACGTTGCTGAGCACTCACATGTGGTAATGTGTCGGGCTGTGTGCCCCCATTTTATAGATGAGGGAACTGAGGCTTGAGTGAAGCCACTTCCACAACGTCGTGTGGTTGCAACGGGGATTTCAGCCCTGCTTCTCTGACTTCAGGCTGAACCCTTGCCCTGATGGCCTCTGAACCATGGTGCCACGAGAGCCTATGGCCCCTTGGGGCATCAGGGTGGGAAGGCTACAGTGTGGCTGTCCTTTCCTAATAATGTGTGTCTGTGACACTGAATGCATTCATCATCAGTACATATCCCTTTTAAAATCAGGAGAAAAACTAAGACTTTTTTCTAACTAAGAATAGGGGGAAACATTTTTTCAGCCCTCCCCGTCATCCATCTCTCCCCATATACATCCCAATGCTTCGTTTGGACCATTTGCAAATTCAGGGATGAGATTCTCCACAAGTGAGGCTTAAGAGTAGCGAGTCCTGGTGCCAGGACCCCAGGGAACGACAGAGCCCTGAGCACAGATTTGTAGGGTCTGCTGCAGGAGGAGGAGGCGGCAGCCCTGATGCCCTCGGAGAGAGAGATGGAGATGTTCTGAGGGTCCCACCAGGCAGGCTGGCAGGAGCAAGGGAGTGGTGGGAAGCCACACTAGGGGACGAGGGAGAGCCCTGTTCTGAGAGGAAACTCCCCAGCCCCACCCCGACCCTGCCAGCAGAGGCAGAAGGCCTCCAGGGTGAGTGGGTTTGCTCTGTCCGACGCTGGTACAGTTACCCAGCCCCACACTGCCTTGGGCAGAGTTAAAAAAGACAACTCTCAGATTTTCTTTCCATAAAACTCACAACATGGTCAAGAGGATTGAGTGAAATAGGGTGTATGAAAAGAAGGTAGGATGCCCCCTAGAAACTACTCAGGGGTGGTGTTGTGACCTGATGCCCCGAGTGCTAAGGCCAGGGTCCCTTAGATGGAAGGTGGCAAACCCCAGGTGTCCTGACTCTAAGCCCAGTGCTCATTTCGCTCCATCTAGGGTTGCAACCAAGAGAGAGGCCACGTCTGCAGGGGACCCCAGAAGTCAGGACCAGCCCTGAAGGGGTTAAGTTGCCGCCCAGAAGGGTGATCCAGGGCCCCCACGCAAGCAAGCACCTGCCTCGCATCACCTCTCCTCATCCCCTCCACCGCCCCTTCCAGCCCCCTCTGACTCAGACCAGCTGCAGTGTCACTGCCGGGAACCCGGTGCTATCTCCTTCCTTCTCTGGGTTATCTGAAAATGCTGGGAACTTGCTCTGCTCCTTGCAGCATTTTCCCCCCAGCCACATGTACCCAGACTTTCTAAGAGCTGTCTGCCGGGAACAGGGCAGGCATTCTGCTCGTGACTATCAGCAGCCATTGGAAATTCTGTGAGCGTCTATCTGTGGGTGCCTGCCCCTCCCACCGTTCCTCCAGGACGATGGCTCAGAGGCTTGAGGGTCACCATACGTTGCTCCCTAACCAGCCACACAGCCATGTCTTCTTGCCTTGGTCTTTCATTGCTAAAAATGCGGTAATAACTCCTTCAGAGGTTTGTTATAAAAACTAAATGAGATAAAATGTTTGTCCTAGAGACAGGCAAAAAAGAAGGCAGTCAGTAAGTGGTTGCTGTTTAGATCAGAACCTTTGTGTTAAAAAAGGAGGCAGAACAGCACAAGATAAAGTACATTGGCTTTGGAATCAAACCACCTGGGTTCGGGTGCAAGCTCCATCAGCTAGTCACTGGTGACTTTGGGAAAGTGACCTAACCTCTCTGATTTCTCCATCTGTAAAATGGCAGTAGAATGATCCTCACTTCATAGCTTGGGTGTGAGCATGATTAGCCAAAATGTGTTAAAAGCTTAGCTCAGCACTTGTCACATAATAAATAATCAATTACGATGGCCATTAATGTCGGCATTGTGGTTTATGTGATGGGGCTGCCGTTGCAGGAAGACCAGAGTGGAAGGAGCTTTGAGGCTGGCAAGACAGAGGCCAAAGACCTTGGCTCTGAGCCCAGCTCTGGAATGAACTCTCGGTAAGACCTTGGACAGCTCACTGCCCTTTCTGCTGAACTTTGATTTCCTCACTAAAAGGGCACTAACAACCCAAACTCACAGGGCTGTCAAGAGATACAGTGTGAACTGGCAGGCACCATTAAACCACGAGGGGCTTTCACTAATCCAAGATGTACTGGTTCTCAAAGTGTGGTCCCCAGCCCAGCAGCATCGGTATCCCTTGGGAACTTATAAGAAATGCAGATTCTCAGGCCCCACCCCAGACCTGCTGAGTGAGACATCTTAGGGGCGGGCCCCAGCAGTCTCTGAGCAAGCTCACCAGGTGACTCTGATGCTCACTCGAGATTGAAAATCGTGGCTGTAATGAGTAGGCAAGGTCTTGTACAGAGTGGATGCTCCGGCGAGGCTGTGGAAAGACAGAGTCACGTGTAGGTTAGTTGACAGGTTGGCCTGCAAGTCCCGACACCTTCACCCCACTTTCAAGACTCTACATCAGTGGGTCCACCCTTGGCAGCCAGTTTCTGTTCCATCTCTTCCAACAGGGTCTTAGAGCAAGGCTGACCAATGACCAGGCCATGTGTGAATGAATAAATGAATGAATGAATGTGTGTTTGTCCTGGGCTGCATTGTTCATGTGCCCAATAGAGAGTAAAGGTGAGTGCACCTCAGCTGGCTCTCAGCAGCGTCCACACGTGGGGTCCAGGGGGTGGGGAGAGGGTTGGAGGTGACCCGAGCAGGGGCAGAGGCCTTGATTGCAAGCCCAGGGTGACCCCTTTGTTCTGCAGACAATACAAGTGCCGTTGGGGGTCTTTGTGGAAGACCATCATGGGCTTTAGAAAGACCAAACCAGGAGGTGCAGTCTTCCCTGGAGGTCTCAGATCTGCCTCATTCTGGGAGCCCCCTCCCCGATTCCACTCTGGGCTCTGCCACTTACGAGCCGAGGAGCCCTGGGGAAGGCACTTGATATCACGAGGCCTCAATTTCCTCACATGTAAGAGGCACGCTGGTACCTTCCTCACTGGGTGGCTGCAAGATTGCTCTATTTCAAATACGAGTCAAAACCTAATACATCCTGCAACTTTACTGAATTCTTTTATTAAAGGGAAAAAACCCTAGTGTAAGGCAGCCACCCCTCATTTTTTGGCCAAGTTGACTATAAACACCTCAGGATATTGTTGAAACAGTCAAATATTTAATTTATTAATTTATATACATCTGCTTTAAACCATATCATATAAGAGATTAACTTAAAAGTAAATTTTTGTGGATTTTTTTTTAAACAATTTTTTTTTCCTACTCTTACCAACTGTACCCAAGGGTATAAGCATCTGAAACTAGCATGGTGGGGAGGATGTAGCCCAGTGGTAGAGCGCATGCTTAGCTTTCACGAGGTCTTGAGTTCACTCCCCAGTACCTCCATTTAAATCAATCAGTCTGACATGAATGAGGTCCTTTCATGCTGGTAAGGCTTCCTGAAGCAGTATCTTGTTGTTCGGAACAAGCTAATACATTCAAAATAGCCTGACCCTCTAGAAGATGATGATCCAACACCATTCCTTCTTTCTGAGGAGCATCGCATGGCAGACATATGGCACCCAACACCAGTAGTGACGGTGGCCATGTGTCCAGGTTAACACCACTCAGATTGCTCAGAGCCCTCGGTGCTTCAGAATTACCTCATTCCAGCCTCATTACAACCCTGGGAGGTAGACACAGTTCATCCCATGTTGCAGATGAGGAAACTGAGACTTTCAGATTCACAAAACTTGCTTAAGAGCCTGGATCAGACCCTCAGTTTTAACTCCAGGACTGAGTTCATCACGGCTATCCTGTGTTCTTCCTAAGCACACAGATAATGTGGAATAATTGGTGATGATTATTATATTGATTGCATATTAATGGTGGCTTCCAAGAGCAACTGAATAGAGTTTGGGCTTCATTGGGGTCCTCAGCCGAGATGCCAACAGCAAAAGCCATAGCTGACTGCCATCTCCCCGCCGTGGGTAGGGAGGGTGCCCATCCCTTCCTGGTTGGTTTCTAGGCAGGTTTCCCTGACGGAGAAGACTCACCCAGCCCCTGCTCGCTCACGCTCCCCTCTCCAGGGTGGGCCTCTCACCGCTCCCCTCTGGGCCCCATTGTGTCTCCCTGATGCTCATCACCACTCGTTTCTTTCCTCCTCAGTTTAGGAGATAAGAGCGAGTAATTGTCTTTTATAGACACTGTAATGAAGCCTGTCATCACACAAAAGAAGTTTGCTAATAAAATAAATCAAAGCAGCCATGAAAATGAATGGGGAGCAAGCTTTTACAATTAGATTTGTGCTTGTCTAGTGGCATGGTGCTTCCAGGGAGAAGACTGTTCTGCAGGAGGAAACAGCGCTAAGAAAGGGATGGGCTGGGTGTGTTTGGGAAATCCTTAAGGTGGAACAAGGCTCCCCCAGCAGCCAGCTGCATCCCCCATGGGGCTGGAGGCTGGGAGAGGCGTGGAGGGGGAACGAAGAAAGCCAACAGCAGAGAGAGGCTGCAAAGATGTCATCTCAGTGGCGTGTCTTTGTCCCCATCCAAATGTGATGGGGTCCCGACCAGACATGATTCTGGCTCCTGCCGGCACTGCAGCTCCTTTCCCTCTGCCGCCAGCTGGGCTCTTCTCCTGCTGGGGTGTTACCTGCGGGGAGAGGAGAACACCCTTGGGCTGCCACCCATGACTGTGCCCCGCACACATGGCCCTGTCACTCTCCTAGTGAGTTGCTGGTTCTGCCACCAGGTCAGTTAGAAAAACTACATCATCTCTCTGAGCTTCAGAGCTTTCTCCATTTGGGAAATCGGGCCATAGGATCAAAAACATGATGGTGTTGGGCGAAAGGGCAAATGCCAGATCATTTCAAGGTGGTGGTATCCCTCATCCTTTTGCAAACAGAGATGACTGACATGAATCAGGTTTGCTACAGGCAAGCATCAAGCTAAGTGCTCTTCACGGGTTGTCTCAAGTCATCCCAGCAGCCTTGCAAGGTCACAGTGACTGTCACCCACAGGTCACAGATGGGGAGAGTGTGGCTCCCCAGGTCACACCGCTGCACAGGTGGCGGTGGGACTGGAGAGCAGTGCCTACTTATAACTCCTGAGCTGTGGTTGTCATGGGTCTTGGGTGGCTGCTGCTTCAGCTGTGAAGGGGAGTGGGGGGCTGGAGGGTGCACAGGTTGGTAACCTGGACCATGAGCTGAACCTGGGGTCCGGGACCAGCTCTGGCCAGCTCCCCGCCCCAGGGTGAGTCTGGCTGTTACCATGTCCCTGGATGGAGAGCCCTCTCCAGCCTCGGGATTCTGCCAGATAACCAGCAAACACCATGGGAGTGGTGCCTGCTGTGTACGACGTGTTCTGGGTGGTTGGGGGGAGTTCAGAAGAGTTAGGTGTGCCCTGCACGGGGCCCCCCAGACTGCGTAGGTGCTCCCAGAGGACTCGGGTTGGCAGCAGCTTTCGCTGAACAGGTGTGCGTCTCTGTGAAGGCAGTTCACGTTCTGACTCAGCTGTCAACGAATCACATCCAGGGCAGGGTAGCCGGGGAGGGAGCCCATCATCCGTCCAAAGCCAGGGCTCCTGCTGGGCTCCGGGCATCCCGGGAATCCGAGAGCATTTGGATGCCTCAAACCTCTGAGTAGATCAAGGTCACCCTGGTCCCTCAGGAACCTTCAGGCTGATGGCCAGCACAGTCCAGGCCAAAGAAACCTGAGGTCACAGCATATACAAGGATTTGGAAATTGATCATCGGTCTACATAAAGGAAGGTTCCCTGCCAGGCAGAGCTGGAGACACAGCCTCGTTAGCTAATGCAAGTTTAATATGGGGTCGAGAGAGCTGGATGCTAGCCTAGTCAGCCGCCCAGGAGATGTTCAAAAATAGAGCACGGTAAGGTGTCCCCACCTGCTCGGTGCTGCTCTGCCTCCCAAAAGGCAGGTGGCTATATCCACCAGACAAAAGCGTGGCTTCCACATCAGTCACTTTGTATAAAGGAAGAGTTATTGTTATAGGATGCTGGCACCTGATCAATATCTCCTGCTTTGAAAATAAACTTCTTGGCTTGGCCTTGACATTAATCTACCATCAGGAGCCCATTATCTCGAGACCAATGTTCTGTTCTATTGACTTGCTCAATTTTTTTTTTTCTCTCCCCCAAGATCAGAACATAATTGCATTTCTCCAGGCAGCATTTCCACTAATGGCAGCCCCACACGTGCCTGTCCACTCGTGGGAAGCCCGGGACAGAGTACGCCTGGCAGGAGATGATGAGGGACTGAGGACCCTCAGGTGTGCCAGGTGGAAGAGCAGCCTGTCTAGAGCCCCTGAATTAATCAGGACACAGAGCCAAATCCCCAATACCCCGTCGAGCAGTTCAAGCTGGAAAAGGCTCTTTTGCCAGAGAATCGGAGTTGTAGATGCTCCCCCTCCTACTCCTAACCCCACAAACAAGGGACTGTGGCAGCAAGATGAATACTACATGTCCCGAACCCAGCTGTGTCCCACCATCACCACAACCCCATAAACCCTAAATCATGATTGCTTTTTACCTGCAAGAGCACTGGAGGCCTTCTCTCTCCCAACCCTGTACCCTCCAGGCCAATCTCCACTCCGCGGACAGAATCCTCTTTGTAAATCAGGAGTGGATTGTGTTGTTTCCGTCACTGAAGACTTTTGATGAAGACTCTTTCTTGTGCCCTGAGAGACCATTATGATTGTCCCAGCTCACCTCTCTGACCTCCCCTCCCGTACTCCTCCCTTTGCTCCCTCTGCTACAGGCCCCTGGCTCCCGACCTCAGGGCCTTTGCACTTGCTCTTCTCTCCGCCTGTTCTCTCACCCCTCAGATCTGTATGTTACTTTTGCCTTCTCATCCCTTAAGTCTCGCCTCAAATATTCCCTTCTAAGTGAGTCTTCCCCTGACAGGTGGGGGTAGTGCAGCATCCCATACATCTGAACAATGAGTCTACCCAGTTACCGTGCTTTGGCTTCCATAAAGCACACATCACCCTCTGAAACTTCCTGCATTGGTGGGCTACTGCCATAGGAAGAAATAATCGTAAAGCAGTAGTAAACAGTGATTATCTCAAAGTTTGTGTGGGTCAGGGACTTGGGAGAGGTTTTACAGGATAGTTCTGCCTGGGTCTGTCATGAGGTTGTAGTCAGGGTATCAGCCAAGGCTGCAGTCATCTGCAAGCTTGACTAGGACTGGACAATCCACTTATAAGTTGGCTCATCCACACGGTGGGCAAGTCAGGATTAGCAGGAGGCCTCGCTCCTCACCATCTGTCCTTCTCCATGGGGCTGTTTGAGTTTCCTCCCAACATGGCAGTTGGCTGCCCCAAAGCAAGTGATCCCCAGGAGTAAGGTGGGAGCCACAGTGTCCTTCCTGGCCATCACTGCTGTAGGATCCTATTGGTTACACAGGTCAGTCTTCATGTGACTCATCTGAGAGGGAACTGCCTAAGCGTGCCAATACCAGGAGGCAAGGATCACTGGGGGTCACCTGGGAGGGTGCCCACCACACTGTCCCTCCATGAGAGCAGGGGCCTTGGCCAACTTACTCATTGCTGAATGTGCCCAGTACGATGTTTGGCATGTAGCAGGTACCCTATAAATATTAGTCAAATGTATAAATGCATCCTGGCAGCATCGAACACTGCTGTGACTAGGTGCCAAGTCTTGTGCTGAGCATCTGACCAGCAATATCTCATCCTCTGAACCTGCCTCACTTAATCCTTTACAGATGAGGAACAGAGCCTCAGAGAAGTTAGATGCCTTGATCCAAGGCACAAAGCTGGATAGGGGCTGAGTCAGGATTTGTAGCAAAGGATGTGAACCCAGGACTGCAAGGACGCAGGGTGGGGTGCGGGGTGCAGGGCTCTGTTTAGGCTGGGCCTCTCAGTGGGTGCGAGTCTGCAACACAGAACCTGGCAGTGGGTAAGCACTGGGTGCCCTCCTCGCTGTTTTTACTGCTGCTATGAATACTGTGTTTTCCTCCATCTCTAGTTCTGTGAGTGATGGCTTTAGTACACAATCCAAGCTGATGCTTTCATGAATGCACCAAGGAACACTGGCCTTTGAGGAGGCAGTGAACTGGAGGCAGAAATATCATCTCTCGCTTCTTGCCCTGCAGGTGTGGATGTGTGGAGGCCGCATGGAGGACATCCCCTGCTCCAGAGTGGGCCATATCTACAGGAAGTACGTGCCCTACAAGGTCCCTGCTGGAGTCAGCCTGGCCCGGGTAAGGTGCTGGCTTCCCTAAGCGGGTGAGAGGTCGGCCTACGGCCATCAGCAGAGCAGAGGCACCCTCTGCCCCGGGCCTAGCAATCCCTAGGTGTGAGGATGTTCCCCCACCCCACTCCCCAGGTGAAATCCAACTTAAAAGAACTTACTTAAAGCCTTACTTAACCACTTTATTTGCTCTGTGACCTTGGAAAGATTGCTTAACTCCTCTGAGCCTCTGTTTACTCCTTTGCTTCAAGGAAGCTCATTTTGTCCAACTCAGCATTGCCTGGAGAATTAAGGAGATAACACAGTTTCCCAAAGTGTGACCAATGAGATGATTTTAGGTGGTAGACAAAGGAACATTATTATTTACATGTGTTTAAAATGTGGATTAGTGTAGCAAATTGGTGATTTCACAGACATTATTACTTAGGATAAAGCTAAAGTATTTACAAAGTTAGACTAGCTATGATTTCAAGAAACACATTAGGAAAACTCAATACAGGTGGAGTGGTGTGTTTAGGAAAGACTGAGACAAGGTATTTAAGCTTTTAATAAACATCAGTGTCTTTCTCTTCTCCCCATCCCCTCCCAACTTTCATGCCAAAAATTCTGTGTCAAACTATTTTACTGCCTTAAAATGGTTTGTATCAATCACTGCTTGCATTAAATTGGTCAACAGTGTACAAATGGAACTGTTAGCCAGAGGTTTTTGTTTTGTATTTAATGAGAGTTCACTAAACCTCAATAATAAATTTTAAAATATTAAGAGTCTTGAAAAAAACCAAGGTGACAGCAAAAGAATAGCGAAGAGTAGGGAGGGTCCTCAGAGGGAAAGAGAGCCGCAGAGAGGTGTGGGGGGATCTGGAAACGTCACCGCACAGCTTTGCCTGGTGGAGACCCCTCCCGACAGGGAACCCGGTGCGAGCCTGTTTGGCTTCAGACCACACAGCTTCCTTCTGCTCAGTCCTTTGCCTACCCTCCCCTCGTCCTCTGACGACGTGTAGAATTGTAGCCTCTGGATCCCAGAAGAGCCCTTGTCCTGCGGCTTACAAGGAAGACAGGCTCGAAGAGAGCGGTCTTCCCGGGCTCCCTCCGCGGGTGGGATGCTGGGCTCAGGAGGCGGCCAGGGCTGCTACGGGGACCGGCGTTGAGGGAAAAGAGAGCCGGCAGTGCCCTCTAGTGGTTGAAGCTTCCAACGACAGCCGCCCCAGCCACCCGTGCTTTGGGTAGCCCAGTTCCACGGAGATCGGGTTCTAGATTTAGCAGGAGAGGCAGGAATCACGTTTCATCTTTAATACCACTGGCAATCCCGGAGGAGGTGCCAGGCGGGAAAACTACCCAGAGTTGCTGGAAAGCCCAAGCCTCCAACTCTTCCAGGTACTAGGGACTGTGAGACCACAGGGACACCTCTGGCCCCTGAGCAGGACCACTACTAAAGCATCCTTTCCCTATCCAGAAATGTTATGTATAAGACCCGCCCGGTAAAGACACACTGCCAAGTCCTGTTTATTGATCCACAGATGAATTCAATGGCTAATAGCCAACTGTAGTAACATGTGAAGATTTCATGTGAGCCAGGCATGGTGCAAAGCATCTTACGTACTTCCATCACTTAATTCTCGCTTGTTTTTAATCCTCATTTTAGAGGTGAGGACAGTGAAATGTAGAGGCACAAAGTAAATAGAGCCAGAATTCTAGCCCACTTGGTTCTGCCCGGTGCCTGGCACAGAGCGATTGTCCCTTAAATAGTGACTGCTAATGACAGCAGCAGTATTCATGTCAGCATCAATATTAGCAAGACTGGGCAGTTGATTTCAATATCTTATCGGAATTCTGTGTTTAAATACTGTAACTTCTTTTTTCACCTGTCAGTACTGAATTAGTTTCTGTTGACTTAAAACCAGTTAATTTGGGCGGTGCCCATGTAGGTTGGCAGGACCAAAAGTGCCTGAATCAAGCTCCTCTGACTTTTCATCACAGTATCTAACTGCCCTCACCTAGTTGCAGGTCTTATTTTACATATTTGCTTAATGTTTTAACAACCAGTTACTTCTGAAGCATTATCCCCCAGAACATAGCATGGTTAGATTTGAGGGCTGATATTGTAAAAGCCCAAAGAGAGCCAGATAAAGAGGGAAACCAAAGTCTTACTAAAGGTGTACAGACATCAGGACAGTCAGGCAGCAATGGAGCAGAAATTCAGGAACCAGCCACCAGCTTGCCTGCCTCAAGAACAAGTAGCTGATCTTAATTCATTTACTAAATTTGCTAAAATCCTTCTCATCTGTACCTCTGAGAAAGGGATCTTTGGGAAGGCAAGAACAGAAACCCACTCAAACTTGGCAAAACAAAAGTTGATTTTTGTTTGGAGACATTCCAAGAATCTGGGCAAATCCCTGTGATCCAAGCATGAGAAGAGTGGGGGGTGCCTCAGACAGGACTGGGACCCAGAGCTAGGAAGGTGTTAGGAGTAGGGATAAAAGGGGCACTCCTACCACTAAAATCCCACAGCCCTTTTCATGACTCGCAGGGGGAGAGGTAATAGAAATAAATGTGAAGTCCTTTACTTTGCTCCAGTCAACTGTACAGAAGATCAAGATCTGGGAGAAATGACTTCTTGAGCCATGTATGGAAAAATGCAGTTTCATTAAAATAGGAATTTAAATATCAATTCAAATTAGAATATTATGTGTTTGATCCTTTAAAAATAACCCTGGTGAATTTCAGCACCTTTCCTTGGTCAGATTGGCCATCCTTGCTTGTGGATGAAGAGAAAACCACAGTGGTCTCTGTATCCTGAGCAAATCAGACAGTGAGCCCGAAGACCTGGGTGGGCAGAACTGGAAAAGGAGAGTGTCCCGAGGTGCAGGCCCCTCTAGGCCTTCAGCGTTCTCTGAGCACAGTTTTAAATTAAAACCAGCCTCTGCCGTGCAGTGGCCCTCGTGGGGTTAACTCTATTCCTGAACTGTTTTCTGACCCACTGTTGACCTCTTCAGCACTCAGAAAAAATGAGGCAGCGGCAAGGACATTTCGTAGTTTCCTAGCCCCAAACTCAGAGCCAACACAAGTGAGGAGTTGGAGGATTTTGGCTTTGATATCAGGGCCTCCCTCCTGTTGGCTTCTTTCCTCCTTACTAGGGAGTCAGCAAACTATTTTTGTGTGGCCCGTGAGCTAAGAATGGCTTTTACTTTTTTAAAGAGCTGAGGGGAAAACATCCAAAGAAGAATAATATTTTGTGACAAGAAAATCAGATTTCAATGCCCATGAAGCGTTACTGGAACACAGCCACACCCGTTCACTTACGCAGTGTCTAGGGCGGCTTGAGAGCTACGTCAGTGTTCAGACCATATGGTCTGCAAAGCCTCAGATATTTACTCTGGCCCTTTACAGAAAATCTGCCAAGCAGCCTTACCTTCTGTTTCTGGAGCAGTCATTTACACCGAGGTGTAAGTGCCCGATAACAGCCTCAAGCCCTAACTTGCTGAAGGGTAAACCCTTCAGAAGGAAATTTGGACTGCAGTAGGAAAAAAGCTTTCTGATAAAGCCTAGAGAATTAAGGGGGTTGGGGGATGTCTGGCAACAGCCAGGGGTTGGAGGAAGATGTTTGCGAGCAGAGCATGTCCCCTGAGCCCCAGGGTTGTGCTCTTCCAAGCCAGCTGTAAGCCAGCTTCCAAGCAGGCGGGATCTGCACTGCACACGGAGTGAGACATTTTCATCACAGTTATGCAGAATTCCCTTTTCCTCTCTCTCCAAGTCTACTCACCAACAGGATGTTTCCTCACTGGCTACTGCCTCTACTCGCCAGTAATGTGCTGTCATTTTTTATTCATTATCTCTGGGCTTCACCAGGAAAGTAGCAGCTACTTTCACACCTCAGAGGATTGTGAAATATTCCAGCTGCTGAAGGAATTATACCTTCTGCAAATTATACTTTGTTTTTACCAGGCAACATGGGCAGCACCCTTCCTTGAATATGACAAAACCCACCTCAAATTGGGGTAAGCAGAAAGGGAATTTACTGACATGGAAGTGGGGAGTCCTCAGGTAGTTCTGGCTTCAGACATGGCTGGATTCAGGAATTAAAAGAAGATATGTGTTCCTGGCTCTCGCCCGCCACTCTGCTTCACCCTGCGCTGACTTTTGTCTCAGACAGGCTTTGCACAGGGTCCAGCAGCTCTTCTAGCATCCTATCCATCAGATCTTATCCTGCAATTCTTCCCTATGGTTCCAGAAAAAAATCCCACGACTAATGCCTCTTGATTCTGATTGGCTTGGCTTAGGTCACATGCTCATTACTGACCAATCCCTGTATCTGAGGCTGTCTGTATTCCCATTGGCCAGGCTGGGTCACATGCTTTTTCCTCCAGACAGTGAGATAACAGTAAGGCAGGGGTGGTCCCCAAAGGAACATCAGTGGGAGGTGACCACTAGAAAAAGAGGAAGTGAGAGATGGGCAAGAAAAACCACAGCAGTGTATCATTCAACTGTAAGTTGTAGAGTCCTTAAGACATGCATAAGTAATAAATAGAAGTATAGAAGGCTTGCCAGAAAGAGAAAGAAAAATACCATATGATATCACTTATATGTAGAATCTAAAAAAAAAAAAAAAACTTATTTATAAAACAGGAACAGACTCACAGATATAGAAAACAAACTTATGGTTACCAGAGAGGAAGAGGGTGGGAAGGGATAAATTGGGAGTTTGAGATTAGCAGATACTAACTACTATATATAAAATAGATAAAACAACAGGTTTATACTGCATAGTACAGAGAACTATATTCAATATCTTGTAGTAGTTTATGGTGAAAAAGAATTTGAAAACGAATATATGTATGTGCATGTATGACTGAAGCATTATGCTGTACACCAGAGATTGAGGCAACATTGTAAACTGACTACAATGAAAAAAGTAGTAACTTATATACATATATAGAAGGCTTAAAAACACAGTGGGGCTAGAGTCTTTGATGCAACTTAAAAACCTCACCCCCCACCCCCACCGTCCGCCCCCACTCCCCGGACCTTTTGCACCCACTGCCGGCCTCAGCCCTTCAGAGAGCCTGACCCTTGCACCTGCCTGTCCCCTCCAGAACCTGAAGCGAGTGGCGGAGGTGTGGATGGACGAGTACGCGGAGCACATCTACCAGCGCCGGCCTGAGTACCGCCACCTCTCGCCTGGGGACGTAGCTGCCCAGAAAAAGCTCCGCAGCTCCCTTAACTGCAAGAGTTTCAAGTGGTTTATGACCAAGATCGCCTGGGACCTGCCCAAGTTCTACCCACCGGTGGAGCCTCCGGCTGCAGCCTGGGGGGAGGTGAGCCTGGCGGGCGGGGCCAGCCGCATAACTGGGGCCCGGGGTGCCCCGTGCAAAATGCGCGTGCAGACCCCCGTCCACAAGTCAGGGAAAAAGCACAGGGAGAGGTATAAAACACATATGTCTTGTTCGTTGCTTTCCGTGGTCACCTAGCCTCGTTGCGGTGTTTTTTGTTGTTTGCTATTTAATGTTATAAGTAGAGAAAATTAGAACTTCACATTATTAGCATGGATTTCACCACTCATCTTTGTATTTTGCGGTGCTAGTTTTAAAGGCAAAGAGAGCATTTAATTCAGGTGCAGAATGGGTGAAATTTCACCATCTGTATTTCAAACCTTGTCCTTGCCATGTGTGTTTCTTACCAGGACAGTGGAAACACTGCACAAAACTAACTCAGCTGTTTTTATTTCACTTCATGATACTGTACGAGCCCTATCCGTGCTATCTTGGGCTTGCTGAGGAGTGAGGCTGAGCTGAAGGAAGAGGAACTGTAGGTGCCCCATCTTTCCCTTCCTTCTGTGCTCTTCCCTGCTGCTGAAGTGATTGGCTCAATCAGGGAAGTAACTCAAGTAAGACAGGACATGATGGAGTTCCCAGGTCCCTCCTGTGTCTCTGACCACCACAGCTCTTCTTTGTGCAGCTGAAGCCAGTGCTGTTGGAAAGGAGGGCGTGGCCTCTGGGACATGCAGGTGCCCCCACTTAGTCATAGCTGTGATAGGCTCCCCCGTCCTCACTTTGAGTCTCACTGAGCTCCTGTGCATGTGGGACCCCAGGACTTGCGGGGAATCGCAGGTGTTGTGTGTAAACTCAGCAAAAAGGAACAGCAGATACTCCCATAGCATTTATCACCTCATGCTCCGTGGTCCTGGCAGACCTCACTTACAGGCTCAAAGATAAAGTCATTAGAGCGTTTAAGACAGCAACAGTAGAGCTTTAAAGCAAACAGACTCTGAATAAGGGGTCCTGGGTGGCTGCCCGAGTCCCACACCCAGAGCTGTCCTGCTGGAGGAGGAGAGTCTTACGTTAGGGAGAAGCCCTGCAGCACCAGATCCTGGCTCCTGAGTCTCCAGCTGAGAGAGAGATGGATGTACCGGGGCTCGTGGCAGGGGCACAAAAGCATAAGCGTTGTGAGTGCCCGAAATTCTTTTTAAAGTGAAAAGGGGGGATTTATGGATTCCCATAGGAGCCTTGGATAGCTGTGTCTTCAGCTGCAAATACCTGGATCCAGGGGCTCGAACGACATCAGTCTCTCTATCTTCTGCTTAACTGCACTCCCCTTTGTGCTGGCCTCGGGCCGAGAGTAGCAAGATGGAGCCCAGAAGCGTCCGGCTGACAAACCCCCAGCTTGGCCACCCCAGCAGGAAGTAAACACCTCTCTCCCGGGAGAGCCAGCAGAGGTCCAGGAGTGAAGTCTGGTTCTTGGCTCCTGCACCCATTACTGTGGCTGTTGGAGGAAGGGGGAAGCAAGGGGAGGAGGCTCACTCTGGCCACAGGGTGGATCAGGAGTCGTGGCACCAAGGGAAAATTAAGGTGTCACCAGAGGAAGGAGAGACGCATGTTGGGCCAGCAGAAACACCAGGTGTCACGTGTTCACATTCACACAGCAAATTAGAGGGACCTTTCCCGACTCAGTCGTCGCCGTCTGCCCAGCACCACCCGCCACCAACACAGGTTTTCTAGAGGAGGTGTTGTCTTGATTTCCCTCATGAGGCTCTTTGTTTCTTTGCCGCTTTATTGGCTTTCTCCCCCGTGTTAGTTCAGGTCCTCTGAGAAGGAGGCACCAAGATGGCACTGGACGTGCAAGAGGCTTTTTTGGAAAGACACCTAAGAGAAAAAATGAGCAGGGAGCCTGGAGCGTCTGGGAGAGCTGTCAGACCGTGATGCTGGTCTGCCCTCTGGAAGGGGAGAGGCGAGGGAGGCAGGCTGGGGTAGGAAGGGCCCAGCCTGCAGGTAGGCTACGAGGAAGTCTGGCCACGTTAATGAGCAGTCTTCAGGCCACATCACCGGCCAGAGGAGTCCACATCTCCCGGGAATGGGCTGGCCACCTTAGGCACTGGCTGGAGGCCTCCCATGGGGCTGTGGCCTCTTCTCGGACGTGGTGGTGGGTGCAGAACACAGCATCTGGGCATTAGACTCCCTGCAGCGGGACATTGCTGTGGGGCCTTTTCGCAGCCACCACCCTCCCGACCCCACAGTGAAACCAGGAGCGATGTCTGTGAAGTGGGGACTCCCTGCCATGACACCGGCACCTAGCATGGTGGCCTGCCCGTGGGCATGCTGACTGAGCACCTAGGCCCCCACACTCCCCCACCCTTCTCCCCACCACAGCAGCCCCATCCTAGTGAGACCACTGCTCTCCTTCAGATCCTGCCTTTCACCTGTCCTAAAAGGCAGAGTCCAAAGCCCTGACAGCAAAGACCCTACACCTTTTCTAGGGTGATTTTCGAGGTAGAGCCTGTAGATCCCCTGGAATGAGGGTAAACTTTTATTTCTGGACCTATGGATTGAATTCTCTGGGAGTCCTCCTTCTAAACCCCCTCACCCCCAGGACCCCGCACACTGTAAGACAGAGCAGAGTTTAGCGGAGCTGCGTTCTGCAGACCGAGTGTTCCTTTATCGAGAGGCTCAGGGCCTGTTCACCAAATCAGGGCAAGCTTTATGGGGACGATTCAGAGCTCAGCCCAGGTGATGCCTCTGCCTTGGTTCCCTCCTTCCGCCCCAGCGGGGGCCCCGGTGGGTATCTCAAGGTGCCTTACTGGTCCACTCTTCCCTTCTTTCTTGCCCAGATCCGCAACGTGGGCACGGGGCTGTGCACAGACACAAAGCACGGGGCCCTGGGCTCCCCGCTGAGGCTGGAGAGCTGCGTCCGGGGCCGCGGGGAGGCTGCCTGGAACAACATGCAGGTAAGGGCTGCTCCTGTGCCGTTGTGGATTTTCTGGCATTTGGGGAGTGTACACTGATATAAGCCTGTGATGCAGGTCCTTTGCAAAAGCAGAGGGTCAGATGATGCAGGGCACACACATGGGCCCTACCTGTCTTTATTTGCAGATTGTATGATTATCTATGTATAAAATTCAGTGGGAGAGGGGAGGATATAGCTCACTGGTAGTGCCTGCTTAGCATACATGAGGTCCTAGGTTCAATCCCCAGTATCTTCATTTAAAAAAAAGTCAATAAGTAAACCTAATTACCTCCCACTTCAAAAAAATAAATAAAATGAAAATAAAGTAAATTTTTAAAAAAGAAAATTCAGTAGAATCTACAGGGAAGCTACCAGAACTAATAACTGAGTTTAGCAAAATCGCAAGATAAAAAAATCAATCTATATGCTAATAATGAAGAATCAGAAATTAAAATTAAAACAAGCTCTCACAATGACAAAAAAATATGAAATACTCAGATATGTAACTGACAAAAGATGTGAAAAACCTGCATACTGAAAGCTACAAAACATTTCTGATAGAAATTAAAGAAATTCTAAATAAATGAAGATATATACCATGTTCATAGGTTGGCAGACTCTCCTGATGTTGGTTTTTTCCAAACAAATATCTAAAGGCAGCACAACCCTAACATTCTGTAGGCTTTTTTGTAGAAATTGAGAAGCTGATTCTAAAATTCCCATGGAAATGGACAGAATATAAAGCAGCCAAAACAAAATTTCAAAAGAAGTACAAAATTAAAGGCTTAACACTACTTGATTCCATGATGTATCATAAAGTGTCAGTAATTAAAACAGTTTCATGTTGACATAAAGATCAATGGAACAGAATAGAGTCCAAAAATAGACCCAGTCATATATGGACAACCAATTTTTGGAGATGTTTAAAGGAAATTCAGTGCAGAATATATAATCTTTTCAACAAATGATGCACACTCATATGCAAAAAAATTTTTTTTAATAAACGCCATATACTATAGACAAACATTAACTCAAAATGGAGCATTCATAAATGGAGCAAACATAAAACCTAAAACAAAATCTTTTAGAAGAAAACGTAGGCAAAAGTGTTTGTGACCTTGGTAACCCAAGCAATGATTTCTTAGATAAAACAACAAAAGCACAATTCGCAAAAGTGTTTGTGACCTTGGTAACCCAAGCAATGATTTCTTAGATAAAACAACAAAAGCACAATTCACAAAAGAAAAACACTGATAAGTTGGACTTCTTCAAAATGAAAAACTTCTGTTCTTAAACGGAGACTTGAGAAAATAGAAAGGCAAGCCACAGCCCAGAAGAAAATGTTTACAAAGCATGTATCTGATAAAGAACTTACATCTAGAATATTCAAAATTCAGTGAGAAAATAAGCAATGCAGTTTTAAAATGGGCACTGTACATTTTAGCAAAGAAGGTCTATCAATGACAAACACATCAAAAATACTTCATCACTTATTAGATAAATGGAAATTAAAATAATAACCTATTAAAAGCAAGGATGTCGGTGAATTGGACCCATACACTGCTGATGGGTATGTGAGTGGCACAGCTACTTTGGAACAGCCTGGCAGTTTCTTAGAAAGTTACGTGTTGATTCATCACATGATGCAGCCACTGCACGTGGAGGGATTTATCCAAGAGAAAAGAAATGTTGTGTATGTCCATACAGTGACTTGTACATGCATGTGCATAGCAGCTCTATTTGTAATATCGAAAAACTGGAAACAACCCGAATATCCAAGAACGGATAAATTGAGTACCACGCACTGAAGTACTGCTCGGCAATGACAGGGAATGAACTGCCGATAAATGCTGTTATTACATGGGTGAATCTCAACAAAATTATGTTGAATGAAAGAAATCACACCAAAAAAAAGAATATATACTGAATATACTGTGTAATTCCTTTTATTTAAAATTCCAGAAATTGCAAACTAATCTCTAATAACAAGAAACAGATGCGGGGTGACCCAGGGCACAGGGAGTGAGGAGGGACAGGAGGAAAAGATTACAGAGGGGCCTGGGGACGCTTTGGGGGTGATAGGTATCTTATATCCATTATCTTGATGATAATGGTTTCGCAGGTGTAAACATATGTCAAAATGTATCACTGTACACTTTAAATGTGTGCAGTTTATTTCATGCCAATTATTCTTCACTAAAGCTTCTGGGGAAAAAAAAAGTTTACCAGTCAAATACAATATGGGAACCTGGTTTGGATCCTGATTCAAACAGACTGTGAAAAGAAATAAGTCAGTCAGTCCGGGAACACTTGAACTCTGGATATTTGATGATTTTGAGGGCTTTGGGGTAACTTCTCATTGTTATCGTGGCACTGACTGAAGTATTTACCCCTGACATGATACCATGTCCAGGATTTGCTTCAAAATAATGTACAGGTGGGGGTGGGCGGCAGAGGAGCGGAGCTCTAACAAGATTGGCCGTGAGTTGGTAATCACAGAAGTCAGGCCATCGGAACAGGTGTGGTCAGTATACTTTTTTCTGGACCGCCGTGTGTAAAATTTTCCATAATTACCAAAAGAGAAAGTCCCCTAACTTTGCCGTCCACTCATCCTGTCCCTGTGTGCGCAGGTGTTCACCTTCACCTGGAGAGAGGACATCCGGCCTGGAGACCCCCAGCACACCAAGAAGTTCTGCTTTGACGCCATCTCCCACACCAGCCCCGTCACCCTCTACGACTGCCACAGCATGAAGGGCAACCAGCTGTGGAAATACCGCAAAGTAAGAGGCCATGCGGGGGATCGGGGAAGCCAGCTTGATTTTAAAAAGAAAAAAAGCAATGTGGTGCCTCACTCCTCCCCAGATCCCCTCACTCCTGCATTTGGTCCACAAACCTACCGTGCCCAGCTCTCCAGTCATTCAAAAGAAGCCAGAAATCCAGCTTTCTGGATTGTGAAATCTCTAGAATCGTAAATGTTGGCAACTGAGTCCATTTTTTTTTAAAGAAAACTGCCCTGAGAGCCAATGAAATTTGACTGGAGACGGGCAGTGATTAGGGTCCTGGCACGGAAGTGATGTGCATCACTTCTGCCTGCATCCCGGAGGGCACAACTCAGGCCCGAGGCAAGGCCGACAGCCAGGGAAGGGGGCAGTGTCCGCTGTGTGCTCAGGAGGAAGCTCAGACAGGCCTGGGAGCCTCCCTGCCTCCCTGCTCTTGCCGCTGCTGCTTGTCCATCTCCCAGCACTGCCGGGCTGATAACCTCCCTGTTTTGCAGGACAAGACCCTGTACCACCCCGTCAGTGGCAGCTGCATGGACTGCAGTGAAAGCGACCACAGGATCTTCATGAATGCCTGCAACCCCTCCTCCCCCACCCAGCAGTGGCTGTTTGAACACACCAACTCAACAGTCCTGGAAAAATTCAACAGCAGCTGAGCCCTCCGGTTCCCGTCCAGGCCTGGCGGGGTCCCCTCCGGCACTCACTGCCGCCGCCGCCCTCTCCCAACGGAGGCGGGGCTTCCGTGGGCCCCGTCATGGAAGAGGTGCTGGCCCACCGGGTCAGGGCAGAGGGGACCCTTGAAGCTGGGCAAGGTGTCCCCCTGGCCCAGGGGGGCCCTGAGTGATGGAGCTGCAGTGGAGAACAGACCCCACAGGAGGCCCCCTGACGGCATCGTGGAAATCTGGAAACTCTGGAGGGCCTTTTCAGCTCAGTCACCTCGTTCCCTGGAGCATCATTCGGGAGTAGTGCCAGGGCAGCCCTCAGCCACCCGGAAAGGGGTCCTGCGAGGCTGCCTGGCCTTCCATTGACTCTTTAATGATGGTCCATTAGAAAGAGAGACAAATTCTGTCTTTTGGGGGGCAGCTTTTAGCACCAGCGCCACCCGTAGCAGAAGGGAAGGAAGTCTTTCTGTGGGCCACTGGTTTCAGCCTTTTAAATTTTTGCCTGCTTTGGGATAACTGCAGTTACTGCCCAGCGTCTGTTCTCTGTCACAGCCCAGGAGACGCAGTCGAAGGCCCTACCTGGGGCCCTCAGAGTGTTCAGTACTCAACACGGGCCAGCTGCCAGGCCTGGGGTTGGAAGCGGGACCCCCAGACATTCCTTTGCACCGTGGACATCTGGGGGGTCTCCCCTTGCTCTCGGGGTACCAGAAATGCCCATTCCCGTGCCGTCCAGGCAGAGGACAGCCCGGCCACCAGCTTTTCAGGGCTGCGTTTCACATGGCCTTGAGCCTGTGGCACAGGCCTGGTAGGAGCCCTCCAAACTAGAAATTCTGGCTGAATTTCCCTCATCAGTGCTTCCATTTCTCTCTATCTCTGTCTCCTCTCTCTCTCTCCCTCTCTTCTCTCTCTCGGGCAATTACCTGCCACAAGAGAGGAACAGAGGTGTCGGGTGTTCACCTCACAAAGTCCAGAGGCCTCCAGGGTGGACCGTGGGCACAGCACCTAGCCTCTGACTCATCATGGTTCTGGTTTTCATATGGAACTTGAGGATTTTTTAAGAACTCTGTAATTTGATCATAGGCTCGGATGCCACATGGGATTCTGGTATTCTCACATCCAATATGGATTTTTAGAATGCTGTGATGAAAAGAGCCAGCCAAGGGTGATACGTGCAAGGGAGCCCCCAGCCTAGACATAATCTAAGTCCAAGGTTGGTGGTGTTGTGGTCCATCAGCTCATACTGGAGGCCTTGGTGTGTCCCGGTCCTCGGCCCAGACCTCACGCCTGCCACCTCCCACCAAGGCCGCAGCCGCAGTGGAGAGCAGGCCCCAGTGTCCCACGAAGAGGTGTGCACCCAGCTCCATGCCCGTCCTTTGTGTTCACCTCTTGCTTTGTTAATTTTGTGTCAGACTCCCAGAGGGCTCCCAAACTAACAGGAAAGGTTTCTGTAACCAGCCTCCCACCCGCTGATTCCAAAATGGAAATCGCCTTCTATAGCCTGTGGCTCCCAGCAGCTAGCCCAGGAGGCCCCTGAAATCAGTATTCCACTTAGAGTCGAGCCTCTCAGTTGTGTTATTTACTAATGAAATAACTGAGGCACAAATGTGGGAGCAGAGCCACGAATCTGCTTCTGCAGTGCAGGCTGATCTCAAGGCCATCAGTCAGCTGGGGAGGGAAGGAAACCCAACCACTACCACCCCGAATAAGCATGTAGCTGGCAAAGCATCACTTCCACATCTGCCGCAGGAGAGGCAGCCCCGAGCTTGCCAAGCTTGCTTGTCCAAGTGAGTGCTCTGTCCTTACAGGTGGCCCTCAATGCGAAGGAGTCGAAAGATGAGGCCCCTTCCAGAATCTAGGATAACAAGTGTTGCAGTTTGGGAGAGGTGAGTTAGGATGCAGAGTAGTGCAGCATCATTAAAATAAAAACTGTGCCTTTTAAAAAGAAAAAAAATGCAAATGTACAGCCAATCCCAAAACTTGAATCATTTCCTAGTGCCTTGCTAGACAAACATAAAGGGGCAGGGTTGGGGGAGGGGGAACATTTTTGGTGGTGTGTGCAGTTCCTGTCGGATGAGTGTATGTTTCTTAATGTCTGACCTAAAGCAGGAGGCATTGGGCCCAGAGCAGGATCTAGGACGGAGATGGCCCCCAAGGGCCAGAGGCCAGAAGGTGTTCCACTGAGTGAGAGTGACACCCCAAATTTAAAGGGCAGCTGGACAGCTTGTTTAGTCTGGCCAAGAAGGGCCTCAGCAGTCCCTGGGAGAGGCCCTGTTTGGAAGCCACGCCTGCGGTCTCCCATCCTAGCCCCCAGGTGGAGTGCAGAGCACTGGCTAGATTTCCAAATGGTCCCACTCCAAGCGGTGACAGTGTTCTCTGCAAGACGGGGATGCATATGGAAAGCAGGAGCAACAGCAAGCAGTCCTCAGCTATCCTCTTTTCCATCCCTTGGTTCTCTTTTTGAGTCTGGTTTTGCACCATCAGCAGGGATGGGCAGGTCCTCTGAGCGCTGTGGCATTTGTAATTGCTGAGCCCATGGCTGCAGGTGCTGCGACTTGACACAGCAGGTAATCGGGAAGGAAGGAGAAAAGGCGTTTGTTAACTAACCAACTGATTGCACATACTAGCCACTCATTGTTTTGTCTTCATTTGGCAAAACCACCTGTTTCAAGGATCCAGGTCCCTGCACCACCCCGGCTGATGCTCAGGAAAACAGCCAGGAGCCTGTGGAGGTGCTGTCAGCCTTTTAATGGGTGAGAACGTGGACCCCTTTTCCTCTGAAGCCTTTCTTCTAAGCCTGAGGTCAGAAAACAGGGTGTGGCTAGGAAGTCTCGTGCCTGTGTGGCCCACCAGTAGCCTTTCCAAAGGGAGAGTCCAGAAACATTTAGGAATGCAAAGAACATCTTTGCTGTACATACAAAGCCTTGCAGGTGGCTGCATGTGCAAGCATGAGTGTGAACAGCCATTCCACTTTGTGCCTCCCGTTGGGGTTTTCAACTTTTAAAACAGTCCAGAAATTGTTAATTCCCCATTTTAGGAAGAAATAGCTCAGAGGCAGAAGGGGATACATCCACAGAAGAGATCTGATGGGTGATATGACATTAGGACCTAGGGAGAAAGGGCGGTTCTTGCTGAAGATGTAGCACATGGGTTCCCAACGTCCACGTCATATCACTTTTCAAACCCTCCTACCTGTTGAATTTCTTTTTCTTAAGTGGCTCCGATTTCTTCCTGTGCATCTCCATTTTACCAGTCTCTGGAGTTAGAAAAGAGTGGCAAAGACTTGACAGTAGGAACTGAGAAATCTGGGCTCCTTGCTTCAGCAATCCCTAGTTTGTACAGATTGGGTGATCTTTTATAATTCTTAGGAGGCAATGCATTTTTAATTAAATTTTCTGAAGATTTCTGAGTGGGGGAGAGGGGCAAGGAGTGAGTGTTGTTCTGGAGTTACTTTCTGCTTTCAGTTGATGCTTTTTCGTGTGAAAAATCCAAGGAACATTTTAGTTCAAACTTCATCCTGAGCCAAGGCCCACTGCCACCTCTGGGGTGGGAGTTGGACCTACGTTGTAAGTGACAAGGTCCTCTTAACATCCACTCCACAAATGGCTTTGATTCAGCCGGGCCAGACAACAGTGTCAGGCTTCTGCTCTGTGGTAGGCTTGAAGCTGGATTCCAGTGGGATTCCAGGCTGGGAATATTTGAGAAGTCAGACATATTCCGTAATGTAAGCCCGAGACCGCCAACATCTCATCTTCTGCCTGGAAAAGTGAGCCTTTGTGAAGACCTGAGTTACCATGTACAACTGTGATTGTGACTGTTGCTGAGTAAACCTCCAGACTTTTCTCTAACGTGGTCTCTGGCTAATTCCTTGTCCTGCGCCATCCTCCATGCCATCATTCCCCAACGTATTCATCGAGCACTTACTCGGTGCCTGGGCCCTCTGCTGGGTCCTGAACAAATTCCCAACAGCCATCATTCTAGAGAGGAAGCCAGACCTAAAACAACTAACCACAGTGATTTCCGATGTGAATAGGGCTATGGAGGATATAAAAACAAGATATTTTAGAGACTGTTGTAGGAACCAACATCAGGTAGGACGGTCTGGGAATGCCTCTCTATGAGAGCTGAATGACATGAGGAGGGAGTATGAGCCAGGAAGCAGTTTGGAAGAAGAGAGTTCCAGGTGAAGGAAACAGATGGTGCAAAGGCCCTGAGGCAAGAAGGAGTTCCTGTGTTGAAGGTGAGCTCGCAGACTCAGGTGGGGTAGCCCACAAAGGGTCTTATAGACTACATCCAGGAGTAGAGGATTTCAGGAGGGCAGTGACAATTTAAAACAAGCTTAGCTCATTTCTTATGCTCACCCATCAGCCGCAAGTCTCTGCTTACCAAAACATTGTGATGCTTTTGAGTATTAGATTACATAATAGAGTGCGGTGGAAAGAACACTGGCTGGCCCGGCTTTGCAACAGACTCAGTGAGATCGTGTGCAAGTCCTGCCCCCTGTCTAGGTCCCAGTTTTACATGGTGAAATGAGAAGTGTTTCAATGATGCTTCCAGCTCCACCTCTGGTCCTCTGGTTGAGTCTTGTGGGGCTACAGGTGACTATGAGCAGAAGCTACCGGCTGGTGCTGTCACTCAGAGCCCACCAGAGGGCGCTGTGGACCATGGCTTGGAGAAGGCTGATTAACAGGGGGATCTGATCACTGGCTGCAGCGGCAGGTTTGAGCCCTGGAACAAGAGGGTTGATAATTACTTTTGTAACTTGCGTTGTTTTTTTGTTTGAAAACTTTTACCACTCATGAATAAGATAATTTTCTTTTAAAAAATACAATGGTTTCTTTAAAAAGATTTTATTGGGGGAAAAAAAAAAAGAAAGGAGGGGAAAACATTCCATGTGTAGGGGCAGCATGAGCAAAAACCCGTGACAGGTGTGCCGGTCAGTGAGGTTGGAACAGAGTGGGAGAGAAAGAGGAGGCGAGAAGGAGGGGCGGACAGAAGCCAGACCCTGCAGGGCCTTGTGGGCCTTGTTAAGGAGTCTCTGGATGTTATTTTAAAAGCAGCAAGAACCATTCAAGGGTTTTAAACTGGGCAGAGTGTGAGCATTGGTTGTGAGCCTGACAGATACCTAGAGCCAGGAATGACTTGCTTGGGGTGCTGAGCACATGCTAGGCACCTGGGGCCTGCAGAGGGAGAAACAAATCCAGGGCAGCTGGCCCTCGGGTGCCTCTTCACCCGCTAGGAAGAAAGAGCCTTCCTCCCTGCAGCAAGCGGAAAGACAGGAGAGCTCACATCTCTCATCCATCTTTGATCCTCCCAAGCCTGCGAGTGAGAGACGAAGCCCAGGTAAATAAAGCGCTTTGCGGACACACAGCGGGAGGGCTGTTGTGTCGGCATGCCAACTGGGAAGCAGATTCAGAGAATTCCGCAACTTGCTCAAAGGTCTGCATTCTTCTTTTCTCACTATGTGTTTGGGGTTGGGGCTTTGGGGCTCCTGGCACTTATTAAGGGCTCAGTAAGTGTGGTGAATGGACAAATGGATGAATAATAGAGTTTCAGATTGCACTTCAGGCCTTTTTTCCCTCCACTCACGGTGCACAGACCCGATAGTGAGTTCCTCTGTGTTTGTTACATGCTATGTGCCCTTGAGGAAGTCCCTTCCGTTGCCTAGGCCTCCGGTTCTCCTTACAACAGTGGGAAAATGGGGAGCAAATTAGATGGTCAGCCTGGAATCTTATGGTTCTACTAATCTTGCAGCTCATATTTTGCAATGGTCCTGATCTTGTTAAGGATTTATTTTCCAAGCTCAGCAAGGGGATGGGAGCGGGACCCCCTCCTGGTTCTGTTATTGGCGTCTCCCAACCTCGTGCTTCTGGGCTTTTGGCGAAGCGGGTACAGGACTCAGCAGCCAAAGCTTCCTTCCCGCAGCTGCTCCCAGCTCTGCCAACCTCTGGCCTCAGGCAGCTGGCTCCTCTTTTGTTCACCCTCAACGCCCCGGCTGCTGGGCTTGGCAGTACCAGGGTCCCTGACGGTGCTCAAGGCAGCCTGCAGCTCTTACCTTCAAGTCTGACTTGACTCAGGGCTGGCGGGGTGACAGCCCTGGGCACACCTCACACCCACCCTCATACACACAACGCCAGAGAAACAAAAGAACACACGGTGAGCCCTCAGAAAAAGCAGGTTTCTTAGCAACTTTTACATCCTTTGTTCATGAGCTACTTAGAATTGAAGCTGCATCTGATCTCCCACCAGCTCCTGCCTGAGGATGGAAAGGGTTGGCGGGTCTGTCTGTGCTGGAGCTGAGAGCCCAGCTTCCCCACCACTGGAATATCAGTCAGCCCGGGAAGCAGAGGCCTGAATTCCAGGTTTGTCCAGTTTCTAGAAAAAGTCCTCACTATTTTCACCCCCTGGGTCTCGGCTTAACTGTCATCTTCCCCAAGAGGCTTCTCTATCAAGAACGGGCCCACACACATTCTCTCATCCTCAGCATCTCCTGGCACTTATCCTGATACACAGTCCGTTCTTCTGATTCACAGCCTGTTCTCCTGATTCACTGCCATTATGTGCTATAAAGTCACCCTGGGCATTGAGTGAGCGAACACAGAACCATCGCTCCTAGGGGAAAGCAGGGGGTTAGGTTCCTGCCAGCCACTGGTCACAACATTTCATCAAGCCTTGTTTCATGGACATTTCTGTTTAAAGACACCTTTAATATAGATCATTAACTCACTAACATTGAACTCAGCCAACAACACTGTATGTAACTCCTGCCTCAATGAAACTTACCTAACACATCGGTTTTCTCCATAAGGCACATCACAGCCTTCTTGTACTTACGAACACGACACAGCACCTCAAGCACAATGCTTGGGGGCCATTTTTAACCAAAATCACTCACAAAAAGCACCAAAAAATGTAAAAAGCATGGCATAGACTAAGGACTCTTGTTTCCAGGATGAGAGCTGAATTGACCTCAGCTGGAAACATGCATGGTGGGTGAGTCTAATTTTTCGCCACTCCACACAGGCACGTGTCCGCAAGTGACCCCAAAAGTCCTGCAGGTATTGGTTTTGAGGTTATAAGCACATTTTAGTGAGTGGGCGGGTTTGCAAATATGAAATTAGTGAATGAGGGTTAACTTAATTATTGATTATATGCTTCATGCGTTTCGTTGTTTAACGTCTTTCTCCTCCACTTGACTTCATGAGGGTGAGGTTCTTTATGTCCTCACCATCATTTTCTCCCCAGCTCTTAGCAGAACTGATTTGGACATTGGGAATTGTTGAGCCACTGATAAACCATACACCTACCTCCGGAATTTTAGTCTTGTGAGATTTACTAATACTCGTTATTTGTGTCACTATTAGATGCGTATATAGTTAAGGTCAAAATAAAACAGCTTTCCAGGGCTTTTTCCTGACCGAACTTACAGAAGACTGATATATAAATCAAAAGTTGGTTTTTTTCATGGCCATTAGAGTTTTCCAGTGATCCACATAATTATGTACAGTCTCTTAATCCCAGCTGAATCATTCCTTAGACGCCTGCGTGGTGATCTAGCATTAAAGAAAGACGTGGAGAGAGCTAAGGAAACTTGTGCCTTCCCCATGACAGAGCATACATGGGCCCCTACTTCCGCACATATATTCATTTCTGAAAATGTGACTAATGTCAGAAGCACAAAAGCCGAACGAAAAATGTATTCTGTCAAACAAATTTATTCTGTCAAAAGAGCACGTCTGTTCCCAGGTAACAAAATCTGTATAACACTTCTAATTATACTTGCATTTTCAGACAGAATCTTTGATGATATGTATCTAGTCTTTGCTAATGTATCTTCAATTTGATTGTTTTCATTCACAAATTGAAAAACAGGCTTAAGAACATCCAGTGGAGGCTAACGATTCATCCCTTTCAACAAATCTAATTATTTTTATCTTTCTATCAATTATAAAGAGTTAATGATACACATACTTCCTTCTTTAAATAGCTTTATTGAGCCGTAATTCACCCACTGAAAGTGTACAATTCAATGTATATTCACAAGATTGTGCAGCCATCACGACTTCCTAATTCTGAAACACTTTTGTCCCCCCAGAAAGAAGCCCTGTACCCGTTAGCAATCACTCCCCTCTCCAGCCCCACTGAGTCCCTCAGCCACTGGCAACCGCTAATCTTACTGTCTCTATGGTCATACCTTCTCTAGACATTTCACATAAGTAGAATCATAAAATATGTGACCTTTTTTGTTTGGCTTTCACTTAGCATGTTTTCAAGATTTATCCATATTGTAGCAGGTATCAGTACTTCATTCCTCTTTTAGATGAAAAATATTCCATTGTCTGGATAGACCACATTTTGTTTATCCATGCATCAGTTGGTAATTTGGGTTGTTTCCATGTTTTGGCTCTTTTTTAAAATTTCTTTTTATTTTTATTATTTTTTGTGTGTATATATTTTTTTATTGACGTATAGTCAGTTTTCAGTGTTGTGTCAGTTTCTGGTGTACAGCACAATGCTTCAGTCATACGTGAACATATATATATTTGTTTTCATATTTTTTAAACCATAAGTTACTACAAGATATTGAATATAGTTCCCTGTGCTATACAGTAAGAACTTGTTTATCTGTTTTATACATAGTAGGTAGTATCTGCAAATCTCAAATAATGCTGCTGTGAACATTCATGCCCAGATTTTTGTGTAGAGGCATGCTTCCATTTCTCTTGGGTGGATACCTAAGAGTGGAATTGCTAGGTCATGTGGTAATTGTACGCTTAACATTTTGAGGAACAGATAAACTGTTTTTCCAAAATGGCTTTACCATTTTGTACTCCTACCAGCAGTATATGCAGATTTGTTTCTCTACATCCTCACCAGCACCTGTTTTCTGTCTTATTGACTGTAGCCATCCTAGTAGGTGTGAGGTAATATCTCACTGTGGTTTTAATTTACATTTCCCTAGTGATCAGTGATGTTGAGCATCTTTTCATGTGCTTAGTGGCCATTTTTCTTTGGAGAAATGTCTATTTAAAACCCCTTGCCCACTTTTTAATTGGCTTGTCTTTTTATTAGTGAGTTGTAAGAGTTCTCTCTATGTATTCTATATACAAGTCTACTATCAGATATATGATTTGCAAACATTTTCTCCCATTCTGTGGATTGTTGCTCTCACTTGCTTGATAGGCACATACTTCCCATCACTACTGGTGGTACTTTCATTTTTCCATTCACACAATTTTATAAGATCGAGGTTAAGATGCAATAAAATAATCAAGTACTTTTCCAGTCATTGTTGGGCAGTTGGATATGGAGACTGCCCTTTGGAAAAGAAACAATTGGCACCCTGCCATCTTGTAAAACTAGGTCTCCTTCCCTAACATGCAGAAATCTGAACTCAGTACAACGGGAAGCTTAGAGATGTCAGCATGTAAGGTAGGAAGTAATTACTACCGCTTACTGAGCGCTTACCAGGTGCAAAAGACTGGGCTAAGCACTTTACATGGGTCACACTGGATCTTCACCAAAGCCCCGTCAGGGAAGTACTATTATCATTCCATTTTACAGATGAAGAAAACAGAGGCCCTTACAGTTTAAGTTGTCAGCGCTTCTCCAGATGGTAAAGTGGCAGAGCTGGGATCCAAACCAGAGCTCTGAGGAGAGTCCTTGTTCTTATCCACAACGCCAGTAGCTCCAGTGCCTGACAGATGCCAGGCTGCAGACCAGGGCCAGAGCCAGAGGAAACGGTCATAGGTCCTCAGTGGAATGAGGAAAATAAGGACAATGTTGTGGGTTTTTCATGAAGCAAAATATATTCTATTTGGGGGGGTAAGGGTATAGCTCAGTGGTAGAGCCCACACATACGTATATATTCCATTTAAATGACTGTGTTTTATTCTGGGATTCTTCCTACTTTTCTGGTATTCCATACTGCCTAACTAACACTACCAAAAGGTTATATTTTTCTTATTATTATTACTATAAAAGAAATATGGGCACATGGTAAAATATTCAAATGGGAAAAAGATTATTAACTTCAGATTCTTTCCACTCTTCCTCCTTTGACCCGCAGTCTCCACCAGAGGCAACCACAATGGCTAGTTTCTTGTGTATCCTTCATATGAGTGTATATGTATGTGTGTATACAATTTTCAAGACATACAAATGGGACTTACACTCTATATACTGCTTTGCACCTTTTTTTTTCACTTGATAAATATCTTGGTGTAGTTGAATATACTGAATGTACTGAAAAAATATTGACTGAGTCCGTACTCCGTTAGCCACCAGAAGTGGAGCACCAGAGCTAGAGCAACAAATAATACAGACATGGTCCCTGCCTTCGTGGAGATTCTACTGTAATGGGAGAGACAGTCACATGATAAAAATAATGATAATAAAAGAGAATAAGTGCATTTGGGGATGAATGCTAATAAGAAAAGACATTAAGAGAATGGTGATGGGCAGGGGGAATCAACCCCTCTTAATCAGGGAAGACTCTCTGGGGAGGTGACATTTAAATTAAGACCTGAAGGATGGAGCCAGCGTGGAAGAATAAGAACAGCATTCCAGGTAAAGGGATCTGCTAAGGTAGAGACCCCGAGGTAGGAAGGAGCTTGGCTTATTCAAGGAACTTAAGGAAAATGAACAGAGCTGAGGTGTGGGAAACAGGGCAGATGGATGGCACAGGGTACTGTCCAAATGCACTGGGAAGCTGGTGAGGGGTCATAAGGAGGGTGTGGCACAGTCTGGTTTGTGTAGATGAGATTGAGAGAGAGAGAGAGAGATGGATGTAGGGACCAGCTCAGAGGCCAGTGAAACCCTTCAGGCAAAAGACGATGGTGACTGGGATGCAGAAAATAAAGGGGACAGATTCTACAAATCTATGGGCAGTAGAAGAAACAGCCTCGATGATGGGTTGGCTTGGAGTAGGGTGAGAGGACGGCAGAGTCAAGGGTGGTACAGGCTGCACGGTTTATGGATTTGGGTGTCAGAGCAGATTAACTTGTACATCTTGGTCTACGGTGCCTCTGGAGCAGTCAGAGCAAAGAGTTGTTATCTGGGGCTGAGAGGAGAGATCTCAGCTAGAACTATAAAGTTGGGGGTTATCGACCTGCAATTTTAAATATCTGGGGGTAAGTTGGGGTGTGGAAAAGAATGTTATGGTTACAGACTCAAGTTGCCCATTTTTAAAACCTAGCTTTTCTTAAAGGCTTTAAGTTCAATTTAGAAATCTTGTTATTCCATTATAAATCTAGTAATTTTTCATATAAAGATAAGAACAATCACTTTCACTTGTTCTGTTGTTACTACTAAATTAATTCTCAAGTTTAATAGATCCAGTCCTCCTTAAACATTTAACAGACTTACAGCCTTAATTAATCAAATTTCCTTAGACATTTCAGACTACAATTACAAATTTAATATGCCTGATTTTCTCAAACACTTTAAATGCCCAGCAGAGCAGACTTACAAATCTAAAAAGCCAGATCTTTCTAAGCACTTAAGCAACTGTTTTGTATTAATTACCTAAACTTAGAAATGTAGCGAGTCAGATTCTCTAGGCCATTTCAAGAATCTTAAATCCTACTCAGAGGAGAACAAGATGACAGAAGCTTCTCTCCTGGATTCATTCCTTCATTATCTGAATATTTATTTATATTTCCTTTCTAGAGTTACAGATTTACTCCCCTAGTAAGGGAATCATAATTTTTCCCAGATATTGCTATTTGGAGCCAACCTACATAACAACATAGGGAACACTTATGATAAAGCATTCCTTGAAGAAAGACTGAAAAAAAAAGAACATAGGAAAAAACTAAAAGAATATTTCAAAATGCAAAAATAAATAAATAAGTAAGCTACAAGTCTACATTGTACAGCACAGGGAATATAGCCAATGTTTTATGATAACTACAAATGGAGTATAACCTATAAAAACTTTGAATCACTACGTTGTACACCTGAAACTAATATAATAAATCCACTATCCACTACACCTCAATAAAAAAAATTATACATGGAAGAAAGACTACAAAATAGGGATTTGTACGCAAGGAATAGTTAAAAGCATGTCCCCCTCCACCTGCAAAAAAAAAAAAAATACATACATAGAGGCTGGGGGTAATTAGGAGACAGAAACCACACCGTAATTTGAACAGGGAAAGGTTAAGATAAAGCTTTATTAATTATATCAGAGGAACATAGTAAGGAGGCAGTGCCTAGTAAGGAGTAAAGAGAACTCTAAAGAATACAGGTTGCAGTTAGAGGGAGCAGACAATACCCCTAGCGCTAAGGCAGAGCACCCAAGAAAAGGCCCCCCTCCCCTCAGAGGGTGGTGCCAGGGGAGGATGGTGTGTGTTCTGCATTAGCCTGGCACTGGATGCAAATGCTATTTTGAAACAAATAATACGTGGGAAACATATGAGCCCTTATCCATATCGATCAACTTTGAAACCAACATCACACACTGCCTTGTTCACATACCTGACTGTATGTCTGAGCATCCCTGCTGGAAGATACACTCTTTTAAGGCAAGGAGTATGTTTCATCTTCTTCCTGTGGCCAAGCCTCAAACACTATATGCTCAATAATTCACTTTTGAATATATGAACTCTGAGGGAAGAATCCTATTAAACTTGCTTTTGTCCCATTAATTTCTCTTTGGATTTTTTCCTACTGTAAGGGCAAGACATGTTATTGGAGAAAACGCAAAGGTAGAAAAAAAGGAGAAAAATATCAACCATATCTCCACTACCCAGAAATAGTTACTGTTAGTACTTTTGGTGTATTTCTTATGCACAAATAGTTGTTCTCTTTTTTTAAAAAAATAGATGTACACACATCATATCCCAAATGCAATGTTACATCCTGCACTGTAAACTTAGTATAAATAAAGCATTTCTCCAATTTATCTCTTTGTTGAAGAGTCCATGGTGAATTATGATATATAGAAAATGTTCACATTGATGTTGAATCTACCTTAAAGGTTGAAAACGTCATAAATGACTGCAAAATATCTCATTCTGAAGATGTCAGGTTGTTGATTTAACCACTTCCCTTGTGGAACTTTTAGGTTCTTTTTGCAATTTTTCCCATTATAAACAACCCCAGTTTCCAAAAATGGCTGTCCCACATGTGAAATTACTAGGCTAGAGGGTACAAATACGTTTAAGGCCACTGAAGAAAATTTAAGATCACAGGGCATCTCCTTCTAAACATGGAAAACTGGTAGCTCCCCGTTTTCAGCAAGACACTAACCAGAAGCCTCCTCAGTGCCACCAAGTACTACCAAAATAGGTACACGTGCTTGGCTATCACTCCCCAAAGCCCCTTCACGCCCCTCCCCCAGAGAAAATGCAGCCCAGCCCTAAGACTGCATAACTGCAAGATTCTAGGCTAGTCCCTTCCGGCCTTTGGCCCTCATTTGTCCCCAGGCTGCCCCGAGGAGAGGTGGTCTGACTAGGCGTGCTAGATTAGAGGATTTCCCTATGGCCCTTACGGGTGTGTGTGACGCCCTGGTCTCCGGGGATCGGCTGGGCGCGGTCACCTCGCCGGTAAACCCGGAGGCTTAAAGCAATAGAAGCTACAGTTTACAGAGCTCCAGGGAGGGCCCAAAATACGGCAATCCCTTCCCCAAGCCGAGATTGGCCCAGCCTTTTCTGCATCTCCTCCGCAGCCCCTCCTCTTTCCCGCGGTTCACTTAGTCCACCCTCCTCCACACCTCATCCCAACTTCCGATTCTTCCAGCGGAGGGGTCATCCAAGCCTCTGGGGTTCCCTTCCCCCTCCCCTTCTCTTTCCCCGCCGACCATGTCAGTCTGTCTCCCCAGTGGGGAGTCGCGGCCACCCCCAAGCTTGACTACCTTGCAAAAACCGCCATCAGACCCTCATCATCTCTTCTGCACGTCTTTCCACGTATCTGTGCGGTTGTCCCTCTGTCTTTCCCGCCATGACTGTCTTTATGTCCTGTCTCACCCACCCTAACTCCCGCCGGTCTCCAAGTCCTTTGGTCCTGGTCCTCCCGTTTTACCCCGTCTGTCCCTCTCATGACAGTACCTCCAACCCTTTTAGGTCCCCCCTCGTATGCCCTTCCGCGTGTCTGTCCCTCTGTGCCCCCGCCCACGTCTGTACTTCTGTCCGCCCCCGAAGGTGATCCTCTGTTCCTGCAGTCCAGCCCTCCGTCCTGCCAGGCCTCTGCTCACCATCCCTCCCCGGGCCCGGAGAGTCTGCGGCCGGGTTCCCCTCCCTCACCCAGGGAACTCTTCCTTCTTCCACTTTCTCTACTTTGAACCCATCCCAGCAGAGTCCAGGAAGTAGCCTGGCGCCGGGGACTGGCGGCCGTGAGGTCCAATGGGACATGTCAGCGGCGGCGGGGGCCCCGCCCATAGAGCGAACACGGCCAATAGAAGTGAGGAGGCAGGACTTCCGCTGCCCCGCGGAGGGCGGGGGGAGCGAACTGTTGTGGTGCGGAGCGTTGGGCGGGCGGCGGCCGGGCGGCCCAGGGGCTGCCGAGGGACTCGGGGTGCAGCCGAGCGGCTGCAGGGGTGGGGCGGGCCGGACGCGCCGCGGGGCCCGGGCGCCGCGGGTTCGAGGCCGGGCCCCGCGCCGGGAGGCCGTGCCACCCCGGGGGAGCTGCCCGGCAGCGAGTTTGCCTGGCTGCAGAAAGAAGGCGGGAGCCGGCGGGGGCCCTTCGAACCCCGCTGGCAACCCGGGCCTGGAGTCCCCGGGGAGCGGCTGCTTCCTGGGACGCCCTCCCGGACGTCCCCGCCGAAGGGTAACGGTTCAGGGTCCCCGGCAGAAGCCACCTCCGGGTGACTCCCAGCGGGGCCCTGCGAGCCGCGGGAGTCGACCCCGGGGCCGCGAGCGGAGAAGAAGGTGCTCGGCGGAGACGCGGCGGCGGGGGCCGAAAGAGCCGGAGAGCGGCGGAGCAGAGCCGGGCCTCCCGGGCGCGGAGCAGGGCAGCGCCTCGTCTGGAGACGGACTCTGGGACCCTCGAGTGCGGGGGTCTGGGCGACCTGCCCCGCGGGGAGCGGGGCCGCGGAGTGGCCTACGGGGGACCCTCCCCCAGAGGGGCCGGCCCGGGGCGGGGAGATGAACGGCTTTAGCACCGAGGAAGACAGCCGCGAAGGGCCCCCAGCTGCCCCCGCCGCCGCCCCCGCCCCGGGCTACGGCCAGAGCTGCTGCCTCATCGAGGACGGCGAGCGCTGCGTCCGGCCCGCGGGCAACGCCTCCTTCAGCAAGAGGGTCCAGAAGAGCATCTCGCAGAAGAAACTCAAGCTGGACATCGACAAGAGCGTGAGTCCGCCCCCGCCGCCGGCTGGGCCCGGGCGCACGGCCGCTCTCGGGCAGCTGCCCCGGGCTGCGGGCCGGACCCCGGGGCCCTCGTCGCCCTTTATCTAAAAACTGAGGAGTTGGACTCGAGCTTGCAAAGGCCGCTGGGCTCTGACAGGCTCTAACTGGGTCGCTTCCCAGATCCAGGAGGTTGGGGAGGGGGAGGCTCCGAGGACCCTTCTTGCCTGGGAAGATTTGACACTAGTTTTTGGTTCGTTTTATTGGTTTAGATATGGGAGCGGGAAGGGTTGGGTTCATTTTGTTGGCCCACGAAGGAGCAGATATTAGGGCGGGGGTGATTTGAAGGGACCCGGCTCTTCTCCAACTTCTCCCTCCTCGGATCCCTGTTATTCCTTCCGAAAAGGAAAGGTGGCAGTTACTTCCCTGCCTGCCGCGGCCTCAGCTTCTGCAGAGGGTCACCGAGCTCGCCGCTTCGCAGGCAGCTGTGGGGAAATAGGATTTTTCACGGATGTGGCAGAAGTAAGGCCAAGACCAGGTCTTGGGAGGTGGCTCTTGTAGACTGGAAGGAAAAAAATCCATTTTTATAGGGGTAACTTTTTTTCAGAAATGCCCGGGAGGGTGGGGTAGGTAATTTAAATTTGAATAGAGAAGTTTTCCTGGGTGATTTCACCACTTCTAGTTAACTATTCTAAAGATGTGCCTATTGTCAACCAATTAAGAACTTTTTAGCTTAACATCTGTTGCTGCGAGCCTTAAGTGGCTGCCTCTTGATTAGGAATTGGAAATAAATTAGTAGGGTATTTAATATTTGGGTAGACCGGCCAAGAGATTGGGTAGTTGACATCCATTCTCTTTTAGGAGCAGAATTTCCTCTTTGGGAGTGGGCATTGGGGGAAATCAGCGATTTCTCCTTAAACTGAAAGGAGACCCACTTTTCCATTTCTGATTTTGGTGCTGAAACTGAGGCCCAGGGATAGGAAATGACGGTGCCAAAGTCACACAGCACGTAAGAGGCTGGTTAGTTTCTTAAATCCGTTGTCTGATTTACTTCCAAGCCCCATACCTAAGCCTTGATTAAGTATTTATTAAATAAAAAAATCTTCCTACCCTTTCCTCCAGGCTCATCCCTCCCACCCCCAGTTTTCTCTTAAGTTAATGATTATATTTGCAAGTCTTGAATGGACAGATGCATTTTTTAAATGGTTGGGGGTGAGTTAATGGGCTTCTTATTATAAGTCTCTATCAATAAATGAATAAAGGAATGAAAGGAATTCATCTGAGAGCCAGCAACCGGCTAGACACTAAGGTGGCCTGGATTGGGACACGTGTTGAAGTGAAATGCGTAATTCTAAGACAGCAGTGAATTCATCCTCATGGAAACACTGCCCACCTTCTGTGTAGGTTGTTGGTGCCTTTACTTAAGCAGCTAATAATAATATTTTCCAGTCCTCGAAAAAAAGAAATTTCCAGTTCTTTTAAGCCTACCATCTGAAAATTGTGCTGCTGCAGCCAGAGCTGCATTTGCCTGTGACCCCACTGGAAAGCCTGCGTTGGGCTGTGTTGACCCTTCTACACACATTGTCTAGAAGAGAGGCAGCCTGAGCCTGGTACTAGAGTGACCAAAAGGTAATGTTTCTGAAGGAGTAGGGTTTCCAGGTAGAATCACTCATGGTTTGTTTCAAGGTGGTGTTATAGAGTCATTATTTCTGAAAGGGATTCTATTTCATTCTCACAGGCTTGGACAGGAATTCAATTCTAAGTAACTGCTGTGTTACAAGAATTTTTAGCTGTTGCAGAAAGTGAAACAGGAAAAAAAACCACTAGAGCCTTTTCTACCTCCCTCCTTCCTCCACCCGTAACTCCCCAGAGGCCACTGAGCTCTGAAATTTCTGAAAACCAGTATGTACTTGAAAATGGTGAAGAAGAAATAATGACTATTTAACTTGTAAAAGGGTTTAGCAGAGAACCTTTGTAAGTAATAGCACCTTAAACCCAGCTCACACAGTTCAGCTCCTTTCATGTAGACATTGGCGGTGTTCTGTGATTTATTAAGATATAATAAGCTTTCAAACATCCCTCCAATTGACATATATCTGCTTTTTTCTGGAGAAAAGTGGAAGTGGAGAATAGTGTAAGGAAAATGTGGGAGTAGGAAGGGACACATGGCAAGGGTCGGAAGGCCTAGATGACCTTGGCCGGGTCATTTCCCCACTCTTGAGTGGTGGCTTGAGTTTATCCCTCTAGAAAGTGAGATGGGGCCAGGGGGTTACTGGTGGTTGCTAAGTTCCCTTCCATCTAAGGTTCCATTACTCTGATGTCCTAACCTGAAATCTCCCAGCCACAGCTTTAGGAAATCACTTTTTCTGCCTGTCCTTTTTCCAAGGCTGATACCCTGTGAATTTGAGGAGCAGCTTAGTCTCAAATTTTCCATGTGGTTCTAGCCAATCTGAGTGCCGGGTTCCTGTCAGGGATGTAGAGTGGGCTGTGCGTGTGCTTTCTGCCCTGATGAAAGCTCGTCCAGTAGTCTATACGTCAATTAGACAGTATTCTTTGGGACAATGACACGTGCTGTGTCTGAAAGGCCTTTGACAGAGGGAAATCTGGCAAAGCTATTCCAATTTGTAACCATGTGTACATGTGGCTTTTACTGGCCTAAGCTGCTTTTAGATGCAAGGGGCTGCCCATGTCGATGCAACAGCACGTACTGGATACCTGCTGCCTGCAAGACACCATCACAGTATAGACTTAAAACTACTCATGACTCACTGATCCAACCACATGAAAGTGCTAATTCATCTGAATAAAAAGCAATTTTCATTATTTTCTCCATGAAAAGGCCTGAATTAATTATGCTGATTTCCTATCAGCTTACTTTTTTATTTTTAAGCACTTGAGGAACAAGCTCAAATTCAGAAGAATATTTGTGCAACATCTGGTTCCATGTCACCAACCCCGAGTCATTTACATAGCCATTCAGTTGGTTAGGTTTTGGAATGGTTCCTCCAGCCGACCGTGGTACTTACGTTCTTAATAAAAACCCGTTGGTCACATCTGAGCTGCTGTTGCCACTCTGGCTTACTGTTACGCCTCTAGCCTGCATTAGACAATCAGCAGGAGTATCCAGCTTCTTTTCTGTGGTTCCCCTTGTGGATCAGATGTGTGGTGATGCAAGAATTATAAATTGAGACAGAAATAAAAGTTTTTCAGAATAGTAGCTGTTGTCAGTGTAAAAATAAAATGTCCCGTACAGTCCCTACTCTCCTGCTCCCAGGGGCAGTGCATTCCAGCCCAGTGAAAGGTCCTAGCTCCTACAGGTCTGAAAATGTCATATCACTCCTGCTTCAGAAACCCTGGGGGACTCTGTCTTGTCTGAAGGGAAGTCCAAGCTGTTCTCGCGCCCACTACCCCTGAATTTCTTGTGATGCTCCTATCCAGGGAGTGACAGGGTCACCGTGGGGCCTCCTCACTCCCGCCTTCAGTCAGCCTCATTTGAAACTTAAGTGTGGGCTCTTACCACCTGGAATGCTTCCTGTCTGCCTCCAAGTCTGCCCTGCACCCTGGCTAGCTCAGCCTCAGAGACCTCTCCCTTTGCTGAATCCATCCTGTTTGTCGTCTTTACTGCTTAGAGGGATTTGGTTTATAATACACCGCCCAGTGTGATGGTAGCGTTCTCTGTGAGGGCGTCTCCTTCTGCAGCTCGGTAGTAACTCTGGAAATTCCGGGCTGCATCTTGTTCTTCTTTCTCCCTCCAGTGCCTCATCAGGGAGAGGAGCCCCACAGTTTGACAGATCCCTGTTGCTGTTTCCCTGGAATTGGCAACTCTGACTTTAATTTGCTTCCCTTCAGGTAAGGCACCTGTATATCTGTGACTTCCACAAAAACTTCATCCAGAGCGTACGAAATAAAAGGAAGAGGAAGACGAGTGACGATGGTGGAGATTCTCCTGAGCACGACACTGACATTCCTGAGGTAAAGGTCCAAAACTTCAGCTTGAGAAGGCTGGGAGGCTGGGTTCTCATCTGATCCTTACCTCTGGCCTGGTCTAAGCAGTAACTTGAGTCCTCTTTGGTGTGGTTTATTTGAAAAGTGAATCATAGAATCATGGTAATACGGAATCTGGGAGTTGAGAGCTTGGAAATCAGCCAGTCTGACTGCCCCACCTTTTTACAGACAGGCACAGACACTTGGGGTCACACGTGTATCTTGGGGGCTCCGATCCAGTGTCTTCTCCAGTAGGCCATGCTGCCTTTCTTCAAGAAGCCCCTGACAAATGCACCATATAATACAACCACAATGTCAAGGTTTTTAAAACTTTGTTTTTGCCTTTAAAGTTGAAGGCTGAGTGAATGTGTATGGATTGAGGGAAGCCACTCCCCCTGTTCTGTGGTGTGCAAAGTGAAGGTGTAACTTGTCAGGTCATACCCGCTCTGAATCTCCATCAGTCTCTGATTCCTGGCCCAGGCTCGTTCCCAAAGATCTATTCCAAGGTCAGTTACCCAGGGCCAGGGTTTCTCAACCCTGGCACTTTTGACACTGGGGGCCAGGTAACTCTTCACGGTGGGAGCTACCCTGTGCATCAAAGGATGTTTAGCGGGATCCCTGGCTTCTAGCCACTAGGTGCCAGGCATACCACCCTCTGAGTCGTGACAGTCAAAAACTGTCTCCAGACATTGCAGGTGTCCGCTGGGGGCAGACTCATCCCCTGTTGAGAACTACTGCATAGACAGAGAGCCCCAGGCTTCTTAAACCAGAGGCCCACCTTTCCTTCAAGGTGCCAGTGTCTGTTAAGCAAGGCTACTGGGAGGAATATCGGATTTCTCTCTCTCTAAATTGTTTTCGCTTAAGACTCAGCAAAAGAAGAACCATTTATAATGTACATTGAATATTTGACACATGAATATTTCATAAGGCAACCGCCTGTTAGCACTCAGAGTGAAAATGACTGTGTAGGAATAGAAAGAGTAGGCGGGCCTTTGTCTGCAGATGTGGAAGAAACCTTTGAAAATATGTCCCTTTCCCTCTGCCCCTCCCTATGTCCCCTTTTCTGGCGTTGGTTTACAGTATCTTTCTGATGCCTGTAGCACTATTATTATTATTTTTGCGAAGAAATGGATATATTCACTTTCTAAATGCTTTTCACAAAAAGGGGGGGGGTAGAGGAATGTTTTGAAAAAGAATGAAGGACTTTGGTCCCTCTTATTGATAATTCATTTTGTTTTTAAGTGCTCTCCACCTGCCTGAAGCAAGAACGTCTCTTTTAGAGGCAGGTAAAGGCAGCCCAACCTTCTGGGCCTTCAGTATTTCATGACTGTGCAGCTTTCCTCTTTCCCGTGTTAGAAAAAGAAGGGAGGGTCCTTTCCCCAGTGTTATGCAGCCATCTGCAGAGACCACGACCCTACCCTGCTGATTTGCACATCGGCTCCAGTAGCTCTGAGCTCTCTCTGGAGGGTCGCTAAGGATTCTAGTGCCCGCAGGCTGAGCCCGGGGAAGAGCTGTTTGAGAATTCCCGTCTTTCCCACTGTGCTCCACGCCCCTCTGTCTGGTCCAGGCCAAGCTCTGGCCTGTCCTCCAGGATGTGTGTCTGCCTTTACCTTGGCTCTTTGTGCTTGCCACCCCCCTAGCATCAGCATCCCCAGCTCCACCTCACCGTTTCATGTCTGGATCATTGCTGTAGCGTCTCTCTCTGCCGTCTCCCTAGCCCCAGCCAGTCGTCCCTGCAAACCACCACAGATCCATCTTCCTAGAACAGCACCCTCCCACATTGGCTCAGCTCCTCCTGCTTTTCACGACACGCTGTCACTCAGTCTCACCTTTTAAACCCATCACCAGTGCCTCCGACCCTCTGGCCCGTGTGTTCATCTCCTGGCTTTCCGAGCTCATGGCCTTCTCTCTCATTCCCTACTGTATCTCTGTTCCTCTCTGCCTTTCTGAACCCTGCCCCTCCTTAGCATAAGCTTCACCACCTCCATCAGCCTCCTGGGACCACCTTTCCCCAGCTGGAATTCCACTTCCATGGTTGTTTCTGTCTCCCAGCCAGTTACTAGTCCTCAGTGGACCATTTCTAAGACTTCTTTGTAGTTCTCTCCATCCCCACCCCTACCTAGTGTAGTGCTAGGCACATCGTGGGCTCTCGGTGAGTCATGGCTGGTCAGGTGATGGATAATGTGTTTCTCCTCTTCTCTCTAGGTTGATCTGTTCCAGCTGCAGGTGAACACTCTCCGACGTTATAAACGACACTACAAGTTGCAGACCAGACCAGGCTTCAATAAGGCCCAGTTAGCAGAAGTAGGTAGACAAAATTACGCTCTAAAAAGGGAGAGCCAGCACTGAACTTCTGTTGGTGACCTTGATTCTCCCTCCTGCTGTGTGTCTGTTGATCGTAATCCCCGCTCTCCCTCTGGAAGCAACTTCCATTTCCCTCTTTTGCACAATTTAGACTCCCCCAGCTTTAGACCTAGAAAAGCCTGATTTTCATAAAAGAAACCAGGGCGCAGAGAAAAGAAAGGACTTGCTTAAAATCACACAGCAAGTTGGTAGCTTGGAATCTCAAGACTCCTGATTCTAAGTCCTGAGTGTTCTTTTGTTTGTTCATGTGTTTGAATCTTGTTTTGCAAGATTCTTTCCAGTTATGTTCCATTCTGCACATTGGGTGTGTCACATTAATCATCCCCAAACCTTCACTCAGGTTCAGTAGGAGCTATTTTTCTTTCTTTGGTTTTTTTCCTTGATTTCTTCTACTCTGATGTTAGCAATGGAAGTATTTATTATAATGAAAGGAGCCCAAGAACGGTTCCTCCTGCCCTGAACCCTTAACACAGTTCCAGGCATGGGGTGGGGTGGGGCGCTCCATGGGCATTGTTTTAATACACTGACCGCCTGCTTTGATGCTTCTGGTGCTGTTGGCATTTGTGTGGGAGCCCTCTCATCCCTTTCTAAATGTGTTTTTCTGCCTGTTGTAGAAAAACTTGGAAAATGATGAAAAGAAAAATACAACCCCACCATCCAGAGAGAAGCACTCGGTAGTTCTAGTTCTCTGACTCCCTTTTCCTCTGTCCTCGACACCTCGGTCCGTCCAGAGATGTCCCTAGAGGCTCACAGCCCCGTTGGTTTGTGGTCCTTCCTCTAGGGGTTTCTTGCTGATCCATCATTTTTTCTTAAACGTCTCCATCAGCATCCAGATAAAACATAGACGCAGACAAGCCTTTCTTACTTCAAGATAACATTACCCACTTGCCAGTGTCCACCCCTGATGGAAGGGATGGGATGAGGTGGGGCAAGAGAAGATCTGCCTTCCCAGGGCTTGTAAATAAGTCAAAGTTCAGGAATATAGAGTAAATGATGAATTTTTTTTTCAAATCTGATACGTCTTTCAAGAGGCAGTTCTGTACTATTTAGATGATTTTTTGGGGTCAGGCACTTACATCTGTTCAGTTGGCTGTTTATTTGACACAGTTTTAAAAAGACAGTTTTCTGCCCAGTTCCAGGGCCTGAGAGGTTGTGGTCAGAGCTAGCCAGTCAGAGCCGTCCCAGCCTCTTCCTCCATGGGGATGACCTTGACACTATGCCGTGGTTGGCTGCCACTGAAATAGAAGTCCACCATGGGAGTATTGTGGGTTAAAGTGCCACTTTTGGAAGCCCGGAAAGCAAGTCAGCTGAACCTGGGGGAGAAGGGCGTTCTGAGCGTTCAGCACCGCAGGGCGTCCTGCGGTCGCCACCGCCCCTCCCGCACTCTGGAGCCACCTGCTCTTTCCTCTTTTGCACGACTTAGAATTTGTGGCCCTGATTTATCCGTGGTTTAATGGACTTTGTTTCCCCCCACCCCCAATGCAGACTGTCAGCCGACACTTCAGGAACATACCTGTGAATGAAAAAGAGACCCTCGCTTACTTCATCTACATGGTGAAGAGTAACAAGAGTAGACTGGACCAGAAGTCAGAGGGCGGCAAGCAGCTCGAGTGAGGGTGAAGCCTGTCTCCAGGAAGTGACGCGTAATGCTTCACGCACAGGTGATATCTGCTACATTTACGCCCACAAAGACTGTTAGATTTTATTGTAAATAAAAAAGTTTGAATGATGAATGCTGTAAATCTTTTCAGTCAGGAGGATTATATTCTCATGATTCAGCATGTTTGTACAAAGACTTTCTTTTAAGACAACTCCTGGACTTAAAATACAAGATCAGAAAAAGAATTAAAGGAAAACAATGCATTGCCATATGCAACAAAGCGTGAAGTCAGTTCTACTGGAAACGTGGGACGACAGATATTTTGGTAGTCACCTTGCAGTTCCGCGCCGCCACCCGTGAGGGCAGCCCTGGCACAGCGGCGAGGTTCGGCTGACGGTGGAGGTGCCCGAGCAGACCCGGTCCGCTGGGAACTCAGATGCCCCGCTGTGTCGGGGGCTTTGTTACTTATCAGCAAATCAGTCTGACCGGTCCCCTCACCGGCCCTGTGCCTTGCACACAGTAGGCACTCAGTCACCGCTTGCTGGCTTATCCAGCTGTCACTAACAGTGCCAGCCTTGTAATATCTGCTTCCCACCTCTCGGTATTGAGACCTCTGCCGTTTCTGTTGCTCACCATTTAACTTCTAGCATGTGGAGATCCTGGTGCACCAGTGGAGGTTTCAGATCAGACGAGGACTTCAGGGCAATCTCATGTGCCAAGCTGTATTTGTGGAGGTTCCAGAAACACTGATGTGGACCCGCTCCCAGGAGCTGTGGCCCTTTGTGCACCCCTCCACGCTTCATTCTTTGGGATGAAGTTATGTATTATGACTTCAGCCATGCTCTTGGGCGAGAAAAGCTTTGATAAAAATGGAGATACTTAGTTGTTGGGGGCTCATGTCTTCAGAAGTAACTAATCCTTAGTTCACAACCAAAAGGAAGCTGCCAAGGGCCAGGTGATTCCTGCTTGAAAGTCCAGCTCTGGGATAGAAGGTCTGACTAGCCTTGATTTCCTGAGCCTGGGGGTCAACAGCAAATCATGGGCTTAAACGACAAAGGTCAGTGCCATCTGATGTTCATTTCTGTGAGCAATTTGCCTCCCTCTTGGGAAAGATTGCTAAAGTTTATTTTTCTTAAGTATTAAAAATTACCTGATTTTTATGTTCAAAAACTCAGATTCCTCTATCTAATTATATCAGGGCCAAAGTATTGTTTGAAAACAAAGCTTTATATCCAAAAGCATGCTTTTGCAAAATTTTCTAATCAGTATGTTGGGGGTGGGCAGAATGTGGACTGGGGTGGGAAGAAAAAGAAGAAAGGACTTGAATTCTAGTTCTGACCATCTTGACATATGTTGTGGTCAAAAGTATCACTTTTTACTCAGTTTTCATTCTGAGTTCTTTCTTAAGCCTTAAAGAATAAAAGCAACAGTGGACAGCCTGGCCTGGCAGAGTTTTAGTGTCTCACAGATGGCTCAATCTTAGCGTCAGCACAGAGAAGTCAGAACGAAACCACGCCCCTGCCCAAGCAGGGCGGTGGGGCGCCCAGGGACTCGGCCTGCGGAACGTGCGTTCCGCGCGTAGGGACCGGGCCGCCACTCACCGAGCTTTCACCAGTGTTCACGATGCATGCTAGAAAACTGCAGCCTTTTAACATATATAAATGAATGTACATAGCGCATACTCTAGACCATGGGGGCTCTTAACTTTCACACACCTGACTGTGGATGGCTTGTCAGGGTGCTCTCTGCGTGTTTTCCGCCATTCAGATTCAATACGTATTTAGAGATTGTCTCACTACTTACAGCTGAAGGCTGTTGATGTGTAGGAATCAAGAAGGCTCAAAAGTCTGTGGCTTATGTAGGTTTTTTTCCCTGACAAGCTGAGTTAGAAAGGTTTTGAAGACTTCAAACACCAAACCGCCTTTGTCAAGAGGAGTGTTTTCTCATCAGGCTGGAGTTCGGGGGCAGATGGAGTTAAGGTACTGGTAACCTGCTCTCTGGAAAATGTCTCTGTCTTATTGAGAAAAGAAGCGTATCTTTCTGATGTTCAAACCAAAATTGTGGGTGTGTAGGTCACATTACTGCTTCTTGAGCAGCCAGTCTGTGTTCCCGGTTGAGAGAGACGGCAGTACATTTCTGTACAGGAAGTCGTGGTGTCGGGCTCCATCCGTTCAAGTGTGTCTGTCAGCGTGCTTTTGTGCCCAAGTGAAGCCTGGGGAAACCTTTCACCCTCGGCCAGATGCCGTGTGCACGCGAGTCCCGCACCATCCTTCCTCTAAAGAGAGGTCCTTTGGAAAAAAGGGGAGTTTGTGGTGTCTTTTCAACCTTTGATAACACGTCAAGTGAGGGAAAAGACAGAGCTCTCTGAACTTAGGCTTTTCTTGTGTGCAGAAATCTGTTCTTTCATCAGACCACTAAGCCACTTGCCTTAGCTCTTCTGCGGTTTCCCATGGCTTGATCTGCGGGCAGGAGACTTCTGTCTGTTAGAAATGGCTGGACCCTCCACAGCAACTGGGTCTGGCTTCGAGGAGCAGTGGGGTTTGGGGAAAGCAGCACTCGCTCATCATGGCTGCCTGCATTTTGATACCACCTGTCAAGGACCCGCTTCTTTCTCTCCACCTGTAATGTCGCAACATTGCCTTCTCTCCTCTTGGTGCTCCTGGGCAAAACTGGAATGTGAAAGCCAGAACTGGCGTTGTCTTCTTAAAGAGCAGGCCCCTGCCTCGGTTGCAGCCTCGTGTGGTTCTTTCTTATGCCCTGAAGGTTGTTACGTGGATTGTCACCATCCTGCCATTCACATCGCTTCGTTTTAAGGCTTTTAAAAAACGGACAAACTTCTTATTTCGACGAACGAACTCGGCAACAGCAGGTGAAAAACATTGTAGCTGTATCCCTTGAAAGATTGAAACCAAAGGGTTCAAGACCAGTGATGTAACAGGAAGAGAAATTGCACTTGCGTGTTAACAGCTGCCAAGTTAGCTGTTCTGTCTTAGCTAGAAAGTCACCACTTGTCTTCCAGAGAATAGACATGCATAATTGTTTGCAGCTGAAATGTTGCATCTAACCTTGGCATTTCGGCTGTTTATTTTGTGGAAACTTTTTTGTTAATACTCTGCAGGGCAACTGCCTGGTAGAAAGGAGAAGGTGGGAGAGAAGCTTACTCTGGGGCCCGACTGTGCATCCCAGAGTTGCTGCTGCCCAGAAATCATCTGAAGGCTCTGTCATTACAATGAGAGGATCCACGAGGCGGGAAGAGCCTGTAAGTCGTCCAGTCCAGTCTCCCCATAGGTGCTGACATTCTGCCTCCAGCCGTCCCGACATGGGTTTGAGCAGTCTGGGCTTAAACACCTCTGAGGACAGAGTACTCACTACCTCCTGGGGAAGCCTGTTCTCTCTTTGTAAACCTCTGGCTTTTCTGTGATCCCTCTAATTTCCATCTCAGTCTCTGCTCAGTGGGGGCCACGATGAACGAGACAGTTGGCCAAGGACCTGGTTGCTGCCACGTCTCAGGGCACAATGCTTGTCTTTTGGAAAGGAGCCACTAGCAGTTAGACACTGTGGTGCCCTGACTGTCCTTCCTCCTGAGTACTGGTCCATTTAGTGCCTTGTTGGAAATGTTGAGGCAGCCCCATCAGCCTGGTTAGGCTCTGCTTGCTGAAGCTGATGGGGGAGGTCAGGGGAGAAGGGAGTGCTAGCAGCCTGCTGAAAACTGCCTTAAAGTGGGCAGGGCCTTCGTTTTGTGCTCGCCTTGTAGAAACTACCACTCACGTGGCTCGGGGGAAGTTTCTGCTGGGAGATTTTAAAGTGTGACTGTTGCTCTGTGTGATGGCCGCTGAGGGCTCGCACCTTAAGATTCATGGAAGGACTTTCACACACATCGTTTTTACCGAGAAAACAAAGCTTAGGAACTTGGGGGAACCACGTGTGTTGGTGTCAGAGAAGTACGCATTTTCATGCTGCAAAGTCCTGTAAGTTTGCTGTTGCCCGGTCATTGATTTTTAAAGGTGGGGAAACTAAAATTTCCAGTAGACTTGGCCAAGCCCCGTGCCATCACCTGGACCCGCCCCTCGCCCTTCTGACCCGCCCGGCGCTCTTTCACTTTCCGACTTGCAGCTGGGCTGTAACCCAGCCTGGCTGAGCTGCCCTCAGGTTCTTGAGACCGTGCGACTGAGCGGAGGCTCCCAAGGCCAACCTGGCTCTCAGGGACTGTAAGCCAACCTGCAGAACTCGAGTGTGTGAAAGCATTGGGAAGGCAGTCTGGCGAGTTTTGCAAAACAAGTGGGAGGGGAGAACAGAAGTAACCTATCATTTAAAACCAAGGTTCAAAAATTCCGGTGGGAAATGTAGCGTTGTCCTAGAATCTAAATTCTCATGGAATGGACTTGCTCTGTGGGTCAGACTTCAGCCTTTCAGGTGGTCCTTTGAGGTTGAGTGATTCAAGTGGCCCTGACTTGGACAAACACAGCTCTGTGGTCCTGCCGCCCATAGCCCCCGTCCCTGTTTCTGAGAGAGGCGGTTGCACTGAAGGGCAGGTGGGCTCAAAATCATGCCCTGGGAAGCATGACGCTTTAGGGGTGCCTTTGTCTTCCTTTTGTTTGATTATAGACTCTTTCCAAGTTTGTGGTTAGGAAGGGTGGAGTTGATCTGATGTTTTCAGGTGGATTCTAGCCTGGGGCAAGGCGGGACCTTTTCTTAGGGTAGAAATGTCTACACTCAGTTATTTCATCAAGCTTGCATTTTCAAACACTAACCCTTCTGTTGCTTCCACTTAATGAATCCATCTTTGCCAATGACAGGGTCATGCGGGAGCTGTCTGTATTCTGTTATGACCATTAGAGTGTTTTGGGGTGCAGATTGTTGTTGTTTTTTTTTTTTTTTCCATTTTGTAACTGCCTTATTGAAAAGCAAGTGCCCTTCCATTTCAGGCCTCCTCATACTGTACGTGTTTCCTTCCAGATCTGGGGGATCATTTGTATTTTAATTCTGTAATCTATGGCTCTGTACTGTTGACAGGCTCTCAATTCTGTGGGGTCTCCTTAGTATGTATGTGACTTTTCATGTTGCAATATCACAGATGGGACGGCCCGACTTTCGCTCTTAATAAACGATCTGAATGAGAAATGAGAGACACTCTGTTGTTCTCTTTGAACGTCCACATGGAGTTCAGATGCCTTCACTTGCGCGTTTGGCCCCTGGCTGTGCAGGACAGTGACTGGTGACAGCTCCTCCCCTCCCGCTTCCGTTCCCAGTGCCCACCGCACGGGTTCAGATCCAGAAATCACGTGCAAAGAGATGGACTGCAGTTCGATGGCCTGAGTCTGGAGCTGAGTGCCGTGTAGATTACCAAGGGCTTCACTCCGGGTCTTAAGTTATCCATCTGTGAGAGTTCTAAGTAAACTGGATGGAGGGATACAAATTGAAATGTTGGGGTGTGGGGTAGGGAGAGCATGCTGCAGACTGGAAAGCTCAGTCTTTCTAAGGGCAGCCCCACTTGGCTCTGCCTGTTGTTGCCATGTGGCATGCCAGCCCTGTGTGGCCATTTCTCACAGTTGGTCAAGAGGAGCTGGGGATAGACCTTTATATAAATATTCCGGTGTTTAAATGCCTCAAAAACTTATTTTTAGCAGTGCACGGGCTAGCATTTCTTCACCTGTAAAGCCTTGCTATGTAAAGTTGGTCTATCACCTGAATGCTTGTTGGAAACAGTGGAATCTCTGCACTACCTCGCCTGCTAGCGGCTGCTCGATCAAAGGCCCCAGGCTATCTGACTGAGTGGGTTGGCAGACGCCCCTGAAGCCTCTGGGATAAAGCCCTTTGCCCAGCCAAGCCTCAGACGCAGGTCTTCCATTTCAAATCTGTCACTAGTGTCACTTTACTACATCTCTGTCCTCAGCAGAATAGGAAGAAATGCAGCGAGTGGTTCCCTTCATGTTAGCCAACTAGAAGTAACACGCTAGCTCTGAAATTTTAAACAGCACCGAAATTTACTAAGTACAGCTTCTCCCCTCAGTACCCTCACCCTCTCCCATTCCACTCCCATGTAAATACTGTGAAGGTTGACTTTTCGGGAGGCATTTTGGGGGCAAGGAGGGTGGGGAGTCTCAGCTGTCACCAGGAGTTCACAGGGTCAGTGATGGACTGCTGCCAAAGGATGCCATTTTTTAGGGGATCCCTGAGTCAACTTCCAGATGGCAAAGGAAGCTCCAGTCTTCACACTGTGTCATCTCTTGATTTGAAGTGTGACATAAGCAGTTCCTTCCACTTCTCTGTCTGCCCTCCCTTCCCTTCATATGTAACCAGGTGGCCTCTGAGCCCTCACACACTGAACCTAGGAGAAGTGCTTTGTTGCCAGGCTTCTCCCTAATTGTCTGACCCCTGCTGGAGTTGACCTCCTTTGAGGATCCCACTGACATCCATCGTGATGGAAGGATGAACCCACTATCTTACTGTCCCATTAGGGCAGAGGTTCCACTAGGAACCAGACGTCTTTTTTTCAAAACAGACCTTTAGAATACTGAGTTGAATATCAGATCAGCTGAGGTGCAGCCTCTTTGAAAGGTGGCACTTGCCACCTCCCATTCCCATCAGAATCCCCTGTAAGAACTCTGTTACAATGCTAGTTCCTGGTTCCCCATCCCAGATTCTCAGTATGAAAAGTGCAGGGATTGAATTCCAGGAATATGACTTCTTAAAATGTCCCCAGGTAAGACTTAAGCTCAGTAAAGTGGAGAAATTTAACCTGGTCTAGATGTTTTCCAATCCAGCAGTTTCAACCTCATCAGGAATATTGCTAAGAAATTCCCAGTAAGACCTACTTAGCGAGAACCTCCCCAAGGGCGGCTCAGGAAACTACTTTTACAAAACTTCCCGAGGAATCTGCACATCCAGGTTTAGAAGCCACTGAGTCCAGCCCTCTAAGGCCCAGGGAGGGAAAGCAGCTACGTTCAGTCTCAAACAGCTCGGAAGGGTCAGAGCTTGAGCAAATAGGGTGCCATGCACAGCCAGAAAGACACTGTGAAGATGAATTATTGGCATAGACGATCTTCAATCTGGGTGTGGGTGGGAGCCAGAATGAAAATAATCCACGGGTCCTAGCATGGTGCCCGGCGTGGAGGAGGACACTCCAATTCTGGAATTGAATCTTCCATTTACTTAACAGTTTTTTAGTTTATAAGGACCTTCCACATTCAAATGTGATAATATTCACCAAGTGCAGTGTGCAACCTGTTACTAGCTTTACAGACAACGATCCATCCACTCTGATGACAATCATATCAAGTAGGAGCTGTTGTTAACTCCAACTTATAGAGGTGTAAATGCAGGCTGGGAGAGGTTGAGGAACTGCCCAAGTAACAGAGCTAGAGGCACTCGGGGGAGCGAGTCCAGGGGTTGTCTGAGCCTAGGGACACTTGTCAACTCCACCATCAAAGAACTCAGGAATGAGCACCACGCTTTGAAGCAGTGCAGCGAAAACAGCTCCCCTTGTCCTGATCAACCGGATTCACTAAACTTTAATGAGGGATTCCTAGAAGTCACTAAGACTCTAGTTAGAAAATTTAATAGGGTTTAATGGAGGTTAACAAGGTACATCCAACTTTCCAGCCAGGTTTTAACTTAACAGAGCTGAACCGAGGTTAACAAGCCCAGGAGGTGTAAAGGCACCTGCATGATTTAATGGGGTTAATGAAACTGTCAGAGGCTGGCCGGGAGGGACAGAGCTGGAGCACGCTGCGGCTAATGAGTCAATCTGGTGAGGTCAACAGGCTTTTATTAAGCAGCAGAAGCCTGCCCTGTCTTGCCCTGGGCACCACAGGGGTAGCAAGGAAGAGAAGACCACAACCAACATGCCAACCATGGTTAGTCCCGGTTGGTAGGATTTAGAATTTCACTTTCTCCTTTGTGCCTTCTTGGTGTTATCTAAATTGTTTATAATGGGCATGAATCATTTTCACCAAAACTGTGAAATAGCCAAGCAGGTCTTTTAAAGTCGTCTCAAAGCACTTTCCCTTGAATAGTTTGTTACATATTCCTGAAACCTGTAGAAAACAGTAAGAGAAGTAGGAACAAGAGCAATAAGACAGTCTTAAATTGGGGCAGCAGTTACTACAGAGGGTGTCACCCACTACTTCCACGGGTTCCTGTCGCGCAGTGTGAAACAGCAGTGTGCAAAGTCCTGCTGGTCAGCGGGGAAGTCAAAGCACATCCTCTTCTCCCTCCCAGATTGCTGGAGTTTTTTCCACTGAGCACTTTCTAGGTGACAGGTCCAAGCTGAGCACTTTACTATGAAATAAGTACTATTATTCTCTCTCTGTTTTATAGACAAGGAAAGAAGTTTAGAAAGGGGAAATGGCTTGTCCAGGGTGACCAGAAGGTGGTGAGGATGAGCCAAACTTCTCCACCCAGATAGGGGGTCAGGCCTGTGTGACCCCAGAGTCCACTGCACCTTGCTGCCCACTAATTGGATACGCTAATATCTCCCGGGAGCATGGTTTAGAACCGTGAAGAACTGTCAATATAACAGAGGACTGGTTTTAAAAGTATTACACATGTCAAAGTTGTAAAATAATATTTAATGACATAGGATGTTCTTATCAGTTTAAAAATACCAGATATGTATATGTGTATGCATATTGTATGAGTATATATATATGTGTGTGTGTGGATATGCATATTTATATTTCATATCTATAGGTGGCCCTCCATATCCACAGGTTTTGAATCTGAGGATACAAAGGGCCAGCTGTACCACGTGGTATTATGTAAGGGACCTGAGCATCCACGGATTTTGGTATCTGTGGGGGGTCCTGGAACTGATCCCCTGTGGATACCAAGGGACAACTGTACATACTGTATGTGTGTGTGTGTGTATGTACACACATGTACACACACACACACACACACACACCCTGAATCTGTGGCTGTGGCCGTATCGGTAGGCATATCAAAGCATCTATCTACCCGCTCCATGTATAGCCATACTATATCTGTATCTGTATGATTCACAGTAAGCGGGAAACAGTCAGGAAGGAAGAGGCTGTTTGAAAATCAGAGGAGCTTCCAGGAAGAGGCCCCTAAGCAAGCCCTTGAAGGAACTAGAAGGTTTGACAGGAGACAGGGGGAGGGGAGGTCCAGTCCAGAGCAGAAGGCCTCACATACCAGAGCGAGGAGCTTGGACTTTGGAGTCATCAAAACTGCTATTATTAAAAACCAAAACAAACAGTAAGATGTGATCGAGAAGATGTTTGGGTGTCTACCATGTGCCAGGTGCCTGGGGGAATGTGGAAATGCACTCTGTCCTCCAGGAGCTGGGGATGTCTGAGGAGCTCATACCCAGACAAGGGTGGAAGGCAGTCCTTCCACTGCTAAAATCCTCAAATCCATGAGGAAGCCTCGAGGCCCCGTGCCATCCCAAGTTCTGATGAAGGAGCTGGGTGCAGTGAGCTCTTGCTATCTTGGCGAAACTGTGAGTCTTAGCAAACGTAATGAGTTTAATTAAGCCGAGCGGGCTACTGAGCCTTCCTAGGGCTCATGGCCACCAGCAAGGCTGGACTCTGCTCAGAGAGCAGAGGGAGGTCACCTGTTCCCAGCCAGACCCCTCTGAGGGTCCCGCTCAGGAGCCGGCGTGGGTGGGGGGCAGGCAGAAGTGACCTGGGCCCCAGGGGAGCAGTGCAGCGGCAGGGCTCAGCTTCAGCCCTGTCAACAAGCAGCTGCCCGAAGTGAAATCATCTAATGAAGCGTTGTGCAGCCCAGATGAGGACTGAGAGACCCCAGCCTGCCCACTGGGGTTTAGCTCAACTAGATGAAGTTGAACTTGGCTGAGCCAGTTTAAACAGTTCCAGGGAGGCTCCCCTCTCTTCCATGGTAAGAGTGTTTGCTTTCTGGTTGCTAATCATCATTTTCAAATGCGTACTCTTTATGTTTCTGTCCAGGAATATTTCCAAAGCTAAATATGAGAAAGTGGTCAGGATGACACTCGTGCAGCAGTACTCAGGACGGCTGTTACTTGCTAAACACCTGCCAGGTGCTGGACACCTTGCTAGAATAGTAACATGCACGGTCATAATCCTCACACAAACCTGCAGAGAAGCTGTTATCATCCCTAGTTTTCAGATGGGGAAACTGAGGCTCAGAGAAGTTGAATGGCTTACCTAGGATCTTATAGTGAGCCAGAAGTTGAAGCCATGTCAGTCTGACACCTCCACGCACCATGCAACCTCTACCACAGCCACAGAGAGACGTGGGATATTGACAGTGTGGGGAAGAGGGAAGAGCAGTAAACCTGCTAGAAAAACTCTGGATCCCAGCAGTCTGGGGTAGTCAGTGCAGGGGAAACAGCCCTCTGTTTTCCATGAGCCCAGTGCGGTAGTGACAGAAGAGTTTTGAGCTACCAAGAGATTATGTTTTTTGCAGTGGCCCCTATCCAAAGAAACAGAAAAAAAAGTGTGATGCATTTTAGACTTTATATAGCAGGGATATACAGACAGACCCCTGCCCCAAGATTCCTTTAGGGCAAGAGGCCTCAGAGATGTTGGATTGCAAAACACCAGCGTCCCTCAGGAGTTAGCCTCCTGCCCACAACTCCTGGCTCTGTGAAATTTCTGGGTCCCCTCTCCGCTTCTCTGAACTGCTAAAGGAAGTTAGAAATAGTGTGCCCTGGGGCTCTGGGGTCACTACAGACAGTCTTTGATTTCTCTACACCGAGCACAGATGAGGGAGTGTGACCACCAGGTGGCGCCCTCCCCTTAGTGGCAGCCCCAGGCCACATGGGAAGGCTGGCGTATTTTCTGTCCCCTATACAGACGCTGTGTTTAAAGAATGCTTTGATTCATACCGTTGTAAAAGTCTGGACAACCAAAGCAGAAAGGGATTTAGCTTTCTGGTCTCACCCCTCATTTTACAGGCAACACTATGGTCCAGTGGGAGCAAGGAAGGGCCCGAGGTCACACAACAGGCTAACTCCCTTCTCTTGACCGCTCTTTCCACCACACTAACTGTTCTCAAACCCCATGAACGCCTCCCACACCCCGCCCTGGGACTGCCAGAATACTGCTCTGAGCCAGAGCAGGCTCTCAGGGGCTGGGAAAGGCCACTCCCCCTTCCCCTTCCCTGCCATTCCCTGTTTCTTCCTAACCAGACCCTGGAGCCCAACCCCAGCTACAACAGCCTAAGTAATAATAGCTTCTGTTTATCTCAGCCTCCTCTGGGCCACGCTAAGAGCTTCCCAGTCATTATTTACTCACTACTGGATCTTCACAACATCTCTGCAAGCTATTCTGCTTTTGCTTTTACAGAAGAAGGTTCTGGGGTTCAGAGAGGTTAAGAAACCTGCCCACTGCTGCACAGCTTTTCTAACCAGCTCATTTAGCTGTGAGTACAGGCCAGCAGGCCAGTCCAGACCTCCCTGTTGACCTTCACCCAGTCTCATGCTATATTCTCTGTTTCAAAACACTTTCAAAGACCTTTCCCCATTTCCACCTGACAAGAGTTTAGCAGGGTGAGAAAAGGTATTGTTAATCCATCTCAGAGATTAGAAAACTGGAACCCAAGAGGATGATTGGCCCACGGTCACCTGATTCACGGTAGACTTGGACCTGGAACCCTGGGTTCCGCCACTGGGTGGGACACTCCAAAGTACACTCCACATCTCACGGCCCTGCTGATGTCCCTGGAAATCATGGAACTCAGCGGCTAAAATTGCAGGTTTGAGAGACAGCCGGGGCTGAGTCTGCCTGCCAGCCCTGCTATGTATGAGTCATGTGACCAGGAATAAATTACATACATTCCCTCTGCTGTTAGGACGAGTAAATGAGCCCATATAGGTTGAGCACGGCTGTTGCGGACACAGGAAGTGCTCAATAAATGGTAGTTATTTATTGATATGATTAACCAAAACTCCATACTTAGCATTCCTGCTACGTGAGCCGTAAGACCTGCACTGTCCAAGTGGTAGCCACTAGCCACATGTGGCTACTGAATGATTGAAATGTGGTCTGAACCGAGATGTGTTGTCAGCTGTAAAACACACCCTGATTTTGCTCAGTATGAAAAAAAGGATGTAAAATACATCATTAAAATTTTCATATTGACTGCATGTTAATTCTATTTTAGGCATAGTGAGTTAAATATATTAAATATATGATTTAATTTAATAATAAATTCACCTGTTGCCCTTTATTGTTTTAATGTGGCTACCAAAAATTTTTTTAATTATATATATATGGCTCCCACTGGTGGCTTGCAGTAAGAGAAATATACTTCTATGTTAATATATAAAGAGTGCTACTGCTCTGTGGTGCTGTCTTAGACGGTTTCAGAAATTCAGCTGCCGCAGCCTGCCTACCCCTTGGTTTATCTTAGTAATGTGGAATATACGGGCTCTGAAACCAGGAATCCACTCACGGGCTGTGTGCCCATGGGCAAGTCACCGCAGCCTCTATGCTGATCTTTCCAAAACAAGCAAACAAGCAAACCGAAATAAATCTGCAATGCCTCACAAGGTTATTGCGAGGATTAAGTGAAATAATAAAAATAGCTCTCCCGTGGACACCATGCCAAGTGCTCTGCCCACATTATCTCATTTGACCCTCACAAACCCCAGGAAGTTGGGGCAATGATCTCAGCCACTTTGTAGATCAGGATACTGAGGGTTGGAAATGTTCAATAACTTGTGCAGGGTGTCTTGGCCCCTGTAGGATTGATTCTATCCCCTTCATTGGAAGTAGAGGGGTTAGGTAGACTAGAAGAAAAGAAGAGTACAACTCCCCTTGTGACCTTGAGCAAGTCCCTCCCCTCCGTGGGCCTGTTTCCCCTTCCCTAAAAAGAGGGTAATGTTTGGATGGTGGGTAAAGATTTTGAGGTTCCAGTGTGATGGGGTGCTTTGAGCATTGCAGTGAACATAGGACTCCTGGAACTCCTTGAAAGTCTGATGCCTTCCGTTGTCCATTCTGTGGGGATAAATGTGCATTTCTGTTTGTTTTAATAACATTTGTAGGAGCTTTATATAGTGTCTATGTCTGCTTACATTAGACGCTGTGTATTACAGTTAAGAGTCTTTCACTATTTCCCATATAAACCTTGTTTTTTATGGGTTTGGGAGAGCTCAGCTGTAAAAACTCTCTTGGCTGGAAAAAACCATTTTTTTCAAACAAATTAGGCTTAAATCAGGAGGCTGGTTTCAGACACTTTAGAGCCTGCATATTTTTTCTTAGTAGTCACTTTTCATTTAAAAATGAGACTGGCTGATTTCTTGCTTTCATTTCTTTTATAAAGATTTAGCAAGACCATAAGCTTAACTGCTGGTTGCATGAAGAGAAGGATCTAGGGCCTTTTCCAAGAGAGCCCTGGGCCGGAAGTCTGCAGACTGCCGTCTCCTCCCCAGCTCAGTCTGTGACTGGCTATGTGACCCTGAGCTGGTTGTTTCCCTCTCTGTGTCTTCCTTTCTCCATCTGTCCATGAGGAGCCTAATTCCTGCCCTTCTCCCTTCTAGTTCATGGGGAGAAAAATGTGCTTGGAGAAGTGAAAGTACTCGAGAAAGAGGAGTCACGGACTAGTGCAAAGTATGACAGGCTGAGCTTGTCACCAGCAAAAAGTGGATTTCTAGAATCGGTGTTATAGTCAGGAAAGAACCTAGATGGTAAGGAGCCCACACCCCTCCTCATTTTCAAATGGGATCCACTCTGAGCTGGGATGGAGGAAGAAGATTCCAGGGGAAAGCTGGAGTTAGAATCCCACATCCCTTCATAAACTCCCTTCTTTCTTTCTCTAGTTTGTGTACACACACACACACACACACACACACACACACACACACACACACACACACGGAGGCGCTCTGACATGTGGGGAAAAGCCAAGTCTCGGGAGGCAGCCAGACCTGCCCTTTGATCCGAGCCCAGCCTGCCTTTTACCGTCATCTGACCTTGAACAAAGTTCTTCACCTCTCTGAGCCTCAGCTGCTTCAGTAGTAACCTCACGCGATCCTCAGGAGGCTTACATGAAATAATGCATGCTAAGTAAGGGCTTAAGTAATTTCCTTAATAAAATTTTACCGTCGTTATTATTTCATGTACTAATAGGCTTTAAATGTATGGAAAAGATTGTATTTACTGCTTGTGAAAGGAATAAGAAACCCTTCAAGACAAATATTTACTGTTGTATGTTAATTGATGACGATTATTAGGATTGTTTCTTATGCATTATTTATACCCACAGTGCCGAGCACAAGGTGGGAGCTCAATCAATGCATGTTGAATAAACTGTACTGAAAGTACATTGGCCACAGGAGCGATTAGAAGGAAATTGCAGCTTAATTTTTTTATTGCAAAATTAATACTTATTCATTGTAAATATATGTATGTGTGTGTGTGTATACATAGTTAAGCAGGGAAAAAAGTCAAAATTATCCTTATTACCACAACTCAGACACAGAGGTGTAAATGTTTTGATGTATATTCTTTCACTTTTTCCTCCATGAATGATATTCATTTATTTATTTTTACGTTAAGCAGGTCACTACTGACAGTCTTTAGAAACTTGGAAGGGGGTCCCCCCCATTTATACCATGAACAATGTCCATATCAATTCCCACAATTTTTCCAGGGGCTGAGTGGTAACCCACTGGGGAGTTTAGTTAACCAGTTCTGTAGTTATAATATATGGGAGGTCCTTTCCTATTTTCCATTCTTTTGTAGAATAGCCCTGTAGTTAAAGCTCTGTAACAGTAGTTAGTATTTCCTTACAATAAATCCCTGGAATTTAATTTTAAGTTCGTGACCATTGCATTTCCACCGCCCCCCCCCCCAGATTAAAAAAAATAGTTGCTGTCCTTAATCCCAAAATAATATTAATGACACCGTCCCCCAGAGCCAGGTGGAGGTAGGGTACTGACAAACCGCATTGAACCCTGGGAGAGAATAAGAAAGTAAAAGGCAGGCTCCAAGGCCATTCTGCGGAAGGAGAGCTGAGGTCGCATGAGCTGCCCGAGAGCCCGCCCGTGGCGAGGAGAAGAGCTGGACCCCAAGTCTGGAGCCCCTGTCTCAGTCTGGTTGGTGAAACCCAGAGCAACTCCGTTGTGCTCTGGAGGCTCAGCTTTTGCAGCTGGGAAGTGAGGGCTGGGAATGTGGCTCGGGCGTCCCAGACAGTGCAGTAAGGTTTGGGGAAAGTGGGAGGACACCTGAGACCCCCTCAGTGGGCACCCGCCCCCTTGTCTCAGCTCCTGGGTGCAAGATCTGAGATTGGGACCAGACACGGCTGGGAACGAATGTGAGGCTCCCCGCGCTGTCTTCTCTAAGCGGGTTTGAGCCCCGCGGGATGGGGTTTTCGGAGGAGGCGTGCTTATGCCAAACTTGGCTCCGGCCTCTGCAGGCGGTACCCCTCGGTACCCTCTCTCCTTTCACTGGCCGAGGCTACGAGAAAGCAGGACCCGGGTGTGCATTCTTCCCGTGCCTAGGATACTTCATGATGCTAAAAATAGTCGCGGGCGGGGTGTTCTGCATATAGCCATAAAACGGCCTGTAAACTAAACTGGAGTCCTGGGTTCGAATCCAGAAATGTCCCCTCCGTGCTGGGGCAAACCTCAGTTGGCTTGCTCCCCAAGCCTCAGTTTCCCCGTGCCTGTCTGGATTTCTAAGGGGCGCCCCAGCTCTTGGAAAGAAAAGGAAAACTCGATGTTTCTTTTCTGCTCCTCCCCGAAGGGCCTTGGGGCCTCGGGCCGGGTACTGAGGCGGGGGAGGGGTGTCCCGGGCCGGCTCATTACCGCGAGGTGTTGCCCTAGTTAAATCGCCGGCCTTTTTGATCTGGCGGCGGGTGGCGAGAGGGAATAAAGAAAAAAGTAGGGGGGTCAGAGTAGAGAGAAGCTCACACCTCCTCCACCGTTTCCTCGCGCCCATAAAACACCTTTTATTAACTCCTTCGCGTCCGGAAAGGCCCGCGTGGCCGCTCAGCCCTGCCACGGTGTTTACAGCCCAAACTAATAGGGCCCCATATTCACCCTGATGCCGGGACTGGACGCCTGAGGCACTCCTGGCCCTGGAGCTGCCCGGGGTCTCCTTTCTCGGGCCCAAGCCCGGGCCTCCAGCTCCGGATGTGGAGCGGGGAAAATGCCAGGAGACCAGCGCGCGCGTCCTCGCGCCTCCCTCGCAGCGAGGGCCAGGGACCAGTGCCAGCCCTGCAGACCGTTCTTTCCCTCTGGCAATCGTGGGAGCTGTTAGGAGACATAAAAGCGCTTAGCACAGAGCATCGCACACGAACCATACTGGTTGTCTGTACGCTATTATTCAGCGACCTGTAGTCGCCTGCGTTTGCTCGCCCCAGTTCGGCCCAGCACTCATCCGCGCCTTGACAAATGCACACGCTTTTATTCACCCTCAGACCGAGCCGCGGGTGCGCAGGTGGGGGTACCGAGACCGGCTCTCCTGCACGAGTGCCGGACTAGCCTGCACATACCCCACCCCCATCCCTTTGCACAAATACATATGCTGTCACAAATATTTGTTAAGTGTTTGTTGCTAGAGAGAAACGTAAATGTCTCGCTTTGACCATAAGCACTCACAAGGTTCTTTCATTCATGTGGAAAATTACGGCTGCTCCGCCTTGCCGAGCCCTTACTGCTTGTTGGGACTTTGCTAAGCAGACCCTCGTTGCCACCCCCACCTCCTCAGCCACGCGGCTGCATGTGAGTTCTTGCACCGTTGCACGTGCAACTGTATGTTCAGAATTTCACATAAGTGACCGTATTCCCGAGCCATTCCGCTCTTCCGAGCTACCCTGCCCTCGCCATGCCGTTCGTTTGTGTGACCGGAGCCCGACCCAATAACCACCAAAACACGGACTGCAGACACCGAGGTGCATACTAACCCACAGACAGGCCCAAATGCTGACCCACATCAATCCTAGCCGGTCCTCTCTGGGTCTAATTCGTTTCCAGTTTTCCTTTCTGTGGGTTGATTAAAGCTATCCTGCCCCTCCACCCCCATCTTCTAAGGAGAACTTTGCTCTTTGTTCCAGGAGTAAATCCTTTATCTGCCCCCTTGCCTTGACTTGATTTGTAGTTTGGTTTGGCGTTAATCAAAAGAGAAGTAGGAACTGGAGACTCTACCTAACAGAAACGATGGACCGGGGTCAGGACACCCGCCAAAATATCACAGAGGCTTCTGCTGATTTCAGAAAATGTTTTATTAGTCAAGAGCATAGATACTGCTCTGGCAAAGGGAGGGGGCAGTGAGTGGTCATATAGATTTGAGGTAGAAAAAGGGTGGGGATGGGGGATTAAACAAACACCTGAGCGCAGCAGGCACGGTAGGTAGTTTAAATACATAAAAACTTTTCAACATAGGGAAAAGTTTTTATTTGCAAAGGAAAGAAGGAAGCAAGGAAGAGAAAGAAAGGAAGAAAGGAAGGAAGAAAGAAAGACAGAAAGAAAGAATAAAAGGAAGAAAGAAGGAAAGGAAAGAAAAGAAAGAAGGAAGGAAAGAAAAGGAAAGGGAAAAGATGAAAGAAGAAAAAATTTTAAAAGGAAGGAAAGAGAGGTAAAGAGTGTCTCCCTTGGAACTAAATAGGAAGTGCAGCGACAAAAAATAAAATAAAATAAAAACAGCACTGTTTGAGGGAGAACAACAAAGGCAGCCCTCCCTCTTCCTGGCTTGGTTCTCTTTCCCTGGCAGAAAACTACTGATTCCTCTTATTGCATTGTAATTAGGGAGGAGAGCGCGCGCGGAGGGTTTTGACGCGAAGCGGGATGGCTGACCAGAAAGGCATCTAGATAGCGTAGTAGGGAAGGCATCTCGAGGGTTCTAAATTCGCCCCAGAAGGGTTGGAAGGGTACACCTTAGAGTTTGTGTCCCGCGGTCCCTCCTTCTCGACTCGGGCAGCCAAGAGCCGCCCTCTCGGTTGCCCGGGGTCGGGGGTGGTTATATATATATTTATCTTTCTCTTCATGAATTAAAAACAATTTCAAATGACATTGCACGTGCGATCCAAGTGTGTAGTTGCAGTCAGCAACCTGCCAGCGTGCAGCAGAGGCTCGGCAGGACGCACCCCTACAAGTCCCTGGAACCCAGAGCCCGGCGCTCGCCGCCGCCTTCCTCTCCTCCCGGGGTCTGGCAGCCGTGGCGCGGTCCTCGGCTCACTGGTTTAACTCCAGCGCCCAGACTTGCTGCGGCCAGCCTGTGCGCCCTTTAATCCTCTTCTCGCCTGGGCCCAGGGCAGGAGGAAAGCCTTCGTGCTGCTGCTGCCAGAGGACACACACAAGAAAAGAGGCGAGAGAGACAGATTTAAATGTTTCTGCTCCAATCGCCCGGGAGTGGGGTAAAAGTGGAGTGGGGTAAAAGATGTTGGGAGCAGTAATTGAGAGTCTTTAAATAAGTGGCGAATTTCTGTTTGCAAAATAGGCAAACAGGCTCATAAATTTGCCTTTATGCCCCGAGTTCCCAGGTTCCGGATGGACTGGGCAGCTTCTGGGGTTTGATAATGAGAATTTTCTGTGTCTAGTGAAACTGATGCTTGTAGGTTTGGCTTTATGGTGCCGTAGGGAGACTGCAGGGGTTCAAATGGGAGGGGTGGGAATCAACAGTCTTCTCCCTCGAGGACCTGCTCCCCCAACACGTCCCACCGGCTTTCCAACCTAGTTTAGCACCTGGGTTTGGGTACAGAGTTGGGTCCCTCCAGCCGGCGCTAGATGCTCAGAAGGCTAGGCGATGGGGGGGGGGGGCAGTTCGCCTGCCCTAGCATCCCCCTTCTCCGCTCCTTGAAGGAGGTGGTGATGTGCAGGGGGTGGAGAAGATATGCTCAACAATTACTTCTAACCAGCAGTTGCCTGGGCCTACATGTCCTTAAAAACTCATTGGCTAGGGTCTTTCCCAGTCTCCCCAGGTGAGCTTTCCCTAGTTTACCACAGCCCCTGCAGGACAGATAAAATCCAGGGGGGCTCTCTGGTCAACTCCAACGCACTGCAGCCCTAAGTGCACCAACCTAGAGAAATTATTTCAGTTCACCAGCCTGGAAATCACTGCCTTCAGAGGTCCCAGAACCCTGGGCCAGAGAAACCAAGCTCTAGAAAGTGTCACCTCACTTGAGAGGATCGAGAGAGGCCGGTATGAACCGCGATCTCCAAAACCAAAAGAAGTGGGTGAGACTCTTGACTCTTGCTTGTTGGCGTTTACACACAAAACCATCAAGGTGGCCCTCAGAGCCGGCCGTAGGGAGTGGAGCGCTGGAACACGCTCTGGGCAGGGAGTAGACTAACTTGTTTTACCCAAATAAACAGCTCCTCGGGTAGGTAACCTTCAAGTCCTGTCCTGCTCTGGGCCTCAGTTTTCCTATCTGTACAAGGATGGCAGTAGACTAACCTCTTCAGCAAAGGCCTTGTGAAAACAGTAGCTGAGCCTATAAGCATAAATTCACATTCAAACTGAAGTAACTAAACCCTAAGGCATTCATAACCTGGTTTCCAGGAGAGCCCAGAGGTGAATCAGGACCCCTCAAGATTGGAAAGAAATAAACCATGTGTGTGTTTTCTCCGCGTCTGAAGCTTCCCATGGACTCTTAAAAGGGACTCTGACCCTCTCCCGAAAGGTTAAGATTCTGGTCTTCATTCACAGTCTTACAAACACGATCCACATTACAAATAGATTCAAATATGAATCTGCTTCCCTCCGTGCACATCTTGACCATTTGAGAACTACCCTCTGCCTCTCAAAATAGCACGCACCGCAACGGAGATTCCTTCCACTGCGTATTTGGCCTGCGGGTGCTTCCCGCGCTCCCGCACCCTTGACTAGAGCATACAGGCCCCCGGACTTACCAGCTCCCTTTTTCGCTTGCTCTCGCGGCCGCCATCCGCCTTCTTGAGTTCAGCCTTGAAGGCCTCGGGGTCACCGGCCTGTGAGTCCTTGGCCAGCACGTCCATCAGGTAGGCGATGTAGCTGGTGGCCAGGCGCAGAGTCTTGATCTTGGAGAGCTTGGTGTCGGCCGGCACATTGGGGATGCACTCGCGCAGCTCCGCAAACGCGCTGTTAATGCTCTCTGTGCGTCTCCGCTCCTTCTTGGGTCCTGAGCCTTTCCGCCGGCCCAGGCGGCCGCCGAGCGCCTCCAGCCGCCCGGGGCTCTGGCCTGGCCTGGCGTCTGGACCGTAGGCGGCGGCGGCTGCCGCGGGTGTGGGCGGTGGCCCGCCGGTGGGGAAGTCCGGAGCAGCGTCAGCTGGGCTCAGCAGCCAGCTCTGGAAGTAGGGCCGTTCCTGGTGACAGCGCGAGGCAGGGCCGAAGAGAAAGGGCTCGTGGAGCATGGGGTGCGCGGGGTGCGGGTGATGATGATGATGATGGTGGTGGTGGTGTGCGTAGCTGCCCACGAGGTTCATGTTGGAGCGGCCCCTGGCCTGCGCCGCCAGCCCGATTAGCGCCGCCCCATGCGCCCCAGAGACTGCCGGGGCCACCCGTAGGCTCTGGGGTGGCGCTCCGAGGGGCACCGGCTTTGAGAGAGTCTGGGGCAAGGCTGAAGATGAGATGCACAGCCCGCCGTCTTGCCTATTTCTGTCGCCGGCTAGGACGAGGATGCCGAGAGACCTGTTTAACCCTTCTGCGGCCTCCCCTTCAGGGTCTGGCTTATATAAGGCCGCGGCTTTGATGTCAACCTCTCCCTGGAGCCAATGGCAGGGGGGCAGGGAGGAGGAAAGGGGGGTGGCCGTCCCTGGTTTTAAGCTCAGCTAGCGCCACTCGACTCTAGGCCGCCTGCGGGGACAGGGAGGCGGCCCCACCTCCGCCCCTGCCCTCCTCCCCCTCTCCCCCAGTTCCCAGCTTGGGGGAGGCCGAGGGATACGAACTTAAGGCACAAGACTGTCAATGTCCTGGACAGAGTCTGCCACTCCAGTCCCCGTGGGCCCCAGGAAAGGGATCTAGAATCATCCTCCGAAAAGGCCTTCACCTAGATTTTACAGACAGGGAAACTGAGGCGCAGAAAAAAAGAAAGTTTCTTGTTTCTAGACCCTCTGGAATCCAGAATAGGAGCTCCAGAGTTTCCCAGTCCTGAGCTTCATCTGCTCCACTTGGCCTCAGAGCTGAAAAATGAGAGTATGCTGCTGGAGGCAGGATAGGCCCCTAATGTTTTTCCCTAAGCACCTCCAGCCCTTAGTTTTCAGGCACCATCGGGAATGCAGCAGTTCCTGCACCCGGTAGAGAACCTGCCAACTCTGACCCAAGTCCTATGCACTACCACCCAGGCGGCTACCAACCCATGAAGAAATCGGGGAAGGGGTTGGGGGGAGGGGTGGCAAGTAGGGGGAGGCAGGCTCCAAGCCCATATCAGCATTTACCAGTTTGTTCTGGGCTCCAGGGCCTGAGAGCCACTCTTCTTGTCTCCTGGGTGCCTGATCCAGTCCAAAGGCCGGCCAGGCTAACGCAGAGTCAGCCTCCTCTCTGTGGGGCTGGAACCGAGGGTCGAGAACTCGGCTACACTGGGCCACTCCATGCAGGTCATCATCACTTGAGAATGTTCAATTCTCAGCACTAGAGCTCACACTGCGAGAAATCAGCGTTTGGCAGTAAATACACATGGAGAAGACCACGACCTCCACACTATTCGAGAGGCTCACACAGCGAGAGAAACCCAGCGCCCTGCATCTCACACCCACTGGCACAGAGACGTGGTCTTGGCCGCTCAGACCTCGGCAGTTGCCCCTCCCGGCTAGTGCTCAGCCACACGGGTCCGAATTCTGTCTGCGGGGGCCTTCCCAGGGCTGGCGTTGAGACGTGGAAATCCCAGGGTGGGGTTCTCCGTCTCACCTTCTGATGGGTAGCTTCGCAGCTGATGTCCTAATACTTGGTTCCCTCCATCCTCACCAACTTTTCCCAGCCAAGCCCCTTCCCTAGGTGGCGTGAAGGTGTGCAGTTCTCTCAAAAGTAATGTGGAGGTTAGTGTGAAATAAGGAGACAAATACATGCTCTTTCTAGAGGGCAAATTCATTCCTTTACCCATTTCTTCAACAAGAATTTATTGACCCCTGCTATGAGCAAAGGGAGAAAGGTCAATTCACTCATTGTACAGATGGTAAAGGTGAGGCCGAGAGAAGATGGACGATTTTCCTTGAGGTCGGGTAGCGAGTGGATACACGGTATTCTTCTCCTGTACAGGGAATAAATGGATAGGGTGGGGACACTACAGGGGAGAAGTGGACAAACCCTTAGTGCAGAGCCGGTTCCACTTGTGGGAGCCCGGTAGGGCTGTGGGCCCTAGAGGTGCGTTGGGGGAGGGAGGACCTTGCTTCCTGCCTGAGGCGGCTGGAAACCCGCCGCTCTCCCGGGCGCCTGGCGCCAGCAGCGCTGGGGTTGGGCCGAGCGCGGAGCCGGAGGCTCGCGGGGAGGGCGCTCCCGGCGCCCGATTCAACCGCGGCTCCGCGGGGCCCCGCTCCTCCCCGACCTGGAGGAGCTCTGGAGTGCGGGTGTGCTGGTTGAGACAGTAATTACTCTGTGGAGAAGGACCTCAATCCTTGACACATACCCAGCCGTGGTCCTAGTCGGACACAGTCTTCACCGCAGATCATCAGGCTCACCATTACGCGTCCACATATATAGGCACACGGTCTCACAAAAAATCACCAGCATTACACAAAAATCCATGTATTCATACAGGCGCCAAAAAGTATGTGCGTTCTCCTGGTAACACATTTACACCCACAGGACACACGGGATTTCAATATTCATGCATTCCTAGGATTTTACGCATTATCTGTCACCCATAGGGCACATGTTACAGCTCTGAGCCACTCCCAATCCTACATTCAGGCATGCATAAAGATACCATCATACAGCAAAGGCATATCAATTCTACATACACGTCACAGCTGCAGGGCTTGACACATACTCTTACTGTCACAATTGTGCACAGGAACAACCAGTTTGTCTCAGTTACTTACAGTGCCCCACAATTGTATTCACAGCACAAACTTCTGAAAACCCTGTCATACATGTCATGTGTACATGACACACACATGTACACAGCCACAATTACTACTATACACAGGTGTTGAGTGATAAAAGTTTTTGCACAGAAGTTACACACAGGAACACAGATGCCAAACACTCAGACAAGTGGACATCTATTCTGTCCTATCTACATAGTCACAGTCACAAGCCCTGGAAATGAAATTGAACAATAGTACGCACATTGTCACAGAACCCATATGAATGGGGTGCACTGGATAGGTAAGTACATGCCATGACCCACACACAAGCTCACAGCTCCAGCACCCATCCTCGTGCGTCCCAATCATTTTCCAGGGTTGCACAGATCACTCAGGGGCATGCATACTCTCCAAATATCCAGCCTGGTTAGTGTGGTAGGGAATGTATTGTCAGTACTTGATGATGAATCCCAGTCCCATGAAATGCCTTGAGGGCCCCCAGATCCCCAACAGTCCCCTGTGGGTGGCTGAAGGGCAGGATGCCGGCAGCCACCGGGGCCCCAGAAAGCACTGCTCTCAACCCCCAGCCAAGGAGTAAAAGTAGTCCTCCCAGCAGCGTCCACTCTGGGAGCACGGCCCTCGGGGACTGCTGGGGCTCCGGGCTGGGTAGCCTCCAGCAGGATGGACGCCAGGGAGAATGTCCGCGTAGACCTCAAGGCGCCTAGGCTCCAGATCCTGCCTTCTGGAAGACCCTAACGTGCTTTTAACTACGGCCTGGCTCAGGTGCGTTTGGAGAGACAGTGGGGACCTGGTGAAGGTTCTCTCTCTCTCCCACCCAGGCTATATGGTGTGGGACGTTTGGGACCTGGGAGTTTGGCCAAAGTTTTTCTAAGCTGAGAGGCAAGAGATATACGTTGAGTTCTGGCTCTACCTAGTATCTCATTGTGTTCCTTTCCCTCTCTGAGCCTCGGTTTCCCCATTTCAGAGAAAAAGTATAGGAATGATAGTCTGGAGCTCCGTAATTCCCAGCTCTGGGCTGTTGCACGGACCCGCCCTGGTTCCTCTCTCCCGGAATGGGGATTTAGCGCTTGCCTCTGGGGCCAAACAGTAGGACTCCAGCCTTTGCCTGACGACTTCCACAGACCAAGGACCGGGAGTCAGGGACTTTGGGGTGGAGGTTGCGGGGGGAGGGTTCCTACCCGCCAGTCTCACACCCTCCTACCCCGCCTCTTTTCCCGTATCCCGCGGTGCTCACCCAGATAGCGCCTTCAGAAAGTCTGGCGCTCTGAGCATTTTCAAATGCATGTTTCTTCCTCCAGTTATGCTAGTGAGGTCTGGCAAGAACCCTCACCCCATTTTATAGGGTAGGGATCTTGAGCACATTAGCGGTTAAAAAATTGTATTAAAGGAATGCTCAAGAGAGCCTCGAGGAAGAATCCGGCCCACGCAGCCGGGATGAAACTCCGCACGGTCATTCCTCCGGGTGTGAAACAACGCGTCCTCAGTTTCCTCCGCTGTAAATTGCAGAGGAGGGAGCGATAATACCCGCCGCAGAGGGCTGGCTTAAGATTACGCTAAATTATATAGATGAAGCTCTTAGCACAGTAACAGTAAATCTGTATAAATAGTGGCTCTGTTTTGAGGAATATTATTTCCAAAGGGGAAGTAATGCAACACACGACTGCGTATCCCTGGATAGGGCGGGAGTCCAGGCCTCCCTTGCAGAACTCTGTTCTGATGCCACCGCTCCTGTTTCTGACCTCATTGAGTCCCCTTCTTTCCCCACCCACCCTACAGAAACCCATGTCAGGAGGGTGGAGATGGGGGAGACCCAGCATCGCCAGGTGTGGGGATTATGTTGCCAGAGACCTGAATTCCAGTTCCCGAGCCAACCCACCCGCATTTCATTTGCTGTAAAGTTTTGGGTGTATAGTTCCTGCCTCCACCAGGACTCAGTTCTCCCATCTGTACAGTGGACCAGTTATACTCAAGCCTCGACGCTCTGGGGTGACAGTGACCTCGGCCTCGAAGTCCCTCTCCTGCCCTTTTGCAGCTCCTCCCCTCACTCCTGCCCCCACGCCTGGCAGGCCTGGGAGAGCCCGCGCCACGGCGCCTACCGCAAACCTTCTCCCGCCGTGTCCCGTGACCTTGACGCCACCAGCAATCCCCGCACCGGACCCTTTATCTAAATAGGGCCGTAAATCAAGGACCTGTCAGGGCCGGGGTAATTACAGGAACTCCATAAAAAGGACCGGGCCGGCCGCCTGTTTATATTAGCGCGGTGTAAAATATTCTCTCTGTCTTGGGGAATCGCGTCGCGCAGTAACGCGCCATAAATCAGCCCGCGGACCATTTACCCCGCAGCATGAGCGCACAAATCCCTTAAACATTTCTCTGCCGCATCTAGAGTGTCCATGACTTTCCAATCTGGCCTAACTTGCCCCCTGGGGCCCGGGCGGCGTGGGGGGGGGGGCGGGGAATGCGTGTTGGGTAGGGGGACGATCAGGGCAGGGAAGAGACAGAAAGTGGGTCGATTTCCCCTAGAAGCTGGTCGGGTGAGAGGCCTCCTTGCTTTTGCTGGTGTGAGAGAGTAGGAAGTTTGCTGAGATTTCGTGTTAGGACCTACGGGGAAACTGCCCCAGGGAGAGGAATGGGCTTCCCTAAGGACGCACAGTGAGTGGCAGAGACACAGCAAGAGTGCAGACATCTCCAGGGGTTCCAGGCAGCTTCGGTCTCCCCTTAATCCCCCCTTTCCTGATGAGGGGTTGTCTGCCCGAGAGGATCCGAACCACAATCTGCCATTCCATTCTCTATCTTTTAGCTTCAGGAATCCCTTAGCTTCCTGCAACTGTGCACAGAATTATGTATGATTACTATTGGGTGCAAGAGGAGGGGGCCTTTGATTCCTATTCCTGCTCCACCTTTATTTTATAGGTGACAAAACACAGTCCCAGAGAATGGGACATACAGCTAGAAGTCGAAGACCCTCTGCTGCTAAAATAACCCATTCTGGCTTATCTCCCGCACACTCTTTCCAAAGAAAAAACTAAGATTGTGTGTGTGTGTGCATGGGGGCAGGGTGTTCGCAGCACAAACCTGCCCATCCTTAGGTTTGTAACAGCCTCAAAATTACAAAATCTATTTAAGGTAAACCCGATGCTGCCCATTGTCTAATGAGTAACACAAATCAAGCTTATGGAAAAATAATACTAAAATTTCCGTGTTTTCCCTCGTGGCTGGGGCCTGAGAATTCAAGGGAGAATTAAACATCTTCCTCCTCCATTCCCTTTCTCTTCCGAAGTCCGTAAATGACAATGTGTTTACACAAGTTTTTATGTCGTCTGAGCTTCGTCCCGGCTCCGTTTCCTCCTCTGTGTATTTTCCGCGCAGAGAGATGTCTGCTTCAGGACGCGTTCAACCTAAACAGAACCCCGTCTGATTGGAAAATGTATTTATTTGAAAAATCGTAACTCACAGCTTTGGTGAAAACGGCCCCCAAATTTATGGGATCGCTTGGGGGTGCGGCAGTCATAAATTAAAAAGCACTGGACACCACCCCCTCCCCGTCGAGTCCCCGCAGCAGCACCAGTCAGGCTCTCTGGAGCACCGAGTACCGGGAGACAAGCCTCCTTCCCACTTCACCCTGAGGCCCTCTTCAGCCTCCTTGCTCCAGCCCCTTGCAGGTGGATTTCATTCTGGTTCCTTTCATCCAGTCAGGTTGCTTTTGGGCAATTTCATTCCTGTCAGACTCACAGCGATCAGTTTCAGGTGGTCAGTTAATGGTGTTCTGTTGTGCACCAGTCTGTTTTACGCATAGCGGGGTTTTTCGTTAAGTGCACTGCTGTAAGTTTTGTGGTGCTGGGTTGCTTGTAGCCGGTCCCTAACCGACTGATCAATTGTATGCCGAGCTGTTTCATGCCAAGAGGTTTATCTCTGGTCAGTTGTCATGAAGGTCACTTTCACGGCCTGATCGTTGCTTCCCAGGTCAGGGAAACTTTTTCCTTTCAGTCCAATCTGAAATTTCGCAGGAGGATGGAATCAACTCACTCTACCTATCTCCAGGACCCTTCAACCAGCCTACCCCAGCTGAAGACTGGGAAAAAGCTGGAGCTGGGAACGCATTCAGGAGGACAGACGCATCTGGCCCCATGGGCTGGGGAGTCCTGTAGTCCAGGCAGCGCTGGACACACGGGGCCTTCACTAGCAATCATCGAGTCTGCTTTATCCTGGAAACACCAGGCTGAGCCATATCTCTCCGTCTATTTTACTAAGGATCAAGCACCGCTCTGGCAGCGTCCCCAAGGGGAGCAGGGCAAGCTCTCTGCTCCTGTCCTAAGCGCTGCTATCTCGAGGAGAGGAGTTTGGGAATTCACTCAAAACTTTTGCGCTCCTTTCTCCAGAGCAGGCAAAGGAGCGCACTTGAGCGACTTGCAGTTCGGTGCACAAAAGGCGTCCACGTATTGCGGGAATCCCAGGTAGTGCAGTAACTCATCCCACCTGTCCTGCTCCGCCGCGGCCACCTGCCTCTAAAGCCCAACCGCTCACCAGCGGAGCCTTCAGCCGTTACCTGCTGGGACTGATTTATACGCAGTAGCATTTGGTTCAAAGAAATGCAATAGATTTCAGTAAAGAAAAACCCAGTTGGATCAACCTACTCGGTTCTGGGAGATTACGAGCCGGTGTGAGGTAGAATGGGTCAGAAATAATGAGGGGACAGAGGGCTCCTCTTCTGCTACCCTCCCTTAAAAATTGCGGCTGGAGTAGTCTAAGACGGCCTTGCTTTAATGGGCGATGGGATCCGCTCATTCTCCAGCGCCCATGCGTCGCTGACAGGACCAGAGCAAGAGATGGACTGTCAAAGTTGCCTGGAAGCAGAGGTATTAATCTTGGGAAATCTGTGCTAAGCGTTTTGGCACTGGGTTGGGGGGCAGAGGGGTGGGGGTGGCTGAGAGGATAGCTCTGCGGCTGGCTACACTTACGGGTGAATATTCCGGTCTCCCCAGCCCTTCCTTTCTGCGTATACGCATTCAGAAACTGAGTCTGCGGGCAAGAAACGGTATCATTATTAGCTTATTATTTTAAACTGAGCCAGGCTACATCCGTCATCTTTCCCATAATGGTCAATTGTAAACACACTTTACAAGAGAAGAACAAAAAAGGGATTTAATGTTGACGCTGGGAAAATGCTTAGCACTGGCATTGCGGGGTAAATTGGCAGTCTCTCCTGTCCTTTGGGAGAGAAGTTAAGTGCTTAACTTTTTTGTTTTTGTTTTTGCTTTTTCTATTGAATTTCTAAATCTCTCAGGGGTCTTCTTTGTCTCTTTAGTTTGTCGAGAGAAGTCCTTCCTGAGAGAGTAAGGGTTGAATCAAATGACCTCTGCTTGGGAGGCAGAAGTGAGCGGAGCAGGAACCTGCAAATTGGCAAGGCTGTCTTGATTCTTTTCATTGTCTCTTTCAGTCTTCTTACCAGCACCTTTCTCAGTTTCAGTCTCTTTCTGCCCTACTGTTCCCCTTGCTGCAGCAGAACCTTGCTCTGGAGGGGAGAGGGGAGAAGATACATGAATGCTGGGGGAAAAAAATCAGAAAAGAAAGGCAAGAGGCATGAATGGTGATTGGAGAAAGGGGAAGTATGTTTTGGTTTAGGGCTGTGGTTAGGGTTTTATCTCATTATCAAATGTCACAGCCCTACCAGAAAGCCTGGGTTTGACTACCTCTTCCTGGTGTGAACATTGCTCCCTAGCCACGTGGACACCCCTGTCACCTCACCCACATACACATCGCAGGACACAAGATTGTTCTCCTTAGCTTCCCAAACCAATCACAGCATGGAGCAATGAACAAGAAAAAAGTCACAGTGGAACCTAGCCCCCAAATTCAAACCAACTGCTGCCTGATGTTAAATTCATTTTCATCCGTGCAAAAGTCAGGGATGGCTTTGAAAAATAAAAAAGGAGGACAGCAAAAGTGGCAGGAGAAAGAGAGAACAGAAAGGAAAGCCTAGAAACCAGAGCAGAAATTAATTTAATTACCTCTTCTACCCTGCCATAAATTCCGCAGAGGAAATCAAATCTTTCTGTACATGTGTATAAAACCCAATCAGTCTATGGAGCTCTCCAAAACACTTTACATCTCAAACTGGGTATCCTAATTGGATGAATCTGAAAGTACCAGGCAACCAGGCATCAAATGAGCCAGTATTTTCCAAGGGCGTTTGCCACGGAGCCAGAAAGGATAAACATAGGTTGGAACCACATACTAATCAGCATGCTCTCAGAGAAGGGGAACCTTTCTGAGCCTGGGCGCTGGCAGATACATCCTAACATTTTTGCATCAGATTGTAATGGAGTATTTCTCATAAACAGCCCAGTGCCTCTCCCAGCCCCTCACCTGACATGTTTCTTGTTGTTTAACTTCAGATCTGACAGATGACGATAACCTGGAAAATAGAGAGGTTATGCATGCCCAGGGCTGTGAGGCTGGGCAGTGTAAATGGCGCCTGCTCAAGAACTGGGACAGGGCTGTGATTTGTGGGTTGTCCTGCCACTTCCGGGGAGGCTGAGAGGGGACCAGCATTCAGGAGGGGAGAAAGGAGAGCTTTGGGAGGCTTGCTCCAAGGAAATGCGCCACTTGTTTTGTATTGCATTTTGTGAGATGGAGGACGCCCCCTCCCTCGCACCTCTCCCCTCACCTTCCCCACAGCACACTCCTCTCTCACAGGCGTGCTGATTTATAGCACCCGTTAAGAACACATAATGGATGCAATTAGCTGTGGCACAAGAGGGGAAAAAGGGAGGGGTTGACTTTATTCCAATAAAAGATATATGTGTTTGTTTTCATGAATTTGGTGTATTAATTTAAATTTCTGGGGCCAATTTTTAAAAAATCGTTGTTGCTCTCTTTGCTACAGGAGAAACATCCTAGAAGGCATTCATTCTCAAAGTTTCATGGGCATCACAATCCCCTTGTTGGACACGTTCCTAAAGCAGGAACCCTGTAGGAGAGGGATGTGCATCGGATCTGCATTTTCAATAAAGCTCACTGGCAGATTCGGATGCCAGACATGTGCTTTGAGAATAGGACTTACCTGGCCATGGTAGGGACTCAAGAGTAACATATTTACTAACATAGATTCTTTTTCTTGTGAGCTGTGTGACTCAGTATACATACACAGTTAAATGTGATACATGTCCATTGTTGAAATATTTAGAAAATATAGAAAAATGTAGGAAGAAAAACCCAAATTTCCTTGATCCTAACAATTTATTTCAGTTCCTGGGCTGTAGATTTCTCCACCAAACCCTATCAACCCCAGAAGGACACAGGCTCTTGTCTTCACCTGTCCTACCTTGAGTACCCAGCACACATCTGGCAGACAGTAGGACCTCCAAAAAATATTCACTGAAAGAAATAATAGGTTAAACAAAGCTGTAGGATCAGATGATCTCTAAAGTCACTTCCAACTGTAACATTCTATTTTTTCACTCTTTGTTCTAGGGGAAAAAAATGAAATTGCATAAACTCAGATATATTTGTCACCGGGACTCTTGACATTTAAACATGTGTGTGTTTCTTCTCCATGTCTTGTCACTTGATCTGACAGCTTTCTGCTTGCTCTATCTGATATTAGTTTAGGGTTGTACTTGCCTGAGGCAGCCCAGCCATCACTGTGGTTTGGAACTGAGCGGGGCGGTCCCCACCTTGCACCAAACAGGACAGCAGGAGTTGATGTTTGATGACTCCTGCAAAATTGCACAGAAATTGCTGTTCACAAACGTGCAATTGTTTCCTGAATCCACAAGGCAGACCCCTCTCCTTCCCGCACAGTGTGCTAATGGTGATGGCGGTGGCGTTAAGCTTTTATTGTATGCCAGGCACTTTACACAGACTCTCACTGAGTCCTCCCAGCAACACTATTAACTCCATCTTATAGACACAAAGTTAATACCCAAGGTCACTTAGCTAGGACTTTGGAGAAGTAGAATTCAAACCCAGGTCTCCTTGACTCCAAAATCCTTTCTTTTAACCACTACAATGATATGTATGTTGTGGGGTGGAGAAAAGTATAGTTAAAACGCTAAAAATACTTTTATATCTCCAATAGTATATTTTTAATTTTAAAAGCTTTTTCTTTTTTATACAATTTTAAAGGTTACTTTCCATTTGTAGTTACTACAGAATATTGGCTGTATTCCCTGTGTTGTACAACACATCCTTGGGCTTATCTTACACCCAGTAGTTTGTACTTTTCACTCCCCCACCCCATTCTTCCTCTTTCCCTCCCCCCTTGGTAACCACTAGTTTATTCTCTGTATCTGTGAGTCTGCTTCTTTTGTGTTGTATTCACTAGTTGTTATATTTTGTTTGATTCCACATATAAGTGAGATCATACTCATACAGTATTTATCTTCCTCTGTCTGACTTATTTCATCTAGCATAAGGCCTCCAAGTCCATCCATGTCGCTGCAAATGGCAAAATTTCATTCTTTTTATTGGCTGAGTAGTATTCCATTGTGTGTGTGTGTTTGTGTACCATATCTTCTTATCCATTCATCTGCTGATAGACATTTAGTTGCTTCCCTGTCTTCGCCATTGTAAATAATGCTGCTATGAGCACTGGAGTGCATGTATTTTTCCAAATTAGTGGTTTTGGGTTTTTTTGGTTATATACCCAGGAGTGGATTGCTGGGTCATATGGCAGTCCTATTTTTAGTTTTTTGAGAAACCTCCATTCTGTTTTCCATAGAGGCTGCACAATTTACATTCCCACCAATAATGTGCAAGGGTTCCTTTTTCTCCACATCCTCGCCTGCATTTGTTATTTGTGTTCTTTTTGATAAGAGCCAGTCTGACAGGTGTGAGGTGATATCTCATTGAGGTTCTGATTTGCATTTCCCTGATGATTAGTGATGTTGAGCATCTTCTCATATGCCTGTTGGCCATCTGCATTTCCTCTTTGGAAAAATGTTCTCCAATAGTATTTTAACAATAATTTACTCTCATGAAAGAAGACTATGAACCTGCCACCCAAACAATGCAACTCTGTTTCACTCCTGAACCCACAAACGTTACGTACTAAGAATCCTTCCTGCTACACAGTCCTGGGTTCATCTGTTCATGGGTTTGAATAGTAGCAACTTGTTCAACAGATTGCATCTAAAGAGATGATTCATTATAATGATTCAACCCCATGAGGAGAGGAACCAAACTGTTCTACTCAGCAACGTATCCCCAGCACTTACCACAGAGCCTATATATAGAAATTACTCAGTAAATGTTTGTTGAGTGAATAAATGAATGAATGGTAACTTACTTAAAACAGACAATTCTGAGGAGATGCCTCTGGCGATATGATCACCCAGAGGTTAATCACACAGTACAGCTCCATCACAGGGTGGGTGCTTAGGAAGATGAGGTTGAAGGAACAATCTTTTAGAAGGAGAGCTGGTACATGGAATTGTAAAAATAAAGTCTCACTCAAATTAGTAAAATAGAACTAAAACAGATTCTCCACTTTAGTTAATTCTCTTGCTGCCCCCTTCATAAGGAAGTTCATGTTTTCTGATCACAGCTCTGTGCCCCTCTTCATATGATCCCAGGCCCTGGATCCTCCCAGCCATCATCCAGTCCTGAAGGTCTAAGTGATTGTATGGTCCTAAGACATGTGTCCATCACCAGGTCTAGCACTGCATGGAGTCAGACCTCAATCAAATTCATTGGAATGATTTGAGGTTTGCGTCCAGTCCTTGATTCTAGAAGTCATACTCTGCACCCACTCCCATTTACACTTTTAGAATGATTTTTAGGGAAAAGGTGAATATGATCTAACGGTGCATGAAAAAAGGGAAGATATAAAATTAAACATACTGGGACTTTTTTCCCCCCAAATAAGAAAAGCTTTATTTTTAAGACAAAACAAATAGCATGAACACCTAAACGCAAGTGAGTGACTTCATTGGGTTTTATGAAAGAGAAAGATGCACTCAGGTGTCAACTAAAAACCGGAACCATCAGAGAGGCATACGAAAGAAGACACCCCAAAACAATTGTTGGTGGAATCATTGAAATGAAGGATGATATTTTTGCCTTTCCTCAATTTTCCAAATGTATTATTTGTTGTATTTTGTAATAATTGTATAATTTAAAAATAATTCATACTCCAAGCTAAATACACAACCAAAAATATAACTCCTATGACAGGAGACAGTCATTAAGAAAAAGTGCCAAGGCGTCTTTGGCAACAAGAAAAATAACAACAATAACAATGACATTTGTTTGGCATTCATAGCGCAGGAGGCAATGTATTAAGTACTTTCCATGGATTATCTCCTTATCTCCAAAGTACTTTATTCAAACAGTGCAGTTATTATTCCCATTTTTCAGATAACGAAACTGAGGCCCAGAGAATTTAAGCAACTTGTCCAAGGTTCTCTAGCTGGTAAGAGGCAGAGTTGTGATTTTCTTGAACCTGCTGATTCTCCAAACACATTTATGAAAGGATGGGAAAAGAGGGATGGAGAGAAGAAGAAAAGACATGAGGGGCAAAAACTGTCCCTTTGGTAAGAACAATTAGATCAACGAAATGGATGTCTGAGGGATCTGTTGTCTAACCTTAGAATCACCTAGGAGGCTAGTCAGAAATGCAAAATCTCAGCTTTGCCTCAGACCTACTGAACCAGAATCTGAATTTTTAAAAAAATTCCAAGGGAGTCATATGCACATTAAAGTTTGGGAAGCCCTGTAACTGAAGATAGTTAATACAGAATCCATTTGGGAAAAAAATAGAGAGAATCCATCGGTGTTTGTCTGGACTGGTATTACCTTGTCAGGAATAGGGGCGTAGCTGCGTGCGTCAGTGTTTTTCAAAGTCCAAGTGATGTCTGTTTCACGGACTGGGAAAATACCTTCAGAGATTGCAATCAGAAATTGAAAAAAAAAAGAAAAAGAAGAATACAATGGAAAATATCAGAGAGCATCTCATTCAGGAAGGGGAAGTGCTATTACGTGAAACTTACACTTTAAGGGGGTGTGTGTACTGGAGCTCGAGGTACAATGTCTTTTTTTTTTATTATTGAAGTATAGTCAGTTTACAATGTTGCGTCTACAATGTCTATCTTATGTACTCTCTGCCAAAAAAAGCTTTAGCAACTGGCCTTCACACTGTGGCCTGAGCAGCCATGAAATTCCAAGCTGACATTTAGAGGTGTGGTGGATCGACTTCCTATTTCTGATAAAGGTAAGAACTCTGAACCAAAGAATTAGGTGGGCAGGAGGAAGGATGGATGTCTCAGAAATGATGAAATGGTCTGTCTTCCTGTCCAGAGGCAGGAATCTAGGCCCAGAGAAGGGAGAGGCTTACTCGAGATCACACAGCAAAATGGAGACTGAAGACTTTGGGAAAGAGATCCTAACAAGGTCAAGTCTTTCACTCCTTTTTTGTCCCAACCACGAAAGACCTGGGGGGCTGGGGGGGATCTGGCCAGGAGGCCAAGCAGCCTGGGGGACATGACTGTGGAATGTGTTGGGGAAACAAGACGCCTTCTCTTCCAGGCCCAACAAGCCAACAGGCCTATGTGTGGCCAGAAAGGACTCTGGTTATCTGCCGCCCGCCTCTGTTTCGTTTGGTCTGTCAAGTCCAGCAGCAAAGTGCCCCAAACGTGTGAGGCTTGATAAAAGTGGGAAGGTAAGAGGATGGAGGTGGCAGGACATCAGGGACCAGAGCTTGAGAGATGTTCCAGAGCCTCTGCTTCTACGTTTCCTCTCAAAAGGCTGGGAAAGCTGGTCGGACCCTCGTATCTCCCTTCACAGCCTCCTCCCTGGGAGACTGGGGCAGAGACCCAAACTTCTCTGGGAGCCGGGTCTTCTGCATCTCGGGATGGAACAGGATAAACTCCTGAAACTTGATTGCTGAATCAAAGGATTTCGACTTTTAAAAAGAAGCCTACCCTTTTAGTGACTGGGATGGATTATGAGAACCTGTGCTGTAGTCTTTTGACCTCTCAGGTTGTCTTGTGGAAATAGACATCCTTACTCTGTTGTGTTAACACCGTCCTTCAGCAGTTTAATAAACATGACATGGGAATTGTTCAAAAAAAAAAAAAAAAGAAGAAGAAGCCTACTCTTTTAATTTTCCTTCTATTTTTTAATTCAAAAAGTAATACAATGTTGTGTTCATTTATACATATATACATGTGCCTTTTCATACTCTTTTTCATTATAAGCTATTGCAAGTTATCGAATGTAGTTCCCTGTGCTGTACAGTAGGTCCTTATTGTTTATCTATTTTATATGTAGCAGTGAGTATCTGTAAATCCTGAACTCCCAACTTAGCTACACCCTCCCCTCTTTCCCACCTGGTAACCATAAATTTGTTTTCTTTGTCTGTGAGTCTATACTTCATTTTAAAGAAACAAATAAGTAAATAAAAATAAAAGGTGGAGATTGAACAAAAAAGTAATACAGAGAGCTTGGGGAAGAGAAGAAAGCATTTAATTCTACCGCTTCCAATAACTGTTACCATTATGATGTGCGTGGTTTTCAAAATGAGGCCAGAGAACTTACTCTGTTTCACTTTTCTTGTTTATTAATGGGTTATGATATGTTTTTCCCCCTATCTTTTTTTTTTTTTTTTTTGTCAATGAAAATTATTTACTTTATGTTACTGGATATTTGATAAGAAAGAATTCTTGTTAGTTGTTTGTTTTAAATGTGACAGTAACATTGTGCTTATCTTATTCACAGTCCTCTCGAAATGACACAGGAGGGGGAATTGAGTGGGAATAGAGAGAAAATAAGGTTGGCCATAAGCTGCTAATTGTTTAATACTCTGCTGTCTACCCTTTTAGGTTTTTTCAATATTTTTCTGTCCTACTAGTTTTTCACCTATTTTGGTCACAGATCCCTTTGAAGCAAGCTGTGGCTCCACTTCCCAGAAAAATCCACATTCCCATATCACACCCACAAGTGTGGGAGGGTCACAGTCCCCTGAAATCCATCCATGCAGCCCAGGTTAAGAACTCCTGACCTACAAGATATTTTTTGTTTTAAAGATTGCGTAGCATTCAAGCAGATCTATCATAACTCACTTAACCAATCTCCTTATTCTTGGGAATTTTTATAATAGTTATCATTATTATTAATAAAACATTCTATTACATATATCTTTGCATGCATATTATGACAAATTCCTGTAAGTGTCACAAGATATGCCTATTTGAAAGGCTGTTCTTACAGAATATCATGTTGTCCCTGGAAAATATAGTTAACATCTTTGAATACCCATTCCGGTCGCTGGATTCCTGCTGTCTGAGCTTGGGCTGCTGGCTTAGGTAGCTAATAATGTCCTTGGGGGAAACACGTCTTGCCTTTTGGAGTCTCAGTGTCCCCACCTGCAAACATGAGGAGGTTAAACTAGCTCATCTCTAGAATCTCCCACTCTATTCTGTGATTCTTCCACCCAGGAAATTCGGGCAAACTCTGCATGGTCCTCCCGGGCCCTGTAGTTCTTTCTGGCTTTGCTGTGCAGCCAGCTTTAGCTTGGTGGCTTGGCTGGAGTTTTTCTCTCCACCCTCAAAGCATCTCCACCTGCTGCCCTCCAGAGGATGGGCAGGGATCAGATCTACCCATGTCTAAGGCAGAATGAGCCCCTTGAAGTCCCTGGCTATACATGGGCCTTGGTTTCCCAGTCTGTAAATGTGCTGGGAGATTAAGACCCTCCAGCTCTAGACAGGTCACCGGTTCCAGAACTAGACCTGGAAGGTCCTTCCCTTGGCTTTCGGTTTCATTTATGCACACCTGGTGTCCATCCCTGGGAAGCCTGTGTGTCACCTCAGCACACTACCCCACCTGTCATAACCCACAGACATCACTTACAGCCCCTGATGTCAGAGCAGCACCATGGGAGCCATTATGTGGTGACCAGAATTTGAAAATCCAGGTTCAGGAGACTACGGGGCCAGAAGGCCTCTCCCACCCAGCCTGGAGACCTCAGCAAATCATTTGCCTGCTCGGACACTTCCTTCTCTCACCTGAGGGCTGTGACATGTGTCTAAAGGACTAGACCCTTTGGAGGTGGCACTGTGCAAATTTGGGGCTGTTCAGCCCAGGGTGGAACCTAAGTCTCACAGTGCAGGGCGACCTTGGGCTCAGGCTCACCCAATCCCTGCGTGACGGGGCCTGGTTTTCCTGAGAGACCTTCAGGCCTGATATTCAGGCCCCAGTCTGCCAAGACCACATAGCCGAAATGTCGCTTCCAGTGTCTTTTGTCAAGTAACCATTATTGGAACTCCCAGAACATACGGGCTTTAACGTGGAAGGAGCTTGAATTTTGTCCCCTCAGTCCCTTTTTGTTTGTTCTGTGGTGACAAGTGATTCTGCCTCTGTATGCAAACTTGTGCAGAGCCATAGTTTTCTGCTCATTTTAGATCCTAAAATGTCACACAACCACTTTCAGTCCCTAAATAGAGTCTCAGTTCAGTCACCCAAAAGGGTCACATCTTCACACTGAGCTGAAAATGGAGCCTTCTTCCCATGACCCCCACCTCCAGCCTGGGGGCTCACAGGCAGGTCTGGATGAAGCTCTAGTCGGGGGGGGGGGGGGAGCCTTACCCTCAGCTCTGAGTTTGCAAGTTTGGCCTCCGACCCTCCAGGCTTGGAGCCATAGAGGAAGGGAGTCCTGGACGGGTCCTGTCGAGGTAACTGAGAGTCTGGGTGCTGTGGACAGGGTGGGTGTCTGGGGCAGACTCCCTCACAGGGCCTCTCTTGGGACCCTTTGAGACCCCCCTCTGCCCTCCCCATCTCTGGCGCTGCTCACCTGCAGGTCCTTGACAGAATATACCTCTTACCGGCTGGAGGCTCTCTTTCCTCAGCCCAAGGCACACTCAGGACCTCCAGCTTCTATCGGCTTGCCCTCCAGGAGTCCCTGACAGACAAATCCTGAAATAAGCACCTGCCGGGTCCCTCTCTAGCTGACCCATGTGTGTCTACGGAGATGGCATAGCCCCTGTGCCAGTAAATTCTGAGACGGAGCTACCCAGTGCAGCCACTGCTCCTCTGTTCCACAGTCAAAGCAGCTGGCCAGCACAAAGGTTGCCCTTTATTTATTTTTTATGTTTTAAAATCGAAGTTTAGTTGATTTACAATGTTGTACTAGTTTCTGGTGTACAGCATGGTGATTCAGTTATGCATATCCACACACACATATATACACACATTCTTTCGCATTACAGGTTACTACATGCCATTGAATATAGTTCCCTGTGCGAAAGTTGCCTTTTAAATGGCACAGGCAGTCTAAATGTACTTCTTTTCTGAAGTTCCTTTTAGGTATGAACCACAAGGAAGTCTCAGCATTCTTTTATTGATTGTTCCTTTATTATAACAAAGGACTAGGTCAGGAAGATTGGGAAGAAAAGAGAATAAAAACTAAATTATTCATAGTGAAAAAAAAAAACTGGACCAGGCAGGGGTCAAGTAGCAATCTGTTGTGCCCACCGAGATGTAGGAGACACATTCTGAGCTTTAAGAGTAGTTACTCATAGCACCACTCTTTTATCTTGAGGTGGAGGGCAAGTGTCCCCCATTACTCCTTTTTGAGGGGAGGGGGATCCACAACACACCAGCCACTCTCTTCAAAAATCTCCCCCTCAACCTCAGCTACTTCGAGTCCTTTAAAACCCACCCACAGTGTGGGTGAGGGATTGAGAACAGCCAGTTTTTATCTCCTCTCTAAATTGCCTATCTTGGGCTTGTACCTTGCTCTGGAATGTGGCATCTATTATATTTTGTCCTCTCAGCTGCCACTTCCATTTTAATATCTTGTTACACTTATAATAACCTTGATTTGGTGCTTCCTATACACGGGGCAGGCTCAGGGCTGGCCGTGTGCAGTGAGTTTGTTTTTTTTCTTTCCCTTCAGCTTTCTGTATTCATTTCTCCTTCTTTTGCAAAGAAGGTCCTGATTTCTTTTCAGGTAATCACCTCAGGCTCATTGTGTTTGGGCTGTTGGGGCATTCAGTAATGGGGAGCATAGCAGATGCTTCTGCTGCCCTGTTCAGGCTCCCTTTCCGGGCTGGTGCACCCTCTCCCTGGTGCTGCAAATATCCAATGTTGAATGTCGGACGCTAATGGCTCACAGCTGCCTCCTTCTCCTTAGGACTGCCCCCAGGTGAATTAACTGGAACTGCCGGAGAGGTTACAGGTTATGCCTCTCCCCCTGGGGGTGGCCTGTGGTCAATGGCTGATTAACGTAGGGTAAACCCAGCCCCCTGGCCTCAAGGGAGGACAAGCTCCGTGGTGTAATCCAAGCTTCAGAACTGCCCTTGGGAACAGACTAGACTTTCTGAAACCTCATCTTTGACCAGCTTCTTCCCCTACCCTGTTCCACTGCCTGCCTCTCCTCCTGACAGCACTCTTTCAACAAATACGTCACAGAAGAATCCACTTCTCAAGCTCCACTTCAAGGGAGCCTCGCATATAACACAGGTAGGAATTGTGACCCACGGCAGGCCAGTCTCCTAGGACCCTGAGATAAGGATGGGGGTGAAGAATAGGTGAGAACTTTACTTGTCCAGTGGTGGCTCCCTGACAGTGTTGTCTATGGTTCCCGCCGTCGTGATTTGTGGAGTTCCTCTGGTTCTTTGCTTTTTCTTTGGATTCTGAGTATTCCGCATCTGTCTATCCCTTTTGCTCACGTTTTGGCCGGACCCACTTTCTTTTGCTCACCACCAAGAACTGTACAGATACAGCATGACAATGCACTGTCTCCATCCTCCAACCATCCTAAGAGGCAGGTGTTAATATCCTTTCCATTTCACATATAAGGAATCTGAGACTCAGCGAGGTTCTCTTGCCTTAGGTTACAGGAAGGTAAATGATTTTATTAGGAGCAGGGCTTTGAGCTCAGGTCCGTCTAACAGTCAAGCCCTGCTTTTAACCATTCTGTGTTGTCTCCACATGGAATGGCAAGTGGATGTGGAGCCCAGCCCTGCAACACCTCCCCTGGGTGAGGTTAGTGTGCAAGTAGGGGAGGCATCGTCGCTCCTCCAGGCAGTGGGCAGCGCACTTGGGTTTTGGAGTTAGGCTGGAATTCAAGCTTTGCCACTTGGTAATGGTGTCAATTGGACAAGTTACCTCAGCTCTCGGAGCCCCAGTTTCTTCATCAGGTCAGTGGAGACTGTGACTCCTAGACAGGATTGTTAGAGGGGATTACAGGAGGTCCTGAAAGTGAAGTGGTCAGCCTGGCCCCCAGGATGCAGTAGGCACTCAATGAACAGTCACTGTTGTTAATTAGTGTTGTCACTTTGTCACTTCCTGTCACAGAGGGGTGGCTGGGAAGGGCCAGAGGAGGCCCATGGCAAGGACCGTTTCCTGGGCTCCCAGTGTCCTCTCAGGCCTTCTGTCCTTCCCCCAGGCAGACCTGGGAGGGATCCCTCCAAGGGCCTGCAGAGTGCTACAGGCCTGCAGAAGCCACGCATGTGACACAGGTGACAAGAGTGGACCCCGTGGGGCTGTGTCGAGCTGGAGGGCAGTGCCCTGTCTTAAAGGGTCAACAATACTCAGTGTCGGCCGGTTGCAACAATTTGGAAACTGAGGCCCAAAGTAGCCAAATCCTGGCGTTTTTCAAGACAAGCAAGAATCTAGGTTATTATGTGAAATTTCCCAATTTTTAAAGGTTTTAACTTAAAGCACAATTTTTAATGCCGATTGGGCCAAACTCAACCCATCCCTGGCTGGATGTGGCCTCCTTTCGCAACTCTGGGTTAAGGCTTCTGTTGATGATTGTATGAACCAAGAGCTGCCCTCTCCCCAGGTTGGCAGAGTCTCTCTCCAGAGCCCAGAGATGGGACTGGTTTGGGGAGCTACTTCTGCCTTTGGCTATTACTGCTTTTAGATGCTCATTTAGAAAGAAGGTCTTTCACAATGTGAGTCAAGCCCAGGTGATTAAGACTCACTTCCTGCTCTTGAAGGGGTAAGGGTTTGTGGGGCGAGAGTCCATGTTCAGCAACAATGCAGGGAGGGGAAAGGAGGCAGGTGGGGGCGGGGGCTGGAAGGGCGTGAGTGTGGAATGTATCCAGCTCAAAGCTCAAAACTGGAACCCTGCAGTTTCAGAGTAGCTTTTATTTTCATTTATTTCCATTTGTAGAGGCAAGGAAGAAAATTAAATATTTATCGAGCAAATCTAAAAAGAAATGAAATAGAGCTGGTTTTCTCTCCTAGCAATGTCCAGGAAATATTGTCAAGAGAGAAAAACATGTTGCAGGTAGGCTCGTGCACAAGATGATCTGATTTCTGTAAAAGCAACAGTAACACAAATCCCAAAGAGACTGAACACCAGGGTGTATGTGTTTGTGTATGAGCGAGAGGAGCAGTGTGGAGTGTTACCCGTAGGCTGTTGACATTGATGACCCCAGGGGTAGGGATGCTGAGGGGCTGGATAACAGCTGCTCATGTGCCTACATTTGTGTTCTGTTGTTTTACTTATTTTAGTAAGCCTGCACTGCTTAAAGTCGTACGATCAAGAAAAAGAAATTAAATACAATTAGAGGAGTTCCTACCAAGAAGACTGACTATAACCCAAATTGTAGAGACATCTCATTTTCCCACATAATTATTTTTTATGAAGTATAGTTGATTTACAATATTGTGTTAGTTTCAGGTGTACAGCAAAGTGATTCGGTTATATATACATATCTACCTATATCCTTTTTTCTGATTCTTTTTTCATTATAGTGTGTTACAAGATAACATGTATAATTCCCTGTGCTATACAGTAGCATATCCCTATTGTTTATCTGTTTCATATATAGTCGTTAGTATATGCAAATCTCAAAATCCTGATTTATCCCTTCCCATCAGCTTTATTAAATAGTACTGCTATAACCCTATTTTTAGTTTTTTTTAAGGAGACTACATACTATTACCCACTAAGGCTGCACCAATTTACATTCCCACTAACAGTGTAGGAGGGTTCCCTTTTCTCTACACCACCGTCAGTGTCTATTATTTGTAGACTTTTTGATGATGACCATTCTGACTGGTGTGAGGTGATACCTCATTGTAGTTTTGATTTGCATTTCTCTGATAATTAGTGATATTGAGCATTTTTTCATGTGCCTAGTGGCCATCTGTATGTCTTCCTTGGGGAAATCTCTATTTAGGTCTTCTGCCCATTTTTGTAATTGAGCTGTATGTGCTGTTTGTATATTTTAAATTAAGCCCTTTCGGTCGCATCATCTGCAAATATTTTCTCCAAATTCGTAGGCTGTCTTTTCATTTTGTTCATAGTTTCCTTTGCAGTGCAAAAGCTTATAATTTGATTAGGTCCCATTTGTTTATTTTTGCTTTTATTTCTTTTGCCTTAGGAGACTGATCTAAAAAATACTTTGTTACACTTTATGCCAGAGAATGTTTTGCCTCTGCTTTCTTCTAGCTTTCTGGTGCCATGTCTTATAATTAAGCCTTTAAGCCATTTTGAGTTTATTTTTGTGTACGGTGTGATGTAGTGTTCTAATTTCATTGATTCGCATGAACTGTCCAGCTTTCCCAACACCACTTGCAGAAGAGACTGTCTTTTCTCCATTGTGTATTCTTGACTCCTTTTTGAAGATTAATTGACCAAAAGTCTATGGGTTTATTTCTGGGCTCTCTATTCTGTTCCATTGATTCATATGTCTGTTTCTGTACCAACACCATGCTGTTTTGATTACTGTAGCTCTGTAGTATTCTCTGAAATCTGGGAGGGTTATTTTTCCAGCTTTGTTCTTTATCTTCAGTATTGCTTTGGCAATTCTGGGTCTTTTGTGATTCCATACAAATTTTAGGATTATTTGTTCTAGTTCTGTGGAAAATGTCCTGGGTAATTTGATAGGGATCACATTAAATCTATAGATTGCTTTGAGTGTGGTATGGCCATTTTAACAATATTAATTCTTCCCATCCAAGAGCATGGGATATCTTTCCATCTCTGAATGATCTTCAGTTTCCTACATCAATGTTTTATAGTTCTCAGCATATAAAGTCTTTCACCTCTTTGGTCTGTAATTATTTTTGTCTGTTACACTGCTATACATGTTCAGTATAGAAAAATCAGCAAGTGCTGGAAAGTCAAACAGAAAAAAGGAAACAATTGAAATGACTAGAATTACCACCTATTAACATTCTGATGCATATCCGTTTAACTTTCAGCTCATGACAGCTAACCCTTCTTGTGTTCCACACCCCGTGCTGACATGTGGGAACCTCAGTGCTCATTCTTGCCCCATGATGCAGGTCCTCCCAAGTCACACTCAGGACACAGTGGTTCACGGGCCTCTTCCCCCAGAGATCCTGGGTCAGTGGAGTGGGACAAGGCCTGGGATCTGAATTTAACAGGCTCCTGGGGAAACCCTGATGCAGATGCTCTTTGGAGCGCACTTGGAGTTGGCCAGCTGTGGTGCAGCCTGCTCATTGCCAGACGGCAAGACTGAGGCCCATGGAGAAGGCACTTGCCCAGGGTCACCCAGTTCACAGGGCAGAGCCCAGACTTTAGCCTCCTGACTCCCCACCTCCTTAAGAGCTCTCCCCACAGGGCTGCTGCAGCGTTCCTCATGCCGACAGATGTTATTGTTTTCTTATGCCTCCAGTTAAACAAAAAATCCTGTCAACAGGCGACAGGCCTAATGCAGGGAGGCATTAACCAGACTCGCAACCTGACCCAGGCTGCTTCTGTGGGTAAAGCACGTTCCCTCCACAGGCCTCCCTCGCCGGCTCTCTCCCAATAAACAGCCCTGCCAAGGCCCCATCACCCTGCATGGGCCCTCTGGGTGCAGGTCAGCTTGTCACTATGGTGACCCTGCTACCGTCTGGAGGCCCACTAAGAGAGCCTTTCCTGGATGCCAGGAATGTCCGAGCTGGGGAAACTGAGGCCCAGAGAGGTGAAAGGCCTCTCTGGGATTACCCAGTGGGTAGAGGCAGAACCTCTCATTTCAGCTTTGGACTGTTAAGGGAAGTGGACGAGGACTGGCAACTCTAGGGGAAGGTCCCCCGGAACCGGGCCTGCAGGAAACAGAATACACTGCTAACACTGGGGCTGGAGTCCTTCCTGCATCTCTGCTTCTGGTCCCAGGGGGTGGGGCAAGCTGTGGCCTCCTCAGTCCTTCTTTTGCCTGCCTCCCAGAGTCTCAAGTGGGGCCAGGACCCTGAGGGGGAGGCATGGACTCGCATCTCAGGCCAGGGAAATGCTTAGGGAACAAGTTCCATCTCCTCCAGTTTGCAGATAGCAAAAAACTAAGGTTCAGAGAGGTTGGAGGTACCATGGAAGGTCACACACACTCAACCATGTCCTCTGAGTCCCTAACATGTGCTCTTCCAACATGGAAACCAGTCACCTTGGCCTGCTTTAGTCCTGTTTAGAATCTATCCCTGTCAGTTTTACTTTTCATGGTCCTCTTCTTTTTAGAATGTGATCTCCATGAGAGCTGACACCTTGTGCATCCCCTGGTGACACACCCAGTACTGCTTAATACATATTTATTAATTGAATGAATAAATGAAAGAATGACCTAGTGTGTAGTGAGCTCTCTGACAACAGTGGGATGCAAGTGGAGGCCGGATATTTATCTGTGGCCGATGCTGTCGAAGTGGCATGCTTTAGTCATTAAGAGAAATGAAGAATCTCTTCTTTGGTACTCGTTTGCTGTGTGACCCTGAGGAGGTTACTATACCTCTCTGAATCTCACTTTCTCCATATGTAAAATGAGGGCATTTGTAGGACGTAATGCATAAGGCAGTTGTGATGATCATCTGAGATGCTGTGATAAAGAGTTCAGCAAGGGCCTGGCAGATAATGAGCGGTTCATAGTCAATAAAATCCTTTGTTGGGAGGCCAGGTGCAATGCATGGCTTGAAGATCTATTCTGGCTATTAGCTCCTCTGACTCTATGACCCAGGGACTCTTTGGTGCTTGAACATCTTCAGCTGTGTCTCCCAACCACTGTCTGCCCTCTGCGCCTTCTCTGTGTCCTCCTTGAGCCTCTGGGGCTGGGGATGGCCATGTTGCTTCCCTCCTGTTGCTGGCAGTGTAAAGGGGAGACAGACAGGCCTCGCACAGTGCTCAGGGTGTGCCACCCCAGTGCCGGCAAGAGGCAGAAGGGAGAGAGTTGCATTTCTGCTGGAGTCATCAGGGCAGGCTTCCCAGAGGAGGTGGGACTCGAACCGCACCTGGGTGAGTGGGCAGGATTGGGTAAAAGGGAAAACAGGAAGGAAGGACTGCAGGCAGGAAGATTGGTATGAGGGAAGGCCTGGAATAAGGGGTGCATTCATTCATTCATCTGTTTGTTGAATGTTTATCAAGCACCTAATACAGAGCAGGCCTTGGAGCCCTGTGCTGGGCAAGACCCCCTAGTCATGGAAAGGAACAGACAAATACAGTACAGAAAGAGAAATGGGGGTGCACAGGGCCTTCTGAGTGTCCCTGAGTCTACCAGGGGTCAGGGAAAGTTTACTGGAGGAAGCCACCCTTAAGCTGAGCCTTAAAGGAAAGGCGGACAGGACAAGGACAAGTGTTCCAAGTGGAGGGAACAGAATGTACAGAGACCTGCAACAAGAGAGAGGGCTTTGAGTACAAAGACCTAAAAGGCACTGGTGAGGCCGGAGCTCAGTAGATGAGAGGGAGTCTGGGTGAAGTGAGGGTGGCAGGAGCTGGGTCACAGAGGACTGTGAACTTGAGGCTGAGACCTTTATCCTGAGAGCAGTGGGGAGTCACAGAAGAGGTTAAAAAGAGGCCGTGCGGATCTGTTGCATCTGCTCAAAGGTCACTCTGCTGTGTGGATAGAGGAGATGCCGGTGTAGAAGAGGGAGAGGAGACAAGGCTAGGTGGATGTCGTCAAGGGGAGGGACTCAGAGGTCAGGAGGGAGCGAAGTTGCACAGGATCCCTTCCTTCACAGAACTAGGTGGATGGGGCTCAGTGGGGAGGAATGAGAGAGGAGGCAGATGGATCACAAAGGGAGCCACTCTAAAGTTTCAGCTCAGGGATACTTAAAAGGCATCATTTCTCAGGGACCCCCGGGTTGGGAATTGATACAGGACGGGGCTGGGTAATGAGTTCTGAATTTTTCCGGGCCAAACCTGGGAAGGGGAGGAGATGCCCACAGCCAGCTGTGGCCTCTGTTCTTAGCACTGTAGAAGAGAAGAAAGCTGAGGCGTTGGGAGTCCTGGGTGGGAGTCTCAGCTCACAGTGACCTCTGGCAGGTCCCTTCACCTCCACGGTCCTCAGACTCCCCCAGTGAGGGCATGGGCAGCATAGTCCACATTCCCGCCTCACTTTGACCCTCCGGGACTCCAGGCCCCTAAATCACTGCAGGAGAGGAGACACGTGCCTCAGGGACACTGAGACTTGAGTTAACTCAAGATAAGACACATGGTTTGATATAGGGTCTGACATCAGAATACAGTTTTCCTCTGGAAATAAATTCATTTTTAATAAATGAACTTAACAATTCACAATTTATAATATTAATATATATAACCAAGATATTAATATTTTAACAATTTTGCATATTTTATATTTTAGTTTATAACTTTAAAATGTAGGGGCTTCTTTTAAAATAAACTACAATACCGTTATCATATCTGGATCAGTCAGCTATTGCCACAATAATGTTGAGTAACAAGGCACCCCAAACTCAGTGGTATAGAAGACAAGCATGTGATTTTTCTCTCATGTGGGTGGGGCAGCTGGATTTGTTTGAAGTAGAGGCTTGGATCTGCTCCATGTGTCTCTTACTCTCTTGGGGCCAGTGGGCTCCCCCAGGACATGTCTGAGTGCTGAGGGTAGTAGCTTAAGGGCAAGCCCAACAATGGAAGCACATTGCAGCCCTCTGCGGGGTTGTGTTCATCAGCATCCATTGGCTAAAGCAAGTCACATGGCCTAGCTTCAAGGGGTGGGGACATAGGTTTCAACTCCCAATGGGAGGAGCTGTAGAATTTCCCGCAGATTCAGGGAAGGGTGAGGAATTGAGTCCATCTTTGCCAATAGTCACACCCAGCATCTTCTGCAGACCAGTGAGGTATTTACTTATGTGTTGGCTGCCTTGTTTATGTTTCTTTACGAACTCTAGATTCATCACAGTTTTTTATCCTTATTAACACTCCTTTTCTCCGCCTTTTCTCTTTAGGCAGTGGGAGACTCTTCAGTTTAGCATGACGCCAGTAGTCCCAGAGCATCCTTGCTCTTTAGTATTAATTATAAGGTGTCCCAGGCTCATCTTGTACATTTCCTGCCCCAGGCCTGGAATCAGCCTCATAATGATTGTTTAAAATCTATACTGTTGTAAGTTTGAAAGTCAAGCCATTCTTTAAAGTACAGAATGTATGGCACCTGCAGAATGTATTCCCGATCCCTAACCCCTTCCCTGGAGGCAGCCCATGGATCTTTCAATGTCCCGTGCCTTCTTCTGGAGGCTTCCTATGGCTAATTATGTTCTAATTAAGTATTTATGATATCCATATTAGTTTTTAAACACAAGGTATAAATTCATTTTTTATTTTACATTTTACAGTGTGTAATAATTTCCTTTTATAGCATGTAATAATAGTAATGGCTAACATTTAGGTAGCATTTACCACATGCTAGGGGGGCTGCAATGGAAGTCTGCCTAAGTCCAGAGATATTAACCACCCCCTGTACTGCCTTCTCCAGGGCACCAGACGTAACCGCTGTACTGTGATTGCATTTGACCGGATCAGCGGTTCCCCGAGTGTGGTAAACTAGATGGTTTTACAGCATACAAAGTGAGCATTTGCTGTTTTAATAGTTGTGGATATATTTTAATATGTGAGAGAAGAAGTAAGATGAGGATGACAAGGAAGCCTGCAGTGTCCCAAGACTGTTTGACGGGAGCTGCTGCCTCCATTACTGAAGCTAACTTTGTTTGGGGCCAGCCCTTGGCTTCTCTGAGCAGAAGGTAACCAGGAACTCTTGTTTCTCCTCCCATTCCCACTGCCTTTCCCGTCCCTCTATCTGCCTGCATCTCAGCTTCCACCGCAAAGACCCAGCCTCCAGGCGAATTCTACAACCTTGATTAGAATCAAGACATCCCTGAGCATCACAGACTCTTAGGCGCCATCGATTCCAAGCCTTTCCTTGTACAGACAGGGACACTGAGGCCCCGAGAGTGAAAGTTCTGGCCTAAGGCCACATGGTGAGTCACACTGCCCAGCCGTCCACATCCCACACCAAACTGTGCTGGAGGCTGCGTGTTCCGGGCGGAGGCGGGCAAGCACAGTGCTCTGCTCTGTTTGGTAAAGGAGGAGGAGACCTTCCTTCTAAACTCAGATTAAGGGAGAAGAGTAGCTTCCGGGGGAAAAAAATGAATAAAAATACATGTTCAAACAATACAAAAGAATAACAAGTGAAAATTAAGTCTCTAACAATAAATCTCTCTCCCACCCCTGCCTGCCAGTCCCCCTCTCCAGAGACAACCACTGAGTTTCTTGGTTTCTTGAGTATCTTTCCAGAGAGATTCTGTGCACACAGAGGTAGAGGGCTGTGTGGGTGTGGGTGTGGCGTGTGCATGTGTGTGTCTTGAAAAAATGACGTGCTCAGAGTTTCAGTTTGCGATGGTAAGAAAGTTCTGCAGAAGGATAGTGGTGATGATTGCACAGCAGAGTGAATGTCCTGCATGCCACTGAAGTGTACACTTAAAAATGGTGAAAATGGTAAAATTGATGTGTCTTTTACTACAGCTTAAAAAAACAATATGCCTACCATCCAGGTTTTCTTCCATCTTTTTCAGTTAACTGTGTCCAGTAGGTGACACCACCGTCGCCCCGTGAGGTGATGTGTTCTTGGTCATCTTGGTTAAGCTTGGAACTTTGGTTCCTAAAGTGCCTTCACTGTAGGGGGGGTGGTCTGGTTAGAGGCAGCCAGGAGAGGAGTGTGTTGGGGGTCTGGAAGGCGGAAGCGAAGAGGCCGTCCCTCTCTCGAGGTTGTGGTGGTCAGATGCCCACTGGGTAGACTCAGAGGTGGCAGCAGGATCTCCTCACTCATCTCTCTCCACATCCAGCTCATCTTGCCAGCCGATGGCCCAGCTGAACAACGGGGGCTGGGACCCAGCACCCAGATGGTGAGGGTGGATCAGAGAGACTCAGCCACGAAGACTCAGCTTCCCACAACCCTCCCAGGGCTCTCAGATCACAGGGCTCCTCTTACCCTCCAGTGTCCCTCCTGAATCCCCACTCCCCCAATCATTCCCCCATAACAATGCCTTACTTCATGTATTTTTATAATTTTTTTATTGAAGTACCATCAGTTACAGTGTGTCAATTTCTGGTGTACAGCACAGTGTCCCAGTCATGCATATACATACATATATTTGCATAAAAATGCCTTATTTCAGAAATCACAGTGGTTTTGTTTCACCCATGTTCTGCCTCATCCTTTTTACTTTAATTATGGTAAGATACACATAACGTAAACCTTACCATCTTAAGCATTCTTGAGTATACTGTCGAGTCATGTTAAGTATGATCACATTGTTGGGCAATCCACCTCCAGAACTGTCTTCATCTTGCAAAACTGAAATTCTGCAGCCAACAAACAACAACCTCCACTTCTCCCCGTCCCCCGCTGGTGACCACCACTCTCCTTTTGTCTGTATGCATTTGACCCCTCTGGGTCCCTCGTAGGAGTGGAACCGTACAGTATCTGTCATGTTGTGACTGGCTCATTTCACATACCACGATGTCCTCAAGGCCCATCCATGTTGCGGCCTGTGTCGGAATTTCCTTCCTTTTTAAGACTGAATCCTATTCCCTTGTATGTATGGACTTCATTTTGCTATCCGTTGTCCATACACAGACACTCACCTTGCTGCACCTCCTGGCTGTCGTGATGAGCGCCACTGCCAAGTCCTCCCCAGTGGCAGCGCTGGAGGAGAGCGGCCAGGCTGGGAGCTCAAGCCCTGGAGCCAGACGCACCCAGACCTGAATCCTCCCTCCTCCCTGGAGACACACTGTGGGCACCTAGTAAGTGTTCAGTGAAGGAGAGCTGTCATCCTCACTACCTCCTAGAAGAGGGTCTCCTTTCAATACCGTAGCCACAGCTCATCCTACTCTCAGCAGCCCTAGGGCTCCCCACCATCTCCCCGGCGTGGGGCTCCCAGCGACCGTGATCTGACTTAGTCTCCTGTTTCTGCTGCCAGCACACGGGGCCATGGAACAGACTCTCCCCGCTCATCTGGCCCTCGGGGGTGTGTGCATGTGTTTGCCTACACATGAGGGCTCCATGCAAGCCAGGTCGCTGGCGGAGTCACTTGCCTCCGGAATGTTCCAGCCATCACCTGAGACTATCAGGCAGGCTGCCTGGCAGCTCTGCCTTCAAGCCCCGGAGCCTCAGGCTGCAGAAGCAAGGATGTTTTCTTGGCTTGGCTGTCCTCTGATTTGCTTTTCCACGTTCTGGGGTTGAGGGCACTGGACCAGGAGCCAACACACCAGCCCATTCTGTGGATTCAGATAAGCCCCTTCCCTCTGTGAGCCTCCCTTTCCTCTCCGTGAAAGGCAGGGATCGACTGGATTCAGTATGCTTGCCCAGAACACCCAGACCCTGATTTTCATCTGGCTCCTTCAGGCAACATTCATTTATCTTTCCATCCTTCTATCCATCATCCAGTGACTTTTCTTTATTTTTCTGTCTTTCTTGATGTTTCTTCTCATTTCAACGTGTCATGCTTGCACATGGCAACATTTCCAGCGTAGGGCTTAGAAAGCCCTCGTCCCGCTTAGCCATTAGGTCACTGGTTTTTAATGGGGTGGGAGGGGTGTGCTCCCCAGGGGACATCTGGGAGTTACCGGAGACATTTCTGGTTGTCCAGCTTGGGGGTGGGGGAGGAGGCAGTGCTGCTACTGGCATCTAATGAATGGAGGCAAGGATGCTGCCCCCCGTCCCGCACGGCAGCCCTTCCACGGAAAGAAGCACCCAGCCTATCATGTCATAGAGCCGAGGTTGCAAGCCCCGCTCTGGATACCGATGCTGTAAATATTTGCAAGTATATTTTCCTGAAAATGTCTTTGAATATACAAATATCAATGTGTGTATTTTTTAAACCGAAATGGGCTTGAATGGCCATTTACTTTGTTCCTTGAATAAAATTAGCAGTGACATTTCAGGCAGTTAAGAGCCCAGAGCTAGAATCCTATTGCCTACATTGGAATCTTAACCTCGCCACGTACTGGCTGTGTGACCTTAGCCCTTCACGCCTCAGTTTCTCCATCTGTAAAGTGGGGATAACAGTACCTACTTCACAGCATTAGCATGGTGTTAGCTGCTTATCTTTGTTGGTTTTTTTTTTTTCTATTTTGTGAGGAAGGAGGGAGCTGAATCCCTATGCCCACTGCCCAGATGTGGAAACTAAGACTTGGAGTCTGCCAGCTACGTAATGGATGCAGGCTGCCCAGGAAGTCAGTGGCAGGGTTAGCCTGGAATGCAGGGCTCTCTCCAGCTTAAGTGGCACTTTTGATAAAAGCATTTGTTTTTTGTTGTTGTTTGTTTATATGTTTGCTCTATTCTGTTTTGTTTTGGTTACGGGTGGGGGGCAATTCAGAAGAGCAGAGGGCACCAGCCCACTGCTATGGGGTGGGAGAAGCCTGTCCCAGGCAGGCCTCAGGGCTGGGGTCCATCTCTCTCTGCCCCGCCGCCCTGGGGCCCGGCCTGACTCTCCACTGGGCCACTCGCAGGCCCTGCCTTATCTCCAGACGCTTGTTATCTGCACACCCATCTGTGGACAAATGGCCAGCCGGCTGGCTCCTGGTCACCCCCATGGGAGGGGGGGCCCTCCTCTCAGGTCTGTGTCTGGCAATTTGGGCTGGAGCCCAAGGTGGGGGGTCTCACAATGGGGGCGGCCCAGCCCAGCCCCACTCCTGGGGCTTTCAACCCCAGACTGAACAGCTGCTTGGCCATTCTGTTCACGGGCTAGGAATCCAGGCCAGGAAGCTCAGCCTGTCCCACCAGCCCTTCACCCCCCTGGTTTTCCTTACAATGTGGGTGAGGACTGGAGCTGTCATTCCCACTGAGTAGATAGGGAAGCTGAGGCTCAGGGAAGGGATGTGACTTGTTGTGGGTCACACAGCAAGGCAGCGACATTGCTGGGAGGAGAACCAGTCCTCCAGGGCCTATCCCGGCCTTGGAAAAGGAGCCCCCACAGACCCCCGGCCCCGCTGCCATGGAAGCTGGGTGGCTGGGACTCACTTCCCTCTTGGGGCCTTGGTTTCCCTACTCCTTAAACAGAGACAGAAGTGAGTGAGAGGAACCAGCGTCCCCTTAGGTCCTGGGAGGCCAGGGAAGCCATAGGTGGAGTGAAACGTGGGCTCTGGGTTCACAGTGCCTGGGTTCAAGTTCCACCTTCCCCACTTACTCTCAGCGTGACTTTGGGCAATCACTTGGCCTCCCTCTCTTTGCTTTGGTTTCCCCATATGAAAAACGGGAAAATAAGACCCCTTTACCTCATAGGGTTGTTTTGAGGATGAAATGAATTGATCTGATAAAACACCTAGAACAGTGCTTGGCACATGGGTACTCAGAAATATTCCTTACTGTTAATTTTATTCCTAGTAGAGTAGGAGAATACAAGATAGTGCTTGTAGTAGCTGGGCTGACTGTGTGACCTTGGCCACTGACTTAACATCCCTGAGCCTCTGTTTTCTTTCTTTTTTTAATATACTTATTTATTTTTAAAATTTTTATTGAAGCAAAGTTGATTTACAATGTGAGTTTCAGGTGTACAGCAAAGTGATGCATTTATGCATATACATACATATATATTTTTTCATTTCAGATTCTTTTCCATTATATGTTATTACAGGAAATTGAATATAGTTGCCTGTGCTCTACAGTAGGTCCTTGTTGTTCTGAGCCTCTGTTTTCTCACCTGCAAAATGGGGTAGTGCAGGTCAGTATGTCTTTGCAGCTTTAGAGAGGGGCCTGGCACAGAGCACAGCCTGCGCGGCCAGGGCGCAGCAGGGTGCTGCAGTGACCCACAGGAGGGGTGTCTGCCTGTAGCTGGAGACAGTCTGTGGGCCTTTGTTTACAGAGCCCATCTCTCCTCTGATGGATGCAGCCGGCAGAAGTCTGTTTGCAAGTTTCTCCTGTAAGCATGAATCAAGGTCTGTTTGGAGAACACGTGGACTCCTCTGTCAAACATTCCACCCGTGCTGGGGCCACAGAGCCCTGGGGAGCAGAGAGCAGAGTGTGTCCCAGATTGTCCCCAGGGACAGAGCTTAGACTAGCAGATGGAACCTTCTGGCTGAGCTTAGGAGGGACAGCCTGGGCTCTGCGACCTCTGAGACAGACGCCTTCCCTGGCCGCAAGCAGCTCTCTAGAAAGCAAGATAAGACCCGAACTGGACCAGAAAACAGGGAGGGAGAGATAAGGACCCATCTGCTTCCACTCTCATCCCCTCTGATCTTCCACAGCTGCCCCAGAGTGGTCTTTTAAACATGTAAATCTCTGCCGCTCTCTCCTCACAACCCACAAGTGGCTTTCTCTGCAGTCCAGTGAAGATCAGTTTCCTTAAAAACGGCCTCAGCCCTGTGGGATCTCGCCCCTGCCCGTCGTGCTCGTGGGCCTCCTCTCTGCACCTCCATCCTCTCTAGTGCTGCTTTGCCCCCAGCTCCTCCAGCAAGCCGACTGCATGCTGGTCTCAGCTCTTCCCGCCTGCCCTGTACCCGTGATGCTGTCCTGCCCAGAGGCCTCCGACCACCCTGCAGTCACAGCACCTGTCTGTTGCCTGATGGCTCCCACCAATTTGGGATTATATGTGTGTTCGTTGGTTGGCAATTTGAGTCTCTGTTTCCACAGGGGCGGGAAGAGTGTCTGTTTTAGACATCCACACGTCCCTGGCACCTGGCACGTCCCCGCCACCTGGAAGACTATGAACTAACATTTCTTTAGTGAATAAATGATTGACCACGAGAAGGATTGATCTCAGAGATGGAGATTTGTATCCAGTGGGAGAATCCTAGGAGACTTCCTGGAGAAATGGCATACAAGCCTGATCTTAATGAATACGAAGTTTTTCCTTTTTTTGTTTTGTTTTGTTTTTTGTTTTTGTGTATTTTTTTAAAGTTTTAATCTTATTTATTTTGGGGGGGAGGAATTAGGCTTATTTATTTTATTTTTATTTTATTTTTTAAATTTGTTTTGGTATTTGTTTTTGTGGGTTTTTGTTTTGTTTTGTTTTTAAGTAGCAAGATTTTGACTAAGGGAGATGAGGAAAGGAGAGGGCTGTGCTTAGAGCGTGGGGCAGGCCCTGGGCTGACCGCAGCTGCAGGGAAGGCAGCACAGTTCAGTGCTGAGACTGAGGACTGCAGATTCAGCCACGTTGGCTGGGTCACTTCAACAACCCCCATGAATCTCAGTTTCTCCACCTAAAAAAGGAGAGTGAGGAAAGCTGCTCCACAGACAGAGCATGTGAGAAGTAAATGGGGTGATGAATGGAAAGCCCTTAGAGCTCAGTAAATGATATCACAATTACAGATTTTCATTCCACCACCATTCCAGTCTGAAGGAGGAGGTATAACTGTCGGCATATTTTTCCTGCAGTACGTTAATTGGATTTATTTTTAAAGCTACATACATTTTTAAATATATATATACATAAATTTTTAAAAGAGCTACATACATTTTAAATTGCAACAATTTCCAGTGTATAGAAAAGTTGAGAGTAAAGTACACAGAAGTTTTTTCCTCTAAACCATTTGGGAATAAGTTGCTGATCTGATGCCCCACCTCCCCTGGACACTGATGTTTATTTCCAATAAACACGGACCACCTCCTGCAAACCGTAATACAGCCATCACCGCCAGGAGATGACCACTGACACACTCCTACCATCGAATCCTCGGACCCCATCGGAGACTGTGCATCGCACCAGAATCACGTGCGTGCTCAGTTGAGTCTCCTGGGTCTCCTTCAGCCTGGAACAATCCCTCAGACTTTCTCTGACTTTCACAACCTTGACACTTTAGGAGATTACTGGCCAATTATGTTGTAGAATGTCCCTTAATTGAGTTTCATCTGATGATAGATTCAGGTTATGCAAAAGGAACACCACAGATGTGATACTGTTTCTTCTGTCTGTATTTTTTAAAGGTCAGGAAACCGAGGAGGTGGGAAAGCGGGAAGGGAAAGGTCTTGAAAGTGGCTTCTGAGTAGAAAACACCACTGTGGGAACGTGTGTGGCATAATCTACTCTAAGTCCTTTCTGCTGCAAGAATGCTGTCATTCGCTAGATGTTTACTGATGCTGAGCCTGGCCAGAGCGATGCCTCCTGGCATCAGGTAAGAGACTGGAAGCCGGTAAGGGGCCACCTTAGAAGCGCTTGAGGGTGCCGGGCTCCCAGCTTCCTCTAGGTGGCACACAACTCTCTGGGGAAAGGAGGGAACCCTGGTGAAAATCAAGGAAAGGGGGAGAGATGGTTTTAGGGAGGTAAGCCCTGCCTTCCAGGTAGGGTCCCACAGAGGAGTCAGTATCACACACCCCTATTCTCCCCCCAGAGGATGGACCAGTATTCACTCATTCATTCATTCATGTACAACAAGTATTTTCCAGTGTCTCTTTCCTGCTGGTAGCTAAGTCTCTTGCCATTTGAACTCACAGCACAAAGCAAAGAAGGGCAAGATCGTTAGACCTAGAGCTCAGGACCCCTAAATTCAGGCCCAGGTTCTGCCCCTGCCTGACTGTGAGACTTTGAGCCCCTTTCTGGGTTCCAATAGTTTAAAACATGAGAGCAGCTTGGCTAGATGGAGGTCCTTGTCAAGCCCCTATGTTCACCCCTTGCATCTTGAGCCCATCCCTAAATCTGACTGGCTCCCTGCTCCAGACTCCTCTCTCCAGTAAAGAAAGTGGCCGAGGTGTGGAATTAAAGTTGTTCACAAGCAGGTGAGAATGAAGCTTGAAGGGCTGGGGGCATTTGCATGGTGGGGGAGGGGCTGGCTTGGCTGAGAAATCTCCAGCCCCGAAAGAGGGGGTGGGTGGAAGGAAGGAGCTGGAGGGCTTGGTGGGACTTATCTCCCCCACCCTACCCCCAGAGCAGAATGGTACGTTGGCCCCCTTTCTTCCAGTGCTGCCCTCTGACCTGCTCACCAGGAGTGTGTCACCCACTGGGAAACCACAGCCTGGGGTCTAGGGACTGGTGTCTGCTCCCAGGTTCCCCCTGGGCACAAACTGCATCCCCTGGGGCAAATACTTACCTCGCTGTACCTCAGTTTCTTCATCTGTTGAATGGGAGCCAAGAACACTTTTCTCACAGGGAGGTGATAGTCACAACTGCTGATTAAAATGCTTCCGTAAGCTTAATGGAGGACTGGGGAGACACAGCACCCTGACTCACAGGAAGATCCTGTGGGAATATTGGGACTCCCAAGGTGGTCATCACAGAGAAGGGGCCCTTTGGTACTTTCTGCATCACCTACACTAATAATTTTTCAGTCACAGACAGCAGCTCGTAATGCCTAAAGCACTCCCATATCCATGGCCTCATGTGACCCTCCCCTTCTACAATGACGGTGTGTGTGTGTGTACACGCATGCGCGTGTACCTGGTGGGGGGACAGGACTGAGACTTGGGAAAAGAGATGTGACTTGCCTGAGATCATACATCCAGCTAGCAGCAGAGTCAGGCTGCAGAGGAGAGAATCAGGCAAACCTGGGTTTGAGTCCTAAGCTGTGTGACCTGAGGCAAATCCCTTGACTTCTCTGGGCCTCAGTTTCTTCATTCATCCAATGGGGATAGCTTAAAATTTTTTGAGGGTTAAATTAAATAAGTAGAGTGAGATGCAAGGTGCTGTCCTGGTTTTGGTAATTTTCAGAGTGAAGGCACGCTTTTCTTGGTTCTAAGAGATCATCTTTGGGGAAGGGGTTTTTGTTTTTGTTTGTTTTTGTTTTTGTTTTTGTTTTTGTTTTTGTTTTTGTTTTTAACGGAGGTGAACTCGAGACCTCATGCATGCTTCCCACCACTGAGCTGTAACCACCCCCTTGGATTTTTCCTTTTCTCATCCTACTTCTCGTCTTACTGAGATGTTTTCCCTGGCTTCCTCCTCCTCCCCTGCCACCTCTTATCACAGTCTCTCTCTCATGTCTTCCTGGCTCTACTGTAAGCACCATGAGGTCAGGGGTGGGATGTGCTGCTTAGTCCATTCAGGCTGCTGAAACCAAGTACCAAAGTGCTGCATGGTTTATAAGCAACAGAAATTTATTTCTCACAGTTCTGGAGGCCAGAAGTTCGAGATCAGGTGCCAGCAGGTTTGGGCTCCGGTGAGAAACTTCTTCCTGGTTGTAGGTTGCAGGCTGCCGACTTCTCACTCTATCTTCACGTGATGCGTCTCTCTGGGGTCTCTTTACAAGGGCCCGGTCCTGTTCATGAAGGCTCCACCTTCAGGACCTAATCACCTCCCAAAGGCCCCACCTTCTCATGCCATCACGTTGGGGATCAGGATTTCAACATGTGAATTTGGGGGCAACACATTCAGTCCATGACAGCCTCACTCACCACTGTAAGCCCAGCACACAGCACAGCTCCCAGCCCTGCGCAGGAACACTGGCTGGCGTTCTCAGTGCTGACCGACCTGCAGTTCCAGGCTGAGCACTTTCTCTGCCTCTTCTCACTCCTCACTCCTCCGAGGTAGGGACTGTTATTCACTCGCCCGTCACACAGACAGATCTGGAGTTCAGACAGGAAAAGTAAGTTGCCGACAGGGCCAGCTCTAGGGTGAAACAGGAGAGGTACCCAGGCTGCAAAAATTCAGCGGGCACTCAGTCTCAGGGTTGCAGTTCCTTAAATTTTGTATCCTGGGCACCTCCCTCACCTTGCCCTAGTCCAGCCCTCCTGCCCAGGGCCAGCCAGGGGGGAGTGGTGATGCTGGGATTCAAACACAGGCTCTGTGACTCCGGCACCCATAACCACACAGTGGGCTCCGAAACTATTTGCTGTTTATAAAGCACATGGTGCCGGGAACATCGGCCACCCTAAATATGAGAGTGTCATTGTTGTCTTCTGATTGCCCATCCCTCCTTTCAACATCCAGGGTTCTGCTGCCCTGACCCATGACTCACCAATGCCAGTCCCTTAGGACTTTTCGCAGCCGGGTGGGGTGACCCCGTGTTAACATTTTCCAAGTTCTGTGGCTCAATTCTTATCAACGACCAACTCCCATGCGTCAGAGAGAAATGGCCTCCACCTGTGCCTGGTGCAGCCTTGTTTCGTCGGTTTGCAAGAAGCAGGTGATCTTGGCACTCTTTCTGTTACCATGGCTGGCGTTTCAGCCAACCGCACACAAACGCAGCGGAAACCTGTCCTGCCTAAGAGAAAGCAAACTGCTTCAAGGGAATTTTGAGGGTCAGCGTGCCCCCTTCCCTGCCCCCATCCTCTCATCTGGACAATAACAGCTCCTGTCTCCGAGATCATTCCTGCAAGTTCCAGCTGAGCGGCAGGATTTGACTTCAGGGTGGCAATTAACCTGATAAGGGCATGCTCTCATGGTCCCGCCTCTGGCCAGAGCAAGGAGGCCAGCTAGCTGGAGCCTCGCTCGCTGGACTTACAGTCAAGGACCCTAGTTCAAGGACTTGGGCAAGTCTCTTACCCTCTCTGGGCCTCTAATTGCCCATCTGTAAAATGGGACATGTTTTGACATTCATGGGCTTGTGGGATAATGGCTTTGGAAATCATCTCTGGCAACATTGCATTCATTGCTGACAACAGACAGATGTAAAGCTGGGGCCTTTTCTGGAGTGTTCCCTCGGGAACAAAGGGAAGGACACTGGCCAGGGAGTCAGAAGGACCTGGAGTTCTGAGTCCCAGCTCCCGTGTTCACTTGCTGCGTGCTCCCAGGCCAGCTGTGTCTGTGTCCTCCTCTGTAAGATGGGGCAGCATCTGTGCCTTGCCCTCCTTACGTGTGGTTATGAGATGCAGGGACACGGGAGGCAGGAGAACCTGGTAGTTAAGATCACAGGCTTCAGATCAGAAGGACCTGGATTCAAGTGCTGCCTCGGCCACTTACTAGCTGTTTGCCCTTGGGCAAGTTACTTAACCACTCTGAGCCTCCATTGCCTCATCCATAAAATGGGGAGAATGGTACTTCCTACTTATAGGGTTGTTGTGAGGATTAGATGAAGCAAATCAGAGAAAGCGTTCAGCATAATGATGGCAAGTGGTGAGGGGACCTGGGGACAGCTATGTGATCTTGAGCTCGTGCGTAACTCTGCCTCCTGGAATTTGGTCTCCTCATCTGGGAAGTGATGCTGGTAGGGTTAGGCTTCAAGAACATGCCATGGAATGGCAGAAGGGCTACAGTGATTCTCAACTTAGTGTCGGACGAATGAAGGCATCTTTCTGTCCACAGGCCTCAACACTTTCTCTGCTTAATGTAGAGGCAAGGAAGGTTGGCCACGAAGCCAACTCACCAGCTGTGCGACCCTGGTCAAGTCAGTGAACCTCTCTGTGCCTTGCTTCCGTCATCAGGAAAATGGGATAATAATGTCATATCTACCTCTTAGAGTTGTTTGAGGGCTAAATGTGTTAATGTGTTTAAAGTGCTTAAAACAGTGCCTGACATCCAGTGAAGAGAGTGCTCAATACACATGAGCTTTTCTCTGAATGATTTTGAAATACTTGTTTTCTCCTCAAGTCGGCTTTGCAATGAACAGCGCTTGGCTGACTCCCTGGGAGTGTGTGCAGAAGCCGCAGCAGGGCAGAGACAACCCCGAGGCCTGGCCCTGCTCATGCTCAGCATCTCTGGCAGCTCTTCTCCCCATCCAGGGCCCACTGGTAGGATGAGAGGGTGAGACTAGGAACATTCCAGAATTCTAGGTCCCAGGGTGACGTGGTCCCCAGCAAGGACACCCGAGGGGCCCGCTTAGCTTACTGGCCCCCAGGAGATCTGGCAGGGCCAGGTTGCCCGCCTTGGTGGCCCCCCTTGTCTCTGTCACTCCACAGCTCTAGCCCTGAGAGAAAGCAGACCCCGCCCAGCTGTCACACGGGCTGACCCCAGACCAGGCCTGGAAGGAAGGGCTGTGCTGGGAGCCCAGGGAGGAGGGCCTGTTGTGGGTGTGTGCCCAGAAACACACGAACACTCGCATGGATGGACGCACATGGCAGGTTCCCACACGGACCTGCGGCCAGACAGCACCTAGCCGTGCCCACCACCTCCCTGAGGCCCACCTTGATACGGCAGGACCTGGCCTGGTGCTCTGCACAGCGTGGCCCTAGCGGACATTTATTGCTGGCTTGAATACATTACAGCTTCGTGGAGGAGTGCTGTTCTCAACCAGCCCCCAGACCCCGGTTTCCCAAGGCAAAGAACCTTCACTGCTAGAGGTATGAGAGGATTGTCAGTAGCTCCCAGATGAGCCATTCTGACTCGAATCGGTGCACATTTACTGATGCGTGTCTTAGATAAAATGCCACCAGTGATTATAATGGAATGGCTGATGTCATAAAAATTTTTATTTTTAGCAATTTTTTTCAAAAAAACAGTACATTTAAAGATAAAGGTAATTACGTTAAAAAAAAAAACTTTGAATAAAAATTTCCAGTCAATAATAATACAGGTGGAGCTCAGATAGGGCAATACCTTGAGTGCTTGAGATTTGTGACATGTTGATGCCATTCAGTCCAGACCCCTTGTCATCACCTTACAAACAGGGAAACAGAGGCCCAACTCAGGAAAGGCTCTTTCCAGATGAACACTTATCTGGGGGCCCAGAGAGCAGGGCTCTTGGCTCAGCCTCTAACTGACTGTGTGACACTGGGCGAGTCGCCTCACCCCCGACTTCAGATTTCTCAACTGTACCATCACGGGGGATTTTAGCCCCGCACTGCTTGCCTCCCAAGGTGGCTGTGAGGATTTCAAGACAGAGAAAGGCAAGGACTAGGAAAGCACTTTGCAGAGAGGTTTAGTGCATTGCCTCCACTGGAGGCAGAGCGAGTCTAGAACCCAGGTCTCCTGATGTCCAGTCCCAGGCTTGCTTCGAGGCAGCGCACAGCACGAGGAAGGGGAGAAGGTAGGTTTCAGAGCCAGGCAGGGCGGTGCCCGAGTTCAGCCTCTACCTGTTAATTCACACCTTCAACATTTTTTTTCTTTTGAGTACTACGTTTGGGACACAGTGCTAAATACTAGGAAGGCAAAGAGAAGCTGGAGAAGGCAGAAGTTAGTCCACAAATTATATAAATAAATGTAATATTACAGCATGGCATAGGTCCATGATGTGGAGGGGGAGATTTGTTCTGGTCAGGAAGCTCAACATAGCCTGACCCGAAATGATGATCAAACGAAGGTTAAAGAAGAGGAGGAGTTTACTTGACAAAAGGGATGGAAAAGCATTCCAGGCAGCGGAAACAGCCAGTGCAAAGGCCCTGGGGCAGGAGAGAGCAGGCGCACTTAAGTAACTTTAGTGTGGCTGAGGCACAGAGTCCCAAGTGAAGTGGGAGAGCTAGGCAGTGCCAAGCATGCAGCTCTCAAGGGCCAGCTAGGATTTGGGCTATAATTGTAAGAGCAGTGGAAATCCATTAAAGGCTTTTAAGCAGCGAGTGATATCCATTTTGATAAGCTCACTGGCTGCAACTCAAGTGGGGAAGAAAAGAACAGGAGGGGGGACTTCCTTTACAGAAACCAGAACATGCAATAAAGTCACTAAAATCAGCTCACACTGGCATTGGGAAAGGCCTGGACAAATAGATCCATGGAACGTGATAAATAATCCAGAATTAGACCCCAGGATATAGGTGTTAATATATGACAAAAGTGGTGCCTCATATCAGTAGAAAAAGGGATGCTTTATTTCACAAATGGTGCAGGCCCAATAATGTAGCCACTGGAATAAATAAAAACGAACCCCATCTTACACATCAAATACTGAATTTCAGGTGGATCAAAAAATTTAAGAATTAAAATAATACAAAATATTGTAAGAGGTTCTAGGAGACGGCGTATGTAAAGTAGCAGGGGTCAGCTAACTGCTGCCCATGGAACAAACCCATGGACCAAACCCACCTGGCTGCCTTTGACTCTTATTTTTGTTTTAATAACACCTTTATTGTGATATAATTCACATACCATAAAATCCATTCATTTGAAGTGCACAATTCAGTGAGTTTTAGTATGTTCATAGATATGTGCAACCATCACAAGAGTCAATTTTAGAACATTTTCATAACCTCAAAAAGAAACTCCATACTTATGAGCTGTCAACCCCCCGCCTCCTATTCTGGGAATTTGACTATTCTGGATATTTGATAGAAATGGAATCATATGATATGTGACCTTTTGTGTCTGACTTCTTTCACTTAGCATAATGTTTCCAAGGTTCACCCATGTTGCAGCATGGATCAGGATTTTTGTAGAGGAATATGCTTCCTTTCTTTGGCTATTTATCTGTTCATCTGTTGATGGACAGTTGGGTTGTTTCTACCTTTTGGCTATTATGACTAGTGCTGCTGTGAACATTCAGGTACAGGTTTTTGGCCGACCTATGCTTTCAATTTTCTTGGGCAGATACCTAGGAGCGGAATTGCTGCTGCCTGTCTTTGTAAACAGTGTTTCACTGGATATATTGTCTGTGGTTGCATTTTTGGTACAATGGCAGCATCGAGTAGTTGCTACAGAGTCTATACACCCCACAAAATCTGAAATAGATACTACTTGGCCTTTCACAGAAAAATTTTTGCCAACTTCTGATCTAAAGGCGGGGAAGACCTCACCTTTCAAGGCTGAAAATCAAGAAGCTATAAAAGAAAAGAGATTTTATTTTAAAATTAAATTTGACTGTATATGTATGTCATATATATCATATATGTTTAATGTACATGATATATATGATTATACAATATATGTAAAATCTATACAACCCAAATGTTCCTCAATGATAAATGAATAAAATGTGATATAACCATAAAGTAGAATATTGTTTTATATATAATGTAATATTATATAGATAAATAATATGTATAAATATACACAATCTTTTGTATGGCAAAAGATACAAAAAATAAAATCACTGGGCAAGAAAAAAATCAGAACTTGAAAAGCAACTGTAACACTGGCAACAGAGAAAGGGTTCCTATTTTATATCCATCAGGGTCCACCAGGAGGTAGGTGGCACACCAGAACTGGGTAGTTTAAGGAGATGTAATAAAGGGACAATACAGGAGGAGGACTGTTTTCAAAGGTTTGGCCAGGGTTCAGGAAACATACCCAGGGAGGTAAACAAGAGCTGCTATCAGAAGGGAATCACTTCTACCTAGGACCTGTGCCCAGCAAGAGAAGTGGGGAGGACTGAGAAATAAATACCCCAGCCTCTCTTCCCTCCTGCACGGTCACCTCCAGCTGTGCCTCCCACTGGCCAGACCCAACTGAAAGCTGAGGACTGGGAGCTCCTTACAGTCCTTATGAAGTAAGAGACACAGAGCAGATGGAGAAAGGCAGAGCGTAGACCTGGGAGGGGGGTAGTGTGGCCGTTGGAAGATATCCAGCATGCAGCTTGAAAGGAGAGAACATCTCGATAGAAAAATGGGCAAAGGTGATGATTAGATAATGACTGAGCAAATTAAATGGCCATAAAAGATTAGGAAGGGGCTGCAAGGTGGAACTCCAGGTGCAGCACGGCATGGGGTGGGGTGAGCAGAAGACTTGGTGAGATCGCAGCTGGTAACTCCCTAGGCTACTACTCCATGGTGTGGTTTGGGGCTCTGGTCCTAGAAACTGAGCCTCCAGCTCAATCAAACTGGATCAGCAGCTTCCATACTCTTCTTAGAACCCTACCTAACACTTCCTGCAACAGCGCCCCTAGTGGTGAAAACCTAGAAGCGGGAAATGACTATCCACAAGGTGACAACTGAATAAATTGATACACCCGTGTGGTGGAACATTAGGCAGCCATTAAAAAGAATGAATTACAGCTACACCAGCTTGGAGAGCTACACTTGGAAGGATGGCTATGAGGTACTGTTGGGCAAAGAAAGCAAGGAGCAGAAAACTATCATATGGTCCCATTTAAAAAAAAAAAAAGAAACAGTGACAAACTGTATAAAAATGTAAATACAAGTAATGCTTAGAATTGAATGAGCCTGTTTAGGGTTGAATAAGTAGATAAGAACACAGGAATTATGCTAGTTTGTTGGCATGGAGCGTGGGGTGCTATGTTAAGGGGAGGAGATTGAAAAACAGGAGCCAAATGGACAAGAAAACTGTACTGACTAGATAGAGTGTTTTTCTGATCATTTTTAGGTATTTATGTCAATTATATGTGTATGTGTATATGTGTGTGTGTGTATTGTGGGCATATGTTTGAAGAAATTAAATTTAAAAGATTTTTTAAACAAGCTGCTGGCTACAGTCTTAGGACAGACTGGTGGCAGGATGACCACTTGGCAACGAGAGATGGTGGCTTGGACCAGAGGGCTGGCGGCAAGCATGGAGACAAAAGGGTGGGCTTGAGAAACACTCAGCAGATAAAATGGCCTAAACAGGGAATAAGTTGATTTGTGGGGTGGTGGTAGAAAGAAGATTCCCTAGTTACTACTAACCGGGCAATCTTGAGTACCCTCACTCCCCCATCGGAGACTAGGCAATGACACTACCTATTTCACAGAGTTGTGGAGATGAAATGAAGGAACATAAGAATTGCCCAGCAGAGTATGCCCACACCATTTTTCCCTGCCAAGTAACTCAGCCAGGAAGCAGCCACCTAAAAACCAGAGCCTGCCTGGTAGGGTCTCATTGTTACCCCAAAACCACGTGTTCTAGGGGTTTGCCCAGGGAGGCTGAGAGCCTGGGATGCTCTGACCATCAAGGCAAGGTGGGGTCTGGAGAAGGTCCAGGGCGGGGCGGAAGATGAGGCTCATGCATCTTCTTTTATTGCAGACCCCAAGCCCCTCACCAGAGGAGCCTGGGACTGGGACATGCGCAGGCAGGGAACCCCACCCCAGGGACCTTCAATCCAGCTTTTGTCTCAGTGCCCTGATTTGGCCATTAGAACACACATGTCCATTCAGTCCAGTTTGGTTGTTGAGTCCCCACTGGGTACCAGAGGGGCCCTCAGGGAGTTTCCTTAAAGAGCCCCAGAAATAAGTAAATACCAAACAGTAGTGGTGATAAGGACCCAGCTGAGGCAGAGAAATGGGATTTCAAAAGAGGAGGGAGGGGCCGCTTCCACTGAAGAGTGTTCCCGGAAGGCTTTTGGGAGGAGGTGACTTTTGAAGGATGGGTGGAATTTGAACACATAGCCATGGGGCAAATTGTATTTTGAAATCTCTCCTTTTTTTAAAAAAAAAAGGAAATCTTTCCCATTCTTAGGGGATCAAATCAAAGGCTGCCTTCCTCCTTACTGGATCCTGCTGGGTGGAATTATTTATGTTTCCCTAGCAGCCCTATTTTTATTTTCCTCTGTTCAGGAGCCTGGCAAGCATTTCCTAGGATCTTTATTTCCCACATCAGGCCCTGAAAATGTGTTCCTCAGAAACAAGGAATAGTAGTTTATAAACTGAGCCTTTACCATCTGTGCAGGGCTCTGGAGACCTCATCCATAAAAACCTCAAAACAGTTTTTTTAAGAAGAGGCTTGACTGTGCCCATTTCACACCTGGGAAAACTGAGGTTTAGCAAGGCCAGCAATTTCTATGGTAATGGCTGAGGTAAAATCAGAACCCCGAACTCTCGAGTACCATCCCTCACGTACATGTAGCACTCCATATGCGCGCACATACATGCATGAAGAGTTTCCAAATTTGTTAAATTAGCGATTGGTTCTAGTGACCATGGGCAGTGTCTTGTGCCCTGACAAGCCAAGGACTCAGTCAATTCTATGAACGCAAAGATGGTCATTTAAACTTAAGGCCTAGGTGATCCCCATTTGGCAGTTGAGAAAACAGGCTTGGCCAGACCTTGTGACTGGTACAAAATGCGGGTTCCTTGGTGGTGGAGCTGGGTCCCGAGTGCATCTTTTGAGCTCCTTTTCTCCATGTCTCAGCATCTCTTGGTCCAGCTGCCCTGACTGTGGTCTATGTGGTGGCTGCAAGCTGTGTGGCAGGTGCAGATCTGCTCTGAGGTTCCAGAGGAGATGGGCTTCATTGTCCCCCAGCAAGATCCCTGTGTTCTTTTTAAAGACTGTTAAGTGTCATGTCCCCAGCACTGTGCTAAGCACTTGACATGCAGCAGTGCTTTCTCCTTCACTAAAATCCTGGGAGATAGGCGCTAACATTATTCCCATCGCATGCACAATGGCTCAGGGAGGTGGAATGGCTTGCCTGATGTACTGGATTAGGGAGCAGAGGTGCTGGGATTTGATCTTAGTCATGCCTGACCCAAAGCCCAACCTTCTTAAGCATACACACAGCACCCACAGCCCGAGATCTGCAGGGGCCTCTGCTGAGGGCCTGCGCATTCACCACAGACTTGAGTCCATCCCTGGGGTTCTGAGATTTAAACACCTATTCCTTTGCCCAAAGGCTTTGAGGGAGAGACAATATTCTTCATGGCAATTCTAGGCTAGAGTGAAGATTTTATGGGACAAGGACACTGAATGGGTGAGCAGAGAAGGATCCAGCAATAGATATAAGAGTTGCTAGCACTTAATAAATATTCCATTCCTTCCTTCCCCTCTGTCTTCCCTCCTTCCCTTGGATGGTTAAGAGCCAGCCTTTGAAGTCAGGCAGATGTGAGTTAAAATGCTGGTTGAACAACTGAATAGCTGTGTCACCTTGGACAAGGCACTTAACCTCTCTGGGCTTCAGCTCCCTCGTCTGCACCACTGGGACAATGACTGACACTATCTTGTTGTTATGTGAATCAGGAAATATGCCTAAAGGGCTGGTGCAGTGCTGAGTGCATAGTAAATGCTCAATAAATGGGAACGTGTTACTAAGCTTTTCTGCTCCCAGTTCACCTCTAAATAGCTGAGTGACCTTGGGCAAGACCCTTCTCTGTGGGCCTCAGCTTCCCAATTTGTCTGTGAGCGTGTTTGACTCGGTCAGTGTTCTCCCAGCTGTGGTACGCTGGTGGTACCACAGCTGGACAATTTTACATGATATAGGTGAGTATGTGTTATTTTCAGTTATGAATATATTTTAATGTACAAAAGGAAAAAATTGACCTGAGATACCAAATGTGATTTCATGGATACTGTTTGGAATGAAGCTAAGTAAAAAGGTAGTGATTTAAAGAAAGTGCCATTAAGTAAGTAATCAATGAGGTGGTCCTAGGATGCGGCAGAAATTGAGAATGTGGTCCTTGCACAGCCGGGCTTGGGGAAGTCTAGGCCTGATGATCTGGCTTTGATTACATGGCTGCCCAGAGAAACTGTGGCTCGTGAGTGACTTGCCAGAGGGATCCCTTGTTCTCTCCTGTATTTTTAAGTGTCCAGGTTCCTGTAAACCCCATTGCCAGGAGTTTGGGATAATGCCCTTTCAGTACACATTGCAAAAATGATGTAAATAACTCATGCTAGGACTTCAAACACACCCCCTCAGATGTATGGTGGGAGATTACAGGTTCCCAAGACGCAGCCCCTCCATCATTCCCGTGGCTTAGAGGCTTGCTCGAGAGTGGAGATCAATGCTTTGGTTTTATGAGCAGCTGGGCCACGTGACCAGGCCCCAAATCCTTTGCTTTATGGGTTGTTTACACATTCCTGGTGAGAAACGGTTTACATTCTGGGCCCTGAGCACACTCCTAAATCAGCTGCCGGGTTCTTGCAGTTGGAGGTGAAAGAGATCTGTGTGTCGGTGGGCACCAGGAGGCCAGGGGGAGAACACAGAGGCGGGGTGGGGGAGGGGTGGGGGGGCCCCCTCAGGGCCCCTCGGTTTCCTGCCTGTGGCACCTGGAACCCATTTCTGCATCAGTGGGGGGCGCTGTGCAGGGCCTGAAGTGGGGAGGACCCCCGAGGGGTAGCAGATGCCCAGTGGCTTCTGTGTGCCGGGCTCCACTTCGCCTGGGCACTTGGCACACACCAGGTCGTTGGGTTCCCACAGCAGCCCTGGGAGGCTGGAATTATTCTCACCCTCAGATGAGAAACCAGAGGCTCAGAGAAGTGAAGCGGCTTGTTCGCTATTACACAGCTGGGGAGTGTCAGGGATGGATTCAAACCTGCTCTGACAGAGGCTGAGGCTAAGGCCTCACCACTAGGCTCTCTTGTCTCTGGGGCCCCCTAGAAGCCATACAAGCCGGAATTTAGGAAGTGTCTCCTGGCTCTGGGACAGAGGATCAGGAGATGGCTCTTCCTGTCTGGGTTTGCCCTTGACGTGGCTAAGTCACCGTCTGAGAATCCCATGTCACTGAGCTGACCTTACGGACCCAATGCACAAGATGCTCTGGGAACCATCTGGCTAAATTGGGGGTACCCAGTGGACCCCGGTTTGTTCCTTCTGTCCCCACCCATCCCTGTCATTCCCTCCCTCCTCTTCCTCATCCTGGCCCCTTTCAGCTTCTATCCCCCTCCACCCTGAGGGGTCCTCACTGTGCATTCGTTCATCTTGTGTCTCTCTCCTGTGATTTGCGTTCACTGGCCCCAGCTCTTTGCAGTTGCCTGGGCTTCTCCTGGGAAGGCACTCTAATGTTGTGCGCAGCCCAAAGTCCTGAGTCTTCTCCAAGTCACTCGATGCCTTCAGCAGTTCCCGAACCATGTGGTCTCTAGCCCCCTCCTCATCCTGGCTGCTGCCTTCTGAGATGGGCAGGGAGATGACCCAAAACTGGAGAGAGGAGTTAGCAGCAGCTAGGTTAAGGATCTCCCTCTGGATTGAGAAGCAGCTTTGGGAAAGCATTCAGGCTCTGGGGTGAGGCAGACATGGATTACAGTCCTGTTCTGACATTGGATCACCTCCCTCCAGACACTTAACCTCTCTGAGCGTCCCTTTTCTTCTCTGTAAAACGGAAGTCATGAACGCAGAGCACAGCTGGGCTCTTTGCTGCTCCGCAGCCTTCCACTGTCCACCTGGTACCCCAGTTTCCCACAGGGGGTCGTTTTTTTTTCCACCCTCAACTCATATGGTTTGGAGGTAATCCTACCCTCTGCTCAGGGACTCAGCTACCCGCACTTCCTTCACCCCTCCCTCCAGTGATTGGTTCAGGGATATACATGTGACCCACCTTCAGCCTATGAGAGTCCAGCTGTGAGGGACAGATGCTGTCTCTTTTCAGCAGGTGTGACGATTTGCAACACGGAGTCACTTTTGTTATTTTGCTGTCATGAAGGAAAAGTATATCTGAGAATGGAGCAACCCCTAGAGCAGACCCAGACCAGGAGAGAGCAAAATTATGTGAATGCCTACAGCCAACCTCTTTTGACTTTATAGTACCAATGCATACTTTGTGCAAGATTAGTTACAAAAATGGCCACACCTCCCTACGCTTCTCTGTAACCATGTTGTTACAACATGGCTTTGTAGTCATTCCCATCAGGAGGTAGAGTCTTCCCACCACTGTTTGGATCTGGATTAGCCTTGTGATTTTCTTGGGCCAATAGAACACGGCAGAAGTGACGATGGGCCAGTTCCAAGCCTTGGTCTCAATGGGTCTTGTGCACTTACACTCACTCTCTCGGACCTGTAAACAACCCGGGGCTAGCCTGCTGGATGATGAGACACGTGGAGGAGAGCCTGCTGTCCCAGCCTAAACTAGCTAGAAATTCATGAGAGCCCCGCCAAGATCAGCAGAGCTGACAACCGAAGTTGAGCCCGGCGGGACCGGAAGACCCACGTAGGTGACCTGTAGGCTCCTGAGCAATTCATAATTATTTTAAGCATAGCGTTTACGGGCAGTTTATTACACAGCAATAGCTGATAGGTTTCTTTGATTTGCTTAAATTAGTCCCGATTGTTTTTTCTGTCATTCTTAATCAGAAAATTTCAAATGATACAACCATTTCCTACCTCACAGGACTTCTGCAAAGATTAGAAATGATATCAGCAGAGCACCTGACACACTTGAGGTACTTGGTAAGTGATGGCTGTTGTCATTAGTGCCTGTTCATTCTCCCAGGTGCCTCCTTGTCAACAAACTCCAGTCACAGGGAGCAAGTTCTCTGCCGGTGTGGAGAGCAGAGGCAGGGAAGCAGACAGAGGGGTGCCGCAGGTGGCCATGCTGTGTGGTGCCCCAAGTCCTTGGCCATTCTCTTACCCATCACAGAAGCTTCTGGACTGACTTCAGGCTCCACCTCCTGGGACATGTCAAAGTGATTTATCTCACTGGCAGCAAGCATGGAACTTAGCTCTCAGAACTAGTGCTGTTACCTGGAAAGAGAAACCATTACCCACCACGGTTGCTATTGTGGATGCATTTTTAGATACACGAGTGTTCAGTTTCTTCTATGTATACTTAACAAGTATATACTTAATACGTAAAAGTATGCTATATATTGAATAAGTATATAAGGAGTTCTCTGTTATTTGAATATTCATTATCCAAGGTCCCTAGAGTGACAAGTTAACAGAGGGAAGCAATAGTGCTGTGAAACATGAAATAATTCACTAATGGAACTGACATTTTTAAAATTGTGGGGAGAGGGTATAGCTCAGTGGTACAGTGTGTGTTTAACATGCACAAGATCCTGGGTTCAATCTCCAGTACCTCCATTATACAAACAAACCTAATTACCACCCGCCAAATAAGAAAATAAAATAAAAGTCACCTTTCCCAACATCCTTCTTTAATACAGATTTCGGTCTCTGCCCATTGCATCAACTGTTTCTTCCTGATCATTATAAAGACACAAAATTGATCACTGAGTGAAATTGCAAACATTGTAAATATATATATATGGATATACATGTATTTCACAAAATCAGTGAAAATAATGGTCATAAACTGCTCAAATCCTTGTGATGTTGTGGACAGACACAGCAGAGTTAAGCCAGTTAACATGGTAAAAGAGGAAATGGCCAAAGGGGGTTTCAACAGAGAACAGTTTGACTATTAAAAGATTACAAGAAACCCTCTGATAAATCCCTTGACTATTTCTGCAGTAATGATTTTCTTGGTAAACCATGCTGAGACGAAGCAAAGTGAAAGGTATTGTCTCCTATGATTTGATTAGGAAAAAATGTGCCGCCAAACAGGAAACAAGCAGCCCTTGATTTCTTGGTTCACGCTAAGAATTAGCACATAGTCGCAATTACTAAGAATCCGATTAACCATATTTCTGCAGTGTCTTGTTTCATTTTCCAAGGTAGAGTCCCAATCACCTCTGCCCCACAGGCACACACATTTTGGTGTGAAATTTTGGCCCCCACTGTCAGAGGACTCACATGAAGCGACTCTTTCCTGTGTCATTTAGCCTCCCTCCGTCTATCTCTGAGAGAAGGAGGAGGCCAAATAGCTTCTGGGCAGATGCAACCGCGGGAGAGGTAAGCGGGGCACGGACAGCGACGGGGAGAGAAGGTTCCTCCGTGGGCTGCAGCACTCGGAAGGAGACCAAGGGCCCCAGGTTTGCTTTCCCATCGCTTGCAGGGGATCCCCTAATGATGAGAATGAGATGCTCCCTCATGCGTGGAGCTAATTGCTGTTTTAAAATGTCTTCAACAGGATTTCCCTATGATTCAGCAACACCAATTCCTAGCTGTGTAACACTGGGCAAGTTATTTCACCTCCCTAAACTTCAGTTTCCTTGTTTATAAAATGGGGATTAAAAATAGTAACCTCCGCAGAGGGTCGGATGAAGATTAAATAGGATAGCAGGCGAAGAGGGGGTGCCTGGGGCCTGGCATGGGGTGAAACACAGAAGAGGTTCACAATCCCTGGTAGCACGTGGTTCACTGTAGTTTGTTTTTTGCTGAGCAACAACTTTTTGGTGATTACAAAAGCCATGAATATTTACTATTCAACAAAACTTTTAAAAAACCCAAAAATGCAAAACAAAGATTTTCTGTAAAATTTTCTACATATATGCATTTTAAAAAATTCGGTCCATAGCATGCAAACCGAGACCATGCCGACTTCCTTCCTTCCTCCAGCGGCAGATTGCCCAGAGCTCCCAAAGGATTGTTGTTCTTCAAATGCTCATTACAGTCCCCCTTTGCTGGGAAGGCAGAAAGGAAAGCTAAATTGGGTTGCAAAGAGAGTGGCCCTGCTTCCTTTGGGGTGGCAGCCAGCCTCTCTCATTGTGGGGCGCACAGCCCCTCACACCCCCACAGGAAATATTGGTGGGGAGGGTCTCCCCCGTCACCGGTCACCGCGCCAGTGCCCAGCCTCTCCTCACCACTTCCCTGCTCACCTCCCAGCCACTCCCCCACCCTCCCACCCCAGCTCTCCCGCCTTGCCCCTTCCCAGGTGTTAAATGAGGGGAATTTCAGTCTGGAGTGAATGTTTACAGCTTACTTGAAACCCTTAAAAATAAAAATTCATCATAAACTGACAGATCCTTAAATTTAACCGCGCAAACAGTGCCACTATAATATTTAAAGCTCCGCTTGAATGGATGTTCTATCAAAACCACATGGGCTCCCACCTGGCTCCCTCCCTATGTCGGCTGAATTTGAGGAAAGGCTGGTGGGGTGTTTATTTGGGCTGAAGGCACAGACCCTGCTTGATCTGGGTTAACCTTTTTTACAGGGGTTTTTGTGTGAGTTGGTGGACAGCCCTGGGCCTTAAGCTTCAAGTGCTGAGTGTCTTCTTCTGCAATCACACAGAGGAAGCGTTGAGAGGCAGAGCGAGCATTTGGCAGTGTGGGCTTTAGGCTTGTTTGGTTGGAATCTTGGTTCTGCAAGTGACAAGCTGTGTGACCTTCAGAACCTTACCTAACTTCTCTGTGCCTTGGTTTCCCCATTCATAAAATGGGTAGTTCTTCCTTATTATGAAGGCTAAATGAGTTAATTTATGTAACACACACAGTAACTAGAATATAGTATGTCCTCAATAAATGTGTATGTGTGTGTGCATGCATATTTGTGAGACTTTAGGTCCAGAAGGTAAAGTTAATATAACTCACCATCAAACTGATGGACTCCAGATTGCCTTCAACTCTGCCCCACGAACAATACTAACTTGAACATAGTGGAACATGTCTTTTATGGACCTGTGTGAAAACTTCGTTAGAGTCTATAGCTAGGGATGGAATGGTCAGATAATATAGATGCATTGCTAATGACTAAGAATTATAAATTTCTAACTCATACCCTTGGCCAATTTTCTATGAAGGGCCGTTTTCTTGTCAATTGTCAAGAGTTCCTTTTTCTTCTTGCTAGGTTTTGACAGTGCAAATTATCTTCCTCCAATCTGTCATCTCTTTACTACATCTATATTATTCTCCATTTTAAAATCTTTAATTTTGGAGTACTTATATCCTTTTTCCTTATGTTGGGTGCTTTTAGCTTTACATAAGTTTCATTGAGTTATATTGTACACACAAAAAATGCTCAGAGTTTAAATGCATAATTGAGTGAGTCTGAACAAGAGTGTGCACTCATGTAACAGGATCACAATAAAGGTATAAAACATTTTCATCACCCTAGAAAGTCCCCTCTGGCCACTGGCCACCAGTCCCCACAAAAGGCAGATACTGTTTTAATGTTCCTCACCAAGGTTAACTTCTCCTGTTTCAGAACTTCATATAAATAGAATCACACATGTACTTTTATGGCTGGCTTCTCTCACTCAATGTGTTTTTTAGATTTGTTTATGTCAGTGCGAGTATCAATAATTTGTTCTTTTTTATTGCTGAATAGTATAACATTGTTAAGACATGGTCTATCCATTCACCTAGTCATAGACATTAGAGATGTTTCCAGCTTTTGGCTATTATAAATAAAACTACTAAAAACATTCATGTATGAGTCTTTTGTATGTATGTATATATGTATTTATGTACCTATGTGTATATGTAGAAATACATATGAATTTATAAGTTTGCATTTACATACAAATATATACATATTTCATTCCTAGAAATAGAACTGCTAGATCATAGAGTGGGTGTATTTTACCTTCAAGAGAAACTACCAAAAAGTTTTCCAAAGTGGTTTTGCCATTTTACACTCCAACCAGAAAACTTAAGAGAGCTGCACATCCTCATCAACACTTGATATTGTCTGTTTTTAACTCTAGCCATTCTAGTAGGTAGTATCTCGTGTTAGCTTTAATTTACTTTTCCCTTATGTCTAATGATGTTGAACACCTTTTCATGTGCTTCTTGGCCGTTTGTATATCTCTTTTGCAGCGTCTGTTCAAGTTTTTTGCCCTGTCTGTTTTAAATTGGATGGTCTTTTTATTGTTGAGTTGTAGGCGTTCTATATATATGCTCTGGATGCAAGTCCTTTGTCAGATTTATATATTGAAAATATTTTCTCCCATCTGCAGCTCATCTTTTCATTTATTAATGGTGTCTTTTGATGAGCAGAATTTTGTATTTTTGAGGAAGTCTAATTTATTGATTTTTAATAAACTATTTTTAAAGAGCAGTTTTAGGCTCACAGCAAAGTTGAGCAGAAAAGTACAGAGAGTTCCGCTGTACCCCGGCCCCTCACACAGGCACAGCCTCCCCACTGTCAACCTCTCCTACCGGAAAGGTACATTTGTTACCATTAATGCACCTGCAGTGACACATGAATGACCATCACCTAGTTTACATCAGGGCTTTTACTCTGATGGTTGTATATTCTATTGATTTAGACAAATGTACAATGACGTACACTCACCACTGTAGTTTCATACAGAATAGTTTCACCGCCCTAAAAATCCTCTGTACTCTGCGTATTCATCCCTCCTTCCCCCGACCCCTGACAACCACTGAGCTTTTTACTGTTTCCCTAGTTTTGCCTTTTCTAGAATGTCATGCAGTTGGAGTCACACAGTATGTAGCCTTTCCAGACTTGCCTCTTTCACTGAGTAATATGCACTTAGATTTCTTCCATGTCTTTTCGTGGCTTGATAGCTCATTTCTTTTCAGCACTAATTCCATTGTCTGGGTGTACCACCATTTATTTATCCATTCACCTACTGAAGGACATTTTACCTGCTTCCAAGTTTTGGCAGTTATAGATAAAGCTGCTGTAAACATCCATGTGCAGGTTTGTGTGAGGACATAAGTTTTTGGCTTGCTTGAGTAAATACCAAGGAGAACAATTGTTGGATCATATGCTAAGAGCGTGTTTAGTTTTATAGGAAACTGCCAAACTGTCTTCCAAAGTGGTTGTACCATTTTGCATTCCCCCCAGCAATGCGTGAGATATCCTGTGGCTCACATCCTTGCCAGCATTTGATGTTGTCAGTGTTTCAGAATTTGGCTGTTCTAACAGATATGGAGTGGTATCTCATTGTTACTTTAGTGTCCAATTCCCTACTGACATGTGATGGTGAGCCTTTTTTCATTTGCTTATTTGCCATCTGTATGTTTTCTTTGGTGAAGTGTCTGTTCTGGTCTGTGGCCCATTCTTTGATCAGGTTGTTCACTTTCTTATTGTTGAGTTTTAAGAGTTCTTTGCACATTTTGAATAATAGTTATTCTTTTCCTCAAAACTTCAGAATGATTTATTTTTAAGTATGACATATACACCTGTAAGTGCACATATGATATATTTTATGTACATGAATTAGGTAGTTCTTTAAGGAAAATGTTATGTGCCTCCTGGAAAATTATTTTCTACAAAAGTACAGTGTGGAAATTAACAGATCAATTTAGAAGACTAAAACTGTACATGGATACACAAAATGAATATAGGTTGGTTTTCATAATCAAGAACAGTGTTCTGACCCTCTCTTCCCTCTGACCACCTCCATCCTAGGAGATCACTATAGGACAGAAAACTTTACTAATTAATCAAGGACAGGGCTTCAAGGTACTGGTTCCTAGACTGTGATAGAGAGAAGGAAAAAGGCACAAACATGCACTTTAATAGTTGGCTAAAGCCTTGCATACCCACAGCATCTTCCTCCACCTGGAGTGGAGACGTTCTGGTCACTGAAAAAGTCACAAACCTCCCACTGCTGACTTCTATGCAGCGAACTCAATCCCCTTGCCCCACTAGAACATCAGAAGGATCTTTCCTCCTCCCAGCTTCAGATTCTTTCCCTTGGCTCAGTGTAGGAGACAGGCAAAGGCCAGAGGTCTAGAGAGGCTCTGGGGCGTAGGGGAGGCAAGTGCTTCTGTAGGTCTTCTGTGAGCTCACTGAGCGGCTGCCCACCAGCCACCTCCATGGGGTCCCCTTCTTTTCCAGTTCACGGAGGGTTACCTGTATCTGCTTGTTTGAAAACTCTGCCTCAGCTTCACGTCCACTTTTGGCATTGCCATTGAGGGCCCTGCAATCTGCCCCAGATCTGTAGTTAATACGTGGCAGAGAAAGCAGGACAGAGGATTTTGAGACACTCCAGGCCCAGAGGAATCAGCTGGTTGGTTTGTTCTTGGCAACTCCTGGGCTCCATGACAGGGCAGCGGTACACAGGAATGTACTTTCTCCTCTGTGGGGAAGAGGTCTGTGTCCTGGAAGGAGTAGGTTGTCTGGTTCAGATAAGTCTGGTTGGAGAAAGCCATCTCTGTACTGTTTTCTCTGAAGTATCAAATAAATGGGGGCAAAGATAGAGTGGTAATTGAGAAATCACCCCCAGCTTGGTTTGATGAACGGGTCATCTGGTCATCAGCTCTGAAGTCACACAGGGTCCACAGTCTGGCTCCACTGCACATGAGGTGTGTGATCTTTAAGTCTCAACTTCTCTGTGACTTGGTTTCCACGTCAACCACTGCCGGATTATGCTCTGAGCCGCAAGAAACGTCTTAATATATCCTAGCCATTCTTCTTAGGGCTGGAGAAACAGAGTGGAGAATAGTTCCTTATCAGATATCCCTTTTGCAAATATTTTCTCCTAGTCTGTGGCTTGTCTTCTTAGTCTCTTACACATCTTGCCTATTGAGATCTCTCCAAGAGATTTTTTTTTTTGAAGTACAGTCAGTTACAATGTGTCAGTTTCTGGTGCACAGCACAATGTCCCAGTCATGCATACTCATACATATATTTGTTTCATATTCTTTTTCATTAAAGGTTATTGCAAGATATTGAATATAGTTCCCTGTGCCATACAGAAACTATTTGGGGTTTTTATCTATTTTTATATAATAGTGGCTAACATTTGCAAATCCCTAGAGGCTTTATAATTTTAGCTTTTGCAAGTAGTTCTTCGATTCATCTGGAATTGATTTTGGGGTAGAGTATGAGGGAAGGATTGAGATTCGTTTGCTTCCCTCACAGATAGCTAGTTGTTCCAGCACAATTTGTTGAAAAGTCTTTTCTTCCCTCATTGAATTACCTTGGAACTTTTGTTGGAAATCAGTTAGCCATATATATATTTTTGAGTACTGTTCTGTTTTCATTGATCTGCTTATCTATTCTCAGGCCATTACCACATTGTCTTGATTATTGTGGCTTTATAGTAAGTCTTGAAATCAAGTAGGATAAGTCCTTGAACTTTACTCTCCTTTTTCAAGATTGATTTAAATATTCAAGGTTGTTTACATTTCCATATAAATTTTAGACTTAATTTGTGCGACAAAAAATCCTGCTGTAACTTTGATTGAGATTATGTTGAATCTATACATGAGTTTGGAAAGAATTAATAACCTCAACAGTATTGAGTTCTCCAATCTATGAACATGGTATATAGCTCTACCTTTTTTTAGGTTTTTGTTTTTTTTTTTTTGGTTTCTTTTATCACTATTTTGTCGGGGAGGGTATAGCTCAGTGGTAGAGCGCATGCTTAGCACAAGGTCCTGGGTTCAATCCCCAGTACTTCCATTAAAAAAAAAAAAAGAAACAAATGAATAAATAAACCTAATTACCTCCCCCCACCACAAAAAATAACAAGGACTTCTTTTATCACTGTTTTGTAACTTTTAGCATAGAAGTCTTACATATCTTTTGATACATTCATTTATAAGGATTTTATGGGCTTTATAGCTATTATAAATGGCACTTGTTTACTTAATTTTTTAATTGTTTGTGCTAATATGCAGTGAAAATTTATTTACGATTGACCTTGTGTTTTGAGTTTAATAGTTTCTGTTGTAGATTTCTTATGTTTTTCCCACACATAATCATATCATCTGTTAAAAAATTTTTACTTCTTTTCCAAGAGGTATGCCTTTATTAATTTTTCTTTTCTTAGTGCAATAGCTAAAGTAATTTAATGTTGAATAGAAATAGCAAAGTGTTACCAAACCAAAGTTAGGTCCGCTCGCCAATCTACTAACACTGGGTGGTGGTGAAGGAAAGTACAGTGTTTATTGCAGGGCACCACGCAAGGAGTCCAGGGCAGCTGGTGCTCAGAACATCTGAACTCCCAGATGGGTTTCAGGAAAGCATTTTTAAAGGCCAGGTGAGGGAGTGGAATCCCATGGTATGTGATTAGCTCGAGCACAATTCTCTGATCGGTTGGTCGATGGTTAGGTAACAGGATGGTGTCACAGGGGTTAATATTTTCAATCCTAAGCGCTAGTAGATATGGGGCTGTGTGCTTATGGTTGTCAAGTAGTTGATTTCTTCCATTTGGTGGTGGCTTGAGCATCTGTAAAACAATGCAGGAAATGTGCATCAGATACTGTTATCTGGGTGCTTCAGAGAGAAGCTAAAGCAGAGGATATGAGGGAGGGGTCTGTCCCTAGAAGGCCCTAGGGTCCTGCTCGGTTACAAAGTGGGGTATCTTGGCTTTGTTCTTTTTTTTTTCTGAATATTTTTCTAGCTTTATTTCAGTATTGGCTTTGCTCTTAACTACTTCCCAGAGACTTTATAGTTTTTGTTACCATTGTTACCATTGGTGAATGGTACTGTATTTTTAAATTATATTTTCCAGCTGGTTATTGATTTTTGTAGGTTGAGCTTAATTTTTCTAAGTCAATAAACATAGTCTTTGCAAATAGTGCTAGATTTATCCCTTTCGGCCCTTACATCTCTTAATTCTTTTTCTTCTCTTACAGTTTTGGCCAATTCCTCCCATATATATCTAAAAGCAGCTCTTGTCAAATAGGAAGAACTTGAAACTACTTTTGTCTCCATTTCAAAAATGAGGAAACTGTGGCCCAGAGAAGTCAAGTTATTTGTCCAAGAGTTCATAAAAAACTGCTGTTTAAAAAATATAAGGTTAGCTTTTTAAATAATTAACTTAATTTCCTCGAAGCAAATCTAGGAAATAGAGGCAAAAGAAAGAAAATACCTGTATAGTGCCCATCCAGAGATAAGTGCCATTAATGTTGGGGGTTCTAGCTTTCTAGACTTTGAAAAATGCGTACACAGTTGACCCTTGGAATGTAGGGGTTAGGGGTGCTGACTTCCATGCAGTCAAAAATCCACATGACTTCACAGTTAGCCCTCCAGTACCCACGGTTCCACATCCAAGGATACAACCAACCGCGACTGTGTAGTACTGTAGTATGAATTTAGCAAAAGAACTCTGCATCTAAGTGGACCTGCGCAGCTCAAACCTGTGTTATTTAAGGGGAGAACTGTATGTTTCAATAATAGACAATATTACAGTGTAGTGCTCTTTTATCATGTGCTTTTTTCACCAAGTGACTATCATAAATATATTTTCAAATTGATTAACGCACTTAGGTTTGCATACTGTTCCACCTACGGCTGTACCATAGTTAAGCATTCCACAATTGTCAGATGGCTACTTTGGTTCCAATTTTTCACTATTGTGAACAATACTACTAAGAATTTCATAGTGACTATGAAAGATGAGGGTTTCCTTGTACAAACTCTTGAAAGTGGAATTGCTAGGTCAAAGGGCACACACAATGTCCAGGCCTTTGACATCTGTTGCTAAGATCAAACTTTGAACAGAAATACAGTAGATAATGAATAATTCCTTGTTGACTTTTTTCCCCATCTCCTCATGTAGGACCTATTAGTCTTCTCACTGTCTCTACCCATCCTCTACCCTTTTCTAATTGGAAAATTCCAAGCCTAATCTTTCTGCAACCCCATTTCAGTCATTCGACAACATTCAACCACTGTGTGTTGGATACCTATTAAAACTCCAAGTCCTGGAAGTACACTGATGAACAAAACAGAGCCTTCTGCTCACAGTGCTTGCATTCTAGTGGGGAGACACAGGTCATAAATATACAACAAATAAGTGAATTACATGGTGTGTTGAAAGATGACAAGTAATATGGGGGAAAGAAAACTAGAGTGTGGTTATGGGGATCAGGAGTAGTGGGTGAGAGATGGGAGAGACAGTTGGCAGTTTTACAAAGGAGGGTCAGAGTAGGTCTCTTGGAGCAAGAGACACTTAAGCAGACCTGATGGAGGTGAAGGATGGAGGGGGAAGAACAGTCCAGGCAGAGGGACCAACAAAGGCCCTAAAGCAGGAACTTCCCTGGTATATCAAAGAAGAGAAAGGATGTCAATGTGGCTGGAGCAGAGTGAGTACTGGAGAAACACAGGGAGATGAGGTCTCGGGTGATGGGGGGATGATGCTAGCCATGGAGGTGGTAAGAAATGGTCAGAGCCTGAGTACGTCTGAAGGAAAGCCAGTGTATTCTGTGCCTTGAGGTGGGTATCTTCTGCCTGCCCCTCTGGATTCAGTCTCTGGCTCTCCCCACCTTGCTCTGTGCCCCGAGAGGCTGAGCTGTAAGACCTCCATTAAGAGTCTTCTTTGCCCAGTTTCCTGTTGGGTTGCACCAAAAGAAGTCTGGCCGAAAGGAATCCTGGCAAGGGATCTGAGGGAAGGAGGAGTGTGAGACTGGGGTATATTTCCTCGACCTCCTTCTTGCAGGTTTGGCTGAGCCCTCCACCAAGGGCACAGTTTTCATCGGGCAGCCCACTCAACACAGCTGCCCCTCTGGGGTGGGTAGTGGCTCCTCCCTCCACCCATCAGACCTGGGTGGTGACAGCTCCCTGCCCTTGCCAGCCCCAGAGTCCTACACTGTTAATTGGTTGCTTTTTCTAAACTCTGCTCATAAATTTGTGGACAGTCCTTTTATTAAACTCTCCTCCCATCACCCAGTTTGAATGTGCCACTTGTTTCCTGCAGACACCTGGACTGATAGGTTGGATGCTGTCCTGAATGAAAAGTGGAGTTGAGGATGGCTCCTTTGGCTGCAAGACCTTCAAGGTTTACCGGGTCCTCCTCTTCTATACAACTCTGTGCCCCAAACCTGGCCAAGGTGACGTTGAGAGCTTCGAATGAGGCCCTTGGAAGTAACCAAACAGCCTAGAGCTTCAAGACAGTGGAAGGTAAGAGTAAACATGGCTGTACTCCCCCACCCCAGATCTTCCAGACGAGGCCTGGTATATATAGAAAGAGTCCTGGACTAGGAGTCAAGTTACTCCCTCATCTGGTCTCTGTGGAATAACTCCCTGAGCAACCATTAGCAAATCACTTGACCACTCAGAGCCTCAGTTTCCTCATCTATAAAACTGGTGATAATAAAACCTAACTCAGAGAATTGTGGGGGAAGTTCAAACAATGGTGCTGGTGTCAGCAGCACGTGAGCTGTTGTGTGAGCTTGGGAGCCTCAAGTCTGTGACTTGTATTCCAACCATGTGGTTTGCAAGCTGCATGACGTTGTGGAAGTTTCTGAATCTCCTGTGCCTTATCTGTGAAATGAAAATGGTAATAGCATATCCTCCAATGCAGTGGTGTGGAATTTAAATGAAAAAAAGGCATGCTTGGCAAGTAAGTAGTCAGTAAATGTTATGTAATTAACAAATATTAAAGGATTTCCTTCTCCCCCTCTGAGAAATAAGGGAATTGAACTCAACACATAACTTTCTTTGACATGCTAAGTCTAGGGTTTTTTGAAATTTTTATTACATAGCTTTTCAAAATTATACAAAAATGTATGCATGATAGTACAAGCATCCATGTACATACTACCAGGCTAAAAGAGAAATTTTTCCAAGGTAGCTTATATATTTGCATATAATGATTTGCAGTGTTTTTAAGTTTTGCATAATTGGTATCATATTATGGATTCATCTGCAACTTGTTTTGTTTTCCCTCAATAATATGTTTGTGAGGTTCCTCTGATCACATTGTATGAATTTGCCACAATTTATTCATCCATCTCTTATTATCGATATGTACATTGTTTTCAGCTTTGGGGATTGCACACAATGCTGCTCTGAATGTCCTGAAAACTGTCTCCTGTATCCACATACAAGTTTCCGAGTCTGAATGTGTGAGTTTCTTTTCAGCCCTGCCAGCTGCTGGTGTGAGCTCCAGTTCACATGGGGGAAGGGGAGTGGAAGAGCTGAATCTTAATTTTGACAGGTTCTGAAGGCTTTGTAAGTAACAGCTCTTAGAACCCAGTATTTTGAAGATTTAAGTGTAAATGAATCAGAACCATATGGATTACATTTGCCTTTAATGACAGGATTTAGAGGGTGCAGGCTGTGCTCCGGGGCGAAGGTGCAGGCAGTCTATGGGCTGTCTCCTTGGCTTCCCCGCCCTCTGGTTGTGTGCAGAGGAGTGCAAACTCTAGCTGCCTGGGCACCCTTCCCACAGCCCAGAGGAATCAAGTGGCCATGTGGTCTCAGGTTGCCTGAAGGGGGCACTGTGGAGCCTCAAATCCTGGGCCTCAGGATGCTTAGTCCTAATTCCTCCTCTGCCGTTGCTTTGCTGTGTGGCGTTGAGCCAGATGCTCTGCTTCTCTGGGCCTTAGTTTCCTTGTTTGTAAATGAGATGCCTGAGGGGTAGGACTGCATAGTAATTAAGAGCCTGGATGGAAACTATCTTCTAACCTCTTTTTGGCTGTGACTCCTTGGACAAATTACTACTCAGCTCCTTTGTGCCTCAGGTTCCTCATCTGTAAAATGGAGATAATAGTACCCACGTCATAGGTGGTTGTGAACAATAGATGAGCAAAGCTAGAAGGTAGCTGGGTCTTAGCAAGCACTCACCTGGAACCGCTTTTGTTTTCTCTTTATGGTCCTTATCAAAAATCGATCCAAATCTGATTTTCCCTGGCACTTACAGGCAGAGAGGATGGAAGTGAGCCTGAAAAATAAGAAGGGGTTACCCAGTGACCAGACATTTCCTGTTCTGGTAGCAACCACATCTCCACTTTGTGTTTATCGATTCCCTGCCATGTTAAATGCGAATATGTACACATATGCTTACGAAATGGATTATGCTGAGTTATAATCTGCTTTTTTCACTTTCCCTGTGCCATACATATATTTCCATGTCATTAATGTTCATCTCCAACATTGGTCTGTATCTGAACAGGCACACAGCAAACCACCATTTACCAAGAGCTTACTGTGCGCCAGGCGCAGTGTTAATCATTTTCCATGTGTGTCCTCATTTGATCCTCAGAACAAGAAAATGAACTGGGTATTCTCATCGCCCCCATTTTACAGCTGAAGAAAGTGAGGCTTGGAGAGGCTAAATAACTTGCTTAAAATCTCTCTCAAGTCCAGACCTGCCGACTCCGGCATGTAACTGCTGACCCACTCCCAGGCACTGCCCCCGGGAATGAAATACATCACGAAGTGACCTCGGGCCCCTATTCTTGGACACTTGGATTTTTTTTTTTCTGGCTTCTCACTCTTATCAACAGCATGTGATGAACATTCTTGTAGGAAGATCTTTGCCTACATCGGGATTGCTTCTTGGGGATAAATTCCTTGAAATGGATAGCCCAGTGTTTGGGGCTTTGTTTTGGAGATGAGGAGAAACAGAGGACCCGAGCTAGACGGGAGGGAGAGGCAGGAAGCCCTGAAGGCGGTGGGCCCAACGGGAAAGCCAGGATGCCTGACTAATCCTCAGTGCGCGCTGCTCCGGTTTATCTGAGGGCTGGTTGCCCAAGCTCCCCAGGCTTACACTGAAGCCCTTAGGAATCTAGTTTTTTTCCATCCTGGTTTTGCTGACTTGGCTGAAGTTCCTGCTCAGTGGATCAGCTACAAGACACAGTCACACACACACCACACACACACCGTACACACACACATAAAGACACACACAGCCCTCCAGGAATCAGGCATGAGGGAGACACTTGCTAGAAAGAGGCCAACCTATGCAAAGTGGGGAACCCTACCTTACACAGAAGGAAAATTTCCTGGGAAAACTGTTGACCAGGTTTCCATAAATCATTTCTTCTCTGAACTGGGCTGGGTTCATTTAACATTTTTGTAACAGCTTTATTGTTTTGAGGAAAAAATGATATGTTCATTGTTTTTAAATTCCTGAGAAATCTATAAATATATCTGAAGATGTAAAAGCATCTACAACTCTTGTTTCAGACTGGTGGTATAAATCAGTGCTTTTCAAGTGCTGGATATCTTGTTAAAATGAAGATTCTGATTCAGGAGCTCTGAGTGGGGCCTGAGAGTCTGCATTTCTAACCTGCCTTCTCTTGTGGAATTGTAACTCCAAAATGTTCTTATATCAGGGCAAGGGATCTTAAATTCATTTCATCAGAGCCTCAGCTGACAGGTGGGGAAATTGATGCCCAGCACAGGGACAGGGCAAGCCCAAGGCCGGGAGCTCGAGCTGGGTGGAGCATGGCTGGGAGCTCCAGGATTCTTTTGTTTCCTCTGAACTTGCAGCCTAGTCAGTTTCACCTGAGGGACCAGCAGAGGCTCTGAGAATGGTGGAAGGGAATGAGCCCTCTGTAAGGAGCAAGGCCACCAGGCAGAGTGCAGACACCACACCAAGCACCATCTGGATGCTACAGGCTTACACTCTCAGAAAATCCTCACTATAGCCCTGTGCAGAACATCATCAACTCCATTTTACCTGGAGAAACCGAGGCTCAGAGGGCCAAGCGATCTGCCCAAAGTCACACAGGCAGGTGAGTGCGGAGCTGACATGGGTCCTGTGTGTGAGATCCCCAAGCCTTGCCTCCCAAAGTCCTCCTTCAGCTCCTGACTTCACGATCTCCTCCGCCTTACTGTGCTTCAACAATGGTTCACTTTCCATCCAGGGGAAAACCAGTATTGTTTGAAAAAGACTGTAGGAAGTTAATACAAGGAAAACAAAACCCTGTTATTGAAATCTAGCTACATTTTAGCACCTTGCAGAGCCCCAGTCCTGCTCTCTCTGTTAAAAGGGTAGATTAGCAAACACTGGGGCCCTGTTAGAGACAGACTGGACAACACTGAGGCTTTGCTCCTGGTGAAATCTGAAGCACTGAAAGAGAACAGAAGAGAGAATAATTTTGCAGGACGTGATCCCACCTCTTGCAGTGGCCTGTACGGCTTCCATCTTTCTTCCATCTCTCTGACCAGCCATCTCACACTGCACAATACTACCTTTCGGCCCCAAGCCAGGTGGCATCAGTCAGGATTGGCTTCCTGGAAGAGGCACCTGGAACAGGTTTCACATCTTGGGAGACCTAAGCCTGTGGAATCTCTGCATCAAGTTCTTTGCATCCCAGGGGGTGCAGTCCTCTTTCCTCCTGGGGGCCTGGGGGTTACTCAGCAGGCTGCCTGGAGCCAGGGCACGCTCCCTCCCAAAAAGATGACACACCAGCCTGTTTGCCTAATGTGACCACTTTGGCAAAATTGTTTGTTCTCATCCTGCTAAAAACAGCTTCAAAGTGACTCCCGTCTAGACTGTGCCAGGATTGATTATCAGATCCCTGACCTGATCGAAACCACAGGGTGACATAGTCATTTGCTTTAATGCAATTAAAGCAAAATACAATAATGTATCCAGGCCAGGGACAAGAACAAGGCTCGCTGGAAGGTGGGAGGAGAAAACAGCTCTGGATAATTTCTACTCGGCTCCAAAGAAGTCAGTTTAGACTTTTCTTGCCTCTGTCTCCAAGGCAACCTTGGGCTCTGGACTGTCCCTTGCTCTGCCAAGGGCCACCAGGTGAGGGTGGCCTGGGAGGCTGAGGAATCAGGAGGAAGCCGACTTGGGGTGGGATATGGGTGGGGGCGGGGTGAGCACAGTCCAGGAGGAGGAGAGCCAGCGATGAAGGAAGGAGGGAAGAGAAGAAAGATCACAGAGAGAAGAGGAAATGGATGCAGCCGGCTCCATAATTCCCAGATTCTCTGACAAATCCCCAGTCCCAGGGAGACCAGAGCATGCCCGGCAGGTCTTCCCAGAGGACAGCGGCGGGTGAGGTTATTCCAGCTGCCGCCAGAAGGCACCAGGAAGATGGGTGTTCTCCTCTCAGAGAGCCACATGAAGGAGGAAAATGGATACAAAGGCCTCGGCCTGGCGGTCAGAACTGCCGGGCCTGCCTCCCAGCTTCTGCCCAACATCCCAGGGTTCTGGAGAGGAGCCAGCCTCCCGGACAGGCAGGGAAGCCCTCGGCGCCTTCCTTGGGGCGCTCCACACACAGTGTCAGGGGGCTGCCCTAACAAAGCACCCCAGACTGGTGGCTTAAACAACAGAAATGTGTTCTCCCGTTTCTGGAGGCTGGGAAGTCCAAAATCAAGGTGTTGGCAGGGTTGGTTCCTTCTGCGGGCTGTGAGGGGTCTGTTCCAGGCCTTCGTCCCCTCTCATCTGTGGGCGGCCGTCTGCTCCGTGTCGTCTGTCTCTGCACAGCTCTGTGTCCAAATTCCCCTTCTAAGAAGGACACCAGTTTTACGGAATGAGGGTCCACCCTAATGACCTCATTTTAACTTGACTCCCTCTGTAAAGACCCTGGCTCCAAATAAGGTCACATTCTGAGGTGCTAGGGGGTTAGGATTTCAAAATCTGAATTTTAGGGAGGGAACACAATGCAACCCCTAGCGCTGTCCGGGGGAGCCTTCCTCCCCACTGCTGCCTTGGGGGCAGTGAGAGAGAAGACCAAGAGTGCCCAGCACTCCGCGTCCCCTTCAGGGGTCTCACTTGCTCCTCTGCGCGTGGAAGTGGGCACACTGCCCCCTGGTGGGAGGGCTGCACTAGTTCCAGGTGCCCTCTCTTCCCTGTGTCCCAGACTTTCCGAGCTGGGAAACACCTCTGGAAATCATATGTGCGCTCCCTTTGCCAGACTTAGGCTCCCTGAGCACTGAGAACTGCTTCCCACCTGAGAAAGCGCAGCTCTGGTCCGCCTGCCCCTTCTTCCTCTCCTTCACCTCCTCCTTTCGTTGATTCCCAGTGAAATGATCTTGTTGTTGCTTGTTATCGGCTGCCCCTCATCACAGCCTTCGTTGTGCAGACCTTGTGCCAAGGGCTTCATAACTTTTATCTCATTTCATACTCCTAGTAACCAACCCTACAGGATAGGAACTATTGCTGTCCCCATTTTGTAGATGAATAAACTGAGGCTCAGAGAGTTGGGGTGAGGCCCAAAGGACAGAGCTAGGACACTTATGGGGGAAATCTCTGAAGGGCAGGTCTCAGAAGGAAGGCCTTCCTCATGGGCTGCCTGGAAGGTAGGGAAGTGTCCGTCCAGGACCCAACCTGGAAAGAGGATCATAGACCCTTCGAGTCTTGGGGTGAAGGGAATTTGAGGAGTTGCCAAGTCCAAGTGCCTCTCCTGGGCCCCGTGCAGGAACCCCTCTTTAACACCTCGAAGACTTAGCCAAGGAGAGACCTGAGGAGAGAGCTAGGGGCTCTTGCAAACCCTCCCAGCCGACATGCCAGTTGCCCTGCCAGCAACTGCCCAGTACACAGCAGGCACTCAGCACATATGTAACAAACAAATGGTGCCGATTGTTTGCAATCACTAAAATAGCCACCTTTGGTGCAAGATGACCATCCACCAGGCTCGGGCTAAGCTTTTGACCTACAGTTTCTTATTTTATTTCCTCCTCTCTCAAACCCCATGGAATAGGTACAGTCATTACCCCGGTTTCACAGCCAAGAAAGCTGAGACCCAGGGGGGTTTAGTAACTTGCTCGTCTGACAGACTCCAAAGCTTAGGACCACTGCATTAGTGGATCTCAGACCGTGTGCACAGTGTGGGGAGTATTCATTTAACCGTTCCAATAGCCTTGGATTTCCAGAAACCCCCAGCACACAGTGGGCGCTTAATAAACACTTAATAAATTGATGACAAATTCATTCATCAAACCTAGTCCACTGAGGTAGACATGTTAACCTAACAAACCACAAAAATCTCTCTGGGCCTATAAGATTCCCCCAGCCCAGTGCCTGGCACACAGTAGGTACTCAATAAATATTTGTGGGATAAATGGCCCTCTGGCCCCTAATGTGAACAACTCTGCCCATAAATTTCAGCTCCAGGCACTTTGAAGCTCCCCCAGGGGACAGCTGCTTTTCTTGTTATCAAGGACCCCCCGCCCCAACCCGACCCCCCGCCTTCCAGGCCCCCTGGGCCCATCCAGGCCAGGGACCTGGGGCCGCCAGAGCCAGGAGATAAGGATGATGGATGGCCGGCCGCCTGGCTCCACTGAAGCCTGGGGTTTCCTGGGAGCGGGAGACAGTCTAGTGATTCCAAAGCCCCTCGGAATTCGAGTGGAGAGAGCTCAAGGAGGGGGCGGGGACAGCGTCCGAAGTGTCCCTATCTCCTCAGAGATGCTGGACCCGACAGGAGGTTTCAGCACCCCCTGGCCACCTTGATCTCCTTCCATGTTGACAAGGCTTCCTTTCAGCATGTGTCAGACACCAGGACTCATCATTGGATCTTCCAGTGGGAGTCTGGAGGGTGGCCTCCCCTCTGTCCCATCCCATTTCTCCCCACTTCATGGGGCCCAGGATCTGGAGGCAGGTCAGGCTTCCTTCCTGCTTTGTAATCTGGGCGCCACCATTCAGTGAGTCCTTGGCAAAATGCGAAATCATTTAACATGCTGTACACATTCAATTTACATAATGTTATAGGTCAAATATATTCAATACATTTACAAAGAAAAAGAATAAAAAATCACGATGTCTGGGTTTAGGTTTCCTCATTTGTAAAATAAGTCTTGGAGGAGATGTCACCGTCCAGCAACGCCAAGACGGAATTTTAAGTAGCTAAGGGGGACCAGCGGGGGCTGAACACAGTGGATGCTGCCTCGATGATGAAGCTGGCTTGGTCTTGGATCCAGGCAATAGCAGTCATTAGTTTGTTTAATTTAAAATCTCTGATCCCCAAAGCAAAAAGCTTCCTAGCTTTGGGTAGATCATAAAGGCCGCATGTGTTCGGTTTGAGGGGTAGGACTTAGTGAGACTGAAGCTTGTGAATTTCTTTTTGTCCTTCTCTTCTCTCAGGACTTAAGTTTATTTTAAGCCTTAAAAACAGATATATTTTAATTGCAAACAGTATTTGAATATGTCTTCCTTGTTTAAAAAAAATACAGATGAAGTTAAAATGCCCCAGACAAGGTATCCTCAATCCTGGACTATGCCCCTCTCTTTCCAGAAGCAAGAGCATCATTTGGAGATGCACTCCCAAACCCTCCTCAGCACCTTTTCATATATCTGTCCACCTACAGCCAGGCATCCAGACTTACGCTGTAGGGGGTGGGGTTTACATAGAAGGGATCAGCCCACTCCAATCTTGGCCCCTTGCTTCTACCACTCAGCCCTGTGGCCTAGAGACGCATTCATGCTGAGACGTAGAAGTCCATCTCATTTCACCTAACTGGGATGCGGCTCAAAGCTGGGTGGCCCTGCCTTCCAGGTAAACTCCAAGAGGATGAAGACTCGGTCTGTCTTGTTCACTGGTGATTTCCAGTGTCTAAAACAGGGCCTGGCAGTAGTTGGTCAATAATTCTTCCATGAGTGGATGAAGAGAGGAATGCACGCATGATCTGATTCATGGAACTCACCCTCACCTGGTAGACGTGGCAGTTGCTTCCAACTTTTCACCAACACAAATGGTGCTGTGATGAGCATCCCTGACCATGCCCTCTGTGATCTCTTTTGAGGAACAGTAACCTGCAGGGGCCCCTGCAGCCCCAAAGAGCACAGTTTGAAATCCTTGGATTAGGCCAAAGCCTTCATGTCATAGATACAGGGCACAGGGAGCCCAGAGAGGGCCGACCACTCACCCAAGGTCACTTAGCACATTAGAAATTGATTAGAGCCTTGGGGTGGGGGGGTTGACTTTTTCTTCCATCATGGACTCTCTTAGTACCTACATTCTGACCCCCAGCTCCAGCCTGTGCACCTCAGTAGGGTGATGTTAGGAATAGAAGTTCTGATTCACTCGGCATAGAGAAGGCATCTGACAGAATGAGGGCGTTTCACCCTGGCGTTCTGGTCCTGGTATTGAGTTGTGGAAGGATCTGGGTGAATCATGCTTCCTCCCTGAGCCTCAGCGTCTCTAATCTGTAACACTGGCCTCATGATTCTTGCCTAACTCTTTTTTTTTTTTTAATTGAAGTATAGTCAGTTCACAATGTTGTGTCAATTTCTGGTGCACAACACAATTCTTCAGTCATACATGAACATACATACATTCATTTTCATATTCTTTTTCACCATAAATTACTACAAGGTATTGAATATGGTTCTTGAAGCGAGGATGACAAGAAAGAATCTGTGAAACAGAGAAGAGGCCTAGGATCTAAGAGACAGCTATTTCAGTTTACAATGTAGAACTTTTGTTTTGTTGTTGTTTTCTTTTTTTTCTTTTCTCTTCATCTTTTCTTTCTTTTTTCTTTTATTTTTTCTTTTTTCTTTCTTTTTCTTTTTCTTTCTTCCTTTTTTCCTTTTTTTCCCTTTTCCCCCTTTTTTTCCTTTTTTTTCTTTTTTTTCTTTTTTTTTTTGCAGAAAGGAGGTAATTTATTTATTTATTTTTTTAATGGAAATGCTGGGGATTGAACCCAGGACTTCCTGCATGCTTAGCGCGCACCCCAATTGAGCTATACCCTCCCCCACTACAGTGTAGAATTTTTAAAAATAATTTTCAGATTCAAAGTTATTGTGTGTTTCCCAGAAACAGACTCAGAGACAGAGAACAAACTTATGGTTACCAGGGGCTAGAAGGGGTGGGAAGGGATAAATTGAGAATTTGAAAACTGCACCTCTTGGGGAGTGATGGAAATGTTAGCTACCTTGATTGTGGTGGTGGTTTCATGGGTGTATACATCTATCAAAAGTCATCAAATTGTGCATCTGAAATGTGTGTAGTTTACTGTACAGGAACCATACCACAATAAATGTGTTTTTTAAAAAATAAAGAGGGAGGGTGGATATAGCTCAGTGGTAGAGTGTGCGAGTAGCATGCATGAGGTCCTGGGTTCAATCCTCAGCGCTTTCATTAAAAAATAAGTAAGTAAATAAATAAGCCTAATTACCTGCCCCCCTAAACAAGAAACAAATAAATACAATATTTTTAAAAAGAAGAAGAAACAAAAAAGATATAGTATGTTTCCACTTTTATAAAAAATTTAAATATATATATCTATACATATATGTATGTATTTGAATAAGTTTGTACAAATACAGAAAACAAACAACAGTTCCCCAGCAAATGTTAATTATCAGTGGCTTCCTCTGGAGTTCAGAATTGCAGGGGAAGGAAGGAGAGGCTATTAACACTTTCTTGCTACACCAGTTTTGTTTGATTTTGTAAAAGCGTGGCCAAACAAAAGATATATTTACATATTAAGTATGTAACCTCAAAAAAATCAAAAGAGAAAAGATAAATATTGCTAATAGGAAAAAAATTAAAGCAAAGGCCATGAATAATCTATTTACAAAAGTATAAACACAAATAGCTAAACAAGAAAAAGGCGAAATCTTAGAGTGATCAAATAGATACACAAATTAAAACAACAATGAGAAGTTTTGGCCTATCACATTGTAAAAAGTGATACGAAATAATGACCAAAAGGTCCTGGTTCCTGCCTGGGTAGAGGGTAATCATGATGGGGATTAGCAGGAAGGTGGGGACACCCACGCCCCTCACAGCGATGACATGTCCGTCCTGTCCTGCTCCCGGTGCTCTGATAGAGCAGTCCAGAGGACAAGGGGAGATGACAGGACAGAGCCGCCGCTTCCTTCAGCTGCCCCTCCTGCCCATCACGATGACCAACTGCCGGCGTCTTCTGACCCACTGCCCCCCGCCAGGGACACTCTAACCTCATCAGACCTAAATCCCCCTTCTTCTGATAAAAGAGTCCTGGATCCTGTGATAAAAACAAAAATGATTGGGAAGGTGCCTGGTGCACACAGACAGTCCCCTACTCCCAAAGGAGTTGCTAGGTTCAGAACACAGAATCCCTGTTAGGGGATCACTGGTTGTCTCTGTGAAGCCTCTGCCTCTCGGCAGAACTGTCCCCAAAGGCTTTATTTTGGTGTGTTTTTTTATGAGAATACACTGCCATACTAGGAAGAGCCATTAGCAGTCAGTCATCTGGTCCAATAGCTCCATTTTATAAGGGGAAACTGAGGCATCGGAGGACTTTATGAGAAACCCAAGTCACCCAATTGAGGAGATAGTGCTACGACTAAAACCAAGGTCTCTTGACTCCCGGTTCAGTACTATTTCTGCTCAGAATCTTTTTTTTTTTTTTTTTTTTTTTTTTTTTTTTGTGGACTGTCTGACTTCAAAGGTTGAGACACTTCTTCCCATTCAGTTATGCTGCTTCCCTAAAAAACGGGACGTGGGGTGGGGGAGGTGGCATAACTCAGTGGTGGAGTGCGCGTCTAGCGTGCACGAGGTCCTGGGTTCAGTCTCCAGGACCACCATTAAAAAAGTAATAAATAAATAAATAAATAAATAAATAACAAAATTACCTCCCCCCGCAAAAAAAAATTTTAAATAGAAAAGAAAATGAGATGAGAGGAGGCATAGGCTTCCTAAACCTCTCCAGTCTATACAGCCATGGACTCCTGCATCACCCATCTGGTACGTGAACCTTCTTCCAACAACCCTACAGTGTCTCCTTCCACATCACAGTACACGGGGGCTTGATACTGCCCTAGACAACCATTTCCTCCTTAATCAGCATTGACTGCAGTAAGATCTTGAATTGAATGGACCTCCGCCTCATCACTTCCACTAAGAGGCCAAATTCTCTGAGGACCCCCAACTTTGATCTCTCTTCTTCTGCAGGATGCTCTCCCAGGACTGGATGACAGCCTTACACCCTTGGACTCCACAGCCCAGGTCCTGCCATTGCCCTTCCTCCTAGGGGCTATGGCATGGAGGCCCCTGGCCTTCCTGCTGCCCCACCCCGGGACTGCTCTGATGTGTCTATACCCCTGGAAGACCATGGCGCCCAGAACTGCGTTCCTGCCCAGCGGGCTGAGATGTCACGAAGGTGAGTCAGCTCACACCCATGATAACATCTACACAGCCAGCCTGGGAGGCAGCTGCTCCTTGCACTGAAGGGATGGGTTTGGGACACAGAGGAGCCTATTCTGTCCCGGGGTGGGGAGTGGAGGAACATCAAGAGAAAATGATCCCCTTTCTGAGAACAAACTTTTGAGAAAGGTGGATCTCAGTCTGACTCTTACAGAAACTGGGCCTTCAGGAACCTGCCTGGACAGGTGGGGTAGGAAGGACTGGCCAGGAAGGGGCATGGCTGTTGTGGAAACAGGCTTTGTGCTTTCTGAAGCTGAGAGGATGAAGAAGGCTGATGATGCCAGTGTCAGTGTTTAGAGGGTTCTGATCTTCCTGACTGCTGGGCAGGGCCCCTGGGCTGGAGCCAGGATCCCTGGATTCTATCCCCAGCTCCATTGAAAGATTTTTTTTTGGTGTTGGACCAATCATATCTCCTCTCTGGGCCTCAATGACCCATCTGTGGGATGACGGGCTGGGGGTCCCTCAGCCTCTCAGAGAGACAGCATAGCTCAGGGGTAGGAGCTCAGAGCTCTGGGGCCAGACAGACCTGTGTGAATCTGGCTCTGCTCTTCCTAGCTGTTTGGCTGCAGGCAAGTTACTTAACCCCCTAAACCTTGATTTCCTCATCTATAAAATGGGATAACAATAAAGTTCTCCGTGTGCCTGGTCCTACTCAGTAAATGGGGGTTATGGTGGGAGTTATCTAAGGGCTCATCCACCTCCACATTCTGAGATTCCACAAGTGAGAGTGGGAGACACGGGGTGAATGTCTGGGGCTGGGGTGGGAGGCTGTTGGCAAAACCCTGAATGACCCCCAGGTCCAGCTTTGAGGGGCCCTGGAACTCTGGCCAACTCTGCACCTGCGTGTGTCCTCCACGATCCTCCCGCCAGGCCTTGGCTGTCTCTGATCTGTCCCTGGTCCAGATGCCTCTTCTGTTCCAACAGTTCAGTCCTGCTCACCCTCCAGGGCTCTGCTCACAAGCCATCTCCCTCCAGAAGACTTCCCTGACCTCCTCCTCCTCCTCTGACATCTCACATCTTCTCTTTTTGAAACCCATGCTTGGCAGCCTTAGGTTTTGCATTATCTGGTGGGTAGAGCTGAACTGCAGACAGGGCTGACTTATTCACTTGGCATGGTCCTGAGAGCTTGAGATACAGTTAAAGGTCCACAAAAATGTTTTCATATTAATATCTTTTTAAATGAGAAGAAAAACATGAAAATAAGGATCGCGACTAGATAACAATGAATTCAGCCTGGACTAACTTCATCTTTATGCCAACACAGTGGTACTTTAAAATAGCTTTTGATGGAGGAAGGGACTCAGGATGGCTGAAGTGCCCAAGGCCCACGAAAGTCAGATGCGGGCTGGACAGCAGGGTTCTGTCTGTGCCTCACTGGGCACCCGGGTCTGGCCCGGATCTCTGCCCAGAACTGCTAGACTGTGAGCTCCATGCAGGCAGAGATGGAGGTCAGTTCTGCTCATCACCTTATTCCCAATGCCTAACACAAGGTGGGAGCTTGATAAAATACGTGTGGGAAAGGGATGGCAGTCAGAAGACACGTGTGTGTCTCTCTAACATTCATACAAGAGTCTTTCCTGCGTACCTTTGTCTCTGCCTGCAGGATGTGCCTGAGCAGCATCAAGCCTGGGCACCTAGAATTATAGACTCATAGGAAGTGAGAGTTGGAACGGATCATGTATTTATTCCCCAGACATTTCTTGGACACCAGCAATGTCCAGGCTGTGTGTGGGGACTTGGAGACCAGCGCCAGGGGCTCCTCAGACAGTCCTCAGAGGGACTTCCAGGGGTGTAAGGACCCCTAAATGTGAAGTGATTTCTTTATTTAGTTTTTTTGAGGGGGGAGGGAGGTAATTAGGTTTATTGATTTCTTTATTTTTAAAGGAGGGACTGGGGATTGAACCCAGGACCTCGTGCAAGCTAAGCATGTGTTCTACCGCTTTAAGCTATACCCTCCCCTAAGGATCCCTGAATGTGTAAGTAAAATTTGGAATCTGCACCTGTAAAATGCCCTTCTAGAGAGACACTCTGACATCCGACTGTCAAAAGGCCAGTGTCTCCAAAATGCTGAGGACCACGGGTTCAACTCTATCACCCACCAGGCTCTTTTCAGAGTTGGGGAAACAGGCCTAGGACAAGGAGATGGCTTGTTCAAGGTCACACAACCAGTCAAAGGCAGAGATGGGCCCCTCCAACCTTGACATCTCCAAGAGAAGACCCCCTCATTCATTGGCAGGGGTGGACAGAGAAAGGCCAGCAACCAAGCTGATTCTGTGGGTCCCTGGGGTCCAAGAGCCCCTCTTCTGAACCCCCACCCTCCACCACACACACACACACACACACACACACACGCTCCCAGCCATCTTTCACAACATCCCCCGGGTCCACCCATCAGGGGCCTGGTTTGGGGCCTGCCTCAAGTCAAAAGCAGATAACCTCTCCCAGGGATGTATAAACATCCAGTGGGTGTCAGGGGCAGAAGAATGTGGAAATGGATTCTTTTCCCTCTGAGCACCGGACGTCCAGTGCCAGGACTGCTCCGAAGTTGCTGTGACCCCTCAGATCTGGGCCTGAGGCCCTTTGAGTCTCCATCTGTGTCCCCCAGAGGCTTTCTCACTGTGGGTGACTTCTGCAACCCCAAAAAGTAGACTTCCCAAGTGGCCGGGTTCCCACACTCCCTCTGCACGAGCCCCACCACACCTTCTTTGAATTGCAGCCCACAAGCCAGGGATTGCCAGCTGTGGGCTGGCCCTCCCTTCAGAAGGGCGTTAATGGAGGAAACGGGGGGATTTTATGTGGAGACAAGTGGTTTGAATTTAAGCGGAGGGCACAGGGGAGCTAATTAGAAAGCCTAGATGTGGTAAACAGATATTTGTTTTATCTTACTTTTTAGGGAACCAAATCTTAGAAAAACAGAACTGAATTTGAAATTAAGCAACACCTTTTCTCCCCCTCAGCTACATTTTGTTTCCAGGTTTAAAAAAAAAAATAGAAAAGAAAAGCTCTCCACAAGAGGCTGTGGAGAAAGGGGAACCCTCCTACACTGCTGGTGGGAATGCAGTTTGGTGCAGCCACTATGGAAAACAGTGTGGAGATTCCTCAAAAGACTAGGAATAGACTTACCATATGACCCAGGAATCCCACTCCTGGGCTTGTATCCAGAAGGAAATCTACTTCAGAATGACACCTGCACCCCAATGTTCATAGCAGCACTATTTACAATAGCCAAAACGTGGAAACAGCCTAAATGTCCATCAACAGATGACTGGATAAAGAAGATGTGGTATATTTATACAATGGAATACTACTCAGCCATAAAAACTGACAACATAATGCCATTTGCAGCAACATGGATGCTCCTGGAGAATGTCATTCTAAGTGAAGTAAGCCAGAAAGAGAAAGAAAAATACCATATGAGATCGCTCATATGTGGAATCTAAAAAACAAAAACAAAAACAAAAACAAACAAACAAAAGCAAAGCGTAAATACAGGACAGAGATAGTCTCACGGACAGAGAATGCAAACTGGTGGTTGCCGGGGGGTGGAGGGTGGGAAGGGATAGCCTGGGATTTCAGAATTGTAGAATAGATAAACAAGATTACACTGTATAGCACAGGGAAATATACACAAAATGTTATGATAACTCACAGAGAAAAAAATGTGACAATGAGTGTGTATATGTCCATGAATAACTGAAAAATTGTGCTAACACTGGAATTTGACACATTGTAAAATGATTATAAATCAATAAAAAATGTTAAAAAAAAAAAAAAAGAAAAGAAAAGCTCTCCACAAATCTGGTCAAAAGACTCAAGGAGAAATCCGCTGAAGCTCTGTCCCACCCTGGGGACCAGAAACTGTGGCAGACAATCCCTGTGTGACTCTGGGGACCGCGGGTTTGGTCTCAGCTCTGAGTCGACAGGGGGAGGCAGGCACTGGGTTTCATAGAGAGTGAGACCCTGCCGTCCGTCCGCAGAGTTGTGAGCTGTTGCCAGTGCTGGAAAGAGGAAAAATGATTCCCCTCTCATCTTTATTTAGCCTCTTGTTGCTGTTCTGCTTCATCTCGGAGAAGCACGGGGTGATTTCTGGATATGCTTGGAGTGGCCTGGAATCCATTTTCAGAAGTGGAGACTGTGTCATTGAATTACGTGATCCTCTGAGTGTGGCCAGAGTACCTGTGCACGTGCCTACACACACACACACACACACAAACACATAGTACACATGTATGCATACATATACACATACACATGCATGTGTATACACACATATGCACACACATATACATACATAGTACACATGTACACAAACACACATGCACATGTATATGCATAAACACATACACACGTACACACGCATAGTACACACGCACGCACACATATACACACATACATATGCACATGTATGCACATACACACATAGTACACATGTGCACACACATACACATGCACGTGTATACACACATAGGCACACACATACACATACACACGTACATACACATATATACACATACACACATGCATACACTCACCCACAAACACACACATACTGCCTCCCTTCTCCTCTTCCTTCCTTCTTCCTGGTCCTGCTCTTTCTTTGCCCTCATCTGTGATTTTTATTCCAGCTGCCAAGTGTTTAGCCCTGTTTGTCCTTCTCCTCCTCTCCACCTGCCCACTTTGTGCCCTCAAGGCCAAAGTGTGCCCTGCCACCACCACCTCCATGAAGCCCACCAGGAAAGGTGTAGCCCACGGGGCCCTCTGCCCTTTCAAACATCTAAACCTCTTCTCGGCCTGGGGCAGTTCATGATGGACTTTTCCTCGGTGGCTTCCTGGCCACAGCCTCTGGAGGGTGCAGAGCATCCATGTGTAAAAACAAAACGTAAACTTGGCACCCTGCGCTTGGCATGCAGTGTTACTAGACCCATTTTCCTGACAAGAAAACTCTGGATCAAAGTCTCCTATACTTTGTCTAAATATCCTGAGTGAGTAAGTGAGTAGATGCGGGTCAGCCTCTCACCCCAGGTCCCCTGGCTTCCTGGCAGCCCTGAAGCTTTACTATTTTAACTTTTATTATGAAAATTTCAAACATAAACTAAGAAGAATAGCTGTATGCCCACTTGGGGGGCTGGTATTTTGGCCTTTATTCTCCATTGTTCTGTCTCCAAGATGAGTTGGCATGTTTGTTTTTTAGACCTCAAATTCGAAGCATCAACTTAACCACCCTCCTGCGTTCATGACATATTACCACCATTTACATATTTGTTCTCTCTATTCCTTTTTATCTGCGTCACCCATTCCTATCCTATACACAAACACACACATGCACACATACAAAGGCAAGTGTTCTATTGGTTTATTGCACCGTTTTTAAAAAATGAAACATGCGTATAAATGGTTGTTTTGTGCTTGTGTGTGTTTATTGTGGCAAAAGAGAGATAACATAAAGTTTAACATTTCATCCATTTTTAAGTGTATGATTCAGTGACATTATGTGCATTCATGATGTTGTGTATCCATCACTACTATCCATCTTCAAAACTTTTCTATCACCCCAAGGAAACTGCCTTCCTGAGCAAAATCCCACATTCTCCCCCACCCCCACCCCGATAACCACTATCCTATTTTCTGTCTCTATGAATTTCCCTATTCTAGACAGCTCATATAAGTGGAATCATGCAATAGGTGTCCTTTTGTGTCCAGTTTTTTTCACCGAGCATGTTTTCAAGGCTCACCCATAGTTTAGCATGTATCAGAACTTCATTCCTTTTCATGACTGAATAATATTCCACTGTGTGTGTAGACCACCTTTTGTTTATCCATTCATCTGCTAATGGATACTTGCTTTGCTTCCATGTTTTGGCTGTTGTGAATAATCCTGCTATGAGCATTGGTATACGAGTATCTGTTTGTTCCTCTTTTCAATTGTTTTGGGCGTGTATGTAGGAGTAGAATTGCTGGTTGTATTGTAATTCTATGTCGAACTTTTTGAGGAAACAATTTTCCACAGTAGCTGCACCATTTTACTCTCCCACCAGCAATGCAGGAGGGTTCTCATTTCTCCACATCTTTGTCAACACTTGCTATTTTCCTGGTTTCATTTGTTTTGGTTTTGGTTTTTAAAAAATAGCCATCCTAGAGGCAGGGAGGGTATAGCTCAGTGGCAGAGTGCATGCTTAGCATGTATGAGGTCCTGGGTTCAATCCCCAGTACCTCCATTAAAAGAATAAATAAACCGAATTACCTCCTCCCTCCAAAAAAGAATAAAATAATAAAAAATAGCCATTCTAGTGGGTGTCATATCTCATTGTGATTTTGATTTGCATTCCCCTGACGACTAATGATGTTGAGCATGTTTCCATGTGCTTATTAGCCATTTGTACATCATCTTTGGAGAAACGTCTTTCAGGTCCTTTGCCTATTTCTTAATTGGGCTATTTGATTTTTTGTTGTTGAGTTGTAGAAATCCTTTACATATTCCAGATATTAATCCCTTATCAGATATAGGATGTGCAAATATTTCTTCCACCCGGTGGGTTTTCTTTTCACTCTCTTGATAGTGTATTTTGATGTATGAAAGTTTTTAATTTTGATAAATTCCAACTTACCTTTTTGTGTGTGTGCATAATCTGTGCTTTTAGTGTTGTATTTAAGAAATAATTGCCACAGGGGGAGGTATAGCTCAGTGGCAGAGTGCGTGCTTAGCCTACACGAGGTCCTGGGTTGAATCCTCAGTACTGCCATTAAATAAATAAATAAACCTAATTACCTGCCTCTCCCCCGCCTCCAAAAAAAAAAAGAAGAAGAAAGAATTGCCACGAAGATTTCCCCCTGTATATTCTCCCAGGAGTTTTGTAGTTTTAGCTCTTAAGATTAGGTCTTTGATCCATTTGGAGGTGATTTTTGTATGTGGTGTGAGGTAAGGGTGCAACTTCATTCTGTGGCATGTGGCGCTCCAGTCTTCCAGCACCATGTGTTGAAAAGACTGTCCTTTTCCCATTGAATGGTCTTGGCACCCTTGGAAAATCAGTTAATCCCATACATGTGAGGGTTTATTTCTGGGACTTCTTTTCTTTTCCATGGGTTTCTATGACTATCTTTCTGCCGATTACCACAACTGTTCTTGATTACCGTGGCTTCGTAGTGTATTTTTTTAAAAAATAAATTTATATTGTATTATTTAGCTATTTTATTTAGGGGGAGGTGATTAGGTTCATTTATGTTTGGAAGGGGTAGTGGGGATCAAACCCAGGACCTCCTGCACACTAAGCATGTGCTCCACCACGTGAGCTATACCCTCCCTGCTGTTGTATGTTTTGAAATCAGGAAGTGAGAGACCTCCAACTTTGTTCTTCTTCCTCAAGATTGTTTTTGGCTGTTTGGGATCCTTTGAAATTTCATATGAACTTTAAAGTGGGCTTTTCTCTTTCTGCAAAAAAAAAAAATACTGTTGAGATCTTCATAGGAGTGGCACTGAATCTGTATGGGTGCTGTGTCTTTCACTCTCCTTTCAAGACCCAGCCATGTCGCCATGCGAATCTTGGGTCTGCGTCTGTCATATCAGCTTCTGCTGAGCCCTCATGGTTCCCCGTCCTCTGCCCTTTGAGGGACATACAGTTCTGTCTAACACAACAGAGTTGTAACACACGCCCTCAGGCTGGTACTCTCTGTGTGAGCATCTCTGTAATATACTCTCAATGCAATTATCCATGAGATAATAATTGTATTTAGTTAATACTTGTGGACCCGTTACCAGGTGCTGTGTGAGCACTACATGCATTCTCTCATCCTATTATTATAATATCAACTCTGTGAAAAATGTGTTAGTATTATTGCCATTTTACACGTGAGGGAACTAAGGCTCAGAGAAGGCTCAGTTAGGGAGTAGGAATCTGAACACAGGCCAGCCTGGCTCTGGCCCCTGCGGGCTACATCCCTGTGCTCCAAAGCCTGTCCCCACCGTGGGACATCAGGGCCTCACTTACAATTTCTTTAGTTTCCCCACATGCTGACTGCGTGCCAACTGCCCATTGAACACCTGGGCCTGGGGGACCTGGAGCCCAGAGAGGGAACGGCACCAGCCCAGCATCGCTAACAGCAGCTGAAGGAGCAGAGTGAGCCTGGGACCCGGGCGGCGTGACCCCTGCCCTCAGGGCACGGCGGGCCAGCGGTCAGGAGAGGGGTCACCGTGCGCACATCTCCTCCGGCATAAGGTCCTTCTGGCAGCCCATAAATCCGGCTGGACCCTGCTTATCCTGTTTACTGGATTAGCGGACTGGGCGTCTCCCTATAAATCATCCAGGGTGATTTACGGGGAGGCCCTGGAAGGCCTGAAGGTCCGACGGGCGCGGGTCCCCGGGGAGGGGCAGGTCAGTGCAGCCTGAGCCCGCTCAGCCCGCTCCCCTCCCAGCCAGGGCTGATGGCAGGGGGCTCCTGCTCCTCCACCCCGCCCGGGTGAGTCACTCTATGCTCCTGTTTAAATCTGCGCCTCTTCTTGCAGGCTCCCAGCCTAGTTTAAAAGTTCCAAAGGCAAAGCTTCTGGCGCCTGTAGGAACTGCCTCTATCAAAGTGTGCCAAGTAAGGATGATAAAACACCATAGGCAAATTGGGAAAAAACAAAGAGGTCAAACTGTGAAGGAACTAAGTTTGCAATCTTGTATATATGTTTTTTTATTGAAATATAGTCAGTTTACAATGCTGTGTCAGTTTCTGGTGTGCAGCATAATGCTTCAGCCACACACGAACATACATACATTTGTTTTCCTATTTTTTTCACCATGTTACTATAAGATATTGAATATAGTTCCCTGTGCTATACAGTATGAACTTGTTGTTTATGGCAATCTTTATTAGATAAGATGCATTGCTAACTTTGATGGGTTGCTTCCCAGGTGCCAGGCACTCATCTACCTTTTAATGTGAATCCTCATTTTAAGCTGCAATAGACCTGTAAGACGGGTACTGTGATTACCTCCGTTTTACAGATGAAGCCACTGAAACACAGAGAGGTGAATTGACTTGACCAGGGCCAACGTCACAAAATGTGAATCTCAGCAGTGAAGGTGCGATTCAAACCAGGCGGTCTGCTGTTAGAGCTGGGAACTCCGTTCCTCCTTCTGTTCACTCCGTGCACAGGCAGGGGTGGGCGGCAGGGTCTGACCAAGGCAGTAAGCCGTGCAGTGTTTAAGAGGCGGGCTTTGCAGTTGGAAAGGCTGGGATTTAGGTCCCAGCTTAGCCACTTACTAGCTTGTGGCACGGACGAGTCACTTTAATTCTCTCTGCCTCAGATTTTCCTCATTATAAAATGAGGGTAATATAGCAAGTCCCTCCTAGGAGGGCAGGACCCCTTCTGTGTATTTTGAGTCATAAATAAGATAAAATATTAAAAATGTGCTTTGCACAATGACAAACTTGTAGTTACATATTCAATAAATGGTAACCTGTTGCCTGATGGATTTTTCATCCTGATCTTAAGGAGTTCATGAACCAGTGGTAGAGACTCAAATTTACACAAGGAACTCCAAAGAGGATGGATCATTATAGTACAGAATGAAGATCCAAAGTAGAAAGGATAGTGAATTTTGAGAGGCAGGGCCAGAAACCTTCTCATGGAGAAGGTGGCTGAGACTTGACGTGTGAAACCCAAGCGAGACTTCCTAAAACTATGAAAGTGGCGAAATGCTGAGAGAGCCTCTGTAGCCAAAGTGCATGGTGAGTGATGAAGGACTCACTCTCAACTACACTAGCAGTTTGCAGCTTTCTCTCCACATCAATAGAGGTGGTGTTTAATTCTTCATGAAGTCTTCTCCGTGCCACCCCATGACTGAATGATAACATGTCTGGTACATGCTGTATGGATGGATGGGTGGATGGGTGGATAGATGGATGGATAACAGATACATGAATGAACAGATGGCAGAGGTGAATGAGTGGATGGATAGACAGATGGATAGATGGATGGATAATACATGGATGGATGGATGCAAGAGGTGAATGGATGGATGGATAGCTAGATGCATACGTAGGTAAATAGAATGAATGGACAAGTGAATAGGTGGGTGGTTAGGTGGATGAATGGATGTATAGATGAATGGATAGACAGGTAAACAGAATGAATGGACAGGTGAATTTGTAGATGGATGGATGGGTGGATGGATGAGAGTGCAGCTGAAGGTCAGGTGCATGAATGGTGTCTGCCTAGTGAGTTCCCACCTCCAGACCTTTGCCCTTGGGGTTCTCTCTGCCTGGATTATTCTCCAAGATATTCTTTTGTTTTAGCTCTCTCATTTCATTTAAGGCTCTGGTCAAATGTCACCTCCTCAGGGAAGCCTTCCCTGCCTGACCAATCTAAATTAGAATCCTCTTTGACTCTGTGCCCTCGTATATTTATAACAGTACTTACCACTGCCTCACATGGTAGTCACTTGCTTGCTTGTTCTCCCCCGTCATGTGTGAGTCCGTGGGAGAGGATGCTTTCTCTGCTTTGCTCACTCCTCTCTCACCAGCACCTAGTACAAGGGCCTGGCACACAGTAGGCCCTCAATACACATTTGTTGAATGAGTTGAAAGATGTACTAAGTAGCTAGAAGGAAGGGTGAGGTCCGATCCTGGAAATCTCTAAAACGTCTTTGCAAAGGCAAGAAAGTGCTCTACCAGTGATAATGCTGAAATTTTCTGTCATTTGTTCCAAAATTTTCATGTCAGAAAGGACTTTCTCATCCATTATCCCATTTGCACACCCTTGAAGTAGGCAGGAAACACAGCTGAGTGATTTTTCTTTTCCCAAGGCAGAATGATCTTTGCAGATCACAGTTTTCCACTTGATACTGAAGGGTAAGATTTAGAAAGTGAAATTCTTCCCATGTGCTTCTCACCCTCCTCTCTGAGATATTCACTGTTGAAAGTTTGGGGCTAGGGTTGTAATCCCCACTTTAATGAATGGGGAACCTGAGGCTCAGAGAAGCTAAGACACTTGCCCAGGGACACACAGCTACTCAATAGCAGAGCTAAATGTTTCGTTTGTTCCACCTCAGGTACCTATTAAGTGCCAACCATACGGTGTGGATCTGAGGCGGACTGAATTGGCTCCAAGCACAAGCAGAAATACTTTTCTTGCCAGTCATCATGCTGGTTAAGCCTGCTTCACCCGACATGGTTCCTTTGATGCAGGAAAAACGAATGTGGGACGAGAGAAGGGGCGTGTCCCGGGTCTCAGTTGTGTCCCTGGGACCTGCCCCGCCAAGTGTGGGTCCTTGGCTTTGTGCAGGAAAGAATTCAACAGCGAGCCACAGTTGAATGAAGATAGATTTATTTAAAGAGATACAAACTACATAGAGTGTTGGCTGTTTCAGAAGGCAAGAGAAAGGCCACAAGGTATGGGGGTTGGATGCTCAGGTTAAAGTAAAAGTAGACACACGCTCCACAGACAAGAATGTGGGCTGTCTCTGAAGACAGGGAGCCAGAGGCAGCCATGAGGCTCAGTGTTGCCAGTTTTTATGGGCTCGGTAGCTTCACATGCCAACAAGTGGGAGGACCATTCCAACTACCCTGGGGAAGGGGCTGGGATTCCCAGGAACTGAGCCCCCACCCACTCTTTGACCTTTTATGGTCAACCTGGAAGCTGTCATGGTGCCTGTGGGAGTGTCATTTACCATGTTGATGTATTACAATAAGCGTATAATGAAGCTCAAGTCTCCTGCCATCTTGAGCCTCAAAGTCTACTGGGAGTTGAATCTTCCACCATTTTGGTGTTAATTGCTGTCACTCCTTGAATAGCTGTGCCCTGTCCCCTTCCTTCCTGTCTCACCTTGACAGCCATGGTGGGGAAAGATGCCAGTCTGGGCTGACTGGAGTGTTCTCAACACTTAAGCCAGGCTCTCTCAGCTGCCCGAACATCCTGTTTCTCCTCTCCCATTGACCCAGGTACCCACTGTGGGCTGGCACGTTGCATGGTTCCATGCAGTATCTTCCTTAATGCTCACAATAACCCATGACCTGTGACCCTCTCCATCGATTGGGGGATGAAACTGAAGTCTGGGGAGCTTAAGTGGGTTGCCCAAGGCTACCTGGCTAATCAGCCAGAGCTGTGACTTCAACTCTGAGTCTATTTTCCTTTGACTCTGGAGCACATGCTCCTACCCTGTTCCTCCTGTGCCCCATCCCTGGGTCCCCTGCTCCTCAACCCTACTCTGCGCTGGGACCCTGGGCTTCTTTCTGACTGAGGAGATGTTGCTGAACAAAAGTTCTTGTGCCCAATGCACAGTAAGGCCAAACAAACTGAAATGTCGAGTTTGGAGCAGAGGAAGGTTTATTGCAGGGCCAAGCAAGGAGGATGGTTGGCTCATGCTCGAAAAACCCAAACTCCCCAATGGTTTCCAGGGAAAAGGTTTTATAGACAAAATTTGGGGTGAGGGCTACAGAGTGTGTGACTTTCTTCTAATTGGTTGGTGGGGAGGTAACAGGGCTATGCTCTAGAAACCTTATGCTCAGCCTGAAGTTGCCATCCTCCCCCCCCCCCCACCGAGGTGGAGGCCTTAGTTCCTGCAGAAGAACCCAAAGATACTGTTGTGTATATTCCTTGAGGAGGAACCAGGACCCTGCTCCAAGGCTGCACCATTGTTTCTTGACTGTTTCTCCCTTGTCTCTGCACTCCCTCCCTTCCCTGATTAGCAACTGTTTGAATCTGTTCTTTGGAACTCAGGGAAGGTCAAAGAGGCTGAATGAAGCCTATTTCCTACCAACAAGAAATGGGGGACACGGAAAGGATTTGTACCAGGGAGGATCCCACAGAGTCCTGCTCTGTTTCAGAGAGGTCTTGGCCCAAAGGGGCTGCCACTGCCCTGTGCCCCTTTTCAGGACTTCCCTGCTTCTTCATGTTCTACCATCTTCCTTTCAGCTGTGCCCCACTCAGTCACCGACCCTGTCCCTTCTTTCTCCTGCTGCAAGCTCTTCCCCCAAGGTCCCTAAACTTATCCAGTTTTCCCTCTTCTCAAAAGAATACCCTCCCCGGTTCTTTTTCTCCTTCAAGTTACCACTTCATCTTTCTCCATCAAATTTATTTATTTCACCACCAAATTTCTTGGGATAAAAAGGATTCTATTCTAATTTTTCCAGCCAGTGCCCCCACGAATGACTTGGTCACTAGACAAATCTGGATTTTAGCCCCCTCACTCTGCCACTGGGTTCTGGTGTGACCTTGAGCAAATCACAGCACCACTTGGGGCCTCAGCCTCTTCATCTGTAAAATGGGGCTATTGAGCTTCCCTTAGGGGCACTATGTGATCACGAGATGAGATAAAGAATGTAAAGGGCTTAGCACCATTGTGGCACTTAGCAGCAGGTCCTTTGTCATCGCTGTCTCCCCCGCCCTAGCACAGTGCTGGCACATGCAGGCTTAACATCAAATATCTGGTGGGTGAAAAATTGAATGAGTTCACAAGGGGCTTTGCTTTCCCATCACCCTTTGCTGCTACAAGTCCTTCCTGCCTGTGATGGGTAATCTTTTTTTAATCGTGCTAAAATACACACAACATGAAATTTACCATTTTAACTATTCAGTGCCACTAAATACATTCACATTTTTGTGCAGCCATCACCACCATCCATCTCCAGAACATTTTCACTATCCAAACTGAAACTCTGTACCTGTTAATAACTCCCCACTCCTCTCTCCCCTCAGCCCCTGGTAACCACCATTCTGCTTCCTGTCTCTATGAATTTGACTACTCTAGGAACCTCATATAAGTGGAATCAGATAATTTTTGTCCTTTGTGATGGTTAATTTTATGTGTCAATCTGGCTAGCCTGTGGTACCCAGTCGTTTGGTCAAACATCAGCCTAGAGGTTGCTGTGGAAGTATTTTTTAGATACAATTGATGTGTAATTCAGGAGACTTTGAGTAAAGCAGATTACTCCCTCCATAACGAGGGTGGGTCTCATCCAATCATTTGAAGGCCGTAAGAGGAAACTCTGAAGTTTCCCAAAGAAGAAATTCTGCTTGAGTTTCTAGCTTCCAGACTCAAGATGACACCAACACCAGCTCCTACCTGCATTTTCAATCGCCTGAGCCAATTCCTTCAAATCTCAGTCTTTCTCTCTCTTTCTCATTATCATTTATATGTGTGTATATATACATATACCTCCTCTGGTTCTGTTTCACAGGAGAATCCTGACTAATACACTGGTCCTGCTCCCTCTCTGTAGCCCTTATCCCCATCTCCTCTCAGGCCACATAGCACCTCCTCCGGGAAGCCTTCTTGTCACACATGGCCTTGTGACAGGATTTTAATCCTCGTGAGTGGGGACCATTTTTGCTCCTTGCTTCGAACATTCATTCAACTTTGCTCTCTCTCAGTGGCACTGGGACAGCTGGGCCTTGTAGGTGTACATAGTGTTGGTGGAATTTGGTCATTTGTGCAGTGGCTCTGGGGAGCATCATAAGGAAACTCATTCCCACCCTGGCAGAGCTCTCACCCCACTCCAGAGGTTGACTTGGGCTGAACCCAAGCCAGGGGTTAAGCCCCACACCACTCTCCCCATATGTGCTGGGACTATCCTACACTCGGCTGAGAGCCAGAAAAAGCCTTGGGGACCACCTGCATGAAAGGGACCCTTCCATTCCCAAGAGACTTGGGCAGGCAGCTAGATGGAGGCAAAGCACCTGCCCCGAGTTCCCCAGTCAGAAGGTCCCAAGATACACCAAGGATTCTGTTCAAGCCTGGGGTCTGACTGCAGGACTGCTCTCTGGCTTCCTAATGCCTGATGGGGGCTGAGGCAGAGATGAGGAGGACAGGCTGCCCCTCAGCACCTAGACCCCCGCCCCCAGAGGCCCTCCTGTGCTTGCCCCTCTGTGGCTGGGAGCCAGGTTTGGAGCAGAAGGTCTGCTTTTGAATCCCAGATTTGCCACTGACCAGTTGTGTCACCTAACATCTCAGACGATTTCCCCACCCCTGAAATGAGAATGCTAATGCTTATCTCTGAGAGTACTTGCCGGATTAAGGGAGGTAACACACAACGTACCTGGCACGTAGTAATCACTCTGTAAATGACAGATATTATTATTGTCCTCGATGCTATTTCTTTTATTACCCGTGTGACATGAGGCAAGTGGCTTAACCTCTCTGTGCCCCATTTCCTGAGCTCTGAAAATGAGGATGAGAATAACAATAAGGGCTCCACAGGGTGGCTCTGGGCACTGAATGAGATAAAACCTGTAAAGTGCCCTGGAGGTAATAATCCTTCAATACACAACAGCTATTATTAGGCATTAATATTTATTATTATTGTGATTATTGTTTGGGCTGGCCGACTGAGGTAGCCCCTGGATCCCTCCAGCTCGGAGGGAGCTGAGGCTCTGGGTGGAGGAAAAGCCCCCCTCAGCGCCCCCTCCCTGCCCCCGCCCCTCAGGCCCCTTTGAAGTCCCCAGGGGCCCCGGGGCCGTGATAAATGTCCCAGCCCTATAGGTTATGACTTGCTGCCAGATTTGACATTAACCATCATGCCCTGGCTGGGTGTTTGAAGAAAGTGGCTAAATGCTGCTGGGGCTGATGGGGGAGATAGCGGCCGAGGCCGGTCTTTGAAAGCCCCTGGCCGCCCTGGCGAGAGGGAGCGAGGAGGCCGGCTCCGCTCCAGCTGTTTAGTCTACCAATCACGGTGGTGACATGGAGTCTGTGCGGCACGGGGAGGGCTGCTGCCGCGCTGGGCGGGGAGGGCCGGCCGCAGCCACCAGGGGGTTCCCTGGGCTGGCTTTGTTTTGGGGAGGGACGCGTCTGCGCTTTTCACACCTTTCTACTGAGAGGAGAGAAGGCCGGAGAGGAGAAAGCGCGCTGGACTAAAAGCCTGGGCTCAACCACCCTCTTGCCTCCCCTCTCTCCGCCCCCCAGGAGAGGGGAACACGTGCAGTGAGAGGTCCGTATCCCAGGCTTCCGAGTCAGCTGGTCCCCTGGCTCTGCCTCTTCTTACAGGGACTCCTTGGGAAAGAGCCTTGACTTCCCTGAGCCTCGGTTTCCTTATCTGTAAAATGGGGATGAATAACACCTTCCATGGGGTCCAGTAGGGATGAAATAAGCTGCAGCATGAAATGCCTCTTGCGCAGAACCAGGCACACAGCAGGGGCTCAGTAGACAGAAGCTGACCTCCAGTGTGGGTTGCAGACACAGAAATAAAGAGCCAAGTTTGCTTTTTGGCCTCTACTGTGTCTCTAGACACCTCATCCCAGCTGCCAGTTCTCTCCACTCTTCTCCATTCATTTGTTCTTTCAAACAACTTCTATCCGAGGCAGAGAAGCATCATCATTAAAAATAATAGCTGCCAGAGCCCTGATTACATGCCAGGCACTGTGTAGACCACTTTACATGCCGCAGCTGGCCTGGGAGAAAAGCATTAGATAACAGTGAACAGTGCATGACACTTAGCAAGTTCTTAATAAACAGTAGCTGCTATGTTGTGAGCTCCTGCTCTATGCCAGCCTGTATTAGGAACTGCAGACCCAAAGCTTGGTGGAGGGGGCTCCGTCTTCAAAGCACCATCGGGATAAGGCAGGTTAGGCTGCAGTAACAAGCGTCCCAGCACTCAGGGCACCGAGGGCTAAGTCTGCACTCATCCTGCATGTCCAGTGTGGGTGGGCAGGAGTTTCAGTTGATCCAGTCACTCTCATTGGCTACAGTAAATCACGTGGTTCTGCCTAACCTCAGAGGGAAGTGTGATCTTACCATATGCCTGGACGGAGGAGGAAAATGAGGCCCACAAGCCCACAGTCCAGGAGCAGAGGCAAACAGGTGAGCAGCTACCCCGATAGAGTTATGTCCTCATCATGTGTTGTGAGAGCACAGAGGAGAAGAGACTCTGTGGGGAGATCTGGGGAGGCCGCATGGCAGGGGTGACCTGAGCCCCGAGGCATTTAGAGCAGTGGGTGCTTCTTACATTGGGTGGGGCCCAGGATCCAGGAGCCCCCTGAAACGGTGCAAAATCTTGTATGTAGGTGGGTTTGCACATTTCTATGAGAAGAAATTCTTGACTCTCATTATCTGAGATTTAGGCCACCAGCTTCTCTGCCTTTCTCCTGACATCAAGTCTACCACAGAGTATCTTTAAGTGAGACATTCAAACCACCTGCCACAGAGAACCTGGGTCACTGTCAAAAATGCACAGTCCCAGCCCCTCCCCTGACAGACTGGATCAGAACCACTAGGGGTGAGGCTGGGTAATATGCATTTTAACAAGATTTCCAGGTAACCCTGAGGCCCCTGAACTTTGAGACCCTCTCTGCCAGGGACAGCCCTCCCCGGGCTGGGAAGGGAAGCTGCACGGTTAACAAGAGCTCTCCGTGGTGGAGGGCACTTTATAGTCTCCTGTGCGCAGCCATGCACCTCACCTGATTCGGTCCTCCCAGCGACAGGGTGGAGAAGAAGGGGCCAGGCTCCCCTTCCACCTGCCACATAGGAGGTGTTCAGTGCATGTCACCGAGGGAGAGTAAGACAGGAAGTTAAGGGAGCAAAAAGGACAGAATGGCCTAAAAATACATGCTGTGGAATCAGATGGCCCTGGGTTCAAATTCTAGTCTCACTGATTAGTAGCTGGGTGATCTCGGACAAGCTCAGTACCCTCTCAGGACCCCAGCTTCCTCATCTATCCTTTGAGGACACAATCTCTCTCACCTACCCCATGGGACCAAGTTGGCACACAGCACACGTTCTCTAAAGAGTGGCCAGAAGGATAATGATTGTTTTCACAATCATCCCTGTGCTGGGTCTCATGAACCTTCTAGAGGTGAGCAGAGGGAAAGCCTGACATGGTTCCACTCTGAGTGTCAGAGCAGGATTCAAGCCCAGGCAAAACATCCATCGCCTCAGAGCCTGGGGCCTGGTCCTCCTCGTCCCACAGTCTCCTGGCCAGAGCCTCCTCCTCTAGACACAAACACACACACACACACACACACACACACACACACACACACACACTCACACTCTCTCTCTCTCTCTCTCACTTGACCCCTTTGTCATTCATCACCCCTGTGAGGCTCAGGGCTGGTAGGTACAGGTAGGACTCAGGGCTGATGACCAAATCAGTGGTCCCCGGCGCTGGCTGTGCCAGAGAAGAACCTGGCAAGTGTGTCCACTGTACACAGTCCTGGGCCTGGCCCCGGGGCTCTGATTCTGCAGGTTTGCACCAGGCCCAGCAACTGCATTTAAACTCGTTGCTGGGGATTCTGATCCTCAGCCAGGTCCTTGGGCCCCTGAACCCAGAATGTGCAGGTTTGGAATATCTGAGAGGCAGACGGGAGTCCTGGCCCACAGGGGCCCCTGTCCCCAATAGTCATACTGCCCCAAGATGAGCCCTTTCCCTCCCCAGGAAGCCACTGCCCACCCACCTCCATGGTGCCCTGAGCTACCCCTCCTTGTGGCCGGAGGTGAGCACTAAGAGTAGATGTATCTGGGGTAGGTTGGGAGGTGGAGAGAACTGACTGAGAGTCGGGAACCTGCCGCAGAGGCTTCTGCTCCCTCTATAACTTTCAGGCTCTGAAGCCTCAGCTTTCTCATCTGTAAGATGGACGGTCAGAGGGCCGTGCTACCCACGCAGCTAAAGAGGCTTACACCCAGGGCCCCTCGCCTGCCCACAGCCCCTTCTGAAGCCCTGCACCTAATTTTGCTTTCTCTTCTTTAAGCAGGGCCCAGTAAAATCCACACTGGGCCCTGACCGAGACAGGGCTGTGAAAGTGTCAAAGGCACGGGCCCTCACCCAGGAAGCTCACCACCTTAGAAAGGGGAGAGGCAAGCCCTCCTAAGGTGCTCCTGGAGCACCCCTCCTCTGCCTGCTTTGATTTCCCCTCTTTCCTCCCAACCAGAAGGCCTGCCCGGGGTTTATCAGCCAGGAGTGGCAGGGCCTACTAATCAGAGGCGGCTCCGGGCCCAGAGGATTAACTCTGCAGACCCCAGGCTGGCCTGGGTCAGGCACCCTGGCTACCAGCTGTGCCCCAGGGTTCTCAGCTTCAGAGGAGCAGGCGGGGGGGGGGGGTTGGTTTCAACAGAACCACCAGCATCCAGACAGATTAACACTAAACGGAGCACCTCACTCTCCTGCTGGGGACCCTTCAGGCAGTGTACTTTACATCCTCTTCTCCTAGAATAAATTCCAAACCGCACCACCCACAAGGCCCTGCCCACCCCCCTCTGAATTCAGCCCACATGCTCTGGGATGCTCTGGCCATACCTGCCTTCTTTCCCTTCCAGACAGCCAGCCCCACCCCCACCCCTAGGCCCCCAGCCTGTTCTCACCCTGGGACTTTGGCACTGGCTCTTCTTGTGTCTGAAACCCACTTCTGAGATCTTCAAAAGTCTCCTCCTCCAAGTCTCTTCTCAAAAGCCACTTCCCAGCGAGGCTGTCCCTGGCTACCTTTCTAAGGGAGCCCCTCCCCACCTCACTGTCACACTAGCATATCTGTTTTATTTTTCATTTAGGGACTGGAATTTGTATCATAGCCTCTGCCAAGAGGAAGGGAGCTGACTTTCCCTCCCCAGTGCTTAGGACAGGGCCTGGCACCAGGTGGGCACTCAGGAGCAATTTGCAGGCTGGAAGGATGAGGCTGTGGACCTGTCAAGCCACCATCCTGGGCTCTGGGCAGGGGGTGGGTGGGGAGACGGAGGGCAGCTGAGCCTGCATCCCTGCTCTTAGGAGTCCATGTGTTTCTCATTGAGGTAGAGCAGACTGGGTGGGGGTCTTTGGAAAGGCAAGTGACAGCTGCTTGTTTCAGGGCAAACTCTAGGGACTGGCATGGAGGAGGTGGGGCCATCCTGGCCTTGTGTTAGGGTGCCGGGAGCTTGTTACAAAGATGGCGCCTGGACCACCCCTCCAGGAGCAGGTAGGAGTGGAGGCATTCTTGGGCCTCAGTGATCAGGGAAGGCTTCCCAGAGGAGCTGTTGGGAACAGGGTGCACAGGTACATCTGGGCGATGGGGAAGAGGTGGGCGGGCTGGGGGTGAGGGTGGAGGGGAGAGACGTAAAGCTGAGTGACCATAGAAAAGGTACTTAAAAGGACTCTCTGAGCCTCAGTTTCCTCATCTGTAAAAAGGGGTAGGAAACAAGATAACAAGAGGATGAAACAAGCTAATGCGCGAAGGGACCCAGCACAGCGTCTGAAACACAGCAAGCGCCCCAGGACTGTCTCAAATATTTTATCTATTCTTTCCCCAGAGCCCAAAGCCCGCAGGCTTGCGGGCCCCTTGCCCAGCCCTTGCCTCTAGCGCCACCTAGTGGCCAAAGAGCAGAATGGCGCACCCTGCTGTCCGAGAGTACAGGACGCAGGAGCCAGGCGTGCAAGTCCCAGATCTGCCCTGACTGCCTGCTTGACGCAGGACAGGCCCCGCCTCTCTGTGGGCCTCACCGTCCTCATCCGTTAAATGCGGTGGTGGTGTCGCTCGGCCCCTACATCAGCTTAGTCTGGGGCCTTCAGAGAGTCTTGGGGGGCAGGCGGGGAAATGCTTTCCTTGGGGAACGGGCTCAACCTGAGCTCAGAAGTCAGGTCCCCCAAAGCGGAGTAGGGGTGCTGCGTAGAGATGGTCACACCCTGTCCCCCGTGGAGGAGCGGTTGCAGGGCCAGTGGCCGCTGGAAGCAGGACCCAGTCCTCCGGGGTTTAAGACGGGTTCAAGGTTGGGCCTCTCCCCTCCCCAGGACAAGATCCGCAGTTTCTTGTCCTGACTCCATGGCACCACCAGAACCCGGACAGCGGTCGCTCAAGAATCGTCTATTCACCTATCACAGGCGTGCGCACACATATCCATACGCGACACACATACCCGCGCGAATGATCTCGCAGACTGTGACACCCGCACCCAGAAGTTGTTTTTGTTTTTTTTGTTTTTTTTCCTGATTTGATTTGTTCCGTTTCTCCCAGCAACACTCCCCCTCCCTGTGGTGCCAGCTCCCGCAGGGAGGACAAGTACCCCAGCTGTTTCGTCATCCTGTATGCCGGGCACCCCGCACGGGACTAGCGCATAGCCAGCTCTCACAACCACCTGTAGAGTTAATAACTAGAACTAGAGTCACAGCACACACAGGCCCTCCGGGTCCCAGTCACACTCTTCACCGCACATACACCATCTCGATGATTTAACCTCTCCCCTCTCCAGCACGCTCGGAGACGCCTCTCACGCCACATGCAGGGTCACAGAAGTAGGCGAATCCACGAACTATCGAGTTAAACACACAACGCGCGCGCGCACACACACACACACACACTCGGGCGCACACGTGTGCGCGGCGAGCGCAGCTGGTTCCCCTCGCAGCCCCCCCCCCCCCCCCCCCCGCCTTCCCTCCTCCGCCTCTCGCGTACTGAGAGCTTTGCCCCGCCCTGTTAAGGCAGTCTGGGGACGGAGCCCGGAGGGGCCCCAGAGACTGGCAAGCCGGAGCAAGGACTTTATACCAATGCGCCAGTGGTAAATTTCCCCCAAGCAATCCCACTCCCCACTCCGCCTTCCTTCTCACTAGGGCAGGAGTATTTCCCCACCCTCTGCTCACCCCTACTGCTCTCCTCCGACTAATCTGCCCAATTCAAATGGGGCCGAGCACCTAGCGATCACACACTGCCCACACCGCCACCAAAACTTAGACCGCCGATGTTTGAGTCCTAGCTCAGCTCTGACTGGGTGGGTGTCAAGTGGACTTTCGGCTTCAGTGACTTCCTCTGCGAAATGTGACTACCGATAGTACTTCCTTGCCGCTGGAACAAATGAGAATGAAACGAGATAATATACCAAGCCCGGTACCACCATGCCTGGCACCCGTGAAATGCTTAGAAAATGGGAGTTACGGTTATTCTTATTACAGAATCTTAAGTCTGAGTATTCTTAGGATGCTATTGAGACAAAAACAGCAGGGCAGAACAGGGCTCCCTGGAGCCTCTTCGTGGATCCCCAGAGGCCTCTGACCTCCAGGTTAAGAACTCCCAAATCTCTATTCTACCCTTGAATTCCAGACTCTATTCTCTTGATGGCTCACAGGCATGAAAGAAAGAAAGAAAGAAAGCAAGAAAGAAAGAAAGAAAGAGAGAAAGAGAGAAAGAAAGAAAGAAAGAAAGAAAGAAAGAAACTACAGCTTTATTGAGATATAATTCACATAGCCTTCTAAAGTGTACAATTCAGTGGGTTTTAGTATATTCAGAGAGTTGTGCAACCATCAATGCTAATTCTAGAACATTTTTAGCACTTCAGTGGTCCTGTACCCATTTCTCCCAACACCTCCCAGCCCCTGGCAACCAGTAAGCTACTTTGCGTCTTTTTGGATTTGCCTGTTTCAGACCTTTCATATAAATGGAACTGCACCCCAGAAATGACCTTTTGTGTCTTCTTTCACTTATCTGTGTTTTCAAGGTTCTTCCATGCTGTAGTAGGCATCAGTATAAATTTCTTTTTATTGCTGAAAACTAGTCCATTGTACGGCTATACCGCTTACTACTTATCCATTCATCCCTGGATGGACATTTGAGTTGCTTCTGCTTTTCGGCAACTGTAAATAGTGCAGCTGTGAACATGGGTGTACAAATACCTGTCTGAATTCCTGCTTTCAGTTTTTTAGTATATCTACCCTCCCAAAATGGAACTGCTGTCTCATATGGTAGTACTATGATTAATTTTTTGAGGAGCCCACCTGTTTTCCACAGGGGCTGCTCCAGTTTACAATCCCACCAGCAATGTGAGAAGGTTTCAGCCCCCAGAACATAATAACCCTAAAGCACAATGAGAAGGTCCGTGGTCAGCAGAAGTTAGGAAATGGCTGGTGTTAGAATGCCTGTGCTTTCCACGGCCCAGGGGCAAGGAAGCTGGAGTAGGAGGAAGTTCCTTGGGGTCAGCATACAAATCTATTGAGCAAATCTTGCCATGGACTCTTGTAGTGCCTCTAGCATAATCACAGGGACTCACAGCTAGTATTTGCCTAATGGCAAGAGGTCCAGCCTCGGAATTAGATAAATTCCAGGCAGAAATGGGTTCAAATTTTGGTTCTGCCACTTGCTAGTTGCATCAGCCTTGGGAAAGTCACCTAGCCTTCCTGAGCCTCAGCCTCTTCAGCTGTAGAATGGGAACGTGATGATGCTTCCTTGGAAGAATGTTACAAGGATCCCACGCAAAGAAACTGCCTTGGGGCCTGGTGTATTGATGGTACTCAATTTGCTGGGCCTCTGGATCCAGCTGTGCCTGAAACTGTACCTCCTCAGCTTTTCAATTAACTAAGCCAGTAAATAATTTTTGCTCAAGTCCATCAGGATTAGGTTCCTGTCTTTTACAACTCAAAGAATGTGGCTAATCCATAGAGTAAATTTCATTGTAAAGCTCCATATTCTGACCCACTATTCAACTCCCAGCTCACATGTGACCCTGAATAAAACAAATAGACATATGCATGGAGGTGGTCACTTTAGAATAAAATGAGGTCAGTGTTTCACCTGTCCCATCTCTTTCTCATTTGTTAAGCCCCATTTCGTATGATCTTGGGAAGCAGAATTTATTCCAGTTATCCCAATAAAGGTACAGTCTTTCACTGAGCTTTCATCCTGGCCTTTGGGGAGTCTTTCTCCATAAATCATCCCCATAAATTCCTTCCAACTGAGGATGCCATCTTCCTCTGCTTCTAAATGCATCGTGGGAAGAAGGGAAAAGGATAACTCTGCAGCCAACAGTGCTTGGTTTGAAACTCAGTTCTGCTGCTTGCTACCTGTGTGACCTTGCATAAGTTACTTACCTCTCTGGTCTCTAAGACTCCAACAACCAAAAAAGAGAGAAAAGGAGAGAGAGAGAGAGATAATTGGTGTTATTGTTAATAATGACAAAACATTTAGCACTGTACCTGGCCTAGAACACTAAGGCACTGAATTAATATTTGTTGAAATGAGTTAAATTCAAGTCAGTTTCATAACAAATTTTGAGGAAGCAACTGTGGCATATTTTTTCTTTCTAAAAAAATTATGTCTAGTAACCATCTGTCACTATACAAAAGTATTATAATTGACTGCATTCCCTGTGCTGTAAATTTCATCCCCGTGGCTCATTTATTTTGTAACTGAAAGTTTGTACCTCTTAATCTTCTTCACATAATTCACTCATCCCCCAACCTCCCCTCCCCTCTGATAACTACCTGTTTGTTTCTTGTATCTATGAATCTCTTCTTTTTTGTTCTTTTTGTTCAGTAGTTTTGTTTTTTAGATTCCACATATAGATGAAATCATACATTCTATGTCTTTCTCTGTCTGACTTATTTCACTTAGCATAACACCCTCCAGGTCCATCCACGTTGTATCAAATGGCAAGATTTCATTCCTTTTTTACGGCTGAGTAATATTCCTCTGTGTGTGTGTGTGTGTGTGTGTGTGTGTGTGTGTGTGTGTGTGTGTGTATACATATATATATATACCACATCTCCTTTATCCATTCATCTATTGATGAACATTTAAGTTGTTTCCATATCATGGCTACCATAAATAATGCTGAAGTGAATATAGGGGTGCATATATCTTTCTGAATTAGTGTTTTTATTTTCTTTGGAAAAATACCCAAAAATGGAATTGCTGGATCATTTGGTGGTTCTGTTTTTAATTTTTTGAGGAACTTGCGTACTGTTTTCTATAGTGGCTGCACCAACTGACAGTCCCACCAACAGTGCACAAAAGTTCCCTTTTCTGCACATTCTTGCCAACACTTGCTATGTAGACATTTTTATAATAGTCCTTCCAACAAATGTGAGGTGATATCTCATTGTGGTTTTGATTTGCATTTCCCTGATGGTTAGTGATGTTGAGCATCTTTTTCGTGTGATTGCTGGCCATCTGTATGTCTTCTTTGGAAAAATGTCTATTTAGGATCTCTCCCCATTTTAAAATCAGATTATTTGGGATTTTTGTTTTATTTGTTTGTTGATATTGAGTTGCTTGAGTTCTGTCTACACTGTGGATAGTAACTCCTTATTGGATATATGATTTACAAATGTTTTATATAGGTTGTCTTTTACTTTGTAGATGGTTCCCTTTGCTGTGCAGAAGCAGCTTTTTGGTTTGACATAGTCCCACTTGTGTATTTTTGCCTTTGTTGTTGCTTTTCATTCTTGATGCAAATGTTACAACATTTACATCATTGCAGAGCAAATAAAAGTAATTTTTATTTCACAATTTTTAAGTGTCTTTTAACTGTTCTAGCAGGAATCTGACAGTTGTGGTTTTCCCCTGTAGAGCACAACATGGAGATTCTTGGGAAGAGGATGGAAGTGAAGGGGAGGCTTTGGCCATGCTTATGGGGAAATCTGCCCACCCCCAGGGAGGGTATAGGAGACAAGGTATTCCCAAGGCCGTAGGAGGCAAAGGTTATTGCAAATGGTGAACACACTGTTAGTGTCCTACCTCCACTATCTGTTCTTCCTTTTTCCTTAATAACAGAAGTCCAGTTTTCAATGTGTCCAGTTGAAAAGCTGAATTTCCCAGGCTCTTTTGCAGATAGAGAGACCATTAAGGTCTAAGCAAAAGTCATTAGGTGGTTCTTCCAGAAGTCTCTTGAAAGACAACTGACTAGGATGACAAGTTTGCCTTTTATCTTTCTCCTTCTTTTATAGAACTCTAGAACTCAGATGTGATGGCTGGAGCTTCAGCAGCCATCTTGGACCATGGGGGTGACCTCAAGGATGGAAGCCACACACTAAAGATGGCAGAGCAGAAGGAGCTTAGGTTCCTGATGATGTCATAGAATAGCCATCCCAGTCATAGACTGCCTGGCTCTGGATGTCTCATTATATGAGAAATTAAAAACTTTAGTCAGATTTTTGTAACTAGAAGCTCAACACACTTGTTTACAGGCAGAGAAGTGATGGGTGAAAAGTCCTAGCACAGCATCCAGTATGTAGTGAGTTAGTGGATGAGATAATCAATTAGTGAGTAAGCTAGGGAAGGAAGGAAGAAAAGGAGAAGGAGGAAAGAAGAAGACAAAAGAAGAAAGGATCAGGAAGGAAGAGAGAGGAAGGGAGGGGAGAAGGAAGAGGGGAGGAGACAGGGCAGTCTGATGGCACAAGAGCATTGCCCTGATCTAGAAGTGGGTTGAAGGTTTGAAATGAGGGATCTTTTTTGGCAGATTCAAGCCTAGATCCTCTTGATAGCTCCCCCTTAGATCACCCCTTTTGGAGAAGCCAGGGGTACCATTTTGTCAATGAGAACCCCCAGGTTCAGGGGGCTGACTCCCTCAGACACAGACAAACATGGATCTGTGCTCAGACCAGGAAAGGCCTGGCTCCCCGGTTCATGTCTGCTGCAAAGAGACCCCCACAGTCTTCCTTCCCTGCCTGAGCTAGTTTCTCTGCCTGGATGCTAAGGCAGACCTTCTGGAAAGGTCTACACAGCTGTGACTCACCCATAAGGCCTTTCCTGAGATAACTGCAACCCTTAGGCACTGGGAAGGCACGTCGGCTCTTTTATTCCTCAGCTGAACGTTATTATAACAGACACAGTAACAGAAGCTCAGAGCCAGGCTACTCCTTCCCAGGGCCACACAGCCGAGGGGGTCAGAACCAGCCTTTGGAACCTTGTGGGTCTGACACCATAGCTGCCTTGTTAGCCTCTGCCTTTCATCTCCCTTTCAGACCTTTCTCTTCACCCTCTCCCTGAGTCTAGACCCCAGCAAGTGTAAGAAGCCGGGTGAGAGCTGGGCACAAGCTGAGGATGCTCTGTGCACCCCCACCCTCCGTCTCCAGCCCCTTCCAGTCTCTGGCTCCGGTGCCGAGAGATGACCGGCCAGCTGCACAGCCCAACCCAGCTTCCGGGGGAAAACAAAAATAAAATGGTAATAACTCGAGCCCCAGTGAATGCACAGGCAACAGCTTTAGCCAATTAACATTCCTTTGGGGTTTGGGGCGCCCCCTGCCTTCAGCAGCACCTCGTAAATGTCAGGAGGGGCTTGGGAGTGGCCTGGACGAAGCTGGCACCCTGAGCCAGGTCTGGCCAAGCTGCTTCCCACTGGGACGAGAGGGGTGAGCACAGCCTTCCTGGGCAGCAGGGGAACCACAGTGAGCGCCTGGTCTGGGGGTGCAAATCAGCGTCACAGGGGCCGGGAGAGATTTATGCCAATAACTAGAGAAGCTCCCCGGTCATGGCCTGGGTTGTGTGAAGTCTTTTTACGTCAGGGAAGAGGGGGAAAGGCACAAAGTCTGCCCCTCCCCAACCTGACTCCCTTCCCACATGAATAAGAAAGGATAAAGCCTTGTCCAGTCGCCTCACATTGCCCAGGGTACCCATTTCACAGATGAGGAGGGTGTGGCCCAGAGACTGGACATGGCTTGCTCAAGATGTCTGAAAGCCAGTATCAACAACAGGGAACAAACCATCCTCTGTGCCCTCCTTCCTTCTGCTCCGAATGTCGTCCTTGACACTTAGCTGTGGAGGGGATCTCCTGGCTCCTCCCTCCTCCTCCCTCTGAGCTCAGCTTCCCAGGCAGGATCTGAATGCCTCTGATTCCCCCTCTTTCTCTCCATATTTTTCTTTCCTATCACATCTTGGATTGTGTATTGGTTACTTTCTGTCTCCCCAGCTAGACTGTAAGGTTCTAAGGTGGGGCAGGGTCTGACCTGCTCACTGTTGAATGCTCAGCACATGCCTTATGAATGATGAATAAACAAGTGGACACAAGTCCCACCTCTGCCTGAAGGCTCCCAGGTACCTGGTGGGAGAGAGGGTTTCCTAAGGTCCCTCTTTGGGCCCATTAGGGCAGCCATTCTCACAGGCAAGGATCCCAAACCTGCCGGTACGTCAGAATCTGCTGGCGGTGCCTGTGGAAATGCAGGTTCCCAGGCTCCACAGCCAGACAGCCCGAGGCAGGAGGGCTGGGAAACATTTTAGCCAGTGCCCTGTTAGAGTCCCATGAGGAGGAAAAACAGTGGCCCCTGGAGGGCAGGCCGGGAACTTTCTCTGTGTCCTCCCTGCTGAGCCTCAGGGCCAAGCCCAGTGCCCTGCCTGCAGAGGGTCCCAGCAGTTGGACTGGAAGTGAATGGAGGCTTCTGGACTCACCACAGCCAGAGAGATGAGTGGCAGGAATGGGGCCAGAAGTTACACAGGGCTTAGGTCCAGCTCCATTTCTGCCCTGTAAGAAGCTGCATGGTCCCCAGCTAACTGCTTTCCGTTTCTAAGCCTTGATGTCCCCATTTGTAAAAATGGGGGGATAAAACAGACCCCAAAGGGCTGCTGACAAGAGTAAGTGGGATTTTATAAAGGGCTACAAAGTCATGCACAGTGCATGACTACTCTATTCAATGCCACCATGGTCATAACTGTGTTGTTGGTAGTCTGGGACAGGATCAGAGAGGCTTTGAATGCCAAGGTGAAGGATGTAAATTTAGATTTCATGTCAAAAACATTCTTATTCATCTATTTATTCAACTCATGCCTACTGAGTTCCTACCATGCTCCAGGCCCGGCGCTGGGCACTGGCCATTCAGACACTGCCCCTGCCCCCAAGAAGTCTCCTGCACAGACCAGACCCACAGTGCTCACAGGGCCGGGCAGCTCATGTGGGTGGGCGTCCAGGGCAGGGTGGGGCCTGCAGCAAACCCACAGCCAGAGCCCCCATCTGAGGAGGGCAGCCTGTCCTCAGCCTCAATTCTAGGACGTCAAGCCAAGGGATTTTACAAAAGAAGCTGGGAATTTGTACGTAACTCTCCTTATTTTTAAACGCTGGCCTTGAATTCAGAAAATTAGTTTAAACTGGGAACTGAAGAATTGAAGTAGAAGTACACAGCCTAGGGTGGGATGGGGTGCCCTCCGCCGAGGAGCGGCCTGGCCCAGGCTCCTGGGTGCAGCTCAGAACAGTGGGGATGCAGGCTCCTGCAGTCCCTCCCTCCCTGGATGGATGCCCACTGGGGCAAGGAGCCCATCCTGGCCCAGCTCAGGCTACAACAGCAAGCCCAGGGAGGGACCACAGCTGCTTCCAGAGATGATCATTCAGGTGAAAGATGAAATTAGGAGTATGAGAACGCGAGGGAATCGCCAAGGGAGGTGGAGACAGAGGTCCAGGTAAAGTGTGGACCAAAGCAGGGTCACACAGCAAGGAACTGCCAAGCTAGGGTCAGAAGCAGCCTGCAGGCTCCCTGAGCAGTGCCGTTTCTGCTCTCTCAGGAAACCTCACAGACGACTTGCTACTGTTCCCTGTTCCCATACTGGGGGATGCTGGGATTAGGTTCGGCCAGATCAGGGGTCGGCAGAGAAGTGGGACATTTGCTCCTCTTCCCAGAAGGGCATGTGTTCTAGCATGGGGAGGGGGGTGGAGTAGAGAGGGAAAAGCAATCAAAATAAAAAAAAAATTGTTGAGGGTGAGAAGCCACTAAGGACAGAGGCAGAGTCTGATCTTACGTTGTGCACCCCCCAAACCCCCCACCCAGGACACACACCCAAGGACTTATCAGGGAGCTGGACACGTGGGAAATGTGGAAAATAAATGCATGCTGACAAATTTGTTCTCTCTGGCTAAGAGAGACGGCGCTCCGCCACGCCTGGGTGGAGTTCAGTATCTCCGCTGTTCCTGCACATCCACTTTGCGGAATGTTGGAAAGTGGGGGAATTTCTCCGAGCCGGTGTGTTTGCAGCCCCACGATCACCGAGACCTCGGCTGCTCCTGGGGCTCGTGGCACCTGCTGCACCAGCGCTGAGCGCGCGCCTGGGTGTGAGCGGGGCGCGCAAATAAATCCCGCCACGAGGGGGCGATAAACACCAAGACCCAGGGCTGGGGCCCCCGAAAGGGTCAGGATCCTTGACATTCGCTCGGCTTTGGGCATCTAACCCACCACGAGCCGTGCATCTGCTGACTGTGCCACAGCTCTTCCGGGTGCGCTTCTCAGAGTGTCGGGGCTGGGGGGAGGGTGTGGGCTCCCCAGAGTTTGGGTGTCTGTGGGTGAACGAGGGGGACGCCCCGCGAAAACTAGTAGTCCCGAATCTTGAGAAAGAGATGGCGCATTTGAAAGGCTGGTATGGTGGGGGGAGGAGGAGGGTAGAAAGTGATGGAATATCGGGAAAGGGTAACTGAATTGTCAAATGAATGAACCTCCCATCAGTTACCGTGCATTGGGACACTTCTCGTCCTTGTTTCTCTGTCTCCCCCTAGTGGAAATCAAGGGAGATTTAAAACCTTTTTAACAAGGAAAATACTCCTTTTTTTGTTTCCCTTTTCTGTTCCTCCATCCCCTCCTTACTCATCATTATTTTATTTTTAAATTTCACTTGTTTGCTTGTTTTTACTCTTTCACTGTTAAATAGCCATCAGTCAGGAAATGGAGTGGGGGGCAACAAATAAAATACTAAAATTTGTCTAGTTCCTGGCTGAGTGTCAAGTCATACTGTTAACTTATAAAACCAAGTTACTGAATAATATAAACACAAAACTCCATATGCGTACATGTACATATGTACGAATGTAAGTGGTCTGAAAAGTTTGGGGAAAGAGTTGAAAGGATACACACCCAACACGGTGACTTTGGGGAAAGAAGTAAAGAGATTTTAGCTTTACCTATAGGGATTGCATTGTTAAATGAGCATACACTATATGAAATTAAAAATTAATAAAAGTAGCTTTTTCAGTATAAGGCTAATTTATGCTTCTTGAAAAATTACAGTATTCAATATATAGTTAAGTAAATGCTAATTATTAAGTAATACATATGGTATAATTCCATTTCTTAAAATAATGTGTGTGCATGTACAGAAAAAGGGCTGGGAAAATAAAAACTTAACCACTGGTTATTTCTGAGTGGTAGGGTTAAAGCAATCTATATTATGTTTATTCAATAATCTCTGTCAGGGCTGTAGTTCCACCTTATCATTGTTAATAGTTTATGATATTCTGTTATATAGACATAATTTATTTAATCCTTTCTGATTGATGGACATTTAAGCAGCTTCCAGTATTTTCCTATTATAAACAATGCTGTGGTAAACATCTTTCATTTCATAAGGATGAATTCTGGAAGGGACACCTCTAGGTCAGAGCGTGGCATGTGACATTTTGATATATATGGTACCAAACTGCTGCCCAGGAGAGTTTGATTCATTCTCAATTCCTGCACCATAACCCCCCACACTTAGCAGTGTAGAGAGCATGTGTTTTCCCATTTACCTCCAACACTGGAAGTTGTCATTCTTAATTTTTGCCAGCCTGATAGGTATAAAAGGCTATCTCATTTCAATTTGTGTTTCTTTCGTGCCCAAAGTGGTGAAATAGGAAGGCAGGGTTTCCTTGTGCTTTGCCTTTTCTTCATATATATTCCCGGGGTGAGACTCTTAACTATACATAGTAAGTCTTTATACTAAGTCTTTTTTTTTTTTTTGTATTTTCATAATTTTATTTTAGTTTCCTCTTTATACTAAGTCTTGCTGTTTGATAGGAGAAGGTCTTCCAGTTTCATTGATTTCTTGACTGTTGTTTACTCTTCCATGTATTTCTAGAATAAGTGTATTATAGTCTGCAAAAGACCTTGGTGGTGTTTTCATTATATTGATTTACCCTTGTAAGCCAGGAAGAATTGACATCTTTTACCCATGATCATGATGTATATTGTTATTAAGCAGATTTTTATTTTTTGACATTCTTTAGTAAAGTTTTATAATTGCCTTTAGAAAGGTGTTTTTTGGTTATTGTTTCTAGGTGTATAATTTTCTTGGGAGTTTTTGTTTGTTTTGCTTTGGGGGATGGTGTTTCTTTCTTGTTACCTATTTAGGATTGATTATTATTGATGGATTTCAACAAGGCTATTGATTTTTCCAGCTTGATCTCATATCTAACCACTTGCTGAAATCTGTGATTGGTTTTAAAGGTTTGAGGACCAATTCTCTTGGATTTTTAAGATGCCTGATCCAATCATCGATAAAAAGTTTTGTCTTCCTTTCAAAGATTTCTACTTCTTTTTCCTTTTTATTGTCTTATTTAAGTGTCTGGAACAGTGTGGGTTTGTGAATCTATTTTTCAGCTGTGAATTTTATAGTTTAAATACTGATTAAGTATTTGTATTTTGTACTTGCAATACATCTTAATTTGTTAACAACCAACTGGATTTTAGGGGGAGGGTAGAGCTCAAGTGGTAAAGCGAATGCTTAGCATGCACAAGCTCCTGGGTTCAGTCCCTGGTACCTCCTCTAAAAATACATAAATAAATAAGCCTAATTACTTCCCTTCCAAAAAAACCCTAAATAAATAAATAAATCACTCTTCAAACTGGATTTTAAAGATTTGTTTGGAAAAAATGTAAAATATCTCTTTAATAATTGCGTATTGATTACATGTTAAAGGAAGATTTTGTATATAGTGGATTAAATAAAATATCTTATTAAAACTTCTTTCATCTGTTTTCACGTCTCTCAATGTGGCTATTAGAACACTTGAAATGATACTTGTGACTTGCTTTATATTTCCCTTGGACTGAGTTTTGTGAAGAGTGCTGGAGTGGTGGGAGGAGTCGGTGAGCCTGGGCTTGAACAAGTCCAAGTTCATGACCTTGTGACCTTGAACAAGCCCTTCCCTGCCAATTTTGGCTGCCTCATGTTAAAAAATTGGAATCATGAGTCCTGCCTGCCCCACACTCTCAATGCTATTGTGAGGACCAAATCAAACAATGTACGCAAAAGTGTTTCATAAGCTGTAAGAATAATTTACAACAATTCATTGTTAGTTTTTGCAGGAAGCCAGGCTCAGCACTAAGTGTACACATGCATTACCTCACTCGGGGCATGTCACAGGCCTACAAGGTTCATACTGGTGTCAGCCCCATTTTATAGATGAGGAAACTGAGCCTGAAGGAGACTGAGTGACCTGCCCAGCATCCCGGACCTGGAAGGACCACCAGGATCCTACACCAGGCTGACTGATCCTCGACTTCACATCCTCAACCTATGGCACCCAGCAAGGGATGCAATGACAACGACCACAAAACAAGAATGGAAAACCCTGCCTCCTAATAAGTGAAGTAACCACGTGCATCTGTCCAAGCTCTGCAGTGGAGAGCTCTGCTGATGAGGGCCAGCAGCAGGCTCCAGCCACTCACCGCCCTGATAAGCTTGGGCAGGTCCCTTGACCTCCTCAAGGGCAAAGTGGAGTTACTGGTAGTGGCCACCATGTGCTGGTGATTGAGATAATGCCTACAAAGTGTTAGCACATGGAGAGGGTGTGGAGAAAGAGGAACCCTCCTACCTGTTGGTGAGAATGTAAATTGATGCAGCCATTATGGAAAACAGCGTGGAGTTTCCTTAAAAAACTAAAAATAGACTTACCATATGATCCAGCAATCCCACTTCTGGGCGCATATCCAGAGGAAACTCTAATTTGAAAAGATGCATGCACCCCAGTGTTCATAGCAGCATTATTTACAATAGCCAAGTCATGGAAGCAACCTAAGTGTCCATCGACAGACGACCAGATAAAGAAGCTGTGGTATATTTACACAATGGAATACTACTCAGCTGTAAAAAAAAAAAAAAGAATGAAATAATGCCATTTGCCGTAAGATGGTTGGATCTAGAGATTATCATACTATGTGAAATAAATCAAAGACAAACGTCATATAATATCACTTATATGTGCAATCTTTAAAAAATGATACAAATGAACTTATTTACAAAACAGAGAGAGACTCACAAACATAGAAATCAAACAATTATCAAAGGGGAAAAGGTGGGGAAGGATAAATTTAGGAGTTTGGGATGAGCAGGTACAAACTACTATATACAAAACAGATAAGCAGCAAGGTCCTAATGTATAGCACAGGGAACTATGTTCAGTATCTTATAATAACCTATAATGAAAAAGAATCTGAAAAAGAACACATACATATGTATAGCTGAATCACAATGCTGTACACCAGAAAGTAACATAACATTGTAAATCAACTATATTTCAATTAAAATTTTTTTGGGGGGTGAGGGGTAATTAGGTTTATTTATTTAGTTATTTTTTTATGGAGGTGCTGGGGATTGAGCCCAGGACCTCGTGCATGCTAAGCATGTGCTCTACCACTGAGCTATACCCTCCCTCCCTTCCAAAAAGAAAATTTTCTTTTAAGTGTTAGCGCAATGACTTGTATGCAAGAATAAGGATTTTCTTTAAAACATTTCATTACCATCTTAACCATATTTATTTACTTGTTTCTATTTTTTTTTAATTGGGGTAACGTTGGTTAAAACTATGAAATGCTTCACGACTTTGCCCAGGCACCATGCTGCTCTTCTCGGCATCGTTCCAATTTTAGTATCTGTGCTGCCAAAGCAAACACAGGAACCAGGATTTTAAAACATGGCCTTTTCTCCTTCCAGCTGTGGCCCCAAAGACTAGCTGTGTGATTTGGCCACACTGGCTCACCTTTTGGCTCCTGGGTTTCCTTCTTATGAAAGCGAGGATCACAGCAGTGCTATGTTGGGATTTTGTTTGTGGGTTCATTGAGACTGGGCACTCCTGGATACAAGAAATGCTGGACAAAGTGGCCGCGCGGCTCCAGTGATGTTGCTGATCAAGTGCTCGGTGGGGCCCTGGGCCTGCAGGGGGAAGCCCCAGCGGGGTGCTTCTCAGGAAAGGAAGGCATAAACCAGGGGATATGGATGCAGTTAAAAGGGCCAGGTGGGAAAGCGTACCCCTTGCAGCAGAGGGACCCTGGGGGCTAGGCTGTGGAGGGCTGGGAATGAACGGGGCAGGTTTGGCCCAGCAAAGGGGAGCAGAGGAGCTCTGAGCTTCCAAGGCTGACTTGCCTGCTCGCTCCAGAGTCTCCTGCCTTCTTGCTGGGGCCATCTGGGTAGGTACCCAGACTGCTGCCTGCTACAGTGCCTCCTCTGCCCCTCTGGATGGGTGGGGATGGCTGGTGTCCTCAGCATCAGAATCACCCCCCTGGGGCTGTCTCCTGGCCTGGCAGCCTGGCCAAATGACCCCAGGCCTGACCCTCCCGGCTCGGTGACCCCTCGCTGCTTTCCTTTTGAACCTCCCTGGACCACCTCTGGATCCATTTCCCCACAGCCACACTGAGACCCTCCACACAGGTTGCTTCACCTCTCTGGACCTGGTTGCTCAGTGCCAAAAGGGGAAATGGAATCACCTTCCTCTGACTGGGGACTGTGGAGACTCTGGGTTTAACTAATGGATGTAGAAGGGATTTATGCCAAACAAACCACCCTGCAGGTATTAATCTCCTTTCTAGCCCTGCCACCTTAGATCCATCTGTCACTTGGCCTTACAGGGCCTGGTTTCTCATCTGAGAGTTGGGGGTAAATGTGATACACTGCTTGAGGGTCTTCATCCATGTGTTCATTCATTCGGCCAGTGTATTTTGGGGTGCTAGGCGCTGTGTGGGCCCCAGCCATGCTCAGGCAGACCCTATCCCCTCCTCTGTTTGTTTCCCTCAAACTGGGGGGCACCTCGCTCCAGGTGGGAGGTTCCCAGTGTGAGGCCGGGTACCAGAGCTCCACAGAGTGAGCAAACTCAGGACCACGTGGTGCCTTTCTCCTAGAGCTACGTTTATCTAACCCCAAGAGAGTCTCTTTTATTCTGAAAGTATCCTTTTGTATCTAGGCAAATCGTAAAAATTCTTTTTTTTTTTCTTAAATTGAATGATGGTAACCAGAGGGCGTAGTTGATTTTCTAAATGTTCTTCTGGGGCAAAATGAAGAGCTGGAAACTCTGGTGTGGTGGGAAGGCTCTGGAACGGCTCCCTGGGATCCCCTCTTCCTGGCGTTCAAGCTCTTGTGTAATCCCTGCCTTGGAGGATGGGCTGGGCCTGGTGATTCACTTCTAAGACCAGAACACAGACACAGTCACTTCCTGATTAGTGGCAAAAGATGGTCACTTCCATCGTGACGGGTGACCCCTGCCCGTGCCTTCTTGTCTTGCCCCGGGGGCTTTGATGAAGCAAACTGTGATGGCTGAAAGACTGACAATCCGGCCAGGAGCAGAGGGTGGCCTCTGGCCAACAGCTGGGGGGGTGAATCCCACCAGCAGCCGCCTGAGTGTGGAAGCAGACAGTTCCCCAGCCCAGCTGCAGGGCCAGACTAGGGTAAGGCATTTGGGGCATGTAGGGACCAGTAGTTTTTAGGTCACTTTGTTATGTTGCAATAGATAACCAATACAGCTGAGAATTTTTTAGTGTTCCTGGCCTGTGGGAATCCAGAATTCAGGTGTCTGTGGTGGTAAAAACAGGTTCTTCCTACTCCTTTTCAGATAAGCGTGTGAGATGCTATCTTAAGGGTGGTGAGGCAGCCCCAGGGACAGACCTGGATTCTAATCTCAGCCCTTTCTCTAAATAGCTTTGGGCAAATTACTTTGACTTCTCTGAGCCTCCTGTTCCTCAGCCGTGAAATGGGTATAATACTGTTTTCCTACATAAGATAATGTGTGTAAATACCAATAATTACCATTTATAGAACTTTCTTTCGCGGTAGGGCCACTGTTAAATATTTTACATGCATTATTGCCTTTTATCCTCACAAACATATAAGTTGTTATTACCTACCTTCTTTAGATGAGAAAACTGAGACTCACAGAGGCCTGGGACCGTTGAGACCCGCCACACTCCCACTCAAAGGCGCAGGACTTGTGTGTCTCTGAGGCTTTGTAGGCCCTGGACAAATTGTGACTTGAATGAAACAGAAGACGGGCGTTCCAATGTGTGCTTTCTCACTTGTGGCCACTAGGTGGCAGCAAAGACAAGCAGACGAGCCTCCACCACCTTAACGCGTAGCTGAAAATCGACTCCTACCTCATTTCCCTAAATATTTATGGCATGCTTGTTATGTGCTAAATGATTTACAGTAATTAGTTGTATTAATGCTCGTCACAACCCTATGAGGTCTATTATTACCAATTTACAAAAAAGAAGACGGAGGCGGAGAGTTAAGTCACTTCCCAAGGTCACACAGTTAGAAAAAGGGCATGAATTAAGTTAATCGCTTGCTGTGATTCCTGCCAGAACTTTTCCATGCCAGTGTCCCTGAGCTGCTACACGCCTTGGTCAAGAAAGAGCAGTTTTGTTTAGATATGTTTTCAGAGCTCTGTTCGTACATATGTTTCTTCAATTTGCTTTTCTCACCTGCCAGTGAGTCTTGGAAACATTTCCAAGCTTTCTAGCCATTGTATCATATTCCATAGTGTGGTCAGATCGCAGAATGTCTCGGTAATTGACCTTCTGTGGGTAGTCATTTGAAATATTTCCAATATTGTTACGCTCTTACCAAAACCACAAACATCCATGAACAGTGCCTCTGTTGTAGCGTCTGTGTCCCGGGGACTCCCAGGAGTGTGGTCCTGGGTTGTGGGTTGTGTGTGTGGTTGTGTGTGGATGGAGATGCTAATTACCCACAGGTGGGCCTGCCCGTCAGCGTGTGGGAGGCAGCCCACCTCCCATGGCAGTGCCAGCCTCAGGGGTGACCCATGTTCTTGCTTTTGCCAATTTAACATAAGAAATTTGGGTTAAATATTTTGGTAACAGACTCAGCTACCTTCAGCTTCCCTCTTCCTTTCGAGTGAGCAGTTTGGATGACTGAGAGTGCCCTGGGGGAGAGATAAGAGAGGAATGGCCCCAGTCCCCTCCCCGGCGGAGACTCCAGCAGAGTAGACCCCCATGTGTGCTTGCGTGTTGAGAGGTGCCACTTTTCAGGTTTCAGTATACAAATCCCACCACAACAACCAGACTAGGAACCCTCTACACTTTTGTTCACACAATAGGGCAGGGGGGCAGGGGAGAGGGGGAGGCAAGATTTGAAAGGCGTTGGAAAATACCTCAAGGGAGAAAGCCAAAGAGACAGGCAGGACTTCTAGGCCCCTCCCTGTGATTTTGAGACTCTGAGAGGGGAGATCTCTCAAGCCTCCTTATGGTGGAGTAGGGGCTCCCAGAACAAGGGGCTATCCCTAAAGCGAGAGACTCCTGTGTAAGTCCCTCCCACTCACCTGACACCCCCAGGCCTTCACTGCCTCATTCCTCTCTGCACCCCATCAGCTAAGAGCAGTGATTTCTCCCATTTTACAGATGAGGAAACTGAGGCTTAGGGCAGTGAATGCACCCCGTGGCATAAAATGAAGTGGTGGGCAATACAGAGCAGTCATAGGCTCAGGGACACGGGGCTAAGTGGCATCAACCAGGTGAGGGCTAACGGTTCTCCTGGACCAGCAGGGGAGGCAGACACTCCCCAGGCTGTGCCCACAGCAGCGACCTGAGTGTCATTCCCGCTTTACCTTCTTCTGGGTCTGCCTGCCCCTCCCCGGGGCACACGTTATCTGTGTCCTGGGCACACAGCTGCAGACTCTCACCAGCTGAGGCCCTCCCTGGAAGGCAGCATCTGACCTTTGGACATGTAAACAAGCCTTGGCCTGGCCCAGGGTGGCCAGGCTTGTCCTTGGGGCCTGCAGTCATGGGCAGCCCCAGGCAGGCCTGTGCCCATGTGTTCAGGGTCACGTGGCCTTCCAGCTTCCACGTATCACTCAGAGTTGATCCTGGGGGCCCCAGGACATCGTGTCTGTTGGGCTGTCAGCCAGCACACTGGGGGGTTTTCAAGGATGGTTTCAGAACCCACGTTACTTCCTAAAAGAGGACTAAGATGGAACCAAAGAATCCCAGGGGAAGCTGAGGCTCAGAGAGGGGATGACACGTGCCCAGGGCCACACGGAAGTCATAGTCAGCTCCGCAAACATAGACCCACCTGGTCACACCTTCTCTGGGTCTTAGCGGCCTCGTCTGTCCAGTGGGGAGAGGCCTGCCAACATCCCTGGCTCTCAGCCCACCTCCCTGCTGCAGACCCTGGCCCCGCTGGTTCTTGCCACCCACCCCTCGGACGGCCTGTTATCTCCAGGGCCTGCTGATTCCTGGGACAGGGCCCACCCTCCCTGGGGGCACCAGGTGGATGGGACTTCAGGATCTGCGCAGGCCTGATAGGGGCTCGCTCTGTGGGCCCTGGCCTTTATCAGTGGGGCCTGGGGCTCTGGTCAGACACGTGGCTGTGTCTGGAAGAGGGAGCAGTGGGGAGAGAGTGCTGAGGTCCTGGGCAGATGAGATATAGGACAGGGACTTTTTTTTAGTAATTAAAAAAAAATCTATATTGCTTTCTCTGATTAGAAAGTTAACTCAGGCATGTTACAACAAAGTTAACAGAACAGAAATAGATGGTGTTGAACATGAAAGTGCCTATAAATCCGTTTCCCAGGCATAATCCTGGGCCCAGTTTGGGATTATCTCTCCAGATTTTTTGGTGCACATAGACTAACACTGGCAATTACTTACTGGATTGGGTTCATATAATAGGTTCTAACCATGTGGCTTCTTGGCGTCATACGTTACTTCATCTCTCTGAGCCTCAGTTTTCTCATCTGTAAAACCTTGCACAGATGCTGTCGAGATTACACAAAGTGTCCAATAAGCGCATGAAAAATTTCTCAATGTCGCTAACTACCAAAGAAATGCAGATTAAAACCACAGTGAGGTATCACCTCACGCCAGTCAGAATGGCCGTCATGAAAAAGTCCACAGACGATACATGCTGGAGAGGCTGTGGAGAAAAGGGAGCCCTCCTACACTGCTGGTGGGAATGCAGTTTGGTGCAGCCACCGTGGAAAACAGTATGGACATTCCTTAAAAAACTGAAAATACACTTACCATATGATCCAGCAATCCCACTCCTGGGCATATATCTGGAAGAAACTCTAATTCAAAAAGGAACCTGCACCCCAATGTTCATAACAACACCATTTTCAATAGCCAAGACATAGAAGCAACCGAAATGTCCATCAACAGATGACTGGATGAGAAGATGTGGTATATATACAAGAGAATACTACTCAGCAATAAAAAAAGAATAAAATAATGCCATTTGCACAACATGGATGGACCTGGAGATTGTCATTGTAAGTGAAGTAAGCCAGAAAGAGAAAGAAAAATACCATATGATATCTCTTATATGTGGAATCTAAAAAAAAAAAAAGACAAATGAACTTATTTACAAAACAGAAACAGACTCATAGGCATATAAAATAAACTTGTGGTTACCAGCGGGAGGGATAAATTGGGAGTTCGGGATTTTCAGATACTAACTAGTATATATAAAATAAACAACAAGGTCCTACTGTAGAGCACAGGGAAATAACTATATTCAGTACCTTGTAATGTCCTATAATGAAAATGAATACAAAGAAGAATATATATATATATATATATATATATATATATATATACACACATATATATATAACTGAATCACTTTTTAAAAAAGTTCACACAAAGTAATACACGTGAAGCCTGTACCCTGGCCCAGCCACAGAGAGCTCTCAGTACCTGTCAACGTCACCAGCGCTGTTACAGAGCTGCCTTTATTTTTCATTAAACAACACAGCATATGTATCTTTCCACATTGGTGCCAAAGATGGAGCCCACTCCTTTTGACAAATTCAGAGCTTTGCTTGTATGTGTGAACCATCAGTTATTACTTAACCAATTTTATTATGGTACAGTTTACATACAACAAAATGTACCCATTTTTAAGAGTCCAGCTCAGTGAGTTTCAAAGACGCTCACCGCCGCCACCATCAAGATCTAGAACATTTCTGCCACACACCCCACCCCAAATTCCCTCACGCCCCTTTGTAACCAATCTCTTCTCCCCATGTCCAGCCTGGGGCAACTGCTGAACTATTTCCCGTCCCTAGGATTCAGACTTCCCTTTTGCAGAATTCTGTCTGCGTGGATGATACGCCAGGCACTCTGGGACAAGGCTTCTTCACTGAGCACCCCCTTTGGTGTGACCAGCGTGCGCTGCTTTTCATTGCAGAGGAGTGTTCCACTGCACGAATGTGCCAGTTTGGGGTTCCCTTCACCTGTTGATGGACATTTGGATTATTTCCATTTTAGGGCTATTCATCTCTTATTTTTAAAACTGCAGTGAGGGAGGACATTAAGATTGTTTCCAAATGTTTACTGTTAACTTAAAATGATACTGTAATGAGTAGCCATACACAACTCGATGGTCATCATTGCCAAGTGTCATGATGCTAGAGGTATAATAGAAATTTAAAAAAAAAAACAAAGGCCCCTTTATTTCAGCTGGAGACCCAGAGGCGTAGACATGGCAGGCGACATGCCTCAAGTCACCTTGTGAATCAGTTTCCACGCGGAGGCCAGAACCCAGCTCTGCCTTTACCCACCTCTCCCCAGGGCTTTGCATAAATCCGGGTGGACACTCTGCAAGGAACACCCCAGTGTATCCTGCAATGGTGTTCAAGACCTCAATGATGGCAGTGATGATGATGACAATGGTGATGGAGGTGTGGTCACCATGTTAACTGCCCAGACTGAATGCTAGGCAGTGTCCTCCATGCTTTGCATGGATCAGCAAACTTTACTCTGCCCAGTACCCCAATGAAGAAGATAAAATTATTATTCCCATTCAATAGATAAGAAGCTGAGGCACAGAGAGGTTAAGCATCTTGCCTGAGGCCACATAGCCAGGAAGTAGCAGAGCTGAGACTTGGCTAGTCAAGGGAGCCCCAGAGACACCACTCTCAAAAGCACATGGTCTTGAGCTCCTGCTGAGGAAGGAAGGTGGCGAGTGTCATGGTGGATACAACCCGAATCAGACACCAGGCAGCCTGGGCCTTCTGTCTTCAACTTGCTGTATGGTGTGGCCCGCCCTCTTCCCTCTCTGGAGCTCAGGTTCTTTACCTACAAAAAGGGAAAAGGATGAGGGTGGGTATAGCTCAGTGGCAGAGTGCAAGCTTAGCATGCATGAGGTCCTGAGTTCAATCCCCAGTCCCTCCATTTTTTAAAAAAGGGCGGGGGAAGGGGACACTTTGGCAAGATGGCTCTCAGGATCCTTTGGCAATGTGGTTCTAGACTATTTTCTAGAGCTGAGATGAAACAGGAGAAAAGGGGGACTGGAGCTCATGGCTTCACCCCCTGAACAGAGTCAGGAGAGGCCACGTGGCTTGGGGGCTTTTCTGGGCGGGAAATTGGAGGCCTGCTCTCAGTCCCCAGTGCCCAGGATGGTGGCCCTGAGCAAGAGATTTGGCTTCTGTCCCCTGGGGCAGACAGGGCTGGCCCTCATGTCACAGCATATTTCACTGCTGGCTTGGGAGCCTGAAATCCATGAAGTCGAGCATCAGTGGATGTCTGCCGCTTGAGAGCAACATGTTCCTAGTCTTGAGCCCCTTCTTTGCCCTCCAGACCACCCATCTCCTCTCCTCCCTCCCTAAGCCCCTGCCTTCAGGACCGCTCAGTGCCCCCTGCCTCTCTCCAGCTTCAGCAAAACCATGTGCAAGGCCCTGTTCTCAAATTTACAGTAACTGAAAGATAAATACACTACAAACAACATTTATTGAGCACTGTTATAATATATGTGAATTAATATTTAATCTTCCCAATGACCCTATGATATAAATATCATATTATCATATTTTACAGAGAGAGTATCTGAGACTCAGAGAGGTTGAGTTCTTTGCCCTAGGTCACACAGCATGTACAAGGCAGAGCCAGCGTGAGAGTCCAGGGAGACTGTTCCTGAGCCCACACTCTTAACCACCACACCACATCTCCCTCCCCACTTAATGGCACCTTGGAACCTCTGGTTCCTTCCTGCTCCCATCCCTCCTACAACATCCATCCATCAGCCCAGGATAGGAATACAGTTTTGCTGTTAAGGACATGGTTCCCCAGAGTTGACAATCTTGGGTTCAAATCCTGACACCACCGCTCACTGGCTGTGTACCTATGGGCAAGCCTCCCAAGCTTGCTGAGCCTCACCTTGGGCATCTATAAAATGGGAATGACCATGAGATCCACCTCACCGAGTTGTTGTGCAGATTAAATCAAGAGTGTAGGGTGGTGATTCTCAAAGTATGGTCCAGGGAACCCTGAAGATCCCCAAGGCCCTTTTGGGGGAATCCATGAAGTCAAAATTGTTTTCACTGTAAGGCTAAGATGTGACTTGCCTTTTTTACTCTCTTTCTCTCGTGGGTGTACAGTGGAGTCTTCCAGAATGTGTCATGTTATCTCACAGCAGATTGAATACAGAAGCAGATACGAGACCCTGGCTATCCTCTGTTAAGCAGACATTAAAGACATTTGGAAAAATGTAAACCAGTGTTACTCTTCCCACTAATTTTTTTCTAAAATACAGTTATTTTTCATAAAATAGGTTATGTTAGAGTGCTTATAGTTATTCTACATCACTTAATATTTATTATGTGTCTCAGTTTTAATTTCTGATACAGTTTTTAAAAAAACATTAATAGGTATAACCACCATACACAAAAGATCTTTGGGGTCATCAGTACGTCTTAAGAGTATAAAGGACTTTGGGGACCCGAAAGTTTGAGAACAGCTAGGTGAGTGCTAGGCCCTGGCTGCGTTTGTGGAAGGATGCGCCTTTGGCCTTGGGCTTGCTAACACGCATCCTCCTCTTTCTCCAGGGCCACCTCTCCCTCCCCTGCCTGCCCTGCTGGAGGTCACTGCTGAACTGCAGGTGGTTGAACATTGGCCAACAGAGACAGAGCAGATCTGGTCCTGGTCCCACCGTGGTCGGTGCTACGTGGCCCTGGACTAGACTTGGGATGCTCTCGGCTTCCCCTGTCTCCACCTGATGAACAGGTAAGCACGTTTTTCAGGTACCTTAAACATGGAGAAAGCGTGACCGGTAAGTGCTAACCCTGCCAGCCTTTAGGCTGGGGCCTGTGAACCGCCGTGGGAAGGCAGCAGTCTGCCCCCGGCCTGGGGAGGTGGGAGTCACAGCAGCACAGGCGAGAGACAGGATGGGACGGTGGGGAAGGCTCCACTCTGGGGTCACCCGGTCTGGGTTTCTAGCCCTGCAGATTCTGGTCTCACGGCACCTCAGTGACGGCATCTGGGAAGCAGGAAGGTTAAACCCTTGCTTGCTGATGTTCCAGCTGGAGCTTGCGAAGCCCTAGGCCTGCAGGCCCGCTTTCCCTTTGTCTTCTCACCTCGAAAGCACCAGGATGCAGAGGGGAGAACACCAAACAGGAGGAAGGGCTGGATTGGGAACAGTGTGTTTACCCAGGCTCTACCGACATCCTGAGTGACCTCAGGCACGTCTCTGCCCCTCTCTGAGCCTTGGCTCCCAGGAACTTACAGAGGGCACAGCCTGGTCAAGCTCAGAGTTGGTAGCCTGGCTCCCCTGCAAATCTGATGGCTGGTTGGAGATTCAGCAGATACTGGACCCTCAGGGCCTCGTATTCTACTGCAAGGCCATTCCCAAATCTCCTTGTCCTTCTCCAGAAGGCCAAGATACTCAACAAAACTTTATTCATCTAACCCACTGTCACCAAGCCACAGGGCAGACTGGAGCCTAGATATTTTCAATTCTCTGTATTCCATTCCACTTAATCAGGATTCCAGGAACATTCACTTGGGGCCCAGAGTGGAGCTAGAGATAAGAGAGTAATGAAGTGTGGTCTTTGTCTTATAATCAGCCTGAGACATCACTAGGAGAGGCATTTTTTTCATTCATTTATTTATTCAATAAATACTTATTGAGTACCTACTCTGTGCCAGATCCTGTGCTGTGAATAAAGCAGACACAGGCCCTGCCCTTGAGGAAATGATAGTTTAGCAGAGGAAGCAGACATTAAACCACTACACACACAAGCACAGGTATTATTATACATTCTGGTGACTTACATGAAAAAAAGTGATATGAAACATGATAGTAGGAAAGATTTTTCAGTGGGGATTGTGAACAGCCCTTTTTAACTCAGACCTTGAGGACAGTGGCATCAGCAATGTAAAGGTTTATTTTCTTCTCATAATGAGAAGTCTGGAGGTAGTGGCTGCTGGTGTTGGTTCAGCAGTTCAGGGATGGAGAACTCTCTTGTACCTCATGTTCCCAAGATGGCTGCTGGAGTGTCAGCCTTCACTTTCGTATTCCAGAGAGAAAGCAGAAAGGATGGGAGAGCAAAAGGGTATATTTTGGTTCTCTATCCCCCTTTTAGGGAGTGTTCTCAGTTATCCACACAACCTCTGCTTATACCTCATTGGCCAAAACCTAGTTGCATAGCCACAATTGGCTGGAAAGGTGGCTGTTAAATGAAGAATTGAGCTGGGCATCCTAAATGAAACAAGAATTCTGTAAGACTGAAAGGGAAAGGATATTGAGTCAGTGTATTGGTTTCCTGTTGCCACTGTAACACATTACCACAGGCTTTGTGGCTTAAAACAATAAACAATTATTCTCTCAGTTCTGGAGGCCAGAATCAGTATCACTGGGCTGGAATTAAGATGTTAGTAAGGCTGCCCTCCCTCCGGAGGTTCTGGAGGAGAATCCATTCCTTGCCTCTTCTAGCTTCTGGTGGCTGCTGGCATTCCTTGGCTTGCGGCCACATCACTCCAGCCTTCAAGGGCAGGATTTTCAAATCTATGCTTCGTCTTTGTACTGCTATCTTATCGTGTATGTGTCATATTTCCCTCTGTCTCTCTTATAAGGATACATATGATTGCATTTAGGGCCCTCCCTGATAATCCAGGATAATCTCCCAATCTCAAGGTCTTCATTTAATCACATCTGCAAATGTTACCCTTTTCCTGACAAGGTAACATTCACAAGTTCCAGGGGTTAGGCCCTGATATCTTTGGGGGCCATTTCTCAGCCTATTGTAGTAGGTAACATCAGTTTCTGTTCTCAGCGAGTTCATTTAAACTGAGGGGTCAGAGAAGTCCTCTCCAAAGAAGAGACACTGCACCTGAGATGGAAAGGATGCATAGGAGTTAGCCTGGCGAAGTGTGGGGAAGAGCGTCCCAGAGAGGGAACAGCATGTGCAAAGGCCTGAGGTGAGAAAGAGCTTGTCATGTGGCCATGGGGCTGGCCAGGGCTGGAAGGCAGCAGAGAGAGAGGAGCTGGGGCCCAGGCAGAGATGAGCCCTGCAGCCACAGCAAGGATTCCTGTCTTTATTCTAGTTTTAAAAGATCACTCAAGCAGCTGTATGGAGACTGGGGCTGTTGTCATAATCCAGGCAAGAGAGAGGGGCAGCTTGGCCAAGGCTATAGCTAGGGGTTGGGTCAGAGAGAGGGCACAGGGCTTAGTGATAGATTGGATGGGCCAGGGCTGCAGCCTTGATACTGGACCATAAGGATTCAAGGCTTTCTTAAAAAAAAAAAAAAAAAAGCCTGCATTTCTATAGTTGAAAGAGACCTTAGAGACCAATTTCCAGTTGAGGAAATTGTATCCCAGAGAGGAACCCTGACTTTCCCCCACCATAGTGGGATAAGAACGGAGCAGGGATATAAATTCATCAAACAGTACAAAGAGGCAGAGGCCAGAGTGGGCCCCTGGAGCCCTGAGAGCTTCCTCCAGGGGATGGAAAGTGATCAGACCTGGACAGAAGGATGGGAGGGAAGTGGGGTCCATGTGATAGGGCTTCTTTTCTTCTAGGCTTCAAATCTCACCTTTTCCTTCCTGCCTGGGAGCACTTTGGGCCAGGGGTGTATTTGAGTCTATTTACCAAACCCAGGAGCCATGTGTAGGGCACGGTAGCATGAAGGTTGAAGTGGAGAGCAGACGACCTTGAACAAACCATTCTTTTCCTGAGCCTCAGTTGACCCATCTATGAAATGGGGGTAATAACAGTGCCTGCAAGATAGGATTGTTCTGGGACTCAGTCAGGTAAAGAATTAAATCTAAGGATGGATTTACTGAGAAGTTAATAAAGGTTAAACTTCAGGGCCCTTGCCACCTCCCCTGGGAGGGGCCCTGGAAATGCGCCCACAGGGTGATCAAAGGGTCTGCAGCCAAAAACACAGGATGAAATATAATAGAGATCCGTCGAGCAGTTAATTTTTTAAAAAGTGTGTCTTCACTCTGGATTCTGTAATGTTTATGGAATTGGTAGCTATTTTTTAAAATTTACTATTTGCTGTGCCTTCTTTCCACATGCTAAGTAAACATTCGTGTTTGTGCTAATTTTGTGTTTATGATTTTGAATTTTGCACTCTTTTTCCCAAAAGAAGCCTCATGAGAACATGTAGCTTCAGGCTTCACCAAAGCTGCAGCTGTGGCCAGGTGGCACGCACTGTCCTCATCTGCCCGTTGCGGGGCTGAGAGGGGTGTGTTGCTAGCAGGCTCCCTCCTCCCGCCCCCTCCCAGGTCTGGAGCCTGTAGGTGAGCAGAGAGCAGACACCAGGACCCTTTCTCTTTCCACCGTCAGAATCTCTCCCCAAGACTCAGGTCCATAAGGGCAGGGATATCTTCTTATTCCTCACCGGACACCCCACTCTCATCACAGCACCTAGCACGTGGCTGGGCTTCAGTCCCAAGGAGCTGTATGAATGAACAGGTGAGAGATGAGTGAATGGGGCTGCTGCCTGGTTTCTGGGAGACAGGAGTTAGGGTCCAAACTTGAAGGTGCGACACTGTGGCAGCTCACCAACCTGAGATTTCGCAGGGGCTCCCGGATGGGGCTGACCCTGGACCAAGGCTCCAGAGGCTGATTCAGAGGGATGAGGAGATGAGATAGCCTTGGCCTTGGCCTTGGCTGATGAGAAGGAAAACAAGTCCTAGCCCCATGGCTCAGCCACAGAAGCGCCTCTCAGAGAAGACTTCTCTGATCAGGGCCACCACGCTCCTGACCGCACGCCCCTGGGACCAGAGCCAGGGCTCCCTGGGTCCCCTGACCTTGGGCTGAACTTCACACTCTGCGCAGGCCATCTGCTGGTTCTCAGGGCACAGGGTGGGGAGAGAACAAACTGCTCAGGATGGGAAGCAGGAACTGACAGCGGTTACTAAATCTCTCTGGATTTCAGGTTCTAGGAGCTATGTGACTTTGAGCAAGTTACTTCACCTTTCTGAGCCTCAGGTCCCACATCTGTGAAATGGGCAGTAAATGTGTCCCTCTCACAGGGTTGTGCTGAGGATTAAGTGGGATAAGCCCTATGTAGCATTTCTCACAAGCCTTGGTACATAGTAAGGGCTCAATAAATATCATTTATTATCCACGTATTATTCCCAAATGCCAGTCTGGGAAGTTTTCTTTGGTTCAATGTGAAATGAGAGAAATAAATTATGAGGAGAAAGCTCAGTTTATTATTATCTCCATTTTCTTCTATATATCTTTTTTTCTAAATCCCATTAATGTATGATTTTCACAGTGAGAAAAAGGAACAGAAGTCATATATAAATTAGAAACACCACCCACACAGAAACACTAAATATACATATTTATGAATATGTATACATATGAAATATGAAATGTTAACAGCAATTACCCCTCATGGTGGTAAGAATTGGGGTGTGTAATTTATTCTGTTCATGATAAATTTTCCAAATATTTTGCAATGAATATGTGTTTCTTGTACTAAATAAGTTATTGGAAAGCAAAAATAAAATTTTATTCAGCTCTCTATTCTGAGAGTGTATACTTCCCACTAATTTCATGTTAAAATGTTCTTTCTTTTTATGAAATCATGATCAGAACATATAATTCGGTTATCTAAAAATCCATTCTGGGCAAAATTTTAAATGGGCATTCCTGTTTTGTTTTGTTTTGTTTTGTTTTAATTTTTTTAAAAAAAGGTCACCAATCTGTGATAACCAGCCACAATTCTAGGTCAATGAACTGATTTTAGAGAGGAGGAAACAGATCTGGCAGACTGACCAAACTTTTCCCCTTTTCATTTTAACCACAAAAGAAATACAAACAACAATATCATAAGCATGCAAGTCCTCCTACTCAGAATTGACAACTATTAAAAGTTCATTATATATACTTATCCTATGTGTTTATTTTTAACTACTAATGGAGTTAAAGCCCCATTTGTCCCCTTCATTCTCTAGTATATCTTTTTTTTTTTCTTAGTTTTTTATGGGGGGTGGTAATTAGGTTTATTAATTCCTTTTTTTAGAGGAGGCACTGGGGATTGAACTCAGAACCTTGGGCATGCTAAGCATACGCTCTACCACTTGAGCTATACCCTCCCCCACAGCTCCTTCATTCTGTGTCCTAGCTCCTTCCCCGACTCCCTGCACATCCAACCCTCCAAAGCCACTGTCATATGTTATGCACCAAAAAACAAAATGTGGAGCATTTTGTTCAGTGTGTTTCCAAGTTACATAAATGGTATCAAACTGCACATATCATTCTGCCTCTTGCTTTTTTTTCCCGTTCAACGTCATGTTTTGAAGGCATATCTGTATAAATATAAGCACTCTTTATCATTTCTCTTTAGTATTTAGTATCCTGTCTGGTATAGCTGTTCTGTTTTGAAGTTCATTTCGGTTGTTTCCAGATGAATTTCCAAGGTCACTTGGGAGTCAAATGCCCTCTCCACTGCCCAAGAGCACAGACACATAGTCACCTCTAGCCTGACCAGTTCAGAATTCAGAGCTCACCTATGGTCACCCCCGGTCCACCTCCCTGGACCCACACTCCTCTGTTCTCTGTATCTCCTGGGTCCCCAGAGATGCAGGGCCAACTCAGCTTCACGATGTGAACAAGAGGTGATGAGAGGGAAGAAGGGTCCTTCCTCTAGGACAGAAGGCCAAGGCATCCTTGGGCACTTCTGGCCTGGACTCAGTTGTTCAAAAACATGGTTCTGACGGTCAGACTCTTTCTAAATGGTCAGCAGAGGACAAGGCCCATGGTGGTCACCAGTGCTATTCACCAAATAGTCTAGTTCTTCCCACTCAGGGCACACGGTGGGATGTACATCTCTGTGCATTTAGTTACACATGCCTACGTGACTTGCTTTGTCCAAAAAAAAAAAAAAAAAAAAAAGTGAGAGAAAGTAAGCAGTCACTTCCAGGTGGAAGCTTTAAGAGCCAGTGTCCACATGACTGCATCCACTCATGCCTCCCAAGTGACACATGGCTGTGTTCAGGTTGGTGGCTGCTCGATCAGCTTGGGGCCTGGAGTAAGGACAACACAAAACAGAGCCTGTTGCAGCCCCACAATAGATGTTTTAAGCCACTGTCTTGGAGTTGTTTGTCACTGCAGCATAATCTGGCCTATCCTGTCTGTTTCAGGGCCATGTTTGGGGAGCCCCAGCTGCTGCGAGCCTGGTGATAAGCTACCAGGAGCCGTCCTTTTGCTAAACCCGGGTTTGCACACCCCGAGCCCTCTGGTTTCTCAGGACTGTGCTGCAGAGGAAAGACAGGTACTCCTTGGGGGCCCTATTGGAAGAAGGAACTTCAGGACTGAGAAAGCAAGGGATTCTCAATACTTATAAAGGCACACTGTGTTAGACAAGTGAGAACCTGAACGGGTCATTTCCTAGCTGAGTGTCCTTGGGCTGTGGAGGATTGAACGAGGTACACCTGTCAAGTACCTGGTGCAGCCCCTGGCACGTGGTGAGCTCTGGACAAGTGCGTGGGCAGCAAAGATGCTCAGTGAAGCCTCATTGTTAATCGTGAAAAATTGGAAACTAAACACTCAACACTAGGGGAATTAGTTAACTAATTATGCAATGACCATTTACTATTAAGCAGCCAAAAAGAGGGGAAGAAAGGAGGAGGTAAAACCATGTAGCATAGATCATTACAGACGACTAAGGGAAAAGAGCAAGTTATGCAATAGTTTGGCATTGGAGACAGACACAGCTGGGTGTGAGTGCCCCCTCTCCTACTTGTGTGTCTCGGGCAGGATGCTTAACTCCTCTAAGCTTCAGAGACTGACTAGAATAGGAGCTGGATAAATGTGAGCTATTGTTATTACTTTCTTGTCATCACTATTAATAACAACTCTGTGGGTCAACACTGGTCGGGCACATGACTCCTGTCCTATTACCATTGCTCTGTCATCCTGTATTCCCTCTCCCTAAGCACCCTGTGAAGTTGATCTTCATCCACTTTACACATGAAGACAACTGAGGCGCAGAGAAGTTAAGCCAACTGCCCAAAGCCCCCAAGTCATCAGTAGGTGAGCCAGGACTTGAATCCAGTTCTGCCTGGCTCCAAGCTCCAGGCTCCTTAACCTCCGTACCCTGCTGGCCCCTGGTGCAGATAAGTGTCAGTGACATGGGATCATAGCGCTTTATTTCTGATGGAGTCATCCTGGGACGCTGCTGGAGTCGTGCCCCCAAAGGGACCCCCACAGGCAGGTCCAGATGAAACCAAGCTGTTGGGTGAGCGGCTCTCAACTTTTTGGAACCCGCAGCCCAGTCTGAATGCTGGATTTCGTTTGGAATCCAAAGTTTTCCAAACAATAGTAAACAAGTGGGTGTTGATGAGCACTCTGACCGGCTGCCTCCACAATGGCCTCATGATCTTTACCTCCTGGTATTATGTCCTTGTGTGTTGCCCTCCCACACTGAGCAGGGCTGACCTGTGGAAGCATCAGGTTATTCAGGAACCGATAATGTGTGACTTCTGGAGCTAGGTATGGGAGACAACGTGACTTCCACCCTGCTCTCCCTTGCTCTGGGGAAAGCCCAGCTTCCTGGTGAGAGGACACCCAGGCAGCCCTATGGCAGAGTCCACCACGCAGTGAAGAACTGAGGCCTCCCAGCCACAGTCCTGTGAGTGCACATCTTGGAAGCAGATCCCCCAGCTCCAGTCCAGCCTTCAGATGACTTCAGGCCTGGCTGACAACTAGATTGCCACTTCTTGAGAAATGCTAAGCCAGAGCCTACACAGCTAAATCATTCCTGCATTCCTGATCCACAGAAACTGTGAGATAATATTTGTTTTAAGCCACTAAGCTTTGGGGTCATTTGCTACATAGCAATAAATACAGCATCACAGTACAGAGGAAAACAATGCCTTGAATATCTTGAAAAGACAGCAAAACAGTTATCACATGGCTCTCTCTGTCCCCTTTGGCACATGTATTGGAAGAACTAACCCTTCCACAAAGACCATCCTGTCTTATACACTCACCTGGCCTCATTCTCACAGCTCCCGGTAAACACACCATCTTTCCCTGGCATCAGCTCTAAAGTGGGCCTCCCGTCTGTCCTGTGACTTATATAGTAAGTTAACACCTTTCTGTGCCTCCCTACAATCCAATTCAAACAAAAAGCACCAGAACAATATATACCCTGGCTTATAATAAAAATAAACTTTATGCACTAGTGAAAACTTGGCAGCACCTCTGGAGTCATGAGACCCACCCCCCCAGCCCACTGTGTTAGGTGATTTCATCAAAAGCAAGAAAAGGGAAACTTCATCCCTTTTGAGCCAAACCCCTCCTTCTGTCTAGGCCCCACACTGCCTTCTCTCGGCCCCTCAAACTTCCAGAGTCCCTCCTTCCTATGGTGAAATCTGCTTGCAGGGCAGTGAGGCTTTGCAGAAACAATACTTTGGTTCTGATTCATTTCAGCTCTGTCACCTTGGGTTAACTCCCTTAACATCATCATACCTGAGCTTCCTCTTCCCTGCTGAGGCCAACAATAGAAACTTCCTGCAGAGGCTGAAGGGATCAAGGGAGAAAAGAATTGTCCAGGGCTTAGCACACTGCCTGGCAATGAGTAAGTGCTCATTTGCATTTCATTGTTAATGAAAAATGATAGTAGTAATGGTGGCCACTATTTATTCAGGGCTTACTACATGCCCAGCATCGTTTATATGTACTATCTCATTTCCTACTGCCAGATAGGGCCTCGTGGGATCCACATTTTCAAAATGAGGAAGCCGAGGCCGGAGAGGTGAAGTGCCTTGCTCAAGCTCACACAGGCTCTCGGGGGATGAAGCGTCAAGAACTCTCAGCCTTGCCCACTTTGCTCTGCAGCCTCCCGAGAGGATTGGACAGAGGGCCCTGCAAACATCAGGAACAGGGCAGGGGTGCAGGTGAACAGAAGAAGCAGAGGGAGAGATGGCACAGCAAAGGAACACCCTGTCAAGAGGAAAAGTTTCCTGAGTTGCAGAGACCGGCATCCCTGCATGGAAGTCCTCTGCAGGCATCATCAGCTGTGTCTTGTCTGTAGCAGGAGGAGTCTGGACCTGGACAGGTAAGAGCCCTGCTGATGGCTCTGCCTTGCCCTTCCTGAGCGCCTGTTCTGACCACAACACTGCACATGCTCATTAATATCGGGTTCTGCTGGTGGGAAAAGTCAGGCTGTTTTATTTGAAAGATAAAACAGCATAAATATGATAGCGTCACTAGTTTTGGCCCAACTCTGGAACACTCTCCCCTTCTCCCTGAACCAAGAAAGCAAACTCAGAACCAGCAGCATCCACTGCTTAGGGCCAGAGAGAGTCAGCTGGCTTGGGGCCCTCTTCCTCCTGGCTCTGACCCCAGTGAATCCCTGTGACTTGAATGATAATAGTAAGAGCTCGCGAGGTAGCTCCTAGGGACTCAATCCTGTGCTTTCTGTTGCTGGGGCTCAGAGAGGTTGAGTTGCTGAACAAGGTGACCCAGCTGGTCAAAACTTCTGTTTGACTGTGGCAGAAGCAAGGTGCTACCTGCATGGAAGTGAGGGTCACTGTGAAAGAAGAGGGACAGCTGAAGCCACTGGACAGGATGCAGCCTCTCAGAAAACATTTATCCAGGGAGGCAGGATAGTTTTGAGCACTGGTTCTCCATCAGGGGTGATTTTGTGTCTAGGGGACGTGTGGAAATACTTGGAGACATTTTAAATGTCACAACTGGAAAGGGAAGTGCTACTGGCATCTAGTGGACAGAGACCAAGGATGCCGCTGGATAGCGTACAGTGCACAGGGCAGCCCTGCGAGGCTGCATTATCCCGCCCCAAGTGTCAATAGTGCCGAGGTTGTGCCGGCCTGATCCAGCAATTGAGAGGGCATGCAGCCCTGGAGTTTGAGGTGCCCTTACTAGCTGTGTACCCAGGAACAGGCACTTCACCTTCTCAGTTTCCCCCTCTGTAAAGTTGGGGATACTAAGCTGAGCCAATGCCAATTCACTGCTTTTGGCGGGGAGGTACACAGCAAATGCTCCATCGTGATGCTGTTGTTAATTACCCAGGGCATACGCTCTGCAGAAGAACAATGACCAGGTAGGCAGCAAGGAGGCCCCAAGAGAAGCAGGCTTCAGAGGGTGGAGGAGGGCAGAGGAGGCCCTGACGACCTGGAGGACAGCGTGTTCTGGCATTCACGGTCTTGCTTCATTCACCCCATCTTGCTTCAGCCTATATTGCTCGCCCTGCCTCCCATTGCTTTGGATGGTCACTGGGCCACCCTCCACAGTCCCCACCCTTCCAAGACCTCCTCCTCCAAGAAGCACCTTGTCCAGCCCAACCCTTAAGAATTACCTGGCTCTTATCGCAGACTAAATCAATAGATGGCTGCAGAGATATACCCAGACTCATACACAGTCATATCCACGCAGAGTCTGAAAAACACATCTAAACACACAAGCAACCTTAAGGCACACTTCAGCCCTGGTCACAGACTCACAAATATATTCTCATACACTCACAAACACACATTTACAACCATAACACAATCTCACCATGACACACGTGGAGTATCCCCACCCCCCACACATATATACAACACTAGCACACAATAGCAGTATATACCCAAGTATATGTAGTCCCATTCACAAGCCCACAAATTCACACGTATTTAAATACAAACTCAGGAAAGCCCATAGATCTCAGATATACACACCTGCTTAACATTTAGGCACATAAAGATACATGCCTGTATATATGCACAGAGACACATTCTGAGCACACATATTCATATACAGCTATCAGTGTGCTTATATCCATAAGCATACATATGGCAGACACCATTCAAGATACACAACTCCTGTACATCCTCCCAAACACACACACACACACACAAAGGCATTTTAAAAAATCTGTCCTCTCTATACACACAGATGTGCTCATTTCATTCATTCATCGGTTCATTTACTCTATTAAAAAATTGCTAAGAACACTTCCTTGGGTCATCTTTCAAATTCAACCTTGTGTAATAGCTATTGTGTAGCGCAGCAAAATGCAGCGGTAGATCGTTTCTCTTTTCAAATTTCCACTTGCGGATAGGCGGTGTAGGTTTTCTCGCTGCCTTGCAAGCCCCCAGGAAGCAGGGCTCCGTCTCTCTCATCTCTAATTGCCCAGTCCCCCAAGGCCTCCATCGGGAGGAAGGGGCTCACTAAGGGCCCGTGTCTAAAGGTGCATCTCCCACCACTAATCCAAACACGGCGAGGGTGGGTCCGTGGGTGTGGCGTGTGAACAAGGGCACTTCGGGATGGGGGATGAATGCAGGGTAGCTCACGAACTCCCCTTGGGTGCCTCACCCTCTCCCTACCCTCTCCGCTGTTCTTCGGCCTGTTTGCCAGGATCAGCCCTAAGTCGGCGGGCAGCGGGAGGAGGCGGGGCTGGGGCTTCGGCCTTCCCGGGAGCCCTCCCCTCCCCTCCCCCACCCCTTCCTCCTCTCCCACCCCTCCGCCTCCCTCCCTTTCGCCTGTGTTCTCCTTCCTCCTCGCTCCCCTCCCCCCTCCGTTGGCCCCGCCCCGCCCCGCCCATTCCCCTCCCCCGCCTCGCCCCCGCTCCTCGCCCCCGACTCCACGCCTGGGCTCCGGAATGTTGAGTCATCGCTGCGGCGTTGCCCGGAGAGCAGGCGACCAGGTAGGGAGGGTGTAAAGAGACCGACGCCGTGCGACCCGTCAAGCACCGCCACCATGAGCAGGGCTGCGTCCCTGCGCACGGCCGGCTCCCTGAGCGGCCTGGGAAGGGGCACCGGCGGGGGCGGCGTCGCGATAGGGAGGGGCGACGGGCCCCGGAAGGCGCGGATTTCGTCGCCCTAACCGAGGCCGCTTTGCAGCATTCTAGAAGAGCTGCGCATAGGATGGAATCATAAACCTGCACATAACATTAGGTGGCATTCAGGCTAGGTATCGCAAACTGGCGGCCCACGGGTAGATCTGGCCTGCATCTGATCTTTATTCGGCCCACAAAGTGGTGTTTATTTAAGTTTTAACCAGATTCCGGTGTTTAAACACCATAGGATATTTCACAGGGGTGGGGGACATCTGATTCTCAATCTCTAATAATTAAGAGTATATGCCGACGCTGGACCGTGACAACAATAGCCTAATGCTGAGTGGGGCTGCCTTTTTTAGTCAAGGCATTCATCCTCTCTTTTGCCACTGTCCCCATTACTCCTTCCTGCTTCACCTAGGCCATCCTTTGTGTTACCTGCCAAACCCCTGATTTAGTGATTCCTAATCTAGTTCATCCTACCCATTTCTCAGATGGAAAGGGGGAAGTGGAGGTGGGAGTTTCCCAGCCGTATAACATGTGGCCTTAATGCAGGAAAATGCGGATTTTTCTCACCTAATTTTTTTTAATTAAAAAGTTTTTTTTTTTAATTGAAGTATAGTCGGTTTACAGTATGTTAATTTCTGGTGTACAGCATAGTGATTCAGTTCCATATTTGTTTTTTTCATATCCTTTTTCATTATAGGCTATTACAAGGTATTGAATATATCGTTCCCTGTGCTATACAGTAGGACCTTGCTGTTTATCTATTTTATATATAGTAGTTAGTATCTGCAAATCTGGAACTCCCAGTTTATCCCTCCACCCCACCACCTTTCACCCCCTGGTAACCACAAGTTTGTTTTCTATATCTGTGAGTCTGTTTCTGTTTGTAAATAAGTTCTTTTGTCTCTCTCTCTCTCCCTTTTTTTTTTTAAGATTCCACATATAAGTGATATCTTATCACTTTCTCTTTCTTACTTCAGTTAATGTGACAGTCTCCAGGTCCATCCATGATGTTGCAAGTGGCATTATTTCATTCTTTTTTATGGCTGAGTATTATCACCTAGTAATCTTTTCTGGCAAACCATTCTGTCTTCTTTGGTATGTAGGCTAAGAGAAGGAATTGTCTGGTGAAAAGTGGGTCCCAGAAAATGATCTGGGGATCAGAGTGGACCCCAAGTGGAAGATGATTTGGAGCAGTGATTAACCAGGAGAAGGGTCAAACAGCTTTAGATTTCTTCCTGTATGAGGGTAGATCCATACTAAGAAACTGACCAGAATCAGAGTGTACAGCAGCCTCTCTCTCGAGGTGGTGGTAGCCTCTCACAGACTTTCCTTTGGAGCTGCAATAGAAGACAGAACTAGGGCAAGTGGATGGATGGAACAGTTGGCAATTCTGGCAAATTTGGTCATAATAAGTTGTTTTCAAGTCACTAGAGACTTGGCCTTTGAGACACTAGACTGTATTATAAGGGCTGTGAAGGCAACATGCTGCTTTGCTTGGATTGTTCTCTAGACTTACTCTTTTGTCTAGTGCTTCTCAGCCTGTAATGTGTACGTGATTCTTGTAAAATACAAATTTAAAAAGATTGGAATATAGTTGATTTACAATATTGTGTTAGTTTCTGGTATACAGTAAATTGATTCAGTTACACATACATTCGTAATCTTTTTCACATCCTTTTCCATTATGGTGTATTACAGGATATTGTGCTGTACAATAGGACCTGGTTGTTTATCTTAAAATGCAGGTTGTGATTGAGTAGGACTGGGCTGAAACTGGAGTGCCTACACTTCTGGCAAGCTTCTAGGTGATGCCAATGCCACAAGCCCCCAGATGCCACTTTGAGTAGCCAGGCTCTCCTTGTGCCTGTTTTTTTGCAAGAGTCTTTGTTACAAGGCAGCCAAGAAGAAGGGCTTACAATCACAGACCTGGGATCCCAACCCACCTCTTATTAGCCAGGTAACCTCTCTGTGCCTCAGTTTTCTCATCTGCTTATTTAGAATCAAAGAATCCTTCCTACCTTAGGAAGATGGGGAAGGAAGAGTGAACTGGGCATGTGGCCCCAGTACAGTGTGTAGCTCAGGGTAGGCGCCATGGAAAGGTGGTTTCTGTTATTTTGTTCGCTCTGTGGGGGTGCCTATGGGCAGTGACACCTATAAACAACATGATCAGGGAGGAGGAAATATGAGACATTTCAGGGTGAGGATGGAACCCCTTAATGTGGCCTTCCAGGCCATACATGCTATCCAGCCCACCCTTGCCACTCTCCCATCACTGTGTGCACTGCAGCCCCACTGGCCGCTTATGAGGTCCCTCATCTGTGGTACCTTCTCTCCACAGAGGCCTTGTACTTGCCGTTCCTCATACTTTGGCTGCCTGGCCCTTTCTTATCCTTCAATCTTGGCTCCTCTGTCACTTCCTCAGAGATGCCGTCTTTGATTCTCAAAATTGCTAAAGTAAGGTTTTAGGGGATTTATTCTGGTAGAAAGGGAGTATGGGAGACATCCCTTGAGGATATATATAGAGAGACAGACAGACAGACAGACAGACAGACAGATATCACTGTTTTTAACAGTCTGTGTTTATTTAGAGCAGTTTTTTTTTGACGGGGGTCAGATGGGAGGAGGAACTACACACCTAAACACTGCCCCTGCTGGTCTGCACAGTGCCTTTTTGCAAATTAGAAACTGGCCCAGCTTGGGTAGGACTGCGTCTCTGCTCTGGCCTGCCCTCTCCACCTGTTACCTTTGTGCAGAATACAAACTGTGCAGCCTTAGGTGGCAGCCCAAGTGCTAATGCTTCCCCAAGCTGCCTGGTGACTGGCTTAATCCTCCTGATTGAATTAAGTTCCTTTTAGAAACTTTCTTAACTCCGTAAAACTCATCACAGATTGGAATTAGGTGTCTTGGGAATGATTTGTTAAAAATCTAGTCCCCTGTACTAGACTATATTCCATCAAGGCAAAGGCTATCCATCTTGCCCTCAGCTGTATTCTCAGTGCCTAGCCTGGTGCCTTCAACAAAGCAGGTGCTCCATGATGTTTGTTGAAGACAGTTGATTCTTGGACAACACAGGTTTGAGCTGTGTGGGTCTACTTATATGTGAATTTTTTTCAGTAAATACTATTACAGTACTGTATGGTCCACAGTTGGTAACATCCGCAGATGCAGAACTGCAGGTAGAGAGGGCGGCTGTACAGTTACAGGCATATTTTCAGCTGTAGGGATGGAGGATCGGTGCCCCTAACTCCTGCATAGCTCAGGGGTCAGCTGTATTTTAGGAGCTCAATGCCTACCGGGAGAGATAGGACTCATCAAAATAACCATGATATGAGATGGGGACTAAATGGTCCAGCTCCTGGAAGGGAGTGTCACTTCTAGCTGAGGTCATCTGGGGATGCTCACAGAAGAGGTGGTGTTTCTGCCAGGCCTGATAGAACAGGTAGAGTTCGTGAAACCTGCATGAGTGGTAGGGTGTTCTTGGCAGTGGAATAGCAAAAACAAAGGTGCAGAGGAAGAAGAGAGTTCAGTGTGTTCCTGTAGCAGGTCACAAATTGTGAACAGCAGACTAGTCAAATGCATCTTGTGAATTAGCTGTCGATCTTTGAAAATCAAGAGATTTCACAAAAAGATCCAGATTTCTGGATTCTCTTGGAAAATTGGAAGATCCCACCAGGCAGCAATTGTTTGGCGCCAGAAAGTGATGGTCCTTTTAGAAAGCTTGTGGTTTTCTTTATTTTTCTTTAGTTGTAATTTTCTTCTGTTTATAAAAATAATACATCCTTATTAGAACAAAATGTAAAATATAGAAAAATAAAATGAAGGTAATAATCTGTAATCCTACCGACTGTTAACATGTTGGTGGATTTCCTTATGTTTGTTTTTTTTCAGTGTATTTATTTATTTATTTATTTTTTTAACAAAGTTGGGGTCACATTTCATATACAGAGCTTGCCCTTTTTTGATTAATACTATGCTATGAATCTTTTACCATGAGAATATATTAATGCATCTTCTTGTTGAACTTCTTAAATAAGATAAAATTTAGAAAAGAAAAATAAACCCAGTATATTAGCATCACTTTCCTGATTTATTAAATATGCTTTGGAAAAAACATTTTGCCTGTTTCCTTCCCTTTTCAAAGTATAGTCAGGAATCTGAGTTTTATCAGCTTGCAAAACAGGTATTATCACCCTAATTTTATCGAAGAAACTATCACAGAGATGAAGTGATTTACCCCAAACTAATTAGCCAGCAGCTAGCTCAGGCCTGGAGTACAACCCCGGGTCTTCTGAGTCAGGCTTCGTGCTGGGGGGCGGTGGGGAGGCAACCACAATCTGCTTTCCTCCACCCCCATTACAGTTAGTTTAGATAATGCCAGGTATGCTTTAAATTCTGGGAATCAAGGAGGCTTTAAACTGAGCACAGTTAATCCAGGTGTACTTCGTGGAAGAAGCAGATTTTATGCAGCATCTGAAAGGTTTGTCCAATAAATAGATAAGTTAATGGCAGGCACCCATGCCTTCTGATCCCCAAGGGAATGGTAATACCAGCCTTTATCTTGAGGTAAGCCTTACTAAGCCCTTTAACACTGTTTATGGTATTTAATCCTCACATCCAACTGTATGAAGCACTGCTATTTTCATCGATCTAAAAATGAAGAAACAGAAGCACAGAGAGGGGGAGTGACAGGCTCAAGGCTGCACAGCTAGTGAGTACCAGGGCAGAGGTTTGAACTCAGGCATCCCAGAGGCGTTCCTGCATTCTACCCATGCACCCTCTCTGCCTGAAGGCTGAAGGGTGAGCAGCCGGGCTCAGGCTTTGTACTGCCCCCGCCACCTGGAGCTGACCAGTTGTGCAAGGTGTGCTGACTCAGGCGCTGTGTGGTGGCAACAGCCAGCCAGGAAAGGTGCCTGTAGCCCTCCAAGAGGATTCTCAATGTGGGAAATTATTAGTGGAAAAAAAAAATGAAGGATTCCCCAGAGCAGTTGGCATCCCACGGCCAGTGATTGTGTCTTGATTCCTCTTTGATTCTGATTCCTCTTTGATTCTGAAATAAAGTCCATCCTGAAAGAATAGCGGGCTTGGAATCAAGAGGCATGACCTGAGTTCTAGTCCTGCCTCTGCCACGATCTGACTGTGTGATCTCGGGCCAGTCACTTTCCCTCTCTGGGTCTCGGGTTAAAGCTGATCCTTTCACCTGGTCTTTGCAGCTCACATCCCAGCGCCATCTGGCCAACAGAATACTGGGCCTTAGGGTTGACTTGGTAGAAACTGGAGCTGTTTGCACGGTGAGGGTGTCTGTGGGTGCCGCACCCACCCTGCTCTTGTGGAGCATCCAGTGTCTGTGCACCGCGCAGGGCAGGACTCTTGGTTAGTCTAGTTGGAGGAGGAACCTAGCCCTCCCCCCAACTCCCTCCCCAACCTGCTCTCTGTCCCAGTGGTGCAAAGGGCCCAACTTCCCTGGAGGGACACCAGCCATGCGTCAAACAGCTCACCCCTGCAGCTCTCCACTCTGCCTTCACCGGGCAGCCGTGCCCATTCTCAGGCACAGCCATGCCCACCCCTATGAAGAAACCTTCTCTGGCTCCCTGCTGCCCTGGGAATAACACCCAAACTCCTCAGAATGGCAGAGAAGGCCTTCTTCCACCTACCCCCAACCTGCCTCTCCAACTCTTTTGTCCTGTCACCGTAACATAGAGCTTTGTGCTTTTAAAAGCAGAGGCTCAGGAGTCAAGCCCCTGGATTCAAATCCAGAGTCTGCCTATTCCTGGCTTTACAACCTTTGGCAAGTTACCACCTATCACTAAATCGTGATTTCCACACCCTTAAAAGGAGGGCAGCAACATCTGTTCCATAGGACTGTGTGAGAAATTAAATGAATCACTTAGCATAGTTCCTGGAACATAGTAAACTCTAATAGGCGTTAAGTGCCTGCTGTTATTGTTATAACAAGTAACCACGTTTGGCTACCACCTCCTACTTCCTGAAGCTCAGCGCTTTCTTTCCCAACACTGTGCCTCTGTACCTGGAAGGTCCTTCCCCTTCCCTTTTCTCCACCCAGTAGGCTCCTACACACCCTTTCAAGCCCTATTTAGATGCCATTGCCTGTGAAGACGTTTCCCTTCTTCCCACTTCCTTCCTCCTCCCCACTTCCTTCCTCCTCTCTCCGTGTGTCACCATTTTAACCCAGGGGTCGTGCTTTGGGTCACCAGCGGTGGTACCTCTCAGTAGGATGCAGTAGACTACCCAGCTCCACCTATTTTGGGTCCTGCCAAAAATACTGAGCCTGAACCTCATCAGGTCTTTAGAGCTGGCTTCAGTTTACCAGAATTTCAGGGAATAGTGGAACACATTACATAACCCACAGAGAAGCAATCAGACAAGTCCAGAATGCGGAATCCTTTATAAGACCACTGATGTGATCTCTTAAAAGTCGACAATGTGAAAATAAAACCAAAGCAAACGCAGTGGGGAAGGAGGTTCTATATTTAAAGAGATCCTAGAATATAACATTTAAATGTAAGATGTGATTCCTGATTATATCTTGGTTCTTTTTTTTTTTAAAAAGCTGTAAAGACCGTGTTTTTAGACAGTGGTGGAAATCTGACTGTGAACTGGGGATTAGGTGATATAAGGCAGTTATTAATTTTGTGAGGTGTGGTAAGAGTATTGTGGTTATGGAGGAGAATCTTTATTTTTTGGAAATGCATGTTGAAGTGTTTGGGGCTGAAGTGTTAGAATATCTGTAGTTAACTTTAAAATGGTTCAGCCACAAATTTGGCATATAGTAAGATAAAGTGAATATGGTAAAATGTTGACAGTTGTTGAATTTTTGTGATCATATGTAAGCATTCAGTTTATAATTCTTTCTACTTTCCTGTATTTTTGAACATTTTCATAATAAAAAGGTATCTTTAAAAAAAAATGTTCCTTCTCCAGGGCTCCCACAGAAGTTTGGGGGTCCTTTAGTAAAGAACAAATCACAGTATATGGAGGTGATGTATGCCAGTGAGTCTTGCCATTCAGATTACAGATTACAGACTCCTGTCAGGAGGATCCAGGTCTGGATCAACTGTATTTCTCTCACAGTGCCAAGTTCATAATAAATGCTCAAGAAACATTTGTTTAATGAAACTTTACTGCTACAGTGCATGGTCCATCAGTAAACTTACTGTTAGTAATCTCCTGAGTGCAAATGATAATGACAAACATTTATCAGGCGCTTACTATGTGCCCGGCTTGGGGCTAAGCCCCTAACATGCATTTGCTTATGGAATCCTCACAGCAGTCCTATAAGGTCAGGAAAATATTGATACCATTTTACACATGAGAAAACTGACAGACAGAAAGATGAAGAAGCTTGCCTCCCAGATCGTTTAGTTAGTAATGGCAGAAACATGTGGTTCTAACCATCACACATGTTGCCTCATCCCTCTCTTGCAGCATCTGACCAGCACAGGTAATTATATAGGTACCTGTTTTAGCATCTACATCTGCTGGACTAGGAGCCTTTCAAAAGCAGAGGAAAGAAAATATGTCCACACAAAAACTTGTGTGCAAATATAAACAGCAGCATTATTCAGAATAGCCAAGGAATGAAAACAACCCAGGTGTCTATCAACTTGGTGAATTGATAAACACAATGTAGTATATCCATACAATGGAATATTATTCAGCCATAAAAAGGAATGAAGTATTGATACAGTCTACAATGTAGATGAACCTCAGAAACATTACACTAAGTGAAAGAAGCTGGTCTCAAAAGACCACAAATTGTATGATTCCATTTAAATGAAATGTCCAGAGTAAGCAAATCCATAGAAATAGAAAGTAAATTAGTGGTTGGTTAGGGCTCAGGGCATGGAGGATTGGGAGGTGATAGCTAAAGCGTACAAGAATTCTTTTGAGTTGGTAAATATATTCTAAAATTGATTGTGTGAGGGTTGTACACCCTTAATATATCAAAACAATTGAACTTACATTTTAAATGGGTGAATGTATGGTGTGAGAATTATATCTCAATAAAGCTGAAAAAAAAGAGGAAGTAATTTATGTACCAATGAATCTGTCTAGCTAGTTGAGTGGAAAAAAGTGAACAAATGAATGAATGGCTGTTTTCCATGAAGCTGACAAAAATCTACCATATTTCCAAAGTCTTCAGTGAATTTCCTTGACAGCTTTACAGGCATGCTTACTCTTTAACTCCCAGGGATCCATTAATATACTAATAAGAAACCTGATAATTCAATAAATAATTCCTGAGGTTGCCAATGCCACTCCAGAAGAATAGAGAAATACACAGATGATTTCTTCCAGATACAAACTATGAGATTGCAGAGCATGGAGCCGCCAGGATGATCTGTCTGTCGAGGGCCCCTGAAGAGCTCACTGTGATCTCTTCCCACTTGACAAACCTTGATTCATTTATCCGGGCTCTTCTGACTATTCCTGCTTTTTTTTTTTTTTTTTTTTTTGCCTCACTCTGGTCATTCAAAAGCACAGTTGTAATGAAAGCTCCAGGATAAAATATCTCGTGAGGGTCTGTGGAAATAGCTTAGTTGGGGACAACCCAAACACTTCAGTGGACAACCATCAACTGGCAGGAAGGTGCTTGTTCAAAATGCTGATTCCTGGCCTCTTCCCTGGAGATTCAAATTTAGTAGGACTAGGGTGGAGCCACGGAAACTGTATTTTACATAAAAACATCAGTGGTGTCCCTGAGACAGGGGACTGCTGGCCAATATGAGAAATACTGACCTACATAAAGGATAGACAGGAGGAACTGAAATGTTTACATTATCTCAGGCAGACAAACAGGTTTGCTTAGGGACCTTAGAGATCATGGAATTTAATAGTTTTCATACTTTGCCCCCTGGAACTCCCTAAGGTTCCATGGAACACTTAGAGGGCTGTTGCATGGGTGGAGGTCCAGAGATGCAGATGGGTCTGTCTCAGAGCATGCCCCCGGCAACAACTCTATTTTTAACTTTTTTTCTAAACTAAGAGATTGGGTTTTGTTGCTTGAAAATCATTCATTGTGCCCTGTCGCTAATACGCAAGTGGAAAACCTGAGGACTAGAGAGGAAAACATTTTCCCAGGGTAACAGAGTGACAGCGCACTGATGGCAGAACCAAGGCTCATTTATTCCTTCAACAAATATTTATTGAGTGCCAACTGTATGCTAGATCCCATTCTAAGCACTGAGGGTACATGTGGTGAACAACACTGGGAGCAGTCCTGCCTCCAGGGAGCTGACAGTCTTGTCAAGGACCACATGTTCAATAATTGCACATGCAGTTATTTAATTACAAGTATGATAAGTTATGAGAAGGAAATGTTCAGGCTGTTATGAGAATGTGCACTAGAAGCATCTTAAACCCCTGGGCTGACTGTCTAACTGAGTAACTTTGTTCCTTTGACAGATGTTTTTGGACTGACTGCTCAGGGCTAGGCACTGTGTTTGGTGCTGAGTGCTGGGTGCAGTGGGGAATAGGGCTCAGCCCCTGCCCCTAAGGAGCTCACCTGCACAGCAAATACACCATCTGACCAGCAGTCCCTTCCACCCGCATCCTGTGTCCCTCATCCTGCAAAGTTTACAACTTGGACATCCACTTGAAAGAACAATGCCACCCACGCCTGCTTCCACAGGTGAACCAAAAATATTTAACTGGTTCCTTTCGCTTCATATTGGTCTTACCATGTCTTTCGCTAACCCTCAATGGCTTTTGCTTTCTAAGGCTGGAAAAATCGGGGCAAATGGTCACTGAATCTACTGAGAATGTTTTATTATGCTCTGTAAAAATAGTCTTGGGTGAAAAATACATACGGTCTCATTGAGAGAAGAAGGCATCAGGAAAGAGAAGGGAATGGAGATTGTAACTCCCTGGACTCCATGGCTCCATCCTGTTGGGGATGGGAGCTCAGCTTTGAGCACAGGCCTTTGTGGTATTTCTGGCTGCTTGGCTCCAAGGGTGCAGTCTGGAGCGTGGTGCCCAGCTTGCCATGGGGAACTTTCTGGATGGCTTTATTATTCAGAGCATATGATGCTTTGGCTCCAGCAGCTGGAGATAGTCAGCAATTCTGCAGAGCTGGGAATGGGGTTCTCACCAGCAGAGGTGAGCATATGGGTGGTTTCAGGTGTAGGAGGTTTGGCTTGGTAGCCTCCCTGCAAAGCAGTCAGAATCATTTGGCCTCCTGGACCCTGATCCAGGCCTGAAATGTGACAGCATGGGGAGAAATGGGAAGGAAGGAGTGGCCATTGGACTGAAGCACTTAGAGGGTGAGAAATGCAGTTGATTCTTTTTTGTAGCTCCTGAGCCTGACACCCTGGGACAGGTGTCTTGCATTGTCAGCATCATACTTCTCATATATTGAGGGCTTACTATATACTTGGCATTAGTTCATTTAATCCTCAGGGTTCTGCTATTATTGTCAATTTACAGGGAGCTGAGGCTCGGGGTAGTGGAGCAGAATCCCCACAGATTACAGATCTGTGCTATTAGCAAGGCTCTCAGAGGGCAGAGACAGTCAGCAGAGTGGGAGGGTGGGGAAAATTCTCTTACATGCAGCGAGGGGCCTGAAATAGGAAGCAGCTAACTCTTGGGACAAGCCTTCAACTTGGTACAGAGCCTTGGCCATACCAGCTCTAAGAAATGTGAGATTAACCTTTTTATTTTTCAATGGTGGTACTGAGGATTGAACCCAGGACCTCATGCATGCTAAGCATGTGCTCTACCACTGAGCTATACCCACCCCTGGAGTCAACTATTTTGAAAGTAATATAGAATGTAGCATTTTGCCCTTTTGCCAAGGCCTTACTTTATATCAATAATAAAAGTAAATAACCGATCTATTAAGGTCTTATTTCTTTTCAGTCACTGAGTTAAGAGCTTTATGTATATCATTTCATTTAATCCTCACATCAACCCCTGAAGTAGATATTATTATCCTTCGGAGGAAAGACACATTAAATAACTTGGCCAAGATCACAGCTAGTGAGTTTCAGAGCCAGGATTCAAGTTAAGAATGTGTGGCTCCAAGATCTCCTGATTCTCTGAGCATCAAAGACTTGGCTCAGTTCCTGGTTCTTCCATGAACCATCTGTGTGCCCTTGGCAAGTTGGTTAACTTTTCTGGGCCTCATTTTCTGCATCTGTGAAATGGGTAGGTTGGGATAGGTGATATGTTAGGCTCCCTGTAGCTCTGATATCTAGAGCCCCGGGAGGGATATCACCTCTGTATCCCCAGCACTTAGTGGAGGGCCTGGCCCAGAGTGGACAGACAGCAGGTCAGTATCTGTTGAGCTGAAGCTGTCCTGATGGGGCTGCATTTCCCAGCTTCACAAGTAGTTGCCATTTCCATATCTCTACATTTCAGAGATTCCCTTCATCTGAAGATACCATAATTTATCCATTTTGATTGTTTTCCATTTTTCAAGTTTCTCTTAGTATGTATCCAGGTGTGGGGTTTTTAGATCATGGGATGTACACAAATGCCTCTCAAAAGCTGTTGTAGGAATTTACATTCCCACCGTCTGTAAGAGCTACCCTTTCCCCATATCCTTCCAAAATTGGACTTTGTCAGATTTAAAATTTTGTCAAGTGGTTGGGTGTGAAATGATATAAACATATTTTAACTTTTCATAGTGGAAATTTTCAAGTATTTACACAATAGTAGAAAGGATAGTATCATGAACTTCTACTGAACCTGTCATCCACCTTCAACAATTACTGATTCCTTACCAACTTTGTTCCCTTTATATTCCACCACCCATTAGTTTTAACCAAATCCCAAATATCATACATTTCATATGTAAATATTTCAGCAAATATCTCTATGAAAGATCAGAACTCCTCTTTTAAAATATAGCCACAGTACATCATCATATGGCACCACATGTCAAGAGGAATTCCTTAATATGATCAAATATTTGTGTCAGTGTTCATGTTTCTCCAATTACAGTATAATTTTGTTCTTTATATTGGTTTGAATTGGGATTCAAACAAGTTCCATACATTGTGATCCGTTAATATTTCTTAAGTTCCTTTTAGTCTGTAGTTACCTCCCTCATCCCTGTCTCGCTCTCTTTCTTAGTATCTTGATGTTTATTGAAGAAATCAGATTGATTTTTCTGTTAGACTTCCCTAGTTTAGCTTTTGCTTACTGCGGCTCTGTGTGGTGTCATTTCATTCGTTCCTCAGTCCCTGTTATTTCCTGTAAACTGGAAGTGAGATCAAGTACATGGATTGACATACTATGGTCCATGAGCCAAATCCAGCCCCTACTCTTGTTTGTAAACAAAATTTTGTTGGAACACAGCATGCCCGTCTGTTTAGTTCTTGCCTATGGCTGCTCTCTGTGCTGCAACAGCAGAGTTGAATAGCTACAACAGAGACTACAGACTATATAACTGTAAAGTTTAAAATATTTGTTACCTGGCCCTTTAGAAAGACTATTTGCCCACCCCTGAGTCGAAAGGCTTGATCAGACTTCTGCTTGACTTTGGAGGCATGATTTCTTCATAAGAGGTGGTATTTAATTCCATCAGAAGGCCCATTTTGTCTGGTTGTTTCTTTTTTGTAATATTTTGAGTTAGATCAACTAATTCATAACAAATGATGATATTCCGAGTCAGTCCTTCTTCATTCCCTGTTCATTTAATTTGTGGGAACGCTTATGTAAAGAGCGGCTTCCTCTCTTTTAATCTTTGGTGGCCTGAGGCATAGTTCTTACAGGAAAGACAGAATAAATACTTAATTGTGTCCCTTTATTTACCAGTTTTCAAAATAATGAACTGATTTCTTAATATCTTCTGAAGATGATCACTGAGGGTTTTTTGTTTGTTTTAAAAATATCCCTGTGAACTCGTGGATTAAAATATATCTGATGTTTTCCAACTCATTGCACTTATTTACTGATCCTCAAATTGTTCTGAATTTGGCCAATGGGAGACTTTTCCGTTGCTTCCTGTGTCTCTTTGCCATGATTAGCTTCCTTGATTTTTGGCATTAAAAGATAGCCTAAGTATATATTGTGCGTTTTTTGTCCCAAAGCTGGTATTAGCTATGTATTCGTATTTTTTTTAATTGAAGTATAGTCAGTTTACAATGTTGTGTCAATTTCTGGTGCACAGCACAATGCTTCAGTCATACTTGAATGTACATATATTCATTTTCATATTCTTTTTCACCATGAGCTACTAGAAGATATTGAATATATTTCCCTGTGCTATACAGTATAAATTTGTTTATCTATTTTACATATACCAGTCAGTATCTACAAATCTCAAACTCCCAGTTTATCCATTCCCACCCCCCTCCCCTCTGGCAACTGCAAGTCTGTATTCTATGTCTGTGAGTTTGTTTCTGTGTATTATTATTATTATTATTTTTTTGAGGAGCTCTGGTTCCTTTTAGTGAGAAATAGTATTTAGAGACCGCGGTCTAGGCAGTAAAGGTGCTTCTTAAAGTGTTGGGCTTTGTTTGTAGATGTGAAAACAGTAGGCAGAGGTAGGCAATATGATGTCTGTTTTCAGATCAGCTGTATCAGAAATTCACTCTGAAACTTCCATTTCAAATCCAGAATTATAGGGTTTTCACTTAACCCCTTTCATCTTTCATTTGTATTTCCTTTCTCTGACATCAAGTCCTGGTTCTCAACACCAGCAACGTAATAACTCACTTGTTTTATGCTACACTACCCATCCAACAGTCTCAGAACAACAATTCCAATGCTACTACTGACAATATGACTGAAAACAGGCAGCTCTGTTTAAACATTAGAGTGAAAAATTCTGACAATGAAAGTTGAAAGGACCTTCTGCTTTCAACTTCGTAGGAAGGTCCTTACTGTATCCTGTTGGTCAGGATTTGGTTCTTCAGTGTGATCTGCTCTTAGAAATCATAGTTTTTGCCCTCCGGGAGTAAACAGGTGTCTAGAGAGTGGAGAAACAGGAGGTTTTAGCAACGTAGGCTAGTGGGATGATCGCTGCGTTGGTAACCCACATATGCTGGTGAGCTCCAGACTTCAGTTTCCGCCCCTAATACATGAGGATAAAGAAAAGGAAGGAGAGATTTGCAGGAGGGGACTTTGAGCAAGTCATCTCTCTGCATCATTTCCTTATCTATTAAACAAGGGTGGGGATTAGACTGTAGCTACAGTGGCTTTCTTTCTTTTTTCCAAACACACCTGCTCAGAGCCTTTGCGCTTGCAATTCCACTGTATGGGGAAGTCAAAGGCAGGGGACTCAGGGTTGGGTGCTGACAGCATCCTACTCTATTAGCATTCCTTCCAAGAGCCCGGTGAACTCAAGGATCTGTTTCACCTTTCCAAGCACAGGTTTTCCATCTGAAAGAGCAGGCATACTGTTAACTCTGGTCTAGGGTGACTGTGAAATAATGAAGCTTCCTAAACTGAACAGCACTAAGCATGTTGCAGAATGTTTTGCCCTTTCTTTACTCCCAGGTCGTTCCCAGAGTTGGGGGTGGGAAAGGAGGAAGAGGAAGGAAGCCAGGACCAGGGCTGTGGAGGAGGGGAGAGCCAGCTGGTTGCCACGGTTTGTTTACTCCCCATTCTGCCCATAGCCTAACAGCCCTCACCTGCTCAGGTGAAGAGGTAGGGGGAGCCTTGCTCAGCCAATGAACTGCCATCGTTCTCTTAAAGGCACCCAGCAACTGGCAGGAAAACCAGCCCTGCCACCTGGAGAGCTCCCGGGCAGATGCCAGGAGGCAACTGTACACGCTAGCGGTAGCTACGCCCTCCATGGCCACGCCGTGACCCCAGGCCCGGTCACTCCATGTCCTGGGGGGCGCTTTCTTCAGGGAGGCCGCCTCCGCCTTACCCAGCGCTCTCATGCCTAGCTGCCCTGGCCAACGCCCAGGGAGGAAAGGCAGCGTGGCCTTGGCAGCTGCCCGCCAGGAAGGAGCCGACAGGTGCCAGGGAGAAGCCATTTCCCTGTCCTGACCCCCTTCAGCAACCCTGGTGAGTCCTGCCGCTCTGGCCTTCTTGAACCTCAGCACACAGGGTGTGGTGGGAAGATGCCTGTCCTGAGGGGCGAAAACTCGGGTGCTGGTTCCAGCCATGTTATGTGACCTTGAGCAAGTCACCCCAGCTCTCTGAACCTCATGTGTCCCATCTGGGAAAATGAGGAGCTCAGACTTCATGTCAGCTTGCCCCTTTTATTAGTGTCCCCCATCACACCCCTCGTTTTGAAAGATTTTTGTCTGCCAAGCTGTACCTGTTACATAAGAAGTCGTTAATTGGTTTTTCCCCTTGTATGTTAATTGGGGCCCTATCACAACCAATCAGTGTTGTCTGGTCAGCAGGAACAAACCCTGGCAGTACTGCTGAGCTGATGTAAGTTTAGCCAAAGCGAAGACATATGGTGTTTTAGCCTGTCTCTGAGGTCTTATCTAGAGCCAATATTTGATTTTCATTTGGCCCTTTTGAAATATGAGAACTAGGGCATTTGTAATTCCAGAGAATGAGGACCCTAGGTGGGAAGCTTCTAGATCTAGCTTGTATGGTTTATGAGGGTATGAGGCAGAAATACTGCCTTCACATCCCCAGCCCAGCTTTGGTCTCTACCAACACTGCCTCCTGCATGGGATGCATTCTTGACAGTGGGATCCTTTGGTCTGAAAACTTCCCCTGTGGGGCTGGACTGTTCCCACAAGTCCTCACACTGGGTTCATCCCCTCTCTGACTGAGGCTGGGGAACCCTGGATGGGGGAACTGAGGTCTCCCTCAAGTCTCTGCTGGGGGGCTGGTTAGGGGGGGTGATGGGAACAGGTTAGTGTGAACACAAGGCCTGGAAGCCAGGAGTATACGGTGGACACAGCTTGCAATCAGGAGACAGGGCTAATCTGCACTGACTGGCTCTGTGACCTGAGGCTAGTCACCTAACCTCTTTGAACCTCAATTTTCCCAGCTGTAAAGTGGTCACTGTAATCTTGGCAATGGTTGCCTACCAGCATTGTTCTTAGGGCCAAGTGAAATAGTGTCTTTCATGGGAGCTTGGATTCCAGAGATTTTAAGATGCACCTCAAATTTAAAGATTAAAAGAATTCATAAACCTGCATTTTCAAATCAATGAAATAGAGTAATGGATGTTTTGTAAAATGTGACTGCCATGGATAAAGATTTATTCTGATTATGATTGAATCATGACTGCTTGTTGCTTGAGTTCTTTTCCTTTTTCAAAATACCATTTATTGGGACTTTTTGAAATGCAGACTCATAAACAAAAAACGGGAAAACAGCTCACTGAGTAATGGTGTTTTCTTTCTTTCTTTCTTTCTTTCTTTCTTTCTTTCTTTCTTTCTTTCTTTCTTTCTTTCTTTTATTGAAGTATAGTCAGTTTACAATATTGTGTCAGTTTCTGGTGTACAGCGTAATAGTTCAGTCATACATGTACATACATATATTTGTTTTCATATTTTTCACTAAAGATTACTACAAGATATTGAATATAGTTCCCTGTGCTATACAGTATAACCTTGTTTATCTATTTTATATGTAGTAGTTAGTATCTGCAAATCTCGAACTCCCAATTCATCCCTTCCCACCCCCTTACCCCCCAGTAACCGTAAGTTTGTTTTCTATGTCTGTGAGTCTGTTTTTGTTTTGTAAATAAGTTCATTTGTCTCATTTTTTTAGATTCCACATATAAGTAATACCATATGGTATTTTTCTTTCTCTTTCTGGCTTACTTGAGTTTAAATGACAATCTCCAGATCCATACATGTTCCTGCGAATGGCATTATTTTATTCTTTTTTATTGCTGAGTAGTATTCCATTGTATAAATATACCACAACTTCTTTATCCAGTCATCCGTCAGTGGACATTTAGGTTGCTTCCATGTCTTGACTATTGTAAATAGTGCTGCTATGAACATTGGGGTGCCTGTGTCTTTTCAAATTAAAGTTCCCTCAGGGTGTATGCCCAGGAGTAGGATTGCCAGATCATATGATAAGTCTACTTTTAGTTTTTTGAGGAATCTCCATACTGTTTTCTGTAACTACTATACTAAACTACATTCCCACCAACAGTGGAGGAGGGTTCCCTTTTCTCCACACCCTCTCCAGCATTTATCGTTTGTGGACTTTTTAATGATGGCCAAGTAATGGTGTTTCCTAATGACTCCTGTAACTGAAACCCAAGCCTGGGATGTGGCCCTAGTGCGTGAGGCAGTATGGTATGTGGTTAGAGCATCCACTTTGGAGTCAGACGATGTTGGGTTCAAATGCAGACTGTAAGACTTACTGGTGACCTTGGGTGTAAGTCACTTTGCTTTGCTATACTTCACTCTCTTCTAAATTCTAAAATGGAGTGGGGAGAGTGTCCGCAGTACTGACTGACTGGTAGCTATTGTTGCTGTTGATATGTTGGGTTTAACTTAGGACAGAGACTCAGAGATTCAAGTGGGCTAGATAAACTGATTCAGGGCGAACCCTGTGATCAGTTTCTCCGTCTATAAAATGGGGCCCCTCACACCCTTGCCACCTTCTTGGTGAAAATGTGGCAGCAGGAGGCTCCAGGGGGATGCTGGATGAGCAAGTGCTTGGCACCCGTCCACTCCCCCGAGCGCACGGGGCTATTGCTACTCCTGGCTTTGGGGGCCCAGCTGAGGTACAAGCCCCTTCTGTTTGTTCATTTGAGCTTCCTCATCCTGTCCTTCCCTCTCCCACTGCTCCCTGCTGAGCTCAGTCATAGGGAATGCAGTTCAGGGGTCGTGACAGTGCAGGAGGGTGAGGTGGAGTGAGAGCTAGAACAGAAGTTTCCCAGGAAAGGGAAAGGCAGCCACTCTTGTCCAGGCTTTGGGCAGATGGTGTGTGAGAGTGTGCGTGTGTGTGCATGTGAGCTAAGGAAACTAAAGTTGAAAAATTCTAAGCGTGTGAAGGCCCCCAACAGGTCATGTTAGCCACCTCCCTGCTCTGGGCAGGAGTCTCTTCTAACCAACACTAGGTTACAGCTGTACCCCAGGGAGCCTCCTAAACATCTTTCCTTGGTAACCAGCTGTGGCATCTCAAAATCCTCCCAAGAGTGTGTGCAGGGTGTGTGTGCACATGTGTGAGGGCCTTGGGTATCTGAGTTAGAGCTCCATGGACACTGAGGTCTCAAACCTCACAGAAGAATAAGTTTGTGGTGGAGGGACTGGGGTGCAGTGGCAGTCGAGGTTTTCTCCAGTCATCATGAAGCTTAGAGGCACTTTGGTTGAGGAGCCACATTTATGGAGTTCCTACTGTGCTCTAAAGATTGTGCTAGGTGCTCTAAATTCTTTACCTCATTTCATCCTTACAGTAGCCCATTTTATCATTCCCATTTTATAAATGAGAGCGCTGAGGCTCAGAGAGGCTACAGATCTTGAATGAGATTGCTCAGCTAAACAAGTGGCAGAGGGTTATAGCAGTACTGATGCCAGAAATTACACAGCTATGAAAACTGAGCTCAGAAGGGGAGATGACTTGTCCGAAGTCACTCAGCAAGATGAGAAAGAGTCAGATCCAGAAGCAAGGTCTCTTGACCTTGAAGCCACTGTTGCCTCCACTCTATTAGCTCAGAGAAGGAAGTTGAGAACGGAAGTGAAAATGACAAGCAAGCCTAGGATCCAGGAGTCCTGGCTCCCCCAAGAAGCCTGGCTGGGCTTGGGGCTCAGGGATTCAGTTCTGTCCCGCTAGACTGAGCCCTGCTGGGTGACCTGTTGGCTTCTGCTCCACTTCTCAGAGTCCCTTTGCTCCTGCCCCAGTTTCCTGTCTCATTTTCCTCAGGCTCAGAGAGGGCACGTTGCCTCCTGGGATCCTGGGTCCTACATGCCCTCTTTTGGCAACAAGCTCCCCAGTCCCCTCTGTTCTGGAAGAGAAGTCCTAGGACAGGGGTTCTTAACCTTATTAATGCCATGGATTCCTCTGCTATCTGGAGAAGCTGACAGGCCTTTCTCAGAATGTTTTTAAATGCGTAAAAGAAAACACATAGGACTCAAGGGAAATCAGTCATACTGAAATAGAGTTATCAAGATATTTTTTAATTTTTTATAATATAATAATATGTTTTTATTAAGACATTGAGAATGAGATTGGACTGCAAATACCATAACTATTGTAATTTTACAGTCATAATGAACATACAAGAAATTTTGGAAGATCCTTGATGTAATTTGTAATGTGATACAAAAATATCTGTGATTTCTCATGGTGACCCCGTCACAGGAACCATCAGTACTACTGTGGTCACTGCCTACATTCAAATATTTAACTTGAGTTAGAGGTTAGTGACAATAAAGATGGAGTTTTTTTTTCCATCCAAGCTCAGAGACACCCTGCATTCTATCTGTGGCCTCAGGCCAAGACTCCCTTGCTCTACGATGTTGAAGCAAGTGTCTGCTTGTGGTTTGCAAACTGTGGGCCATGGAACCCTGGGCATTGGGGAGTGTCATAGAGGTGGCCAAAGTGTGGGGCAGGCAGGACCACCGTCCAACCAGAGAGCATCTGAGTCCATCACATCTTCCTCAACCCGAGCAGGGTTTTTGTTTGTTTTTTATGGGGTTTTTTGGTGGGTGAGGGTGGGAGAGGTAATTAGGCTTATTTATTTGTTTTTAATTTTTGTTTTTTATGGATGTACTACGGATTAAACTCAGGACCTCATGCAGGCTAAGGGGCGTGTACCCTACCACTGAGCTGTACCCTCCCCTGCCATTCCACCCTGTAGGTTTTTTATTTGAGTTCTTGATGGTGGGTCCAGTGAGATCCCTTTTAAAAAAGGGTCCACCTATTTTGTTCGTATCTGAATGTTAAAAACCTTCAGTTGGACCTGCCCACTCTTCTTGTGACCTAAAGCCAAGCCAAGGCCTAGAGCAAGGGACCTGAGGCACACTGCGTTTGGTGACAGGTTTGGGGCTGTGAAGTCCGGGGGAGGTGGGGGGAAGCACCTGGGCGGGGTGAACTTCCTGCTACCTGTGTCTGCCGGCTGTTTCAGGAAAGCAGTCTTCTGTAGCCAAGCTTGGGGCCAAGAGTCAGCAGACCTGAACGCGAGGCCCTAGGTCTGACACAGCCTCCACGACCTCAGCCACAAAACAGAGCCCATGATGCATGGATGTTGGGAGGACAAAATGAGAAAGTTTTCTTTGTCCTATTGATCATAGTTGTATAATGTTACATGAGTTACAGGTGTATAATATAATGACTCACAGTTTTTAAAGCTTATACTCCATTTATAATTACTATAAAATACTGGCTATATTCCCTGTGTTGTACAATATATCCTTGTAGCTTAGTTCATACCTAAGAGTTTATGCCTCTTACTCCCCTCCTCGCTTCCCTCCCGACACTGGTAACCACTGGTTTGTTCTCTGTATCTGTGAGTCTGCTTCTTTTTTTGTTATATTCACTAGTTTGTTGTGTTTTTTACTTTTTTTTTAATTGAGGTATAGTCAGCTTACAAGGTGGTGTCAATTTCTGGTGTACAGCACAATGCTTCAGTCACACATGAACACACGTATGTTCGTTTTCGTATTCTTTTTCACTGTGATCTGCTACAAGATATCGAATATAGTTCCCTGTGCTATATAGCATAAACTTGTTCATCTATTTTATTTATACCAGTCAGTATCTGCAAATCTCGAGCTCCCAGTTTATCCCTTCCTGTTGTGTTTTTTAGATTCCACTTGTAAGTGATATCATACAGTATTTGCACAATGAGAAAGTTTAAGGAAATAGAAGAATTGCTGAAGGAATTTTAATGTATTTGTCTCTAAGCCTGAGACTCTTTTCTCCACTCTCCTTTGGGGTCTTTCTCTCTACAGCAACAAACCCTCTGTCCCACGCAGTAGAATCCCAGTCACCCAGCAGGGCGACATAGTCACTTTTGTGGTGCAACAGCCAGTCGGTCAGTCACCCTGCCTGCAGCTGACCTCCTAAACTCCTCCTCTTTGCTGTCCCTACTGCCATGTCATGATCTCTGGCCTGCATTTCTCTCACAGCCCCCAGTCTCTCTCTGCTCCACTCTGCCTTCCATGGAGCCCAGACACGTTCTTACCGTAAATTCTGACCATGTCTTCTGCTTCAAGGCCTGTGGTGTTTCCCCACTGCACACAAGGCTGGGTGCCACCTCCAGGGCTTGGCAATCCGGACACCTCAGGATATGCCTCCAGCCTCCCACACTCTCCCTTTCCCAGCATTTCTCCCCTCCTCCAGCCGGGAGGCTGCCGCACTCCTGTTGCTGGAGTCCCCTGCCTTCTGCATGAGCCCCGACCGTAGTGTAAGGACTGGGAGCTGCAGGAAGACTGGATAATTCAGCAAGCTAGGAATGCTTTCCCCCCAGAGGCTGATGTGGGGGCAGGGGGAGCTGAGCGTGCAGGGGACTCAGAGGAGTTCCACTGATGGGGTCAGGGGACAGGTGTGGCTCTCTTCTCTGTCTGGACCAGGAAGGGTTTATTTTCAGAGACCAGCAGAGAGTGGGGAGCATCTTGCACAGTCAGGGGGAGTCTACCATTTGCTCATCCAAACCACGGATCACCAGGCACAGAAGACAGCGGGGGGGATGGGGAATTCATAGAATCCCTGATTCTTAGAATGTCAGAGCTAGAAGGGACCGTGTGGATGTTTCCTCTAACTGCGTTCTGCTTCAAACAAAAAGGTACAGCCCAGGAAAGGGGAATGGCTTGCCCAAGGTCACACGAATTTGAGGCAGAGCCCGGACTGGCGCTGACATCTGATTTTCCTCCCAGGTTCCATGTCCTGGGCTCTGGCCTCTGGACTCCCACCAGGAAACTGAGTAACTGGCCAAGGACTGATTTACCAAAAATGGATTAATGTGTCACTTCTGAGCAATGCAATGCTGGCTCTTACCAGGGGTTGTCAGTACCTTAACCCAAAGGTCTCCAGCTGGGGGACAGTGAGTGACAGGTTATAAGTATGGTGAGATATAGAGGCTGCAGGTCTCAGGTGGAGCCCAGGGTAGCCAGAGCCCCCAGCTCTGACAGGACAGTCACCTGTACGCCTCAAACAGTCTCATTATGTTCACCCAGAGGGCGTCCAGATGTTGGCATGTGCTGTCATGGGAACAGCTGGGAAGCACTGCCTTGACCCCAAGGCACGAATACTTTAGGGGTGGTGTGGGCAGAAGTGGGGAAAGGGAGAGTCTGAAGACACAGGTTCTGGTTCTAGCTCTACTGTTTCTTGTATGTTGACTTGTGTGTTCTGCAGGAAAAAAATAATAGGAGAAAAAATAAGAGGTACTGTTTATTATGTTTCATGTAACTTTTCAAACAGTTCTTTAAGTAGATATTATTTTATCAACTCCATTATACAGATGAGGAAACAGAGTCAAGGAAATTAAGGGACTGAGCCAATATCCCACAACTAGGAAGTGGTGGGGCGACAATGTGAGCCCGAGTCTGTCTTCCTCTGGATTCTGTGCTCTTAACTACTCGTCATATGGATTTGTCTCCAGGAGTAATGGCAGAGAAAGAGCTGGGTCTTTCAGCCCTGCTCCCCTGACATCACTCCAGACTGCCAGGCTTCAGGGCGGCCTTCAGCAGGAGGGAAGCAGGCAGTAGGGTCCTGAAGACCCTTAGGAAATAGATACCTGCACCCTTGCCTTCAAGGGTGTGAGATTACCGGCAGGACTTGGAGTGGGTATTTTGCATGAAGAGAACCATGACCCTCCAGTAGAGCCCCCAGGCCCCAGGGAGGGAAAGGTGATGTTGCATCATTGGTTGCTGCACTACCTCTGAAACTCACAGAAATAAGGCACCTTGTTCACCATGCTGAACCTCCCTTAAACAATAACTCCTCTTTACAGATCCAGAGGTTCTGCCAAGTACTTTATACACATGGGCTCACTTTAATCTTCTCTATAGCACTATCTTGGGTATCTCCTGTTATAATCTCCACTTTACCAGGCGAAGGGTCTAAAGCTGCAAAAGTTCATGGAAAATTCCCAAGGCCACACGGTTGGTAAGTGGCAGAACTGGGATTTAAACTCAGGTCTACGTGACACCCAAGCCCATGAGGCTCTTGACCTTTATCTTACAGTGCAATCTGGCAGAGTGGGGAAAGGCACTGTTCTGGTTCTGGATTCAAGGCCAGTGACTTCTTAGTGAACCTTAGTCAAGGCAAGTCTTCTCTGGGCCCAATATCTAGGACTACAGAAAGGTAATTCTTTTCTGCCTATAGTTTAAAATTATGAAATTGAAAGCAATTTACAAACTGTTATCCATTTATTCACTTTGACTAATAGATAAAAGTTGAAGTGATATTATGGGCCTTGACCTCAAGAGGTCTTGCATTTTTAGCATTCATCCTTTTGGAATCCAGCTGCCACATAAAAAAAAAAAACAACAGACAAACTTGAGCCTGTCCTGCTGATGTGGGGAGAATGGCACAGCCAGGAGCCAGCATCGACCACCAGAGAGATGAGTGAGGCATAGATCTGTCTGTGGCCAACCAAGACAGCAAACCTACTCAGTACTTTGGACGGAGAAACTTTAATATAAATAATTATTCATTATAATGGGGGTTGAAGTAACAAGGGACCAACAAATAAGAAGTAAAGAGAACTCTAAAAAATATAGGAATATCAGATATAAGGAGCAGCCACTATCCCTAGGGCTGAGATAGGGCACCTGAGGAAAAGCCCCCTTCCCCTAACTCCTGCCATCCAGGGCTGAAATCCAGATCCTATTGGAGAGGACATGGCTAGTGCCCAGTGAATGGCAGAGAAGTCACTGTGGTACCATGGCAGGTCAGTGGATTTGGTTGAAATCATTCTCTGAAAGTTGCTGGAAATGTACCCTCTCAAATACCAGGAAAGCCACTCACAGAAATGTCTCACCAGAGACACTTTGCTACAAAAGCATTTGATAGGGATTCCTGGGTCAGCTGCTGGCTGCCGGGTGCTGCTGGCTGCTGGGCACTGGACCCTGATGCTGGAGAAGCCATCCTTTACAGGAGCTGGGCATGGGAGAGTGCAGGCGCCTGGTGAGCCCGCCCACTGAAACCAGGAAGCTAAAACCCTTTTTTACTTTAATGTCCCTCCAACTCCCTCTACTGACAAAATTGATAATCCTGCCCCCAGCAAAAGAAAAAGATGTTGAAAAGGCCCAGATCCATTTTCCTAGAGCAGACAAAAAGGGTAAACAGTGCAGACCATCTTGGCCTATCCAGCCCCAGTCAACCTCTGTGACTACGTCTGTGTGAGCAACCCAGATGGACTAGCAGCGCTGTCTAGCGGAGCCCAGCCAAAATTGCCAACTGGCAGAATTTTAGGCATATAAATGTGGTTGTTTTTAAACCCTAGGTTTTGGGATAGTCTGTTTTTGCAAACTGTTGTAATATCAATGTTGCAAGCAATCTGGATTGTTTTCCAGTTCCCACTCTTGAGTGTTTCTTTGTGTGTGCTGTTTCCTCGGTCCAAAGTGACATTCTTGGCCCTCTCTGCTTGATAATGTATTTTCCTGCAACTATATAATTAATGTTATATTGACTTACAGCACATATGTAGAAAACTACATGAGTCATAAATGTACAGCTTGATACATTTTCACCAAGTGCTTATCCTTTGTAATCTGCAGTTGGATGCCTCCCGCTCTGTCACTAGCCATGTCCCCGAAGGATAAGCACTGTTCTCACTTCTTATACCATGATGAGCTTTGCCTGGTTTTGCACTTTATGTTAATAGGTCTATGGTGTGTTCTCTTCTGTGGCTTCTTTAGCTCAACATTATATTTGTGAGATTCATCCACATTACTGTGTGTAGCTATAGTTTATTTTCATCACTGTGTAGTTTTCAATTTTGTGAATATATTGTAGTTGATTTATCTGTTCTATTGATGGATGTTCAAGTTGTTTCTAGTTGGGGTCTCTAATAAAAAGTGTTGCTTGCACGTGCCTTTTGGTGAACATATGTATGTATGCATTTCTACTGGTTTTTCTTAGGAGTAGAATTATTGGACTTTAGAGCACTCTCAGTGTATTAAATCTTAAAAAACAATCAAAATATAAAATGGTATACATAGATTAACAGCCATGTGAAAGGAGAGAAAAAAACCCAAATACCAGTGTATGGAGTAAAAAGATATTAGAAGAGAAAAATAAAACAAAATTTTGTCATGGTTTATAAAGAAAGTAGGGGTGATTTTTTTCTTCTTGACATACTATCTTCCCCATTAGTTGTGTAGTGACCACATATTCTTTTATAGTCATAAGAAACATTTAATCCTTTTGATTTACAAAGTCTTGCTCAAGTGCCACCTCCTTCCAAGTAGCATACCCAGATCACCACAGCCAGCCAATGTCTTACTTCATTTTTACACTTTCCAGAGCAAAATCACATTTCAGCAGGAACACAGAGAAGCCTAGAGAGGACCCAGAGTAGATGTTCTCATCCTTTCCCTACAGTCACAGAAATTTCATCAGCAGCTCACATTTCTCAAAAGAGTACCCCAGTTTGCCAGTAAGAGAGGCAGGGATATGAACCCAGGTTACTATCTCTATTTTCAACATAAAAGCACTTGATCCTGAAAGACTTTCAGCAATAGGCCCATTGTCATTCAGCAGAGCATCGGTAGAGACATTCTAAACAGCTCATTCAAGTAAGAGGAATCTGGTACAAAACCTATAATCCACCAAGTATATTTTGAACAGAGCAAAGAATCAGGGGTGGAGATTAAGAAGAAAGCAAACATTTGGAAACCTCAGCTTTGCATTACCAGTTATGGAACTTTGAACAAATTAATCTACTTCTCTGAACTTCAGTTCCCTCTGAAGGGAACTGTTCCCTGTTGGAGGGATGAGAGTGGACTAGTTTCCAGGATGGCAGATAGGTGGTGGTGGCTGCTGAGAGTGCTGTGTTGAGAAAGATGCTGAGGGCAAGGCCAGGCTTAGTGATCGAGTGCTATGATTGGTTAATAATTTCTGCCATGAGCAGGGGGTTCAAGATTGGTATTGTGTTTATTAGAAATTTACTTATCTTTCCTGGACAAGTTGCTCTTCAGGATCCTTTCCCGCCCTGTGTTCAGAGTTGCCAGGTTTAGATATATTCGTATGTCTGGTGGGCATTCTATTCATCCAATAGGCAATTCTCTTAATTCCAAAGGGGAAGGAATTTTAATTATCTTCTAAAACTATAGCCTTGTCTCCAGAAATCTATGTGATACATATTTAAATAATCCATAAGACTGTCAGAGATCCTTGGAGAGGGAAATGTCTGAATACAAAGTGTTAATTACATAATTGTAATCATTCTTTTGAGATAAATCATATTACAATTGCCATATTGTAATTTCCTTCTGCACATCGCCCTCCCCTTGGGTTGAATTTGGTCCTGGGAAGTGAGTGTGTGTCCGGACTGGTTGTAGTCAGTATATATGGGCTGTGGGGTCAGTATATGGATGAAGAAGGGGAATGTCCAGGTACAGTACCAGGGTCCCAGACCACTCAAGACTGACTCATTCATCAGCTCTGTCTGGACTCACCTGGAATGTTACATGGCTTGGGATTTCTGGAGGGGTTGACCTTTGTCTTATCCTTGAAACAAATACCCTACAACCATTGGGAGAATGGTAGGGATGTTGTGTGAACAATTTAAGTAACACATAAATTATGTTTGTGGCTGATGAAGGGACCCATGAACAGGATGACAGGTGAGTACATCATGCAGGTCTAGCCAAATAGTCAGGCTTCCAGTAACACAGACTCTGGAATCAGACTGCTGTGGGTTTGAACATAGCTTTGACATTTATAAATGAGTTTGTACCAGTTACATAACCTGTTTTCTCATCTGCAAAATGGGTTTAATAACAGTCCCTACTTCAGAGGGTTATGGTATGAGATAATTCATGGAAAGGACAAGTATCTGGCACAGGTTAAGCTTGCCCTACATAGGAAATATTACTATTAATATTATTATCTTAAAATTAATTATTATTTTTAAATTATTTATTTATGGGTTTTTTGGGGGGGCAGTAAATCGACTGTTATTTATTAATTTATTTACCTTAATGGAAGTACTGGAGATTGAATCCAGGACCTTGTGGATGCTAAGCACATGCTCTACTGCTGAGCTATACCCTCCCCCTTAAAATTAGTTATTAACAGTGATTTCTAATTATATATAAAATAAAACTCAAAAATACAGATTCAATGTCTGTAAATTTTGTGGACATCAAAGACAGAGGCTGGAATGGGGTGAAGTTTTTGTTGTTGTTGTTTCAATAAGTCACAAAATGCTCTGTTAAAAAAATGCTCTGTTAAAAAAAGTTAGAAAATACAGATTGGCAGATTAACAAAATCAGAACCCAGAAATAACTACTGTTTACTTTTGGCGTCATCCCAATGATGATGATGTGCATATATTAGAACAAGATAGGACATTTGACACAAAAAGTATCACACTGAACAAGCTTTTTGTTTGTTTGTTTTTGTTTTTGTTTTATAGCCAGCTGTTTTTCAGTGAGTAAAGGAAGCTCTACAGGAAAATGTATTGGGTTTTTGTTTATTTGTTTGTTCTTTTTTTTATTGTGATAAAAGACACCTAACATAAAATTTTGCATTTTAAATTGTACAGCTCAGTAATGTTAAGTTTATTCATGTTGTTGTAAAGCAGATCTCCAGATCTTTTTCACCTTGCAATTCTGAAACTCTGCACCCTTTTCTCCCTTCCCCTAGCCTGTGGCAACCACCATTCTACTTTGTTTCTATGAATTTGACTACTTTAGATGTCCCACAGAAGTGGAATCATACAGTATCTTTAGTGATTAGTGATTGGCTTATTTCATTTAGCATGATGTCCTCACGCTGTAGCATGTGGCAGAGTTTCCTTCCTTTTTAAAGCTGAATAATATTCTATTGTCTATATGGACCACATTTGTTTATTCATTCCTCCACTGATGTGCATTTGGGTTGTTTCTGCCTCTTGGCTATTATAAATGATGCTGCTATGATTATGGATGTACAAATACCTCTTCAAGACCCTGCTTTCCATCCTGTTGAATATATACCCAAGAGTGGGATTGCTGGATCATTGCTGGATAATTTTTTGAGGCAGCTACATACTGTTTTCCACAGTGGTTGCATCATTTTACATTCTCATCAGCAGTGTACAAGGGATCTGATTTCTCCGCATTGTCTCCAGCAGTTGTTATTTTCATTCCCTTTTTTGATAGTAGCCATCCTAATGAGTATGAGGTGAACAAGGGCATTGTTTTAACACGCTTCTAGGGGGAATGTTCAAATTCTTCAAAAGAGGAGACCCTTTTGATACTGAGAAGTGTGGAGTCTTCCTTTTTATATGTAAATGACTAACAAACTGTTCTGAAATGTATTAAATTTAATCTCAGTAAATGTGTTCAGTTTTGTGGATTAGCCTCTCCCACCTCCATCTCTCCAAATTTTAGGGCGTTTACTTATCGAAGGACAGTTACTAGTTTTGTGAGGCTGCAGCCAGTCAGGGCTTCATACTTCTTTCTCCTTCTCAGAAACCAAGCTGCCTCCCAATGCCTCGCTCTTTGATCTCCTCCAAGCTTTCAATCTCCTCCTCCTTCCTCAGTTCCCTACCCCTGCCCTCTCCTCTTAAATGAGGTGTTCTCCATTGTTCTAGCTTTCCAGCCAGACTCCATCCCCTTCCCCGCAGCCCTCCCCATCTGAGGCCCTGAAATCCCCCTGATTTTACTTTCACACTGGGCCCCAGGAGCCTTCAAATCTTGGTCTCTGGCTTCAGGCCCTTGGCTAACCTGCTCAAGGGGGTCCATGCACCCGTGTGTGTGAGTGTGTGTGTGAGCGTGTGAGTGTGTGTGTCTAAGGTGAGATTTTACAAGCTGCCATTCCCTTAGCAGTGTTTGTTTGCATGTACGCATCTCACCACACTGAATTATCACCCTGTTGTAGAGATGCATTCTTTTTTCTACAACCTGATCCCTGCACACCAGACAGCATCTAATCTGGTCCCCCTGAAGAAACAGCAGGCTGTTACAATGCTTGCAGAAACCCTGTCTGAGAGACTGTGCTGGCTCTTAAGTTCTTCCTAAGGGCTTTTCATGAGCCCTTTATATTATCTGTTATTTTTCCTCTCAATGTTGACCTTTGACATTGACCCCCCCCATGATACAGGACTCTGCCATAGCATTTTATCTTTTTTTAAAAATTGAGTTAAATTTACTACAATATACCATACAGATTTTAAGTGTACAGTTCAGTAGGTTTTGGTTTTTTTTCTGTGTGGTCTTTATTTCAATGCCAGTGTTACAGATAAAACACAAATGTTCCAGTTAGAAGAAGGAATTTAAACGGAATGCCAAGGCCCTAGCCAGGCTTAGGAAGTGTACAGTTCAATAAGTTTTGACAAACGTAAACCTCTATGAATTACAAGAGCTTAACACACAATCAGCTAATTTAGAGAAATTGCAGGGGTCCACAGAACTATTGGAAAGAGTATGGAGTTTGGAGTCAAGAGACCTGGTTACCTAGTCAAGCCTCTGGCATCAATCTGCTGTGTGACTTTGGGCTGGTGGCTTTGCCTCTCTAGGCCTTGGTTTCTGATCTGTACAGTGAGGAAGCTGTCTCTAGGGGCCTCCTCCCGCTGTAGGTCCACATGGCCTGACAGCTATTAGACAAAAGTCATGCGAGACTTCCTGAAGTTATGCAGAGCTCCTGTGTCCTGCTAACATTTGCAAAGTGAATGTATCTCACCTGCCAATCAAATTGCTGAAGAAGAGACACAGAAGAAATAATCAATAATTGTAACAATAAACAAAGATGGCAGAAATCAGCCAAAGCAAGCCCTATATCCTGTAGGAAGTTAACAAATGCTTGTAAGTAAACCCTTCTCAAATTTGTGTGCTCTGGTACATTAATGAAAGAAGATTCTGAAGGGATTAGCTTCAAATTCACGACAAGTACCCAAAACACATTGCCAAATAGGTTGAGTTTAGCTGTTTTGCTGTTTGGAAGCGAATATGCTTTGCTTAAAGATATCAGGGCTTCTCCAAGAACATAAGATGAATCCCTCACATTTAGACAGCATTTTTCACTTTTCAAAGCTTTCTTGTCCATTTCTCATTCGATCTATACATCAGTTCTATGGTGGGAAGCAGGACAGGGATTATGTCCTCTCCTTTTCTCAGGTGAGGATCCTGAGGCCTGGAAAGATGAAGTGAATGTTCTCACAGTCACCAGCGAGCACAACCTTCTGGTGGCCCAGCCCTGCGTCTTTGGGCCCCACTGTCTCTTTTGCAAACAAGAGAACAGAGTCCCTGAAGAACTAAAAACAATAAAAACAAGAAGAACAGTCATAGCGGCAGTTAATAGTAGCAGACATTTATTGCCTTCTCACTAGGTATTAACACTTGTAATTCTCCCAGCAGCCCAATGAGGGTTCTCTCTGTTTACAGAAGAGGAAATGGGGGCACAGAGAGGGGTCATGGCTTGCTCAAGCTCACACAGCAAGGAGGTTGCGGAGCTGGGATTCCTCCCAGGCCACCTGGCTCAGAGGCCTGGCCCTTCACTCCTGTGCTATACTGCCTCCTATTTCACTGTGGTGCTAATTAAAGAACTTCCTAAACAAAGCCATTCATTGACAAGATGAGCAGCTCTGAGAGGGGGTGAGGCCCCTATTCTGAGCACTTCAAGTGGAGTCTCGGTGATGGTGATCACCACTGAACAGATATGCTGAAGGCTGAGGGTTGGGTCAGGCATCCTGGAAGGTCCCTTCTAACCACAGAGTATAAGATTTCATGAAAACTCTCACAGAGTCCAGTCTTTCATTTCATGACATTGACAAGTCCCCCTGGCTCCCAGGCTTCCAGATTGAACATCCTCTCCCAGCCCGTCCTGCCTGCCAACCAGCCCATCCTCGTGGGCACTGGGATCAGTGAGCTGGGAGAACAGGTGGCTATGTGTGGATCATCCTGAAAATCTGACAGCATGATCTCCAGCCCAGGGACTGGGGAGGAGGGGACAGCAGAACACTAAATTACAGGGTGTCTGCTGCCTGATTAAATCAGTATCCTGTGTGCAGTGCTGTGGAGATGCAACACGTCGGGCTCACTCCTGGGCCCAAGGCCCAGATGTTAGCCACCGAACCACAGTCAGAGCCCCAGGGGCTCTCAGCAGCCCCTCATTCAGCCACTGCCTTTCACCTGTGGCGCTACTGAGGCCCAGAGAGGGGAAGCAACTTGCCAGAGGTCACACAGCATTCATTCAGCAAAGTATTAAGGGTCACTGTGCCAAACACTGTACTTGGGGCTGGGAATACCAAGGGTGAACAAAATAGCCACAAGCCCCAGTTTACACATTAGTGGAGGAAATGGGCGAAAAGCAGGTCAACACATAAAATCAGAGATTGTGATCTGTGCTGTGAAGAACATGGAGTACTTCAGCCAAGTAGATCCAAGGAGGACTCTCCAGGAAGGGGCCATTTATACTGCAGCTTGAAGGATGAGAAATGTTTGCTGTTTGTGTGTGTATGTTGGGGGTGTGTGTTCCAGGCGGTGGGAATTCTATGCTCTAGAGCCCCGAGTTCTACATGTTTGAGGGGCTGGCACATGGCAGGGCAGGAGAGGGGAGCAGAGAGGGGTCGGAGGTGGATGGAGTCTGGAGCACATGGGGTCTTGTGGGCTGAGGTGAAAGGTCTGGAGTTTATATTTATTGCACTATGAAGCCATTGGAGGTTTTTTGCAAGGGAGTGCCAGATGTGCGGTAACATTTCCTGCTTTTCCCAGTTGAGGGGCTCCCTGGGAGCCAAGTCACCCTGGAGGCTTGCAGCAAACACGCCAGGCAGTGCTACCAGTGCAAAATGAGCCCAGCTGGCTATTCCTTGTCTTCAGTGATCTCTCTGCCCTTTACCCACAATTAGGTACTTAGGCCACTCGCATTACTTCAAGTTCTCACTTCCTACCATGTGTCACAGATCCAGAGACTCAAATGCTGTAGGACCCGTGGGAATTGGCAAACCTCTCTGATCCAGTGACTGCCACTGGGACAGGCAGTCAGGCAGCTTCATTAGTTTGCCACAGCCTTTCTCCAGCTCATTCCTGCAACCAGGACTTACCTTCTTTGCTGTAGAAGTGTGAAATGTTAGAAACTGCTGTCAAGACTGCTCAGATGGGAAGAAATTTAGTTCTAGATGGCTACAGCTAGACAGGCCATAATTCATACTTTGCCTTCTGAGATCACATCTCCCTCCAGGTGCCTTGTGCAGTGCTGAGTCTTCAGGGGTAATGACACAGATCAGTAATCCAATCAACAAACACTGACAATATGTATTGACTGTGGACTTCCTGGGTCACATGACCTCATCAGAGCTAAAGGGCAACTCATTTCTTTCCTCTTCTCAACCGAGGAAGAGGCCTGGGGAAATCTTGGCAGGGGAAGTCTTGGCAGGGAAACTCATAAACATCCCTGAAGGTCATCAAATGCCAAATTGATCTGCTCTTCCCCAACTCTCCCCACCTCCCTTTTAATCTAGACAGTTCCCACTCTCCAGTTTTCAGTCCTAACTCAGGTACCTCCAAGAAGTCTTCCCTGACTACCTCTTCCCCATCCCTCTGGCCTGTGTTCCTCTCTGCCTCCCCTTTAGTCTCTTGAACTTGTCTATACCAGGTGTTCAGTGACAGGCATGGCATCCACCTGTGCAGGGATCTAAATGAGAGTGGTTAGCTGGGAGTGACAGACCTGGGGCCTGAGGAGGCTGGGGCCTGAGGCTCACTAGTGTGTGCTGGGCCCATCTAATCACAGTTAAATTCAATTTGAAAAAAATATCCTGTGGGCCAAACAAAACATGCCTGTGGGCTGAAATTGGCCAGAGGGCTGACAGCTCACAACAGCTAGGATATTATCCAGAGGGGAAGGCATTGCATTTGGAATCTTTAGACCTCCTGGAGTGGCCTCCAACTAGCAGCATGAGTCCAGATAAATACCTAATTTTTCTGAGCCTTAATTTCCCTATCTGTACCTTAGGGTAACACTGGCTCTGCTTTCTGCTGGGATTTGAAGAATGTTTGCCTTGACTCTAGGCCAATGACTACTACACTCTTTATAATTATAGCAGACATTTATTCAGCACTTAGCATTTGTCAGGCACTGTTCTAAGCACTTTACAAGTATTGACTCACTCAGTTCTCAAAATAATCTTAAGAGGTAGGTGCTGTTATATCCATTTTGTAGATGAGAAAACTGAGGCAGAGAGAGATGAGGGAACTTGCCCAAGGTTACAGAGCTGGTGGGTGGTAGATCTGGGACTATAAAACCCTTACACAAATAATGGTTCATTTGACATTCTCAGAATTTTATCAGGCAAATATTTCCCTTTTCATCATTTTTTTAGATGGAAACACTGAAGGTCAGAGAAGTGAAGTAATTTGCTTGATATCACACAGCTAGGAAGGGGCAAACCTGAACCTGAACCCAACTCTTTGACCCCAAAACCTTTCCCCTATTTTTCTGTGCCATAGGTAAAGGACAGTCAACTGGCCTGTGAAGAGAACAGTGTGTTGGTATATGGAGTTTTGTTCCCTGGGGCAGAGAACACGTCTTGCCCTTTCTTGTTTATACTCCAGTCCGTAAGTCAGGGCCATTCTGTCCTGGAGCTCAGTACCTGTGACTACTTACGGTCATGCTGCCGGGAAAACTGCTTTCTGCCTTCATTTTGGCTGCTGATTTCCACCTGTCTCCGTGAACTTGGATGTTTCTTGACCCTGGAATGTTTAAACATGGTTACCTTAGTTCAACTGTGGGAGTTTTGCATTCTCAGTGTGTGCTGTATGTGTTACCTGTGATGTGCAGGGGTTTGGAATGGGAGGGGAGAGACCTGGCTTCTGATCTTGATTCTCCTGCCCCAGCATCCTGGAGCAAGTCACGGAATTTCTGTGGGGTTCTGTTTTGTTTTGTTTTCTTTTTCTTTTATCTTTCTCTCTCCCTCTCTCTATATATTTATTGATGTATAGCCAGTTTACAATGTTGTGTCAATTTCTGGTGTACAGCACAATACTTCAGTCATATAGGAACATACATACATTCGCTTTCATATTCTCTTTCACCATAAGTTACTACAAGATATTGAATATAGTTCCCTGTGCTATACAGTATAAGCTTATTTATCTATTCTACTTTTTGAAATCCCATTCCCACCCCCCGCCCCCTTGGAAACCACAAGTTTGACAGTATTGTTCTATTTACCAAAACACTGGTGTGATCAGAAGTGATCCTGCATTCATTCATTCATTCCTTTGTCCAGAAAACACACTGTGTAGAGGCAGCCCTGATGATTACTACAAGGGACACTAAGAAGAATGGGGTACAATCCTTGCCTTCAAGAAGCATATTATAATCTAGATGGAGGATAAGGCATATTCATAAATAACCATAAATGAGGGTAGAAAGAAAGTAAAGAATATTGTATGCTTTAGGGAAATTGCCACTAGGAATTCAGAGTAGGGAGAAATCTATTCCAGTTCTGGAGACTAAATAAAATTTTGTGAAGAAGTTGGCATTTTGTGCTGAGCCTTGAAAGACTGGTAAAATTCTGGACAAATGGAAATAGGATGTCATTACTGCAATAAGAAAGTAATGAAAGGTAATGTTTACTTAGCGCATACTACATGCCAGGCATTGTGCTATGGAATTACACACATTTTCTCATTTAAGGCTCACTTGAAGCTCTATGAGAAAAGTAGTATCATCATTTCCAAGTTACAGATGGGGAAACTGAGGCTTAGAGAGAGGTTAAATATTTGCCCAGAGTCACAAGATGGTCGAGCTGGGATTCACAGAGGACCTCACTATGAACAGCTATGTCACAGTGAGAGAAGTAACTGACTGAGGCAGCAAAACACGAGGCCCACAGGGCATTAGATGGGGACCTTCCTGAAGGAATGGAAGCTGTGTGTCTTGGTCACCAATCCGTGTCCAGGGCCTGGGCAGTAGCTGACACATGGTAGATATCTAATAAATGCTTGTCAAATGAAAGAAACAGGGAGTGGTCTACTGTCGCTGGAGTGTAGGGCGTGGGGCTAGAAGTAACGGTATAGGCAGGGATGTGAGTTTGGAGATTTTTAAGCAGAAGCAGGGCCTGTCCAAGTCCATCAAAGACCCAGAGAAATGGGTTAGGCAGGGTGGGGGCACGCTGCATGGCAGGGAGAACAGTTAGTGGGGAAGCCCATCAGGGGATGACTTGAGAACGTGCAGGGAGGGTCGTGGGGCGGAGGGAAGGGGCTGTATAGGTAGAATGCAGTGAAAAGAGGCCACAGGTGGTGCCTGTCTCTAACTCATCTCTGTCAGACCTTGTTCACTGCAAACCCATCCTCTTCTTTCACCAAGCTTGCCAGGTGGATTGGGTGGCTTCTAAGTCTACTTCTTCATCCGTAAAGTGGGGACCATCATTCTTACAAAAAAAGGTTGCCCTGGGGGTTAACCAGGTATTAAGGGAATGGCCAGTACCCTCCCGTGCTCCTTAGCCCCCTTAAGTAAACAATTGCTGTTCACTTCTACTTCACAAGAGGAGATCTAGGCTGAGTCTCCTCTCATGAACTGAAATAAATTTCTTGGCATGTGCCAGAAGGCCCAAGAGTCTTCAGGGTTTGGGAGCACACTCCCCAGACCATACAGTTTCTGTGGCTGAGGGCCCTCCCTTGCTAACCCCACTACTCCTCCACATCCGTATAAAGAGGCCTTAAGCCCAGGAGCCCCTGGTATCAGGTTAGTGATACAGTCCAAGTTCTTCCAGAAACACAAAGTCCTTTGAAAAATCAAACTCAAAGAGGAATAAAATTGAATATCCAAACGTGTTAAATTTTCCTTCCCACCAGGCATAGATAACGTCATGAAACCCACCCTCTGTTTACCTATGCTTCCCCAAAAGAAGAGTTTCAAGGAAACTATATCTTTCTTCACATCCATAAGCCTGATGGGCAGGTATGCTTCCCGTGTTGAGAATGGAGACATGGAAGCTCAGGAAGGCTCAGGAGGCTGCCCAAGTCATTCAGCCGAGCCAGAGATGGGACCAGGCTGTAAACCAGGTCTCCTGTCTCTTGTCCCTCATCTGGCCTCCTCCGTCTCCTTTAGGAAGTTTCCAGCACCCGGAGCAAACACGCACATAATTAATTACAAATTGGTATCTGGACCCACTTTATTATTTTTATTTTTGAAGTTTGATTTTCTTACTCTGTGTGTCTGTGAGTTTTAAGCCTGTGATGTGTTGAAGCCCAGGACACAGCACAAGTTAGTCTGTTCCTTGTTGCTTTCTGCCTAAAGCTAATCTTATTTACCTTTTCTTTTGGCCGGAGATCACCTATTACTTAATTCCTTGGTCCCCTCAGTTAGAGTTTATCTTTTGGGCAGACAGGATTCAGTGCTTTAGTATCTTTCCCAGTCCTATGTATTTGATGAGTTCTCCATAAATACTTGTGGATATGACAGCCGAGGGAAGAGAGGCAGGCCTCACAGTGTGGTGTGGTGGGTAAGAACAGGCCTGGTGAGTTACACTGCCTGGAAGAAGCCCACTCTGATAGTCAGCTGTTGCCTGGGACTGCAGGCACCCACCTTACTTTCTTTTTCTGAACTTCAGTTGCTTTCATTTGTAAATGAAGATAATAACAGCTCCAAGGCCTAGCCTAGTGCCTGGCACATAGTATGGACACAATAGATATTTGTGGAAATAATACCTATGTCATTGGGTTATTGTGAGGATTAAAGGAGACAATGAATGTCACGTATTTCTCATAGAACCTAGCATATATTTAGTAGTTACTTAATGAAAGTAGCTACTCTGAACTGTTCGATCATTAATATTTAGAACACATGCATATAGAATGCTATAATGGGGCAGGAATTTAAAAAAAAAAACTGAATTCAAATCCCCATCCTATCATTTCCAGTAGGAAAAGCTACTGGATTTAGGATCAGGAGATTCAGGTGTGAGAGCTGACTCTACCATGGACTAGCTATGTAACCTTGGTTAAGTAACTTTTCGGGGTGGGGGAGTAATAGCTCAGTGGTAGAGTGCATGCCTTACGTGCATGAGGTTCTGGGTTGAATCCCCAGTACCTCCAATTAAAATAGTTAAAAAACCCCCACCTAATTACCTCCCCCCCAAACAAATAAAAACAATAAGTAAGTAACTTCTCTGAACTTCAGTCTCCTGAAAAGCAAGGGGATTGAGTAATCATTAAGATTCCTTTTTCCAGCTCTAACAGCCTCAGTCTAAGATGTAGTCTCATGCCGGTCTCTTACCTTCTCTGGCCCCAGTTTGCCCATCTGTAAAACGGCACATGAATGTTCAGGAGCCCCTCTCTGGGGCATTGCACTGGTATGCAGATCCTAGTGCCCTTCCAGTCTCCATACAGGGCCTGGTGATACTTGTTCAGCTTGGACTGAGTGCTAGGTGGCATGAACTAGTTACTTGTCCATACAGAGCCCTGGTCCCCTCATAAAGTTGTACGAGATCACCTCTCCCCTCTGCCTCCAATTATAGGAATATACAAAAGAATGACCAACAGTGACCATTGTGTCCTGTCTTAAAAAGTTCAGAGAGGGTCTAATGTGAATCCTCTTCAGGAAATACTTATCAATAAATAAAAAACAGTGCATTCTAGTGGCAATGCACAATAATTTACCTTTGATTAGGTTACATATAATTATGAAGAATCCTGCTTAAATTCATTGAGATCCATTTAATCGTTTAATCATTACTTCCCTTGGTACCTCTTTTGAAGCCTCAGTCTCTAATTTACACAGCACTTTGACTCACATATCACTTGACTCCTCACAAGAGCTGAGAAGGTAGGAGCAAGTCAAGCATAATTTATCCCATTTTTCAACTAGGAAAGGGGTCCCAGCGAAGTGCTGAGAGCTGGCCAGGGTGTGGAGGCCACATTACAAATTATGGAAGGGTTGGGACTAGACATCAGATTGCCTGGCTGTTGCCACCAGCACCTCTCTTCAGTAGTCCTGGTTACAACAACCCTACAACTGGCCTTTTCCCTTGGGGCAGTTCCAAGAGGCTTTTCAATCAGCCTTCTCCTCTGTCCAGTTGGTTATGTGCCAGAGGCCAGGACTTTGCCAAGTGAAGTGTGGGGCCACAAGCACCCAAAGGGTCTTGTTAGACATGCAGATTTCTGGGTCCAGTCCAAGACATGCCTGATTCCAAATGCGTCAGAATGTGCATTCAAGGTTTCCCCTCATCGTACAAACTAAAATAGCGGATCTAGTGTAACCTATTACTGTAGTAATTATTGTCTTCAGATACAAAACGAGCACTTGCTTATCAGTTAATTTGCTTTTTTCTCCACCTTAGAATGTAAATTCCATCAGGACAGGGACCTTGTTAGCCTGGTTTTATTTCCAAACCCTGCTTCCTAGAATCCCCATAGTAAGAGGTCGGTAAATATTTAATTGCACTAAAATTTGAAACCGCTGCCGTATACCACTTACACATTTTACAATCGGGAAACTGAGGCCCAACTGCTGCAGAGTTGGTAAGGGGCAGGGTCCGGATAAAATCTCAGATCTCCAGAGTGCCAATCAGGCTTGGTTTATCTACCCTCCCCCACCCCCGCCGCAAGCAATCTTTATAAAAAATGAAATCCACTTGACAAAAAAGACATTTCCTGTCCATAAATTCTCGGTGTCGGGGCTTGGCCGGGTTGGGGTCTGCTAGTAATTCCCTGGTCATTTCCTAGGTGCCCGATGGCTCCAAGGGTTAAAGGACTGCCTTCCGGGCCGGGCGTCAAATCCAATTCGGGACACTGTCCCGGCAGGGCGGGCTGGGAGGAGCCGAGCACAGTCCGCGGAGGTGAGGGCGGCTCGCCCAAGGTCACCCAGGCGGGGCCTGGAGGGGCCAGGACCACGGGGCACCCGAGAGCCGGCAGCACCCCTCTCCATCATTCTGTAAATCGAGGGTGACATTAATGGCTCCTTCCCAGCGTAATCTGGCGCACCCAAACTAAAGAGCGCGAGCAGGCCCGGCCGGCCGCGTGGCCCGTTCCCATGTGCTCCACCTGCGTCCGCTTTCACGCGCTGGCCCTTTAAGGCACTTCCCCCTCTTTACCACCCCACCTCTCCGGCCCCGCTCACCGCCCCCCCTCCCGAATTGCATCAGGCACGTGCTCGCCCCCGTCGGGTCTGAGTACCCCTCACCCCCAGGCTCCGAGGTGCGTCGGGGAATCGGCGGCGAGGGGCGGGGTAAAGGGCGGGGCCGCGAAGCCGTGCGCGCGCCCTCCCGCCGCCTTCGCCCGACCGTCGCCCAGGGCCGGCCCTGGCGGGCGCGCCCCCGCTGCGCCGTCCCCTCCCCTCGCCCGCTGCGTCGCGAGGCGCGCGCCCGCCCGCCGCCTGCCGCGGATCGCGTGGTCAGCTCGGCTCGCCGCGCCTCTCCCCCGTCCGTCCATATTGCTGCAGCCCCCGAGCCGGGAAGCCCGGGCCGCCCCGGGGGCTGGGGGGAGGGAGGGACGGGACGAGAAGCCTGCCAGGCTCGGGGTGGGGGCGCCTCGTGAGGAACGGGCGGGGGGGGGACGCACGCCGAGGAGGCCTGGACCGCAGAGTGGGGGGCCTTCCTCCCCCCCCCGCCCCGCCAGCGGGCCTTGGATCTACGGCGGCTGCATCCGACCGGGAGGGGGGCCGCGCCTAGCGTGAACCCCGACCCTTCTCCGCAAGGACTGGGGCCCAGCGCCCCGGAGGAAGGCGTCGCGGGCGCTCTGAGAGCCAAGTTCGAGGCGGGGGAGGCAGCCTCGGGCGCGCCCGGCTTCTCCGGGGGGGCGGGCGCGCAGATGGCCACTCAGGTGGAGCCGCTGCTGCCCGGGGGCGCTCCGCTCTTGCAGGCCGAAGAGCACGGGGGGCTGGTGAGGAAGAAGCCGCCGCCGCCGCCGCCGCCGCCGCCGCCTGAGGGCAAGGGCGAGCCCGGGGCGAACGACGTCGGAGGGGGGGAGCAGGACGGCGGCGCCCGGAGACCTCGGCCGTCCTGCGCCAAGCCACACAAGGAGGGCACCGGGCAGCTGGAGCGCGAGAGCCCTCGGCCGCCGCCGCAGCCGCCCGGCGCCGAGGGCCTGGCCGTCAGCGACGGAGAGGAGGGCGGCGGCGGCGGCGAGCCGGGCGGTGGCGGAGGAGCCCCGGGCGCCGGGCGCCGAGACTTCGTGGAGGCCCCTCCGCCCAAGGTGAACCCGTGGACTAAGAATGCCCTGCCGCCCGTCCTGGCCACCGTGAACGGACAGTCTCCTCCAGGTGGGTCTCTCTGCTTGATATCCTGGGTTCGGGGACCTTTTCCGGGGACATAGGCGTCCCCTCCCCCAGCGGCCTCCAGAGCCCAGGGGTCCGCCGCTGGTCGTGGTGACTCGGGATTTTTTTTTTTTTTTTTGCCTCCTAATTCGGGTCGCCGTGCCCTGCCCCCCGAAGCACTCGGGAACCTGTCCCTGCCGGAGGACCTGGTCGCCAGGAGGCCACGGCTACCGCCTGGGCCGCAGCGGTTAGTGGGCAACGGCGTGGTCCGGGCCTACCTCGCTGGGAGAGGGTGGGCGCTGGTTTCGGTGAAAAGGGCCCTCTCCCCTTACCGCGTGTTGGTGTAAGAGACGGTTTCTAGCCTGAACCTTCTTCGGGAAGCCCCCTACCACCCTGCCTCATGCTCCCCGTTTTGGTAGCGTTGTGATCGTCCCCATGTTGTAAATGTTTAATGAGCATATGTCATGGGCAGCAAAGCGCCCGGCGATGAGTTCATACTGACCGTACTGATTCAGGTTTTAAAACTTAACAAGTTTTGTTCCCGAGTAGGTGGTGGTAAGCGGTAGAATCACCATTGGCGACGGGTTGAGGGGTCGGTTACGGGGAGAATGGAGAGAAGAGGAAACCCAACGTGTCATTGAATTCGGTGCTTTCCCTCCCTGATCCTGGGGACCTTCCGCCTTGAGAGGGAGCCGGATGGCGAGTGTGCGGGGCATCCAGTGAAGGGGTTGGCGGAAAATGTGAGGCGATTAAGGGGGCATGCGGCGACGCGAGGGGCGTGTGGCGGCGGGGGAGGGAGTGGCCGGCCCGGCGGGCGGGTGACAGTTGGGTGCCATGCGCCGCTCCGCCGGCCCGCGGGCTGCTCGTGGCCACTCGGCCTCGGCGTTCGGCGCCCGCCGCGGCGCTGGGGGTGGAAGGCGGGTGCGGGCGGGCGTCGCGGCCGGGAGTGTGTGTGTGCGCGCCGGTGTGAGTGCGCGTCCCCCTTTCCCGGCATTCCTCCGCAGCCGGGACAACGTGGTGCCTCCCCGCGCGGGGAGCGACATGTGACCGCCGACCGACGCGCCCCGCGCCCTCCCTCTCCCTGTTCGGCTTTTGGGTCCATTTCGACCTGGCCCCTTGGGGGAGGTGGGCGTGCAGGAAATCCCAGCAGAGCCGTGTCATTGTGCAGAAAGCGGCGGTGCAGAAGATGGAGCCCCGGCTCGGCTTCCCTTTACCGAGAACAGATCGTCGGCTTTGGTGGGAATTGCGCCGGCGCTCCTCCCTTTGCAGGCGTGTAGAGATACCGTGGGGCTCGATTCTTTGGCCCTATTGTAGTGGACCGGTACTAATAAACGCGCTTGGAGCTAGAATGATGGCCTTTGGTTATAGCCCTAGTGCATTTTCAAAACTCCTCCCCTTCTGTAGTCGCTGATTGAAGCTGACTGGCTTAAACCATCAAAATGGGGAAAGTTGAAAGGGGAGCTTAATGCTTTCACATGCAAAAGAATAGAATCACTCGTAGTCCTAGGGAAACAGCCAATTCTGAAAATGGCGTGTTGTAATTTTTATTTCTTTTAAGGTTGCTTCATTTGTAGGAGCGGACATTTGGGGTTTACTAATAGTACCTCAAACCATATTCTCTTCCTTTTGCCCTCCTCCCCTTCCCCCTTTTTCCTTCCAGAACCCTCTTATGCAAAGGGCAGTGCTGAAACCTCCATTTTCTTGCAAATCCCTCCTGATCCACCCACAGAGGGAGGGAAAGCAACTTTAAGACACTCTTTGGTCCTACCCCCCTCTTTAAACTCTAAGGGGTATAATCATCCCCAGGAGAGAACACTCCTCAGAAGTTTAAATGGGGCTACTCACCGTAGCTGCTGCTGCTGCTTAGCTAATGGTGAACCTGCCTTGTGGGTTTTAAATCAGCCATGACATCAGGTAGTATTGGGTGCCTGAGCTGGCATTTTGTGCAAATCCAGGGGCCCTTGATAGGGTGCGTCACTGAGGTTATTGATCGTGGGAAGAAGACAGCTTGGCTGGCATCTGGCCTTTACTTGTGAGTAGAATAAGCCAACTTGCTTTAAGTGCCCAAAGCAGGACTAAACCGGGTAGACTTACTCTGTCCTTGTTTTTCTGGAATCTTTTTTTTTTTCTTTATTCTATTTGTTTATAGTTGTGTTAATTATCTTTTTTGTGGGGAGGAGGTAATTAGGTTTATTTATTTTTAGAGGAGGTACTGGGGATTGAACCCAGGACCTTGTTCATGCTAAGCATGTGCTCTCCCGCATGAGCTATAGCCTCCCACCTTTTCTGGAATCTTAAGGCAAGAAAATGTCCACTCACTGGTTTTGAACATTTACAATAGTCTTTGACAGAGCTCTGAATTAATCCAGTAGCTTCCCTGTTTAAGCCTGTTGTTAGGGCTTGGATGGTTTTGCGAGAGAATTGTGTGGTCAGGTTCTTTTGAAGTGCGTGGATCACTAAGGCCCTTTTCCAGCCCTGATTTTATTTGCAGCTTGGACAAGTTTAAATGTGACACCAGTGGAGTGGCAGTGTGGTCTTGGGAAATTTTGTGTTCTGTGATGCATATGTTTTTGGTGCCTCATAAGCAAGCTAAAAGCTTTCCAAAGCTTGCCAGATGCCTATTTTTAGCTCTCCTTTTGGCTCAGATGCCAGTATTTTAGTTCTTTAAGGGACACATGCAGTAAATAGTAATAAAAGATGTTTTGTGATATCTCCCCTTTCTTGTGGGGGGGTCTCTCTTCTGGTTTAAGCTTGTGTGTTTTAGTAGTTTTAAGTCTTGGAATTGCATTTTGGTTTTTTATTTCCCTCCCCTGGAACATTTTGAAAATGCTTAAAAATGTTTCTTTATTCTAGGCACAACTCTGAAGTATGAGAGAGGCAAGATGTCTTAGTTAAAAGAAGAAATGATATATAGCAGAGGTTCTGGGGTCAAAACTGCATGGTAGCTCTACCGCCACCACAGCTCTGTGGTAGCGGTAGAGCTGTGTCTCCTTGGGCAAGATACTTTACCATTCTGTGCCTTGGCCTCCCCATTTGTATAATAGAAATTATGTTTTATCTGCCTCATTGGGCTGAATGAGCATTCACTGTGATAATATGTGTAAAGTATTTAGCCCAGTGCCTGGTATGTGTTCACTGTTAATACTATGTCTGGAAGACTGAAATGATGGGAATTTCTGGGACTTTTTCTGGGTTTTCGTTTTCTCCACCTATAAAATGAGGGGGTTGGTGAATGCAGTACTTTCCTTTTCTGGTATTGTATCCATACTTCATGAAATATATGGGATCTATGTCCCTAAAAATGGACTCTTCCTTATCCACAGACAAGAAGGGCGTAGTATGGATAATATTATGGGTTGATGACTCAAAGAATTGGCTATTTTTACTTCACAATGTGTTACGAAGAATGTTTAAAAATAAGTTTTAATTTATTTTAACTTTCGTAAAGATTACCTTTTGGCAGAGTGTACGTGTGCTCTCAGGGCTGTGGGGAGAGGCCAGTCTAACTGAACTAAACGTTGGCTGTGGCTAGTGTACATGCTGTAGATTGGTACTTGAGAATGTATCATCCCTACAAGCTTCTACCAACCCTAGAGGGGAATCAGCCGATTGGTTGTGTGACACCTCTAACTTTGTGTACTAAGAAGACTAACCAGGACTGTAATCTTTTCCTTCATTTCTCTTTAAAGGAAAGTCAGGGGTAGGGTCTGAGATTTGAAAATTTATGTTCTGGGCATCATTTTTTTCTGTGTCCCTTTGAAGTGCAGCTAACTGATGGCATAAAATAAAAATGTAATTCCAGCTAACCCATGGCAACCCCAGGGATCTTCTGCCTCACTGAGCTGGCCCCAGGTAAACCTCCACTCTCTGTCTCAGTTTCCTTCCTGGGTTCCGGCCCTTTCCCGGGCACTCCCCTCCCCCACCTTCCGTTGTAAAGTTGTACTCGGTAGGAGATCAGTGTGGATATGGGGTATCAGTCTTCACTGCGTGGAGATCTCAGCGTCAGAGCTACTTCATATCCTGGCTTCTTCCTTCCCCACCACTTGAAATGGACTGGGTGGAAGTAAGAGCTCTGCCCTGGAATTAAATAGTCTGTAATTTAGGGTTCTAGCTTTGCTTTTAACTTGCTGTGCAGTCTTGGGTAAATTACTTAGCCTCTCTGAGCCATTGTTCCTTCATCCTCAAAATGAGAATAATGGTAGTAACTATTTCATAGGGTTGTGAGAATCAAAGTAGGTAATGTTTATAAAGCCCTTAGGATAATACCAGGTACAGAGCATCTAATAAGTGCTAGTATTTAATGATTACTATTTTAAAAATTTATAACAAATGATCAGTATTATTAGGAGTGTTCATTCCACTTCTGATTCTGCTTGTGTCCAGCATTGTGGACACTAGCAACCCTAATACTTTTTCTGTGCCTATGTTTCTTCATCTGTAAATTGAGGGAACTGGATGAGGTCTAAATGTCTTCAAAGCTTTTGTGGTATCAAAAACACTTATTTTCCCAATAAACCCCCCTCTACAAAAGAAACCGAAGCAAAGCTTTTTTTTTTTTTAAATTGGGGAGTCATTGATTTACAATATTACGTAAGTTTCAGGTGTACAACATCGTGATTCACAATTTTTACAAAGCAGAGCTTTTTATACATGTATGTTAAGAAGAACTCCAGTTTTGAATCCAAACTATGAGGGCTGGAGAGACTTCTGGCTTCAGGAGCCTAGGCCAATTGCTTGGGAGTGCATATCAGAGCAACATGGTAGCAACCTGGAATTAGGTGCCTTACAACGAATATGATAATAGAAAAGTACACAGTGCGGTCTACAAAAATTTCCCCCCATCAAATAAAAATTGAACCCATAACTAATAGAACCATAGATCTGTGAGGATAGAGGAGCACATTGATTGACCGTGAGGTAGCAGTGAACCAATTTCTGAATATGAGAAATTCTACAGGACAAGTTATTGTATCAATAAATAAGTGGCATTTTTAAAAAAAATACAGCAAACTAGTGGATATAGCAAAAAAGAAGTAGACTCACAGATAGAACAAACTAGAAGTTATCACTAGGGAGAGGGAAGGGGAAGGGCTGTATAGGGCTAGGGGATTAAGAGGTATGAGCTATGTAGAAAATAAGCTGTGTATATTGTATAACACAGGGACAATAGCTAATATTTTGTAATAACTATATGTGGAAATATAACCTTTAAAAATTGTGAAATCACTGTGTTGTACACCTGTAACTTATATAATATTGTACATCAACTACACTTAAATAAATGGCATTTTTAAAAGAGGGAACTATCATAGATGAAGAGTTGAGATATCAATCAAATGCATTATGTACATATATCTTGTTTGAATCCTGATGCAAACAAATAGGCTGTAAGAAGAAATTTTGGTGACAATTGAGGATATCTGATCATTTTAGATTATATTAAGGAGTTACTTTTCAGGGTTGCTAATGGCATTATGGTTGTTTGGTTTGTTTGTTTTAAATGACATAACTGGTTATGTTGTGCACCTCTGGCAAAGAACTGCTAGGTTGGCCTCCATAAATGAGGGCCTAAAGCTCTTTTTCTGTATTCAAGTAACTTTCTTTTATAAAGAAAGAACACAATCAGGACACCCTCTGAAGGAGAGAAGGGGAAGAGACCTTCCCCAGGAACCTTCAGTTGCCTGTCCCCCTCTTCTGGGCAGGCAGTCTAAGTTTTACACTAACTGGGAAATGAGTGTCTGCCCAGAAGGAGAGGTGCTTCAAAGGTGGTTCTGGGCCCTTGGCTCGGGAGTACTCTCAGCAGTCTAGATCCCCGAACCTCCGGAGGGGTGGAGTCTCTTGGCTGACCCACCCCCTGTCTGCAATGGAACCTAGGCTGGAGTAAGCATTTCAGAGATGTTACTCAGCACTCTTTCTCTCCCTTTGGGAGGAGGGTAGAGAGAGGAGGAGGAGCTGGCTTTAAACCAAAAAACCTCTTTAAAATGGAGAGGTCGGCAGATGGGAGTGCCCCTGTTTGCAAAATCCAAGACAACCTCAAAGCGGGTAATTAGGGTGTTGGGGCCTCCAGAGGGCTCACAAACCTCTCTGGCTGGTCTGGAGTGATCTAAGGGAGTGGCCAGGAGAGAGGATGGCCTTACCTTGCTAGGGGTTCATGAAAGAAAATAAGTTTTGACACCTGGCTAGTGATAGCAGGAAACAGCAGGGTCAAGGAGCAATGAGTTAGGTGATGAGGTTTAAATTAGAACATGCTGTTTTTCTTGTTTACAGAATGGGACTAACCCCTGTACTGAGATTGTTTTGGGAATCAAATTGATACTGAGTTATGGAATAGCCCATTTCATGACTTAAAATGTCCCACATAGCATGTATCTGGAGGGAACTCTAATTTGAAAAGATACACAAGCCTCAGTGTTCATAGCAGCATTGTATACAATAGTCAAGACAGGAAAACAACCTCAATGTCCACTGACAGATGATTGGATAAAGAAGCTGGTATATTTATACATTGGAATACTACTCAGCCATAAAAAAGAATAAACTAATGCCATTTGCAGCATTGTGAATATATCTGGAGATCATCATTCTAAGTGAAGTCAGCCAGAAAGAGAAAGAAAAATACCACTTTTGTGGAATCTAAAAAAAAAGACACTAATGAACTTACCTACAAAACAGAAACAGACTCAGACATAGTAAACAAACCTATGATTACCAGGGGAAAGGGGTGGGAAGGGATAAATTGGGGGTTCAAGAAGTGCTAATATTAACTACTATATATAAAATAGATTAAAAAAACAAATTTATTCTATATAGCACAGGGAACTATATTCAGTATTTTGTAGTAATCTATAATGAAAAAATATGAAAATGAATATATGTATATGTGTGACTGGCTATGCTGTACAGCAGAAATTGACATATTCTAACTGACTACTTCAATTAAAAAAATTCCCACACAAATGTAAGTGGTTTAGATTCCAGAAGATCCATTCCAAAGCCAGGTACAGTTGACCCTTGGACAATACGGGGTTGAACTGCACAAATCCATTTATACAGATTTTTTTTCAATAAATTCTAAACTACTACACTGCTGTATTGAGTCCATGCTCATGCAGAACTGCAGATGTGAAGGAGCAGCAGATACGGAGGGCAGTCTGTAAAGTTACACGTGGATTTTTGACTGAGCCCAGGTTCAGTGCCCCAACTCCCCTGAGTTGTTCACGGGTCAGCTGTATATGTAGTTTGAGGTAATTACCATGCCTATCCTAAGTGAGGCTGGCTTATCATGAGTTAGGTTAATTTTCAGGTAGCACTATTTTTAATAGTTGCCAGGACCAACTGGCCAATTTCTCACGACAGATAGCCTATGGAGAATGAGAGGGACTGTCTTGACGTGGCACCTTCCCTGTGGCTGCACCTTTGGACTGGCAAAGCCCTCGTTGGGGGTGAGGAGTGTGGGCTTTTATGGTGAATTTTGTAAAGCTGGCCAGATGAACCTGACATGTGGCGAGGGGCATCACCACCTCACTTTCAGATGACCCCTTAATCAGAGGCCTCGTGAACAGGGTGCTTTGTAACAACCTTCCAAATGTTGGGGTAACCACCTTCCCCTCTGGACACACATTCCAGCAACTCAGGGTAGCCTTTTCTCTTCCCTGCTTTAAACATGAAGTTGCAAGCTTCTCAGAGGAACTAAAGTCCCACAGTTGCCGGGAGCCATCTAGATGCATGGTCCACCTGGGATCTGTGGTTTTTGCTCTCCTTTCCACATCCACTAGCTTATTGAAGCTCCTGATGAGCCCAAGATAAGTAATAGTGATACTGCAATTATCCCGTGTAATCTGCTAAGCAGGCGCTCTTTTTATCCCCGATTCACAGATGAGGAAAGTGAAACACAGGACAGGTTAATAAGCAGCTGTGTCCTTCTCATTGCTCATACCAAAAAACTTTGGGGTCATCCTTTCCACCTCTATTTCTCTGTCACCTCATGTCTGATTTACCAGTACATCCTTTTGGCTCCTAAAAACTGCGATGAAAGCTAGATACTTCTTACAACTTCCTTGGCTGCCAGCTTGGTCCACACACTGTTGATTCTCACCTGGATGGTTGCAGTAGCCTCTGGACTGGTCTCCTAACACTCCTGCTCAGAATCCCCTCGTGGTTCTTTACAGCCCTAAATCCTTGTGGGTGAATCCATAGTCCTTGGAGGTTCCTCTTTATCTGGCTCCCCAGACCTCCCCTGCCCCAACCCTGAGTTCTGACTTCATCTTTCACCACTTTTCTCTTTCAACAGCATTGGTCCTTGTTTTTCCTGGAGCATGTTGTACACTTTCCTGCTTCAGGGCTTTTGTTCTGCGATGCTCTTCCTCCAGGAAGTCGCACAGCCCACACCCTCACTGTCACCCTCACTTTCTTCGTGTCCCTGCTCAGATATCACTGAGATGGCGGGGCCTTCCCAGACCACCCTACATAAAATAGCAAGCCTATACCCTGTACTCTGTATCCCTCTCTCTCTTACCCTACTTTATTTTTTTCCTTAGCTTTTATCACCATTGGTTCAGATAGTCTTTGGTATTTGACCACTGCTTTATCCCCAGCACCTAAACATGCCTGCCATATAGTAAGCAGTTCAGTGAACATTCAATTAATGAATGAATGGATGAATCTCATACTTTTAACAGCATCATCCACGTTTTTGTCTGTCATAGAGGATACCACAGTGAGTGATAAAAATCTCCATTGGCAAAGAGCACACACACTCTCACAGTGCAGAGTGGAGGAAAGCTGCAGAATTCTCTAGGCATGTACCAGGGAGCACCCAGTTCAGTCTAGGTCAGAGAAGTCTCTCTGGTGGAAGCAATGCCTAAACTGAAATGGAAAAGATGGGTAGGAGTTATCTGAGCAAAGCCTGGGAATAGAACTCGTTCTTGGCTGATGAAAGGCCCTGAGGTTCAGGAAAGTGAGTAATTCTCTGTGGCTGTAGTATAGATGACTGGAAAGGTAAATTCTGATTTTAACAGGAAGGCAATGGAGAGCCTTTGAAGATTTTAAGTACAGAAGGACATGGTCTGGTTTTACTTTTGAAAGGTTGCTTTGGCCACATGGCAGAACCTCTCAGGTTGAAAATAGATGATTTGGGGTGTCCTGTCTGATCCTTTGGGGCAGGGTTCCCAGATTACAAAAGGGAGCAGAGTTCCAAGTCATTTCTGAAGTATAGGTCTAGGGCAGTTATCAGCTGTCGTCCCTCAGGGTTGGGGACCAGCTCCAGTTTATGGGATTTCTCTGACCTTTCAGAAGGCCACATTAGCTGGAATGCATTTCAGCTGCTGGAAGAAGCACAGTTGCTGATGGACTGGCCGAGGCTGAACTCACGCTCAAGTGGAGATCCGCGCCTCGCCTGCCGCCGCTGCTGCATCTAGGCGGGAAGAGGAGGTGGTGGCCCTAGAAGTAGTGGCAAGGGGACAGGCTTCCAGGTGGGAATCCCCACCTCCACCAGGGGAAGCCCCATGCGACGGGACTTCCTAGGTCTATAGCTAGGCTGCCTGCCACCAGCCTCTTTGCAGCTTGGCTCTTTGGGCTTTTCCACAGATAGCTGCGTGCACAAGGTTTCCTACCCATCAGAAGCCACCCACCTCCACTGAGATTTGAACTCAAGTCTCTTGGCTCCCACTCTGGTTCTGTTTTCACTCCACCTTTGGAGAATTAAGTAGCCTGGGGTGGTTGACCGTGAACTTTGGAGTTAGTCATCCAGTTTGAGTTGGCCAAGCCACCTACCAAGTGAATGCCCTTGGTAGGTTGGTAATTTCTGGGCTTCAGTAAATGGAGTTATATCTGGAGTATGCACGTACTGGGATCACTGAATGTGAGCGCTCAGCCGGAGCCTGGCTGATAAGTGATAATCATGAGTGTTGATGGTTCCTCTTTTGAGGACTTTTGAATTAGACCCAGGTCTTCAATTTGCTAACAGAAGTCAAGTGCTGAAGCCAGGCTTCCTCTCTTCCTGGGTCCTCTCTACTCCTTGATCCCTGCTGTTCAGTCCTGAGCATACATAGGAAGGCAGCTCATGCCACTTAGAGCCAACTCTTCAGACCCTGCCCTAGGCTGTCATGCAACTCCGTAGTGGAGGGGAATTTAAGGATTACTGGGGGCTCTAATCCTGCTATGAGAAGCACACATTGTGGCACTTGAGAATGCCTTAGTGGTAGGATGTTAGTGAGAGACGGGCTCAGGTGTTTTGTAGTGAAACTCTCCTGCCCTGACTTTGGTTTCTTTCTGCAGCTTTGGGTTTGTTTGGGGGAGTGGAGGTCTCTGCTTTTCCTGTTCTGTATGCATATTTACAGCGATATGAGGAAGAGAGACCAGTTGCATGGATGGTTTGGGTTTTGCCCAGAGTGGAGATGAGTGTAACGGGTGGAGTTTGGACATGGTGAGAACCAGGTTGGGTGTAGGAGGCTGGATGCTGCTTCAAGGGAATGTGGGAGGCAGACAGGAAACCAGGAAATACACAGAGGCAGCAGCTCACTGGGACACATAGACCTTACTGTGAGGAGGGAATGATTGAAGAAACTAGAATTATTTTCCTCAGAGAATCAAAGTTTAGGGAGGGTGGGAATGCCAGTTGTTCTGAATTACAGTGTTTGAATAGATCTGCTTCATGTGGCCTTACGGGTAAAGCGCTGATGACAAGTGGGAGGTGTGGGGTCAGTAGGTTTTGGCTCTGGTCAAGTAGAGACTTCCAGCAGTGCTCCCAAATGGATTCAGCTGCCACAGCAGGTACTGAGTTCCTTGACATGGTGATAGTATTTGAAAAGTTTGCATGGCGATTTGCTGTAGGGCTCTGCAGTGGTGAAGTTGTAGAGAGTACTCTCCTAGATTTGTTCATTCCAAAATTTTTGAGTACTTGTTAGGTGTCAGGCCTCAGAATTCAGGAGTAAACAAGACATTGCTGCCATGATGGGGCTTTTATCCTGAAAGACAGAAATTACAAATGGGCATATACTCCCCTCACCTCCTGAAGTCCAGTCCAGCCTACTGACAAGGTTTGATTGGCCTTACATTTAAAAACAATATAAAGTAATCGTCCATGTTTTAAAATCAAGATGTATTTGGAAACCTGGAGATTTGCAACTTTTCTTTTAGAAGTCAGACTCTGAATATACCACACACAAAAAAATTGAATTGTATACTGTAAGTTGGTGAATAACATGGTATGTGAATTCTATCAATAAAGCTGTTATGGGAAAAAATGAGAAGACCTGGTCACACTGAGCCTCTGTCTATGACTGCTGTCCAGTGGCAGGATCTAGGTTCCCTGAGAGCAAGATCTAGCTCCTTTTAGATGAGGATGCCTGCATGAGGCCTGTGGGCCCAGGCTTTGTATGTTTTATCATACAAAGAAGAGAGGACAGCAGTCTGTCCAGCCCATAAGCTGTGGAGCAGTCTTCTTCAAGAAGGGTTTGAGAGGAGAGGGTGGGGAAGACTTTAAGGCCCAGGGCAGGAATTGCAGTCCCTGAAGGAGGTCTCCTTACCCACCTCTTTGAGGGAGAGTGGATGTGATGGGGAGACTGGACACCACTGGGCGTTGTGGCCTGAGGCCCCACAGCAGCAGTAGACAGCTGTCTGAGAGCTAACTGCTGTTTGTTGAGAGAGATTTCATCTAATGGGAATTGCTTTTCCCCACCTGTTTGGTCCAGCTTTAGTGTCATCCCCAAGAGCTTGGCTGAAGCTATGAGATTCTGCCCTAGGCTTCTGGGCTGAGGTGAGCTGCCTTAGAAGGTTGTGAGTGCCCCCTGCAGTATGCAAACAGTGGTGGCCCATCCCTTGACAGGAATGTTGTTAAGAAGGTTTAGACATCCTGTGCCGAGTTAGATTGAGTAGTTGCTGAGAACCTCCTTCTGGCCCTAAGATTTAGAACCTAGCACTGGTGGAGGCCAGGGTCCAAGTATCAACCAGTTCAGTAGATGAGAAAGCCGATCCATCTCAAGAGATGGTCTTGAGTATTCAGAGTCCTCAGGCTTACCTGAGAGAAGGACGGGGTTTGAGTCTGGCGTTTGTTTGTCTGAAAGGAACTAACTTGGCTGCCACCAAAGTGAAAATCATTCATTTAACACATTTATTTCAGTAACTTGCTAAGTGTTGTTAGACCATGGAAATAAGACAGAAGGGGCCTGCCCCCATAGTTTACATTCTATTGGGGTGACACAGTAAACCCACCAGGTAGTTCTGGTTATCTGTTACTGCCTAAAAAAATCACTGCAAACTTAGTAGCATAAAAAACAACCCTTGTATTCACTGATTCATGGGGCAGGATTTGGACAATGCTCAGCTGGGGGGGTGGTTACTTTTCTGAGGGGGAGATAATTAGGTTTCTTCATTGATTTCAGCTTGGAGGAGGTACCAGGGATAGAACCTGGGCCTCCTGGGTGCTGAGCATGCGTTCTACCACTTGAGCTATACCCTTCCCCTTGGAGGGTGGTTGTTTTTTATATGGCAGTGATAGAGTTGGCAGGCCCTGGTCTGGATGGCCCACCACAACTTCATTCACATGTTTGGAACTTTGACAGGGATGGCTGGAAGGTTAGGTTCAGCTGGAACCAGAGTGCCTTCTGGTGCCCTCTTCAGTGTGGTGATTTCAGAATAGTAAGATTTATTACATAGTGGCTTGGGGTTCCCAGAGAAAGTATTCCAAGAGATAGGAAGTAAATACAGTCAGTATTCTAAAGTCCTGGGCCTGAGCACTTGGCACAACACCACTTTTGCCATGTTATTTTTTTTTTTTAACTTTTAAAACTTTATTTTACAATATCATTTTTTTAACTGAAGTATAGTTGATGTACAATATTGCATGTTGTAGGTATACAATATAGTGACTCACAATTTTTAAAGGTTAGGGTATAGTTACTATAAAACATTTGCTATATTCCCTATGTTGTACAGCACATCCTTGTAGTGCCATATTATGTTGATAGAGGTCATAGAACCTGTCGAGAATGAGGGGAAGGGGCCATGGACCCTGCCTTTCAATGGGAGGAGTGTCAATTTGCTGCCGTTTCTAATGCTGCTTGGCAGTTTCTGATAGTGGTTAAGTGCTGTAAAAGAAGCAAAGTCAGGCAACCAGGGGAGAAATGGTGAGGGCAGCTTCAATCAGGGTGTCAAGAAATGCCTCCAAGGGTGAGCCAGGGTGAGACTGAGGAGAAGCCTGGTGATGAGCATTCTAGCCTAGAGGAAAGCAGGTACTAGGTGGTAATGAGTTCAGAGTTCTCCAAGGAACTGACATGAGAAGCCTTTGGAGTCCAGCTCAGGGAGTTTAGATCTCACTCGGAAAGCAAGGAAAGAGGTGGCACAATCTGATTTCATTAGGAACCAGGATTCTTTGTTATGTGGAGAATGGACTCGGGTGGAGGCAGGAAGAGGTCAGGTTAGAAGCAGGGAGACTCCTTGGAGACTTCTGCAGTCATCCAGAAAAGAGATGGAGAGGAATGGATGATGGCATGGTGACTTCGGCCTGATTTTTTTTAGCTAATTTACTGTCCTGTCTCATCCCACACCCTGCCCCCTGCTCCAGACTTGGCCACTTTAAGAGGAAGTTTTCTGATTGGTATTTACTTACTTCCTCCCCTCTTTTCATACTGTCCAGAAGCCAGATCAGTTGTGCCAGTTAATTAGAAGGGTGGCCTGAGGCAGGCAGGGTCTCTTGGCCTCAGAGCCGGGAGGAGTGTGAATGTTTTCCCTGCCTGAGCCTGCTTCTCCAGGCCAATTACAGTCTCCATGCTTGGGTTGGAGGTGGAGGGAGGATGTGGGGTGAACAGCATGGGGCCAGGGATGGTGGGGTCTGGGGACAGAGAATGAGCCCCACCTGGACTCTGTTATAGCTTTCTGTTCCTGACTTCTTATTGGAAACTGTGGTGGCTTTTTTATTTCAGGTAAGAACTTCAGGGTGGGGTCAAAGCAAGCTGCCTGAGCTGAAAGTCTGGGGATCCAAGTTCTGATTTCAGCCCTGCTCTCTAATTTCTCCTGGATGGGCCTCATTTCTCACGACTTGTATGAAGGGATTGGATCTGTGCTCATGAGTATGTTGCTGATCCATCACTGATGTGCCTTTATCATGTCCCTGTGCTTAGCCAGGTGTCCTCGAACCTGCCTTGTGGGTAGTTTGCTGAAGACAGATGCCGCAGGGAACCAGGCCAGACTGCCCTGGACTCACCAATTCTCACTTGATTATCAAACTTCTGAGCCATCACACACATCATTCATTATATTGGTTCATTTTCACAACCCTGTGGGATCTAGCTATAGGTACGATCTTCATTTTACAGACCAGAAAGTTCAGAGAGGTTCAGTAATTTGCTCAAGGCTGAACAGTAGTTAGCTAGTAGCTGGGATTCCAGCCCATAGTACACGGATTTCAGAGTTCCTGCCTTACTTACCATCTGGCTTTGTATTCTCCCAGAGCACAGAAGTAGACATACTTTACCCGGAAAACTTTCTGGGAGAGGATCCACACAAGTCTTCAGACAGCAGGAATCTGTACACGGCCCTGGTGGCTCAGCCTGCAGGTTCCAACCCTGCCCTCCCTGGCCACCCTCTGTGGGTGTGAGCCAGTCCCTGGATCTTGCTGGTAGCCCTAGTCCCTCTCCCCGCAGAGATGGTCCCCTTCAGCTCTGTCAGGCCGTGTGCAGTCTGCTAGAAAGAGCCGTGCTGACCTTGTGGTTTCTCTGGCATTGCCTCTGGGCCAGTGAGGGGGGTCAGGGTGGCTCTCTACTGGCATTGGGAGGCTCTCTGGCTCTGGGTTTCCAAAGGGGATGGGAAATAATATTATGTTTTGGGTCTTTTAACTTCTTTCGAGGGGAAATCTTTTCTACTTATTCAGACAGCGCCAGTGCATTGTAGAAAAATGTCCAAGTATGTTTTAGTGAAGAGAAAACAAATCCCTTCATAATGTATCTCATCAGCTGCCATAAATACTGCTAAGCAACCATATGCTTTTAGATCAGTGCTACCTAAATACAGTGCAAGGAGGAGAAGGACACATTGCGAGTTCAGGATCTGCAGATACAAACTACTGTATATAAAGCAGATAAACAGCAAGGTCCTGCTGTAGAGCACAGGCTGTACAAGTTGTATATAGGTTATTACAAGCTATATATTCAATAGCTAGTAATAACCTGTAGTGAAAAAGAATGTGAAAACTGATATATGTGTCACTGAATCACTGCTGTACACCAGAAACTTAACATAACATTGTAAGTCAGCTATACTTCAGTTAAAAAAAAAAGAAATACAATGCAAGCCATGTATTTAATGAAAAATTTTCTAGTAGTCATATTTTTAAAAAGTAGAGACAGGTGAAATCAACTTAAATATAACCCAAAATAATCAGGATATCATTCCAACATATGATCAATATAAAAATTATTGTTTGTGCTTAGGCTTTGAAATCTGATATGTCTTTTACACTTAAAGCACTTCTGAATTCAAACTAGTCGCATTACAAGTGTCCAGTATCCACATGTGGCTAATGACTTCTGAATTGGACAGCACATTTCTAGACTTTGTGAGTCATGCATACACAGACACATATGTATGTTTTGTATATATTATATATAGACACACACTTAAAAAGTGAGTTCATAATATTTTGTGAGCCAAATTTTTTCCACCACTTAGAAACATAGGCTTTCAGAGGCACAGGTTTTTATAACCTTCAAAGCAGCCTTGGTAAGGAAGGTCACATTGTCCTGGTTAAGGAACTGGCCAAGTACTACGTTGTTGCCAGTGCAGACTCACACACCCCAGCTCTCTGCCTGAGGTCTCTGCTTTTCCACTGCCCCTGCAGGCTCCTGGAGTTTGTCTGCAACCACTGAGCCCGTTTCAGAATTCACATGGTACTGCGTGCATGCACGCCACCCTTTGCCGAGGGGAGCAGGCACGCCATACAGGGATGCAGTGTTTAAAACATACACAAGTACAAAGAGGAAACCAGTGAGGGTTGGGCAGAAGCCTCTACTTGTGTTTGTCCTAGGGTGCCCCCAAGCCCACAGCACATCCCCAGTGGAGGCTGGCCAGCAATAGGAAAAAGACTAACTAGGCCAGAGTAGGTGCAGAAAGGGACATGGGTTGCCCTGGGTGAGGTCAGGACTTAGAAACCTTGAATGATCGATTAGTTTATCAAATGGTGCCTCCCCCACCCTTCGGAACAGCAAGGACACATGTGCCTCACACCAGGCCACTTTTGTGGTAAGAACTTCATTCTTTAGCAGGTCTGAGATTTGGTTTCTTTTTTTTCTCCCCTTCTTTTCCCACACCCAAATCTGTGCCTTGGTTTTTCAGCCTGTAAAATGGGGCTGCCTTCTAAGTATATTAGTAGTCTGTTGCTGGCCATCCCCTGCCCCTTCATAGGAGGGCTGGGATGAGCAGCAGACCTTGGATTGGCCTTCAGGTAAAGGTGACCAGATTACTGATGATTGGTGGATCCATGGAAGCCAGCCTTCCTCCCCCATCACTGTAGCACCCAGCAGCCTTGAGCCAAGTCTCCACAGGCTAGGAGGGGCCTGCTTCAGGTAACAAGGAAGTGGCTTGGTTTGTACTCCTGGGCACTCTATTGCTCTGAGGTGGGACACTGTCCAAGGTGGCCTGCCACAGCTAAGGATTCTAAGCCACCATCCTTTGTTATCTCCTGGGATCTAGTCACTCATCATATCCTTGGATTGAAAGGGTTGGTACTGCCTTTGGAATAGCCTTTTGAGACTTTACAAAACACTTTATTCATATCTCACAGTGCCCTTGAGGTGGGTGGTAATTGACCCCTTTTATGGAGAAATTCTTTCTCTATAGGCTCATGGAGATTAAGGGACCTGCCCAGTTTCAGAGTTAAAAACTGGCAGAGCCAGTCCCCTTAAAGCACAACTAACAAGGAAAAAATTTAGGAGAGTAAAAAGAAGATAAGCATCAGTCTTTCTATTAAGTAAGATATTGCAAAGAAGGCACTTATCATACTTATTAAGGGCTCAATAGTAGCTTCACGATTTTTTTTTTTTTTTTAAGATATTTGACTTTGCCAACCTCTCTATCCAGGAACTGTGGGCATAGCAGTTTATCTGCTGAGCGGGAGGCTCTTGCTGAGTATGGAGAAGGAGAGGTTTGAGGGCAGTGGAAGCCTGGGAGTGCCAGACTCCTAGCTGGGAGTGGAGAGGCTGCTAGAGCTCTCCATTGGCTGCAGCTGGGCTTGTAGTTGCTCTGGGATGTTCTCTGCCTTTCCAGGTTTTCCCTGTCACACTTGCTAAGTTGCATTATCATGCCACTGCCCCTCTGTGGCGGCAGCTCTTTGGAGATCCTAGAGTTGAGGAAGGCCAGGGTCCAGAGGTGCTTTAGAAGTCATCTGGTCGCTTCTCATTTTGCAGGAAACTGAGGCCATCTATTAGCCAAAGTCTTTCAGGTGGCACCAGAGGAATCAGGGTGCCCATGCTAGTTCTCTCTTCTTTCTGCCTTGTTCCTTCAAGGAAAGAAACGGGAGGCCCTTCGAATGGTTGGTGCTGAAGGAGCAGAGCTTAGAAGAGGACTAGGCCTGGCAGCACAAGCCCCAGTGCAGACCTTGTACAGATGCTGTCAAACCTGGTCCTCCAGGTATAAGCCTTCAGCTTTCTTCCCTCCACCACACTGGGCAGCCGTTGACACCCCCGAGCCCCTAGAAGGCCAGGGAAGGCCTGCCCAAATGGAGGTATTGCTCAGAAGTGCTCAAAATGTCCTGAAAACAGGCCCAACCTTCTCCTCTGCCTTACTGATGAGCTCTTCAAGACAGAGCTTAAAGCATGGTTCTGAGAAGGATGAGGAGCACTAAGCAACATCCAGGATTAGGTGCTTAATAAGGTCACCAATGAGCTTGAGATAGGCTGGGAAAAATTGTCAGTGGCCTCAATCAGATAACTCAGAGATACCTATAAACTTCCACAATAATAGCTAACAAGTATTGAGTACTTTCTGTGTGCTAGGCACTTTTCCAAGCACGTTACAAATATCAGCTCACTTAATCCTCAGAATCTCAGTAGGTTAGAAGCTCTTCTCATTTACAGAAATCACTGAGATAGAAGTGGCAGAGCCAGGACTCTGGAGCCCAGGGTCTCTCTTAACCACCGCACCGCCCTGCTGCTGGTGGGGGTGTAGGGTGAGCCAGGCTGACCTTGGGGAAGTAGCAGCCCAATGCTCTCCACAGAGGCCCCCATTCCATAATTCTCACCTGTGTTTCTTTCTGCATTTTGTTCTTCCTGGGCCTTGCTTTAATCTCTCTGGAAGACCCTAGGCCTAAGGGTTGCAGGTCTTTCTTACTTGGGGTGAGGACAGAGTGATCCCTGGAGGGAAAGTGCATTGAACCCACCACCACCCAGCTCTCCTGTCAGTCATTAGTCTCATGGGCTGACCCTTGTCAGTGTTACCCACTTCTGTATCCACAGTACATAGTATGGGCTAAAAAGTTGTTGAGATGAAGAACATTTTTCAGTCATTGCCAAACTGGAATTGTAAATACTTTTTTTGTTGTTTTGTTTTCATATTCTAACATATATATAGTTGAAGTATAATCAGTTTACAGTATTGTGTCAGTTTCTGGTGTACAGCACAATACTTCAGTCATATAGGATTATACATATATTCGTTTTCATATTTTTCACTGTAAGTTACTACAAGAGATTGAATATGGTTCCCTGTGCTGAACAGAATGAATTTGTTCATCTATTTTATATATATTAGTAAATACGTTTTGGCTGCTGTCCCTTCTGACCACAGCACATGTTACTGATTGATCCTGTCTCAGAATCCTCAGTACAGCATCTCAAGCAGCTGAGTTCAACGTTAAAATTACAGGTGGAGTTAAGATCAAGGTGTTACATGAGCTGAGCCCTCAAAGGATAGGGACTGTCTTGTTTCCCATTACTTCCCCAGTGCTTGGCACATAGACCCTTCATGTCAAGTTCCATGACAGAGTGGCAGAGGCCCAGGGTTGGCATTTCCAAAAGCAAGTTGATATTCTTGGGACAAGCCAGGAAGCTCATTGTGTCTCAGTTCTGTCTCATTCTGTAATACAGGGAGAACCATGTCTACCCTTCGTACCTCAGACTGAGATTTTGAGACTTAGCTTCAGTGATAGGTTAGAAGTACCTTATGAGCTGATCAGCCGTGGTCACCAAGGATAAGGAAAGGTAATTTATCTGAAAGGGTGGTTTATGTTCTGTTCACCTCTCCTGCCTGTACTCTGTCCTATAAGGTCTCTGCAGTTTCTTTCATCCTCTCCTTTCTGATCCGCTGGAGGAGCCAAAAATTCTCCTGGGCTTGGCGCTGGCCAGAGCCCAGGCCTTTGGGTTGCAGGTGGCCCTAGAGCGTTGTCTTCACAATAAACAGTGCTTTGGTTCCTGACTGTCTTTTGCCCTTGTCTCCTGTGCTGAGTGGCATTATCCTTGCCTGGCAGGTGAACTAACAGGCTCAGAGAGTTGGATTCTGTTGCTGATGGCTTCAGTCCCGTGCAGAATCTGCTTGAGCTGGAGCCCTTTGGGGACGTAAAGAGCATAGTGTCTGTCTCCCGCAGTGCTGAGACGCCTAGGGTAGCCCACGCTTTCAGATCCTTGGGGCTAGCTACTGTCTCAGGATGTGACCTTTAGCTAGACACCTGGCCTGAGTCTCTTCTAAAATTGGGATAGCTCCGACATTGTGAGGATTTTTAAAAAGAATGCCCAAAAAGCCTGCAGCAGGAGGCCTGAGGCAAATACTTACTAAGTGGTAGCCATTATTTAACGGACCCAGACCGCAGGGCATTGGGTGAGCAGACAGCCAGGCTTTGGGGAAGAGTGGGGGCTCTTTGGCTCTAAGGAGGAGGCAGGCAGTTCCCTTCAGAAACTTCATTCTTCTAATGGCACAGCCATAGTTGGAAGCCCTTTGTGAAACAAAGCCATGAACCCAGCTTAGACTGATCTTTTGCGACCTCATGTCTGTCAGGACACTCAGCTTGTGGCTTCTTGGCCTACCAGTCTTGGTTCCTGATGCTGGAGATTGTATGGTGGGTAAGAGTGGTTGAGCTCCTCATGCAGCCCTCCCCTGGCTGCTGTCTGTGTGTGTAATTAAAACACTCTCTCCTACTCTTATGAGCTAGTTAATTCCTGTCTGCAAACGGGAGACCCTGGACTGGGGCTTGGAGAGCAGGGTCCCTTCCTACCAGTCTCACTCATCGGCAGCTCAGTTCTCAAGCATTAATTGGCATCAGCATTGCACAGGAGTCTTGTTAAAACCGCAGATGCCCAAACTGATTTCTGGAGCTTGGGGGAGGCAGGAATCTGCATTTTAACTTAGATTACGGAAGTGGTATTGCAAGCCCGCTAGCTCACCTGTCCCTATTTTCACTGCTGTGAAGAGTTTTTCATACAGTCTTCTGCTCAGGAAATCCAGCTGAGTGGGAGGTATAGTAGAAAGGGGGCTTAGGTTCTGTTTCTGCCAGAATAGTTCTGCTGTTTATTTTTCTTTTCAAGAAATTACTAAATACTAAATACAAAAAAACATAAATGTGGAGTAAAAGAACACTGAAACAAGAACCCATTTACCTGCTACCAATTTAAGAAGCACAGTTCTGAATACTAAATGTGTAGATCAGTGTCCCAAGGCAAAAGAAATAAAAGCAAAAATAAACACATGGAAGTTAGTCAAACTTGAAAGTTTTTGCACAGCAAAGGAAACCATTGACAAAACAAAAAGACAATACAGAATCAGAGAAAATACTTGTAATGATGCAGCCAATACAGGATTAATTTCCAAACTATATAAATAGTTCATACAACTCAGTATCAATAAAACAACCCAATCAAGAGATGGACAGAAGACCAAAAGCGATATTTCTCTAGTAAAGACATACAGATGGCCACCAGGTACATGAAAAGATGCTCAACATTGCTAATTGTTAGAGAAACACAAATTAAAACCAGAAAGAGGTATCACCTCACTCCAGTTAGAATGGCCATCCTCAGAAAGTCCATAAATAACAAATGCTGGAGAGGGTGTGGCGATAAAGGAACCCTCCTGTACTGTTGGTGAGAATGTAAATTGGTGTGGCCATTATGGAAAACAGTATGGCAGTTCCTTAAAAAACTGAAAATAGACTTACCATGTGATCTTGCAATTCCACTCCTGGGCATGTATCTGGAGAAAAGTCTTAATTTGAAAAGAAACCTGCACTCCTGTGTTCATAGCAGCACTGTTTACAATAGCACTATTTAAAAGACATGGAAGCAACCTAAATGTCTGCCAAGAGATGAGCAGATAAAGAAGATGTGTTACCTAGAGAGAGAGTGGAATATTACTCAGCCATAAAAAAAGAATGAAATACTGCTATTTGCAGCAACCTGGATGGACCTAGAAATACACAAAGTGAAGTAAGACAGACAAAGACAAATATTATATAAAGTCACTTATATGTAGAATGTAAAAAATAATAAAATGAATTTATTTGTAAAACAGAAACAGACTGACATAGAAAACAAACAAGGGGAAACGGGGGAGAGACAAAGTAGTATAAGATTAACATACACATTACTGTATATAAAATAGATAAGCAACAGGGATTTACTGGATAGCAGAGGGAACTATATTCAATATCTTGTAATAACCTATGATGGAAAATAATCTGAAAAAAATAGCTGAATTACTTTGCTATACAGCTGAAACTAACACAATATTGTAAATCAACTATATTTCAATAAAAATTTTAAAAAATACCAAATGTGATACTATGGTTCTGAGTAACCTCCGTCAGAATTAACAGTTGAAACTCATTGGGTTTATCAAAAATAACTCCAGGTGTGTTCAGAGAAAACCTACCTTAGAATTCTTAAGCAGATTCTTGGCCCCACCATTCCTGAGCAAAAATCTCTGGAGGATGGGACCCAGGAATCTGCATTTTGACAAGCTCCTCAGAAGATAAATAATTCTTTTGCATCCTGGAATCTTAGGACTAAAGGCTTTTGTAGCAGTGGTTTCGTAGGTAGTTTGTATCCCTGGAAAGCTGGTTTCATCTTAAGTTGTGGTTAGTGTTATCAATGAATGTAGGGGTAAAATCAAAGGATGTTAGGATTGCAGATGACAGGATACCCCACCCCAACCACAGGCCTCTGAGTGGTGAAACTGAAGGCACCCAGAGGGGAATTCATCAAGCAAGGGCTGTGGTGTTTGCGCCAGTACTGGCATCAGTCTCCCAACTACTAGCTCTGGGTCCTGGACGTCACTGCCCCACTGTCATGGAACATGGGGGCAATGGTCCTTCCTTCCTGCTATGACCAGGTTTAGCAAATAAAAATACAGGATAGGATGCCTAGTTGAATTTGAATTTCAGATAAGCAGCAAATAATCTTTTAGTATAAGTGTCCCAAATATTGCATGGGACATACTTAATCTAAGAAATTACTTGTTTTTCTGAAATTTGCTTAATCTGGCAACCATAGTCCTTTTTTTGAAGCCCCATACAGATTGAAGAATTGCTTCAAAGAGATTTAAGAAAAAAATCCACCTACCATGCTCTGTTTAACTGTGACTTCATTTAAGTTCTTAAACAATCCTGTGACAAGCAGCTATCATGAACCCCTTTCATAGTTTCAGAAAACAGGAGGTTAAGTCTGGCTCTAGTATTGTCCATGTAAGCTGCCTTTCTGCCTCCTGATGAACCTGTGGCTCAGTTAATGCTAGTCAGGTTATGAGCTGCATGAGAGACTGGTCAGATTTGACCATTTCCCCTGGCCTTGTGAAATACTTTCTTGATGGCAGCTGGTGGTTAGAACATTCTCATATCGACTCCAGAGTCCATGTTCTGTCTTGTCTCTTAGTCCAGCGGCCTAGTAAATTGGTGGTGGAGGAGGTGGGTTTCGGGTAGGGGTCAGATCCCCTCTACATTTGCTGAAGAGGGAGAGATGTAATAGGGCAACTGTGAGCAAGGGTGGGGAATCCGCAGGTGGACACCCTGTCTTCATATCCATGGCGTCCCAGGGCTCTGCTCTTTCCCAGTTAGGGTATGGTATAAGCACTGAAGAGGCCTCCAAGGCTGGCCCAAACTCAGCAGCAGAGCCAGATCAGCTGCTTCTGGGAAGCAAGGCCTATATCTGGCTGGACTGAATTGGGGGATTTAGTCTTTACCCCAAGAACTCCCAACTCCCCTTGTGCTTCTGAGCCATTTGATGAGTCTCTCCCATTTTCTGTTGCTGTTTTCCGGTTACCAAGTGTCCCCAGCCTGCATGGCTAGAGCCATTAGGACCCGGAGAGCAGGAAACTGAGGCTTGGTGGGGGTGCCCAGTCTGCCACACTGCATAGATGGTTGGTCAGGTCCTCCATGTCTTCCAGAGGAGCCGAGAGCCTCCCTGGAGAAGTGCGGAGAAGTAAAGTCGCTGGTGGAGCCCCATCCACTTCAACCAGAGCACCCCTCCTTTTCTGTCATGAGCTCCAGTTCCACGTCAGAATCAGAGAAACTTTCCGGGACTCTATTACAGCACCATCAGTACTTATGGGGAGCAGTACCTGGAATGCTTTGGTCCCTTGAGGCCCTGTCCCCCACCCTGTGAGTGGGTGTAGTTGCGCACAGAGCCTATTTTGCTGAGTGGGAAAATTGACTTCCTGACTTGTGGGAAAAGCTCTGGGTTGGGAGGCAGAAACGTGATTTTTCGGTGCCAGCTCCACAACAATTTACTTGTTACTTTGGGCATAGCCTAGTCCCTCCTGGGCCTCAGTTTTCCTATCTACAGTAGAATGAGTTCTCAGGTCCCTTCCAGCTTCTCCAGTCCAATAACAGGGACAATCCAAAGTAATTTAATTTCTTGGGGATTCAGAAGCCTCTTGCAGCAGAGAATGTCCTAGATTTGGGACAGTAAAAATGAGTTTGCTTCCTGAGGGTGGTGGGTGCCCAAAGGGATGAGAGAGCACCAGTTTTGATGTCTGCAGTCTTCCGCTTCAGGATGAGGAGGCGGGGCGGGTGAGGGCAGCAGAGCACGCAGGCTGCCTTGAGGATTGGCCTGCCTCTCAGGACCTGAGAGAGTGCTTGGGAGCCCACAGACTGAACATGGCTTGAAGAAGGGTGTTTTGTGTTTTTTGGGTTTTTTTAATGTGAACCCATTAACAGTATTTAGAAAGTGGGAAATTTCTCTCCCATATCAATTTTATTTTTCTAGTTTTCTTGAAAATTCAGAAGCTCTAGCAACGTAAGCCTGTGTTCATGGGTGGAGCTCTGACTGCTCTTTAAATGCCCGCTTAGCTGGTGCCTGTGCTTCCCAGCCAGCCAGCCAGCCATGTAATCTTTATGGTGCGTCCTGGGGCCTGGAGGCGTAAGTCTGGGACCTCTGGAGAGTTCCTGTGCTGTTTTATTTGCTGCACTCCCTCTCTGTCCTGTTTCCCGCAGCTGATGTCTGTTGTTTGGGTTGAAGCACACGGATTCCCACTCCAAGAAGAGGGCATAGGTCTGGTCTCCAGGGGTTGCAGCTGCCAGGCTGCACAGCTGTGCCGTTCAGACATAATCCAAAGGGGTAATTAACCTCTTGTCCCAGAAGACAATGCTCTGGGAGTCCTTTGATGAGCACCCATACCAGTGTAAGTTTCTTCATTCAGCAAATATTTACTGTGGGCCATTCTTGTACAGGCTGCAGTTCTGGGCTCCAGGGGCCAGTGAGCAAGGTAGAGAAGATCCCCACCTCCGTGAAACTCCCAGTCATCGTCCACATAGGGCGTGTTAGTGAAGCCCAGGGTGGAGTCAGGCTGTACCTGGGTTTCAGTTCCAGCTCTGCTTCCTACTGGGCAGGTGGACTCTTTGAGCCTCAGTTTTCTCATCTACAGACTGGGTCATCATCATCTTACTGCCTCCTAGCATGGCTGTGAAAAATAAATGAGCTACTCATGTAAAGAACTTCAGCACTTTGCAGGGATAGCCTGTGGGCTCAGTGATTGATTAGTCTAGTGGGAATGCAGCTGTTTCAGGGGCTAATGAGTGCTCTGAGAACTCCACATGATAGACTGAATTAGAACTTGATCCAGCGTTGCTAGTTGGGGAGTTAGGGAAGGCCTCCTTGAGAAGAATTTATGCTGAGATCTGCGAGTAATGTCACACAGAATATATACTGTGTGACCTTGGGCAAGTCTCTTCCCTCAGTTTCATTTTCTGAACAACTGGAATGTCTTTTTGCAGCAATTAAGCGAAGTCACACATAGCAACTTAGACTAGCTTTTGGCACCTAGTCAGCACCCATTCGAAGGTGGCTGTTAGGATTACTATTCTAACTAGAACCAAATGTGCTCTTCAGGAAGGCTGGGTTAGAGAGCTGGCACTTGGAGGCCCGGGGCTTCATTGGCGGCTGTCGTACTTCAGCTGTGATGAGTATTAATTAGCTCTGGGGCAGGACTTCAGGAACTGGTACCAGTAGTAGTAGGGTGACCACAGCCACCCCCGGACAACAAGGTCCCTGTCTGGGCAGGAAGAGTGGGGACACTGGGCTGCCTGGGTCACCACAGGCTAAAGATAGTTGACTGGGCTGGGCCTGGGCTGGGCCTGGGCCGGGCAGCATCATGTGACCAGAGCCTGGCGCCCCTGCCCCTCCCCCTCCTTCCAGGCCAAGGGGCGCAGACTCTGCAGAAGCTTCCTTTGAGTGGAGCCTTAGGATGCTCTGACCTGAATGTTTCCCCCTGTCTGTCCACTCCTTTCCACACAGGCATCCTTCAACCCCCTCCTCTTTCATCTACAGGTCTGGGGAAAATTAGGGTGGGAAGGCTGGGCAGAGAGAGGCTTCTGAGAGGTGGTGGCAACAGTAGGAATTGGTAAACAAGGTGAGGATGGTTAACACAGCATTTTTGTTTTTACTCTATAGACGAATGTTCCTGCTGGGGGAGAGGTGGCGGTGGTATTGGATCAGTGGGGATGGGATGAAAGGCCCTTGGTCCCCAAGCTCTTCCTCTGTGACTCCACCCCACCCCCAGGCTGGATGACAGCTGAGAATACACCAGGCTTTTCTATCTGCGTCCAGGCTGGCCTGGGAGGGACGGGCACAGGTGGGTGATGTAATCCAGACTCCTGCCTGCCTCCCTCTCCCCTTAAATGGTTTCTCTGCCTTCCAGAGTTTGGGTCCTAGGCTGCATGCAGCTCAGGCAGTGGTGGCGGCAGAATCTGTGTCAGCTGGACCCCCTCCCCCACCTCACTGGGCAGAGGCAGGAGTGGAGGAACTGTGAGCGGGCCTGGAAGCAGTGCCTTGTTCCTCACAGGGCTGCGGGGGTGTGAGGGGTTAGGAACTACCGCTAGCTGTGCTTGGTGGCAGTTTCCCTTGCCTTCCTCTGGGTCGGGGAGAGAAGGATTCTCAAGCTGTCAGTGTCCAATCCTAGGAGTGTCACTTTCCTTGCTCTGTGACCTTAGGTTTCCCTGCAGTGGGCCTTGGTTTTCTGTACTGTAGAAATGACTCCCCACAGCCTGGCTGGTCACAATGAGGAGGTAACTTGGACCCTCCTCCTAGTGGTTGAGAGCACAGGTTTTAGAGTCAGATTACTTGGCTTCAAATCCTATTCTCTTGCTTGCTGTCTGTAATCTTAGTAAATAACCTTTCCGGTATGTGCCTTAGTTTCCTCATTTGTAAAATGAGACCAATTAGAGGAACTAACTCAGCGTTAGGACAGTGCATGGCATCTAGTAAGTGCTTATTCCGTTAATGCTATCAAAACCGCAGCTTGTTGCTAGCATTGTTTCTGCTTTGATGATCTCAGTGCCTGAGATCTTGCCTTCTCTCCCCTCTACTTCTAACCACGATAAACCTTTTGTTCAGTTGAGGAAAGTGAGGCCCGGGGAGGGTGGGTATTGTCACCAGGGTTTTACAACTGATGAGTCTGGACTAGGACCCAGTAATCCGTTGCTTCTGGAGTCAAGGCAGGGCTGGGGCATGGGTTCCTCAGGGAACCCCACCCTCTCTGCCTAGAGTGGAGCTCTGGTTGAAGGCATAGAGGATTGAGACCATAGCCTCAGGAACTAGCGCTTAGAAAGCAAAGCTTCTTTTCTTCTTTGGTGTGAAATCCTAGAGGAGATGGGTGTGTGAACGCCATTCATTAAACAAATGTCAGCAGTGTTGCCCTGAGCTAGACATTGGGATCACTGCGGTGAAAGCACCCTGTTCCCTGCTCTGAAGCTGCCTGTGTCCCTGCGTATTGGGGTGGGATGTGGGTTAACCAGGCAGCGAACAATGCAGTGAAAGCACAGAGCCTGGGGCACTTCTCCTGGGATCTGGAGGGCTCCCCCAAGGAGGCCAACCTAATGGCCAGGTATGGGCACCAGATGGGTGATTAAGGACTCAGGGAATGCTGCCCCTAAGCCTAACAAGTTACCTTGTTCCCCAAGGTAGAAGTTCTTTGTAATCAGGGTAAACCCAGCCTTTTCAGGTACCTCACCAATCTCCAGGAGATGGTACCAGCCCCGAAGTAGATGTTTCGCCTTCCTCGTTCTCCTGGCACTAAGGCCTGAAATCTAGCAGTTCCCTCCAGCCAGCCCCTCAGTCCTGCAGGCCTTCTCCCATCTAGCCCAGCCCCTTCTTACTCTGCACCCATACTTGTCCCTCAGTTTCATTTCCAGCTCTTGTCTTTCCGTTACCAGTTCTTATCACCACAACCTGATGAGCTTGACTCACCCATGTGCCTTCTCCCCCTAAAATCCTTCACTAGTTTACCACTGGTTATCCAGGTCCTTGCTCACTAGACCTCCTAGATCTGGCCCTTCTGGGCAGCTTTTTTTCTTTCTCTTTTTAAAAGCTCAGCAGCTTTAGGATCTTTCCAGAACAAGCAATATAGAAAGTGCAACTGACCTTTGAACAACAACGCCTTGAATGTGCAGGTCCACTTAAGCAGGTTTTTTTTTCAGTAGTAAAAACAGTACTACATAGTGTTGGTCTTTGACTGCTTGGGGGTGGGGTCGGCACCCCCTAACCTCTGTGTTTTTCAAGGGTCAGCTGTACTTGATGTTTTTACCTGGCTCTGTACCGTGTGTTTATGGGGTTAGCCCGTTTGTAGGCTGAGAGACTCCTTGGGGCTGGCTCTCTTCCTCTTCCGTGCTGAGTAAAATATGGAGTGACTAAATTTCTCCCAACTGAAGGAGAACCCCAGGCCTTCCCGCTTCCCTTCTTTCCTCTCTAGTGTGGCAGGGGTTTGTGCCAAAGCCTGCTTGGGAAGACCTGCCCTGGTCTAGGCTGTCCCTAGAGGGCAGTGTCCGGAAGAAGAGCCAGGCGCTGCGGGGACAGGAGGGCTCATTTGTGATCGGAATCAGTGAATTGAGCCAGCTGATCTCCAAGAGTTTTTTTCCCACCCACTAATCTTTTTCACATTGAGACATAGTTTGATGGTTTTTTTATCGATGAGGATGGGGATTGCTTGGAAAATATTAAGAAACTTCCTTTGTGAATTTGAATTGTGATAGTATTTATTGAGCATTGACTGTGTGCTGGGCATTCTTACTATGCTCTGTTCATTTAATAGTCAAAGCGGCCCTGTGAGATCATTATGATGTCAGTTTTACAGATGAGGAGACTTAAGTTCAGAGGGGCTCTGCGAAGGGTAGAGTGAGTAGTGACTCCAAACCGAGTCAGATAACAAAGTCCACACGCTTCACTGTGGGCTGTATTGCTTTCCTGCACATTGTTTGAATGAAGGGGTGTCACACACTTGGAAGTTAAGGCACATAGAGACAGAATCTCAGAGGTTAGACAGTCGAGGTGGTGTGGTACCACCCCCGCTTTCTAGGGGAGCTGCCCTCCTTGCTGTCACTACCCCACTGAGTCCCCTCTGCCCTGCTACCCCTCAGCCCCCACCTTCTGCCCCTTGTTTCTCATCATCTTGGAGTGGTTTAGGTCTCCTGCTCCCCACCACTCTCAGTCTTCAGTGAAAATACTGAGTTTGCCAGTCAGAGCTTCACGAAGTTTCCTGGCCTCTCCCCCAACCCCTGACTGCACATGGAGGTTCTGGGGTGCTTCATTTAATACACAAGTGCATGTGTGTTTTTAGGAAGCCCCTTAACCCCCTGGAACTACAGCCAGTACTGGCTCCTGGCTGACAGTGGTCTTGTGGGACAGAAAGTGGCTTTTCTCCTTTCCCATGTGCCCGGTAGCCCTTGACTTGCCTTGGTCGGGGAGGAAGACACTCATAGAGCCTCTGTCTGTCATCCTGCTCCCCTGAAATGCTGGGCCTCACCTAGGGCCCACCTCACCACACTTCTGCCTCTCTCTCCCCTGCCGTCAGTGACTCCTTACCAGGGAAGTGACCTAAGGCTGCAGCATTTGCCCACCAGTGGACACGAGGATTTCTGGTGAGCTGGAAGGCACACTGGACAAAGGGAGTTGAGGCTTCTAGCTCCCATCCTGGCTCTTCCCTGGGGAAACCCCTTCCCCTTGGGGGCTTGAGTTCCCTATCTGCGAACAAAGAGGCTTAGAACCATGGTCCTTTTTGCTGCTCAGACATTCTACATCTGTTTTCTTGGGCAGGTGCAGGGTGGTGAGTGGAGTGTTTCCTGAGCTGGGCTTGGGTCAGTGGCGACTGGCACGAGCTTCAGGCTACCAGAGGTGTGGGAGGAGGGGAGCTTGTCCTCTGATGGTCTGGGATGGTGCTGGACGTAGGGGCTGGCACCTTGCACAAAGGATTGGTTTTCACTGGGAGCCATTTCAGATGCCAGACCCTGTATATTGTGATCTATACTCTGTGTACGGTGGGTGGTTGGGAAGGAACCCAGAAGGGGATGTGTAATTGAAGTCAGGAAACCTGGTCTTTTTTCCAGCCTGCCTCAAGTCCTGACAGCAGCTCAGCTGAGCCTTCCTGGGTTCCCCTAGGCCCCACAGAATTTTTTTTAAGGCCTCACAGAATTTTAACAGATGTAGAGATTTTTGCTTAAAGGCAGAAGTAGTTCTCTGTCCCTGGAGGAATTTTCTGTCTCGCTGGGGAAGTTCTTCCTTGGAGCACGGGCAGCCTGAGGCCCTGGCTGGAAGCAGAGCAGAGCAGGGCACTGTGGGTCCTGGGGACAGAGGGAGGCTAGCTAGGGGTGAGGCTTTTTCAGCAGACTTCACACTGGGCTAATGGAAGGATTTTCCTGTGTGTGCCCAGACTGGCCACATCCCCTGGTCAGCTTAGGTTTGACGGAGGACTGGGGAATCAGTGGGGTCTTTTAGTGGCAGTAGTGTGCTCCCATTGTTTGAAGACTGAACTTTAATACTTTACCATGTCCCTTTGTGATTGTGGTGAACAAAATGTCAGGCGGGGTGATGACAGGATCTAATTCTTCCCAATTTTGAAAAAAATTTTATTAGAAAAAATAGACAGTGACTTGAGAAACGTTGCCTTAAACCTTTTCCAGTAGTTTTCAGGAACACCTTGCCCTCTGAACCTGATTCCCCTTTCCAGCTCTTGTTGATGACCTTGATGTTGTGGGCCTTTTGGCCTGCTCTTGTCCTGGTAGCATGCAGGAGTGGTGTTGGGGGCTGGAGGATGGGCCCCTAGAGAAGTGATTATGGCCATAGCTCCTGTGTAGCTGAGGAAGATCATCCTCCAGTGGCTGCCTCTGCCGGGTCCCTGTCAGGGGACTGGGTGGTGTTAGACTTCTCTGGGCCAGCCCGGGATTAGCAAGAGAATCAGCATGGAGTAAGTGGCTCCCTGGGCTGAAGGACTCCATCCTCCTGGGACTGAGATTCTCTGGTTCTCCACTGCCCAGCACTGGGGGTGGGGGTGCTGTGGGCTGGGTTACAGAGCTCCTGCTCTCTTCTGGCATGTGGGGTGTCTAGAGGGTGCAGTGGCTCTGGTATGGGGTGGAAGCCAAGAATGCAGTGGCCTCATAGTTAGGAGTGAGGCAAGGACTCTCTCTGCTCATTAAGGGAACATGTGTCTGATAAAGGAATAGAACATTCCTTTTGAGACCAGCTGGACAAATGTCTCTGCTCAGGAACTGCGGGCAGCTCTTGCCCTGGCACGGCTGGCCAACAGTGGAGGCAAGGTGATGGGAGAGCAGTGGATGAGCAGAGCGCCCTGGCATTTCCCCATGGGTCTCAGGGAGGAGCGTTGCTGAAACTCTGGGTCTTCAGAAGCAAGTTGGAAAAACAAATGTAGGTGTAGAAAGGACCAGACCTATTAGAGCCACTTCCTTTAAAAAAAATTTTTTTTTTTCTTTTTAAAAAGCCCCTGTCTGTCCTTGTTGAAACTACTGGAGAATCCCAAACACAGTTAAATCACTGTATACGTATTATTTAACTCCCGGTAATGCTTGTGTATGTGTCCTTCCGGAGTTCCTACTGTGTGTATGTGTATGTGTACATTTTCAATTTGTTTTACAAAAAAAAATTAGAACTTTTCTTGTTTATTGTATTTATCTTTTCGTATCAGTAGATATGATTATCTTTTTATGACCACTAAAAATGGTTAAACTTTAATTTATTTAACCAGTTCCCCCTACTGTTGGACATAAAGGTTTTCAGTATTTTGAATTATAAATAGCACTTTGGACATCTTTGCACATAACCCTAAACACTTGTCTAATTTGTATCATTAGGATGAATTCCTAACAGTGGAACCATTGAGTCAGCATGAGGTCTCACTTTTTCTTTGGAAACTTGGAAGGCAAGCATATCTTCTTTGAATGGCTCACCCTTCCATTGACCACAGGTCACTGAGGACAGACAGAGCTGGCCCTGGCATGGGGGAGCTTAGAAGAGGTCCCTTGAGTTCTTGATTGCCAGCTTAGGGTTCTTATCTTGCCTTCCCAAGTCTGCTTATACAGAGACTTCTAGAATGTTAGAGCCTGAGAGGGCCTTTTCCTTTGTGGAATCAGCTATGATTCAGGAGCTCTGAATTACACAGGTAACCCTGGCATGGATTCAGTCTGCCATGGACTTACCTTCTCCTGGCTTCAGTCCCTTTTTCACAAGAGGGTATAGAGCTGTGAGAGTCTTCCAAGTTGACTGGGGATTTGGCTGCTGGCTGTTGCTGTGATTTTACTTTCCATGATTTCTTCAGAAAGACGCTGGTAAACTTGATACTGGGGTTTGAGCACGTGCCCTTCCCATTTCCACCATGTTTTCCTCCTTTGGAAACCTTCAGGTTGCTTGGTGGAGTGGGGTGGTGATGAGGGTGAGGTGCTGGTGGTGGCTTCCTCCCACAGGCTCTGCATAACCATCTCTCCCTTCTTGTTCCCGCAGAGCATTCTGCTCCGGCCAAGGTGGTGAGGGCAGCAGTTCCTAAACAGCGAAAAGGAAGCAAGGTAAGAAATGGGGGTTGCCAACCCAGGGGGACTTCCTGGAGGCGGTAGCCTCTTTTCTGTCGTATCAAGTGCTTCTGGGCCTTGAGGTTGTTCTGCGTTCTCTCTAAATAGCAAGGGTCCCTCTTCTGAGCCTTCATTGTGAATGGTTCTAGTGGCTAGGCTGATTTTGGCCTTTGATCTCTCAGTGGAGCTGTATTTTCAATAAGGGGATGAACGGTGGAGGCAGGGTTACCCCAGGGTCCTCACAGAATGTGCCTTGCAGGTTGGTGACTTTGGAGATGCAATCAACTGGCCAACACCTGGAGAGATAGCCCACAAGAGTGTGCAGGTGAGTCTGTGGGGAGGGACGGGCAGCTTTGAAGTATATGTACATGTACGTGTTTTGCCTCAAGCTTTCAGAACCTCAGGTCTTACCTTTCTCAGGTTTTTAAGAGGAGTGGTTGGTACTGTATCAACATTAAAATAGCTAAGAATCATCCCCTTTGAACCCTCGCTGTGTGTCAGGGAATGCCAAGTGCTGTCTGTTCATCATTTTGTCCAACCCTCAGTAACTCCTGGATAGGTCCTTCAGTAATTTCTGTTTTACAGATGAAGCCCTTGAGGTGGGGGAGGTTAATTACTAGCCCTCGATGGCCAAGTGGGGATTGGAAGTTAGGTGTGTTGTTCCAAAGCTTGTGTTCTCCATCACTACACTTGGATTGCCTGTGAGTGAAACAGGAGAGTGGTCATTAAGCCAGATGCCCACCTCCAGACCACAGGTCATGGGGAAGCATATATATAGCTCGCCTGAGCTGTACAAGAATATGGATTCCTGGTTAGTCCTCTTCCTCTGGGCCTAGGTCCCTCAGCAGCTCTGGCCTCTGGCCTTCAGTTCCCAGAGTTGGTGTGGACAGGCCAGGGGCCAGCATCTCCTCCATGCCACAGATGACCTGGACTGTGTGGTCCTGTTGTAGGGAGTAAACAGTTGGCCATTGAGGGCTGCAGCCCCTCTGTCCTGGGGATTGCCTCTGTCACTTAGACCTAAGGAAGCTGGAGAGACAGGTTGTCTTCCACCTCCTGCCTCTTTGACTACTCTCTCCAGTGAAAGCGTCTCAAGCGTGAAAATAGGACCTTACAGTATGTTCAGGCCAACATCCCGTCACATGCTCCAGCTCCTCTGCCCTGTCCTTCCAGTGACAGGGAGCTCCCTTCCCTCCCATCCCAAGAAACTCTCAGACTCACCTCCCCTCCCTGTTCCTCTACTTCCCTTTGCAGCCACAGCCCCACAAGTCTCAGCCTGCCCGCAAACTGCCTCCCAAAAAGGACATGAAAGAACAGGAGAAAGGAGAGGGGAATGAAAGTAAAGAGAGCCCGAAAACCAAATCGGACGAATCAGGGGAGGAGAAGAATGGGGACGAGGACTGCCAGCGAGGGGGGCAGAAGAAGAAAGGTGAGTGACTTGGAACAGGACTTGGGTGAAGGTGGCAGGGCAGGACTGGGAACATCAGAACCCAGGGGCTGCTGGAGCAATCTCAGGAGCCCTCAAGAAGTCCTTGGGAGGCTGGTTTGCGCCCCTCAACTGGCAGGCTTGACTTCACCTGTCTGTTAGTTCCTTCTCTTCTGTAACAAGCATTTGATAAGCCCTGTTCTCTGCACTGGGGCTCTAACAGCACATAAAACAGAGGTCCCCACCTCAGATTATTCTTTATTTTGATATATTACTGTTCCATGTTAGGTTTCACTTAAAGACAGGAGTTCCTGTTGCTCTGGTGAAATGTACCATAATGGTACAGGTTTGGCTACTCTCATGCAGATCCAAAGTAACAGTGGTTTAACCAAGATGGAAGGTTATTTCTCTCACCTGTGAGCTCAGTGGAAGTAGACCAGGCCTAGAATGGCAGTTCTTTGATTCCTTTATCTTGCTGTGTGTTGGCTTTTCTCATCCCAGATGGCTCACTCCACCTAGCAAGATGGGGAAAGGGGAGAGTAGCTCCTTGCCTTTTAGGGACTTACCCTGGAGTTAAGTACTTCCACGTGGCTCTACTGGGCAGAATTTCGGCATGTCTCTAAGGGAGCCTGGAGGTGCAGTCTTAATTCTGGGGAGCCATGTGTCTGGCTCCAGAGGGGGGTTCTCTGACCCTGGAGAAATTGATGTTGGGAGTCAACCAGGAGTGTCCATCATGATGAGGTCCAGTGAGGGAAAGGAATTTGCCCAGGGTCACCTGGTGGTGATTCAGGCGTGAAGCCCTGGAGAGGCAGAAGGGTTGGGGTTAGGGATATACAGTATGGACCTCTCCTTCAAGCCTTTCTCATGCTCGTGCTGTCCTCCAGGGAACAAACACAAATGGGTTCCATTGCAAATAGACATGAAGCCTGAAGTGCCCAGAGAGAAATTGGTCTCGCGCCCTGTTCGCCCGCCGGAGCCACGACACACGCCTGCCAACCGTGGGGAGATCAAAGGTCTGCTCCTCCCACTATGGAGGTCCTGGGTGTGGGAGTCACCCTCAAGCCTGACCTGGTGCCCCTCTCCCCTTAGGGTCTGAACCTGCCACCTACGTGCCTGTGCCCGTGGCCCCCCCCACCCCAGCCTGGCAACCAGAGACCAAATCGGAGCCTGCCTGGCACGACCAGGATGAGACATCGAGTGTGAAGAGTGATGGGGCTGGTGGGGCGCGGGCTTCCTTCCGTGGCCGTGGACGGGGGCGTGGTCGTGGCCGGGGACGCGGCCGGGGTGGCACTCGAAGTACGTGAGGCCCCTTTGGGCTCCGGGATGTCCGAGGGAGCGCGGCGGGGTGGTGGGCAGGGATCTCCTCTCCCTCATAGGGCCCGTTTCCCCTGTAGCCCATTTTGACTACCAGTTCGGCTACCGAAAGTTTGATGGTGCAGAGGGGCCTCGCACCCCCAAGTACATGAACAACATCACCTACTACTTTGACAATGTCAGCAGCACTGAGCTCTACAGTGTGGACCAGGAGCTGCTCAAAGACTACATCAAACGCCAGATGTGAGTGGACAGGAACCTTCTTCCTGGAAGTGTGGGTGAGGTTGGGGACTGCCCGAGGAGGGCAGCCGGGCAGAGTGGGGCTGTGTAGGCCTTTCTGCTGCTGGCAGCAGTTGCCTGTCTCCGGCTGGAGTTGAGAAAGATAACTTTCTCCTGCCTTTCAAGCCAGTTTTTCATAAATTTAATGTTGATTACAGAAATAATGTCACATTTAAGAAATTTAGAAATTACCACTGATAAAAAGGAGGAAGAAATGCCTGGTTCTACCCTGCTTTATGCCTTTCTTCGAAACAGCAGTGTTGTCAAGAGTGCTGCAAGTGCTCACTGTCGGAGAGGCTCGGTGCTAAGTGCTTTACAGGCATTCTCTTATTTAATCCTGTAGTTATCTACCTAATTCCCGTGAGCTGGGTCTTATCCACTTTTTATAGATGAGCGAACAGGCTCAGTAACTTGCTCAACTGGTAAGTGACAGGGCATAGGTCTGAGTCCATTTCTCTCTGATTTACAAAACCTTAGCTCCTGACCTCGCCAATATATTGTCTCTCAAATCCAGGGGGAGCCAGGCAAAGAAACAGATAATTATAGTAAAGTGTGATAAGTGTTTTAGGAGCAGAAGAGAAAGTGACCAACAGTATTGGAACTGGCTTTTAAAGGAGGGCGAGGAGCTTATGAGGTAAGGGCAGAGGAAACGGTTTGACCCAAGGTTAGGGAGCCAGGAAAGGATAACATCATCTCTTTGCAGCCCTAAAGACTGAGTGTGTAGGGCCAGGGTTGGTCAGAGGCTCTGTGAGATTTCTGGAATGTATGGAATAAGGAAGGAGTATTCATAAATGATGAAGCAGTCCTGCGTCTTCTCCCCTCCACCTAGTGAGTACTACTTCAGCGTGGACAATTTAGAGCGAGACTTCTTCCTGCGTCGGAAGATGGATGCTGACGGTTTCCTTCCCATCACTCTTATTGCTTCCTTCCATCGAGTGCAGGCCCTCACCACTGACATCTCACTCATCTTTGCGGTATGTCTCCCTCCCTGGGGCAGGGATGCAGGGGGAAAGAAAGGTCTTTACTTAACGGACCTGGAATTTGGGCCAAGGCAGAAAACCCTGGAGGAGTCTTATGCTACTTATGCTAAGGTTCCAAGGCTTGGCCAGCCCCTCTCTCTCCCTCCCTCCCTCCATCCCTCCTCTCTCTTTCTCCCCCTTATATTATGGAAAATTTCAGACTTGGAAAATTTACAGAAGTAGGCAGAATGCTGTAATGAGCCCAACACCCAGCCTCGGCAATTAACAGTTCATGGTCAGTCTTATTCCATCTATCTCCTTGTTTGTTTCCTCTCCCAAACTACTTTGAAGAAGTCTCTGGTAACCTGACATTTCATCCATATTTCGGTACCTGTCTCTAAAAGATAAAGGCCTGTTTTAAAAATATACCTACCTCTATAAGATAAGTACTTGTTAAAAAAAATCTTAGTATCATTATCACATGTAAAAATACTAATAATTCTTTAATAAATATTTAATCAGTTGCAAATTCACCCCACTTTTAAAAATTTTGTTTTAGTAGTTTATGATAATCAGGATCCAAATAAGACTAATACATTATCTTACTACGTCTCCTCCTCCCCCTCTCTTTTTCCTTGCAGTTTATGATTTGACTATGCTGGGTTGTGTATCTTGTAGAATTTTCCGTAGGTCTCAGTGGTGTCATTTCACAGCTTCTGTACTCCACATTTTTTGTAAATTGGTAATTGAGAGGCCTTATAAGATTCTGGTTTTGGTTGCTTTTTGTTTTGTTTTGTTTTTCTCCTCCTTGTCAAGAATACTTAGAGGTAGTGATGCATTCTCTCAGGTGGTGCATAGTGCTCCGCCTGGTTCTTTCTCTTTTGCCATACAAGCTGCCGTCGACAGTCATTGCCTGTTTCTTCAGGGGGGACTAAAAATGGTTGTATTCTTCCAGTCTTCATTTGTTAGACTTGTGGGACTATGACTACCTCCTTAAGGAAGCCCTTTGCCTTATCCACTGTTTGGTTACCAAGAAGTATATAGTTTGTACAGAACGGGCAGATAAGTGCTTGATCTTTCCCTTCGTTAATCAGCTTTCGGAATTACGAGCAGATCCCTGATAACCTTCAGAGGTGAACAGTCAGGTGTGTGTTTGTTTTTTGTTTCAGTGTCAGTTAGTGTCATTACAAAATTATAGAATCAAACATTTTGTTTATTTCAATTTATTGCAGTTACTATGTTGAATCAAATTGCCCCACCTTTGGTGGGACCCTTTTTCATCGTGTATATTTCTTGTCCCAGATCTGGAATTGGCCATTTTTTCAAGGAACTCTTGGTCCTCTGTTTTGAGGAAATGGTGTTTATGGTATTTAGATACTGCAGTTCGAATTATATAGAGGTGTTTATTGCTACTTGATTGGTTGTTGTTTCCAAAGCTTTATATATATAATGAGATTATACTGATATTTTTTACTAAAATTCAAGATCCAAGGGATCTTTTATTTATAACTACTATATTTTCTCCCCTGCCAAAAATACCACTTCCTAATGACATTAACATAATTATTCATTTGTCTTACTCTACAGTTTATACACATTATACTTGTAATACCTTTCCTACTCCTGAAGTTTTTTGTTTTTTTTTTTCTATTTATACAATGACTACATTTTCAGGCTATTTGAATTAATTTACATGGTTGTGTCTTTAACTTGCTGTAACTCAGTTATGTTAGTTTTGGTTTGCTCTCGGGTTTCAGGGATTGCTTTCTTACCCCTGATTCCTTTGTTGTTTTACATTTATAGAAGACATGTACATGGTTCCAAAGTCAGCATGATATATTCATGAAAGTCTGGCTTCTACCTTTTTCCCTTTCTTTCACTATAGGCAACCTTTTTTGAATTCGTCCATTAAAAAAAAAGTAGATATCTCTGTGTATTTGTATACTTCACCTTTATTAGATGAATGGTAACATACAGCACGTGTTTCTTCACCTGTTTTTATACTTTCACTTAATATGTCTGGGAGCTGACCGTATAGTGCTAGTAGTAACAGAGAGATAGTCCTCATTCCTGTTCACAGGTATACATGTATCTTTTCATATTTCAGCCAGTGCGTCTTCAGTGTAGATTTCTAGAAGTGGGATGGCTGAACTGAAGGGCAGTTGCATGTGTAATCTTGGTGTTGCCTGATTCCCTTTCTAGCATGTGTGCCTTTGTGTTCTCACCAGCAATATGTAAGTGCCTCTCTTCCCCAGCCTCACCAACAAAGTATGTTGTCACATGTTGAAATATTTTCCTCTTCCATATAAAAGATTTTTAAAAGAAGTTGCCCCTCCCCTCTTTATTTTTCCTTTTCCCCAGATAAACATCCATAGCAGTTTATCTGGATCCTAGAAAAGTTTGTGTCTATTTGTATGTTTTTACTTAAAAATTAAACACTGGTGGGATCTTAAGCTCACTGACCTAGACCAACTTTTTTGTGGCTCTTACCAGCTGAGTGCATTTGAAGCTACTTTTTGAGCCTGAGTAGTGTTCCATTGAATGGATATGCCATAATTGGTTTAAATTGGCAATGTGGTGGCAAGTTAGGTTGTTTTCTTCTTTTATAGATAGCATTTTATCCAGATCTTACACATATTGTCACCTGTTTGTACAGGTATTTCTCTGGGGCTGATTCCTGGAAGTGAAATACAGGGTCAGAGGACAGGTGTTTTTCATGTTAGTACCTAAAAGTTTGAACATCTCACTTCTCCTCCAGTCATGGAAGATGGTGCCAGTTTTCTTACACTCCTGCCAGCTCTGGGCTCATCCCTGAGCTCATGGAACTCAGTCATTCACCAGCTTCCAAGATCTCAATCTGTCTACATCTTTCCCCTGCATCCTCTCCCTCCTTCTCCCCATTGCAGGCCCTAAAGGACAGCAAGGTGGTGGAGATCGTTGATGAGAAAGTCCGTAGGAGGGAGGAGCCAGAGAAATGGCCTCTTCCTGGTCCTCCGATAGTGGATTATTCCCAGACCGATTTCTCCCAGCTTCTCAACTGCCCAGAGTTTGTGCCACGCCAGCACTACCAGAAGGAAACAGGTAGGCTAGCACGTGGATGCTTCTCTGTTACCCTCGTCCTCCGCCATCAGCCCTCCTCAGGGCTGGCATCAGGAGGAGGACTGGAGGGATGAAGACCTCCCCTTCCCACCCTTCAGAGTCGGCGCCTGGCTCTCCCCGTGCGGTCACCCCAGTGCCAACCAAAACAGAGGAGGTCAGCAATCTAAAGACACTGCCCAAAGGCCTGTCTGCCAGCCTCCCTGACCTGGATTCTGAAAACTGGATTGAAGTGAAGAAAAGGCCTCGGCCCTCCCCAGCACGGCCCAAGGTGGGTGAGGTCTGTCCCCGGCCCTGAGGATTTGATGGAAGGCAAGGCAGCTGTGGTTCTTGCCTGATGAATCTTCCAAGTCTGTTGAGGGGTGTTAAGGTTGGATAAATGGATGAATCAACTTGTTGAACTTAGGCTGTGCGCCCACTCCCAGGCCAGGTGCTGTGTGGGATATATATTTAGGTAAATGAGAGCACAGTTCCTACATACAGGGAACTTGCCATCTCATTGTGAATGGCTGTGATGTGATCCGTGAGAGGAGAAACCTGGAGTCCTATGGGATGTCTTTTCCCCGGGAAGCTGACTCCAGGCCTCACAGTTGTGACTTGCTGGCATTGTCCAGGCCACAGTTGTAACAGTCTTGTGTTGAGGGGCTGGGGCTTCTGTCTCTCTAGGACAGTGACAGAGCCTAGTCTGAGGTGATTCCGTCTCTCTTTGATCTGCCCGCATTATAGAAGTCAGAGGAGCCCAGGTTCCTCCACGCGACCACTCTGCCTCAGCAACTGCCCTCTCAGCAGCTGATGTCCAAGGATCAGGATGAACAAGAAGAACTGGATTTCCTGTTTGACGAGGAAATGGAGCAGATGGATGGGCGGAAGAACACCTTCACTGCCTGGTCTGATGAGGACTCTGACTATGAGATTGATGACCGAGATGTCAACAAGATCCTTATTGTCACCCAGACGCCACCTTATATGCGCCGGCACCCAGGGGGGGACCGCACAGGCAACCACACCTCGCGTGCCAAGATGAGCGCTGAGCTGGCCAAGGTCATTAACGACGGGCTCTTCTACTACGAGCAGGACCTGTGGACTGAGAAGTTCGAACCCGAGTATTCCCAGATCAAGGTGAGGCTCCGATGTAGCTGTGGCAGTGGGGCCCAGGGTATGTGTAACATGAGGAAGAGGAAGGCTGACAAGCTGTGTGACCCTGGGCACAGAACCTCAGTATCCTTGTCTAATAAAAGGGGGTGGTGATTGATACTGTTAGGCACTAGGAATGAGAAGAGATCTGTAAACACTGTAAGCTGGGCCTGTATGAGAGGTGATGGTTGTGTCTTGAGCATCCGCATTTAATGTTGTAAGTTGGCTAGGCACTTTTATGAGTAGAGAAAGGATGGAATTGTCATTTCTATTCCTAGATTGTTATTTTTATTCTTAAATATTTAGGCATGTATCAAAATTTAAAAACCTTTTAAGTAACTTGCTTTGAGTGTGGAAGATGGGGAACAGGTAGGTCTTTTAAAAAAGCACTGCTTCGACATAGTAAACACTCTTACGGTTACCGGGAAAGGGGGTGGGAAGGGATAAATTTGGGAGTTTGAGATTTACAAATGTTAGCCACTATATATAAAAATAGATTTAAACAAAAAGTTTCTGCTAAATAGCACAGGGAACTACTTTCAATATTTTGTAATTTTAATGGAAAAAGTTTGAAAACAAATATATGTATGTAGATGCATGACTAGGACATTGTGCTGTACACCAGAAATTGACACAACATTGTAAACTACCTATACTTCAGTAAATGTGTGTGTATGTGTTTGTGTATACAAAAAAAATATTTTTAATAAAAAAATCACTGCTTCCTGGAAACAATCAAAACTTAGGTTGTAGATATTTACGGAGTGGATATGTGTGGTGGTGGCTTGGCCTTTGGTGAGCCTGTGTAGTGAGCAGTAGTGTGTTCGGTGGAGTTTAGGAGAGAGTTGCAGAAAGAGAGTCAGAGGGGAGTCTGCAGCAAGCTTCTGGGGAACTGGAGTCCTGACCTCGGTGCTGCTGCAGAGAGGGTTGGGCAAGTACTCCTTCTGGGTTAGCACACTCACTCCAGGGAAACTGGGGTTGCGGCATGGTGATAGGGCAGCCGAGAGCCTGGGGACCAGAATTCCACGCTTGTGGACATGGGAGCTGCCATCTTCCATTTCCTGTACGTCTTGATTCCTAAACAGCTAGGACAGTCTTCTTACCAGTATCTTTCCCCCACCCATCTCATATTCTCTGCAGCAAGAAGTCGAGAACTTCAAGAAAGTCAACATGATCAGTCGGGAGCAGTTTGACACACTAACCCCTGAGCCCCCTGTGGATCCCAACCAGGAGGTCCCTCCTGGACCACCCCGCTTCCAGCAAGGTGAGAGGCAACATCTGGGACCCTGGCCTGGGTGGGAGGGTCTGGAGCCCTCCGATGGGGACCTTAAAGGGACAGGCCGTCACAGGCCTACCCCCTGCTTACTGTCCCCACTTTGTCTTGGCAGTTCCCACTGATGCCCTGGCCAACAAGCTGTTTGGTGCTCCTGAGCCCTCCACCATTGCCCGCTCTCTACCAACCACTGTCCCAGAGTCACCAAACTACCGCAATGCCAGGACCCCCCGCACTCCCCGGACACCGCAGCTCAAAGACTCAAGCCAGACTTCACGGTTTTACCCAGTGGTGAAGGAAGGTCGGACACTAGATGCTAAGGTGAGGCGCTCCTTCTGGGCTGTTAAGAGTCTTGGGCACACTTTACTGCATTCCAGGGCTCTGCTTCTCTCCCTTGCCTTGTTTGAGCCAAGGAAGTGCCAAGTCCCATACCTGCTTTGTAGTCTTAGGCTGGTGGGCCCACCCAGGATTGAGTTACCACATCTGCAGGATGGACTGGGCGTGGGAGTGGTGGCCCTTTGTAGTCACGATAAAACCTAAGGAGGATGGATCAGGTGTGGGTCCTTGGGCAAATCACTCCTAAACCTCGGTTTCCTCACCTGTGGAATAAGCTCTTGGCTTACAGTTACGGACATCGTGTGAGAATAGATACGAAAATTCTTTGTAAATTTGAGGTAACTCACACATAGAAAGGGATCTTCATCCTACAAGTACTTGATGCTCCTCAGAGTCATTAGTAACAAATCCTGGACTGACCTCTGCAGATGCCTCGGAAAAGGAAGACAAGACACAGCTCGAACCCGCCCTTGGAAAGTCATGTGGGCTGGGTGATGGACTCCCGTGAGCACAGGCCCCGGACTGCTTCCATCAGGTACGGGCACTGGGGAGGGGAGGTTAGGCTGGCTGCAGGGTGGACCGGAAAGCCATGACATCTGTAGGACCAAGAAGAGAGAAGCTCTTTGGTCTGCGAATTAGAGAAAATTTAAGAAAAGGAGCTTCATCGAAATCTAAAAACATAGGAGTAGTCTGGAGAACTTAATGCAGATTCCAGGAAGAGGAAGGCTGTCTTCTGATGTGCTGCTGTGGTTGCATGGCATTCTCTCAGGAAGAAAAGTAGCTGGCTGGTTTCAAAAGTGGGTATCTGCTGCCTCCCTCAGGACAGCCAGGGAGTTGAATAAAAATACAGACTTCTAGGACCCAGATTCCTTTTTATTTATTTTCAGAAAAATTGCCCCAGGGTTCCATGTTCCAGAGCAAGGTTTGAGAGCTCTCTGACCTATGCACTCTACTCCCTGCAAAGATAGGCATGGTTTTAAGAAAAATATAGATGCATTAACCCATTATAGCTCATAAGGAAAGTTAAATGTTAACGGAGGTTAAATAAACAGCTAAAAGCTCAGGTTTGGGTACAGATCTGGGGTGTTAAATATTAGCCCTGTGTGACCCAGGGTGAGACTCCTAGTCTCTGTGAGCCCCGGTGACCTCTCGGTAAATACCATCCAGAGGCTGATGCAAAAAGTAAGTCAGACCCATGAATGTAATAACTTAAGTGCCCAGCACAGTACCTGGGTCTCTGTTGCACTATGAGAGGCTGGGTCTTGGCTGTTGGAAGGGGCCAGAGGAACCCCACCTAACCTGATGGCTGCCTGCCCTGGGGACCCTGCTGATACCGTCTTCTTCATGGTCTCTCTAGCTCCAGCCCCTCAGAAGGCACGCCTGCAGTTGGCAGCTATGGCTGTACCCCTCAGTCGCTGCCCAAGTTTCAACATCCTTCCCATGAGCTGCTCAAGGAAAATGGCTTCACACAACACGTCTACCACAAGTATCGTAGGCGCTGCCTTAACGGTAAGAAGCGTAGAGGGAGAGGGCTGAGCTTCCTGGGGCCCTACTCGGATCCACTGTGAGGGGTGGTGGAGTGGATAGCTGTTTTCTCTAACCTCAGAGCAAGAAGTGACTTGACATTACAGCAGGAAGGATTGAAGTTAGACTCAGAACTGATAGTTTTAGAGTATAGGAGGTGAAAAGAATCTGGTGCTTAGAACATTCCTGCTCCTTGATCTTTCTCTATTGGTATAAAAATTATCAAGACTTTTCCTGTTTGTGGCAAGACTGCCGACTTACCCATTGTCCAGTGTGGTCATCTGTCCGTCACAAAAGGGTATGCATGAGGCAGCATATATTCTCTAAATAGGGGTTGCCTAACGATGGCTTATGGACCAAATCCAGCCAGCAGCCTATTTTTGTACAGCCCTGGAGCTAAGAACAATTTTTCACATTTATTTTAAGTGATTGTGTGGGGAAGGGGAGGATTTATGTCAGAGACCATATGTGACCTGCAAAGCCTAAAATATTTATTCTCCAGCTCCTTATAGAAAAAGATTGCTGACCCCTGGTCTAGATGAGAGTGTAAGGAGAGAACATCTGGATGCTCTCACGTGTTTCTTTTTATCACAAAAGGAGGTGTCTTTTAACTGCAGGCTTCCGTCAGTTGTCTCTAAAGATACGCATTCGATCTTAATGCTCACTTAAAGTTGTTAAGCCACTTCAGCCCCCGTTTATTCAGCAACATATGGCTGCTAAACGCTTGGTTAATCTGCTTCCATCTTGGTGTGTGTGTAATAGCTTTATTGAGATATAATTCACATACCATACAGTTCATTCATTTAAAGTGTACAATGCTGTGGCTTTCAGTACATTCAAGAGTTGTACATCCATCACCAGAATCCGTTTCAGAACATTTTCATTACCTTAAAAGTAAACCCTGTGCCCTTTCCTAGTCACTCTCCATCTCTCCCTCACCCCAGTTCCTCCCAGGCCTATGCAGCCATACATAAGTCTACTCTCTGTTTCTATGGAATTGCATATTCTGGACTTTTCATGTAAATGAACTCATACAACATGTGGTCCTTTCTGACTGGTGCTTTCCCTTAGCATAATAATTTCAAGGTTCATTTATGTTGTACCATGTGTCAGTTCCTTCTTATTATCAAGTTACATTCCACTATATGGATATACCACATTTTGTTTATCCATTCATCAGTTGATGGACATTTTGGATTTTTACTTTTTGTTTATCATGAGTAAAAAACTGCTGTGAACATTCTTGTACTCGTTTTCGTGTGGACATTTAGGTTTTCATTTATCTTCATGGAGTGGGATCCTGGGTCATATCATAGGGTGATTCTGTGTAAACTTTTAAGGAACTGTAAGACTTTTCCAAAGTGGCAGCACCATTTTATATTCCTAACTGCAGTGTATGATGGTTCTGATTTCTCTGCATCCTCTCAACACTCATTATAGTTTGTGTTTTGAGTATAGCTATCTTTGTGGGTGTGAAGTGAAATCTTTTTATGGTTTTGTTTCCCTGGTAGCTAATAATGTTGAGCGTTTTTTTTCTTGTGCTTATTGGCCATTTGTATATTTTCTTCAGAGAAATGTCTATTCAGATCCTTCATTTTTTAATTATTTGCCTTTCTTATAAAGTTGTAATATTTTTATATATCCGGAATACAGGTCCCTTATCAGATACTATAACTTGCAAATGTTTATTCTCATTCTGTGGGTTGTTCTTTCACCAGGTTGATCATGTGCTTTGAAACACAAAGATTCTTCATTTTTTTAATGATATCAAATTAATGTATTTTTTCTTGTGTTTCTTATACTTTGGTATTATAGTATTTTTTAAGGGAACTATTTTGGACTTACTAATATTGTAGGACTACTGAAATCATTCTTGGTAATAAAGAGGAATATAATTCGTTGGAATGCACAGATTATTTGTTTGTGATTTTCCTTGTTCTAACTACACTTGAAAGCAGTAACGTTAGAAGTAGAGAGCTAAGATGACCTGGTTTCAGAAGCTGATGCCACCTATTTCTGGGGCGACTCAGGCCCAGTGCCAAGCAGCAGGGCCTGACACAGAGGTAGTTAGGCTCAGTAAATACCTCTGCAAAGACTAAAGAGGCAAGTGATAAGCCAGTAAATTGGGAGAAGAAAAGACCTAGGTCCTTGAGCCCCAGGATCAGCTCTCCCCCAGAGCACAGGGAGCCCGGGCCTAACGTACGTCTTTACTCCTTTCTCCCCCATCAGAACGGAAACGCTTGGGCATTGGCCAGTCTCAGGAGATGAACACTCTCTTCCGCTTCTGGTCCTTCTTCCTCCGAGATCACTTCAACAAAAAGATGTATGAGGAGTTCAAGCAGCTGGCTCTGGAGGATGCCAAAGAAGGCTACAGGTGAGTGGGATTGGGGTAGAGGCTCCTGCTGGTGCTTGGGGAATAGTGAGGGGTCCTGGTTGGGTCTGCTTCTAGAACTGAATTTGGAAACCTATTGTACATATATTTCATTTACTTTGTGAAAAAATTTATTGCTTTTGAATGACTAATATATTCATATGGTTCAAGGTTCAGAGAGGTCAGAAGTTATATAGTGAGAAGTCTCCTCATCCCAGTTCCCCAGCCATTTAGTTCCTTTCCCCACAGGCAACCAGTATTATTAGAATCTTGTGGGTCCTTTTTAAAAGTACTTTGCTTATTATGTAAGTAAGGACATATCTATGTAGTCTCCTACACCACACCCCCTGTTTTGTTTGCACAAAAGATGGCCTCTATTAGATACTATTTTGCACCTTTGCTTTTTCATTTAATGCTATATTTTAGAGATCATTCCATTTCCGTATATAAATAACTTTCCTTGTTCTTTTCTATGGCTTTGAAATATACACAATGTATGGTCTTACACTGTAATTTATTTAACCAGTCTCCTATTAATAGCTACTTTGGCTGCTTTCAATATTTTGCTATTTTAAAAAAACAAAACTTAAAAAGGCACTTTTTTCCCCAAAGTAAAATGTTACCTCTATAAGCAGTTTGAAAAGGACAGAAATGTTTAAAGAAGTTAGGGGAAAACACCCTTCAGTCCTGAGACAACCAGTGTTAATGTTCTACCATATTTAATATATTTGAATGATGCAATGAGTGCCTTTTTGTGTCTTATTTATCATTTTTAAGCATGAACACTTTTCCATATTAAAACATTTAACCTTTTTGCCTCCTTACAGAAGTTATTACACGCTTTACTTTTTTCTTTTTTTCACAAAAATGGAGTCATTTTACATATAACACTTTGAAACATAACTTCTAGTTTATAACATACTATAAACATCTCATTATATCTCATCAGTATATATTTATGTTACAATTTTTAATAGGTTTTATTATTCTATTGTATGAAGTTACCATGATTTTTTTCTTAATTGCTTCCCTCAGACATTTAAATTTCATTTAATAATACTATCATGAACAGTTTTTTGTATGTCTATAAAATCTAAATTTACATTTTTGGTTGTTTATCTGGTACATGTTCTTAGAAGTGAAATTTTGAGTCAGAAAAAACCTACTAATTGGCATGGCCAAATGGCTTTCCTCATGCCAGGGATTGGCAAACTTAAAATGGGCAGACAACAATTTTAGGCTTGGTAGGACGTTAAGGTCTCTGTCGTAGCTACTCAAACTCTGCTCTTGTAGCAGAAAGCAGCGAGTGGTGCTCTGTCAGCATGTGGGTGTGGGCAGGGGGCTGTTTGTGGTTCATTTGACCTATGTTTACTGACTTTTGGCAAACACTAAATTCTGGACCCATATAAGCTAGCATTAGATATTAGCCTTCTCAAAGGCTTACACTTTCTTACCATTTTTTAATAAACTATGTGTTGAAACTGTTTCATAGGTCATCTGTCATCCAGGTGTATTTCCTGTTTTACAGGTAAATTGTGTTCTGATTTCGCTGACTTATGTTCTCCTACAGATATGGTTTGGAGTGCCTTTTTCGATACTACAGTTACGGCCTGGAAAAGAAGTTCCGGCTGGACATATTCAAGGACTTTCAGGAGGAAACCGTGAAGGACTATGAAGCTGGTAAGAGTCAGAGTTGGGGCTCTGTGAGCCCTGGTCATCTCAGTCTTCTCTTTCGGCCCCCAGCTCCTCTGAGAAGCCTGGGCTTGTCCGTATCACATCACACCTCTCTGTCCTCTGGGCCTCTCTACTCAGCTTTGCAGCAGAGCTTCTCTCTACCTGTCTCTCCTCTTTCCCTGCAGGCCAACTCTATGGGCTGGAGAAATTCTGGGCCTTCTTGAAATATTCCAAAGCCAAAAATTTGGACATTGACCCCAAACTTCAAGAATACCTCGGCAAATTCCGACGTCTCGAAGACTTCCGAGTGGATGTGAGTGGAAGTCTCTCATCTTTCCCACCCTGGTTGTCCTGGAAAAAAAACTAGACCAGAGATCAGGATACCTGGGTCTTGGTGCCACTAGCCCAGGGATACTTCCCGCCCCCATTTGGGCCTCAGTTTCTGTGTGAAATAGAGGGTGGTAAGTGGGCAGTGAAGGCTGATTGGAAGATGTATGGTAGCTCCTCCCTCCCTTTCCCATGGTGGATGTGGCTAAACCATCATAATGCTCTTTCCCTCCTACCTCACATCCTCCTTGCTGCTGTGCCCTAGTTAGAGGATCAAGATGAGTACCCAAGGTAAACGTCTTTACTCTTTCTGGGGGAGTTCAGTTTCAACCCCAGAAGTATTTATGTCCAATTCTTCCCTCTACCTACCTCTTCTTGGAGCAGCAACTCAACAGTGACATCCAGTGGTGGATCAGGGTTATTGCTACTGGTTTTTTGTGCTAGGTGCTTTGGGGACTTTTCCATCAAAGAGTTTATAATGTAGTAGGGAGATGCCAGCCATCTTAGTTCCATGAAACCTTTTAGCCAAAGGGCAAATAGAAGTAAATGATAGTCCTCACATGTATTTAAAAAATTGACATTGAGTTTATTATGTGTCAGGCACTGTGCTAGGCACTTTACATTGATCTCATTTAACCTTTAAAATGTGAAGCAGGCAGGGTTTATTGTTACCATCACTATAGCAGTGGATGAACTGAAGCCTGTGGCCACCCAGTGGGATAGTGGCAGTGCTGCTCAGGCCTCCTGATAGAAAGATGAGGCTGTTGTCTACCATCCTGAAGGATTTTCTCCTTTGGGGGCCTGCAGCAGGGCACATATATAGAGAAGCCTTGTCATAGGAAGACTTACTGGGGGTAGAACAAGAAGGGCTCAGCAGTGGCGCCCAGAAAGGGGAGGAAGCATCCTCAGACCTTTGGCATTGGTGAAGCTAGACTGAATCCTAGGCTACTCTTAAGATAGTGTCCTTTTTAGGGGATCCCTTGAGTGGGATGAGGCAGTTCCCAAGAGCATCTGGGCCTTCTGAGCTGGGGCGTCCCAGCATGTTGCCTGTCACATTCCATGTATCATCTCCTGAGCAGCGATGCCCCTTCTTAGAAGGGGAACAGAAGCTCATAGGGATTAAGTCCTGGGCTTCAGAGGTAGATGGACCTGGCTTAAATTTTGTCTTCACCACTCACAAGCTCAGGGGCCCCAGGCAGATTATTTTTGTATGTTTCACTTTTCCTCCTCTGTAAAATCAGATGATCTTGTCTACATCAAAGGGTGGTGTAGACCCTATGAGAGAATGTAGATAAATCAGCATGAGGCTTGGCATCTTGACCTGGAGGTGTGCTTAATAAAACTGGTAACTGGTTTGTAGGGTTATAAACCTAGTCATTATCTACACTAGGAGCTAGGAAGTAGGGGGTTTCTAGACAGTCCTGTCAAGGAAGGGGGTGTGGGTAGTGCTCCCTAATCACCCATGACTCCCTCCTCTGTTACAGCCCCCCATGGGTGAGGAGGGCAACCACAAGCGACACGCAGTGGCAGCAGGAGGTGGCAGTGGTGAGGGCCGGAAGCGGTGCCCCTCCCAGTCTTCCAGCAGGCCCGCCACCGTGATCAGTCAACCCCCCACACCACCTACTGGCCAGCCCATCCGGGAAGATGCTAAATGGACAAGCCAGCACTTGGACATACAGACTTTGGGAAAGTGAAAAGCTCCTTAGCCCTGGGGTTTTGGGGGGTAGGTGAGAGTCCATGGGGGTGCCCAGTCCCAGGAGAGGGGACAGAGAAGGGACAGGCCTCAAGTCATTAGGATGGGCCTTTGTGCTGAGTAGCAGTGTGTATACCATTTGGCTTTGAGAGGTACCCCTGGGCAGGAGCCTCCACACACCTCCTCCCCCTTCTGTCCCCGTGACTCTTCTTCATGTCCTAGCTTCTTCTGAAGGGGGGGAGGCTAAGGAGGAAGGTTTTTTTTTTTTTTTTATATATATATATATATATATATATATACATATACATATATATATATATCAAGTTTTAAATTATTGATAGTTCGTCTGTATTACCAAAATCACTCTAGCCCTGCCCACGGCTGGTAGGCCGCAACCCTGGTCCCCACCACAGCCTCCTCCTGCTCCCCCTCAAGCCAACTATGCAGCCCACAAGAAGGCCCTGTGGGCCCCATTGCCCAGCACTGCCCCACGCAAGGCTCTGGCAGCGTCCCTGGGCCCCACGAGCACCAGCCCCTGGGTCATCTGGGGCCTGCCATCACCGTGTTCTCTCCCTGCTGTCCCCACCACAGCCTTCTGCCATCTTTTGGGAGAAGGAAACCAAAGGATCTAAAAGTGGGGGTGGGGAGGGCTTCAGCCTCTCTCCACTCCCCTCTCCCCATACCCTTTACTCCCCAGCCCAGAGAGACGCTGCTCATACCAGAAAAGACTATTGAAAGATGATTTATTTTATTTTTCTCTGACCTTTCCATCCTTGGAAAATGGAAGAAAAAAAAAGACAAAATCGACCATAAAAGACCAAAAAAAAACCATCAGAAAACCCCCACCTAATCCACAGAAAGTGATGTCTTTCCCCTACCCTTGGAATTTCTTTTTTTTGTTTTGTTCTTGGAAAAAATATTTTTTTAAAAGTTGCCTTATTGTGGAGCGGGAATCTGAAATAATCAAATGCCTGTTTTCCTCGGTGGAGTCACCTGGAAGAGCTCCCACCTTCTCTGGATGTGCCTGGGCTGGATTGGCTAGAATCTTTCTCTGGATCGAGTTGCATGTACAGTGCCTCCTGCCTGTAGGCAAGAGAGTTGGGGGCGGCTCAGATCAGAGCCGTGCTCGAAATGTCCCTCCTGTTGCATCATTTGAAGCTGACGTCCTGTGTCTGTACACTGCTGCCACTGTCGTGTCCTCGCTCTGCTTGCTGTTGCCTCACGCCAGGCCCCATCCTGCCGTGACACCCTTCATCCTACCCTTGGAACCCCAAGGCCAGGTTTGCTTCAAACTGTTGAAGGACAGTATTGGCCTGGATCTGGGACACACTTGTCCTCAGCTTGACCGTCTCCCCCACCTCAGAGGGGAAAGGTGGACACTGGGCAGCTGAGGCTTGGAAACAATTTTTCTCTGAGACCTCAAGGAGGCTTTGTCTCACAAAGGTGGAGAAAGATGCCATTCTTCCCCAGGTCGGGAGGGTGTCCCCATCTTGCATCCGTCCTCTGCAGGCTGTCTCTGCCCACCCTCCAGTTGATCCTACCGGGGAACGGGAGGCAAGGCGGCTTTGGGGGTGGGGGGAATCCTGCTGGTTGCAGAAAGGTATATGTGGACATAGAGTATACCTGACTTCTCTTCTCCGGCCGCTGACTGCTTGGGTTGGGCTGTGAATGACAATGGAATGACTGGAGTCTCCTGGAATCTGAAGCTAGGGAGGGTGACTGAGGACTGAACCTCACGGACTGGGCTGGGTGCCAGGTGTGGGCGTGACAGACAACACGGTCACCCATGGTGGTGTTGGTCACGCACTGACACTTTTTGGCCCTCTTTTCAACTGCTTCCTCTGTTGGGCCCAAAAGTTGGGAGTAAGAGACAGTATCCCAGGCTGGCAAGGGCTTGCCCTCTGGGGCACCTCATTGCTTTGGCCCGTGCCCCCTTTTCTGCCCTTCCACTGTTCAGTATGGGCAAGCCCACCTCAGTTCCTATGAGCCAGTTGTCTCAAAAGCCAAGAATGAGTGTCTGGTCTCTGCTCTGACAGTGGGGCCTGAGGCTTTTCCCTGCCCAGTCTGGTGCCTGCCCCACCACGTGCCAGACACTGTACTCCTGCGTCCCCTCTTCTTTCTTTTATTCCCCCTTCCTTTCCTTTGGGTCGCTCAGCCCTGTACTGTATCCAGCACCACAGAAACCTCAGTGTTTGTCCTCTGCTGGGTTTGGGAGCACAAGGAGTCCTTGGGGGTGCAGGGAAAGGCTGTTCTTACCTAGCATTTACTCCCAGGCCAAAGGGGCTGCCATCCTCTCCCTGATCCCACAGACACCCCCGAAGAGGAAGCCCCTTTGTAGGGGAGGTGAGAACTTCAACTCATCATGGGCTGAGGGTGCGGGGGGAGAGGGCTTTTTTGCTTTTTTTTTTTCTTTTCTTCTTTTTCTTTTCTTTTTTTTTTTTTTTTTTTTTTTTTTTGGTAACATGTTAGGAGTTAAATGTTGCAAAGAGTAGTTTACATCTTCACTTTCTGAAGACACTTGAACTTAGGACCGATGTATCTGTGACAAGCATGCCAGGAGTGGCCAGGGCCATCAGGGCATGCCACTTCACACCTGCCATCTTCCACGGGGATCCAAGATCTGACACAAAGCAAGAGCCTGCCCAAATCATTCTGTTCATTGTCTGTCCTTCCAAGATTGGTCCATGCAAGCAGAACCTTTGGGCATCAGACATCAGAAGGTCTGCATACCCCAGCCCTGCTAAGGGGCAGGTTACTGTCGCGTGCTCCTGAACCTGGGAGCAGATGCACTACCAGTGGGGAGGGGCTGCCCAGCCTGGACCCCCCCCCCCCCCCCCCGGCTCAGATCGAGGTGCGGAGCCCCCTCGTCAAAGTTGTTACGTTTTTGTTTTGTTCTATTGTAGCTCTTTTTTCCCTTTCCTGAAGATTGATTTTATAAAAGAAAGCTGCTCAAGAAGCCCTGGACGCCCTGGAAGTGCAGAGGCAGGGCAAGGAAGTCAACTAGCTAGGGAGGGTGGGGTGGGTTTTTGCCAAAAGCCTTGGGTGGAGCGGTCGGAATCATCTGGTGCCGTCCTGAGTGGGACCCCAGAGTATCTCCTGTGTAGAAGGCTCCCTGGACTTGCCCCAACCCCCCACCCCCACCCCGCCTTCAGCCATGTTGCTGGCAGAGGCAGAGAAGATCAGAAGGTACAGCCCGTTTCTGACTGGAGAGGAAAACCTGTCATCTGGCTTTGCGGAGAAGGTTCCACCTTATGCTCATAATACGTTATCTTTACCATGTGCTAGGATATCACATTTTAAAAGGACAAAAAAAAAACTGTAAAATACTTGAATGAGCTTGTATTATAACATTAATATTATTGAGTATCTGCTTTCCAGGCTGAAGTGATTCATTCATTATTCTAGTCCTGCTTTAGTCCTTTGTAATTTGTGGTAATTATGCTTTTCTTTTTAATACAAAAAAATGTATAAAAATAAAAACTTGAAAAGGCAACGGACTGGCTGGTCTCCCATCTTGGGTACGGCTTTTGGGAGTGAGGGATGGAACCTGGTTAGGGTTCCGACACCAGATCCAGAGGAACATGCTCGGGTTGGGCTGGTGAAACCTTTACGAAGCTCTGGCACTGGCTGTTGGGGAGTCCATTTGAGGCAGGGGATCCTTCCCAGCTTCTAAGGCTGCTGGTAGTTCCAGGCGAGTTCCTCTGTGGTCTTGAGAGCTTTGCCAGCCTTGAATCCATGCCGCCTTCTCTCCAGCGAGACGTGGGAGCTGTGGGCAGTGCCACATAATAGACACCAGTCCAGCAGACAGAATTCCAGGACTCCGTGCCCTGGCATTGTCTGGAAACAGCCAGGAAGATAGAAGTTGTTGTGATACCTCCTCAAACTCATTTCCCTGCAGGGTGTGAACGAGTGACAGACGCTCCAGCCTTAACGGAATCCAGGTCGGCCACGGAGCCCTGGGATCCTTCACAATGAGCACCCCCACTGTGACTGGCCCCTGGGCCATTGGTGGCTTTTTCTCAGCCTGTGAGGCCAGGCGTTGGCAGTGGTAACATTCTGAATGCTAGAATGGTCCAGGTGTGTCATTACAAAACTAAAAGTGAGCGTGATTTCTTCATTCAACTGACAGCTGTCCCACAGCCTTGGTAGTTGAACATCCAGAGTTTGCCGGATGATTCCACCTTGTGTCAGGTGAGCAGGAATTTTCACACTACCAGTGGCCACCAGGGGCCAGAGGAAAGTGTAGAAGGGGAAGACAGTGAGCTCAACCTCACTTCCCCAGCCTGTTAGGGACCCAAGGAGAGAGGCCCAGTGTTTGACCACGTTGCGGTGGCTCCCGGACACCCTGTGGTGTGAGTGCCAGAACGAGCGTCGGAGTGGAGAGAAAAACGAGTCACCATTGGAATTAAAAGGAGATCAGTTTACTTATTATGCCTTCTTGCACATTCACATTTTCTGCTGAGAATGTTGAGATCTCAGCCTTTGCGTGAGCCCATTTGGAAACAACTTCAGGGCCAGGCCCAACCACCTGCCCAAGAAAAAGGGTAAGAGAACGCCGCCCCTCATCCCCCTGCACCCTGACCTCCAGGTCTAAAGTCCTTAAAGGGAGAAATGTATCCATTCCGCCTCTTTGTCCACACTCCACATAGCCCACCCTTGCCCCATTCACTGAAGATGGGCTGTTTTCCAATTGTTTATTTGTAGGAACAGGTTGTGGGTGCAGGCCTCAGCTGTGGGCACTTACAGCACTGATGGGCCAGGAGCTGTACTGAAGCTAAGGACCCGTGCTGTCCCGGGAAGGCGTGGAGGAGAGCGCGACCTGGTACCTGCTGGGTTGGCCTACTGGGTAAGGAGAGGTCCTTTTTGTCAGATCTGCCTGGAGACTCAGCCCTATCAGATGTTAAAGTATTTTATAAAACTACAGTGGGTGGTTTTCTGGATGGAGGCGATCTGAAAGTTCAGAAATGCATCAGGCTTTAGGAACTGATAATAGTGGTCTTTCCGGTCAGAGTGGTCTTCAAATTGTTCTTGGGAACCCAGGGTCGGGACTGCTTCAACCTAGGCAGCTCTGGTTTTGTTGTAGATGGTGAGGTTTCATCTGAAAAGGCATCATTGCTAAATGCATCCTATAAAAATGGTGCTGAAACAATGGTTTCATCATTTGAGGGAAATGAGGATTTTGCTCTTCATTCAGCCATGTATTTATTGACTTTTCATGGAGGAAGAGGGTTCTAGCCCCTTTGGTCCTTCAGAGGCTAATAAGGGGCCTCAGTTGGATGTCCCCAAGGGTGCAACTCTGGGTAAAGGGGCCTCAGCTTAGCAGGGCCACGGGCTTCGGCCTCTGGTTTCCGTGTGTAGCTGAAGGTACTGGGCTCTGCACTGCGCCTCTTTGGTATCTCAGGTGTAGCCCCGGGAGGGTCTCCTGGGATTGGTATCTTCTCAGAGGGATGATGTCCATTTGAAGTGGGGCTTTTGATATACTTACTCCGTGTGTGTGTGTTTGCTGGGGGACAGTGGGGACTTGACTGCAGAACTGCTGCTGGGGTGTCCAGGCCCTGGCCTGAACGGACTAAGAGAGAGGCTTTTTGGGACAGGAAGGGGCAAAGCAGCATCTTAGGTTCCCCCAGCACCAGGAAGAGCTCTCTGGAGCCACGCAGCTTCCTGTTTTGCTGCCACCTTTGTCACTCTGTGTCTTGTCTAGGCCACAAAGGTGTCATCTGGGGTCCCTCTCCCTTTCCACATCAGAGGACCAGGAGGACTTACCCAGAGCCCAATCAAAGTGGTTTCTTCCCTGTGACTGGCCTCCCTTTTGGGGAACTTTTTTTTTTTTCCTTCCTTAATCTACTCTCCCATCCCCTTGAGGAGTAACAGGGGCAGTTGGTGGAGCCCTGGCTCCATCGCTGGCCCTGCTTTTCCAGGAGTGACCTCCCCCCTGCCCTTAAGGGGTCGCCGTTACAGCGTGTGGCTGAAGGAGCAAGTTAAGTGTGACCAGAAGGGCTCAGGCCACCTTGGCCGTCCTCTGCTGAGGGGCAGCCAGGACGGCCCTCGGGCCGCTTCTTACTCTGTCTTTGGGGAGTCGGGAATGCTCTGTGAGAGCGGGGTGAAGCCCAGCAAGATCGTGTGTCTCTCGTAGGCCCTGGTCTGCTTAAACACGGCATCAGTGCCGTGGAGCTGGTCCAGCACCCCCAGCACCCCGTAGCACTGGTTGAACCTGGAGGAGAGAGGAGAGCGCTGGAGACCAGCTTGCTGATCTCCGTTCGTCTGTGCCAGCCTCACACCCATTTCTCAGCCCTCCTACCCCCGACCCGTCCCCACCGTGTTGACCACGTGCTTCAGAGTAACCTGGGCATTGTGCACACGCTCCTGGGGCCAGTCCAGGCTGCAAAATCTACAGTCTTCCTTTGAACAGTTCTCTCTGTGATTTTGAGGCACATAAGTCAGGACCAGTGGCCGAGCCCATCTTTTGCTCAGGTAGGTTTTTGGGCCGCCTCCATCACAGTCCCCTGGTGCACTTCAAAAAATGCACTTCCCAGGCCCTGCTGCCCCTGCTGCTTCAATTCAAAGTGGAACCCAAGAGCCTGCATCTGAAAAAAATGTCTCAGGTGATTCTGGTGCCGGAGGTTCCTAAACCTCACGACAAAAACTGCAGGCTTCCAGAGAGCACACAGCTCCCCTTGGGGGGCACACAAGAATTTGTGCATGTGTGCACTTTTTCTGGCAGTGTCCATAGCTTACACGAGATACTCAAAGGCTCAAGGCCCTAAATACAGGTAAAAACTCATAGTTGCAGGAAAATCCAGTGTCAGAAAGAAAGAAAAGGGAAAGGTCGTCTGGGTTCCAGTGTGGTCGTTCCAGACCTCTCCCTCCACTAGACCCACGTTTAAACCGAGACACCAGTGTCTGCTATGGGAATTTCCAAGAGTGAAGGTGGAGGTTGCTGCCCAGGGACTCACACCGGCAAGGGGTGCCTTACTTGAGATGGTGGTAGTCATGGAATTCAGGTGAAGGCAGGAAGGGTAGGTGGTAGCCACAGTGGGAGATGGTAGTGATGGTCAGGGCCAAGGAAAACCAGATGGTGATGGAGGACAAGTGGGAACCCATCACTACTGGACCCACCATCGCCGGCAGCATGTTGGAGACCTGCAAGGAGAAGGCTGTTTGAAGGTGGAGCCCGGAGAGACGGAGGGGACCCAGGCTGGTGTCTACTTCACCGTGGGGTGGTACCAGGTGAACTTTTTTGACTTAGATCTGGGGAAGCTGGATGAGTTTCTGGAGCTTGATTTGCTGGAGTCCCTCAGCTTTGTAAGTTGGGACAAGTTATGAACTGTTTGAGCATCAACTTCCTCATTAGCAAAATGAGGATTTAAAGGGTTGTTGGGAGGATTAAGCGATATAACTTATGTTGGGCATATGCCAGGTCCACAAGAAACAGTGGCTGTAGGAAGAGCGAGCCAGTGTAGTCTAATTCTGTGCAGGAAGCTTAGGGAAGGGGGCTGGGGCCTCTGCTCTTTCCTCTGGGGGGAGCAAATGTCTACTCACCACATGCTCGATAGGGTGAGCATAGAGAGAGGTGATGCCAATGGGAGCTGTCCACTCGTGATGTTTCTTGTGGATATTCTTGTAGAGTGTTGGGTGGTGAAGGAGCCTGGGAAAATAGGTAACAGTTAATAATCTTCCAGTCCCCTGCTTCCCTCCCCAACCAGACCATGAGAAACCAAAGGCAGGAAGGAGAGGTTACATCCACAGGGCAAAGTTGAAATCACAGTGGATTGGCACTCAGACAGATCTGCCTTTGAGTTCTTATGGTGCATAATTTGAGGTGGGTGACGCCTCTCTCTACCCTAGTTGTATGAACTGCAAATTGGGGATAATGGTCAGAAAGGATTCAATGAGGAAATGAATGGGAAACTGCCCTGCTGCACACATGGATGGAGATTCTGGACATCCATCAGCGGTCCCAAGTTGTCAGCTGAGGAAGAAATAGTTATCTCCGTCTAGATAACGGGAGGCTTTTGAGGCCTGGTACTGTTGGTCCTGCCTCTACACTTGGAGGTCTCCTCTCTCCTTGATGAATGAACCTGGGAGAGCGAGGAGCCAGCTGTGCTCAGGCAGCAACTCACTCACCGGTGTGAGTAGTAGAACAGGACTTCCTCAATCAGCGTGAAGACTGCCAGCTCCAGGAGGAACCAGTGGAAGGTGGGTAGCTCTTGGCGGCAGGGGTCTCCCCATAACTTGAGGATGGGATAGAGGAAGGCTGTTATGGGTAAGGAGATTACGAACTGGTTGAAGAGAACTGTGTGGATAGCCCGGCGTAGTTTCTCGGGGTCCACCTGCCCAAGGGATGGAATGAAGAACAGAGATGCACAAGAGTGTGAGAAGCAGGTCCTTCCCTTCTAGGAACTAGGCTCCTCTGTGACCCACTTTCGGGAGGTCCTCACTTGGGTGGATGCTAGGAGTGATGTCTGGCCGTGGCCAGCAGCCCCTGACTGCTGCCCAGCCCAGGGGAGGAACCATCTGGCAATGCCCTGCCTTTGGCAACTCCCCTCCCGCAGCCTTAGTCTCTGCCTGAGTTGGCCTTCTTCAGGCTTCTGCAGCTTCTACCACTGTCCTCCCCACTTCTCTGGCCAGGCCTGGCCTCATGTATTCCCGACAGGCATCTTGGGGAGCCTCTTGGGTTCTTGGATTCCTCAGTCAGCCTTTTAGACCCTCCTCATGCAGAGAGCCTTGAGCACCATCAGGTGCAGAGGTCAAGGTCATTTGCCTCCTCCTGTGGTCCAGTCTCACTGGACCAGGCCCAGAACAAAGAAGGATGTGAGCCAGGGAGCTCCTATCTGGCCTCTTGACCAACTTCCTGTGACCAGGTCTTTCTGGCTCTCAAGGGTGGAGCTGTCAGGATGGGGGCCTGCCTGGACATTCTCCTCAAGGTCACTGTGGGGAGCTGGCCTCACATGCTCATACCCCATCCAGCCTCAGTACTATAGCCAGCATTTCCACAGGAGCCAGGAACCCCCTGACCCCTTTGTCAGAGCACCAGAACTCCTGGGAATAAATAGCCCCATGAACATAGGTCACTTCTTGGGTCCTGATGAACTGGTTTGGGATTGTCAAAAGGGATTTATTCCTATGAAATTCTGCAAGGTGGAGGGTTTCTGCCCCTAGGGTGAGGCCAGGTTAAGAGTGATCCTCAGACTTCAGGCCTTCCTCTTCCTCCAGCTTTTCCAGGCACTGCATGTATTGAGTGACCAGAATTCACTCTCTAAGCCTTCAGTTCCATCCCATAGTGAAGCCAGGTCTGGCCGGCCTGGTTTGAGGGCACCTGTAAAGGAAACCATGCACCTCTTCTGGAAACTTGGACCGAGAGGAAGATGTCCCATATGTTTATTAATTCATTCATCCAGGGGATATATTTATTGAGTGCCCTCTATGTTTTAGGCAGTGTTCTATGTACCAGCAAGGGAGCAATGAACCAAAGATTCCTGTCCTCACTGAGTTTATACTCAATAGAATGGGCAGGGTAGGCTTCATTGAGATGGTGAGATATGAACAAATAGATGCAGAAGGTAAGGGAAACGGAGATCTGGGGGAAGACTTTTTAGGGAAGGGAAGAGCTGGTGGAAAATGCTCTAAGACAGGCACATTTCTGGCATACATGGCTGGAGAGGAGTGAGGTGTGAGGGTGGAGAAGTAGAAGGTGAGGTCAAAGAGGTGGGGAGGAGCTAGTGCATAAAGGGGCCTGCAGGCCACTTTGAGGACCTTGGCTTTTACTCCAAGGGAAATGGGGGTCATCCCAAGGTTGTGAGCAGAGAAGTGACAAGATCTTACAGGATTATCTTGGCTGCTGTGTTGAGAGTAGACCGTAGGGGAACAAGAATAGAAACAAGGAGACCAAGGAGAATTGCAAAAATATAGACAAGAGAGGATGTCTCAGACCAGGGAGGTAGCAATGGAGGTAGTGAGAAATGGTTGATTCTGGCTGTCTTTTGGAAATCGGTTTCCTGATGGATTGGATGTGGAGTATGAGGGAAAGAGCAGTCAAGGGTGACTCCAAGGCTTTTGGCCTGAGTGGCTCCCCAGCTCTGACTGGGGAAGCTGTGGGTAGCAAAGGCTTTGGCAGGTGGGAGGACAGAAATTCTCCTCGGGACACATTGGATGGGAGATGTCCACTGGGCATCCGTCAAAGAGGCACCTGGATATTTGAGCCTGGGATTCAGGAAGGAGTTCTGGGCTAGAGCTGTGGGCATTTAGGTGGTATTTAAAGTCATGACACTTGAAGAAGTAAATGAAGGGATGAGGATAGAGAAGAGGACGGAGGAGGTTGAGGAGGAACCTGAAAGGAGACTTGAAGGAGTGAACAGTCAGGTGGGAGGAGAGACTGGGGCCTTGGAAGTCAGTGTAAGAAGCTTTAACAAGGGTTGGGGTTGAGCACTTGTGAAAACAGTCCTGGTAGGTGTAATGAGACAAGCCGGCAACCGGATCCCTGGTGACCTTGCCCAGAACAATTCTGGTGGAGCAGTGGAGGTGCAGGCCTGACGAGGAGGTCTGTGGAGGAGGCGAGACGATGGTTTTGTGATTATTTGAGGAGATGCAGGCTGAAGGATTTAGATGAAGTTTTATGATGTCTGGAAATTAGTTTTAAATGATTAAGAAAAAATTACAGATGCATAGATATTTATATTTTTATATAGAGAGAAAACAAATATTATAAAATGTTTCAGATTGGTGAATTTAGGCGATATGTAAATGGGTTATCAGTGTCCCAATTTTCAACTTTCTAATATATGTTTATAGGTTTTCGTCATCACAAAATTTTAGGAAAAAGAGTGGACAGAGAGGAACTGGAAACTGTATTCACAACTCTTCGAAAGAGCTCTGCTGCCAAGGGGAGCCAAAATATGAGCAGTAGTGTATATGAGGGATGGAGGCAAGGGGTTCTTTTTGGTTTGGTTTTAAGTTGGGGAAAATTATAGCATGTTGGTAATAAGCCCGAGAGGAATAATCCAGAAGAGTCCAAAGAAAAGGATACAAGAAAGAGAAGGAAGAATTGCTGGAGCAATTTCCTGGCGTGAACAAGAGGTAATGGGTGTAGCGTAGAGAGTGGCGGAGTGGGCTGTGGATGGGAGCTGGGAGAGGCCACCTGTTAGACCAGGTGGGCAGGCAGAGCGTGTGTATGCAGGTGCTGCCCACAGGCTGGTGTGTGCGCAGCTGTGGGCGTCTCCTCTGTCTGCTTCCATTTCCTTAGTGAAGTAGGAGGCAAGGTGGTCCTCTGGGAGGAGGGGAAGGGAGGAGGGGTTGGGGATGTGAGGAGGGAGGAGGAGTGAACTAGCTCTCATTTCCAGGAGAGTGGGAGACTGAACAGAGCAGCAGCGGATCTTAGGAATGCCACAGCATACCGGCCCCGCTTGAGGATCTGCTTCTGATGTCTGAGGTCAGGCATCAGGCCTTCCTGGAATGGGTCAAAGACTAAATGGCCTCCGGGGGTCCCTTCTTACTTGTGTAACCAGCTGAGGGAGCACACAGTGCAGGAGCACTGGACCTGGAGTCAGATGAGACGAGCCCTGACTTCGTTTCCTAGCAACAGTCTGACTTTAAACACGTCACTGTACCTTTCTGAACCTCGGCGTCTACAAAATGCAATGAGACCTTCCCTGTGTGGCCCTCCCTTCCTTGTAGCCTGTGAAGTGTTCCCGTGTTAGGTGATTGATTTGAGAGCTGGTTGTGGCCTGGTGGTTCAGAGCAGAAGCCCTGGAGTCAGAAAGCTTGAGGGGAAATCATGTTTCTAACCCATGTCATCTCATGGCCTCCATTTCCCGATCTGCACGATGAAGGTTATTACAGTACTTGGCCTTGAGGTTGTAAGCGTTTAGTCATTGGTGCCTGGTAAGGAGACTGACATGATCTGGCACGTGAGAAGTTCTCAAGGGCTAAGCACTGGCTTTGACCCTTCGGCTCAAGCTGGTTCAGGAGGAAGCTCCCTGGCTGGCTGGCAGCTTTGTCTTAAGTGAGGGGAACTGTGACCCAGGCCAGCAGCCCTGCTTCAGGAAGGGACTGTTCAGAAAGCTTGGGTCAAGGGCACTATTTTTCAGCCACTCTGCTTTTCAGGAGTTCTGGGCTGAGCAGAATTCCCTGAGCTGAGGTGACTCACTTAGGTACCCGGGCCAGTAGTTAAATGATGTAAAAGATGACTGTCTCCTCTGGGAAAAAAGCCAGGATATGGTTTGGGTGATGCTTGAATAAAACAACTGGGTTTAAGAATCAACTTCCTTGTTGTGTAATAAAAGGCTCCCAGGGGTTTTCAGAGCACCAACCCGGGCTCAGGGAGCAGTGGGCAGCGGGGGCTCACTTCCCAGGCCCAGATGTAAGTCGGAGATGTGTGTGGCTGGCCTTCTCTTTGCTTTGGGCCAGGAGTTCCTTGTCAGCAGGGTGCAGGCCTTGTTAATTGTGGATAAACTATGCACTGGTGGTTGAACTGACTAACTGGGAGGGGAGATCTGCTTAGAAAACAACCACCACCCACACATTCAGAATTCATCCTCTCCTTCTATTAATAGTGGGCTGCATTGTTTTAGGAGCTGTCTCCCTCCCTTACAAGGGCGGCTGTTTCCCACAGTTTCAGCTTCTCGCCACTGCTGTCCCTGCTCCTGTGGACGTGTGGAGAGCTGCCTGACATCTCCGGGACTCGGCCCAGTGCCAGGCTGAGACACTCGTTTCTGTTCCTAAAGTGCTGACTGCAGTGCCTTGGGGCTGCACAAGCAAGTTCGAGAGCCAGGGCCAGCAGTCAGAAGACCAGAACTTTAGTCTTGACTGGCTGCTCTGGGATTTGGGGAGTAGAATATCCTCTCTCGAACTTTCTAAATTGGAGGAGCCTTATACGGGATCACTTGGATCCCAATGGCCATGGGCTCTCCTGGGCCAGCAGGGAGAATGCTGAGGGAGTGCCTTTAGCTCTTGTTTTCTGTGCTTTGACCAGAGAAGCCCAGCAACACTTACAGGTTCATTCTTGCCGACCTGAATTCGATAGCGGGAGATGAAGTTAGGCTTTCCCGTTGTGTCAACCACCAGGAAAAGCCCACTGAAGCTCCAGTAGACCAGAAAGGGCACCTGGATGGCACCTAAGGTTGGGAAACAGAAGGAAACCATCAGGGCACTCTCAGGTTCTGGCAGTGAGTGTATTAACTGAACATGTGCTTGGTGGTGACTGAGGCTGTGTTGTAGACGGTCCCCTGCCAGGGAGGTTTTCATGCTTAGGGCCAGGGGTCCTGCCTTTATCTTGGGGTGACAAATTAGCTGTGGGAACTGGGACAGGTCACTTAAGGAGTGTCTCTGTTTCTTTTCTTAGCTGTAAAATGGGGACAACAGCCTTCCAGGTGGTTGGAGACAAAAACAATACAAGATTTATGCTGAGATATATGACACACTGTAGATATAAGTGAATTGAGGTTGACATTTGGGAGTCTGCCCTGTGAGCCCTTCATGAATTGCTGAGGAAGGAGGAAGCAAAGGAAGAGCTTAGTGTGTAGGGCTCGCCTAACCCCGGTTATCTTACGAAATGAGTGGAGGGGCTTCACACGTCCAGTCAGCACTTCCTGAACGGGAAAACCCATCTTTCAAGGGGCTCCTGGTAAAGTCTTCATACCCTACCCTCTTGGAGAGTCAGTGTCCGGACCACTGTGGTAACGGCTCTGGGAACTCCTGTTTGACTTTGTTAAACTCAGCCTTTCCCAAGCTATTCTTTACCCAGAACTCTTTTCTCAAAACGTCTCAGGATAGGATGGCCACATGTCCCTATTTGCCCAGGACAGTTTCAATTTACATCCGACATTCCAGCATCGTTATTAAAACCCCTCTTTTACCCTCGCAAATGCCCATTTGGATGATAAATCATATGGCCATTCCACCTATTAACATCCCACGGTGCTCATGTTCTGCAGGATATTTTAGAAAATGCTGATCAACACTTAAAATTTGGATATGGCCTTTTGCTCCACATCCTGCATTTCCATGAAGTCATCCCAAGTATCTCTAGTCTCTGACTGTGAATAAATAAGCACTGTGTCCACCCCAAAAGGCAGTCATTCTAGTGACCTTACAGTGATCTAACTCTTGTAGTATCGACTTTATTTTTCTGTGCTTTGCCTCCTCCTCTAAATTTAATATCCCAAGGAGCAAGGGTGTCTTACTTAACGCTCTGTCTCTGTATCCCTCCTCTTGTGCCCCTCCTGCCTGTTGCAGCTGATACCTGAAAAATACTTGGCTAGCACTCTGGGGAAATGTGATGAGCACATGTACTCTGGAAGGCAATTTGGCAGTGTCTGAAGTGAGAACGCGAGCGAGACGGAGAGTCAAAGACAGAAAGACAGGGAGGAAGAAAAAAAAGGACACATGCATTCAAACACACAAATGTCCATCTTAGCATTTAAAAAAACCCCACAGAACATTTAAGTAACCTAAATGTCTGTTAGTAGAGAATGGACGAAATTGATTAAGGTATTTCCATAGAGTGGAATAGACAGGGCAGCTTACAATATTAAGTAAGTATTTATCAGCTGATATGGAAAAATGTCCATAGCCTAATCAGTGGGGAAAAAAAAAACAGTCAAAAGATAGTGTCTTTTAAGTTCAGCCATATATCCAGTATGTAGGAGATTTATACTGATAGATGAATAGAGGCCTTCTTCTTGGCTATGGAAGGATGGGTGACCTTAACCTTCTTTATGCTTATCTGAATTGTCTGACTTTTACTTGTAACAATGGTCATGTATTTACTTTTATCCTCAGAAGTAAGAAACGATTTTATTTGGGGGAAAATAAATGTTAGTTGGTGGTTGCCTAGCAGGCCGTCCCTGAGGTGTCCGCCTACCTGTCAATCCAAGGGCTCCTTGAGGAGTACAGAATGAAAGTCACCAGAGGTGATCCTGGACACTTTCCAGCTCTAACGTCTCAAATTGCAAATATTTTCTGTCTCTGCTATTTGCTTATCACTGAGGTGATAGGTAGTTTTCCCATCATTGTAACAGAGACGCATGAAGGGTTTTCCCACCACTTCCCCACATACATTTGCAATCTGCGTTGTTCTTTCCAATGAGAACTTAAGACTCCATTACCTGCCGTATTTCATATTCAGCCCATTTTCAAAGCTCTCCTTCTAGCTAAAAACACTGGACAGAAAGATTTTACTTATACTTTTGCTTTGTGACAGCTGACACTTTCTTTAAAATCTCCCCTTCTGGACTGGACTGGACATAGGTTTTTTGATTGTTTTTTGTGTGTATGTGTGTGTTTGTTTATTTTCTTCCAGCAGGACTGTGACATAATTTTTTTTAACAGGATAGACACTATACCTTAAGACTTTATTGTAAATATATCTATACCGTCCATATGAGTTTGGCACAGAGTAACCTTAATAAATATTCTTTGAGTGAATGAATGTGTAAGTGAGGACAGTGTCACCAGTGTAGATGATGCTGTTATAAATTTCTGTGTTACAATAGGCTTTTTTCTTCCTCTGTGCTTTCCTAGACTTGTTTTGACTGTCAATACTACTTATTTGGCACTGTCAGTAATACTGAGTGAGCATTTGCTGTTGAGCCCCAAGAGCTAGACTGCACCAGTTCCAAGGACATAAAGCCACGTGAGACAGAGCAGTCCTCGGCACTTGTGGCCCTGGCATCTACAAGCATAATTACTGCTCTACACATGCATTCATTTTCACACCAACTATTTCTTTATTTTTCTATTTGGGGGGAAGGAGAGGATTTCAACTTCTTTACTTAGACATACATTCCAGATTGCCCACAAGTTTAGCACTCTTTGGGGTTCCCACTGTCCTAAACGTTAAGTCCTCATTCCTTGGAATAATACACCGAGAAGTCCCGAAGTAAAGAACAAAACAATAGAAAAAGGATTTAGCTATAACCATGTACCCAAACCTCAGCGCTGGTGGCCTGGGAATCTCACCGAGAATGTAGAGGATCCACTCCTGCCCTTCGCATGTAGACAGCAGCCTCTCCCACTGGGCTTGCCAAAAGCAGCCAGAAGCACCCCAGAATCTCTGAATATGCCTTGGAAGAAAACTCATTCAAGTTTCTGGGTGAAGACTGGTGAGTAGACAGCTCCCTAATCCATGCCCTGCCCCCAGATCATGACCCCCCGGCCCCCAGGTCCTGAGTTAGAGCTGGTGGAGCAGACTCACCATGTGACCGAGTTCCAGAGGGCCACAAGCAGGAGAAGGCCAGAGCCCAGGATGAAAGCCGTCCTTCTCATGGAGCCCCAGAGGTGTCCCTCCTGGGGGAGGACAAGAGAGTGACAGGCCCCAACAAGCCTCCTGCCTATACATGCAGCTCCCTGCTGAGGCCTGGCAGGAGGGATGTGACATCAGGATATCAGTCACACCCGTGCGGTGCACATGTTGACCAGTCCCTATGGGAGCCTCTTCCTTATCAGGATCTCTGAGGCTGTGTGGGTGTGTGTGATAAGGAGAGCTCAAGGTTGGGGCAGAGGAGAGAGCAAACTTGACTCAGAGAAACTAGCAGGTAATTTTGTCACCCAGAGGAGGACAGGCGATCCTTCCAAGAGCCATGGGATTTCAGCACCAGTCCTCTTGTTGAACAGAGGTGCTGATTACCTACACATTGGAATCACCTCAGAGCTTTTTAGAACTCCCTAGGTCCAGGCTCCTCCTCCGAGCAATTACATAAAAGTGTCTTGGGTGGGACCTGGGCCTCCCTATTTTTTAAAGCTCCCCAGCTAATTCCAGTGGGCAGGCAAGGCTAAGACGGCCATCACAGAAGGACCTGCTGAATCCCTGATGAGGACACGGGAACTTCACTGTGTTCATGGGCCAGGCCTGTTTTCCCACCCTATCACCTCTTTTGCCCCTGATGAGAAGAGTGAATAAACACATGTTCTGACTTGTAATTACTCCTCTGCTTCCTAGTAGATTAGACCAGGCTGCCAGGTGAACATGATGGTGAGTGGTTCTAGGGGCAACGAACAGACTCCCAGCAATCACTGGGAGGTCCTTGTACGATCTCCTCCAAATGCCTACAGCAGCCATCATTGCGAGCTCAATGGTCAAACAAGAAGGTCCCAGATTTGGAGAAGAAAAACCAGGTATGTCACCAATTTCTGTAGTACCGTGGACAGGAATGACAGATGTCTGTTACATCCTATGTTTCTAAGGCTGGATGGAACCTGCTTGTGTTCTTCACGAGAGTGAACTGGAGGTGGTGGTCGCTGTAGGTCTGTGCCTGCCGCTCATCTGCAGTTAGTGAACCGGGCCTGTGCACTGCTGTGGGGAAACTGACCTAACAGGACCCAATGTTTTAATCCAGGCTTCGGAGGTCTGAAGGAGCACGTTGTTTTGGTTGACCCATTCAGAGCAACCTAAATCTGCCCGGAATCATCTCTTCTTAGCTTACCCGACCCCACTTTTGGTCTACAGACCAAAAAGAAGATAGTAAGTCATTTTGTATGATCAGCGAAAAGGTTTTTGAAGGCCGAGTACTCCTCAGGGTCCTGAGCTCTGAAAAGGACCTCCTCTCTCTCCTCTCTCTCCTAGTCTCTCTTGCTCTCAGTATCTCTCCCCAGAGTCTCTCTCCTCCCTTGAGGGCTGAACTGCCAGGACCAGAAAAACGTGTTCTTTCATACAGGCCATTGAAAGATTACCCGAAGCCTGCCAGGCACTTCACCTTGGGCTTTCCCAATTATTCTTTTTTTAAGGATTCACAGGATGCTTTTCATCAGCTTTTCCAGCCACTAGGAACTTTTCATTTGAGTTTAATCAAATCAAGCTAAGTCAAATTTAAAACATCAGTTCCACGTCTAGGATTAGATCTGTTTCCGGGCACTGTGCTGTTTTCTTTCTGCAGCAGCCCTAGTGCAGGGAGCAGACAGGACAGAGGTCTCTGTGAGGTGTAGGAGCAGCAGCACAGAACTTATCTGGAGTCAACAGATGGTTCCCAACCCCCAGTGGGCCTCTCTTTTTCCCCAAGCAGCTGTAGAAAGAAGTGGTTCCACGCCTGAAGTGTGGGGTTTTCTATGGCCAGAGACTGGTAGGACAGCTATGGGGCTTTTCCGGCAATTTCCTGCAGGCAAAGAGGCTTTGGTTTTAAGGCAGCTTGGAGTCAAGTGATTCTGCTCAGCTACTGAAACAAGCACATCACTGATGCGATCACTATCCCTAAACCTCGTGGGAGATGTCAGTTATGCTGCAAGTGCAGATGTGGGGTCACTGCTGCGTTCTCACCAGTGTGGTGGGTTGGGTGCTGGCATTTACCTGCTTTGGCTTCTCACTGTGCAGCGTACTTCCCGCTTCTCCCTTCATCTGGAATAAGACAGCACAGCTGAGTCTGGAGGTCACTGTCCCATGCAATCAAGGAAGTAGGGAATGGAGAAAGTTGAGGTGAATGGCTAGCAGTGATTTTTTTTTTTAGAAGAATTTACTTTCTTCAGCATTAGTTCATTATGTCAGAATTTTTTTAATGTGCTTTTTTTTTGGTAAAGTTTTTTTGAGGAGGAGCAACTCACTGAGAGATAAAATCATTTTAAAATTTACATATATGTACTGTTCATTGTTTCTAAGAGCAGTTTAGAGCTTTAGGTTTTTAAACTTACATAGTTATCAAAGGAATAAAGCCAACCACAAAATAAGAATCAACAGAATGCGGTAGTCCAGTCATAAAGGACAGTCAAATGTGCTTACACATATTCAAGAAATCAATTATCTAAGTTATAAATAGTAAGTAGTTCATTTGTGTCCTTTTCTTTTAGATTCTGCATTTAAGTGATATCATACGGTATTTTTTTCTTCTCTTTCTGGCTTCACTTAGAACGACGATCTTCAGGTCCATCTGTGTTGCTGCAAATGGCATTATTTGATTATTTTTTATGGCTGAGCAGTATTCCATTGTGTGTATGTGTGTGTATGTATGTGTGTGTGTGTGTGTGTATATATATATATGTATATATATACACACACATACACACCGCATCTTCTTTATCCATCCATCTGTCAATGAACATTTAGGTTGTTTCCATGTCTTGGCTATGGTGGGCTAGCTGTGATTTTTATTGCTGACTTCTCAATAGAATCACCTGGGAGTTAACCAAATACAAAAACAAAACAAACTGAAAACAAAGAAAAAACCCAGCCTTTGTGTGGGTGCCACCTCCAGAGACTGAATTGATCTGGGCATCAGTAACATGACTGAGGGGGCTTGGCAGTCGGACTTTGGTTGACTTTCTAAGAGATGGGCTATGAGGATTCCTTTTTTTGAATAGCTTCACTCTCCGCCTCAGTACAATCCCATCTCATTCAGAAGAAATCTCTGTCCTCTGAACCCCCACTGTACTCTAACTGCCAACCTCACATGGCCTCAAGGATCCAGGGTCCTGCCTGAGACTTGCTTGGACAGCCTCCTTAACCTCTGTGAAGTTAAGAGTACCACACACATGGGCTGGATTTGTAATGCTGACTGAAATTTAAGCATTTTATAAACTGCTCAACGTGATTCAAAAGATATTTATATACAGAAATCATTAGGACAGTGAATCTTGGAATCTGACACCTTTCTCAAGGTCATATGTCAGTTGCGTCTATCACTTACTAGTTATGTGATCTTGGTCAGATTGTCCTCTCCAAGGACAGTTTCCTGAGAGGTAAAATGGGGAGAATAGTGTCTGCCACTCCTGTGGTCTCTGCTGGGAGGCAGTAAATGTCATAAGCACAGGCTCCCTGTGTATCCTTCCTGGGGCCTTCACACGGTATCTGCTTAGCATATGTGCAGCAGATGAATCAAGCAGAAGGTGTGGTTCATTGGCCCGTGTTTTCCCCAGATGTGCCTCAGGAACCCCTGCATTGGAGTCACTTAGGGGTTGGCTGCAAGTCAGATTTCCAGGCTACTCTCCAACTCAGAATCTCTCTGTATGGAGCCTCAGAAACGGGTTTTAGACTTGTTCTGAGGTGGTTGTGAGCCTCCCTGGAGTTTGGCAGCCGTTTGCCCTTGGGGGTTGGCCGAGTGCCTTGGCAGTGGGAAGGAGGGGCTTCACTGCCTGCCCAGGCTGATTAGGCAGTGTGCTGTGGGTGGGTAAAGGTAACGAGGGTAGAGTGAGATGAGAACTGGCCGTCACTGGAGGTGCAGGGGGCAGGGGCTGGCTCTTGAAAATGTCCTCACCTACTCCCAACTCCCACCCCTTCTTGGCAGAAAACAGAAGCTGGAAGTTTGGATTGTTTAGGACAGGTTCTTCCCTAAGTCTCCAAAACTGAGGGAGGTATTACCAACATGATGAAATTCAATGCACCTATTGTAATCAACCAAGGATGATTGTCTGGGGTCCTTCTCTGTGGAAGGCCCTGTGGCCCTGGGTGGATACACTGGGGCTCACAGGGCAGTACAGGACCGGGACACTTGGGACCAAATCTAGCAATACAGGATAGTGGATGAAGCCCAGTGACTGGGGAGGGAACGGCTTTTAAGAAGGGGTCCAGGATGGGGATGGAGAGGAACTGGGCTTGGAGTTGGGGCTAGAATTTAAGATAGCACATGCCTGTTAAATTCCAGGACAAGAGAATTATGCTCACCATCACCACTACTTTTACCATGGAGTCGGGTGTTAGACAATTGGGCAGTTAGACAAAAGAAAATAAGTCCAGGTAAAGAATTGGGAAAGAAGAGGTAAAACTATTATTATTTTTAGATACTATGATTGTATATCAGGAAAACCCATGAGAATCCATTGTAAAACTAACACAAACAGTAAGAGAAGTGAATTAGCTGGTAAGATGTAGGATGGAGGTTCAGAAATCAATAACCTATATGTATATGTAACTAGTTAGAAGAAATAACGGATGAGACAACAACAAAATACTCAGTAACTTTAACAAGAAATGTGCAAAACCTAGATGAGGAAAATGTTCCCATTCCTGAAGGACACAAAAGTGGACATGAGCAAACAGGAAGACACACCACATAACTGACCGGGAAGACTCGGCGTCATAAGGACAGTAGTTTTCCTTAAATTAAGTTAGAAATTCAGAGTTATCTCAATTCAAATACCAACAGATTTGTTGGCTTGTGGCTGTTCCTGGAATCAGGCAAACTCATTCTAAAATTTAAGTGAAGAAACAAATAAGCAGGACTAGCCAGGAAAACACCAGAAAGGAAGAAAAGTAGTGGAGGAGAGGGGACGAGTGGTGCTAGGTCTAGCAATGCTTAGAACACATTATAAGCCTTTAAAAAAACTTAATTATTACCTCCTCATTTCCCCCAGTAATTAAAGAGTTGCTTAAAAAAAAAAAAGAGTTGTTGCTATAAGAGAAAAGAATGATTTAACCAGGATTTAAAGAGTAGTTCTAACTTGAGTTGGTTCAGTTTTGTATTCTTTGTTATTTGTTTGTTGGTTAGTTTCAAAACAAGGACCATGGTTTTTCTGAAACCAATGAACAGCTCTGTGGAAAAGTAAACAGATAGGAATGCCATGCATGAATGCCTTTTAAAATACAAACAAGATCTGGCTAGAAGGAGAATAATTAGGAATATGTTTGAGATTTCCACTTGAATGTATGACAGGATAAATTTTTCTGAGTCTCCCCCTCCTTCTCGTGTTCCTGGGACTGAGTGATTAAGGGCTAATATATAAGTTTAAACTTGGAACCCTTTGCTCCACATAAGCCTTCTGGCCAAAGGGAAGGTGACTTTATCTTCCAGTGGTGGGAAGGCCCCTTTAACTGTATGAGTCACAGCATTATTGCTTGACCTCTGATTTCATTAGAAGCAATGAAGTATTACTTAATATACCTTTTGTTCTTTGGCTGAGCCAGTAAGCCCATGTGCTATGTCCCGAGATGTTTATCTAGATAGCTGACTCCTCTAAGCTACACAACCGTATCATTCTTCTGAATATTTTATGCCAAAGCAGCTTGTTTTCTGTGCCCCTCTATGTCTGTAGACTTGTTTTGAATTTTTACTGAACCGAGTCAGAAAGTTTCTAGGGGAGACCTCAAATATAGTGGGCAGATGTGTCTTCACCCAAAGAAGTTCCTTAACATTGTTTGCCAGTGGTAGTGCTCAAGTTAGAAATTTTGGCAAATAAAATATGGCAAATAACAATTATTAAATATGTAATATGTTAAGGTTCTATAATCATTACATTTTTATGGTGCTTCTTCTCTCTTTTTTCTACCTTTTGAAGTCTCCCATCTCAGAACTAGAAGATGTCTTAAGCTCATCTGATGCCCACATTTTCAATTTGAAGAAAAGAAGGCATAGAAATATTCACTATTCAGCTTCAAATTATACAGCTACTTAGTGGGAGAACTTGAATTCAGTGATCTTACACCAGCTGAGTCTGCAAAAAGTACAGACTGCATTGATGTCAGTGAATACAGGACTGGGCATTCAGATTGCAGAGACACAAAGGAATGAGATCAGCTTCTATTAGCCACAAATAATGGACTGGATATTTCGTGTGTGTGTGTGTGTGTGTGGTTTTTGTTTGTTTTGTTTTTTAATACAAAAGGTAAAATAGAGCATGTCTTTTTCTAAGATATTAATCATTCTTTCAAGAAACAGTTATTGTGGGGCGAGGTATAGTTCAAGTGGTAAAGCATGTGCTTAGCATGCACGAGGTCCTGGGTTCAATCCCCAGTGCCTCCATTGAAAAACTAACAAAATAAATAAAACTAATTACCTCCCCCCTGTAAAAAATAAAAATAAAAAAGAAAGAAACATTTATTGTGTGCCAGATACGATGCTAGCCACAGGGGATACCAAGATGTATAAGGCATGCTTCGTGGCCCTGTTTATTAAAGTAGTACTATGTAACTTTGATTTTCCAATGAGAAAGTATATAGGAGGAGAATAAGGACTAGCATTTACTATGAGAATGCATTCAGAGAAGAGAAGGAAATGAAATGCACTTAAAGTAAATATTCTAATCCTTTATAACAATGAACTGATTCCTTCTTAAAGGGAATTTGATATATATTGTGAGATTAGCCAAATTAGATATTTTTAAGGGTGGTTCTTCTGAAAGCAGATGATTTTGACTGTGCAGGCTTTTTGTTGCAGAATCCCCAATCTAGGTAAATGACAGTGAAGCCATAGGTGATGTTCATGACCTCAAAAATCTGAATACAGGGCAGGGGAATGGGATGGGGGTGGGAGAAGCAGACAGTTTAATTTTAAATTTTATTTGTCTGCAGCCTGATTCTTTCAGATTCTGGGTTCCTGGATATGCTCGATGGTTGATGAAGTTTCCGATTTTATAGGTGTTAAGATACATCATCTTTATATAAATGTGCATGGTTTCTTTGTAAATATCTTGTGAAATTATTAGAACTAAAAAAAAAAAAAAAAAAAAAGACCTCAAAGATCATCTGATCTCCCTCTTCCATTTTATAGCTAAGGAGGTAGGCCTAGATAGCAGAACTGACTTGTTCCAAACTCCACACAGTTTCTGGCAAAATCCAGGCTTCCTAACACTTTTTCTTGTGCCACATGTTTTTGGAAAAGCACAAATTCTATTTCCTAAGTGGGAAATGATGGGGAGGGGGCTGCTCTCCTGAGGTCTACGACTCCCATTACACCAGCCTCTGCTCCCCAGCTGTTTGTGTTCTTGGGAGAAGCTGAGCCATCTGCCTCCAGGGCTGAGGAGACTGTCCTGAAATGTAATCACACAGCTTAAAGTCTAGGTGAAGAGGGTTTTCAGGAGCTGCTATGACAAAGGTCTGTATGGAAGTGAGGCTTTTATAGAGAGAGACGATGTTCATCCAAGAAGATAAAATGCATGAGGGAAAAGGTTAAACTCAGACAAAAACGACTCCCTTTGGATAGTTTCAGTAGTGCTCCCTTCACTGCCTTTGCCGAGGGTCCTTAAAACCTTTGTGATTTACTGTGCCGTGTGAACGCATGCCCGCAGGGTGAAGGCCCACCTGTTTTATGAGACCCCTGGCACCAAACACAAGCCTGGCACATAGCAGGCAGTCAGGTAAACCAAGGAAGGGGAAAAGAATAAAAAGCGTTGTTCTTTGCCCTCAGAATGTGTCCAACATTTGCTCTTGGACATTTCAACACCTTTCCCTGTACTGCAGACTCTCCTTTCTAAGGTCAGAAGCTAATGCTCAAAGTATGTGTTTTACCAAATTGAATTGAATCTTTATATCTAGAGAAATTTAGTCAGAACTGCACCTGAAACTGAAGCAACCTAGAAGTCTGTACCTTGTCTTGCTTACCTTAAGCCCCGAAGGAGCTGAATGAGTGCCCTGATAACCACTGGCCTATTGTTCACCCCCATCTATACACACTGACTATTCCTCTCTCCAGTGACCTCTGCTGGAATTCTTCCAGCGGGACTACCAGGACACTAGCAAGTCTAAGACTGGAGCCTCTGTTGATAAGTCCCAGTATGGTGCTTCAAAACAGCTTTGAGATGTCTGTCCAGTTCCTAGCCCACACATCTGTCTTAGGCCTTTGCAATTTTAAGCCTGTTGTAATTGGCCCCATCCTTTCCAGGTGACCCTGGCAGATGAGAGAGGAGAAGCAATTCAACCTCATTTGTTTCCTGGCAGTCTCTTCCAGATGGATTTTGCTCTTCTGAATTCTGACATGGGAGTTTCTCCTTCACATGGTTTTGAAGCCAAATCCTGTGCGGTTAACACAATTACCTATTTATTGCTAGAAAAACAAGACTATACAGGAAGTAGATGGTACAAACGCAGGCAGAGGATACAGACATTAGCGAGACACGCAGGGGATTCTGTGTACTAAGGAAACATCCCAGGACATTGATTAGAGGCAAAACACACCTGTACTGTAAGTGGAGTGGGCAGAGAGGTGGCGGAGGTGAGAAGGATGCGCTTTGCCTTTCTTTAAGCGAACTTGGGTGCATCCTGACTTTGAGACCAGCTTCCCGAACCCAGCAGCTCCCGCTCACCTCTGCAGTGGGCTGTTTCCCAGCTTCTCCAAGGTCCCGGCCACAGCTCAAGCCTGCTTTCTCTTCCTTCAGCTCCTTCCTTGGTGGATGCTGTCGCCAGCTGCTGCCTCACCCCGCGGTTACCCGGTGAGCTGGGAGGCTGGCTGACGTGATCATGTTACAGAGCAGCCGACTGGCTCAGGCCAGGCACGTGATAAGAGAAAAGGTTTGGGTTCGTTTTGACTGAAGATAAAAACATCTTTCTTGTGAAAGGACATCTCCTGAAAGCCAAGAGGAAATACGCAGTTCAATCCAGGGCTGGCAAAACACATGTGACCGAACTTCTCCTCCTCCTCTTCCCTGTTTTTTTTTTGTTGTTGTTTGTTTGTTTGTTTTAAATTCCTTCATCTTCCTCAGCTTAAGAAAATGTCTCTGTCCTGTAGGAGGCAGTTTCAATAAGAGTCGTGGGTATCAGATAGTGTTGAAGGTGGAAGGAGGGCAGTTCAAGTGGATAAGAATACCTGGGCCAAAGAACCTCATTTTCTCCTTTTTGATTGCTCTGTTGCTGCTGAGGGCAGCCAAGGCGGGAGAGATACATCAACTACTCCTGTTGAGTCTAGATGCAGGAAAGGTACATCTGGAGAGGTTAAGTTTATACTTTGAAACAGGTGAAATGAGAATACAGGATCTGTGACATGAACTGGTGAGACTTTCGAAAAAGAACTGAATTTTATTTTTACATCTCTAAAAGTTACTTTTTTTTTTTTTTTTTGGCAAGGGGTACGTAATTAGGTTTATTTAGTTTTTCAATGGAGGTACTGGGGATTGAACCTAGGACCTTGTGCATGCTAAACATTCACTCTATCACTTGAGCTATACCCTCCCCACCTAAAAATTACTTTTGAGTAGGCAATATGTGCGTCTAATATAAAAGACAAAAGGATCATAAGAGTGTACAGTAAAAATTCTTTTTTTACTCCTTCCTCATCCTCTTTTTCTCCCATGAGGCAACTCCTGGGACTAGTGTTTTGTGTATACATCCAGAGCTTGTCTACGTAAATACAAAACTGTATGACTCCTCCTCTTTAGAAGTAGCACGTCATATATGCTTGTTCTGCTCCTTGCTTTTTTCCACTTAGCACTCACACGTGGATATTGTTCCATAGAGTACCATCAAGAGCTACCATGTTCTTTTTAAGGCTGCCATGCTGTTCCACTGGCTAGATGTGTCATACTTTATTTGGCCGTTGGCCAATCTTTTCTTGCCTAATCCTTGCACAGTGCAAGGCTCAGTAAACAGTCAGTACTCATTCACAGATTACATTTTACACAACTTGTTCCTGTTTTTCATCATCTCTCTTTTCAGAGGTACCAATATTTTTCCCCCAGTATTCCAGATATTTATTTAATATGTATGTTCCCTGGTCGCCCAAGTCTTGTGCACTGATCAAACCTTGCTACCTGACCTCCAAGGCCCACCTTGATCTCGCTCCTCTCATACAACATTATTCCTCACTACTTCCTATTTTGCTATATGCAGAAGCTTTGTCTGTCCCTATCTCCTTATACTGATCCTCCCACCCAGAATTTCCTTCCTGGTCCTGACCACTAATCTGTCTCTAGTTTTTTTTTTTTTTTTTTTTCTGAACTCTTTTAGCTTACGTGATCAATACTCTCTAGAAGAACAGCTAATTTTTCTCTAATCATTTCAAATAGGAGCTTTATGTATCTCTGTGGCACTAATAACTCTGACACACAGTAAAGCTTGAGCAAATGAGAATCTCTTTCTGGTCCTCTGGGTTTTCTTTCTATTCTATTTTTGAGGGATTGCTCAGCTTGTAATTTCAATGTTGGATGAAGTGGCCCCTTCCTTGGCTGAGTTCCTTTAAAGGAAGTAAAGGAAGCGCTCTTGAGGAGAGGTCTTGAGATCCTGGAAGCAGGTGGGTTCAAACTGAGCGCTGCCACCCACCAGCTCCTGACCTTGGCCTCTCTGAGTCTCAGTTTCCTCACCTGTAAAATGAGGGAGTTGGATTAATAGATCTGGGAGACTCCTTCCAGTTCTGATGTCTGATAATCTGGAGTTGAGATTTATAATTGTTTACCAGTTTTTCTGAAATACATCCCTTATCCCACACTCCAAGGCAACATATCTGGTCAGAAACTTCAGAAATATTTCAAAGACTTTGGGTCCCATTGCTCCTAGAACATTACAGAATGTTACAGAAGTTCAAATGCAGATTTTCAGTGCTGGTCATATTAAAATAAAAAAAAAAAAGTTGTTTTTTTTTTTTTTTTTTTTTTGAGATCTGGCTGTAGCACCAGAGATGGATGGGTTTAAGGCATTCATGCACAGGGAGAAGGAGGAAGAGAGCTTTAGAACTTATTACAGTCCCAAAATAAAAGTTTCACTGTTGTCTATATTAATATGCTTTCCTACTCTCTTGCCCTTGGCCTGTATTTCTACTTGCCTAGCCCTGTATAGACAGAGATCAACTTTCTTCTTTGTAAGTACTGAATATTCAGTTGGCAGCCTTGAACAATTTCACAATAACAATAATCAAAAGATGTAGTGGCAACTAACTCTCAACTAACTCAGAATGACCTAGTAAAATTAACTAAGTTGCCAGTATTCCCATAGGCAACATATTTTCCATGTCTGGGAGAAGCTAGCTTTCTTTTCTTACCAAAGTTAGTGTAATTCAAACATGTCTGCCTTTGCTCCACTCTCTGTCCATTAAAGTCAAAGTAATCTTTAAAAACATAGATTGGACCGGGTCATTCCTGTAAGTACAGTCCTTCTGGGTTTCCTGAAGCACTTTGAATAGAGTTTGGTTTCAAGCCTCCCGGACCTTTACTCGACTTAACTGCTTTCCTCTGCAGCCTCATCTTGAGCTGCTGTTTTTGCTCCACTTGTAGGCAGCTGCCCTGGCCTCCCTTCACTGCCTCTAACAGGCAAAACTCACTTCTAACCCTCTGCTTGAAATGTACTGCTTGCAACTTCTCATGCCTCTCTCTCTCCTACTTGGGTCCTTCTCAGCTCTGCCTAAATGGCACCTTCTCAGAGTGGCCTTCTTTGACCTTTAAGTAATTGCCTGTATCTTCCCCCAGTCCAGTTATTCTCCGTGACTTTTACCTCATTCGTTTCCTTCATGTTAGCTCTCAAAAATTCCCATTATCCTTTTATTTCTTACTTGAATGCTTGTTTACTTGTTTTATTGTCAGCCCCTGCCACCAGACTTTAAGCTCCATCAAGCTGAGACAGGATGGAAGAGGGCAGGGCACAGTCCCTCTAGGAGTGACAGCAGTTTAACACCAAAATGGAAGATTCACCTCCTAGTTGGCCTTGAGGATTAAGAGATTTGACTTCTAGTAGACCTTGAGCTTCCTTATATGCTCATTGTAATAGCCTGATAAATAACATGCCCGCAGGCACCATGACAGTCCCAAGGGTAATGGCAAAAGGCCAAAGAATGGGCAGTGGCCTGATCCCACCTGTAGGTGTGTGAAGCTACTGAGCCCATAAAAACTGGCAACACCATGCCTAGTGGCCCTTTTTTTCGGTTTCTCCCCTTTGGAGACGGCCCACACTCTTGTTTATGGAGTGTGTACCTACTTTTACTTTAACCTGAGCACCCAATTCCCACACCCCTTTCCTTGCCTTTCTCTCGCCTTACACTCTATGCAGTGTGTATCTCTCTAAATAAATCTACCTTTACTCAACAGTGGCTCGCACTTGAATTCTTTCCTGTGTGAAGCCAAGGACCCACACTTGGTGGAGCACGTTCCGGGGGCTCACCCGAGACCTGGGACATGGCCCTCCTCACGCCGCACATCCATTTCCCTGCATCAAAGCCAGGAAACATGTCTGTTTCATTCACCAGTGCATCCTCCAGTGCCAGTGTGGGGCCCTGCCCCATAGCAATTGGACCATAAACACAACTAACTGATTGAACACCTAATCCCATACTGGAATGGGAATCAGAAGACTTAAATCTTGGTTCAATCTTTGGGAGCTGGGTGAGCTTGAATTGTTTAATTACTTTCTGTGAAATTAGGGGAATATATTAGTTAGAACATCTTGATAGACATTCCAGCTCTTGAAATCAGCTTTATGATTATAGTGGTAGATAGTGAAATTTTATTTAAGTAGATTCTCAAGGAAATCAAATGAGATACAAATATAATATCCGTTTCTGGATTTAAAAAATGAGCTCTGCATATGACTTAATAAGAAAAAAAAAAAAAACCCAATCCGAAAATGGGCAAAAGACTTAAGCAAGCAGTTCTCCAAGGAAGAAATACAAATGATCTAGAGGCACATGAAAAAATGCTCAATATCACTAATTATCAGAGAAATGCAAATCAAAACTACAATGAGGTATCACCTCACACCAGTCAGAATGGCCATCATTCAGAAGTCCAAAAACGACAAATGCTGGAGAGGCTGTGGAGAAAAGGGAACCCTCCTACACTGCTGGTGGGAATGCAGTTTGGTGCAGCCACTGTGGAAAACAGTATGGAGATTCCTCAAAAGACTAGGAATAGACTTACCATAGGACCCAGGAATCCACTCCTGGGCATATATTCGAACCCTATTTCAAAATGACACCTGCACCCCAGTGTTCAGAGCAGCACTATTTACAATAGCCAAGACATTGAAACAGCCTAAATGTCCATCAACAGATGACTGGATAAAGAAGAGGTGGTATATTTATACAATGGAATAAAATTCAACCATAAAACCAACAACATAACGCCATTTGCAGCAACATGGATGTTCCTGGAGAATGTTATCTAAGTGAAGTAAGCCAGAAAGAGAAAGAAAAATACCATATGAGATAGCTCATATGTGGAATCTAAAAAAAAGGAACATAAATACAAAACAGAAACAGACTTATTGACACAGAATACAAACTTCTGGTTGCCAAGGGGGCAGGGGGTGGGAAGGGACAGACTGGGATTTCCAAATTTGTAGATACTGACAGGCATATGTAGAATAGATAAACAAGATTATACTGTATAGCACAGGGAAATATATACAAAATCTTGTGGTAGCTCACAGCAAAAAAAAATGTGACAATGAATATATGTATGTTCATGTATAACTGAAAAATTGTGCTCTACAGTGGAATTTGACACATTGTAAAATGACTATAACTCAGTAAAAAAATGTTAAAAAAAAAATGAGCTCTGATCTCTGATCTAGTTGGAAGGTTTTTCAGGTTATAACCAAAAGATCAAAAGAATACTCAAATGCTTTGTCATGAAACGTGATCTATGCTTTATATTTAGGGGAAGTTTGATGATCTGTTGATAATTTTCAAGAGTCAGAAGGTTTTGCAATTATGTAGAAAAAGCAGGGACAACACACTTCAAAAGCAGGAAATGAATTCCAGCTCTACCAAGGAAAAAAGCCAATTGGGTGCATGTTCAGTTGAATGTAAAGTTATGATTTGATAAAAGACAACATTACACAAAGTGACAGACCTTGGCTAAGCCTGGGTGGTGGGCACTGTAACAATGGAATTAATCAGCTGACAGTCATCTAGGTGTGCCAGCACTCTTAAGGGATATAAAAGTTTTTGAGGCTTGGGCTCATACTGTGATACTATATGCCTGGAGGCATTTACTTCCCCATTTTCAAAATATTTCAAACCCAAATATGTATTTTTAGATTTTATCTTCCCACACATATTCTAGTTTAAGAAATGCATTGTTATGGGGGGAGAGGGTATAGCTCAGTGCTTAGCATTCATGGGGTCCTGGTTTCAATCCCCAGTACCTCCATTAAAATAAATAAATAAATAAAACTAATTGCCTCCCAACAAAACAAAAACAAACAAAAATAAAATGTAAAAAATGCGTCATTATATTTATTTAGGATTGGTAATAAACAGAAAGGTTTGACTGGCTAAGGATATCAACCTGTCTAGTTCTTCAGGAGATCCATTTTACAACCCATGTTCTTCAGTTTTTTGAAACCTATACCCTCCCAGCTGAGATGTATTCAAGCCTTACTTTCTATAGTTTGTAGTTCAAAACCAATAGCCTATTTTTCATATATGAAATTATATTGACTATATTCTTTTCCAACTACCCTCTTATTTGGGGCCTCCCTCCCATCAAGAATCAGTGATTTACCCAATTATTCTAATTTTGCAATAGTGTAAGTGCAGGAAAAAATCCATTGTTTACAACAAACACTCCAGTACCTCCTGAAATAGAAGCCTCCAGTGTTTTTGTTTTACATTTATCTTCAGAAAACTGAGAAATGAACACTCGGTTCTGGGTGAGGGGGAATTGGGGGACAGGAGATGGTGTGTTTCCTGTTTATTTCAGGGCACACCAGGCCCAGTGCTGCAGGAAAAACAGGCTGCTTTTTATGTGACTAGCTACTGATCCCACTCTTCTCTCCTGAATGTAATTACAAGTAGATGAAAGGATATTAGAAGCTCACAGGACGTGGAGTGGGGAGAGGGGAAGGGAGCGTCTTGCCTTCTCCCTCACTGCTCAATGGAATGATTAAGTCCGCAGCAGAGCTAACACTGAGTATCTCAAGGATAACAAAGAGAGAGGCCAAAAACAATTCTTTATTGAATCCACTTACATATCTTCCTCAGTGGAGTGGTTTTTTTTTTTCCCATTTAACACAAACATCTTGTGAGATAGTTATTCAGATCCCTGTGACAGATAAGGAGACACTCATTTGGAGGGGAGCAGTTCAGAAAGTGCATTTGATGCTCAAATTTGGGAACTGGACGTGGAAGTTCACCTCCCTGGAGAGTAGCTTTTGGAAATCAAGGTTGAAATTGCCGGAAAAAGTAGGATGATTTTGGAGAATCCCTTGAGAGGGACTGTTTACAAGTCTGAAGGCCCAGTGACTTGGGGGTGAATTTGCTATCCACTTACCAACAGCCCTCTTAAAGTGAACGCGTCCAGTACTATGAATAGAGCCATGCTTTGGGACATCTGCACTGTCTAGCCGGGACAAGGTGGAGCTCTTGCGTGACTATGAGGGCGGCTCGGAATTGACAGCTACTTGCAGGATGTCAGCGCTTTGTCTTCTTTCCCACTGCAAAAGAACACGAGGCAGCGTTGCATCCAAGCCTGGTCAAACCCTGCCAAGGGGAGGCATTGGCAAAGATATCTCTTTTCAAACAGTAGTCACAGAGAATAAGAGGGCGGGAGGGGGCTTTAAGGAATCCCCTAAACTAGGCCTGGGCCCCACTGCTCTCGCTACGAAGATTTGGCGAGCCTGCTTAGCGTCCGCCAGGTCTCGGAGCTTCCCGAAAGGCAGGAGGACGCCAGCGGACTCGCCCAGCTCCTCCCCAACCGAGGCTGCGTCTTATTTGTAACTCCGGCAGGCCCCGGCGGTTGCCGTGGTAACGCTGCACTCCCAGCTCCGTGGGGCCGGGAGGAGGGAGGTGGGCCTTGGAGGACGTCACCCAGGCTCGGTTTGGGGCTCCTGCCTCACCCCCAACCAAATGTCTGCCAGAGAGGAAGCCGTCAGGTAGATGTTTTGTAAATGAAGGGTCCAGGGGGCTGCATTAGGACAGAAGGAAGGGATCAGGATATCTACCAGCCAACCTCTCCCCACGTCCGCTTCTGCCAACGATTTTAACAGTCCTTCAAAACAGGGAGGAGGGGACGTTGTATTCTGAGGGATTTGATCAGACGGGCCACGCCCTTTGGTCTAGTTAGGCCACGCCCACACCGGGGTGGGGCTAGTTCTAGACCATGCCCACTCCCCGAACGCGTGGGAGGGGAATCGAAATGGAGGAGTAGTGAGCTTGCTCAATTGAATTGGTTCAACCAGTCGCGAGAGGGCCTAGGGAGGGCCATGTTCCGCATGCGTCCGCCGAGGTCGCCACACCCCGCCGTTTCCGCGGCGAACCCTCGGTTTTGCGCCTGCGCGCTGCTCCCGCGAACTCACAGGTTGGGCACTCACGGAGTCGCCAGGGCGCGCAGAAGGGGAGGGGCAGGCACGATCAGGCGCGCGCGCGCTCGGAGTGACGCAAAGGGAGCAGGCGAGTCGGGAGGATCGGGTGGGTAGAGTGGTGCGGCCAGGTTGTTTGGTGGGCGGTGCGTAAGGTCGCTCTGGGCACTAGGGCGCTCATCTCACTGGGCCCTCGGTTCTACGAGCGGATCCGGGGCAGGGGGAGGGGAGTGCTGGGTCAGGGGCCGCCGCCGCCGCCGCCGCACCCGGGGAGTTCGGCCGCCTGCCCGCGCTTCGCGGGCCCTGCCGGTCAGGGTAAGCAGGCCCGAGCTTATCAGTGAGGAGCGTGAGATGAGAGAGTATGGGAGGCAAGGGGTGGGCCTGCGGGAGGAAAGGGAGTGAGCGCTTGCGTGAGGGACACGGTGTGTAAAGAGAGGCCCGTCGAATAGTAGTAATAATAACCACCACTGCCACACGATAATTCTAGTGATTTGTGCCAAGCCTTTCCAGAGTACCCTATATGCTTCATTTTTTTTTTAACTTCTGCTACAATTCTCTGAGGGGGTGTAGCATCATTAAACCCATTTTACAAGAAGGGAAAACTGAGGCACGAGAGGGGTTTAGTAACTTACGCAAAGCCATACAGCTACTCCTTGTCCTGGCTTCGAACATAGGTCTGTCTGGCCCTAATGCCTGTAGTTTTAATATCTTTGTTTTACAAACAAAAAAAGGCGGGGGGATTAGGAGGAGAAGGAGAAGGAGAAGGATGAGGGTGGTTTGAAGTGGGAGCGTGATCAGAACGGGAAGAGGAGGAGACGTGTAAGGGTGGGGACCTGAGTTTGGAACCTTGCGGGCCTCTCCCTTCTTGGTTTTTGTGGCCCCACAACTTTTCCTTGCTGTTCTGTGGCTTTGTGAACCAGATCTCTGATCTCTGGAGGAGCCTGCTTACAGGCCTGGGCCGCATGGGTGGTTTTAAGAACTGGCTGAACTACGGTTCGGTCCGGGGGAGTGTCTTGGGACGCTGTTTGGCGGGGGCAGGTCGGGGTCCAGGAGCCGAGGACAGCGGCCGCGTATGCAGAGGACCCTCTTCAAGGCGGCTGCCATTTCTTCTAGAGTGCTGTACTTCCTTTTCCATCTTATCCGTGCGCGGCAAAGCCTTTGTTCGGCCCTCTAGAATGTTTCCTTTGAAACAAAAGCAGGAAAACCAAAACATTCTTTTCCTAAGCAGGGTCTGGTACTCTGGATTGCTTGCAGAGAAAGCTTTCGGGTGACTTAATCAATTAGTTGCTCTTCAGAGCTTTCCTGTGTCAATAAGGAACTTTGTTTTGGAGAAGTTTACACTGTAGATCATTGCATTGGTTGGGGGGTGGGGGGTGGCGATCTGCACAGTTCGTTCTAAAGACCAGCCCAGGGTTGGAACCTCCGTAACTTCTGTGTGACCTTTCTTTCTTGCACAGTCTCGTATTGGGAAACAACAGGTTTCAGGGCTTGTATTTTGCTTTCATGTAAAGTGGAATAGCTCATGTGGGAATCAAGATTTAAAGTCATCCTGTAAGGCAAACATTGCATGCAACCAAAATTATCCTTAAAAATTTCTTAGGTAGATGCAGAGTTGGAGATGGCCATTGTGTTTCTCAGTATATCCAGCAGTCTTTTTTCCTTCAGTTTTGAAACTTGTTACTGTTTCTTTGGTTGTAACCAAAGAGATAATGTAATTAGGATACCTTGAGGGGTTCTTTTGCACAAATAAACACAATTGAATGGCATAAAGTCTTTCTGCACTGTAAGGTGTGCTAGAGTCTGGAAAGGAGGAAAACTAATAAGCAAGGGGAACAGTATGTTTGTGATCCCCATTTTAGGTTCATTCTGGAGTATGTGTTCACTGAGTCTGAGTGGAAAGTGGCAGGCAGAATTGCTGGCGTTATTTATTATTATTTCTCTTTCTAGGGGCTAGTATATCCAGCAATTTATGCTAAGTTAAATGTGTGTAATGTGACTCCTTTTCAGTTTTTGAGTGGCATTACACTTTGGGGTTTGCAGGCTGTTGTTTATTTCCACAATTTTCTTAGGTAAGGGTTTGGCGCAAGAATGTCTTAAGTATTTTTGGCCAGTGGTTTGCTTTTGACTTCCTCATTTGTATGTATGACAATGGTTAGCTTTTAAAAATAATTTAAAAAATTTTAAATTGGAGTATAGTTATATAAGTTACAGATGTACAGTATAGTGACTCACAATTTTTAAAGGTTATATGCCATTTATAGTTATTGTGAAATATTGGCTCTATTTCCCAGGTTGTACAATGTGTCCTTGTAGTTTATTTTATACATAATAGTTTGTACCTCTAAATCTCCTGCCCTCACATTGTAAAAAGAACTTTCTTGGAAATCGAACCCATGATACTACGTTTTTACATTAATGACTCTGAATTTCAGTTTTCTTATCTGTTAAATGTAGAGAAAAATACTGTACAAAGTTGTTGGGAGTTTTCTCCACTGTTATTTTGAAGCAAACCCCACATTTGGTACATCACCTGTAACTATTTTGCATTATATCTAAAAGGTAAGAACTTTTTCCAAAAACCATAATCACAATATATTTTAACACACAACAAAAGCAAAACAAAACCCTGAAGCAAGAAACCAAAATCATGCATTGTTCAGATTTCTACTGTCTCAAAAATGTCATAGTTTTTTTTTCTAGCAGTTTATTTAAGGCAGGATTTAACTAAGGTGTGCATGCTTTGGTTGATAGGTCTACTGAAAGTCTTATTTCTTGCAACTTATTTGTTGAATAATCTGGGTTCTGTATTTTCCCATAGAAGTTTCTGGATTTTGCTGATTGCATTTCTGTGGTGTCATCTAATGCGTTTCTCTGTCTTCTTTCTTTCCGGTAAATTGTTAAATCTAGAGGCTTGGTCAGATTCAAGTTGGATTTTTTTTAGCAAGACTATTTCATAGTGGTGATGTGTTCTGTGTGGAGGCGCTAATACCAGGTGGTCTCTTTTTGTGATGATTACAGCCATTGTGATTTTTTAACAACTTTATTGAGGTATACTTTACATACTATAAAACTCACCCATTTTTACGAAGAATTAGCTAGCTGATTTTTAGTAAATATACTGAGTTATCAATAATCATTGTAATTAAGTTTGGGTACATTTCTGTCACTTCAGTAAGATACCTCAGTCCCATTTACCTTTAACCCCTAGTCCAACCCCACCACTGTAGGCTACTATCTGTCTTTATAGATTTGTCTTTTCTCAATAATCCATATAAACGCCATTATGATTATTGCACAGATCTATGAATTCATTAGGAGTTATGAAATGAGGATATTCCATCATTCCGTATTTATATTTTGCTATATAACTTTGATAAAGAGAAACTTCCCTTTAACTATTTGGTTACTTGGGGGTATAGTTTATATAGGAAAAACAAGTAGTTTTAAAAATAAGTCCAGTCACTAGCATTCTCCAATGATGGCCAATTAAGTTTATTTTCTTAGTTCATTATGAACTCTTGAATTTAAATCTATCCGAGAAGTTGTAATGCATTGTAGTAATTATCTGTAATGATATTCACATTGTCTTTTATTTGACCAGAGGGAGCCTCTTCAGATTGTTTTCTGATTTCTTTTGACCTTAAAAGCTTCTTTCTTAGCTGGGGAGCCTGGTTGTAAGGGTTTAATGTAAATACCTGTTTGTCCTATTTTTAAAACAGCTCTTTGCTGCTTGGGTGCGAAAGATATTTTTTGTTAGAGTTACTTTTGTTGCTTTTGCTATTATGTAACTATCTCCACTTAGTGATACCCACTTCCCCTAAAGTAGTTTTGGTTGTATTTGAAATGACACAGAAAGGAAGTGTGTTGTTTCACTGGAATGCTTAACATTAATGGGCATAGAAATGGTTTTATGCCCTTTTGCAGGGGAATACCTTAAGTGTGGTTTAGAATCTAAAGTTCTGAGTCCCAACATTTAAAAAATTATGGTCAGATAATGGAATTTATTTCAACAAAGTCTGAACTTCTGCTCTTTTCTGTTCTTGATTTGGTCATTTGTAAGCCTTTAATTCATGCCCATTGTGTATAGAACAAAAATGAGAACTAGATTCTGCCTTTAAGAAGTGTCCACCACCTGTAATTTTTAGGAAGCTGCCACAGGCTACTTAAGTTTCAGAGTAATTACAGTAAGCCTAGTGTAATTTCAGAGAGGCATCTGTCAAAGTATAGACTTACTTGAATAAATGGAATTTTCAAGGGTTGGTGACAGACCAATAGATTGGTTTCTCAGAAGTGTCTCAGGGAGATGACACTTGAGACTGCCAGTTTTATTTTGACCCAGATTCTTATTGTTGCATCTGCCTTTCTTGAAAATAGAAAGCAAAGATTCATTTTACTCTTTCTAGGAATTTTCCCCTGAGTACACACACTGGAGTGGACTCTTACATTGTGTTGAGGATCCATCCGTCGGCTTGCCTTTTAAATAAATGCCCTTAAGATAAGCTTCTTTCTGTCTTTTTATAACTAGGCATCTCATTGCTGTAATAACAGCATTACTCTCAGGCTGAACCATGTTGATTGAGTTTTCTCTTGCAGAGTACTGTTGCCTCCCCAGTTTGCTCCCAGAGTATACTCTATAAGTCATTCTGTTTCTGGTTGAACTGCTTATACCTACTGTCTTTTCTGTTCCTATTGTTGAATTGCTGCTTAGTTCCTTTAGAATATTATATGCTTAAAAGTAGACATTAATAACTCAAATTCTAATTTTCATGGTGATTGTTAAAGGTTCAAATTAGCAAGTGGGATTGGTTTTTACAGCTTAAATCCCTCACTTTGTGATCTGTTTGCCTCTAGTTGTATTTGACTTTTGGAATGTGGGGAAAAAGAATTTCGTTGTTTGGGGAGTGGAGAGGCAAGTCCCAGGCCCATAGTCACCGTATGAGTGTTCAGACTTCAGTGCGAGAGTTTAGGTCCACATTCTTTCAGGCTTTCAGAGATCCTGGCACATTTAAACTGGCGAAAGTGATTTCTTTAGAAATTTTTGCATGATTTGGTCTCTGTGCAAAGTGATAAGAAAATCATGGTTGAGGGCATATTTGTGTTCACAGGGAACTATTTTAGTCTTCAGGTAGGTCTGGAGAGGGCTCAGAAACTGGTTTAGGGTAGTTTTATGTCTGTGCTAAAGGGCACCTTGGGCAAAAGTTTCTTTAGGTTTCTTAAGTAATTTTAGTCTCTTTAGGTTAACGAACTGAGGAAAGGAAGGGGGTATATACATATATAGAGAGGAGTGTGTGTGTGTGTGTGTGTGTCTGTCTGTCTGCCTTTACAAAGGCAATTTTCCCCTTTATATAAACTGGAGAATAAATATAATAGTCTTAACCTTTTAGCTTAAGCTGATGAAGTGATGGTAAAATATTGTTTTGATGTCTTTGTTGTGTTAACATCTTATGCCAATGTATAAATTAATGTGATTTCAAAATGTGCTTTTGAACTTAGATCGGATCAACCGTTGGCTCGCCCTCTGTCGTAGTCATCTGAAATCAAGTTTCTTCAGGATGCCTGCGGCACTTGTGGAGAACAGCCAGGTGATCTGTGAAGTCTGGGCCAGCAATCTAGAAGAAGAGATGAGGAAGATCCGGGAAATCGTGCTCAGTTACAGTTATATTGCCATGGTAAAGAGCTCTACTCTAGTTGACTCACTTTCTGGTATGGACTTCGGGAATATTTAATGTGGGAATTTTAAATAAATAATTAGAATAAAGCTTTGGCAAATTAAACGTGATGGAAGGCTGTGTTGCTTTTACGAAACATCAGGATAGCCAGCGTGTCTGAGAAGGGCGTAACCTCTAGTGTCTTAGATTCTTTGTGCTGTTACGCTTCGTTTGGAAGTCTTTAAAGCAGAAGTTGTCTCAGCCCATAGGTACATCTGTCACACAGATATGGTGAATTTGACAGACAGGGTTTAAAGCAGTTTTTAATGAGTAGTTGCCAGTATTTAAAAAATGAAGAGACCTTACTTAAATTCCCTATGTCTGGCATCTCTGGAAAAAAATGGGAAGATTTGGCATTATGGGGTCTCCATTCCTGCCTGACCTTGAGTGGCTGGCAGGGAACACGTGTATCGTGGTGGTATCAGGAGCCTCTTTCAGGGGAGGCAGGTACTCTTTAGTTTGCTCCAGTCCCTGTTACTCGTAACCATTTTCATACCCAGTGCGTTTCACTCCTTTATGTTAGCTGCCTGGAGTTTGTGACTCCTGCTGTGGAGATCGTAGAATTAACTCTTTAGCCTGGTATTTAGAACTCTCTATGATCTTGTTCTAGGCTTTCTACTAAAGCCACACGTGGCTGTTTATTTATGTATTTATTTTCTGAATAGCTGTTTGACCTCCCTATGTTTGTTTTTTTATTCGTATATTGTTCTCCACCTAGAGTGTTCCTAATCGACTGTATATGAACCTAGAATGTTCTTAATGGATCTGCAGTTAGTCAGCTACTTCTGTTCGGATCCTGTTCAGGATCTCCAAGTTGTGGTGCAGATCCTCATGATTCTAGGTCCTTCTGTGTAGATATCAATGAAATCAGTATTTTATGGTGAATTTTTGTGCTTGAGCTTGGGGCATGTCACCTAACTTTTATAAATTGAGGTAAAATTTTTATTTATGAATGATCACTTCAGTGCCTACTTTTCTGTGAAAATGTATGATGAGAGACTTTTTCCTTTTCTAGGACACAGAATTTCCAGGTGTTGTGGTGCGACCAATCGGTGAATTTCGTAGTTCCATAGATTACCAGTATCAGCTTTTACGGTGCAATGTTGACCTTTTAAAAATTATCCAGCTTGGCCTCACATTCACAAATGAGAAGGGAGAATATCCTTCTGGAATCAACACTTGGCAGTTTAACTTCAAATTCAACCTTACGTAAGTGTCTGAGACCCCTCTCAGTGTTATTCTTAGATCTGCTACATTTGTGCAGACTGGCTTCTAACTGATTTTATTAATTTTAAGTTTTGTTTCCACCAAACCCAAGTGGGGGTTAGACAGCTGTCAAGCATAACATGAGATAAGGAATCTCAGAATGTAATGTCCCTCTTAAAGAACTTTTACGGGGAGGGTATAGCTCAAGTGGTAGAGCGCATGCTTACCATGCGCAAGGTCCTGGGTTCAATCCCCAGTACCTCCTCTAAAATAAATAAACCTAATTACTACCTCCCACCAAAATAAAATAATGAAATAATACAATAATAAAGTTTAAAAAAATTTTACAAGTCAACAAAAAGACAACCTGGTTAAAAATAGGCACAAAATCTAAATAGACATTTCTCCAAAGAAGATTTAAAAATGGCTTATAAGGGTGGGGAGAGTAACAGCTCAGGGGTAGAGCACATACTTAGCATGTTTGAGGTTCTGGGTTCAATACCCAGTACTTCCCTTAAAAAAAAAAATGACTTATAAACCCACGAAAAGATGATCACCATCACTGATCACTAGGGAGATAACAAATCAAAACCATGAGATACTACTTCATATGTACGTGGTGGCCTTAATCAAAAAGACATAATAACAAGTATTGGTGAGGGTGTGGAGACATTAGAGTCCTCATATATTGCTATTGGGAATATAAAATGGTGTAGTCTATTTGGAAAACAGGCAGTTTCTCTAAAGGTTAAAAATAGAGTTACCGTATGATCTAGCAGCTCCACTCCGACGCATATAGCCAAGAGAAATGAAAACATACATGCATGTATAACTTGCACCTGCAGGCTCACAGCAGCATTATTCATAAAGGCCCCAAAGTGGAAATTCTGAATGTCTGTGAAGAGGAATGGATAAATGTGGTATATCCATGCCACTGGATAGTAAAAAGGAATGAAGTACTAATATGTGCTGTACATTGATGAGCTTTGAAAACATGCTAAAGGAAAGAAGCCAGACACACAAGACCACATATTATATATTCTGTTTATACAAATGTCCAAAATGGGCAAATGTATAGAGACAGAAAATAGATTAGTAGTTGTCTAGAGAGGGCAGTGGGGAGGTTACAGGTTAATGGCGAGTGATAGCCTAATGGATATGGGGTTTCTTTTTGAGGTCGTGAAATGGTTTCTAATTGGTGGTGGTTGTACAACTCTGTGAATATACTAAAAACTATTGAGTTGTATACTTTGAATGAGTGAATTGTTTAGTATGTGGATTATCTATCTCAATAAGGCTGTTTGGAATGAAAAAATGAAATCAATTCCCTAGTTAGGAGATCAGTGTTGAATTACAGTTCTTAGCGGGGTGAATTTGGATCAGTTATTTTACCTTCTGTAGTTCAGTTTCCTTATCTGTAAGACAGGGTTATTACTGTCTTTCATAATAGATATAAGGTATGGAGTAGGTGCTAATCAAGGGTAATTGGAACTGAAACCTATATGATTTTGAACAAATTTTGATGCTCTTTAAAAAAAATTGTGGTTAAAAACCACATAACATAAAATTTACTGAATTACCTTATGTGCTTGCTGGAACACTGGAAGCAATGAATTGATCTGTTCTTAAACTATGGAAGCATTTCAGGAACACTTGTTCTGTAATGTGTAAGTTATGGTAGTACTGTTGCCCACTACTTCTGTGACCTTACCCACTAAGTGAACACCTTTCTTTTTAGAGAGGACATGTACTCCCAGGACTCCATAGATCTCCTTGCTAACTCAGGACTGCAGTTTCAGAAGCATGAAGAGGAAGGGATTGACACGTTGCACTTTGCAGAGCTCCTTATGACGTCAGGGGTGGTTCTCTGTGACAACGTCAAGTGGCTTTCATTTCACAGGTCAGTCTGAGAGAATGTGCTTCTCTCTTGCTTTGGGAGCAGGAAATTGAATTCTCATGGTATTTTTGCAGTCCTCTTGGTTCTCTTTTGTGGCTCACATCAGCTATAATGATGAAATGGTAACTGTTGCTCACATTTCAATATTTCAGAAAACACTTTGGAGCTTATGGTGGTTTGTTTCACACAGTATTAGGCTCTTTCATGTGGCTGTCAGTGGGTATATGTCAAGTTGAAAGGTGGAGGGTCGGAGGGATGGAAGCACTTGATTGTCTTTTAAATGGCTTGCCTGGGTTTTCTTTGGTACTCAAAAGCCATATTCTGCTTAGGAGATGTTATTTTTACTGTGCAGTACTTTTGAATTATTGATGAATAAAACGCACATTTACAAACCCTTGGGTTCTCTTATGTATCTCCCATATGAATTTGTTATGTTGTTTTTTAATGGAAAGTTCAGATTATAGTAGGTTAAACTACTTTGGAAAACTGAAAGTTCCTGACACAAGGTAGCATCATAAGCTCTGAGAAATAAAGCAGTCGAACACCGGGGTCTGATCACTGCTTCTCTTTCATCTCATTGCCTCATTTTCTCCTTGTAGTGGCTATGACTTTGGCTACATGGTAAAGTTACTTACGGATTCTCGTTTGCCAGAAGAGGAACATGAATTCTTTCATATTCTGAACCTTTTCTTCCCATCCATTTATGATGTGAAATACCTGATGAAGAGTTGCAAAAATCTTAAGGTACGTAATATTTTTCTTAATACTAGTAACAGCAGTGACAGAAGCAGACTTGTCATTTTGCCTTATTGCAGTTTGTTCAGCATGTGCCCTTGAGTGCCTGCTAGGTGCCAGCATTGTGCTCAACAGGGTGCATATAGGGCTGATCAGCACAGGGATTTGTGTGTAACTGTCTTGAACCTGGGCATGAAGGGACCCCTCTGCTTCTCTTACTGTAAGGCAGGCATTCTTCATGTAGGGCTCATGAACCTAGTGAAACAGTGGGCAACATGAGGTGTGTGTACAAGTTGTTAGGGATGGGGTCTGCAGTGTGCCAGACTCTCAGAAGGGTTCTTCACCCTAGACAGTTTAAGAACTCCCCACCCTAATTGTTGACACAAGAGGTTTGCTGCTAGAATTGGATTGGCATTTACTGTTTCCTCAGCCTTGTTTCACAGCAGTTAGGACTTTCAGGGGCAGAGGTCTGACAAAATTAATGATGCAGAAAAGAAAGGAGTGAAAAGTGGAGTATGGCACAGTGTGTCATTTGGAGGGTTAAAAGGGAGTACTGCTGGGTTAAGGCCTGTTAAGTAAATAGCCTGTTCCTATTTCCCTATCACCAAAGGAAGGAAACTCAAGAATAGACAGAATTGACTCCAGTGGAGGAGTTGGGTCTGTAATATTACATTTGTTTTCCTTGCATCTCCAGGGAGGTCTTCAGGAAGTTGCTGATCAGTTGGATTTGCAGAGAATTGGAAGACAGCACCAGGCAGGCTCAGACTCACTGCTGACAGGAATGGCCTTCTTCAGGATGAAAGAGGTAAGGCCAAGGCTTTTGGGGCTGAAGTTTGTTGCAAATTTACAGTTTCTGCTGGCAGCTGATGAGCACTTTGAAAGCAGTTGCTTTTGGTTTGTTTGTTGTGCATATGTTCAATATGTTAAATGTGATTTGGGAGGCACAGAAGCATTTTGAAAAGGTGGCCACTCAGCATGCTTAAGATTAGATGTGTACTTGGTGTTCCTCGCACCTCTAATCCTTGCAATTATTTGCTTTTCTTCTCATTTCTATAATATGAACACATTTGTTAAACCATCCACTTATTTTATGCTAAGTTCTGTTAATGATCAGATGTTCCACAGCTATCCTCACACTCAATGGTGAAAAGCTAAAATCTTTCCTCTAAGATCTGGAACAAGACAAGGATGCCCACTCTCACCACTTTTATTCAGCGTGATATTGGAAGTCCTAGCTGGAGCAGTTAGGCAAGAAAAAGAAATACAAGGCATCCAAATCGGAAAGGAGGAAAACTGTCACTATTTGCAGATTATGTATTATATATAAACAGTCCTAAAGATGCCACCAAAAAACCTTTAGAACTAATAAATGAATCCAGTAAAATTGCAGGATACAAAATTAGTATACAAAAATCTGTTGTTTCTATACATTAATAGTGAATTGTCAGAAATTATGAAAACAATTCCATCGAAAAGAATAAAATAACCTAGGAATAAATTTTACCAAGGAAGTGAAAGACCTGTAAACTGAATACTATAAGACACTGATGAAAGAAACTGAAGAAGATAAAAATAAATGGAAAGATATTCTGGGCTCATGGATTGGAAGAATTAATATTGTTAAAATGTCCATACTACCCAAAGCAGTCTACAGATACTTTGCAATCCCTATCGAAATTCCAGTGGCATTTTTCACAGAAATAGAACAAACAATCCTAAAATTTGTATGGAACCACAAAAGATCCTGAATGGCCAAAGCAGTCTTGGAAAAGAAGAACAAAGCTGGCAGCATCGTGCTCCCAATTTTGTCCCCCAGGTACCTTTGGTAAGATGTCTGGAGACATTTTTGGCTGTCCCAACCTGGGGGAGTAGGGTTGTATGCTACTGGCCAGGGAAGCTGCTAAACATCGTACAGTACCACACACATTGGACAACCTCCCTCTCCCCCCAAGCAAAGAGTTAATCCTGCCCAGTAGTGCCCCAAAGGTTGAGATACCTTGCTGTGTAAGTGCTTAGTGTCCACTTTCTCACTTAGAACAAACTATTGTTACCTTATCCTGTTTTACCATGACTTCAGAAGCGTTGAGGTGACTTTCCTAAGATCACACGAGTCAGCTCAAGCTCTTAGCCACTGCATTGCCTGTTAGGAGAGGAGGTAGAGACAGTTGTACTAAGCAGCAGCAGCAGCACAGAGTTCTGGCAGTAAAAACTCATGGACAGTAGAAGTCTGTTCAGAGAGGGGGTCCTAGAGAGAGAGAAACATGAAAAGAATATAGGAAAGGTTTGGAGCCTTTCTTTATGAAGTTAGTTTCTAGTTGGCTAGATTTTCAGGGCTTTAAGAGAGCTGGGAGGTGCTGATGTGGTAGTGTTGCACCTTGGCATGACTCTTGGCATGGTTCTCACAGGGGTTCTCTGTCCTCTTCTGCAGTTGTTTTTTGAGGACAGTATTGATGATGCCAAGTACTGTGGGCGGCTCTATGGCCTAGGCACGGGAGTGGCCCAGAAGCAGAATGAGGATGTGGACTCTGCCCAGGAGAAGATGAGCATCCTGGCGATCATCAACAACATGCAGCAGTGATGGCGGCGAGGCTCTGCAGGGCAGGCCTGGTCCCAGAGTGGTGCTCACCGTGCTGACTGTCTGTGTACACTTGTCTTCCTTCCCAAGAGAAAACACTTCTTTTGAGCAAACTGTACCTACCATCTGCGTTGACAGAAAGACTTTTGTTTCACTGAAGACAAAAGATGCCTTTATTTTAGATCCAGAAGAAGGGAGTTTGCTCTGAATTTGTAAACACGTCTTCCCTATTCCTCATCCCTAAGCCTCTCCTCTCCAGTTGCCTCCTGCCACCAGCATCCATGGCTCATTTGACATCTTTTTAAATATTCAGGACAAGTCAGAAACAAACTAGTAAAATGTATATAACTCTTACCTGTTGTCATTCTTTTTCTTTTAAATTTGTTGCTAACCTCTGAGGATGAAGACGTCTTGCTGTGATTCTCAGCTGAGCTGAGGGCTTCGAGGGAAAGTAGAACAAAATGGTGGTCTTGTGAAGTGGATTATAGATGTTGAGTCTCTTCCTTTTGTTTTTTTTATTTTGACCTTTCTTGAGGACATTTGCTTTCCTCATATCTTGTTAGTCTTTCTTTATGTACTATTACATGGAAATGAATTACTCAGTGCTGAAATATGAAGACCAGATAATGAAAACTTTTCTTAAAAACAAAATTCTACTGAATCTGCCTACCCTTTATTCACGAGGAACTCCAGAATGGATATTAAATTAGTCACGTAAGTGTCTTTAAGTCTGTGTTCCATTGTGCCACTGAGATTTGCTGTCACATGTGCATCATTCGAAATCATTTTGAGTTTTCATTTTGTAAAACATCCTGGATTTGATGCTGAAGGAAGTTAGTAGGGGCAGATTTTTGGATCATAAGTCTGTTATATTTTCAGTAATGTGATTTCAGATGGTCATCTATATTCTCCTGTCTCTCTTATCTGTCTTCCCTGCTTTTCCTTTTCAGAAAAATGAAGAGAAGTTAGGGAGAGGGATTAATGTGAGTACCAGGAATGTGAGTCTAAAAAGTTATAGTGGTTACATGTAAGCAGAGCAGTAAGGAATTTGGTTTACAGAGTTCTTTTGGAGTAATATCCCACAACTGGGGTAAGAAGCTCAGGACTGTGATTTTTTTTTTTAAACTAGTCATTTAAAAAGTACACTGTATTTTTTTTGAATGACTACAGTACAGACAATTTCAAAAAACCAAAAACTCTGTTGGAATAGTGGAGATGAAAACTGGTAACTCACTGAAGTGGGTGAATAGTCTTGCATTTTAAAAGCTTATGGAAAACTCAATTTGAAATGATTAAAAAATGTCAAGTATTATAAGCTAGTATTTAAGATGCTTGTAAATATTATTTATGTTTTTAATTTTGTAAAATAAAGATTTCTTTTTAACCACTGGCATGAAGGTTTGGTCTTTCAAAGCTCTGAATTGCTGGCTCTAGAATATGGTCGTTTACTGTCAGTGACATGGAAGCATCTTGTCTGTTCCCAAACTCTTCCTCTGTTTTCTCCAAGTTGGCTTGCATACATGATGTCTCATTTTGTAGGAAGCTTTTAATGAGCAGCTGTGTAAATGGAATTGTCTCTTCACTTACACCCCCTGCTGATTATTTGGCGTTACTAGGAAACCAGTTTTAATTCTATTTCCTGGTGCTACTGCCTTATATATGGCTGATTGGCTTGTTAACTAGTGGACTACTTTTAGACAAATTGAACTTCTGATATCCTAGTCTTGGTTCAGGACTTCGTTTCTAGTCCTTCTATTGATCCCCAAAGGTGGGGTTGTAAGAAGTCAGGTGCAGGAGCAGATCTTGGATTTGACTGAGATGTTCACATTTTGGAAGAGATATATTTATCATGTTAAGATTTATGGTAAAAGCAGCAAAGGTCATAGGTTCTCAACCAAGGAGCTTTGACATGCTGGTGACTGTGAGGCCGACACAGATGTCCTAACAAATTTGGATTAAAGTAGGGATTTCATCTTTGCCACAGTTGAGAACAGACGTACTGACATGTCAGGAGAAATGCTGAGTTTGAAGGGTTGAGGAACTCAGTGTTAAGTGGGGGTCTGGTCATTGCTTGGGAGAGTTGAGAGACAGCTTGTTAAAGTGGTGCTAAAAAAGGGGCACAAGTCTAGTAGAACTGGAAAGAACATCACCTTGTATAAATACTATTGTGTATAGAGCTGTCTGAGTGGTTATCTTCGTAAAGGAATGGTCCTGAAGGATGACCAAGAGAATGCTCACTGTGGTGTAATTCAGCTCCTCCGCATACATAGTAGTCCTCCCTCACCTGCGGGGTAACTGGTAGCACTGAACCCTACATGGGTACTGTTTTTTCCTATACTAACAGGCAGGTAGCATACAGTGTGGATATGCCGGACAGAGGGATGAGTCACATCAAGAGTGACGGAGTGGGACGGCTGTGAGACGCTACTCAGAGTGGGCATGATTTAAACTTAAAAATTGTTTATTTCTGGAATTTTCCAGTTAATATTTTTGGACTGCTGTTGACTGTGGGTAACTGAAACTGTGGAAAGCGAAATCGTGGCTGGGTGGGGAGCTATTTTACTGCTAAGTGTTCTTGAATTCCTGTGTTCTGTTAATGTAGTAAGGTTGACGACCAGCCTCAAGCCTTAGTTGTCAGCCAGTGCTGGTATGAATGAGCTCAGTTTAGAGTCCTCTAAGTTCAAGTTATTAATGAGCATTCTTTCAGTTTCCTGATTTATTCAGTCTGTAAGTTTCCATTATGCACTTATTAGATACTAGACACTGTAAGTAGGTGCTAGGGATAAAACAGTACATGGAAGACATAATCTCTACCCTCATTTGAGCTTACAATCTATAGCTGTATTGCCAAGAGTAATTTATAAAAATACCATTTGTGAACTATAAAGTACAGGTTGCTGATGTCCTTGAGGTTTAAGTTCAAGGACAGTCTTCTTAGAGAAAGGACGTTTCATCTGAAATTTAATAGATGAACCAAAGTGGGCCAGGTAGAGGAACAAAACGGGCAAAACCCCTGAGATGACAAGAGAACTTGGTGGGTTCCAGCAGCTCAGAGGCCAGTGTGGCTGGAATCTAGAATCAAGGATGGGAATGTCTGGACAGGAGGCCCAGAGGTTAAGGACTGGGACCAGGCACAGCTTTTATAAGCCACATTCAAGAGTGTCTCCTTTCTAATAGCAATGGGAAACTACTGAAAGTTTTCTAATGGGAAGCTGATGAGATTTGTCATTTAGACTAATCATTGGTATATGAAGAATGGATAATTAGTAACAAAGAGCAGATTCAGGGAGATGCTGGGAGTGGGAGGCTAGTGCTGTCATCTGGGTAGTAGGATGGTGGTTTGTATTAGAGATACAGTTGCCTATCAGAGCTAGAGTTACTTTGGATGGGGTAAAGTATCAAAACTAATTCTTCAGTTATTTATTGATATATCTTATCCAGTCAGAAAGCTTGAGTCATCTCCTCTGTGCTTTGGCTCTTCATGGTTCTAATGATTAGGGAGAGGGAAATGAAAACCATTTATTCAGATTTGAACAGCTTGATACAAACAGTACAGTATCTAGTATTGGAAAAATGGAGTTTTGTCACTTTTGTCATCTTTGCTTTGGGTAGTTTTCTTGCTTAGTTGTCCGTAATTCTTGTTCTTACCAAAGCGGTAATTGGGGAGTGTGCTCACAGGGGATGGTTTTGGTAAATCATGAAGGAGTTTAGAATTCCAGTTTAATAATACTGCTCTTTACTCAAGTGGAAGGGAATAAATATTTTTTTCATTTCTGTAAGTGAAGCATTTGTTTAACAAAGATTGTAGAGCTGGTTGGTATTGAGTTCTCCACTTAAGCATGTCTATTTATATCTTTGCAACAAAGTAGATTCTCCAGCCACTAGTAACAATGCATCTTCTAACTAAAGTTTACTTAACGCTGTAAATAACTATGAGGATCTAAATCCTACAATAGTTCCTTTTTTGGTTTAGCATGTTAAAATCCTAAAGCTAGGTCTAATAAAACCAAACCAAACCAAACCAAACCAAAACCCCAGGGAGTCAGATCTTTGAAAACTGACTCTTAAAACGTTTTCCTTCCTAGAGAGTTCCTTTTAAATAAATTTCATTCTTGCTGGCCTCACCACCCGCAACTCTGGGAAATAATTGAAAAATAAATGGCATTGGAGGAGGAAAGCCTTCACGATGAATAGCAAAATAGTTCAATTAATGGGAAAGAGTGTTCCCTACCAACCTCACCCCAGACTGCCTGATTTTTACATCCTAGCAACCGGGATATAATGGAAACATCTGTTCCTGACACTGTTCAACTATGGAAATAACCAAAGAGAAGACAAGATCTCAAGAAAATGCTCATTAGTAGGGGGGGAAAATCAACAACAAAACCCCAACAAAACAACAACAAAACCCCCCCAAAACTCCAAAGGATTTACCATTAAATAGTATGTAGGATTCCATTATGCCAAAGTTGGAGTCCAGTGATCCCAAAATTACATATGCAAGATGAGGAATATGCATTTTTCTTCAAAGATCATCTGTGGCTTTAATTTCCAAAGGGTCCTGTGATCCAAAAAAGATTAAAGAACCACTGAAAAGGTAATTTCTTCCCGAGCTATTTTGATCACCATCAGTCATTTCTTACAAAACCGAAGGGATAAGACACATTTGAGTTAGTTATTTGTTCTTCTAAAGCTTTCGTAAGGGATTTGTTCAAATAAGCTATCCAGGAAACACTAAAACCAAACTTTTGACCTAAAGTTCAGATAGGGTAAAGAGTCAACATGATGGGTAAGGCCTATTTCACATTCAAACTTCAGTCTGGAAGAGCAGAAGGGGAGAACCCAGGTTAACAAAAACAGGGAAGAAAATGATACCAATAGTCATAAAATGCAGCAATTCTATCTCAAACAAGACTGACGTATTTATGATCAGGTGAAGCATTTATAAAGGTAGCCTGTGTTGAAGAATATGACACTTTGGGTGATTTAAAAAGTTTCTCCTCTTTGGGTGAAACCTGCATAAGGCTTTAGAGATGACCAACAATCACTCTGCAGGTGTTAGTTCTGAATAACTACTGCTGGCTTTTCATAATCTTTCCTCCCTGGAAACCACAGTTGAGTCCAAAGGCAGATTCCACTGTGCCTAAGCGTAGAGTAGATTCAAACTTGACCCTTATTTGTATTTTTTGGATCACTGCAGAAACATCTCTGGATCAAAGTGAATGTCTGGCGAGGTATAACTGCAGAGGTGAAAGGTGTTGGGTATTTTGAATTTGGCACAGTTTCTTAAAGGTCCTTGAAAGTTCATGTGCAGAAGGTCTGGCAGTGTCTTTTGTAAACTTTAGTGTTGCTGTATTTTTGAAGGAGCTCTTGAGCCTGTTGCTGCATTTCGTGCGTCACACAGCCAGGATGTTGAGACTTGATGTGAAGCAGGATGAGGCAGCACTCCAGCACATCTGGGAAGGGCCAGGTCTGAAAGATGACACGGGGATGAACAAGGAAGCATTTGCAAAAGAGCCACAATCACCTGCACAGAAGGCTGCAGCGACTCAGCCTCAGGTACTAACACTTCTCAGGCATGGCTGAGCCATTCCTCTCCTCAGGCTCTTCTTTATTTACTCTAAGGAGAGATGATACTCAAAACTGGGGTGTCCCTCTCAAAAGATCCAGACTTTTTCCAGAGCCCTACTCAAATTAATTCAAAACATGATGCTTCCCTTACTACTTAAGGGCCACATCCAGATACACCTATCCATCTGTAAGCAATCAGATACGTGGTAGCAACTGTAATTTTATTTTACTTCCAGCTACAAAATTTGTTAGATTTTTCTGAAGACTGAGGTTAGAAATTTGCTGTGTTGTCAGTAATTCTACTCTTATAAAACATTTTAGTTAACCAAAGGATCCTGAATTTTTTAAGCATATACAAATATGCAGAGATTTTAGAAACTTAACAGAGAAGTAGATGACCACTAAAGAATCTGGTGTAGTCAAGTGATATTACAGAAAGTAATGTTTTACCAAATGATCTGCTATATAAATCTTACCTTAATACTCTCAGGAAACTTAGCTATTCTCTCATTCGCTTCTGTAAGCCTTTTGGTTAATTCAGGCAAAGAAACTGGCTCACTTTTTTCTTCTTTACTAGTAATGATAATAAAAAAAAGTACAAGTCATATGTCTTGCCCCACATATTATCTATATAAACAAAATTATATTATCCTATAAACAAAATTACTCTGTCACCTGGGTCTTTATCTCATCTTTGAATACAAAGGCCAAGAGAAGGGAATTTAATGTGATATGGTATAGTTTTCAAAATGCAGTATCATTCCTCACCATTTTCCAAATCCCCACTTCTTAGACATATAGCTCCAATGAAAATTAAGAACCTGTAGGGGATTCAACCTGCAGCCAAGTGCAGAGGGCCTGGATTTCTCTGGGGAATGGTTAGACAGAGCTGGAGTTCCTACCCATGGGATGCATGGATGCACATTTTTCTGGAGTGTCTTAAGCTTTTCAAAGGGCTCCTCTGATCCAGAGGTTAAGAGCTGCTGGGTTAGATAACTTTTTAGTGCTTTTCCTGTTATTAAAAGCAAACCTAAGGCTGCCTAGAGTGTGGGAGCTTACTAGAAAAGTAACTCAAAACTCTGACTTAAGATGTCAATGGGAGTATTTTTAGAGCAAAAAAAAAAAGTAGGGATTTCAAAGCTTCTTAATGTTTTAAAGTTAGCAATAACAGCCATATGTTTATTGACTGTACTAGTTACTATGTTTTAGGCCCTGTGCTGGGGGGATATAATCAAGGTAAAAGGCACTTGGAAGAACCAAGCAGTATTTGCTTAGCACTGCAGATGCCCACAGAAAAGTGCCCTGTGGTAATGCAGATGGGCTGTACAATGATTGGTGATTGGCTGCTGCCATCCACCTGGCCCCTGATTTCAACAGAAGTAATTAAGATGCTACATACAGCAGTCTGGTCATCTGGGATTTTCTCAGCTCAGCGTGTAGTTCTGTACACTACTCTTCTGTGTGTTTTTTGGTATACTACCGAACAAGTGAAAAACAATGGTTTTCATTAATGATGTGATAATGCAACTCCCATTTTTTACATGATTGATTTTTTGGGGAATCTACGCTTATTGGACAAAGGTAGGGTTTATTGTACTACTGTTATTAACAATATTTGTGATTTTGTTTAATTCTCAAGCAAGGTTGGAGTTTGTACTCCCATTTATGGACAAGGGAACTAAAGCTCAGAGACACTAAGACTCTTGTCAGGTCACTGAGCAGGATCAGATTAGAACCCCACACCTGACTCCAAAGCCTGTGCTTTAATGACTACATTGTGGTGCTTCCAAGTGACCAGATCAGTCTCGTCAAGCACTAGGTGAGAATCCAGCAGGGTATTTTTAGCTCCACCTGGTAGTGAATTAGTACTCACCACTGGTGCTGAGAACCAGAGAGGGACTGTTCTGCTTCCTGTTCAGGTTCATTCTTAGCAGGACCATCTGCCGTAGGTTTGCAGAGTTGTCTCTTCTGGTGTTGGCGGATCATGTCTGCCAGGGTTTCTTGGACTTCAGCAACAGTTCTCTGTGAATTTTGGAGACTGGCATGCTCTTCTGAAAAGAGCTCCTTACAAGCTCTCAGTATTTGCTCACCTTCTTCTGTGAGTCTCACGTCTAGTTCTGGAGGCCTGCTTGGCTCTGGCTGAGAAGCTTTGGGCTCAGTTTCTTCAGGGCTGACATTGTTCAGCTGCTGGCTTTGCTCAACAGAAGTCATCCTTCTGTGAGCAGCCCTTACCCAGATGCTGGATTCAGGGCAAGGCCCGGAGAGAGACCACCAGAATTCATACAGACGTCCGTAAATAAAAAAAGCCTCCAAACTTTTGAAGGCTGGTGTGGTGGGGGACTGATGGTCACCCAGTTTGTCTCTAAGGTGGTCACAGCCTAGGAGAAGAACAGGATTTAGGGTTGTGCATTTCTTTATCTGCCAGAAATCTGGCTTCCTGCCCCCATGTTGTTTCCTGTCACCCAAGAGGCAGATCACATCCCCCATGTGATTCACGGGACTACATGCCTCCCATCAAAAGCCAAGCAGAGCTAAACACTTCCTAGCCCAGGATGATGTTCTCATTGCTAGACCACTTCAAGAATGACAGAAAAAGTATTCCATCTGTGCTACTGAAGGCTCTGGGGGTAAGATCCCACCGTGTCTCTGAAAAAACACTATGATTTAGTTCTGTAACAAGAAATGTCTTCTCCATTCTTACTAACTTGTGAACACACTGATATTTCTCTCTCTCTCTCTAGCTCTGTGTAGGAAAGTATGTAGCAGACAGTAAGGGGGGTAGGACCAGGTAAAGGAAAACAGCTCGGTCTTTTGGGCTACCTCTTAGGAACCTGGATAAGCCAATTCAAACTTTCTACTAAGTGACTGTCTCTGTCTTTCAATGACCTATGTACTCCTGGTGCCACACCACTGGGCTGTGGTTATAGGATCCATTAGTGACTGGGCCCCTGCATAACTGGGGGGTCACTTACCCTCAGGAAGAAAGGCTGAGTGCACTTCCTGCATGATGGTGAAATTTCCTGAGTCGTAGCTCCGCATTACAGCCCGAAGCAGTTCTTCCACAGCTGTGTCCCAGGAGGCCACCTGCTGGCTCAGCACTGCCAGGGTCAGGTCATGGCAAAGGTGAAGCAGGAGCTGGAGGGAGGAGTTAGAGAGTCAGATCTCAGTCAAACACCCTGTCATAGCAAGCACTGGATGATACCAGAAATGTTCCTGTTTGGTGCAGCCATAGTGGAAAACAGTATGGAGATTCCTCAAAAGACTAGGAATTGACTTACCATATGACCCAGGAATCCCGCTCCTGAGCATATATCTGTATAGAAGGAACCCTACTTGAACAAGACACCTGCACCCCAGTGTTCATAGCGCTATTTGCAGTAGCCATGGAAACAGCCTAAATGTCCATCAACGGATGACTGGATAAAGAAGATGTGGTATATTTATACACTGGAATACTACTCAGCCATAAAAAACAACACAACGCCATTTGCAGCAACATGGATGTTCCTGGAGAATGTCATTCTAAGTGAAGTAAACCAGAAAGAGAAAGAAAAATACCATATGAGATCACTCATATGTGGAATCTAAAAAAAAAAGGAACATAAATACAAAACAGAAACAGACTCATTGACATAGAATACAAACTTATGGTTGCCAAGGGGGTGGGGGTGGGAAGGGACAGACTGGGAGTTCAAAATTTGTAGATGCTGATAGGCATATGCAGAATAGATAAACAAGATTATACTGTACAGCACAGAGAAATATATACAAGATCCTGTGGTAGCTCACAGTGAAAAAAAATGTGACCATGAATATACGTATGTTCATGCATAACTGAAAAACTGCTCTACACTGGAATTTGACACAACATTGTAAAATGACTATAACTCAATAAAAAACGTAATTAAAAAAAATGTTCCTATTAACTACATGTGGGAAGAAATACAGTCTACATTTAAGAAAGGCCCTCCACCCCCCTCACCCATTTTTGCTTTCCCATCTGAAACTTTCATATGTAGTTGCATTGCAACATGCACTGTCTGGTGTTAAAGTCTGCTCATGTTAAGAAAATGCCTTGATATTTGCATTTAATTAAAACAAAAAGTGAGTTTCTGGAACCAAAAGCTCTAATTAAAAAAAACTAGAGTGTAATTAAGAAAATTTATCAATTTTAAGTGTGTAGTTTGATTAATTTTGATAAACCCACACACACACGCACATGGTGTAACTGCCGCCAAAATCAAGACATAGAACATTTTCATTGTAAAATACTCCTGTGTGCCCCTTTGCAGTCAGCTCCCCTCTCCCTGTCCCCTGGCAACCACTGATCTAGTTTTTGCCAGTAATAATTTTGTCTTTTCTAGAATTCATATGAACGGAACAGTAGAGTATGTAGTCTTTTGTGTCTTCATTCTTTGAATTGCCATAATGCTTTCAAGATTCTCTGATAGTATTTTTACACTAGTAATTCGTTACTTTTACACCACAGTTTGTATATCCCTTCACCAACTGATGGACATTTGGGTTGTTTCTACTTTTTGGCTCTTCTTAACTAAGCTGCTATGAACACCTGTGTATAAGTTGTGGCCATTTGATTTCACTTCTTTTAGTGAAAAACTCGGCAGTGGGATTGCTGGGTCATTGTGCATATGTATGTTTAACTGTAAGGAACTGACAAACTATTTTCCAAAGTGCGATACCATTTGAGGACATCTCCTTTCTCAAAAATACAATGTTCCTTTATTTTCAAAAGAAAAAATAGATAAAAGTATTCATAGGATGGGTGTGGTGGCTGTATGAATCAGCTTGTTCTCTTTGTATGAATGTGGATAGATCTGACAAACAAGGTCACTGAAATAATCAAGCCACAAAATAGCACACGTGGTCTGACCTGTGGCCTTTGGTGAGCTAGGGAAGGGGAATGGGAATGAGGAAGGGAACATGAGGAACTTCAACTCGATTGTATTTCTTTTACCAAAAACAAAAGAATACACAAAACGAAACCAAAATTCTCCATGAAGCAACGATGACAGAATGTGAACAGGTGTTAATTCTAATTGATGGGTACTTTTTATTAGTCTCTGTGCTTTTCTTTATTTTTAGACTTTTTTTTTAAAAAGGGAATACTGATCTAAGACTAACTTCAAAGCTAAAGGGCTCTACTTGGTCTGAAGGGATCTTTCTAGGTTTCCTTGGCCTGCCTTAGTCTTTCTGAAATGCAGACTGGCATTCTGCTGGTTTCTGTGTTATACTAGACATGGATTAAAGAAGTCTTAGTACTGAATGATTAATATCAGAAGCTCCCACGGAGAGAGCACCTGTTTGGAGGGAGTGTTACTTGTAGCAGAGGGGTACTTGACACTCTGCAGTTGCCGAACTGCTGCCTGATACTGCTCTGGGGAGTCGAGGCTGAAGGCTGTCTTCCACACCGCAGTCACTCTCTCCACGAAGGGCCCTTCGCCGCCTGCGGTCCAAGCATTGTAAGAAGAGGAACTTTTGACCTCCAAAAGCTGCTTTTCCTCCAGGTGCTTGGACAGTAGCTCAAGAAGGCAAAACACCAGTCTCTGACCCTGGAACCCAACAACAAAGAAGAGGAACTGTTACACAGGGAAGTGCTTAATTATCTAGAATTTTCTCTAATCTCTCACATTCTCCCCCTTTGCATTTGCAGCAACCGAACCCCCTCAGTGGACTGCCGCCCAGTGTTGAGTCTTGTGTGAGGGGAAAAGAAGTGAACTAATAGACCAGTGTTCCGGGTACCACTTAGGGGATTCCTACCCACAGCCCTTGGAGCGCAGGCAACCATGTTTATACCAGGGAACCCCAACTACAGCCCTACTCACTGAAATTTAGCCACACACAGGCCAGCCACCTAAGACTTGTATAGCCCAGTTTGAGAAAAGATAAGCTGGACTCATCCAGTTCTTTCCTCCTGCCCAAGCCGCAGATTAGGGAATAAAGAAGCTAAAGCGTAATGGGCAGAAGATCCCGGGGTACGCAAGCTGTGGAGATCTGAGAGCTGGGGCAATGGTTAGGGGCCATGTCCAAGCAGGTTTGGCAGAGGGAATCAGCTGGAAGAGAACAGAAGCACAGAGAAAAGGCCTAGAAAAATCTTTATTTTTGCTGGATTTTCAGTTGCCATGAGATTCCTTGTGTACCCTACAATATTTTCTCAGTTAAACTTGGGATGGTCTCTGTTTCATATAGCCAAAATAGCCCTTGTCAGAACAATATTTAGCATAAAGTTAGAAGTGCTAAATAACCATTCTGGAAACTTTTTTGTTGTTGTGGATAAGTTAAAATTTCTCTAGATTTGGTCATTTTATAAATAATTACCAAGTGACACTATCTTTCACCTCCATTTTTATTTTGCAGTTCCCAGAAATCTACTTAACATTTTTCCTGGGCTTTGACTGTTCAGCTAGAACTGCCTTTAGCCCCAGTTACTCTACTAGGCAAAGTGGAACTGAAAAAGTTTACAAAGTATCTGGCAAGCAGAGTTCTCTAAAATGGACCCAATGTACGCATGTTTTAGAAATTAGGTGAGAGTGCTGAAGCTTTTAAAATAATCTCTATTTTGATGTGTCAAAAAAGACAGTGGTTAAGTTACTCATTTTTAACCAGATGTGAACAAGATATTTAACAAAATGTTTTGATTTCACTCCAGATTTGTTATGGCTTATAGCTGAAGAGGGCTGCTCGAGGCAGAGCACCCTGATTTCTGTTAGAGCTAATCCCTCTCTGTCTTCAGAGCAGACCCTCTCTCTCTTCACTGATGTGCTGATGACATCAGGGAAGACACACCCAGGGGCTGAGTGGACTAGTCCATTCAACTGCTGAACAGTGGGAGTTACTGTCAATGATCATATTATCTCTTACTCTGACCACGGCAACTGACAAGCCGTGGTATGGCCGGGGCTTGATGGACACTTCTCAGGATACCAGCCAAATTGGTACAGCTTGTGAAACCAGGTAACTCACTTGGAATTTAACTCGGAAAAGGATCAGGGGCTCTTCCCTCTTAAAAGCAGGAAAAGGCAGTAACAGACTGACCTTTAGACTTTCGTGAAGGTGCAGGGCTTCCTGGGCTCCCACCCAGTTCCTGGCCAGAAGCAGCTCTTGGGCACATCTGAGAGCCAGGGAAGCAGACAACTCATTCTCTCCTACAATTGAAGCCAGCTCTGCAGCAGTTCTAAGTGATGTCGCGTCCCCCTTTTTTGACAAAACTTTGGCTGCATCATAAGCTGAAGTGGCCCCTAAATAGCTAAAATACAAAAGAAAACTCAGAGTGTCATAAGCAGGTCTACTCCTGCCGCCCAGAGGGTCAAATTGTTTCTCTCTGTCCAGTTTGTCTTGCATGTCTTCCTTTGGTCCCGGGTATGTCATTGCCTTTAGCTGTCCCTGTGCAGGCTGAGGCCAGTGCATCACGGAGAAGGAGAGATAGCATCATACAGGTTAAGGAAATAAAGGAACTGCAACAGTTGCTGAGTTGAACCCAAGTGGAGGAGTCATTCCCTCCTGCTTTTCGTATTTAATAATATAAGACCTCCCTATAGAAAGGTGTAATTTTTGAGTCTGCTAACTAGGATTTCTTACATAGTTATGGTGGTTTAGATAAATACCAACTGGGTAGATCCTGATGAGTCTTACGAAGTTGGGTTTAATACACATATGGTTTTTAATTTGCTGGTCACTTTACCTCCACCTCTAAACTTAATACTTTCAGTTCTTGCCCTGCTCTTCCTGGCAGAAGCTCTTCTATGCTTGGGTGTGGCTCCTGTTTCTCTCAGACTTACCATTTGGCTGCTAAAGCATAATGGCCATCTTTTTCTAGGACGGCCCCCCAGCTGAGGTACAGGTCTTTCAGGATCGGGTCCTCTGGGCGCAGCCGGGCCTTGGCAACTGCAATAGCCTCCCTAGAGGCAAAAATAGGTCATTAGCTAATTTGAAAAGGCTCCTCTGTAAGAGGCTGCAGGATAGGATAAATCATCCCTTTTGTGTGGCCTGTCCTGTTCCAACTTCCATAAAAAAACGATTTCCACATTACATGGCAAGTTAAAACCATGTACTGCGCTCAATTCTTAACCTAGGTCAGCAGTTCTTAAACTGTGGTCTGTGGATTCCCAGGAGTCCCCAGGGCCCTTTCAAGGGGTTCATGAGGTCAAAACTATTTTTATAATAATGTCAAGAGGTTACGTGCCTTTTCTTACTGTGTTGACATTTGTACTGATTGTGTAAAAGCATTGCTGGGTAAACTGCTGGCATCTGAGCAAGAATCAAGGTAGTGGCCCTTGTAGTTAAAAAAAAAAAGTAAATGCTTTTGATAAAGCAGGAAAAATGATAAATTTCATTAAATCCTACAATGGCTTGTTACTACTTTGTGTGACAAAATGGGAAGAATATTCTGTGTTTTTTGCAGCATTCCGAAGTACGATGGTTGTCCTAGGAAAAATCTTGTACAAATGAACTGCAAGCTGAACTAGCTGCTTTTTTTAGATGGAATCTTACTACTTGAAAGAATGACTAATAACAAATGACAGTTACTCAGTGTTGAGTATCTAGCAGATGTTTTTTCAAAAGTGAACAAAAGTAAGCCTGTCATTTCACAGAAAACAACTAACAGTACTGCTGCCAATGATAAAAATTAGAGCTTTTGAGTGAAAATTAGAATTTTAGCTATGAGTCTGACAGCTTCCCAGAAGTTTAAGTCTTTTCTGATCAAGTAAGGAATGTGATTTTTTTTTTGATACTTTATAATGATACATGTTAACATCTGGAGGAGGACCTATATAACTAAGTGGACTACTATTTTCCAAATGACATACAACTTCTTGGTTGCAGCCAACATAAAGTTGGAACTGGAATAAAAGTGTTTTAGACTAAGGTGATTGAGACAGAGTAATATTTAAGTAGTACGTATTCTGAGACCTCCACTTCCAGCCATAATGGAGTAATAACTAGGACCAGACCTAGCCTCCTGTCACAAAATTAAAACACTGGACAAAACAGGTATGAAACAACTGTTTTCAGATATTGGACACGAGGCAGCACAGGACTGTCATCCCAGAGAGAAGGAAGCAAAGGATGTGAGCCTTTTCATGGCCCTGGCTTTCTGCCTGAAGCCATTTTTCTAGGGGGGAACCCCAGCAGAGCCTCAGCAGATTGGGATTTGCAGGGCAGGACAGGAGGGAAGGAGCTGTCCAGAGAGAGAGCTCTATGGCAGTGCTTAGGGGTCCTGCTGAGTCTGGCTAATCAAAAGCCACCCACATGTAGGAAAGCCTTTACAGCTGGACAAAGGACAGTCAGAGAACTGAAGCCGAATAATTCCCAGAGCTCACTCAGGGCTGGGAGACATCTGAGCTTTGACCAGCCAGAGATGGTACATATATTTCTGTACATTTGAGATGTTTAATTACAGTAAAGGTTTTATGCTGGCTTTCGAAGTGGAGTTGTTAGGTAGCTTAATTTCACATTATATCCAACTAGTGGTTCAACTGTCGGGCCATACAGACCTGTAGAAATGGTTTGACTTGAGCAGCTCCACAGCTTCGTACACTTTGTGGATAGAAAGCAGGTGAGAGGCAGCCTTGACATACTGGTCCTGGAAACACAGCTGTTTGGCAAAAGCCTCCACAGCCCATACCCACACATGGTAACCAGCTTAAAAGAAAAAAAAAAATAGAAAGAAGGGAAGAAACAAAAATGTGGTTAAATAAGAAGCAGGTTAAAAAAAATTTGGGTTGAAAATGCCTTGTTTTCAGTCACTGCATTAAGCAGAACATTTAGGCACTAATTCAACAGCCACTACAGGTCATCTGTTTCACCTACCTCTCCCTATGCCTGTTATGAAATATAAATTGTTTCTTGATTATGTAATACATAAAAAACAGTACAGATTTCAAAAGTACAAGAGTGTGGAAGTCAGGATAGTGGTTACTGTTGTTGGAGTGTGTGCAGATTGACTGAAAGGGAGCATGAGAGAAGCGTCTAAGGTGATGGTAATGCTACGTTTCTCGCTGTGGGTGCTGGTTACAAAGGTGTATTCAGTTAGTGAATCTCAAGTACACTCATAACCTGTGTACTTCTATCTCTCTGTCTCCTATCATACTTGAATAAAAAGATAAAAAACTGAGTATGGTATAAAAAATTTCCTTATTATCCTGGTACCCTCCCACCCAAACTTATCCAAATTCCTTTCCCTGGAGACAACCATTATTACCAGTTCCTTTTGAAACTTTTAGCGATAGTCTATGAATATATAACCATACATGTATAAATATTCTGTTGTACTTCTACACGTTGATTCTTTTCACTTACTGTTCTTTGGAGCTCTGTTCTACATCAGAGTGCACACAGCTGCCTCATTTTGGGCTCTCTGTAGTAGCTTCTACTGTACAGATATACAGGATTTAACCAGTCTCTTGCTGATGGACATGGAGGCTCTTGTGACCTTTTGTATTATAAATATTGCTGTAGTGACAGTCTGTGTTTATTTGTCATATTGCATGAGTGGGTACAGTAAAATTCCTACATTAGCACTGCTGAGTCAAAGGGATATACATTTTAATTATTAGACATGGCCAAGCTGGCCTTCAGGATGACATCTATCTTTAGTCAACATATCCTAGAAATGACAGAGTTTTTGTTGAAAAGAACATACCCACTGGTGCCATAGCCACTAGATTGTCTGTCAGCTCTCCTCTCTCTGCTGCAGTCCGGAGAACACCTTTTAGATCTCCTTTCCAAAGCATGAGCTGGTGAAATAACTCAGGGTGGCCATTTTCCAAGTGCCCCTTTCCTGTTTGGAGGAGAAATAACATCTGTAAGATGTTTCAGAAATGTCTGTCTGCACTGACTTAAGAAAAAGGCAGGACGGAAGTGAGGAACAAACCCCTAGAATGTGCAGTCTCTGGCTGATGGGTGAGTCACTTCCCAGAGTGTTCACAATGCGGCATGCAGCCCACTCAGTCACCTGTCCACCCACTCAGTTTCACGTGCACTGTCACTCACTCAGAGTGAGCGCTGCATGTTTACGGTCCTGCGACGATGGGAGGTGGGGTGTGAATATGCAAATAGGGGAGCCCCAAACCTAGTAGCTGACACGTAAAACCGACAGTTACCAGCCACAGGACGGCAGCCACAAAAGAGGCAGGTACAGAGTGTTAAGGAAGGCAGCACTGTGTTGACTGACTTGCCTCACCTTCAACTTCAATCATTCTGTACAGGGTAGCCCTGTCTGTGAACAGCCCCAGGTGAAATCTTTCCTCAAGATCAGCAGACACATCCTCATTTGGCTCTGCTAATTCAAAAAGACAAAAATTCAGATGAAGTGATTTCATAGGTAACTGTTTTCTGTCTAGTTACTTCCAAATGTACACCTAGAATTCCCATTTCAGACGCTGAGAAAAAGCATCTTGTACCCTTGTTCAACCGTAACAGAGACCCCTGCTGGTTACAAAGATAGCCGAATATGAAAAACTTTGTTAGGCTCAGCTTGGGCAAAATCCAATGAGACAGCTTAGTTTGCAGTTTGCTCAAAAAAAAAAAAAAAAAAAAAAAAAAAAAAAGATATGGGGAAGAAAGAGAAATGTAAAAAAGCCAACCCCAAATTCAGTGTATTTAAGTAAAAAAAGAGAAAACAACCCCAGTGTATTTAAGTGCAGTAAAAAAACAAACCAAAAAAACTAATAAGAAACGTCCTCTATAAACCAGAATCTACCACAAAGGGATTCATTATTCATTTTTTTTTTTTTTTGAAAAAGCCACCTGAGTAATCTGATAGTAGAGTGGCTTCAGGGAAAAAATGGAAGAGTAGGGTCGGGGTGGAAGGGAAATCTGCTTTCTTTTTATACTGTTTGAATTTCATTTTACCATGTACATCCCTTTTCAACACATAAAGTTGTTCAGATATCAAAATAACATGCATTAGAGGAGGCCTTTGAAAAATTAAAACCAAAAACTCCCATCAAAAATTTTTAAAGGAACTGCCATATTATGGATATATTTCTAATAAGCAAATAATTTTTTGCTACATGTAGATATTGCTTACTGGAGAAAAATAGCTGATGGAACTGATTTATGCAGAGATGTTTAAGCCATCATACCAACCCCAGCCTACAGATGGCTGGTAACAACTGGATTTTTAACAGAAAAGCAGAGTATTATACCGCACAGGCTTGGGGAATGCTGACAGTGGATCAGGATGGGGAGGCTGGCAGCGGGATGCAGGGCAATGATGTTTGGGAAAGAATGCAGAAATACAGAAAACAATTTTGGACATTTGTTGGCACCTGTTTTTTAAAAAATTATTTATTTATTCATTCATCCACTCATTCATTTATTTATTTTGTTGGCACCTCTTATGTGCCAATTCCTAGAAGACTATGGATGGGCCAAGAAAGTGTATTTTTTGTACCTTTGGAGTGTTTTGCAGTGGCTAACACCAAACAGTCCTGATGAATCTCCTCTTTGGATCTGTGGTCCAGGCTCGTACTCAGTGGAAGGATGGAACGAGCTTTTCGCTTCTTCATTAAGGCTTCTGAAATACAGTAAGGGTACCGACTGTCTGAAAAGGACCTGATCGGAAACACAAAACTGAATGCCCACTGTGTAAATGTAACCTACTGGAGGGATACTGCTAGGCAGAGAAAGTTCCCACTCTTACAAAGAAGCTTTCAAATTAAATTAGGTGTGTGTAATGTTCACAATACACACAAACATGTCCCTGTGAACAAGCAACATCAACTGCAAAATGACAGTTCCTCAAGTACTAAAAATAGACCCCAAATGTAAACATAGCCAAAACACTTAAAAATATTTAAAAACTGAAACAAAAACAAAAGCCATACATTCCTGAGTTTTCCTTTGCATGTAATATGTGAGGATGGTTTAACAAAATATTTTAATTATTAGATACCAACCTGACTTCTCTTTAGGTAGCTCCTTTTTCAGTAAAGTGACTTTGTTATTAATGGTGACTTTTGACTTTTCAAAACCTACAGAAACTGGAGTGCAGCTAATTGGTTCTTTAGAAACTACACCATGGGGAAAAAGAAAAAAAAGTTTGGATGAGAACAATGTGGAATCTAGTTCTTTTTAAAAATTAAGAGCTATACCAGGCTTAAAGATACGATTTTTATCTATTACCCCCAAAATGAGATACAACACTTTAGGAAGGAGGCCCAGGTAGCCTCCCTTTCTCCACCTCACAAACTGTGTTCTGGGGGATCTAAGTTTATTACTTAGAACTCTGACTAATTGACCTAAGGAAAAGTTATAAGCTTCTAGCCTCCACAGCTTTATACCATGGGCCCAAGAGTTTCCACACTTGGCTCCAGTGGCAAAGGACTTCTTACATAGTTAGGTGATGACAGAGTACTAACTGCATATTTAATTACACAAGTAAGTAACAACTTTACAAATAGTAAGTGTATGGGATATGGAGTCACAGTCCTGAGTTGTACACAACCATGAACTTAAAAAACAAAAAAACAAGTTGCTGACTTATAGGGGTAAAGGACATTTTATGCAGCCATTCTGTGATAAAGATGTATTCTGATGAGTCTAAAAAATAAATCCATTAAGCTTTTAGATCTTTATTTACCCAAACCATGGGTCCCAATGGCCATCTCTTGGGATGGAGACGGTCAGGGATGCCTCTGTACCATTTATTTTGGCCATTTTAAATTGTCACATCAAAATGTTGTTTTGGAATTAAACGTGAGTCATTCCATTTATATTGTTTAGTATTTAATCATTCATTTTAACAAGTAGCAGGCACCAGAGCTTTAAGGCAAATATATAAAAGAAGTAAAGTGCTAAAACTTTATCCAGTTACACTTTTTTCTTTTCAAATCTCATTATTAGAAATTAGTGATGGGACCCTAAAAAACTTGTTTTGTGAGAAATCTGAGAACTAACACTATAGCTTAACAGACTGGAAGAACCTAATCACATTTCATAGTTATTTTCCAGGAAAAAAAAACAGGTACAAATCCAAGTAGGAGGAACGAGAACTTCCAAGTTCCCAAAGTGGTGGTGGTAGCTTCCAGGTCAGACATTTGTAAGGGGCGGTGGTTTCTTTCAATGAACGTGGCAGATACGGTCACATTGTTAAGTTTTCCCCATGGAAGTTTCTATGTACACACTGCCTTAGCTTCACTTTGTCCCACGGTCTTACCCTGCCCACGTTGATGAGAAGTTTTCTTTATAGAACTTCACTATTTCCATCCCAGTCATCCATTAGAGGCCCCTTAATATTTCAAAGGTATTATTTTGAGGCTTAAATAAATCTTTTAAAAAAACTAATGCAGCTTCTGAGGGCACAAAGGACACCACCTAAGTTAAGGAGCTGGGAAAACGAGGTCAGAGGTAGAGAAGTTTCACACTGAGCAAGGACCTGGCCTAGTTTCCTGGCTGTGACTGTTAAGTCCTAGGGAGTGAGTGAAACGTGGGATCTGGCCATATACCGGCTGAGGTGACAGCACAGGGTAGCTCTGGCTCCCGGGCTTCCTCCTCGGTCTCCTGGTCCGACACGCCGTTCTCAACAGGGCCCGAGCTCTCTTTCACGCCCTCGTCTTCATTCCGGTCACACAATTCCTGCTTTATAGGCACTCTCGAGGTGGGCTTTTTCTTCTTTTTTGGTTTTGGCTTAGGCTGAGAGAGCCTTTTTTTCTCTAATTCAATACTTTTCTTGCCTATAGGAATCGCAGTTAAGAAAAGGATATATTAAAATATGTATTCTTGGTTAAAAGATTAGGGGATAATCTCCAAAAGCTTTGTACTCTTTTTGGTAACATTTTTACCCTATCCCTTCCCTCCCATGAATTCTTATATTATCAAAATATTAACCAAACCAAAACCTTTTGGTATTTCATTAACTATAAACACGATGCCCAATTACCCCTGAATACTTCAGTGTGTATCCTACAAACAGGGAATTCTCCTACATCACCACAGCATTGCCATTAAAATCAGGAAATTAACCATGACACATGACTACTACCTAATTCACATATGTCATTCAAGTTCTGCCAGTTGTACCAAGAATGTCTTTTATAGCAAAAGGAATCAATCCAGGATTACACATTGCACTGGCTTGTTGTGTTTCTCTAGTTTCCTTTAGCCTGAAACAGGCTCAGTTTCCTTTGACTTGCAGGAATAGAAACTCTGGAAGATTACAGGATAGTTGTTTTGTCAAATTTCCCTCGATCTGGGACTGCATTATGTTTTTCGTGATTAGATTTTGGTTATGCATTTTCAGCTGTAATACACAGAAGTGAGGCTCTCTTCTCACCTCAGTGCAACCTATGAAGTAGCACATAATTTCCATTTGTCTCATTATTTGGTTATGTACTTTGATTATGGGGCTTGGGAGGGTTTCTCCCTTAGAAAACTGTTTCCCTTTTATAATTACTAAGTATTTGCATTCACTAATTTTACTATCCATTGAGGTTTCATGACTAAAAATTGTAACTCTGGTGACTGCCAAATGGCAGTTTTCTCTTTCATCATTCATTCTACATTAGTTGGCATTCTACTGTAAAGAGCTTTTGCTTCTCCCCATTTATTTATACCTCCATTTATTTTTATCAGTATGGACTCATGGATTCCTATTTTATGTTTTAATGTATTACTGTTTTTTTTAAACATTTTAAAAATTTAGTTATAGTCATTTTACAATGTTGTGTCAAATTCCAGTGTAGAGCACAATTTTTCAGTTATACATGAACATACATACATTCATTGTCACATTCTCTTTCACTGTGAGCCACCACAAGATCCTTAATATATCACTGTTACTTATTTTTTGTTTTACAAGTTATTTATCCTTTGCTTTTTTAAAGTCATCTCTATTGAGGTATAATTTAATACAAGAAAATATACTCATTTTTTAACACTTTTATGAGTTTAGACAAAGGTGTAGTCAGGTAACCCTCGACCATAAATAAAATAAAATGTTTTTATTACTTCAGAATGTTCCCTCATGCCTTTTTGTAGTACGACAAACCCTGTCCCCAAGCCCTAGGCAATTACTTTGTTTTGCCTACTTAAGAATTTCACATGATTTATATTTCATACTCTATATTATTGCTGAGTAGAGTTCTACCATATGGATATACCACAGTTTACTTACCAGCTAATATATACTTAGTTTGTTTCCAGTTTGTGGCAATTACAGATAAAGCTTTTACAAGTCTTTCTGTGGATACATCATTTCATTTCTTTGGGAACATTTCTGGTGTTTATACACTGTCTAGTTTTCTAGCTATTTGTGGTAGGTGGGCAAATCTGCTACCAGTTAATCTTTTGTAGCCAGAAATGGAATTCTCCTGTTAACTGTTTTCAAGTTCAAACTGTCCCACATTTGGGAAGCCAGCCCCTTCAGGCTGACTTGTCATTTTGAGGTAGCTTAGTTCTTTGAGTGCCTTCTTTTTTGTGGCATAAGATGACACTGCAGGCTTACCTCGTATTTTTCCTAAGCTAATCTGGAACCAGCCATTTCTCCGAGGAGCCCTGGCCGGTCCCTTTTAAGGGGGAATGGCATTTAGAATGCACGATGTGGGCGCTAGGGATACTTGTTACTCTGGGTGTTGTCCTCAGGCCCCTCATGGCTGCCATCCGTGCTTAGGCTCCCAACCCTTACCATACTCTTCTGCTGCCCAGCATAAGTGTCTTCCTTGCTTGACTCCCTGATCAACTCAGTTACTGAAGGAGAGAGAAAAGGAATTAGGCAAGCCTTTATGGGCTCCACCTTCTAACTGACCTTGAGGAGGCCGGGAATGTTCTTGCATGGAAGTGAGCCATTTGTACACACAGAAGTCATCTGCCCCTGAGTAGATGCAGTCTGGATCCAGTGGGGACCACACCACACAAAACAGTCGACCTCGATGTCCTCGGAAATTGCATAGAGGCTCTTCCTGGAGAGTATCCCACACCTAAAACCAAAAGTCACACAGGAGAATAAATGGTCTATTTTTTTTTTTTTGGGTGGGGCAAGCTTTTGGAAAAAACTTTGAGAAATCTATTGTACTCTTATTTCCTCTTGTGATTTGTAATTTTCTCTTAGGAGTTCAGTTTCAAGAATGCTTTTCCTGTTGGAGGCTTATGTGCTCTGGGATGTAGAAGCATTCCCATGGGGATGACTTTCAGTGAGCTTCAGTGGTACCCTATGGATTTCACTGTCCTGAACCAATATTGTACATTAATTTTGGGGCTGGGGATTCTGATACTGTGAAGAGAATTCTAATTGAGAGCCTACTCCTACATATGTGATGCATTCTTAGGATTCTAATTTCTTACAGTTGATTCTTTTGTCCCCATGTCCCTGGGCAAATGATCAGTTTCCTGAATTACTCCAGTCTCCATTTCACAAAAGGCAGCCCTTCATGGCTCTTAGCTCTGTGCACAAAGCTAATTATCACTGAACACTGAAACAGACATCCATCACAGATAATTAGATCCCCAGCTCCTAAAGTCTATTCTGGTTCTGATATCCGAAACTCACCTTATATCTCTGGCTTGGCATCTCATCTTTATTTTTTAGAATTTGGAGATTTCTGACTTAACAATTTATTATTAGAAATTGTTTTCATAATTTATTGTTACCATTCTGTATTGGAATAGGGGAGAGTACTTTTCACATCAACTTTAGTCCATCATAATGACAGTAAGTCAGAATGAAATCTTTAAAAGTATTAGAATTTAGCTAGTTCCTATCAATACTTATCCTTTCATCTAAGTAAAACAATAAAAAAACCAAAAAACAATCTTAGCTTGCCAAGGGCCTACATAGGTGGAATAAACTAAAATGCCCTTTAGAGCTCAGAAAATCTCCTTCCATTCAAGATAATGGTGAGGGAAGGAGTACACCCAAAACTAGGGGAAAAGAGGAACCAGTTTAAGTTAAAGTACATAGTGAAGAACCCACAGAATCAAGGATGCAACAGTACCTGAGCTGTACCATCATAGGAAGCAGATACCAGCCTTCCATCATGATGTGGGCTCCATGCCAGACTGGTAATCTTGGCTGTGTGCCCTGAGAGGGTCCGGTAGGGCTCTGTAATGGTCACCGGAGATTCAGAATTGCTCTCTAAAAGACAAGAGAACGATGTCATTTCTACCACTAACAACAACAGAAAGACATAAAGGAGGGTATGAAGGAACATGGCAGGAATGAAGATTTTGCCGTGTGCTTTTCTGTGTAACTTTCAGTGGGCAATACTGTTTAGTGTGGGCACATTCACAGTGCCTGGTACATGAGGTTGATGCAAGAAATGTTAACTATCATCCTTTCTTTCTAAAAGGCGTCAAAATGAGAATGATACCTTTGGATGTGATACCAAGAGGGAGGTAGCATCACGTATATGGTACTCTAGCTAAAAATGTGTAACCTGAATCTGCTTGTGAGAAAGTATGAGACCAAATCAAGTTGAGGGGACATCTACAAAATAACTGGCCAGTACTCTTCAAAAAAAAAAAAAATAAAGTAAGATAAAAAAAAAAAAGGGTGAGAGACTGTTCTAGATATGAAAGACAATACTGGATCAGTTGAAAAAACTAGAATTAAGGATGGTAGATCAAACTATTGTATTCAATTAACTGAAGTTTACAATGGAATTGTGGTTATGTAAGGGAGTATCCTAATTTTTCCAAAATACATAAATATTAAGTGATATGGGGACACAAACAGCTTGGAAAAAATGCGTACATATACACACATAGAACAAAGCAAATATGACAGAATGTTTTTGTTGACTCTGTGAAAGGGTAATATGGAAGTTCTCTGTACTATTCTTGCAACTTTCCTCTAGGTCTGAATTATTTAAATATAAGAAGGTAAAAATAAAATGAAATAGACTCTGGCCATTTTCTATTTTTCAGTAGACATGAAATGAAAAACAAACTAGGATGATAGCATTACACCAAATACCTGCACTGCTCTTAATAATTAAGTTAATGCTCTTCAATAAGTGGTGCTGGGACAACTGGACAGCTACATGTGGAAGAATTAATTTAGAACCTTTTCTCACAGCATATACAAAAATAAACTCAAAATGGATTAAAGAACTAAATGTAAGACCTGAAGCCATAAAACTCCTAGAAGAGAACACTTTTTGACATAAATCATAGCAGTATTTTTTGGATGTGTTCCTTAAGGCAAAAGAAACAAAAGCAAAAATAAGGAAATGGGACTCAAACGTAAAAGGTTTTGCAAAGCAAAGGAAACCACTGACAAAATGAAAAGATCTATAGAATGGGAGAAAATATTTGCAAATGATACGACCAATAAGTTAATATCCAAAATATATAAACAGTTCATACAATTCAATGTCAAAACAACAACAACAAAAAACAATCAAGAACCCAAACCCAAAAAACAAACCAATGAAAAAATGGTCAGAAGACCTGAATAGATGAACAGACATTTCCAAACAAGAAGTACAGATGGCCAACAGGAACATGAAAAGATGCTCAACATCACTAATCATCAGAGAAATGCAAATAAAAACAACAATGAGATACAACCTCACACATGTTAGCTATCATGAAAAAGAACACACGCCACATGCTGGCAAGGATGTGGAGAAAAAAATAATCTTAGTACACTATTGGTAGGAATGTAAACTGGTGCAGCCACTGTGGAAAACAGTATGGAGGGTCCTCAAAAAACTAAAAGTAGACCCAGCAGTTCCACTCCTGGGTATGTATCCGAAGAAAACAAAAATACTAATTTGAAAAGATACATGCACTCCAATGTTAATGGCAGCATTACTTACAATAGCCAAAACATGGAAGCAACATAAGTGTTCACCAACAGGTGAATGGATAAAGAAGATGTGGTGTATATATACACAATGGAATACTCAGGCATAAGAAAGAAGTTAATTCTGCCATTTGCAACAATGTGGACAGACCTAGAGGGTATCATGCTTAGTAAAATAAGTCAGACAGAAAAAGAAATGCTTTATGTTTTCACTTATATGTAGAATCTAAAAATAAAACAAATTAATATAATAAAACGGGAACAGACTCATAGATACGGAGAACAAACTAGTAGTTATCAGTGGGGAGAGGGAAGGTGGGGGCAAGATAGGGGAAGAGGATTGAGAGATACAAACTACTATATAAAATAAACAGAAAGGATAGACTGTACAGCACAGGGAAATACACATTACTTTATAATTACTGTAAGTGTATATAATCTATAAAAATATTAAAATCACTGTGTTGTATACTTGGAACTAACATAATATTGTAAATCAACTATACTTCAATTAAAAAAATTAAGTTAATGCCCTTTGCCAAAGCAGATGTTTAATTTGGAATCCCAATAATAATCATAGGACCAGGATGAGCTTTCTAATGTATATGGTCATTAATTACAAACTGCCTACTATTTATTGTTAGAAAAGTCTGTGTATACATTAATAGCTTCTCCATATTACTTTTAACTTGAGAGAGTCATTGCTAGAATCAAAAAGTTTTTGTTACAAATAAGGATTCTCAGGAAACTACTGGAAATTAGTGCTATAGAAGTTTAAGATGTCAGCTGTTTTCACCATGGTTGACAGCCCATACTCTGTAGCACTTTGACAACAGGTTAGTGTCACATTATAATTTCTTCATATTAGGAAAAAAGTAATTGTACTTCCCTTCACATTAAAAAAAAAAAAAGGCTTTTCTGGCCATTCATGTTCTTCTAGATGCTGAGGAGGTTCAGAGAAGTTTGACTCCTTATGAAAATATGAAAAAGATCAAGCTACCAGGCAGGGACCAGTAGTTACCAGAACACATGCAGACTCTGCCGTTAGTCAGTGTGGGTCGTGAGTCTAGGCGTTATTATATGCTAGCTGTGGGACTTAAGGAAGGGAGCTAGCCTTCCTGGGCCTCAATTTCATCAGGAAAATGAGGATAACAAAACTTACCTCCTAGGATTGTGAGAATTAAATGTCGTCACACATGGGAATGGGGTGTGTGTTATGTGCATCAAATACTCAAACACTGATGGAATGGGGTATAGACTGGCGCAGTCTTTTTGAAGAGTGACTTGGCAATAACTATCCTTAAAAAAATCTGGAGAAAACATGCAGCAAAGTAATCACACTGGTTATTACTGAGGGATGTGACTGTGGGAAGAACTTTTCACTTTCTAAGTAAACATTTTTGTCACGTTTGAAATTTTTGTTGTATTCTAAATAAGGTGGATACATGACTCTTGAAAGACAAAATTATTAAGAATGGTATTTATTTTAATAGCAAAAAGAAAGGAGAAAGGTACAGAGACTGAACAAAAAGTAGCTGAACACATATACCACCCCCAGTATGGAAAGAAACCAAAGTTACCTATGACAGTCTGCAGGTTGTGCACATAAATGACTGCATTGTTGGACCCAGAGGCCATCAGATAGCTCAGCTCTGGCTGGCTGCCGTGCTCATGATGCCAGCTAATAGTATTCACAAGCTTGTGATGCTGCTGGATGGTGCAGATCAGTTTCAAGTTAGGAACCCTGAATATTTCTATTGATCTGGAATAAGAAACACACCAACATAAGAAAGATGGATGCTCAAATTACAGTCCAGTATAAACAGGTGTCTCCCTCAGTCCATCAATCAAAGAAAGGTGACATGAAGAGGATAACATTATCTAAATTGCAAAGGTCACTCTCCTGCAAAGAAACAGGTACAAAGGTGGCTCTTTCAAACAGCTTAAAAAAATCTCAACAATCTCTGGAAAGTTGTGTCTTACAATAAATGGTGCTAGGGAGAAGCTAAAAGAATTAATAAACCAATGAGGACTGTGTTACTATGATCAACACTGGAAAGGGCACGCCTAAAAAGCATTTCTGTTTAGGCTTACTTTAAAGAAATGAAGGGAGGTTTAGGCAGTTAAATTCAGGAGATGAGCATTCTGGAAGCATACAATAACCAAAACACAGAATAGGCAAACACATTTTCTTTGAGCTGAAAAAATTTAACCTATTTTGCAGTTCTTAAAGATGCAGAGAGCTCCTGAGTCATTTAAGGATGTCAAGGATAAGTCAGAATATCAAATACAAATATGCTTCCCCAACTGACATTACAGACAGCACTCGCCTGTGATCAAATACATGTGCAATTACCAAGTTTTTTTGTTTTTGAAAAAAAACAAACACATACCCATCTTCATTGCCAAGAGCCATGATTTTGCCATCTGCTTTCCAGCTGATCTCTGTGTGTACTGGCAATTTGTACTAGAAAGCAAAACAAACCAATCTTGACTGAAAACATTGTTCCTCTCACCACACATCTTACGAATCAGTGATGACAGTGTGAGAAAAAAAATTCCTAGTTTAAAAATGTTCTAATTATACAACAGCCATTCTTATAAATAATCTACATAATTCGCCAAAAGAGGCCAGTAAATACTAAACGTCTACAGTGTCTAATGATGCGAAAAGAACTTAATTTAAGTGATTTTTATCCCACAGTAAAGCATGAATCATGTCCACTGGCTTTGATAATATGGGGGTCATAGTCACCTTAACAGAAGTCATACACACTACCCTTGTTTTCTTCCTATCCTTTCTGTTTCTTGTCCAGGATTTTTCTTTTTTCCTAACTTTTTGTTTTGTGTTCCCCAAGGCTGCTTGGGGTTTCTTCTTTTCTGATTTCTCTTCAGACCACCTCATACATGCCCATAGAGTCTTTAGCTACCATTCACGTAAAGAGATTCCAAATTCCTATTTCTAGCCCAAACTCCTTGTATGAACTTCCAATCCATATATTTAACTGCCACAAAACCAAAAAGCTTGTTAGGAACAGGAATTTTGTCTCTTTCATTCATTGTTGAATGTTAACATTCACATAATGTTTAAGACGATGAAGGATATAGTCAATGAAAACAATTCAGTTTATGATTAAATGTTAATTTTATGCTAGCCATACAAAAATGATGACCAACAATACAAAATGCTCATTTCAAAGAGTAAGGAAATCTCAACACTTATGGTTTTACTTAAACAGACAGTTCTGGCATACAGATATACTGATAGAATGGTAAAGATAATATGACTACCCGTGGGAATCTGGGTCAAAGATATAAAGAAATTATTTCTATTATTTTTGCAGCTTTGTGTCAATATGTAATTATTTCACTAAAATATTAAAAACAAAATGACAGGTCTGTCTTGAGCAAAATACCTTTTGCAGCTGCACCTGGATACCATTTTATAAAGTTATTTTTCACCAAGGCCTCACTCTGGAGGAAGTGGCTGGCCTGAAAAGCATGCTTTATATTCAAGATCTGAAAGTTTGTAATAAATCACCACTGCATTAGAGACAAACTTTTTTGGGGGTTAAGTTCTCTGCTTTACTCAAGGATAAAGACTTCTTAGATAAGTGTTATAACTCACAAATTCACTGAGCCTTTTAAGAACATCTAAGGAATCTGACTGAGCATAATGGATACCTCTCTTCATGGCATTTATTATACAAGATGGGAAACCAAGAAGAGGCAGAGATCAAGGGCAGACTTCAGACCACAAGAACTCACTGTGATTGAATTGGTGTCCCTGATGAGTTTGTTGATGTCAAAGGCCTCTCCACTGAGTTTCCAGGGGTTGTGCTGTAAGACAATCCCCTCTCCTCCACAGCTGTATAAGGTGAGTGATGGTCTGTCTCCTTCTCCTCCTACATGAGATAAGAAAACAAAGCTCATCAGTTTTGTACTTCACCAGCTTAGCTATTTGTCACTCTAGTACGACCATACCATACTATGAGATGTTTAAAAAAGAATTGTATGAATACATTGGAATAAAGTCACTGTCCTTTGCATCTTATCACAATTGTTGGGAGCAAAAGTAAAAAAAGGTGTATTAATTATACATTAATATTTATAATGCTTTAAACATTCTTCTGCTACTCAAAATAGCAGGGGTGCCAAAGCTGGCATCAGAAAACCTGTGCTCAAAGTTTTTGAGAATTTGTCTTTTCTTCCAGAAACAAGTACTCTTTGGGCATTTAAAAATATGGAGCTGCGGGACTTCCTATGACTAACTGTAAAAAGTGTTCTCAAAGCAATGATTTCTTAGGTATTACAGTAATCATCTTGATTTTTAAGAAGCCAACACTGGTTCTGTTGGGTTTCTGTAAGGGCAAGTTTTATTTTCACCACTGCTAGATCTATGCCTGGCACAAATCAGGGATCAACATTTGTTGAATGAATGAATAAATGAGCTACAACTGCAATGCTGCTTGAGTTCTAATGATTTACACTGTCCCATGTTCTGCACCTATTATGGAAACTTAGATGTCTCATTATAGATGGTTAAGGAAAGATTACCAAAGACTTTTGCTGAATACACTCATTTTAAAAGATATTCTGAATTTGACACAACATTGTAAAATGATTATAAATCAATAAAAAATGTTAAAAAAAAAAAAAAAGATACTCTGCAAGACCTACCACTGTAGGAGTAAAAAGAGAAAGACAAAGCTGAGGGGCTAGAAGAGGAAGAGGGTCAGAGTACAGTCAAAGGCAAGAGGAGATCATTCAAGAAATTCTAAGTTTGCTTTAACTGTAGGTGAGAACAGATGATCATTATTCCATTAGTGCAGTGAAATGACATTATAAATCTGGTAAAATTAAAGTGATAGCAAATTTTAGTGAAAACTATTTGACTGGGTATCAGGGCCCAGCATGAAATAACTGCATTCACTATGAAAAAATTCAGCTCAAAGAGACTAAATAATGCTTTAATTTGGAGTCTGGAGAGGCTTATTCTGGGTGAATGTTATCACCTGCTACAACTGCCCTCATGGACCCCTGGGGACACAGCAGCTCGCATAAGCAGTCACTGCGCTAGAATATTTATGACTCTTTCCAGCTTGAATATCCCCAGATTAAAACTGAAAGAGAATGACTCAGACACTTACCGAGTGCTGTAGGGGGTACAGGTGGCCCCCAGGCTAATGTGTACACAGTCTTCTTATGATATGTGCTAGAAATCTGTGGAGGTCTAGGTGGAAGGGGAGTTACAAACAGAAAGATTTAAACAAGAAGACACGGTGGAAAACAGTCCATCTTTTTCAAAAAAGTCCATGTTACAAACTTAGTTGCTGATACTAAAGAAAAATAATTTAACAGTAGCTTCTCCAAATAAACGATTGCAAAGAAGCAAACACTTAAACAATAATACCATGTAATGATATCTACTAACAAAATAACTAAGTCCCAAACATACATTACGCAGATAAAAATGTTATTAACCCACCCTCCCCTTCAAAACTGGCCAGTTTAGGATCATTTCCCTCTTCCTCTGAGCTGCCCACTTCACTTAAATGTCAAATACTCTAATATTACTATAGTTATATACCTGTGTAAAGGCTACCACAACTAGACAAAAATAAGACAAGACAGAAATTGCAAGTTGTGCAGGCCAGAACTAAAGTTACTGCTGAGCATATATTATCAGCATGTAAATGTGTCCACCCTATGTTCAGGTAAAACACTAGAAGTCATTTTCAGCTTAGCTTGTCATTAACATTATATTCTTAAATTAAGATTTTAAAGTCGATAGATTTTAAAGTTTTTGATTTCTTTCTTAAAGAAATCTTGCTTTTCAGGCTGCATTTGAGGCTGTTGTGATTAACGATATGCAGTATAGCGGTACGGGGCAGTGTGGTTATTACCTTTAACATATTACTATACTGTTTGTATGATTTTAGAATTCCAGGATTCCAGAACCCACAACTGAACTAGCTATTGACTTCTAACAGTTCTTATTATCATTCTAGACAATAAACCAAATTTATTTTGACTAAAAGAAATAAAATAAGCAGTTCTGGCCGAACGCCTAAAATATCCATAGCAATGTCCTTTCTCCTACTATGTATCTTTGCTGGTATCGAGTTGAATATCTAGTTTATAAGCAGAAGAGAGTGATTTACTAGGATTTATCAGCAATCGTGTGATGACACAGAGCTACTTTTTCCCCCCAGATAACACGCGGTATGTCTGTTTAATTAAAAAACAAAACAAACAAAACATAGATGAAAGTTTTAAGGAAATAAAAATCCTAGAAGGAGGATATTTTGGACTCATAGTTGAACGGCCAGTTTTATGAAGCTATTAGCAGAATCAGTGTAGAAAAAAATGTGAAGTTCATTTAGTGCAACTCAGCTGGCTCAAATCTTTGTTGGAATAAGGCAAGGTATAAAGGAGAGGGAGAGTGAAGAAAGTCCAGGATCCTTCTCTCAAATAAATAAACTGCAATTCAGGAGATTTCAGCACCTTGCTCTCAAGACTTCACAGCTGGCTGTAAACCCTGGGGCTAGCATCTGGGTCTCTTTTACCCAGATGTTTTGGACCTGCTTTATAATGCAGAAAACCTCAAATCTGCAGTTTCTGGGCAGCTACTCTTAAACTTGACCTAGTGAGTTTAAATCCATTCCCATGAAAAAGAGTTGTAAATGATAAGTTGACACAGAGCTATTTAAATTGACATATAGTTTTATTTTCTTAGATTATTTCTTTGAAATAGTATAGCCTAAAAAAAATTAAAAACACAGAAAAATAGTTAACTGTGTGTAGATTATACATAAGTCCCTAAAAAGCTGCATATAAAGAGGTTAGCTCCACGGTATAATTGATTCTCACTTAGAATCTAATGTTCTAGAACAGGAGTCGGCAAACTTACAAGGATCAGATAGTCCGCTGTGGTAGCATGAAAGCAGCCTCAGGCAAGGTGTAAAGAAATGAATGTAGCCAGGCTCTAATCAAACTTTATTTATGGACACAAATATGAATTTTTATTTAATGTTCATATATAGTTAAATATTCTTTTGATTTTTTTCAATTATTTTAAAAGATAAAACTATTTTTAACTCTTGGGCCATGGTTCTCCAATCCATGGTCTAGAATAGTGCTGTCTGATAAAGTAGCCCTTAGCCAGATATGGCCCTTGAGCACTAGAAATGTGGCTCATGTGACTAGGAACTGAATTTCTAATTTTACTACATTTTAATTACTTTAAGTATAAATAGCTACATGTGGCCAGTGGCTTCCAAACTGAACAGTGCAGGTCTGGAATCTAAGCAAGCATCTAGAATAGGCTGTGTCCAAATTTATACTGTGAGCCATAATCATGAGCCACGCCTGCATCTTAATGTTTCCTAGTAGTCATGTTAACAGAAGTAAAAGAAACAAGTGAAATTCAATTTTAATAACATATTTTATTTAGCTCAGTGTATAAAAAGTATTATCTTTTAAAATATATTTAAAATAAATAATTATTGAAGCATTTTACATTCTTTTTTGGGGACTAAGTCTTTGAACGCTGGAGTGTATTTTATACTCACAGCGCATCTCAGTAGTCACTTGTGACTAAAGACTAGTGTAATGGACAGTGTGGCTCTAGGCATAGCTTCCAGTTTATAAGAAATATAGGGAATAGTGAAATGAGTTAGAAGTCACCACAAAGAAATCACTAGACAAGTCCAAAATGTAGAATATGCTACAAAACAACTTATCTGAAATCTTCAAACTGAAAAGGCAGTGTTATGGAAAGCAGTGAGGGCACTGTTCTAGAGCAAGAGACTAAAGAGATATAACAAAACACAATATGTAAACCCTGGCTGAAAAGAGGTTTGAAAAAAAATAGCTAGGAAAAATAGGGCTTAACTGAGGAAGTCTGTATATGCTCTGGATATTAGGTCATATCATGGATTACTGTTAATTTTCAGAAGTGCACACAAATAAAGCAAGTATGGCAAAATGTTAACAACTGGTGAATCTAGATGGAAGGTACAGAGGTGTTCTCTGTTCCAGGCTTTTAACATTCTTGGATGCCGAAAAACTTTTGTACAAAAACATCGAGGGAAAACAAAAGCAAATGTTTTATAACAGTGGTTCGCACAGGTCAGATGTGCTGAACCAACATCACCTGAAAAACTTCAAAGTTTTAAAATATTAAGCCTCAGTCTCAGAGTCAGAATCTTACAGATGTTTCCCAGGCCTATTATGACGTACACCCGGGTTTGTCATCTCAAAATTAACTCCGTCACTGACATTTTGGCCAATGGGCTAAATAACAATCATCTGTTTCTTACTTGCTGGAGTAGGTGTCGTACAATCCCACTTTTCCATCGTCAGTTCCAAAAGCTAAGCAGCCTTCCTTGGTTGGGTGCCAGCACAGCTACAAAAAAATATGGTGAAAGGGCAGTGTTAAGGGAAGCCTTAGGTTATTCTTCAAGTGTTCAACTGGAAAACTTTCTTGCTCTTGGTGTCTTCCAATTTTAAAAGTAACAAATTCATTTAAAAGAGAGAAACAAAGAAATATTAAAAACAAAGTAAAAGTCACCAGTAATCTCACCATCCAAAGCACCCCATTGACAATTTTGTATCTTTCCAGACATCTTTTTGTGAATAAAGTTTTGAAAATACAATTGAAAGAAACAAAAATAGGTTCAAACATTTAAATGATGTGTATGATACAATGTTGAGTGGGGATAACAAGATACCAGAAAAATTTAGAAACTGATTCTATTAATAACTAAGAAAAGTTGGAAAGATACACCACAAACTGTCCATTGTGGTTCTCTGGATGATGGACAGGGGAGAATGGAGTTGAGGGTGGGGTTGGAAACATCTTTTGTTTTCTACATTTCTGTACTGTGGTTTTCTTTTTAAACCACAAATATTTTTTTTTTTTTGAGACTAAACAGCCACAACAGGGATTTCGATTTGGAGAAAAACAAAAAAATTATACATATTATTATTTTGTAATCTGCATTCCATGTTTGGTAATTTGCATTTGGGGGGGGGACAGGCAAATAGCTCCATGTGTTTTAGTTTTTTCAAACTTCCCTTTGAATATTTTTTAAATTGAAGTAGTCAGTTACAACGTGTCAATTTCTGATGTACAACATAATGTCCCAGCCATACATATGTATACATATATTCCTTTTCATATTCTTTTTCATTAAAGGTTATGTAATTTGCATTTTTCATGAATCATTAACATATTCCCATATCAAAGAAAGATCAACATTATCACTTTTAATAGTCTGATACCGTTCCAATGTGTGGTTATAACTTAATGTATCTCGTATGAATGTACTTTGAGGTTATTTCCAATTTCTTACTATTAGAAAACAGAGTGACTTGAACAAAGCCTAAATTTTACAAAGCCAGATTTCTGAATTAGGAGGTAATGGGTTTAGTTAGAGAGGGTCCTTCTGCTTTCCTAGTTTCAAGCTTCATTGAAAATACCCTTGAAGAAGTTTTTCAGTTTCCAGTAGTTCAAGTATATGAACAAGTATTCTCTAAAAGAGAATTACTTATTTGAAAAATGTTCATCACAAGCTCAAAGAAAGCATCCTTACCGCTGTAACCTTGGACTTGACACCCTGCCAAAAATTTTTCACATCATAGTTGTTCTTTATGGAGAGTGTATTCCAGATGCGGATCATGCCATCCCCAACGCCTATGGCCAAACAGCCTGTGTCCACAGGAGAGAAAGCCAGACTGTAGGCAAACCCTCCAAGGGAAGGCAGGGTCCAGCAGCACTCTAGGGTGGCCATGTCCCAACATTTTACCTGTAAAAGATTAAGGGTTAGGGCCTTTATAAAGATCACAGAAAGAAGAAAAAGAATCAACAATATAAATAGGATGGGCTCAAAAAGTGCATTAGGATAATGTGATTTAACTATTTCAGTAGGAATTGGAAAAAGTGTCTTCAAAGGGATCTCAGAATACATTTATTTCCTGAGATGTCAAGTGAATTGGGGGTCACAAAATTAAGAGTTCAGTGGCCTTTCCATTTTATTCTATTACAGCATTGGTAACCTTCTCATTTGCCAAACTCTAAATAAGAATGAAGATGGCTTCAGGACAATGGAAGAATCAGCGTTCTTATCTCAAAAAGCTAAATATGTTATCATACCCAGTAGAAGAGGACTGCTAAGTTTGTAACTGTCTCTTAATTAACACATGGGCTTAGGAGGAAAAGTACACCAAACAAGCCTAGCTTAATTGCAAAATAGTAAGGTCTCTTAAATAAAGTCAGTTCTCTACCACAGAGATTTCATGAAGAGCAGATGGTTAAACTACAGATAAGTGTATTTTAAAGCTATACCATGACGATCTCATACATCCCCCATGGACGTATCTAGTCTTACTTATGATATTTACTTTAACATAAAGGCATCTTGGTGGCTCCTAACCTTTCCCTTATTTCTCTCCTGATGATGTTTTTAGTGCTGAATAGTAACAGTAACTCTCAATTGGAACTGGAGGTAAGGTCAGGTGTGAGAGCTGATGCATGCTTTGGAAAAGTCCTCTACTCCCATTGGAGTCATAAATCAGTGCTCAACAATGCTGAATGCAAAACAAGCTGTTCTTACATCTCTGTCCATTGACGTGGAAAGCAGCAGCTGTTTGTCATCCTCGGTTTGTAGAGGACATAAATTAAACACAATTCTTGAATGATTTTGCCCTTCTGATGAAGCGCTGAAGAGGGTATATTTCCGTCTCCAAGACTGAGTGAGATCCCAGAGCAGCAGTTCACCTCTGTGAAGGAAAACCAAGCATTAGGTTAGTTTTCTTTCACAAGCAATCTGAAAATAAGTGATTTGGGGCCCTTGGCTGCAAAATAATTTATGTTCATTCTTCCTTTAAGGAGAGAAAAATTATATATTCTGAAATATGCACAAAATATCTCTGGAAGAACACACACAAAAATGAGTCACTTGCCTATAGGGAGGAGAACCAAGCAGCTCGAGAAGACGGGTGGGAAAGGTACTTTTTATTATATGTACTTTCTTTTTGAATCACTCAAATGTACTGGACTACTTTTTTTTTTAAGTCTTTTTTGAATTTATTTTTTAAATTCTTTTTTGAGGGTAATTAGTTTTTTATTTATTTATTTTAAGAGAGGTACTGGGGGTTGAACCCAAGACTTTGTGCAAACCAGTCATGCACTCTACCACCGAGCTATATACCCTTCCCTGGACTGCTTTTTGAACAGATTTTTCTAACGGTTTTTGGAGCAGTGGGTGTAGTAGGGCCGTGACTAACATTTTTGGAGATTTCTATATGCTTTACCTATATTACCCCTTTTAAAAGCAGGGTCCTTCTCTGTTAAACGCACTTACCAAACCAGAAACTAACACAACATTGTAAATCAACTATACTTCGATACAAAAAATATTTTTTAAATTCACTTATCATCTCAATCAACTAGAAACCGGTGCTCAATAAATTTTGCTTAATGAATGGCCATAATCATCCTAAGAGACTGGAAACACTATAACCTCCCCCTTTTTTATGTGAAGTCATTTGAAGCTCAGAAAAGGGAAGGGTCACACTCATGGACACATAGCAGGCAAGTAACAGACTGATTCAGAAAGTGTTCTGCCTGACTTCTGAGTCCACACTGTTAACTATTAAGCCATACTTATTTGACCTTCTCACAACTCTGTTATTAGACAGCACAGGTATTAGTTCTATGATTTTCCTGTTACAAATGGCCCAACATAATATAATCCTCAGCTATTGCTTTCTCCATCTTCTGTGTCTACAAAGAGAAGCCTAGGAATTCCTAAGGCTAGAGAGGAAGACAGAATGTCAGTGAGCATGGCCAAAAAAAAAGACTTACCCAAAACAGCTGGATACCAGCTGTGTTGGCTGATCCTTGGGCCAATGGAGTGTCAACCAAAGGCGCTCCTTAACAGTTGGGTCTATACCCCCTCCTCTTCTCTTTAGAGAGGGCAATTTCAACATCATCACCCCTGCAGATTAAAAGAAGGTCAGTGGACAGTCAAGGCAGTGAAAGTACGTGCAAGAAGTCACCAGCAGTTCACAATACAGTCTGTGGCTTAAAAGTTTGTTACTTTGGTTTCTAGAATTAGGCCTCATTTTCTCAATGGAAACATACTAGCACATACACAGTGGTTAGTACAGCCTAGCTAATTTAGGTCTTACAAGCTTTTACAGGCTGTCTTGGCAACTTAAACATTAAGCATATTGTTTGTCTAAGAAAATGAGTTTCCAACTGGGATTGAGAATCCAACTGGTAACACAACACAAGATTCTTCAAAGCTGGAAGGACGGAGGATAGGAATCCTTCCAATTGGTGAGAAATCCAACAAAGGGGACAAATTAGGCAGTCAATACGTTGCAGCAGGGAAGTCCTCCACGCCTGACATGCTACTAATCAATGCTTCTTAGTCCATATTGCATATCAGAACCACCGTGGCACTTCTGAAAATACATATATATGCCAGGGCCCCACCCCTAGACGTTGTGATTCACTAGATTTGAAGTGGGCCTAGGCACCTCCAGCTAATTCTGCGGCATGACCACAGCTGATGGCCATTGTACTAGACATCCGTAAGTTTAGAGGTTACCCTTCTGGATGGATTTCTAGCCTGATGTTGTCCCCACTTGGGAATATCAGCCAAAGTATGTCGAAAAAACAGGGCATAAATCTTAAAAAATTCTGCTTTCCAACCACTGTTATATTATTATTATACAACTAGTGAGCACAGACTGAACCCTTACTATGTGCCAAGCACTGTGCTACCTGCTTTATATGCACTAATGCATTTGCACAAAGAGGAAATAAACTTCTACGGTTTTAAATAAACTGAGGAAAGAATATTGCTATAAAGATAAAGGCTAGATTTTTACAATAAAGGTAGCATTCATTCTATCTGGAGTGCCTCTCAATCTATAAATTTAAGGGCAAAGTTTTGTTCAAAGAGAAGCTTGGGAAAGTTATATGACTGAGCATCTCTGTAATTTGGGTAAACTGAACTTTTTCGTTTTAACGTGTACTTCTATATTGGGTGTGTATTATTTATTCTGCATTTGTCTATTAAAAGGTCTAGCTCTAGAGTGCTTTCCCATTCCTGTGGTCCAGGCCTTGCCATGTTCCGACATTCCCATTCTCATAACAAACATCTTGCCCTCCATGCCAAACAGTGACTCTTCTATGCATGATTAGAAACTCTCATCTCCAGCACCAAAGCCAGATGTGCAGAGCACAGAGCGCTCCAGCCCAGGCTAAACTGGGGGAAGCAACTTTCTGGATAGAAAAGTGAAGAACTACTTTCTGACAGATGACACACTCTCAGGGTAACAAGACAATAAAAAACCTTCTGCTTCCACTTCTACTGGATTGATACAGATTATATCACAAAAGAACATCAAACATGACTCTTACCTCGGCCTCTAGAGCAGCTCCAGATTCGAATGGTCTGGTCTTTGCTTCCAGTGGCTAAATAGCAGCCTTTTGCTACTGGAGTTTGTGCTATAACTTTCCCATTGGGAATTTCAGGTTCTTCTAGGATAGATGGTAATTTTGTTTTTAATTTGAATTAAACATGTGCTTATCAAAGAAACATTAGTTTGCAAGAGCTCCCAAACCTTAGTTATTGCTTTCTTAGATCTGATCTGTAACAGCTGAAGTTTTAAATGTAATTCAAATGATACTATTCTACCCACTTTGTTCTTCAGGTCTAGAGAATACTGAACCCTCTTAAATCATCTCTACCTGAATTTTCCTCTTGATTTATGGATAAACAATCTTCACCAGGCAGGGGACACCAGGCTATGGAGTGGATCTCATCATCATGGCCTCGAAGCCTGTGAATAACTTCTCCTTTCTTACTGATGTCAATTATAACCACTATGCCATCCTTGTAGCTGAAAAGCAAGAGTTGGAGATATTATTGAAAAATGAAGACAGTCTCCCTAGTAAATATTTCACTGTAGGAATTACTGTGCATTTCTGAAAGTTAAGTGCATTTGGGGTGGGGAGGAAGAGGGCAAGAAACAGTCTTTGTTTTTGTCCTTTTAAAACCAAAGTGCTTATTTCATATTGTTGTTTTTTAAACCCTCCCCCATGATCAAACTCTTGGCACTGAGTTATACTGTACACATTGCCTGGCACGAGGTCAAACAGTGGAGTCTGCTTGTGCTCAAAGGGGAACTTACAAAAAAATAGTTGTTACAGGGGCCCAGCAATTCCCCTAATTGGAGATGAATTTGTCCTAATACACTAAAAAAATAAAAACCCTTCATTTTTACAAATGATCTTACTTTTCTAACAAAGGCTGCAGAACTCTAACGTCTACATCTGGATATTCCCAGGCTGTTGTTTTTTGAATTCAGAAGAAACCGAGAAATTCTAAAACTTCTATTTTTTTAAATGATGATGTATTTCAGATAAAGAAGGATCCACCACTCAGCATAAGAAAAATTACCAATACAGTTAAAGTCCTCTGTATATCCCACTCCCATCAAACTTCTCTCCCCCTTTCTTCCCCAGAGGTAAACTGGTATTCATGAATTTTGTGTTCTATCATTCCTAGCCTTTCTTTATGTATATTCCTAAACAAGATCCAGAATTACTTTGTATATTTAAAAGCTTCATTTAAATGGTATCATGAAGTCTACTTTTCTGTAGCTTGCTTTTTATACTCATTCTGTTTGAGAGTCATCCAAGCTGACACATATAACTTTAGCTCCCAATCATTTATACTGTGGTATAATACTCCATTGCATCAATACACTACATGTTTAGTTATTCATTTCCCTTTTGAAGGGCTTCCATTTTTTACTATTACAAATAAAAAATGCTGCTATTAATAATCTTATGCACAATACAATTTCAGGTTTGATGCCTAGTAATAGAACTGCCAGGAAGTTTTGATATATATATATTTGCTTTACTAGAAAGTGTAAAACTCCTCTCCAAAGTAGGTGTACCTATTTATATTTCCTACATACTTGACAATCCTACTGGGAAAAACACCACTATAGCTTTCTTTGTCTTTCTCCTTTTATTAAAACATTTCTTTTTCCATTATAGCTTTATTAAAAAAAATCAAATCATAGACTATATCAAATCTTTGAAGACATGGACTTTGAAAACCATCAATCGATACAACCTAATCAGTCATATGATCAAGGTGTTTTGCAATTTCAGTCAAGACTTCATGGAATAATCACTGTTTTGAAGAACCTCTGAAAACAAATCGTTCTAATCCAATCCTGTGTCTGTCTTCTACCTGAAAAACTCTTCTTGTGAATTCCTGCTCATCTTTCAAGGTCAGTTTGATTCAACCTTCTTCTGCCCCTGCCTACCACCCTTTCTGCTCCCCCTCTCTTGTATCCCATGGCAACAAGGCTCCCACTTCAAAGAGACCACCGATCCACAGAACCCCTTCCATTTGCACTGTTACTCACCCACATCTGTCTTCCTGTCCTTATATCCATGCAGCAAGGATTTCATGATCCATCATTATAATTAGTCCTTAAAAAAACACCCTTATCTCCTTTGCCCCCACCCCCCAGGGGTATTTATGCTACAAAACCCCAAACCTGGTTGAATCCAACCATCTTCTTTCTCAATCACTTTGAGTAGTTTACTTAGAATTCATAACCATGATCCCTAGCTTGGCACTCAACAGCGACCACTGGACCTGCACTCTCCCTCAGTAAGTTCATTTTCCTGTTCTCCAAGATGACTGTTTTCATACCTTCATCCTGCATCCAGCTCCTTCCCTACCCTGAACTTGACTCCATCTCTCTTGACTTGTGTCTCACTAAGAAAATCAGAAGCTGTCAGAATCAAACACCCTCCCCCGCTTCCAAACAGATCGACCAACCTACTTGCCCCTATTTCCATATTCTCAACTGTTCTTTCTACTTGTAATCTGGATCCAGTTCCCTCTTGGCTTCTCAGTATCACTCCTGTATTTCACTGTTTACGCCTGCAACAAGCTCTCCCTCTTCTGTCTCATTTCCATCAGCATAAAAACATGCCTTTGTTATCTTCCATTTAATACTCCCTTGACCACCATACACCTCCTCTGGCTTCATGTCTATGCACATTTTCACAACGAACTTCGTGGAAAAGTTGTCTCCATGTTTAGTTACCTCACCCCTTGGTCTTTTGAATCAACTCTGGTTGGACTTTCTCCTCCAGCATTCTGTGTTTGTGTCTAGTCTTCAAACTAGAGTGAATGGACATCTTTGGGAGAAAAGTAAATGGAGTGGTGAAGGAGAGGGGTATGCCCACCCAGCCAGTTTATGTGACACAACCTTGGTGATCACTGGGGAGACAGATCCCAATACCAGATCACGTTCCCAATCTAGTGGGAGAGCTGAGAACCAGAGACAGAGCTGAGTCATGTGACACCCTGGAAGTAAATGTTATACCAAGGTTAAGTATGGAGGGGAAAAAAAGGTGAGAGAGGACATTTCTGATATTTGGAGGTTGACTGAAGAAACCAGATATGAAGTGCAGTATCATGGAAAGTGCAGTATCATGGAAACTAGAGAGAGTGGGAGAGATAGTGAGGACCTGGAGGTTACAGGAACAAATAATGCAGGGAGAGTGGTTAACACCTATAACCGGTTTCCTCTAAAGAATAAAGGGATAGAAGGTAAAGCAAATGCAAAATAAGGTCATAAACAAAAATAAATCATACAGATGACACAGGACTTACCCAATGGCTATTAAATCTTCATGATGAGGTGAGCAAGTAAGACATAAAATTGTCCTGGGTTCAATAAAGAGGTGCTGGCTGTCATTTCTGTTAAGCCAGTAACAGAAAACTACTCCCTTTTCATCTCCAGATACTATTAAATCCTTTACTCGAGGAGACCAATGCAATGCTGATATTGTATGCTTTAAAACAAAACAAAAATGTATTGGCTTTTCATTTGTCAAGGCTAAATTTTTACTTAGTTTTTAACTTGTATAAATAAAGCTAGGCACATTATCTAGGTACTTAATAAATACCGTTAGGACCACTTGTGTAGCAATAAGACATTATCACCAAGTGATAGGAGGATTTAGCCTACTGGGAATCAAAGAACCAAAATTTTTCCTTTGATAGATTAATGCAAAATTCTTAACTAAGATTAAGTGAGTCCTTTCCTTTCCTACATTCTCTTAAAAGGCGGGTGTATCAATTAATCATGTAGTTTGGCAACAAGTTTCATTCATTTGTAGTGTACATCAAGAGTCTTTTTCAGGTAAGGAACCAGAGGGTAAGTATCTTAGTCTGTGTGGGCCATATTGTCTCTGCTGCAACTACTCAACTCTGCTGTTGTAGCATGCAAGCAGCCAGGACTTAAAATTGTAGACAGCACTTAACTGAAGATGGTGGTTGTATTCCAATAAAATAATTTGTAAAAGCAGGCAACAGTACAGTTTGCTGACCTCTGGTCTATATGCATTTCCTTCCAAAAAAGTTTTGAGGTACCTTACAATATAGAGCTTCTTATCTAATGAGCTAACACAGTAATAAAAGTTACCTTGCACAGATGAACTAGCAAAACTATACTTGACGCAAGAGAAGCCTGGCACAGATACACAATTATGGTCTGAGAAACCAGTAAGCCATGGTACCTGATGGAGTGCATGTTCCGTTACAACTGTTTTTGTCTCTACATCCCAGATTTTCACAGTCCCGTCGTCCGAGCTGGTGGCGCAGAGGTTGTATTGACCCGGGTGATGAGAAAAGGTGAAGCCAGAGACCCTTTCGGTGTGTCCCACCAACTCCCCTATGACTTAAAGCAAAACCAGACTCCAGGTTAAAGTGCTACCTAAGATTTCTGGTAGAATCATACTATTGTTAAATGGTTTGTGGGATCTCACTTATCCAACGGTATGACAAAAATATCCAGGGACTCATGATCCGAAACCCAAAGTTCTGGTATTGGCTCTGTCACGTGACTTCAGACAAGTCATTTTATCCTCTTGGGCCTAGGTCTTTTCAACTATAAAATGCTGTTTATATCCCTTGAAGTGCCTAGTTCTCAGGCTGAGGAGCAGCTCAAGTGAACAATGTAAAAGGGATTCTTACTTAGATCTGGCCAGAAGTCTCTAGGAATAGAGTATTTGGCAGGATCTCGCTTAGGGCCTGGAGTTGTAGGCAGCCCCCAACCCCAGGGAGGCTCTCAGGGGCCCACACACACGCGGCTGGGGAGGAAGGCCTAGATGTTACAAATGACTGAGATTAGACAGGCATAACTTTGCAGTAAGTCCGCGGATCCACGTGAGCGCGCCAGGAGGCGGGATCGCTCAGCCACAGCGTGGTGTAGAGCTCAACCTTGGAGACCGGGACGCGACTCAGTTTAGATGACTGAGCAGACCCTTCTCCCTGCCCAAGCCTCAGTTTCCCCATCTATAGAGAGAGGGGTGTCTGGAGACGCACACTCGGCTCCCCGGGGGAACGCAAGAAGTGCAGGAAGGCTGGGGCTAAGAAGTGGGGGAATTACCTCGAAATGGGGGCGTCCCCGGGATCGCGTCCGCGCCCGGGCCCACGCGGACAAGGAAGACGGAGGTCCGCGCGGCGAAACCGAAGAGGCCCCCGGGCACTGCATCGCTGCATCGGGCACAGTACCAGTTAGGGGAGGGCGGCAGCACACGCGGCTCCTGCCCCATGATCACCGGCAACCAGGGACGAGGGAAGCAACCTCTGTGGCAGACCGTTAGTAGCCTCACGCCGTAGCCGGGAGGGGGGCGGAGTTGGTCCGGAGCTCCGCCTCTTCGGGCCCTCTGCTACGGCGCGCGCGGAGGTCCAGGCTACACCGCGCGCTCTGGCTGGGAAGGGCGGGGCCCGGAGCCATGCGCTCTGCCTCCCAGCGCCGCTTGCGGCCCGAGGGTCGGGTGCTGCCTGAGCCCAAACCCGGGTTTAGGCATTCTCACTTCCTACAGCAAGGTGTATAATTAAGAGGTTAGGCTGGTGAAGTCACCTCCCCGCACTGCTTGTTTATTCTCTGGGCCTGTTCCACTACTATGCCATCAAAATTTTTTTTAAAGCTGTGTGTGTGTGTATTGCTAGCTCTGAAGATGCTTTAAAGATAACTACAAGAAGCCAATTAACAAAAAGATGAAAGTTTGAAAAAGAAATCAAAAAGGGAAGAATTTCTGCAACTGGGTCGAAAATCTGGCTCTGGGTTGTTGATACTCAAGGGTAAGCTAGTATTGCCAGTTGTTATCTGAGAGACTTTAACCCATCCTACATCTCTTCCCTCATTTGGAGAAGGAAGATGATAATCCATGCCTTGTTGGATTGCCAGAGGAATATCTGAAATTTAGTGGAACGCTTACTGGGCATATATGGTGGCAAGTGCCTGATGAATATTAATTCATCTTTTGGACGTCAACCTGGAGATTAGCGTTATCCTTTGTATTTGAACTGTTTGTTTTTTATTTTTATTTATTGAAGTATAGTTGAGTAACAGTATTATATGAGTTTCAGGTGTACAACATATTGATTCAAAATTTTTGTAGATTATACTCCATTTAAAGTTATTATGAAATATTGGCCATATTCCCTGCACTGTACAATATATCCTTGTAGCTTATTTATTTTTATAAATAGTAGTTTGTATGTTTGCTCTTTAGAAGAGCTTTCATTTATCTCTAGTGATCTTTACAAGCCTATGCCATAGAATACTTATTTCAGACTGTTTTACTGACAAGAAAACTGAAGCCCACCCGTTAGTTCGCTTGTTCACGATCTCTGTTTTCATAATCCTTCCAGGTCATTTGTGAGGTGAGGCGTCACAGTTTTTCTGGATCCCCATGAATCTCCGGAAACTCGCTAATTTAGGGCGTTTATTAATTCATTCATTCGAAGCCAGGCTGGCGGGACCATGCTGGAAGCGCCAGCAGCGTGCTCACAATCTCCATGACGACACCTGGGGAGTAGGTGCCGCTCGGTCTCGCGATGAGAAAAGGGGTGGTGGTGGAGAAAAACCCGAGAATTGCGCATGCGTATTGCCCAGTCGGCGTCTGACCTCGGAGGATTCCGTAGAGGGTGGGAGAAGATGGCGGCGGCAATACTGGAACGTTCAGGTAAGGGTTTCTTTAAGGGATGGAAGAAGGGAGTGGAGGTGAGAGTCTGAATTGACGGCTTGCGTTGATGTTGCAGGTGCGTTATGGTTGCAGAATCTGAGGGGGAAGCTGGCGTTGGGGTAAGTCTCTCGTCTTGGAGTTGCGAAAGGGTCCAAGGCTCCCTTATGTGCCAGTCCATTTCTGAGAGTCTGGGTGTCAGGCTCTGCTTTAGGCTCTGAGGCTAGCGAACCAGACAGCCAGAGTCCACTTTGCACTTCGTTTTTTCGCCGCCGTATTGCATATACCTGCAGGGCTCAGGTTTACCTGTGACCGAGCAACATTGTAAATATGTTTTCCCAACAGTCTTTTCTGTTCTTTCTGATAAGATTAGACTCTCCCAACCATGTTGGGATTGTACTTTTCAGGCTCCCTCTCTAGTTAACTTGCTTACATGAGCAGGGAGTGTTGTGGACAACTGCGGTTTACACTGAGCCTGACGTTGTGTTAAAATCTTCACACGCAACATTCTACGTAGAGTAGGTACTGCTGTACTCCTTTTTTTCACACAAGGAAATTGAAGTCCCCAAAGTAAAATGAGTTGCCCGAGGTTTCTATTTATAGGAAGTTTGGAAGTTTTACAGTATTCTTTGACCTTAGGACAAAAACGTTCTTTACGGTTAAGGAATGCATTTGAGTCAATACTGGCAAGAAGTTTTCTCTGCCTCCTTCTCATTGGGCCTCTTCTGTAGTACAGCTGTTCGTATTTGGAGATTGATAATATGATTGTAAATTTTCTACTCGGTGCATTTGTTAAACTTAATTGAGGTTTAGTTCGTAGGTTTTGGAGACAGACTGTGATTTTGGAAAAGTTACTTATTTTTTCTAACCTTCAGTTCTCTTTCCTGATATGAGAGGAATATTAATACCTACCTTATAGATTTGTAATGAGGATTAAATGAGATAATGTATGTGAAGTGTTTTGCGCAGTGCATGGCATATACTAATCCCACCTTAAATCTTAACTGCCTTCAATGTTTTTATCATTATGAATTATTACTGAGTTTCCATTATATTTAGCCTTGTCTTAGATTCCTGGCTTGGGAGATGAAAATGTGGGCTAAAGAATAAAATTGAAAGTACTGGCACTTAGGATTTGTCTTCACTTTGCTATGTTAGATTGTCTTCTATCAGTTCACCCGTGGCCGTGCTGATGTACTTACTTTTTCTGAGAGTGCTGTGCCTTTACTTGTTTCTTGGCTTTTTCTCTGTCCTCACTTTCTGTCATTAACAGCAGTCTTCATTATTCAAACCCCTGTTTAACTGTTTTAACTTCATGAGATTTTTCTCAGATCTCACTAAAAATGAAAGAAATTAATTTTTCCTTCCTTTTAATATGTGTTCTTTAAATAACGGCTTCATGTATAGGTAGGTGTCTGCTATCTTATATCTCCTGGACAGTTAGGAACAGTTCTTGCTTCTCTTTGTAGCTCCAGCATATGGTCTTGCCCATTGGAATATTTTGTTAATTTTGGTTGATTTAAATTGTCCAGCACTGACATGTATTGGGAAGCTCTGAGCAAGTAGCTGAAGCAGTTTGGCTTCAGCCTTTTCATCTGTGTAATACAAGAGGGTTGGATTTTGCTAGATAAACTCTAAGGCTTTTTCTAGCTTCGAAGTTACATAATTTTATGAAACCCTGTTCTGGACTTCCTAGTGGGGAAATGACCATATGAAAACGAAGTACAATAGGTGAAAATAATGCTCATGATAACTGTGTAAGATCTTAGAGGTCATCTGATTTAATGACTGGATACCTAACTGCATACAGATACCACACAGATAATAGAAATGAACTAACTAGAAGTGGTCTTTGTAAAATAAGAGAGAATGGTAGGACCGTTGGCTGTCAGTAGCATGCATTCCTCATCTAAAAGCATTGAATTGGATTAAGAAACAGTGGTGCCGACCGAATAAAACTTTTCTGCAGGCTGTATTTGGTAGTAGACTGACTATTTCCAACCTTTGAATTTCAAGTCTCCCGTTCTACTTACGCATGCATTTGGGAAGTTCTGTGGCTTACTGAGGGTTACACAGCAAGGACATGGTAAATCTAGGATCTAAACAGAAAATTCTCTGGCTGTAAGTCGTGCTCTCTCACATCACAGGAAAATAGTGATGAGCCCTGTTGGGCGAGTCTGAAAGAGCTGATACTGAAGTTTTAGTTTAAAGAGTGAAGAGTACATTTTAGTGGTTTAGAAATAGAAGGGCCAGTGTAAAAGTTTGACAGCACTAGTTACTAAGCTGTACATAATTTAAAATTCTCCACAAGAAAGCCAAGTTGGAAATGTCATGAATCAGCAGTTTGGTGGAAAAATGATGACAGCAGTGTGATATATTTGAATAAACATTGGGCTGCAGGTGACAGAGCTGGATTTTAGGTCCCTGTCAGGGTCATGTGTTGTGTGTGGCCTTAGGCCATTTGCTTAACTTCTCTGAGGCCCAGTTTCCTCACCTCAAGAAATGATATTTAATAATATTCAACTTCAAGGGTGATTGTGAGAATTAAGAGACTAGTACATAAAATGTCTATTATAGTGCCTGGCACTGTGGAGGTGTGGTGATGGAGATGCTACTGCCATGAAGTTTTTTGAGAGGAGTCATTTTATGCTGAAACCAGTCAGTAGCTACTCAGCACCCCTAGATGAGATTACGTATTTCATCTGTCAGCCCTACTTTTATAGGACGATTCGCAGGAAGGTAAACTGAAACATACGTTAGGTTACTTTTTTATTTAATTGAGTCACTCTTAAGGGACTTTTCCAAAGTAAAGGGTAGAAATTATCTCTGGTTTTTATGCATTTATGCTTTCAGTGTTCTGATTGCCATGACCAGATTTGACAACCACATTGATTTGTACTCCTTTAATTAAGTCTTAGAGGTTGTTTTAGGACAGTGGTTTTTAAATTTGTCTCACAGACCCCTTTGAAATTATGACAAAGATCACAAAACGTGTTCCCAGAAAAAATGCATATGACATTCATAGTTTGGCTTGTAATTTCATAATCCTTAATCTAGAAAACTTTGCACTGGGACAGCATAACTAAACATAAGTAATAATACACATAATAATAATAATAAAAAACATAACTACACAATAATGATTAATGGTGTAAAGTATGTTGGAAAATATGTCAGGCAGTGCTCTTTGTGTTAATGGGTGAAACACTTCCCTCGATTTATTTTGAAAATTTCAATCCTACAGGAAAATTGAAAGAATCCTTCATCTGGACTCATCAGTTGATAACATGACTTTAACTGTTTCTATAAATATACACGCTTTTTTCCCCTGAGTCATTTGAAAGTGAGTTGTACACATTATGGTACTTTATTCCTAATCACTTCAAACTATGTTTCCTAAAAGTAAAGACAGTCTGCAAGAACTACACACCATGATCAAAATGGTACAGTTTAGTGATCTTTTATTTTAATGTTTTAGTTAAATAAATTTAGATAGAAATCCAGTATATACTGACATTTACTTTTGAAAAAGAAAAATTGACTATTAGTTGTAGCTTGTCAGTAAGCCCTAAAATGGCCATTTCCTAAAATGAGGAGACCTTATAGATGGACATTTTCAGTTCCATAATATTTATGTTCATTTAGTGAGTCTCTTGTTTATGTGACATTTTATTCCTTTCAAAGGACTCTCAAGACTCCTCTTTGCATTAGAGTTTGTATCTGGTTGATCTGGTTTGTATCTGAAAAGTTTCTGTATTAATTTCTTAAGGCTGCTATAACAAATTACCTCAAATTGGGTGGCTTAAAACAATGGAAATTTATCCTCTTGTATTTCTGGAGGCCAGAAGTCCAAAATCAGCAGGCCCATTCTCTCTGGAAGCTGTAGGGGAGAATCTATTCCTTGCCTCTTCCAACTTCTGGCTTGTCTTCACCTTACAGTTCCCTCCGTTTGTCTGCTTCAAAACTTTGTCTGCATCTCTCTCATTAAAATACATGGGATTACATTTAGGACTGAACAAGGTAATCCAGGATAAGCTCCTTATCTCAGCATCCCTAACTTAATTACCTCCTTTGCTGTAGAAGGTATTATTCACAGGTTCTGGGGAAGAGGATGTGAACATATCTTTGAGGCCACCATTCAGTCCACTGCAGTCTCCCTCACAAGACATCTTGTACCTCATCTTCAAATCTTTATTTCAGCAAGATGCCCTGTGAATCACACTGTTACTTCTGCTGTGTCTGCAGCCTGGAGTGCTCTTTTACCAGGTTTCTGAATGTGGAAGCCTGCACTTTCTTCAACATGCAGCTCAAGTTCCAGCTCCTTAAAGCCATCCCAGTTACTATAGCCCTCCTGTTACTTCTGACATTCTAATGCCTGTGACACATTTATGGTTAATTCTCTCTCTGAATTTCAAATCACCCGAGGGCTAGAAATACGTTTTATGTTTCTTTGCCTTCTCATCACCTAGTATAGCATCTGTAGTATAATAAGAAATATATTTGGTCTTTGTCTTTGGTTCCTGGCACAGAGCTCCTAAAATCATTGGAATTTTCTGAGTGATAGGAGTGTCTTTTGTTGATCATAATGAGCCCCTTTTGGAACAAAGAGGTTGGAAAAGAGCTGGGAATCAGGTTACAAAAACTGGAGCAAGGTACAAGGTTCTGAGAGCTTCTGGGCTGGTGAACACATTGATGTGTTTGGAAGGTGGTGTGCCTGGAAAGGGCATAGACGCTCTGTGCCCTCCCCACCATGCCTTGTCCTATGCATCACTTCCATTTGGCTGTTCCTGAGTTGAATCCTTTATAATAAACATAGGAAAAGTATTTCCTTGAGGTCTGTGAGCTCTTGTAGCAAATTATTGAACTTGGGGTTGGGGGTGGGGACCATGAGAGCTAGATCTGTAGTCAGCCAGGCAGAAATGTGGGTAATCTTGACACCCCTTTTGTGTCTGGCTTCTGAAGTGGGGGCAGTCTTGTGGGACTGCACCCTTTAACTTATGGGATCTGAAGCTGACCTTCAGGTAGATGGTTAGAATTGAATTCAATTGTTGGATACCGAGTTAGTGTTAGAGAATTGATTGTTGGTATAGAAAACCCCCTACTCATTGGTGTCAGAAGTGGTGTCAGGAAAAAGACACCAGAGTACTCTATCCTTATTAGTTGGTCAGTAGGTATAAGTTGGTAAAGTATAAGTCATCCTGACAGATGGCAAGTTGTAGTCTCAAATATTGCCAGGAATTGAGATTTTTTTTTCCGCTCTAGTACCAAGAAGGAATCCTAATGGCAAATTTAGCATGGGTACAGATTTCTACCATTATGTAATAGAGTAGCTTGTGCTGATTATCCAAATTCATTTATTTATTCTATTTTTTTTATTTTTCTTAATTCTAATTATTCCTTAAGTTAAAATAAGGCCTTCAGAAGCTCTGTTTGCCCATGCAATGAGTTACTCATTAGAATATGACTGTTATTACTATGAATGATACCATAGTGATCTGAAAGGGTTAATGCTTTATTTTCAATTGATTATTGACGTCAGGGGCTCACACTAGCTTCTCTGAGGGAAGATGTTAAGTCTGTGAAGTAGGAAGTTGATCGAGAATATATTTATAAACTTTTTGATTTATTCTCAAATTCTTTGTTAAAAATTGTTCTGAGAATTGTGACTTTGTTTTTTATTTGTTCTCATCCCTCTCTATAGTAGGCCAAACACCCCCAAATATATAAACATGCAGATATTTATATATGTATATACATGCACATACATGCGCTATGTCATGAAAAAGAAGAATAACATGGGGGCAGGGAAGAATGAGACTTCTTTAAGTAGTTGCTTTGGGGCTCTGGTAGCTTACCCTAGGAGGTTACAGATTGGAGATCTATTTGATAAGTCAAGCCAAAAGGTGTGTTTTGCTTGGGTTATACAGTATTTAAAAACTTCCTTTTAAATCAACATTTAAAAACTGGTGGCCTTCTCATCAAAACCTAGGTTTCTAGATTCTGTTATGCACTGCAAGGCATGGCAACAATTTTCTAGAGCAGAAGAGTGTACCACTGTTTAGATGGGCCATATATTCTTCAGTTTTCCTCATTTTCTAACCAGATGTTATAGTTTTGCCTACTTATTTATACCCAGCTCTCTTACCATGTTTATATTACCTGACTGTTCTCTGTATTTTTGAATTCATTCTACAAATACGTATTTAGTGCCTTCTTTGTGCCAGGTACTGTTCTAACACCGGGAATTTTGTAGTGAACAACAAACATAATAATCCCTCTCCTCATGGCGAGTACACTCTGGTGAGGCAAATAATAGGCAAAATAAGTAAAATACAGAGTGTGTTAGATAGTGACAACTGCTTAGGAGGAAAATGAAAGCAGAGAATGGAAATAGGAAGTACGTGTACGTGAGAGGGAGGTTGCAGTTTTGGATAGGAAAGGCCTCACAAAGAAGATAGCATTTGGGTAAAGATTTGAAGGAAATAAGGGAGTGTGCTGTCAAACTAGGCCAGCATCTGAGCGACTGCATTCTTGTTAGATGGACCATGAGTGCAGAGTCCCGAGGAAGGAACATACCTTGTATGGTTGAAAGCAGGGAGTGAGAGGACGGAGGTGGTAGTAGGAGATGAGATCAGAAAAAGGACTAGGAGCTCATGTAGAGCTTTGTGGGTCATTGTAAGTGCTTTGATTTTTATTCTGAGTGAGATGGGAAAGCATAGCTGGATTTTGTGTGTAGGAGTGCTGTGATCTGACTTTTGTCTGAGTGGTTCTTTCTGTGCTGAGACTAGACCAGAGCGGGGATGGAGAACAGGATAGAAGCAAAGACCATTGGATATTTCTGGTTAGAGATTTTGGTGGCTTGAATTAGGTGGCTTTGAAGGTGGGTAAGTGGTTGGATTTTGGCAGTATATCAGTGACAGCTGACAGTTCTTATTGATGGATTGGATATGGGGTGTGAGAAAGAAGGGTGATATCAGGGTTTATGACCTGAGCAACTGAAGGATGGAGTTACTGTTGACTGAGATAGGAAGACTTCCAGAGGAGCAGCTTTTGGGGAGAATGTCAGGAGCTCAGTTTGGGGCTTGTGAAGTTTGGGAGATCCAGTAACATAACAGTGGAGAAGTGAGGAGGCAATTGGATTTTTGGGTTTGGAGTTCAGAGGAGGCATGTGAATTTGGTAGTCATCAGTGTATGAACAGTGTTTAAAGCCAGGAGAGTGGTTGACTTCACCATGAGTGTGAGTATAGATAGAAAGCACAGGAGTCCAAGGATTGATTCCTACTGTGACAGCCAACATTCACAGATCCAGGTAGGAGGACAGAAGGAGACTGGAGATGTATGTAGAGAGGAAAACCCAGAGTGTGTGGTGTCCTAGAACCCAAATAAAGAAAGTGTTTCAAGGAAGAGCACGTGACCAGATGTGATATTGTGATTTATGAGAATATTTCTCATATATATTTAGTCTTTGTGATTCTGGCTCACAGCTCCCAAAACCCTTGGAATTTCCTGAGCCATAAAGGTAATGGGAGCATCTTTTGTCATATTTGGTCTCTTGTCCTCAGTTCCTGAAATGGATTCGGAGCCATAAAAGTGAAATAGCTGTCTTGTTATTCTTAACAAGCCGCTTTCCACCACAACGGGGCTTTTGTTAATTAGGTGACTTTTGGGAAGCGGCTAAGATTAGGGACTGGTTGCCAGGGGAACCAACCATGAATAGAGGGGTGGAACTTTTCCACGGAGGGGAGAAGGGCTGGAGGTTGAATCAGTCACCAATGGCCAGTGAGTGAGTTAATTATGCCTATGTAATGAAGCCTCCCTGAAGACCCAAAAGGAGAGGGTTTGGAGAGCTTCTGAGTTGGGGAACCACTACATTTCAGTGTGCCACTGTGCTGGGCCCCAGGTTTCAAGAGGACAGAAGCCTATGTTCGGGACCTTGCCCTGTGTGTCTCTTCTTGCTGCTGATTCATATCTTTTAATATCTTTTTTAATAAATTGGTAATCTAGTGCATAAATAGGTTTCCCGAGTTCTATGGCCTGCTCTAGCAAGTTAATTAAACCCTAGGAGGGGGTCATGAGAACCTCTTGATTTATAGCCAGTAGTTCTGAAGCACAGGTAACAACTTGGGCTTGCCGTTGGCGTCTGAATTGGAGGGTGGTCTTGTGTGACTGGGCCATTAACTCGTGGAATCTGATGCTGTCTCTAGGTAGGTAGTGTTAGAATTGAGTTCAATTGTAGGACACCTAGCTGGTGTTGGAGCGTTGCTTGTTGGTGGTGTGAGGAACCTCTCCCAGCATTGGAATTGTTGGGTGGTCAGACCCCTTTTGCCAGAGATATTTAGATCATTCTCAGATGAGGACTGAGAGTTCACCATTGGATTTTACAGCACAGATATCTTGGTGACCTTGATAAAGGAGTTTTGGTGGAGTGATGTACGCAAAAGAGCCTGACTGGAGAGGGTGAAGGATGAATGGGGGTGGGGCTAGAATTAGGCATAGGGAGTTTAGGTAACTCATTCAAGGAGTTCAGCAGTAGCTAGAGGAATTTGGTCAGGGGACGGTTTAAGTTGGGAGGTATTAGAGTATATTTGTTTGCTAATGGGAGCAGTCCAATAGAGAACAAAAAAATGGATGATTTAAAAGGGGGAAGAAAGAATTGCTGGAGCAGTCCCCTTGAGTAGGTGGGAAGGAATTGGATCTAGGGAGCAAGGGATGGGATTGGTCCAAGCTAGGGCATAGATGGTGCAGGCATAGTAACAAGAGAAGGTAGTAAATATTTATGAACATGAATGCAGGTATATAGATTAGGTGATGGGAGCTTGTGGAATTTCTCTTCTGTTTCTTCAGTTTTCTCAGTGAGTAGGCGTGATTGTCAGCTGAGATTGAGGATGACAGAGGAGATATGGGGGCTGTGAGTAGCAAGAAGAGATACGAAGTTTGTCTGCACAGGCTAGGAGAATAAATGGACTAGGGAAATATATTAGGACTGCCAGGCAGCCTTAAAGGCCCGCTTGGGGTTTATGAATAAGAATGTAAAATTTAGGCATTTAGTCATCTTTGATTTACGGAGTGAGAAAATCTGGCTTATTAACCATCCACATGTGTATAGCATGGTAACAGCAGCCTTTTGGAACAGAGAGGTCATGCTCAGTAGTCTGCAAAAATTAGCTGTTTTTTGTTTTCAATTTTTTTAGCTGCTACTTTAGTTAATAGTGACTTCCAGTTGGGAGTAATTTTGCCGTATACCTTGCCCCAGGTGACATTTGGCAATGTCTGGAGACATTTTTGGTTGTTACAACTCAGGCAGGAGGTGCTACTGGCACCTAGTGGGTAGAGGTGGGGGACACTACCAAACATCCTATGAGGAAGGCACAGGACAAACCTTACAACAAGAAATGACCTGCCTAAAATGTCAGTAGTGCAGAGATTGAAAAACTCTGAGCTTATCGTGGCCCAAAGTTGCTGGGATTTCACTTTTTTTGTTTGCTAAAGTTTTGTTTCCTTGTTGGATTGTCCTTGACTTTTGCAAAGTAAAACTATATTGCGTTATGAGACTGTACACATCACTTCAGCCTTTTATTTTAGATTTTAATTGAGGCAAGAGGGAGGATGTTCTTTTATTCAGTCTCAAGTGTGGGATTAATTTAATGTTGTCGGAAGTAAATATGGAACAAAGAATTTTTTTACCTTGATGCATCTAAGAACATGATTTTCTTAAGATTGAGCCTGAGGCCAGTATTATCTTCACTTGGGATTTGGGTATACCTTGTACTAAATTTCAGAATGAACTTTGAGTAACAAAGAGGAAGTATTCTATCAGATTTTAACTTTAGAAAGTTTCAGATACTCTGCCTTAGGCACTGAGTTAACTCTTAATCCTAAAATTTGGCTTGTATTTGCTTCTCTTTAGTGCCTAATGAGTATGGGCAGGATTTGAAAAGTGGTACTTAAACTTAATCCTCAAGTATTGGTAGATAGTAAACAGCAGAATAATGAGAGAAAGAGAATTCATGTGCTAATTCCAGAATACCGTCTACTTTCTTCTTGAGCTCTGGCAGTCTCACTGTACTCTGGGTACCTGTGTGTATGTGTTGTGTACAAGCACTCTGGAGTGTTGGTTCATGCCTGCCTTCCTTCACTTAGTTTACAGTGATAGAAGCTAAAGGGGTTTGGGTTTTCTAGTAAATGGAAGGAAGTAAATATCAGTAGTGATACTTGAATTTCAAAATGATAAAAGTTGATCCTTGTTGCTTTTCAGTGTTTTTGTTTTTGTTTACTTGCTGTTTTTTTTTTAAAGATTTTAACTTATTTTCATTCTTTAGAATGCTAACAGTAAGCTAGAGTTCTAGGCAGACTTAAAATTTAATATTTGTTAGAAAATAGTTTTACAGAAGGAAATGGATCCTAGCAATAACCCATGCTATCATAGGTTAATTCTGCCAGATTCCTTTTCTTGAATTTGTTTTCTCTAGTGACTCTTCATGGGCTTTCTTACATAAAAAGTTCTCATAAAAGCCTTAAGTTTTGAATTAGTTCTATTTTCAATTGGACCTTAGGATCGGTTCCTGCTTTAATTCAGTGTTATTCCCACAGTTGGCCAGGAGAGGGCACCTCAAAACTTTTTGCTTCAATACAGGTCTGAATTAAGTACCTCATTTGGAATGATATTTTAATTTAACTAGATTACAGTTGTTTAGTATTTGCTTGATAATACATTTTATGAAGCATTTGAGCCCTGAAAGAATTACAAGTATTCAGAAAGCTTTATCATTATTCAGTCATAATGTATTTAATTTATTAAGCATTGTATTTAATTTACTGAATGTGTATTGAGGATTTGAGGAGTGTAAGACACTGTGTTAGAAATGGGGGATACAGAAAGCATCGACCTCACCCTCAAGCAGTCTTTCAGACTGTTCAGTATAGTAGTGGTTTCATTGAAGAAGAATTAAATAAAAGCCAAGGCATTCTTATTTCTGTAATCATGTTGTCAACCTTGAAATTAGATATAGGATTAAGGTTCTGAGAGACCCTGGAGATGAAGTACTCAAATTCCCTTTCTCATAGATAAAGAAACTGAGGTTCCAGGAGTTGACAAACTTAGTGCATCAACAAAGTACAACTTCATAGAAACAAATGATCATGATTATAAACATGAGATGGTTTAAAATTGTGTAATATGAAGTTTACAGTTCACAGTGTTTATTTTTGGACAACAGGAAAGATGAACTGCTCAGAAGTCCTGTTTAAAATTAATACTAGCTATCAGTGTTTATCATGTGCTAGGTTCTGTAGGGTGGTGTACAGTAATTATTTATCCACCACTAACAGAATAAAGTAGGTGTTGTTCTTCTCATTCTAAAATTTATTGAGCCATAATATGTGTCAGATTAAGTATTTAACTTACAATATCTCATCTGAGCTTCTGAGAAAGCCTATGAGGTAATTATTATTGCTCCATTTACTGATGACAAAACAGATCTAGAAAGTTATGTGACTTCCCCAAGGCTGTTCACCTAGTATTAGAGTTAGGATTTAGACCAGGTCTATTTGACTCCATAGTCTCTGCCCTCATCACCTGGCTTATGGTTTTATTAGGAAATTCTGCCCTCTAATATCATGTATTCTAGTTTTGTGCTTTTCAGTTAGAATAGTGGAACCTAAATGTGGATGGCAAAGGATTTTGTCAGGTATTTTGATGGCATTCATCAGTGAGCTTGAGGTGTAGAGTAGGAGAAATGAGCCACTAGAAGAAGAAAAGATTTTTAAAATTCTTTAGCCTGAATGATTTGAGGATTAAAAACAAAGGCTTTGCCAAGTATATAAGCTAGTTGCATATATTGTGTGAGAATCTGCCAGTATACAACAACTTCGAATATTTAAGTCTGGGTTAAATATTTACTCGGTATCTATGTACCAAATACTGTCCTTGGTGCTCGAGTACCAAGGATGCCATACTTGCCCTCAAGGTGCTGAAATCTATATACTTACTACGGGAACTCATTTTTCTACACCCAACTAACTATAGTAAAGGAGTAGTCCAACTCATTGCTACATGAGTGGCAAGAACAAAGTACTAAGGCAGTGGGGGGAAGTAGTTGTTTTTTTCTTTTTTTTATTTTTGTTTTCATTTTTTAAAATTTTTAGTTGAAGTATAGTTGATTTACATTGTTGCATTAGTTTCTGGTGGGCAGCATAGTGATTCAATTATACATTTATACATATGTATTCTTTTTCATTATAGGTTATTACAGGATATTGAAAATAGTTCCCTGTCTATACAGTAGGACCTAGTTTATTTTATATACAGTAGTTTGTATTTGCAAATCCCAAACTCCTAATTTATCCCTTTCCTTCTTCCCCTTTGGTAATTATAAGTTTGTTTTCTATGTCTGTGAGTCTCTTTCTGTTTTATAAATAAGTTCCTTTGTGTCTTTTTTTTAGATTCCATATATAAGTAATATCATATTGTGCCTTTCTCTTTCTGACATACTTTATTTAGTATGATGATCTCCAGGTCCATCCATGTTGCTGCAAAAGGCATTTCATTTTTTATGGCTGAGTAGTAGTCCATTGTGTATATATACTACAACTTCTTTTGTGGGGGGGAGGTGGAGGTTATTAGGTTTATCTAATTATTATTATTTTTTTAATGGAGGTGCTGGTGATTGAACCCAGGACCTTGTGCATGTTAGGCATGTACTCTACCACTGATCTATACCATCCCCTGCTACTACAACTTCTTTATCCATTCATGTGTTGATGGACATTTAGGTTGCCTCCATGTCTTGGCTACTGTAAATAGTGCTGCTGTGATCATTGGAGTGCATGCATCTTTTTGAGTTAGAGTTTTCTCTAATATATGCCCAGGAGTAGGATTACTGGGTCATATGGTAACTCTTTTTTTTGGTTTTTAAAGTAATCTCTATACTGTTTTCCATAGCGGCTGCACCAGATTACATTCCTACCAACATTGTAAGAGGGTTCTCTTTTCTCCACACCCTCTCCAGCATTTATTATTTGTGGACTTTTTAACGATTGCCATTCTGACTGGTTTGAGGTGATACCTCATTGTAGTTTTGATTTTCATTTCTCTGATAATTAGTGATATTAAGCATCTTTTCTTGTGCCTGTTGGCCATCTGTATGTCTTCACTGGAAAAATATCTGTGTAGGTCTTCTGCCCATTTTTCGATTGGGTTGTTCACTTTTTTTTTTACTGAGTTGTACAAGCTGTTTGTATATTCTGGAAATTAAACCGTTGTCAGTTGCATCATTTGCAGATATTTTCTCCCATCCGTGAGTTGTCTTTTCATTTTGTTTATAGTTCCTTTGCTGTGCAAAAGCGTTTAAGTTTAATTTGGTCCCATTAAGAAATTTTTGCTTTTATTTCTATTGTATTCATAGACTGACCTAGGAAAACATTGCTAAGATTTATATTAGAGGGGAGGGTATAGCTCAGTGGTAGAGTGCATGCTTAGCATGCACGCGGTCTTGGGTTCAGTCCCCAGTCCCTCCAGTAAATAAATAAATGAATAAACCTAATTACCTCCCCACTGGCAAAAAAAAAAAAAAAAAAAGATTTATGTTAGAGAATGTTTTGCCTATGTTCTCTTCTAGATTTATGGTGTCCTGTCTTATGTTTAAGTCTTTGAGCCATTTTGAGTTTTTCTTTGTGTGTATGGTGTAAGAGAGTGTTCTAATTTCATTGATTTACATGCAGCTGTCCAGCTTTCACAGCACCGCTTATTGAAGAGACTGTCTTTTCTCCATTGTCCATTCTTGCCTCCTTTGTCAAATATTAATTGACTGTAGGTGTGTGGGTTTATTTCTGGGCTCTCTCAAATGGAATGTAACCTTTAAAAATTATGAATCACTATGTTGTACACTTAAATTTTATGTAATATTATGTATCAACTATACCGCAATTAAAAATGTGTGAGTGTGTGTGTGTATATATATAAATATAAATATAACTATGTATATATTTATATATATATATATATATATATATATATATAGGGAAAATCTCTAAAAACTAAATTTTATTGTCCAGTTTGGGCAAGAGATCTTGAGTTAATACCTGTTTATTATTTGACTTACGTGAATTACTAACTTTTCACTCTTCTTAGCCTTCAAGAAACTAGCTCTTTGTGGTTTTTTATGTAATAGTGTCTCTGTTAATGAATACATGTAGAAAGTTTCCACTTGTGATCCTTAAATAGTTTCCCATCAAAACGGAGGTCATGTTGCTCAGAAAGATAAGTAAGCTCTGGAAAAGATTCTGAGTATCCATTGTTTTACAGGTTTCTTTCAGCTCACAACATTTTACCCCAATCACATATCCACACAAGTACGTCTCTTGAAATATCTCGAAAATGGGAGAAGAAGAATAAAATTGTTTATCCTCCACAATTGCCTGGAGAACCTCGGAGACCAGCTGTAAGTTTGTGGGGAGAAATAATCCCTTGGTTTTGATAAAGTGCTCTTACCCTCACTCAATAAAGCAATGGTTTATTTTTCCATGTTGAAAAAAGAAAGAATTATATAGCAATTTACTTGATCCTTTAATTGATACAGAAAATGTTCTAGATTTATCATTTTGGTAGTTTAAAAAGATCATCTTTGACTTATTTGCTTGCCTTTGACATAACCTCCTGGATAGGGACCTTAACTCTAAAACTAAGCTAATAGCTTGGGATTGAGTTTGATTTTTTTGACTCCCAGAGGCTTGATAATGGATTCTTGATAATGGAGCATGAGAAGTTGACAAGAGTGGCTTTAAACCATTGGCCAGTATTTAAATCATATATATGGTTTTTCAGTATTTTATATTTTAACATAGACACTCTTGGTTGTGGGATTTTTCTTTCTTTTCTTTTGTATTTCACAAAAATTTGAAGCTGAGGTTTGAATTTAATCATTAGATTCCTTCCAGAGATATCTTTTTTTTCTTGAGTTTTATCTTTAGCTGCTCAGAATCCTTTTATGTTCTCCACACTGCTAGAGATTGCTCTAGTGTGAGATAAAAGACTCATTTCTAGCCTAATGTAAATTTTCTCTGGGATGCATACACATTGGTTAAAAAGTTTAAATAAGTAATAATAGCATAAACAGGATGGGAACATTTGAATCCTTAAGAAAATAGACCGTGATAAGTACTTTAGAAATAGAACGATTGGGTTAATTATAAATCAGTTCAGCAAACTTCTTTTAATGGCCTTTGGAATTTAACGCTACTAGACAGTATCATCTAAGTAATGTCATTTGCTAGGTTTTCTATGTACTTGATGGCATGCATTTCATTAAAATTCAATTGCTGTCTAGATATTAGTCTGAATTAACATAGTTTTATGGGGTTTTTTTCTTTTTTTTCTTATTTAAGGGAGTTAATTTTCTAATTTACAGACCTCCCAGGTGTTTGGAAACTAAGAAGAAAAAGAGATTCTAATAGTTTAAACAAATATTTTTTCTTAACACCTTTATTGTGGTACAGTTACTGTACAGTAAACGGCACATATTTCAAATGTACAATTTGATGAATTTTGATAGATGTTTATATACCAATGAAACCACCACCACAATCAAGATAGCTAACATTTCCATCACTCCCCAAGAGGTGCAATTTTCAAATTCCCAATTTGTCCCCTCCCACTTCCTGTATTACCCCGGGTAACCATGAGTTTGTTCTCTATGTCTGTGAGTCTGTTTCTGTTTTGTAGGTAAGTTCCTTTGTGTTCTTTTTTTAGATTCCACATATAAGCAATATAATATGGCATTTTTCTTTCTCTGTCTGTCTTACTTCGCTTAGAATGATAATCTCCAGGTTCATCCATGTTGCTGCAAATGGCATTATTTTATTTTATTTTTATGGCTGAGTAGTATTCCATTTTATATATATATGTATATGTGTATGTGTGTGTGTGTGTATATATATATATCACATCTTCTTTATCCAGTAATCTGTTGATGGACATTTGGGTTGTTTCCATGTCTTGGCTTTTGTAAATAGTGCTGCTGTGAACATGGGGTGGATGTGTCTTTTTGAATTATATTTTTCTGTGGGTATATGCCGAGGAGTGGGATTGCTGGATCATATGGTAAGTCTATTTTTAGTTTTTTAAGGAACCTCCATGCTGTCCTCCATTGTGGCTGCACCAATTTACATTCCCACCAACAGTATAGGAGGGTTCCTTTTTCTCCATACCTTCTCCAGCATTTTTCATTTGTGGACTTTTTAATGATGGCCATTCTGACTGGTGTGAGGTGATATCTCATTGTAGATTTGATTTGCATTTCTCTTAACAATTAGTGACGTTGAGCATCTTTTCACATGCTTGTTGGCCATCTGTATGTCTTCTTTGGAGAGATGTCTATTTAGGTCTTCTGCCCATTTTTTGATTGGGTTGCTTGTTTTTTGATATTAAGTTGTATGAGCTGTTTGTATATTTTGGAAATTAGCCCCTTGTCGCTTGCATTATTTACAAATATTTTCTCCTACTCTGTAAGTTGTCTTTTCGTTTTGTTGATGGTATCCTTAGCTGTGCAGAAGCTTTTAAGTTTAATTAGATCCGTTTTGTTTCTGCTTTTATTTCCATTACTCCAGGAGCTGGTTCAAAAAAATATATTGCTGTGATTTATGTCTGAGAGTATTCTGCCTGTGTCTTCCTCTAGGAGTTTTATATTATCTGTCTTCAATCCATTTTGAGTTTATTTTTGTATATCGTGTTAGAAATGTTCTAATTACAACCTCTTACAGGTAGCTGTCCACTTTTCCCAGCACCACTTATTGAAGAGACTGTCTTTTTTCTATTGTATATTCTTACCTCCTTTGTTGTAGATTAATTGACCATTAGTGTGTGAGTTTATTTCCTGACATTCTTTCCTGTTCCATTGATCTGTGGTCTATTTTTGTGTCAGTACAGTACTCTTTTGATTAATGTAAACTTTGTAGTATAGCCTGAAGTCAGGGAGCATAATTCCCCCAGCTCTATTTTTCTTTTTTCAAGATTGTTTTGGCTATTTGACTATATTTTGTGTTTCCCTACAAATTTTAACATTTTTTGGTTCCAGCTCTTTAAAAACTGCCATTGGTGATTTGATAGGGATTGCATTGAATTGGTATATTGCCTTGGGGTAGTATGGCCATTTTAACAATATTGATTCTTCTAATCCAAGAACATGGTATATCTTTCCATTTGTTTATGTCGTCTTCAGTTTCTTATTTATTATTTTTAATTTTTTTTTATTTTGGGGGAAGAAGTAATTACGTTTATGTATTTTTAGGGGAGGTCCTGGGGATTGAACCCAGGACCTCATGCATGCTAAGCATGCACTCTACCGCTTGAGCTATACCCTCTCCCCTTGTTTTCAGTTTCTTTCATAACTGTCTTATAGTTTTCAGAGAACAGGTCTTTGGCCTCCTCAGGTGGATTTATTCCTAGGTATCTTATTCTTTTCGGTGCAGTGGTAAATGGTATTGTTTCCTTCATTTCTTTTTCTGCTATTTCATTGCTAGAAATACAGCTGAATTGTGTATATTAATTTTGTATCCTGCAACTTTACTAAATTTGTTGATGAATTCTAGTAGTTTTCTGGTCGCTTCTTGAGAGTTTTCTATGTGCAGCATTATGCCATCTGCAAACGGTGACAGTTACTTTTTCATTTCCAATTTGGATTCCTTTTATTTCTTTTTCTTCTCTGATTGCCATGGCTAGGACTTCCCAAAGTACGTTGAATAAAAGTGGCAAGAGTGGACATCCTTGTCTTGCTCCTGCTTAAAGGAAATGCTTTCAGCTTTTACCCATTAAGTAGGACGTTAGCTGTGGGTTTGTCATATATGGCTTTATTATGTTGAGGTATATTCTGTCTGTGCCCACTTTCTAGAGAGGTTTTATCATAAACGAATGTTGAATTTTAGCAAAAGCTTTTTCTACATCTATTGATGATCATATGGTTTTTATTCTTCAATTTGTTAATGTGGTTTATCACATTGATTTATTTGCTGATATTGAAAAATTTTTGCATGCCTAGGATAAATCCCACTTGATCATGGTGTATGATCCTTTTAATGTGTTGTTGGAGTCCATTTGCTAGTATTTTGTTGAGAATTTTTGCATCTATATTCATAAGTGATATTGGCCTGTAAATTTCTTCTTTGTGTTAGCTTTATCTGATTTTGGTATCACAGTGAAGATGGCTTCATAGAATGAGTTTGGAAGTGTTCCTTCCTCTGCAATTTTTTGGAATAGTTTCAGGATAAGTGTTAACTCTTCTTTAAATGTTTGGTAGGATTCATCTGTGAAGCCATCTGAAAACAAATAAACTTAAATTTTCATACTTTTTTATGCCATAAGATCTTAGAAGTTTGATTTGTCCCAGAATTGGTGCTGTTAAGTGTTGACTCCCTTTTGTAATTAGCCAAAATTTAGAAAAAGTTACACCTTTTTACAAATATCATAAATAAAATATTTTCTGTAATTAATGAGCTTTCTTCTGTCTTGAGCTCCTTGGACTTAGGTATTAATTGGAAACTAAGAAATCATAACAGTATCTGTCAGGTCTAGAATCTAAAAGCAAAATTTTTTATTTTGTAGTACTAGTCTTTTTGGATGTTAAAACAAACATACTTCAGGCTACATCCCAAATAGCAAAATTCATTTAGTTAGCAGTAGATCATCTATTTAACTGTAGCAAATGAAGAACAGTGCTGATTGGATCATTTGTTATATACTGTAATTTACTGGAACATTTTGGTTAACCTTTTTGCATCTTATATACTCCTTAGTGCCTGTATGAAGACATTTGGTTTGATTTTATGTAGGCACTTTGGAGAAACCCAATTTCTCTGTTTTGCACAGATTTTTGTTTGAAGGAATAATCCTTTTTTGGGACAAATTAAGACTTGGAAAATACATTAACATTTTCTGACTTTAAATAGTATTTGGTAAATTGATACTGATGTGTCAGTTATACATGACTGTTATGACTGAAATATTAATGCCCTTCTTAAATACCTTGTTTATTAGCAGGGAGTAATTTGCTCACTTAGCCACACAGTTTATACACTGTGCCATTATGTGCAGCGGCCCCTAGGCGTTCCAGTCTGCTAGCTGCAGACATTGAAAAAACCAGTTTTATCTCTTGTTTAAAAGAGGGCCAGGTAGTGTTTATCACTCTACCTCATTCTGATCTTCATCATTTAGAATATGCTGTTAAACAAATCATGGTGAATGGAGCATTGTGTAAATCTGATAGCGGTAAGTTAAAATGAATGTCACCAATTTAGATTAGTCCTGTTATTTTTAAGACTATCTTCCTAGTTTAGCTAGCACCAGTTTCCACAGTGTAAATTCATATGTGGACTTTATCTCACAAGTGGCTTCATCATGGTGAAGAAAGTGAGCCAGAGAGAAATGAAAAGGCTTTCTTTGTAATAGTCAAAACTTGTTAAATTGGGTTTTACTTTATGGTATCTTTGAAGAAGGCTATGTTAAATAAATTGAAAGCGTCCTGAGACTGTATCAAAACTATTTGAACTGTCATTTCTATAAGAGGCATGTTTTTAATTTGTGGATTAATTGACATACTGATAATGAGTAATCCTTATGAGTCACTAATGTGGATCCCATGAGACTCTAGAGCTTTAGTTAGATGACTTTTTTTTTGTTACTTGTGTTATTATGTGCAGTTAAAAATAAATTAACTTGTTTAAAAGTTACTGGTTTAGACATTTCATAATTTAGACTTACTTTTACCTCATTTGAATAACTGTTTTACACGTTACATTGTAATGTAACTTTACTTAATTTTGCCATGTAGGTTCATTAATAGCAGTGATATTTAACCAGGCCTTCTGACCTCTAACCTTGCCACTTTATTTATTTCCCGTGGTAGATTTATTTACTGAGACTTCAGTTTATCTTTAGAAAGTGCCCTTAGTCATTGTATCTGCCCAAAGTATGTGTTAAGCTCTAGTTTTTGAAGAGGATGATTGAATAACTCTCCCCTTTTTTTGTAAACAGTTCTTTCTTTTTTCTCAGTGTTTTGTCAGGATTACAGTATCTTTTTTACAAAATTTGAGGATAGTGAGTAGAGGGTATAGTTCAGTGGTAGAATGCATGCTTGGCTTGCATGAGGTCCTGGTTCAATCCCCAGTGCCTCCGTTAAAGGGGGGAAAACATTAGAAAACAATTTGAGGATAATCATGTACAATTCGGATTTAAAGATACCCCACTGTGACAAACCAGGAGTTGAAAGTTTTCTATATAAAAGATTTTGTTGAGTGAATTAATTTTTGCAGATTAATATTATCAGTCATGACGGTTCTTCTTTCCTCTCCCTGCTCCCCAGGACACTTTATTGCTGAAAATGTAATTAGGCTATTGCTACAGTTTTCAGCCTGTCAGCTTCTATTGCAGCTGAAATGAAATCTGCTACATATTAAAAGTATGGCCACTTGAGAAAACTCTGTTGCTTCTAAGGGCATTTGAAAATTTCCGGCAGGAGTCAGAATATTAGAAAATTCTGAGTTTTTTCTGCTATTATTTGCCTTGAAAAATGTTTTCTAATTTTTTTTTAAGTGTCAGTATGCTGTAGTAGTGGGAAGAATGTGGGTTTTAGAGTCCCAAGGGGGAACTTTAAAGATACACTGGCCAGAAATTGTATTAGGCCCTTCACATACTTCCTTGGGTGGCGCTAGCTTTGTCTTGTAACTTTGCAATCTTGGACAAATTATTTGATTTCTCTGATTTTCATTTTGTAAAAGGTTTATAAAATGTTTTCTCTCCCAACTCACAGAGTTAGATCATATGAAATAATGGGCTTGAGAAGTGCTTGATGAACTATAAATTGTTTAATGGATGATTGATTAAAAGATTCAATAGGATATACCTACTACTATAAATAGAAGGTAATAGGAACTAACATTTACTAAAATCTTACCCACTGTGAAGTACTTTATTTACATAGGTTACTTCATTTAATCCTTTTTAGAGTTTTATATGTTTGGTACTGTTATCTTCATTTTAAAGAAGAAACTTAGGCAGAGAGAGGTTGAATAGCTTGGGTTTTGTAGCTGGTAAATGGTAGAGCTGGGATTCAAACCCACGTAGTCTGATTCTAGAACCTATGCTCTTGACCAAACACGTAGAATATTGATTTTCTTATGAAAATAGTTATTTTGTCCATTTCACCATTGTTCTCCTAACAAGGGACTTTTTTCTTAATGTACCTTTTCTTTTGTTCTTTTAGCCAGGTAAATGTTTTCAAAAATACTTTCATTTAAATCTTTTACTGTGCCTCAGAATAGCAATGTTGCAAATATTGGCACCCACTAGCCATTTTATAGTTGTTTCTCCCTTAGTAACCTTTATAATATGGTGAGACTTTGGAAAAATGTAACTTTCCAAATTCTTAATAGTTTTTAATTTCTTATGGCAGCATTTTCACTAGGCATAGAAACTAAAAACTTTATTAACAGTGTGTTACTGTCATTTTGATAAACTTGTTTTTTTGTTCTCTTCCCGTTTTAAGGAAATCTACCATTGTCGAAGACAGATAAAGTACAGCAAAGACAAGATGTGGTATTTGGCAAAATTGGTAAGCTAAAATGCCTACACTTAGGCAAAGGAGCCACAGATTTTATCCCAGGATTTGGAAAAGCAAAAAAAACCTGTCCTGATTTCCCGAGAAATTGAGGAATATAATTGCATTTTCAGACATTTGGTTGGTAATCCAAAAAGGATAGCTCAGAGATGAGTGGTTTTGCTTAATTTTTACCTTTGGGTAAACTAAGCCATGTTGGATCCATAGATATTTAGAACAAAGGTATCAAAAACTTGGCTACGGTTAAAGAATCCAGGAAGCAAATTCAACCTATTTCAAAACTATTGCCTTTTTTTAAGTTTTTCCCTTGGAAAATGAAATTTATATATGAGAGAATACAAAAGCAGCAAATATACATGTAATATATTTATTCTATAGAAGGAGATATCTCAAATGCCTAGTGTGGTCCTTGCCAACCTGTAGTCTTTCTCTGTTATGTCTGCTCTCTTTTTTATTATCACTGAAACCATTATAATCCAGGTTTTATTGTTAAAATGTTTAAGTCTGATTTTGACTTAGAGTGGTGGCATCCCTTTTCAAACTTGTTTTCTTCCCTTTTGCCTGCATTTAGTTAGCTATTTTTATACTTAATGAAAAAGGTTTTCCCCATCTTATTGAGGAATAAGTAACATGTAACTAGTTAGCTATTTTTAGAAATTATTTGGATTATGTAAGGTTCTTTTCATTGAAAAGGGAACACTGACTTTATAAACTAATTTATTTTCTCTTGTTTGTTACTCATTAATTCTAGATACGAGGAATGTCCATTGACCAGGCTCTGGCTCAATTGGAATTCAGTGACAAAAAAGGGGCCCAAATAATTAAAGAGGTAAACTAAGATTGATGGGGAGGGAGCGCATAGCTGTCTTGCAGATGTTAGTAAGCTTGGCCTAAGTCCTGAATTCCCTGAATTTCTTGGTGTAAATGCATAGTTTATATAACACAGATTTAGGGTACTCAGTTTTATTAATGTTCTCATACCCCAGGACTGTTGTATGCTTTAAGTAATTTTTTTCCTGAGATGCTTTTATTTGCATCAGATGGCAATTTCTATTTTGTGGTCAGTCTATGAAGTGATACATCTTATTTTTAATGATTGGGGGCTTGATAAATTTTTTAGAAGTTTTTTTTGGGTCAGTTCTGTGACTGAGTGATTTTGTAACTAACTGAGTGGAAAGGACACTGGACTGGAACTCAGGGGAATTGATTGTTTTCTGTGACAATTTCTGTTGTGACCATGGGCAAGACCCTTGTCTAGTTCCATTTTTCTCATTTGTAGACTGGGTGGGATTGGATTAGATTATCTCTAAAGACCCTTCTCGCTCTAAATGTAGCTGATTTACTAGGTGCAAATGTACTCATGGTATTTGTGCTGACTTATTGTAGGTGCATGAGCGTTCTTATTTCAAAAGGCATGGTTGAGGCTATCTGGGGATATCAGCATTATGTTTTATACTTCAGTTAATTTTCAGTTAACTAAAATCTCAAGTCAGATGTTATGTTTTCAGTGTTTTTTTAATTTTTAGTTTTGTAGTTGAATGGTTGAGATTGTTGGATTCAGACTTCCAAGAGGCTCTATTGTAACACCTATATTTAATTCCATTCAGAGTGCAATGACTGAGTGTCTGTTTTGTACTCAGCTTTGTAGCACATTCTCGTCTTTAAAGGAGTGAAAGATCTGATTTCTGTTCTTTCTGGCAACAATTGTCCTATTTAAAAAATGTGTTCCAGAGGAAGTTAACTTAATTCAAAATATCTATGGAGTATACATTTAATAATTCTTAAAGGAAATTTTGAAGTATGATTTTCTCTACTTGTCTGATGTTGTTAATGGTTATTTTGGATCCAAAGTTTAAGAATTTTCATTAAGATTTACCTCTTGAGCTTCTTGAACGTTTTGGCAAGCTTTTGACTCAAAGATACAGTGTTCATTAGCAAGGGTGCTGCTGCAAGTGCTGTCACCTCCTCCTTTCAGCCGACATGTTCCATTTACAACTGATTAGGATGGACTGTGTTCCTTGCACTTGCAGGTCTTGTCTGAGGAGGGAAAGCTCACTGTATTCCTTCTCCTTAGCATCGTTACCATCTGATACTCTCTTTTTAAAATTAACTATAAAAGGGAGGCATGTGAGTAGCAGTCATGTTACAGAGATAACAAGAAATGAGAAATTTAATTCTGTTTTAATTCATGGTCTGCCATATACATGTCTTTCTTTTCCTTGTTTAAGGTTCTCTTAGAAGCACAAGATATGGCAGTGAGAGACCACAATGTGGAATTCAGATCCAATTTGTATGTAGGTAAGATCTTTAATATTCTTAGTTTTAGAAAATGTGTTCCAATAGTGATGCCAAGTTCTTTATCTAACAATAATCTTTGATATCTAACTCCTTAGGACTGTGTTTACCAGTGAGAATGCTGATAATAGCTTTCTATGTGCTGTTAGTCTTCTGTAAATGGTCATAATTTTATTGTTTTATTGTTACTTGTTCTGTAATGTGATTGAGATCATGAAACCTATTGCTGATAATTATTAAATAATGGATATCAAGGTGGTACATAGCGTGTGGTTCTTTAATCATAATAAAACTAAAGAAGAACATAGCTGATTTTTTAAATGAAGTATTGGTCATCCCAAATGAAATATATATAAAGGATCACACGTAGACTTAAAAAATCTTTCTTTATGATGTGCCAGGCCAGGTGCCTCATCCATAAAGGTTTCTTATAAGTTAACCTTCCAATTACATGGAAAGTCTGTTGAATTATAAAAGGCCTTCAAAGGCTCAGGTGACTCAGATGTGTTTGTCCACCCTTTATTATTATATCCTGAAGCATCATCTCCAGTTTCATATACTTGTTCCACATCAAATTAAGTTAATGTAAGTGAAGATGCTTTGGGAAGCATGAAGCACTGTGCAAAGGTAAGAGATTTTTTAGTACTATACCTTCACACACTTTTTCTAGAAAGAGATAACTGTTTATAATGAAGCTCTCTTGCCCCTTTCCGACACCACAGTAAAGTCATGTGGTGATTGGAGTTAATGCAGCAGTTACTCCTAACTTCAGCAGTTTTGTAATCAAAGATGGTAATGTCAAAGCAGAATTTTCTCAATCTCCTAAACCTACATATAAGAAGGATTATTTATCTAAGAACATTTAATCTCAAGATTTAGGAACTGCTACTCTACAAATAGAGGGGAAGGGGCTGAATCATTATGGGGGAAGTTAGCTGTGTCTTATAATTTTTCAACAATTAGAATTTTTAAAGAAATCTAAATTCCACTTTGTCACTTAACCTCTGCCCTACTGCAGAAAATTATTCTGGTTAAGTTAAAATCTTAACTCATCTATAATTGATGCTGGCAACCACACCTACTTCAGAAATTCAAATGAGTTATGATTTTTGATTGAAATATTTTAAAGCTGAATCTTGTATAATTATATTCTGATACATGCATAGATGCAGAGGGAAATCAAAACTCAGAAGATGTAGCCCACAGTAGTTAATCATAAGCATTTTCTTGTGGGAATAACGTGAGTAAATAATGCTGGGAGGGCCCAGAATTGGTGGAAGAGATGCAATGAGTGAAGAGCAAGACCATTTGCTTAAAACCTCTTGGTGATCTTTCCTGCTCTGTGACTCAAGGTCAAGTGAAATTTGATTTTTTTCGTTTCATAAGAATATTGACTTCTTAGCTGATACATAACACTTCATAATGAAATTCAGATGTAAATAAAATGGATTTTTGTCTTTAAATCCATTTCAGTAGTTGTAGTATAGAGAGAGAGAGTGAAGAGCTTAATCCTGTCTTCCTAAATGAAGGAGCAAAGTCCAGTGTTGCCTTTAAGCAAAAATAAACTTAACCAATTTTATGTGAATGGGCCTGTAATTCATTGGTCTCCTTATGTACATTTCTGCTGAAAAAGCTCTGCCCTTCCTGTACCCTCTGGTAAGTTCAGATTTGTCTTACGATTTTAGTAAATATTTGATTTATTTAAAATTTTTTTTTGTTTTTTTGCAGTGAGGAGGTGAGTAGGTTTATTTATTTATTTATTTAATGGAAGTACTGGGGATTCAATCCAGGACTTCGTGCATACTAAGCACACATTTTACCACTGAGCTCTATTCTTCCCCCTTGTGTTATGATTTTAAAAACTCATTAGCTAAATATTTTGTTGCCTTACTCTATTATGAAGGAAAAAGAGGTGTGTACTGCAAGAAGATGAAGTATCTGACCATGACATTCAGGCATCTTATCCCCGTATTTGCCAAACTTCTCTGATAAGAATCACTTGAGGTTCTTATTGAAAATACAGATTCCCAGGCCTCACCACAGACTCACTGGATCTGAAACCCCAGGAGAGAGGCCTGGGTGAGTACTCTAGTGATTCTTATAAAATGTGGGAAACTTCTTTATCAGCTTACCGTCTTTGAAAAGGCCTAGATGTTTCACTCCATAGACTTCTTTTAGAGCTTTGAAAGATAGTTACTTGGCTGCCATTTTGGCTCAGCAATAGTTCTTTCTGTTCCCTGAGATAAGTAAGTACAGGCATTTGAGAGAAAGTCCTTTGGTAGCATATGTTCTCACTATATGGTGATTCCTTCAAATACTTGTCTTCAGTCTAAAGCTAATACCTGGTGTTGCGTGACCACAGACTTTGAAAGTTCATTTCCTTTTCAGCCTTATAACGATGACTAATGACACTGTGAATAGGCCTTAACAAGTGGACGTGGACTAATAAAATGTCACTGCTTCGTGATTCATGACATCTAAAGTGGTTTACTTCAGGGAAAAAGTGATCGACTGACTTCGTAAAATCAGTCTTCTGGGCTAAGAGTGATGAGGGGGAAGAGGGAGAGGGTTTTTAAAGTTAAAATGGTCAAGATTCGCATTTACCTAAATACCAGCAATAGGAAATACTGACAATATTTTAAATATATGATGTCTGTTGGGCATTATCTTTAAAGAGCATTATCTTGAACATTATCTTTAGAAGGTTGTTTCCATTTGCGAGATGTCTTAATGTTTTTTCTTTCATTCAAAAGATATTTGAGTGCTTTCAGTGGGTGTACTACCTGTACAGCTAGGTGACAGTGTGTCTTTTATAGCAATTTAAAACATTTAACACACATAGTTTTGTTCTTTGACAGTAATAGTCCTTGGGAAGAATACATTTTGGCTTTTAAAGATAGGCTTTTGTGGAGCTGAAAGAGTGTCCAAGGGAAAAGATTGATTTCAAAGTGAGGTAACCACTTCAGCAGAGGCACATGGGTTGGAGTGAGCAGTAGTTATGTGGCTCAGTGAGTAGAACAGTGCGACAGAAGTAGAGGCTTGACCTGGAGTAGATAAAATTGAAAAGGTGGGTTGGGCCTAGATTCCAGGGGCTGAGCAAGGCAGGCTGTGGCATTCAGCTAAAACTGTATTGAAAAGGAACCACAGGAAGTTTTTGGGTAAGAGGTTTGTGTTATTTAAGGCAGTGCTCTAAGACTGTTAACTATAAGCAGTGGTATTGAAATTGTGCTGTGGGACCTTCTGAGTGGGGCCTGGGGCAAACAGAAGGGCTCCTTGATATCTTGGTCACTGCTGTATCCTTAGAGCTCAGGATAGAGCCTGGCACCCAGTAGGGGCTAAGAATTTCTATTTGTTGGGTGAATGAATGGCAACACACTTTTGGGTCTACCCCCACCCATGTTTCAGTTGGAACAGATCCAGATGAAAAAGGGCATCTACAAGTTGCTTCATTTTAATTGAAATGTTCTGTTCAGAAGCAGTTTGAAACCCCTGTCATACAGAATCAGTGGAGGGGAGACTGGAGGAGGGGAGACCATACACCGATTTGGAGTCAATGTGGCGAACTCCTGATTTCACTCAGGCCTCAGAGTGGCTGTGTTGTGTGTTCCCATTCCAGAGTATTAAAGAATCCTGGTGTTTCAGAAGAATTAATGTTTTTGCTTTTACATAAAAAATGGTGGCATTATGTGCATAAGGATAGGCAGATGGTATTTTATGGCTTAAGGATGAAATCATAACTGGCATTTAGCAGGTATTGAGTATCTGCTCTTAAGTGTTTTGGGAAAGATGGGAGGAAAATGGTAGTTAACATAGACCCTGATAGGGTTGGTCGTTGTGTTTTGATAGATTGTGTAGTGCTGCACAGTTAGCTAATTTTGATACTTCTTTCACTGGAGTAGTATTCTTTATTCTCAAAGTATTCGGAAAGTGGTGCTCAAAATGGGTTGAGTAGCAGTTTTGGATAAAAGCAGCCATCATGTATGTACAATCTTCTTAGAGGCTTTCTACACTCTTCCCAGTGTCACTTGTTCTTTTTTGTAGGTTTCCTCCTCACAGGTGGACCCAGGGCACGTGGTGATGCTTCATTATAAAGTGATTTGTATACTGCCGCTTTTTCTTTGGAAAATTAAAAAAAAAATTTTTTTATTGAGGTATAATTGACATACATCATTATATTTCAGGTGTACAACATAATGATTCAGTATTTGTATGTACCGTGAAGTAATCACCACAAGTCTTGTTAACATCGGTCACCATACATACAGAATTTTTTTTCTTACGAGAGAACATTTAAAAACTATTCTCTTAACAACTTTCAAATATACAGTACAGTATTATTAACTGTAGTCACTGTGCTGTACATAACATCCCCATGACTTAATTATTTTATAATTGAAAGTTAGTACCTTTTGACTCTTCACCCATTTCGCCCACCTCCCCCCCAGCCCCATCTTTGGAAATTCTTACATGCATTTCTTTAGTGCCCTGAAGATGAAGTAAATAAAAGGGCAGTAGTTCTCCCCTTGTCTCACTGAGACCCTACACAGTTTTCTTAATCATTTTCATCCTTAGCTTTCTCTTGGCCAAAGCTAGATGCTTCTGCTGAAACCCATTTCATGAGAGAATTGTAGTTAGAGGGTTGTGGAGCACATACTTTGATGTAGTCCCTGTAACATAAAATTCTGTCACAGTAAGAATGAAAGAATGGTGAGCATCAAAGTGGATTAATTTGATATGTGTTCTGTAGATTTTGCCTTTTTAAAAGGCTTATTAAATTTGCTTAAAAGAGTAAGACTAAATTCAGAAGATAGTAGAAGGTGGTTTCTACTGTGATTTACTGTGAGTGAACAGGTAAATGATTTCTTCTTGTACTACTTAAAAGGTTTTTTCCAATTTTACAAGGTCAAACTTTGACACGTAGAATGGGGGAGGGGACATGAGGGGGCAGATGTGATGCAGGAGTTCCTAAAACTGGCTGTGAATCAGAATTTGCTTAGGGGTGGTGTTTGCTCAGGATATAATTTCCAAGGCCCAGCCTTGGATTCGCTTAGAATCTCCAGAGATGGGGTCTCAGCATCAGCATTTTAAATATGTTCCCTGGGTTAGTTTGATTCAGTTAACTTGAGGACAGCATTTGGGAACCACTGGTTCCAGGGACTTCTCATACAGTTAGAATAAAATCAGAACTTCCCTCAGCCTACAGGGCTCTGTTGATCTTGCCTTTATCTCTGACCTCTTCCCCTTGTTTGTGTCACGCTTCGCCTTCCTACACGTGATTTAGCAGCTCCTCTTCCTAAAACAGGCCAAGCACATTCCCACCATCGGGCCTTTGCTCTTGCTGTTCCCTCTGCCTGGAACTCCTTGGCCCTAGATAGTTGCATGAGTGATTCATTCTGGACTGGGATCAAGTGCCTCTTTCTCAAGGATGCCCCTTGACACTGCCCAGTCTGAAGTTGCCCCCCAGCACCCCATCAGTCTCTGTCACGTAGTTGTTCTGTTTTATTCGTAACACTGTCACTGACCGAAACGATGTTGTTTGTCTTCTGTCTTTCTCCTTTAGAGTATGCGCTGCGTGGAGGCAGGGCCCTTGCTAGTCTTGTTCACTCTTGTTTCTCTAGCACTTGGAGTAGAGTCTGGTCCTTAGGAAGGAAGGACTCAGGAGAGACCAGCCTGCTTTCACCAGCCACGAGCTCATGTAGTCTTAGAATCCAGTGTGGGAGAGGGCGGACATTCCTCAGCTGGTCAGGCTTTAATCTTGTGGATACAGTCATTTCCTATAATTCTCTTTTTCTTCCCCATCTAGCGGAGTCCACTTCAGGGCGCGGCCAGTACCTGAAACGCATCCGATACCATGGCAGAGGTCGTTTTGGGATTATGGAGAAGGTTTTTTGCCATTATTTTGTGAAGTTGGTGGAAGGCCCCCCACCTCCACCGGAGGCACCGAAGTCAGCAGTCACCCGTGCCAAAGAGTATATCCAGGAGCTTCGCAACCGGACCATCATTCACACTCTGTGATGGGGGTATTCAACTCCACAGTGTACATATTTTAACATTTATTTCCTAAAACCAACAAAAATTAAAGACAAATGCTTTTTATAATTTGTCATTGAATTATTGAAATATGAAACACAACTGCTAGTTTTACATGAATATTTATAAGGCTTTGCCCGGCTCTCATGAGCCTCTGGGTATATTTTATGCATTTGCAACTTGGAAGGGGACATCTCCTTTAAACATAGTAACAGACTATGTAATTCAGAAGGCTTTTTTGAGTACCGTATGAAGGGAATGTTAACTTTGCAGCTAGTGCCCCGCAGTTGGCAGCTTTGATACTGGACTTGAGTAGAAAGTTACAAGAAAGCTTGTCTTTGTTATTTCACTTGACTTTTCTCTTGGGACTGGTGAAGGGGGGTGGAGGTGAGCATTGCTGCATGTTGTTTCACTGCAGTATTTTAGGGCATTCTGTTGTTCTGTTTATCCTTTTAATTGTTGGCATATTTCAGTGGGTGAAGGATTATATTTTCCTTTACTGTTTTAGCAGTAACTTGGAATTACAGGAGTTTATTAGAAATATTAATCTAAAACTCTGAAAGCCCTTTAACTTAGAAAGTTTCATTCTGGTTAAAGACTTTTATGTCTCCTTCCAACAATAGTTTCTATTGCTTGGATATCTTGTTTAGTACTGATTAATTTTTCAGAGTGAATTCAATTTCCTAGAGAGGAATAGAACCAATTTTGGGATTGCGTTCTAAAATCAGGCAGTAGGTGGCACTGACTTCCCTCTTGTTAGCATAAAATTTTTAGAATTACTGTTGAACACCACCTGGCTCTCATTGATACATGTGTTTTCTTTTTCGTTTTTCAGTTTGATTAGGTAGAATTGTTACAATTTGCACATATACAATATCTTGCATGTAAATACATATATATAATATACTGCACATATTTTTAAAATTTACATATATGTACTGTTTATTGTTTTTAAGAACTTTTAGAGCTTTAGCTTTTTAAGCTTACATAGTTATCAAAGGAATAAAGCCAACCACAAAATAAGAGTTAATTAAAAAAGATACATACACCCTGCTATTAACTGCGACGTTACTTATAAATGCCAAGATATGGAAGCACTTTTTTTAAAACAACTTTACTGTGGTATGATTCCTGTACAATAAACTGCACATAATTCAGATGTACAATTTGATGAATTTTGATAGATATATACTCCAGTGGAACCACCGCCACCACATCAAGATAGCTAACATTTCCATCGCTCCCCAAGAGGTGCAAATTTCAAACTCCCAGTTTATCCCTTCCCACCTCCTTTACCCCATAAATTTGTTCTCTATGTCTGTGAGTCTGTTTCTGTTTTGTAGATAAGTTCATTTGTGTCTTTTTTTTTTTTTAGATTCCACATTTAAGCAATATCATATGGTATTTTTCTTTCTCTTCCTGACTTCACTTAGAATGACAATCTTTAGGTCCATCCATGTTTCCGCAAATGGCATTATTTTATTCTTTTTTATGGCTGAGTAGTATTCCATTGTATGTATATACCACATTTTCCTTATCCAGTCAACTGTCATTGGATATTTGAGTTGTTTCCATGTCTTGGCTATTGTAAATAGTGGTGCTGTGAACATTGGGGTACATGCGTCTTTTCAAATTATATTTTCTTCTGGGTATATGCCCAGGAGAGGGATTGCTGGATCATATGGTAAGTCTATTTTTAGTTTTTAAGGAACACCCATGCTGTCCTCCATAGTGGCTGCACCAATTTACATTCCCATCAACAGTGTAAGAGGGTTCCTTTTTCTCTACGTCCTCTCCAGCATTTTTCATTTGTGGACTTTTTAATGATGGCCATTCTGACTGGTGTGTGGTGATATTGCATTTCTCTAACAATTAGTGATATTGAGCATCTTTTCATGTGCTTGTTGGCCATCTGCATGTCTTTGGAGAGATGTCTATTTAGGTCTTCTGCCCAGTTTTTGATTGGGTTGCTCATTTTTTTGTTTGATATTAAGCTGTATGAGCTGTTTGTATATTTGGGAATTAGTCCTTTGTCAGTTGTGTCATTTGCAAGTATTTTCTCCCATTCTGTAGGTTTTTTGTTTTATTGATGGTATCCCTAGCTGTGCAAAAGCTTTTAAGTTTAATAACATCCTGTTTGTTTATTTCTGCTTTTATTTCCATTACTCTCAAAGCTGGTTTGAAAAAAATATTGCTGTGATGTATGTCAGTGTTCTGCCTGTGTTTTCTATATCTGTGTTTTCATTGACAAGAGGCACTCTGTTCACAGCCCACCGTTTCTCACAGTTTTTTGCAGAGATAGAACCTGAGGTGTGTGCTTGTTAATACAGACCTCTGGGTCTTGCCCCAGTGATTCTGATTCACTCGAAATGTATGTTTTAAACAAGCAATTACAGGTGATTCTGTTGTAGGGTACCACACTTTGAGAATACCCTTCTAGTTGAATGAAGAATGTAGTGTTAGTGCCATGTTTGAAGGTGGCATTAGTAATAGCTACTGTTAATTGGAACCTCATTATTTGACATGCTCTGTGCTCTATTTTTTACAGCTCTTCACAACATCCTGCAAATGTAGATACTGTTTTGCTACTTTATAAAGAAACTAAACACACAAATTCAAATAACTATCTCAGGGTCACACAATGTGTGAATATTGAGGCTATGATTTAAACTCAAGGTTTCTCAAGTACCTGGTTCTGCAGACCTAATGAATATATAGGTGGGTTTCTGTGCCTCTGTAGTTAACCTAATGTGCAGGTAAAAAGGCAAAGGGCTCAGTGAAATAAGCCAGTGAAGTTTAGGACAGATCCATTCTGGGTCCTAAGCTATTGCAGCATGGAATCTCGGAAATGACAGGGGAGTGGTGGAAGGAGACCCTCATTGTAGTCCTGGCACACTCATTAACTAGAAAGGAGACTCTGGGCAGATCTCCTCCTCCCTGGCCTCTATGCCATCCGTCTGGAAAACAAGAGACTCGGTGTGCTCTGTAGACTGCCTTCTTCAGAACCACCTGAAGGACTTACTGGAAGATGCAAATCCCTGGACCCGGCTCTCAGGCCGAGTGAGTCAGGATCTGGAGCGGGACACCAGGGGCTTGCATTTGTAACGAGCGCCCTGGTGATGAGCGGCTGGACAGTCCCTGGGCCAGGTAGTCTCTGGGCTCGCTTTCAGTGCAGGTGTACCACGAGTCTTAGCCTTGGAGTTTTTGACTTCCTAGGCTGTGACTAAAACATGTGAAGTGGTAACGCGGACTCCATAACTATAAATTATGTAGATGAAGGTGCTGCTTCAGTCAGGCCGTTAAAGCTATTTTGAAAGAGTTAAGTGGGAGGGTATAGCTCAGAGAGCACGTGCTTAGCACGCACGAGGCCCTGGGTTCAATCCCCGGTACCTCCACTAACATTAAATAAATAAACTTCATTAACCGCCCTCTGAAAACATACATATATAAATAATAATAACACACACACAAAAGCTATTTAAAACAAAACAACCTTGGATTCTAATGAAGTTTGCTTGCGATAGAAGGTTAAGTCTTCATTTGGAACTGCTTTTATTGGGTTAAAAAGTGTAATGATAGCTAACATGTAGCACTATGTACCTAGCACTATTTTAAGCACTGTATATACATTATCTCAATGAATCTTTCCCATTGTGACTGAATACATCTGGTTAGTTTCATGGCTGAGGGTGCACTTTCTAATGTAAATGAACATTTTGGTCCCCACTTAAAATTTAACTTTGCATTTTCAGAAACTAATATCTATTAACTATTCTTTAATGGCAATATCTGAATGCTTGTAATTTCCTTCTTTCTTTGGCAGAGAATTATGATAGACTTAAACTTTTTTGTTGGAGTGTAGCACATTCAGAAAACGCACCAGTCACGAGTCTAGCTCAGTAAACGACCAACTGGTGAACATGGCTGAGTAACCAGATGAAGAAACAGCATGATAGCAACCCTGAAGTCCCCTTCATGCCCCCTTCAGTCACTACCTACCTCTCTTCCCTAAAGGTAACTGTTAGCCTGATTGCTATCATATGACAGATTTTCTTTTTCAAAGGTTAGCTTTTGTTTTTTTCAACTCAACATAACTTATTGGACAGCCATTGTATGCCTGGTGCTGAACATACATGCAGTGAAAGAGGAATCAGCTCCTGCCCCATGGAGCTCACACTCTGCTGGGAGAGGCAGACTGTAAATCAGTAATTGCAAGTGTTCATTGTGCTGTGTGCTATGAAAGCAGAGGAATGGGGCTATGGGAGCAGACGTTGGAGTGCCCTGAAAAAGTCACTGGTTTTTTGGGAAAGTTTATTTTTTTTTGAAGAGACAGGGAAAGGGTAAAAATGAAAAATGTCGTATGGACCAGTAAAGGATTATGTTGTCAGAACGCTAACTTGAGTTTTATTTTCAATGGTATAAACGTTAGAACCACTTTGCCCTTCTACAAGTTAAGATGGATGTGGGATGTGGGATGTGGATGGGGAATATACTGGAGCTGACTTTCTGAGTCCCCAGCTAAGCCTGAGGGGAAAGACATTTGAAGAGAGTGTCTTGTGAACATTGCAAAATAAAATGGAGGTGTTTTTCTATAAGTGATGGGAAATGATTAGTTTTCCCCAAGCATTTCATTTTAATAACAATTTTAGTTGATTAAGAAGAGCTCAATCAAATGTGCAGGTTTAAAACAGGAAGTGTTTTTGGAGTAGGTGACCTTCCAGAAAAAGTCTAAAGCAGGACACAATTGCGGAGGTGATATTATTAACACCTCTAGGAGTGGGCACCTCTTGTTAAGCCTGTCTCTGATGTAGCTGTCTAGGGTCAGATCTCAGAGAGAGAGGGCAAAGCAGCCTATAGGAAGTTACATTAATACATAACTTAGGCTATATCTGTTATGGAATCACAAATACATTGGATGGAAGGGAGGATATATTGGTAAGTGAATCATACGTACTCAAGTAAAATGTTTTTTATGTTTGTTCAATAGGGACTTGAATGAATTATTATTTTCACTATGGCCAAAGGAGACTCATAAAAATTCCACTCTGGAAAGTAAGGGATGGCAATATTAATATCAACCGAAATGGAATTTAAGGAAAAGGCATTAAATGAACCTAAGGGTTGTTTAATGTACATATGGAGGAACACATTCTGCAGTCAATTTGAGACAATTTCTAAACCTCCTGAAGGTCATCTAAAAGTTCTAAGTTTCCACAGTGGACTCCAGGGTAAGACATTCTGATTTAAATGATTTAAGTTCATTTTATCTATCTGGCCATGGTTCTTCACTCTTTTCCTGTATGTACCCTCTTTACAATGTGACTTCGAAGGTCCTCTTGTTATGAGGTGGAGTCTGTTCTGACCTCTTGGGTTTGGGCTGACTTTGTGACTTCAGCTCACAGAATGTGGCAGAGGTGACAGTCTGTAGGTTTTCAGCCTCAGCCTTGTTTGCTTCCTCTGTCTTGGACATCTGCTTCTCCATGTAAACAAGCCCAGGCTGACCTGCTCCAGGATGAGAGAGCCCATGGAAGAGAGCTATGGCCCCCAGCTTACAGCCAAGCGGCTGTTAAACACAGAGAGCACCCCGCCGACATCAGCATACCTGCCGACCCAGCAAAAGCTGATGATTGAAGCATGAGTGAGACCAGCTGAGGATAGGAAAACCACCGCAAACTGACCTTGCAGACTCATGAAGAAGTTAGTGAGTTCTTACTTTTTAAACCCCTGAGATTGAAGGTGGTTAGTTGCATAGTAATAGCTGTGATAAGTGTTTCAAACTTCGTACCCTGAAGAGAACACCCGTCCTTTTCAAGTGTCTGTAAAAATTTGTAAAATTGATTCTGCAGTTGTAGAATCTAAATTGATTCTACAGTTGTAAAATTGATTTACAAAGAAGACCTCAGATTCTCTCAAATAAGAATTATATAGACCACTTTAAAAAATTATACTGCCCTAAACCCAGAAATGTGTTCTTTTTAAGAAAGTTTAAACATAATCTACTTGATAATAAGACATTCCTAACTCTTGACTCCTTGGGGGAAAAAAATCATTGAAATGGATAGATCCTGTAAGTCCAATCAAGAAATACATTAAAAGTGATATTTATAGACAAGGGCATAAAACATACAGACAGTCCTCTATAGAACTGTGCTGGATCGTTCTATTTCTCTGTATGGATCTGGGTTAGAATTGACCAAAAGATGAACTTGAGTAATACTTGGGAGTTAAGAAATTATGTTCTCGTAGTCATTTCAGCATCTTGATGCCTATCGTAGTGGTGCCGCAGTCTAAGGCAGCCATTGTTCCATTCCAGCATCTTGTTAAGACTAACTTAAGCAAAAGGGAATTATTAAAGATATTAGATAGGTCAAAGAATTTCTAAGTCGGCCCAAGAACTAGAATGTATACCTGCCCCCACACTGCCCCAGTCTGCAAACCCTCTCCTCACTCTGTTTTCTTCGTAATCTGAACCAGGCATGGGTATCTATGACTGGCAGAAATGCCCTATAACTAAACCTTAACTAAAGAAGTCTAGAATTGTACTTTTTAGTGTCCTAGCCTCATAAAACATCTCAGTGTCCCACAGCCAGAGACCACTGTGAACACAATTATAGTTGAACAAGTCAGGATTATTACTTGTCACATCAAGGGAGAACACACTGTGGGGAACCATGGGGAATCCTCAGCAGGAGGATGGTAGCTAGAACCCGTTATAGAATCTGGGCTTTGGTTAGGTGACTCGTGGGGGGTCTAAGGAAGCTAGGGTTTGCCCGGGTTGGATGCCATTAGAGAGTTGGGGTGGGGAATTACGTGACTGAGTATCTCAATAAATTTTATGTATAGAGAGGGCAAACTAGGGTGCGGAAAAAGATGTAATTAATTGGTAAAGAATTAACAGTCACTCATTTTAGACAAGAGAGGGAGATGTTTGGTATTTTGTGGATGGCCTAGTGACCTTATTTTTGTTCTCAGACAGAATTATGGTGTGTATTTGCATCATCTCATTTATCTCATTTAATCATGTTCTCAGAATGACCTTGTCTGAGATGGTATTCCGTGAGATGGTTTATGTCCAACAAGAGAACAGCATGGCCAGCGTTGAGTGCTTGGCCAGCTTCCGAATGTCAGGGGCTGCTCTTTTCTATTTCAAGTACAAGCTCGAAGGGATTTACTGTGTCTGCCTCAGGTATCATTTTTCTTGATGAAGCTCTGATTTCCCACCAAAGTCAGGTACAAGTTGAGTATGCCCACTTCAGTGGTCATTTTATATTTCCCAGAAGTGCAGTCAGAGAAGTAAGACAAAATGAAATCAGAGGAAGATCTTTGGAAAGGAAGAGACAAATTATTAATTGCATGTAATTGCCTATCCAGGAACCCAAGAAAATCAACCGAAAAATTATTAGAAGTAAGGAGAGTTCAGTGAGGCAGTTGGTTACAAAATCAGTATTCAGAAGTCAGTGCCTATGCTTTAAATCAACAATCATCAGAAAATACAATTTAAAAAGGCATTGAAACAGAAACTAGTATAGAAAATAGCTAGAATAAACTTGACATAAGGAAAGTATGCAGGACCCATATAAATAAAACTGTGAAACTTTCCTGAGAGACTTGAAGACTTAAATGGTAGGGCATACCACACTCTTGGATGGCATAACTCAATAATTCAGTCATTTCATTTCTAATAAAAATGTCAAAAGTATTTTTTTTAACTAGACAATATAATCCTAAGGTCACCTGGGAAGCTTAATAAAAGGCTTAGGAATTTTTAGAAGATTGAAGGGTGACTTACACTGCTAGGAAGAAAAATTTATTATCAAAGCAGCTTGATTCTGTGTAAGAATAAAAATAGCCCCCCAAATAGGCTCCAGTATACACATTTGGTTTAGGATAAAGGTGAGTTTGAAATGCTTTATACTTATGCTTCAGATTCAGAAAGCTGCTAAGCATATCGCCTGTGCCCTAATAATGACAAAATGATAGATAAATTATAGAATCATTATTTTTGTTGAGCCCATGGGACAGATGAGGTTGTGAGGCAGCCAAGCAGGAAGTCCCTCCGAGGAGAGAGCGGCTTCACAAACCGTCTCTGCTCTGGCAGAGCACAGGGAGCAGAGGCACCTCCTCTGTCCACCTGGAGGAAGAAAACGGCTGAGTTGTAACACATGTGGGTGAGTGTGTGAAGCTGGAAAAGCTGAGGTAGCGGAGGAGTTCCCACTCAACTACAGACTCTGCCACAGACTTCTGCCAGGTGCTCACAGAAATATTGGGGGGCAGAACGAGACTGGCTTTTGCCAGCCCACCTCTGAGGTGCAAGCAGGGGGAGCCAGTCACTGGATGCTGGGGACACAGAATGCCATGAACTTCCCTGGATTTTTCTCCCTTAGGGAGCAAAAGCTCTAAGCTACTAGGGGTCAGGCAGCAAACTCAGTTGCCCACAGAGTTCAGAGGGATCAGTGGATGTGTGGCCCAAAGCCCTGACTGCTTCCCTGGACAGTTTTCCCTGGATAGTAGACTACAGCCTCAAGTTTCTGGGGTAGCAGAGTCTGTCAATCCCAGGGCAGACAGACAAGATGCTTTGTTTAATAGCTGCATAAAAAGCCTTTGATAACATTGAACATCCATTTATAATAAAAACTCTCAGCAAACTAGAACTTCCTCAGTCTGATAAAGGACATCTACAAAAACCTTACAGCTATCATCATGCTTAACAGTGGAAGATTGAATCTATAAATTGTGGTACGTCCCTGCAGTGGAATATTTCTTATCAATAAAGTGGATGAACTCCTGGTACAAGCAGTGGAGTGGTTGAATCTCAAAAGCATTGTGGTAAGTAAAAAATGCCATACTCAAAATGCTGTGTAGTGCATTATTATATTTGGTTGACATTCGGGGAAAGGCAGAACCTATATGGACAGGACAGATCAGTGGTTGCTAGGGGCTGGCAGGTGGGGGTGGGGGATTGACTACAAAAGGGCACAAATGAACTTTTGGGGATGATGGAAATACTCCGGCTATGTATCTTGATTGTTGTGACTACATATTATGTATTTGTCTAAATTCATGGAATTACACTCTTAAAGAGGATGAATTACATCTTGAGAGATCTACTTTTAAAAAAATGATTCAGGAAGAAAATATGCTAGAAACAGTGCTGAAATAATTGATAACCCATTTGTGGAAAACTAACGTTTCATTCCTCACAGAATATGATAAAATAAATCCCAAATGGATTACAGATAAGAATGAAAGAAAAGTTAAGAACTTAGTGAAGTAAGCCAGAAAGAGGGAGAAAAATACCATATAATACCACTTATGTGGAATCTAAAAAAAAAAAAAAAAAAAAAAAGTGAACTTACGTATAAAACAGAAACAGACTCAGACATAGAATACAGACTTGTGGTTGCCTAGGGGGAGGAGGGTGAGAAGGGATATACTAGGAGTTAGAGATTTGCAGATGCTGACTGGTATATATAAAAGAGATAAACAGGTTTATCCTGTATAGCACAGGGAAATACATTCAATATCTTATAGCTTATGGTGAAAAAGAATATGAAGATGAATATATATATATATGCATGTATGACTGAAGAATTATGCTGACCAGAAGTTGGCACAACATTGTAAACTGACTATATACCTCAATAAAAAAATTCTTTTTTAAAAAGTTAAGAGTTTTAAAAAGTTAAATACACAGGAAAGATAGGTGATGAATACATAGGGGGGTGAAAGCACACGTAAAACACAGAAGTGAAGACTTCAATAGTCAGGATAGTCACTGTCAAGAGGTAAGAGGAGTGTGTCCTTGAGAAAGGCCCCACTGCAGGAATCTCTTCTGTCACTCTCCCTTCCTCCCTCCCACCCACCCTCCTTTCCTCCACCTCCCTCCCTCTTCCTCCCTCCCCCTCACACTCTATCTCAAAAATATGGATGGCAGTTACATGAACATTTGTATTATTATTCACCATACTGTACAGCCCTCTGTACATGTCTCATATTTTATAATTTAAAAAAAGGTAAAACTTGGGGTCCAAATGTAATTTCCTACATTTTGTATATAGAGGACTTAGGCACAGAGAGGCTAAGACCATTGGTGAAGATTTAATTCCCCCGTTTCCTCATCCAGTTCTCCATTTCCTATCCAATGCTCTACCAGCCAAAGCAGCCACATGGTTCAGCACAGATTAGCAGACCCTGAACCTTATAAACCAAACCCAGTTAAAAAGAGTGTATCTTGCAGTTATGAGATGTATATTAAAAAAAATTGGAGAAATATGGGTGAAATCAATCTGACTTGGAATGAAGAAAACCTTTTAAATCATCATGGTAAAGGCAGAAGCTATAAGGAAAAGATCAATAGATTTGATTACTCTCAAGTTAAAAATGTTGATCAAATTTTAAAACACCAAAGCAAAACTGAAAGGCAACATACAATTGGAGTAAATGTGTAAAAATATACGGCAGATAAAGGGTTAACATTCTTGAAATACAAAGAGCCCTTAAAATCAATAAGACCAATATCCCAATAGAAAACCAGGCAAGAAATATGGTTAAGGCTGTTTTTAAGGGAAGAAATGCATACTGCTAATAAACATTTTAAAGTATTCATTCTCTTGAGTAACCCAACAGTTGCCCATTCAAGGTGTGCACTTGTCACACATCCAATTATCCAGGATTAAAGAGAATGGAAACATCTAGAATTGGGAAGTTGTAGAGAAAAGAGCACGCTGAAGTGTTGGTGGGAAAGCAGTTCAGCAACATTAACAAGAACCTTAAAAATTGGTTATTCTTTGATTTAACAAGATGTGCACAGAGATGTTGGTAATAGTGATAACTAGAAATGACCTGATGAAATATTCCAGTGATGGGACTGGCTGGGTTACGTTCCCTCTGTATGCCTGGGCATTTTCTAGCCAAAGTGGCACCATCGTGTGGCTTAGAAAAGATGGCTTCTCTTATTCTGGGAGACCCCACCCATTCCAGGCCCACAGCTTGTAGGCAGCCACCTGGACAGTGGAGACCATGGCTCTGATATACACAATGTGATGTTGTCCTGTGGAGTCATTACAACACATTTTTGAATAATTTTTAATGACATAGGGTTAGGGTCACAATACACGGCTACTAACATCAAGCATGCGATGCGCGAAGACTAATTCCTAGTTATTATTTAAAAAGTAAGTTTTCCAGTGTGTACAGTGTGAGCCCAGTTTCAAAAAAGAGTAAGTAATAATATGCATAGAAAGGAAACTAGAAAATAGAAACCTAGAAGAATGTATACCAGTATTTTCAGAGCATTACATCTGGCTGATAAGATTATAGGTGCCTTGTTTTTCCTTTTGTGTTTTTCTATATTTTCAATATTTTCCAGGTGAAATGTGTATTACCTTGGTAATTAGAAAAACCAGTTAAATAAAAAATCTCATTTAGAGAACTGAGCAGAACCAAGTAAAAAGTGCAGATTACCCAGGAGAAATGTGTGCTTTTGGCTACTTTCATTACCTTGACTTTCACATAAGCGGAAGCCTTATAAGATGGAGAGAAAAAATCAGTACAGAGCAGCTGCTTTAGAATGACATTCAGTGAGAGTGATGAAAATGTGACCACATTAGAACATTGAAATGAGATGAGGTCATGTGACACAGGTCATCCTTAATGTGCAGGTTGTAACCCCAGGAAAATGCTTCTGACTAAGCCCTGCTCATCACAGATGTTCAGGGGCCAAAGAAAGCCTGGCACAGGCTAGGGGACAGATGGAGAAGGCAGTGAGAAGCCTTGGTTAAGTCACAGAAGCCTGGGAAGCCCCTGCACTCCTCACCCAGTGATTAAGTGGGAGATAAAGACAGATCAGTATTCTTGGAGTTTGTTTGAGCCTCACTTGACATCATTATGTGGCTAGTTTCTTCTTTATATCCGAGTTCTCTGTTCTGATAAGGTGTTGGATGCAAAGCGAGAGTGTTACATGTGGCATTTCCCTTAGTGGTTTGCTTTCCCTGAAGCCAGCAGTTTAATTATCTGTGTTGATGGAGAGGAGAAAGCCCATGACGGAGTGAAACGTACAGATGCCTACTGCCCTCTCTCCTCTCATACTTCCCTCCACTGCTTACAACCCTCCAGTGACTCCTCACAGGCTTCAGGACAAAGTGTAAACCTTTCATCTCGGCATAAAAGATCTGCTTTTCATTCTAGCATCATCGCTCAGCACCACATACTCCAACCCCACCAAAGTAGCTTTAGTTCTTTAAACACATGTGGCCTGTTAGCTCATGTCTAGGGGTATTTATCGTCCTGCTAATATTATCCAATGCCTGCTATGTGCCAGGCACTGTGCTAAATGTAATATCTTCTGCCACAGAAGAGTCCTGTCTTGTAGACTTGAATAGCATCCCCTTTTTATGAACAAGAAACCTGAGGTTCAAAGAAATTAAATAATTTTTGTAGGGTCACGCAGTGAGTAAGTGACACAGTCAGAATTTGAACACAGATGCGTTTGTTTTTTAAAACCACTTTGTTGAGATATGATTGACATACAGAAAGCTATAGGTATTTAACGCATACAGCTCGATGTGTTTGGAGATAAGTATACACGTGTGAAACGGTCATTACCACAAACTCATTTGTAGCCGTAAACTTACCCATCTCCAAAAATTTCCTCCTGCCTCCTGAACCCAGGTTTGACTCCAAAGCTTGAATTCCTTTATGGTTTTTTAAATTGTGCTAATCATTCAAACTATTTTAAGTGTACACTTTTGTGGCATTAGGTACACTGAAACATTGTTGTGCAACTATCACCACCATCCATCTCCAGAACTTTCTGTCTTCTCCAACTAAAACTTGGCCCATTAAACACTAACTCTCCATTACTCTCTCCTCCCAGCCCCTGGCAACCACCATTCTACTGTCTCTATGAATCTCACCACTCTAAACATCTCATATAGGGGGAATCATACAGTGATTGTCCTTCTGTGACTGGCTTATTTAATTTAGCATGGTATCTTCAAGTTTCATCTATGCTGTAGCATGTGCAGAATTTTGTTTTTTTTTTTAAGGGTAAACAATATTCCATTGTGTAATTATATACCAATTTTGTTTATTCATTCACCCATCCATTAATGTGTGGGTTGCTTCCACCTTTTGGCTATTGTGAGTATTGGTGCTCTGAATATGAGTGTACACATACCTCTTCAAGTCCCTGCTTTCACTTCTCTTGAGTATTTATACAGAAATGAAATTGATGGATCCTATGGCAATTCTATGTTTTTTTGACTGGACGTGGTTGAAGATTGCAGGTCAGTCATTTTGTAGAGTGCAGGAGTTCAGTTTGGTCTTGACCTGTTTCCTCATGGTTAGACCCAGGTTATATGTTTTGGCTGGAATGTCACAGATGCCTTTTTTTTTTTTTAAATCACATACCATAGGGTGGCTCATGATATCTGGTTACTGGTGTTTTTAACTTTGATCAGTTTATTGTACTGGTGTCTGCCAGCTGTCTCTACTGTAAAGTTATTGTAAAGTCTTTTTGTAATTACTAAGTGCCTTGTGAGGAGATACTTTGAGGCTATATGTCTCTTTTCTCATCGGTCTCACACCCACTAGAGTTTAGGAAATGCTGACATTTCTTGACTGAATTCATTACTCTGATGGTTAGCAAATGGTAACTTTCTGATACCATCAGCTTTCCTTTTGCATTTATTGTCTGCTGTAAAGAAGAGCTTTCCCTTCTCATTTATTTATTCATTTATTTCTATCAGTGTGGATTCATGGGTACTTTCTTTATTCATTGGATTCTAATCTCTTGCTGTCATTATTTATTTTAATGCTAAAACATCCCAGATTTGGCCAGTGGGAGCCATTGCAAGTTGCTTTCTATGTCCTTTTGACATTTCTTCGTCATTGAGCACTTCCTTACTTTATGGCACAAGAAGATGTTCCAAGCTCATCTTATTCTTTCCCTGGATTCAGTTATTTGAAGAGGGTATATTTCTCCATAGAAATAAAGCCACTCCTCAGCGTTAAAAATGCATAAACAGTTTGTTACCCAGGTGGCTTCACATGCATCACCCCTGGTGAGCCCCGTGGGTTTGAGATTTCACCCCTGTTTTGTTACCGGATTTGTTTGTGCAACAGGTGATCCATGCACTTTATGGCCCGTTAAATAAGTGGTAAACTTAAGCATACCTGAGCCGGGTGCAAAAAGGAACTGGCACTGATCTGTGCCGCAGGGTAGTTTGGTTTCCTCCTCCTGGACACTCAAGGGCCTGCCGGCATGGAAGCTCTGTTTAGAGAGGAAACCGTCTTGATGTATTTCTGTGTAATGGTAATAGAAGTGAAACTGTGGTTGTGAAAAGACACTAGGTTTAGACTACACCATATGGCACTGAGAGGCGTTCATCACTACAGTGTCTAACGGCTGAACTCAAAATAGCCCATATTTCTGCATTGATGGAGAATTAGCCCCTGACTGCCAGGAAGCACCCACTGTAGCAGCTCTTCAGCCATGTAATTTAAAATAATTACTAATTAAATGAGAATAAAATGGAGTCCATAATAACAATAATAATCACTGTAGCATTGGTCATTACCCAAGTTACTGTTTGTTGGAGCATTACCTAGAGGAGGATGGCTTGCCAAAGGGAAGAAGGATGGCCAGGGAGCTGCGGGCTTCATCATTACTGCTGCGGTAAGGAGTCAGGACTGCTCCAGGGAGCTTGGCAACTGCAGACCTAATTTTATATTCCATCTATATTGCCGATCTCATGTTGTTTCAAGGAATTTGTTAACTAATACAGCAGGCAGTGTGCCATTGAAAACCAAGGAATGGGAATAGCTGTGTGGCACTTGCCAACAGATTTTTATCATTGCATGAAACAACTCAAGCAATTGCCTTGTCTTCAACAAGCATCGCTCTTATCTCCATCTTGGGAAAAGCAGGGCCCTTTTGCAAGGCTGCCTTTGGGTGTATATGTCCAACGCCAGTGGTTATGAGTGTGGGTATGTGGGATAGTGTAAGTGGGGCAGATTTCAGGTCACTGTGCAAAGCCCTGTCCGAGTGTCTAAGAAAGTAAAAGGCAGAGGCTGTTTGGGTTAAAGGCAGGGTTTCCACTTCCTGTTGTTTGGGTGACTTAAAAAAATATGCATTCTTTTATTTATTCTGCTTCCAACAAATGAGTTCCCGCTCTGTGCCAGACATTGCAATACGTGCTGGGACTACAGACCTCAGCACCTGACCATCTCCTGAGACATATAAATATAGATGTACACGAAGTGCCATGGAGGCTATGAGGAGAGTGAATAATGGAAGAGGGGGACTCTTTTTGCAAGGTAGCATCTTTGAAGGACCCTTGAGGAAGTACCATCTATGCTGAGGCCTCAAGTCTAAGGAGTGTGTGGCCAGCGAAGGGTGAGGAGAGAATGTTCCAGGCAAAGGCCCTGCCTGAGGATGGATCCTGGTTGGTTTGGGGAACTAACAGAAGTACAGAGTGAGGGAGAGTGCAGCACAAGGAGAACGTGGCGAGGTCAAGGGCGGCCGGCTTTAGAAAGAGGAGTTCACATGGGATTTTCAGTGCAAGGGGAAGGTTCGTAGACAGGGTGGCAGGTGGCAGGACCCAGTTTAGGTCTGTAAAAGCCCAGTCTGGCTGCTGCTGGAGAATCACTTGCAGAGGGTGGGCCCTGAGCCGATGCAGGGAAGCCAGGTAGGATTTGGGAGGTGTCGGGACTGGCTCCCAGCTCTCTGGCTGGAGCAGATCAATGAATGGACGTGCAGTATGCTCAAATGGAAAATGTCAGAAGACAACAATATCTGGGGGTTAAAATACTCAGTTTTTTTTCTTGCATGTGTAGCAAGATATATATATATATAGATAGATAGATATAGATATATATAGATATATAGATATAGATATATATAAATTGACCATTTTAGTCATTTAAGAATGTACACTTCTGTGGCACTAAGACACACCGTCACTACTGTCCATCTCCAGAACTTTTCTAACTTTTCTAACAGTGACTATACCATTTTACATTCCCACTCACAGTGCACAGGGGTTCCAGTTTCTCCACATCCTCACCAACACTTGTTATTTACTTATTTATTTATTTATTTTGATAATTGCCATCCTCATGGATGTGAAGTGTTGTCTCCCTGTGGTAAAACATTCAGGTTGTTAGATGTTATATTTACGATGCCTGAAAGATCTTCGCGTGACACTGTTCAGTAAACGGTTGGCTGTGCCAAAAGGGTTCTCAAAGGGAGGTCTTCTGGCCCGCAGGTCAGTTTAGATCCCACTGACCAAGGTGTGCAGCAGGCTCTTGTAAGTGCCACACCGTGGTGGGCCCTCTGTATTTGTTCTAAGGTGGCTTACCCCTGCCCCCGTGCCTACCATTTGAGGATGTGAGCATTTGGTTATTTGGGTTCATTTCTGGTGAACAAATGACACTTTGTACCTGGTTCTCCCCTTTCTGATCCAGATTGTGGCTCCCAGGGAAATTAAACAAGAATTACTAAATATCTGCAAATAAAAGTGGTGGAAAGCTTCAGAAAGAGGGAATTTATTGTCATGGTCTTGGAAGGAATATTTAGTTGAAGTCAAATAGGTTTGATGCTCCTTTAGAGTGAAGAGAAGGAGTTTTTGTTTGTCTCTCCCTTTTCTTGGTAACAAAGAAAATGCAGCTTTAAAGTGTTTTTCAATTTCTTTCTCAGCTCCCTTTCATTCTCCGATTTCTTTACTCTTAATGGGATAATATAAACCAGTTTTCTGTCGTCCATTATTCATCAAAGCTGTCGAATTATCCTGAACAGAATGAAGGCAGGGATGTTATTAAAATAAAACAACTTCCAGTTGAGCTGCTAATAAATGCTGAAATGCATCCACATTTCTCCTATTGATCACCTCCCGCCGACAAAAGCAGACACAAGCTTGTACCGCACGCTGCCCGTGGAAATGAAAGATTTAATTAGATGAAAACCGAATGAGCTGGAAGATCTACAGTGCTCAGCCATGAAACGATTGTTATTCATAATTGGCTGTTTGAAATGTCCCTGCTTCTTGAGCCTTTTTCACTTAAAAAATTCCCTGCAGTGCATTAAGACGAACACAGTCGTTAGTAAATTTTCCCCTGCGTGCTTTACAAACTCAAGGTTGTGGGCTAGAATGAGCCATGTCAGGCCATAAATCAGGTGTAATGGAATGCCTTGAAATTGAGAATTAGCAGGCGAGAGCAGGGAGACAGCAGGTCTTCTCCATTTCAGGCCCATCTCCAAGGAGAGGCGGTGCTGGTGGGGAGGATGGACGAAGAGGCCCGTAAACTCCGAGAGAGGCGTTCTGTAGAACTCACTAGCTCTGTAACTGTGAGCGTGTAAAGTTTAATGTCTGGTAAGTGCACCAAGATTTAGTGATGGGAATGTATTGAAAAGTGGGCATTCACTTCACTGGGAATGTTTCAAGCGCCTATCAGGCAGCCTGCTTTTGAAAACAGTGGGGAAGAGAAAGATGGACGGGAATCCTTGCCTCTGGCAGCCACGTGACACTTCGCCTACACAGGTTTTTCTTCATGCAGCTTCCAGCAAGTTATTAATATTTGGTTTCCTCATTTGCACAATGCGGGTATTAATTGTACCTGTTTCATCGATGCGGCATGAGGATTGAATGAGCTAATGTAGACAAAGCTTTTAGCACAGTGGCTGGGCACGCAGCACACACCAAATGAATGTCAGCTACTAGCGGTCATATTTCGCCTTTCACATCTCAAAACCCTGAAGGGAAGACATTCTTTTTTTTCCCCTATATTTCCCACAGCATCTTGCCTAGTCCCTAACACCCTGTTCTCAAGAAAAATTTTTATCTAAGTTTAAAGAAGTGTCCATCTCTCAATCTTCATGTTCTTACAGATACGGATAAGAGTTGACAGTCATTCAACAGGTGAGTGTTTAACATCTTAAATCATTAAAAAAAAAAAAGGTTTTGCTTTTCAGATTACAAGAGATAGAGCAACTGCTCCTGGGCAGAGGCAGTGAGGTTCAGAGGGCACATGTGGGAGCTGGGCTGCCTCGGTGTGGGGTCCTGCACGCCTGCTCCCAACCCCCAACAGAATGATCAGTGTGTGAGGATTAGATGAGTTCAGACACGAAACACATGCAGGCGGGCCTAGCGCATACTGTGTGCTCAAGAAAGTCTAATTAGCGTTCACTTACGTCCAGTGAAAACCGACCAAGAGACTGCTCATTCTCGTGATCGTGAGATACTATCTGCTAATGAATGCTTATTGAAAGTGGGCTCTGGGGTTGACGCAGGGCTAGGCACTGTGGGACATCATGAATAGCCCGGTTTTGGAACCCTTGTTGCCACCAGACCCTGTGCTCAGGGCTTTGTGCAAAATATCTCATTTAATTCACTCAATAATCCTGTGGGGCAGGCAATATTATTAGGCAGTATTGTTCCCCTTTTTTGAGATGAGAAAATAAGATCAGGGAGGTTAGGTAACTTTGCAAGTCACAGAAGTGGTCACCGACTGAGCTAAGACTCCAATGCAGGTCTCTCTGGTTCCAAAGTTCACCTTTATACCACCCTACCTTGAGAATTCTGATACCGAGTCAAGGCCTGGCAGCCCATATGCATGATCTAGGGAAGTGAGGTGGGAGAGCTGGGGGAGGCGCAGAAAACAGGCAGTTACGTTATAATGTGCTCCATGCTGTAACTCTTCCTATTAGGCTTCAGATTCTTTCTTAACACAGTGGTTTAGACATTGGAGCAAAGCTGGCACATGAGATGAAACCCATTGTGCACAATGCTGTGTATTAAGCAAGGATTTAGGAAGCCTGGACGGGTTTTTCCAAGAAGGCTTTATTGAGCTCCTGCGTGTTTGAACCTGATTCTTGCTGCCATATTTGTACTGAGTTTAATGCTGCACCAGAATCTCAGGCTGGATACTTTCTCTTTAATATCCTGCCCCCTGTAGTCACCACTTCCGTAGAAAAACACTGTGGTGTGTGAGTTCTTGTTTCTCAAGTGTAATTTGGAGTTAAGTGGAACTGATAAACAATGTCAATGAAAGTACCTTTTGCAGACACTGACAGGACTTAACCTGTCTTGAAGAGATAAAGGATGCATACGTGTTTAATTTTTCTTTGCATCTTAATATGACCATTGAATGCCCTTGGTCCCTGAGCAAATTAATCATCACAAAATGAGAGTAAATGACACGCAGTCTGCTGAGCTGTGGCCTGTTGGATCAACCACCCCTTGACATGGTGTCACACAGGAGGCAGGCCTCCTCAGTAGAGCTGCATGAAGAGCTGTGCTGGACTAAACTTATTAGATGCTTCCTTGAAAACTCAAGGCACTGATCTAGCTTGAGGTTGGTTCTTGGCATGTCTGTGGGGTGAGGTTTCCCTCTCCAAGTAGAAAAGGTCCAGAGCAAGTTCCGATGTGAGCCTGGCTCCGCAACACATCGCTTACTGTGTGACTTTCACAAGTCACAGCCTCTTGAGTGTTATTTGCTTCATATACAAAATAGACTTGTGGCTAATGTTATGTGTACCCATGTGTAATTTTAATTTCTAGTTGTGGTGAAATACACACAACATAAAATTTATGATCTTAGCCATTTTTAAGTGCACAGTTCAGGAGGTATTATGATAATTCAGTATAATTATAATGCTACCAATATTTTTATTTTATTTATTATATTTTATTTTATTATTTTAACATTTTTTATTGAACGAAAGTTCTTTAAATTCTGTGGTGGTTTACAATTTACAAAAGTTTCACACACATGGTTTCTTGTAATCCCGTTGTTTCCCCCTAGCCCTATATTGCCCCTGACCCTTCCCTCTCCCAGCTGGTAACCACTAGTTTGTTCTCGATGTCTGTGAGTCTGCTTCTTTTTTATTTATTCACTAGTTTGCTGTATTTTTTTTAGATTCCGCATATAAGTGATAACATACAGTATTTGTCTTTCTCTGTCTGACTTATTTCACTTCGCATAATGCCCTCCCAAGTCCATTCATGTTGCTACAAATGGCAAAATTGCATTCTTTTTTTTTAGCTGAGTAGTATTCTGTTATTTATATATACCACATCTTTATCCATTCATCTGTTGACGGACACTTAGGTAACTTCCATACCTGGACAATTGTAAATAACATAATGCTATCAGTAATACCACCATGTGCCCAGTAGAATTGTTGTGAGGGCCAAATGAGAAAAAAGGATGTGACAATCATTTCTAAACTAAAAAGTGTTCTGCAGGTATCAGTTGCTGTGGTTAGTATGACCCTGTCCCCTCTTTGGTCTTCACTTCCCCATCAGGGACTTGAATTTCAGATGCTTTTGGTCCTAATATTGTGTGGAAGCATTATTTCTACCCAGCAGAGTTTTCCATGTCAATAGGGAGTCAAATCTTATGCTAAAAGGCTGAGTTTTCTCTAGCAAAACATTAGCATCATCACACACTTGGTTTTGTCACTTTTCTTGTCACCATATGCTGGAAGCTACTGGTAAAATCTGCTTGGCTTGTCAGAGGCTCTGATACATCTGTATCTATATTAATGACTATGTCTATATCTATATCCATGTTCTGTCTTCTGTTATTGACTCAGAAATATCTATCCAGCACCTCCTCATCACCTGGGGACTGTCTGAAGTGCTGGGGATACAGCAGCGAATGAGAGAGATACCCAGTTAAATTTGCATCTCAGATAAACAACTAATACTCTTTTTTTTGTCCAAATGGGACACACTTATACTAAAACATTTTTTGAACTTTTAATTTGGGACATACTTATAGTAAAAAATTATTGGTTGTTAATGTGACATTCACATTTGGGCATCCTGTAATTTATCTGGCAACTCTAATTGGTCAGAACCTAGTTACATGGAGACAGCTAGCTGCAAGGGAGTCTGGGAAGCTTAGTCTTCAGGTGGATGGTGATGTGTTGCACTACAGCTTGGGGTTTTGATTACTTAAAGGAAGAAGAGGAGAATGGATACTGGGGACAACTAGCAATCTTTTGCTAAAACTTGTGTGTCTCATTCATTCATTCTACTACTATTTATTGATCACCTACTGTAGGAAAAGTATTGGATAAACAACATAGACAGGACTCCTGCGGTCACAGAGCTTGTATCTTAGTGGAAGAGAGAGGCAATAACAATTTATACACATGTAAAATTTCAGGTAATCATAAATGTACTGAAAAATGAGGCAAATAAGTTTTCAGAGTTTACTAGGGAAGCTGTTTTTTAATTGTGGAGGCTAGGGAAAGCTCTGGAGGAAGGACATTTGAGTAGACACCCAAATGAAGTGAGGAAGGAAGTGTGTGAAACTCTGGGGAAGAGCACGGCAGCCCGAAGGACCAGTTAGTGCAAAGACAGCAGTGACCTTGACATGTTTCAGGAACTAGAAGAAGGTAGGGGAAGCAGGCAGGGGTAGGCTTTGAAGACCATGACAGGAGTTTTTTAAATTCTAGCAATGATGAGATGTCACTGGAGGGTTTTGAACAAGACAGTTAGGTGACTTAATTTACATTTTAAAAAGATCACTGTGCCTGCTGGGTAGACAGCATGGCTATAGGGAGCAAGAGTGAACGGAGGAAGATAAATTGGGTGGCGATTGCTGGGGATTGGGCTTGGATATGGCCTCAGGGTGGGGGTAATGAGAAGCTGTGGGGTATACGGAGTAGGTACCAGCATCGTCCTCATCATGCCGGTGAGGGAGGCTCAGAGAGGCAGAGTCTGGTTTTGTACAACTTGCTCCCTCTGCTGGGAGGATGTGGGGAGTGCAGCTCAGCGGAGCAAGGTCCTGCAGAGATGGCGGGAATGGCTCAGCCCTTGATTCTGACAGTGCAGCAGGAGCCAGAGGGAGGAGACCTGAGGACGAAGGGGGCCGCTTTCTCCCCTTCCCTCTGTGTTAATTCTTCCCAAGCATTGATTCTGTCTGAGAATCCGGAGCTGAGATAGTCTTATTTGTTAGTGGCTTCATTGGAACAGAATCTTGTCGTGTCCTTCGTGAAAAAAACGTGAGAACATGCTCTTGAAGGTTGGCAGCTGTGACACCAATAGCAGTGAGAACTGGAGGAAGAGGGAGGCGACTGTTTTATTCTTTGTGGTCCTTGGGGGCCCCAGGTGTAGAGGAAGAGGCTTTGGAATCAGCCACACCTGGTCCTGAAACTCATTTACTAGCTGAGCCTTGGTTTTTTCATCTGCAAAGTGGGGACCAGAGCGCAGCTGCCCCACATAATTGCTGAGAGCATTACAAGAGGAAGTATGCCTGAAACCAGTAGCAACCAGTAAGTATGATTCATCTTACGATTCTGTGATCATTTTGGGTCCAGCTCGCCCTCAGCGCTGCTGTTTAACTTCCCACCCGTTCCCTTACTGACCCTACCCTTCCCATTGCTCCCCATCCCCTTCCCTTGCTTGCTTCTCTCCTGTCACAATGTTTAGAGTCCCACATGTGTGGCCTAGTTGGAAACTGGGATGAAAAGCAGAGGGAAAAAATGCCAGGAGGAGGGGGGTCAGGACGGATGGAAGGCCCTTCCATTACCCTGTTCTCTGGAATTGGGATATGAACTTTCATATAAGTCAAGTGAAAGACATTGTGTACTTAATGGTCTCATTTAGTTAGTTCCAGAAGCACAATGCTGATAAGAAACAAATTAGAAACGCAAGGTTTTTCCCAAGTGCTGAAAAGATACGTGTTGCCGGTGGAGCTGGTTTTTCCCTGTGGGTCAGTTAGGCAGGCTCTCCCAAGCACATATGCAGATGGAAATGATCGCTGCTTCTGATGAGGCTGTCGGAGCCAGGTATCCCAATTTGGGAAAGGGATTGAAGTCCTGTTTATTTGACTCATGGATAATCACACTCTGCAAGATGTCGGCTCCTGTCGGGAAGGGGAGGGAGGAGGGAGCAGAACTTTCTGCAGTGGATTTCAAAAGTGGATCAGCTGGCCAGAGTAAGTGGTCACTCTGGATGAAAAGACTCAAAGAGCTGTGGACTCACAGCAGAAAGAGCCCTTAGGAACCTAGGGGAACCGTCCTTTTTACAGATAAGACCGCTGAAACCCAGAGAGGGGTACTGACTTGCACCAGGTCACACAGCTTAGCTCGGAAATGAAAGCAGGGAAGAACTTTGGTGGGCTTTGGGGTCAGAGAGTATTCCAGGTTCAAACCCTGGATCCATCACTATATTCCTTGGGCAAGTTACTTAATTTTCTAACGCTTCAATTTCCTCACTTGTGAGATGGTGCTAATAATTGTTCCTACTTCACAGAGTGTATTTGAGGATTAACAAGAAAATCCACGTAAAACAGCCAAATGCTTGGCACTTACTAGGTGCTCAGTAAATATTGGTATTTTGTAGTGTTGATGAGGATCTATTTCCGAGGTCTGAGGTCCGAGGAACTGACAATAGGAAAATCTTTCTGTTAACATGTTAACATGTGAATGATTTGGTCCTTATTAGAGGGTGTGGTGGGTTGAGTTGTGTCAGCCTTAAAGAAATGCTCAAGTATCAACTCCCAGTAGCTGTGAATGTGACCTTATTGGGAAATACGGTCTTTGCAGATGTAGTCAAGTTAGGATGAGGTCATGCAGGATTGTGGTGGGCTCTGATCCAATGACTGGTGTCTTTAGGAGGAGAGGGAAATTTATGCACAGGCACACAGGGAGAACACCACGTGAAGACAGAGGCAGAGACTGCAAGGATGCTGCCACAAACCAAGGAATGTCTGTGGTTATTACAGCCACCAGAAACCAGAAGAGGCCGAGAAGGATTCTTTCCTAGAGACTTTGGAGGGAGCATGGCCCTGCCAACACCTTGGTTTTGGACTTCTAGCCTCTAGAAGTGTGAGACAATAAGTTTATGTTGTTTTAAGCCTCCCAGTTTGTGGTACTTTGTAATGGCAGCCCTAGGAAGCTAATACAGAGGGTATCAGTGGAGGGAGAGTGTTCTGGGCTCCATTTAAGCATCTAGGGTTAGGACTGTTAGCTCTAGCACCTTCATGTGTGTATTTTCAGTCCACAGAGTGATAACCTCTGAAAGTGATCGTGGGTGTAACGCCCACTGATTTAGTGATGCTGATGCTGGAGGTGTATGTGGTGATGGTGCTGGGGGGACGCAAGGGCCATGATGAATGAGAACCAGGGAGCCTTCAGGATCATGACTGGATAGTCAAGATCACAGAATATCAAAAGTACACTTGGAAGAGGCAGGAGGGGACGCGGTAGGACCAAGAGCAAGGACTGCAGTGACTGACTTGTCCCTGTTCTCCTGTTAAGTCTCCCTCCTTCCCCTTCTCTGTCATGTGAATGCAGGTAGTTCTCTTGTTGGGCTGAGAGGCAGAGGATTTGGAACAGACCTAGGAAATTGTTGGAATGTGTAAAGTCCTTGGTGAGTGCCTTTTTCTTCATGTCAGGTGAGGACCAGGAGACAATTTCCAGGAATCTGCTAAGTGCCTGTGTAACCTCCCAGAGACAGCCAGGTGGGCTCTGTCTCAATTCATGTTTCTGCAGGATGGTCCTGAAAGATGTAGGAGCCCCTTTTCAGTAGAGTCCCTCCATCCCCTTTCGACCTCATTGGTCCCACCTCCCCATCAGTCATTTCTTCTCTGCTTCTCCTACTCTGCCCTCTGTTGGTTATTATTGTAACTCTTAAGTTCTCTGCCCCCTCTTACCAGAAGGGAAAGCATTCAAGACAGAAATGATAAACCAGTCTCACTGCTCACTGCTGCAGCTCCTACAGGAAGGCGAGAATTTGTCTTGAAAGAAGAGAGGGCACATGATACAGATGTGTAGTTTTCAGAGCTTCTGTGCTGAGGGAGAAGACCAGTGTGGGTGGAGGTGGGGGCGGCAGTGCGGTTGTGTGCTCGGTGCCGGGGGCAGGAGCCCGGCTAGGCTACTCTTTGGGCTGCTGAACTCCCGACAAACTCAGTGCTGTTGGGCTCTTGGCTCTCTTGAGCCACGAGAAGCAAAAAATGTTGAATCATTAAATTTCCTGGGTCATCTGTTCATTGGCTGGGAAGGGTTTTTGTGTTTGTTTTCGTTTTCTTTCAGAATAAATGTGAAGGGAAGTTATGGGGAGAGGATGGGTGGCCAGTCAAGGAGAGAGGAGCCACAAGGCAGTGCAGCGGCAAAGCGGAAAGCCAGGGTAGGCGGTGGAAGGAGGTCTCTCTGTCCTGTGCTTTGAGAAGTGCTTCCCTGTCTGCAAAGTGAATGTAAGTTGTGAGCATTGTTACCACCCGTGAGAAATCTCCTACAGGTAATTCCATTCATATGAAATATTCCGCACAGGTAAACCCAGAGAGACAGAAAGCAGATTAGTGATTGCCAGAGGCTGGAGAGTGAATTGGTAATACGGTTTCCTGTTGAGGTGACAGAAATGTTCTGAAACTAGACAGTGGTGGGGTGATCGTCCAATATTGTGGATGTACTAAATGCCATTGAATTGTACAAATGAAAATGGGGAGTCTTATGTTTATATGAGTTTTATCCCAAAAAACAGAAGCCCCAAATAAATACCATGAACCGCTCCTCCCCTGCCCAGGTCCCTTTAAACCACATTGAGGCTGTGAAAGTGGCCTCTGGAAAGATGAAGACTCTGGTGGGGCTCTGAGCCTGGTGGAATTCCCTGGACTGAGTGTTGAGGGGGCTGGGGGTCCTCACTCCCTCTGCCTGCTGCTGCCCTGGCCGCTCCTCAGAGGAACCCCCGGGGCTGCTGAGAGGTTAAGAGCACAGGCTTTCAGGGGCCTTGATCTGAGTGTGAATCCTGGCCTGGCCGCGGCTGCTGATGTGAATGTGGATGTTACAGGACCTCCCTGAGCCTCAGCTTCCTCACCTGTAAGATGCAGGTGGCGATGCCTACCTCACAGGGTGTTTGTTAAAAGCCTGAACGAAGCTTGTAAGCGTCTGACTCAGTGCAGGGGGCATGATGACCACTCAGTAAGCAGTAGTGGCTGTTATAAGTAGTAATAAATTCTCTTCTCTGGTATCGTCTGAGCTTAGTATTGATTGCCAAGATCCACAGGTAGTAAGAAGGACTTGCCCTCAGATGAGTCCTCGAAACAGAATCCCCAGTCCCAACAGCCTGCTTGCAGGATGGGCAGAGAAGAGATGCAGCAACAGTGGAGGAGATTACTGTTTTAGTTGTGGTTTTGAAGGGGGTGGTGAGCAGCATCCTTCTTCCTTGCTTGAGTCCGGAACCAGTGGAAAAATTAAACAAAACCTAAGGAAATAGGTGACCAAAATACCACCTTTATCCCAATCAAACAGAGTTTGGAGATTCAAAGGACTTACTGCTGTACACCAGGGAGAGACTTCTTATCCCATTAGAGGCAAAGCTGGGTCGCTGCAGAGCTATCCAGACTGGGGCTTGACCTGCTGAAAACACCCCAGGAAGGAACAAGGGACAGTGCTGGCCATCAGTGAAGGGGGCTCTTTCCCAAGCCCACCAGTCAGGGCAGACACTGTCTCCAGATGGAGGGAGGCCAGGAATGCTGCCAGTGGGGCTCCATCCAAATGGAAGATGTCACAAGAGGGACAGAGATGGCTTAACACTGGATTGATGGAGGACCCAGGAGTGGTCTCCATGGTGAGGTGGGGGCTTCTTCATGTCCAGATGGTGCTCCCACCTCTTTCCCCTCGAGGGCTGATACGATGATGGGCATTCCAGGGTCAGTGCCTCCTTCCTTTACATTCAGCAAGGAGTCTTTTGTTACAAAAGGAAACAGAATAGCCCAAACAAAACAAAACAAAACTCAAACAAACTAACAAAAACAAAACCTGGAAACAGCCTCGTTTTGCCCAACATTTGGGGAATGGTAAAGTAAATTATAGAATATCCATTCAACAAAATGTTAGGAAGTCATTTAAAAAGGCTGTTTACAAAGGGTTTGTGAAGAGGTGGGAATTATAATGTCAAGTAAAAAAAGCCTGATACAAAATTGCATATGTAGTATGAACTCAGCTATATTAAAACCTCCCTAAGGTTATGCATTGAAAAGTAGAAAAAATTGTGAGGAAGTTACCAAAATATTAACAGTGGTTGCTCTTCTGTTTAGTTCTTTTGCTCTAGTTACACATTTCTGTAATAAGATGTAATGGAAAAAATTGACTTTATTTAAAAATAAAGCAGTTTTTAGAATGATGCGTGTTACACATTATCAGTCAAACCAAAAATTTAGAATTTCATAGATTCATAAGATTATAGAATGCTAATGCTGCAAAGGGACCTTAAAGATTTTACTAGTTTAAGGATTTAAAATTTTGGAGGAGGGGTCACAGATCTTTTTGAAGATCTCCTGGAAACTATGGTTTCTCTTCTTAGAGCATTTCACATATAAATATACTATCATTTAAGTTGCTTTAGTTTCAAGGTACAGAAGCCATAATCAGAGCAGCTTAAACAGTGGAGGACATTTACTGGTTTCTGTAATATAAAACTTCAGGGATATCAGGTGAAGCTTGATCCAGCACTCCAACAATTTCACCAGGACTCACTTCTTCTGTCTCTGCTCTGCCTTCTGCAGTGTCCGCTTTCTCCCAAGGCTGGCTCCCTGTGGGTTCCCAGACTGCTGGTGGAAGCTCCTGGCACTTGATTCTGACTTGCATATGTCCAGCTGGAAAGAATGTCTCTGTCTTAGCATTCCCAGTAAAGGTCTCAAGATTTGATCTGATTGTAAGTTTTAGGCACATGCTCATCTCCAAACCAGTACCTTGGCCAGGAAAGAGAGAGCACTGATTGCCCTAGCTAGATCACTTGCTCTGCTGTGGCTCTGATACGGAGGTAGTGTCCCTCGACCACATCATTCACCAAATAGAAACTGGGGACATGAATGCTCCCTGTACACACAACTTACTGCAGATAGTTTATGGCTTATTCTTAAATCCCCCCAAAATTGCCCACATACCCCAGGTTAAAATTTTTTGGTCCAATCCAGTCTCATTTTAGAGATGGGGATTCAGAGACCCAGAAAGATGTCACGAATACTCCAAGCAATACAGTTTCCTCACCGTCAGTCTGCTGCTTGTCTCCCCACCAAATTCCCTCTGACTTCACATGCAATCAAAAGTCAGAGATGAAGAAGTAACAAGTTGGACCCTTGTCAAATCTCTAAGTTCCTCTGGGACCCAGGACACACGCGTTTTGAATGAGAGAAAGGGAGCATTTTATGTTGAGGGACAAAGAGTTCCACAGTGGGGGAGGTGGCTGTGTTGAGCCACTGGCTAGAAGTCTTCACCTAAGACAGTGTAGAAGGGAAATGATAAAAATGAGGGGGGATAATTAAGTTATTCATGCCTGTATCTTGAAGATAAGAATTGTACTTCCCCTTCTAAATACCCTGCCTGCTCAGAGGAACGGTGTACCCTAATAAGTGCTGGTTTATGAAACGTGCAGTAATTGGATTGGAATGTGAATTATTAAACCGTATGTGGGGTAGCTTTTCTTGCTAGGTGTTTAATGATTATGCTCAAATGTGTGTGGCTGGTTTGTTGGCTGGGAAGAAAATTGTTTAACTCTGGGTCAGGGCCAGGGTGGCCTTCAAAGACATCCAAAACAGCTGGGCTGACGAGGTCCTTACAAGTCACTTAGGTCAGTTGCCTGACTTTAGAGATGGGGACACTGGAACTGAGTGTGTGAAAGCACTTGTTGAGGGCTGGACTGTGATCACACTGAGAATGAATTGCTCCTTTACCTGGTTTGTTATTGGAAGATGGGAGTTGTATTCCCCCAGAAGATGTGTTGAAGCCCTGACCTCCTGAACGGGATGTTATTTGGAAATAGTTTTGTTGTAGATACAATTAGTTATGATGAGGTTACATGGGATTAGGGTGGGCTATTAATCCTGTGTGACCAGATCCTTATAAGGGGAGGAGAGAGACACAGACTGGGTAGCTGGAACATAGAAGTTAATTTCTCAGTTCTGGAGGTTGACAGTCGTAGGTCAGGGTGTTGGCAGGTTTCTCCTGAGGCCTCCTTCCTTGGCCTGCAGACGGCCGCCTTCTTGCTGTGTCCTCACATCCCTGATGTCTTTTCCTCTTTCTTCTAAGGACACTGGTCCTGTTGGATTAGGGCCCTACCCTAATGGCCTCATTTTAACTTAACCACTTCTTTGAAGCTCATCTCCAAATATGGGTGTGTGGTTTAGGGCTCCCCTGATGACCTCACTGAAACTTTACTTTTTAAAAAGGCCTTATCTCCAAATATGGTTACATTCTGAGGGCCTGGGGGTTCAGGCATCAATATTTGGATTTTGAGGTGGACATAGTTCAGTCCATAAGAGCACTTAAAACTTTCTATTTTATTGATACTTGTGTGCTTATTTTAATTCACCTAAAAGATGGTAAGTTCCTTGAAGGCAGGAAGTATATCTTGTCTATATCCTTTTATCTCCTATAGTTTTTAATATACTTCTTGGATTTAGTAAATGCTCAGGATTTTTTTGTTGAATGGATGAATGGTATGTAAAATAATTCTTGATTAGTAAGAATTTCTCATTTCTCAAACTTTTGGTATAAAATCTATATAGTGCAGGTAGCAGTGGACTTGATGTCAAAGACCCAGGCTCTTTTCCCAACTCTGTCACTTTCTAGCGGAGATCTTGAACAAGTCAATCTTTCTGGGCCTCAGTTTCTTCATCTGTAAAATGGGAATAATAATGCTTTCCTGTTTGTTTTACAAGGTTGACTATATTAATGAAATAGAATGATCATTCAGAAAATATTCTGGGGCGCCTACTTTATACCAGATACTGTTCTAGGCATGGAGGATACAGTGGTACACAGCTAGGCAGGGTTCCTGTCCTCATGGTTCTGGTAGGGGAACAGGTGATGAACAAGATCACTAGTGCAGAAAATAATTTCAGAAATTGCTAAGTACTATGTAGGCAATAAAGCAAGAGGTGTTACAGTGAAAGCTTACCTTCTAGAAAGCATAGCTAGCAAAGAGCTTTCTGGGGAGGTGACATTGAGCCAAGATGTGAATAATGAGTGGCTATTCCCAGGGGGAGAGCATTGCAGGCTGAGGGAGGAGCAGGGGCCTTGCCGGGGAAGGTAGTGAGTGTTGTTGCCCCCGTGAGCTGAGCCAGCAGAGTAGTGACATTTAACATGTGAGGCTCAGTCACTGTGCAAGGTTTCCTGGGCATCAGAAAGATCCCTGCAGTCGGGATTTTGTCCCTGACTTAACCACACATGCAGTTGGGACATCATCTCCCACGTGTATGACCTTAGGCACGACACTGCCTCTAGTGGCCTTCTCCTCCTGCCTGCCCTGTGTGTCTGCCAGCACCCCGAGACCACGTGGGTGAAGGCCCAGTGGAAATATCATATGCTATACAATTTCCAGGTGGTATCATTATTTGAAACCATGTTACCCACGATTAAGGGATTTGGACATTGAATGCAGCAACTAGCTTGCTGATCAAATTTTCCGAGGAGGGCTGCAGTCACCCCTGTTAAGGGCTCAAAAATGCCTGTGTCAGGCTTTTCAAAGCAAATTGATAAGAATTAAGTAGATGCTGAAGCTGTGTTCTGTAAGCTGTCTTTTGTGGGGGTTGAATGCCAACTTTCTTTCCTACTGAGCCTCTGTACATTAGATTTGGTAGGGGCAGTCTCCTTGTTGGGGCTTTTGGGTGCCTCTGAAACTGTTGTGGAGTCAGGTCCCTTGATGTGTGTGTGTGTGTGTGTGTGTGTGTGTGTGTAGTGTTTTGCATTGCAATAGAATATTCCAGAAAAGAGCCTTCCGCTCACATATCTTAAGCATTCCACTGCCACCAGAACTGATGTGATTGAACACTGTACACGTATTTCCTGAGTAGTGAAGTTGTACCCAAGACACATATAAATGACCCAGCAACAGAGCATTCTTTTAAGAAGAGCTGATGACTTGAAAGTTCGTGGCAATTAAGTGTGTTTCCTTTGAACGCATTCCCAGGTTTCTCCCCCACGCCCCATGAACCACCTCCCCGCGCTTCTTCTCCTAACCTCATCTGTTTACACTTAAACTTTTGTGGCTTATCCTTAAGTGCACAGAGAATCCCCATTGTTGCTGATTCTGAAGGCTGCCGGATGCTGAGGCCTTTAAGGTAATGGCTGCGCACACTGGAAGGTCACTCCTGCCCTTAGGGTCTTGGAACTTCAGGAAAAAGGAGCACCACTTCCCATTCTTATCTGTGATGAAGGAAGTAAGACGTGCCGGGGCCCTTTCACCAAGTCTGAATTTAGAAAACAACCAGGATTGTGCTGAAAACCTTCCTGGGCTCTGCTTTGGCCGTTGGGGTTTGAAGAACTCATCCTTTCTCTGTGTTTCTAGCTCCTCCCTCTCCATGTCGATTGGTTGGACTCCTGGTCTCTGTCTGTCTCTCTGTTTCCTTCTGTCTCTCTTTGTCTTGCTCCTCCTCGCCCCCTTCATCCCTATTGATTCTCCTTGTTGGAATAAAGTTCTGCTCAACTAATGGGGCTTCCATAATTGAAACTCTGGGACATAGCAAAATGGAACAGCTAATTCCCCAAATGAATTAGTGGATTTTAGAATGAGATGAAATGAAATGGTGCTAATAGGCATTTTTTTTTAAAAGACAAGGCTGAGGGATTTGGAGCGGGAGGTATGCAACTCAGGACTGTGAAGACTTTTTGCTTTGGTTTCAGAGTTTTGGACGGCTTGTGTGCAAAGCCGGGGTCTGGAATGACTGGGACGCTTAGGCAGAGGCAGGGGGAGCAAGCCGGCCTGTGTGAGCGGCCCGTGTGAGCGGCCCGTGTGAGCGGCCTGTGCCGTCCGTCCATGGGGCTGGTGAGAACCTCGCACCTGCAGCTGGGCATGTGCTCTTTTGCAGCCTCCGCTCCTGTCAGTCCTGCTCCCTGAGCGGGGTTGGGTGGGTGTTGAGATTTCCGGAGGAGTGATGCCGGGAAGATTCTCTGGATATCCCCTAGAAGGAAACATTTTTCTCCAGGTGTTATCTTTGCCGCTTTCCTGGGTTTACTACAGGGAGATTGTGGTAGCCGTTGTGATTGTTCTCTGTCTCTGCCCCTGTCTGTCTGTCTGTCTCTGTCTCTCTCTCTCACACACACACCCTGCACGGTGGCTTCATTCTCCAGCATAACCAGAAACCTATGTTCTCAGCTACAGAGAAAGGAAGCACATGGGGCTAATTAATGACAAAAAGTGACTAGTGATTATAACTTTTATAACTTTTGTGAATTCACTAGGAGTGAATTATTTAGAAGTTACTAAATAATACATGTTTACTGTAAAAAAATTAGAAAATAGATAAAAAATAAACAACAAGGTCCTACTGTATAGCACAGGGAACTGTATTCAATACCTTATAATAACCTATCATGAAAAAGAACGTATATATGTACAATTGACTCACTATGCTGTCCACCAGAAACTAAAATAATCAACTATATTTCAGTTAAAAGAGAAAGTAGATAAGCAAAAAAGAAAATACAATTCACTGAGTGTATAAGAAATTTCCTTTTTATTAAATACTGGCTTTTGAAATTGAAAAAGTAATCTATGAACAGTAAAAAACATAAAAAACATTCAAACACTAGAAGAGCATCAAATAGAGTAAAATGCCCTCTCAGTGGACCCCCAGAAAGAGAAAATTCCAGACAGAAAGTCCAGAAATGTACTATGATTGTACAAATTCATATCTCTCTGTATATGAACTTAAAAAAACCCACCTGGGTGGGAGCATAATGTACATACTCTACTGCACCCTATTTTTTTACTTAAGACATTTTGGCTGTCTTTTCGTGACAGTTCATACAGATGGATTGTTTAATATGGCAGAGACTCCTTAGCCACCATGTGCAGTCATGAATACCATGCTGATCTGTGAATAATATGTTGGGACACAAGAGAAGCCAAAAAAATGGACACTCAGCACTCCTGGGAAATTATACTTCATTATTCAAGAGTCTGTCGTATTCATGCTATGTTTCTGGAAAGATGTGACAAGTTAATTAATCAGTCTTTTCTCTGACCTAAGCACTCCCACCACACAGACCCTGTTACACTCTGCATCTGTCTTTGATGTCAGCAGAGTCATGACCCACAAACCTTCATGGCATTCAGTCCCGGTTATCTGTTCAAGGATGGAGCAGAGCTGCTTCCCTGGTGTTGGTCTCCAGAGCAGGTGTGTAGGGGGTGGGCCATGCTTGCTAGTGTTGGACACTGATGGACAAAGAAAGATGCCCAAGTGTTCTTTAAGGAATTAATTTTTTTTCAGACATGTGAGCTCTTCTAAAATGCTGGAGCCAGAGCAGGGCCCCTTTTTGCTGGTCTCTGGGTGGTACTGTACACTGGTATGACCATATGTTTGTTAAAATACTGAGTTACATCCACACGGTTGGTAATTGATGCTGCCCTGAGACCTACCTGATCCCTCTCCAGGACTCCTGCTGTCCTGGCCCCCCTCGAAGACCACACTCCCCATAACCCACAACTAAAAGGTTAATGCCAAACACAGTGAAGTCCTCCAGAACACTCCTCTAGAGCTGTTGCCTGTTCTTGTTCTGATTGGATGATAGATGTGCCAATCAGGTTGTTTAGACACCTTCTAATTTTTTTCCTTTTTTCCAATTTTATTGAGATATAATTGACATACAACACTGTGTAAGTTTAATGTATGCAGCATAATGATTTGATTTGTATACATCATGAAGTGACTATCACAGTAAATTTAGTGAACATTCATCGTCTCATATAGGTACAAAATTAAAGAAATAGAAAAAAATCTTTTTCTTATGATGAACACTCTTAAGATTTACTCTCTTAACAACTTTCATATATAACACATGCAGGGTTAATTATATTTATCATGTGCTTTGTATCCCTGGGACTTGTCTTATAACTGGAAGTTTGTGTCTTTTGACTGCCTCACACAAGTCCTCTTGCCCCAACTCCCCTCTGGTAACCACAAATCTGATCTCTTTTTCTTTGAGCTTGCTTGTTTGGTTTTGAAGTCTAAGTGACCTACAATACTATTTTGTTTCCTGTTATACAGCATAGTGATTTGCTATTTCTGTGCATTTCAGAATGTTCAGTAGACCACGGTAAGTCTGGCTATGATATGTCACCATAGAAAGATATTATTTAATCATTGATTGTATTCCCCACACTGTACATTTCATACCTGTGACTCATTTATTTTGCAACTGCAAGTTTGTACCTCAGTCTCCCTCACCTGTTTCTTTCCTTTCCCCAACCCCTTCCCCTGTATATATCTTCCTTGGAAAAATGTCTGTTCAGATCCTCTGCCCATTTTAAAATTGGGTTGTTTGTTCTTTTGATGTTCAGTATGAGTTCTTTGTATATTTTGAATGTTAACCCCTTATTAAACGTATTATTTGGAAATACCTTTTCCCATTCAGTAGGTGGCTTTTTCATTTTGTTGGGTTTCCTTGGCTGTACAAGGGCCTTTTCATTTGTTGTAGTCCCATTTGTTTATTTTTCCATATGTTCCCTTACCTGAGGAGACACATCCAAAAAAATATTACTAAGACTGATGTCAGAGAGCATATTCCCTATGTTTTTTTCTACTTTCTTTTACTAAATAACTTCTTGAATATTCTCTGAACTCGCAGAAGCTCTATAGAAATAATCTGTATGCTGATTAGCAGCTCTAGTCCTTGGGCACCTCTGACTCATGGATTTTTCAGACCTTGGGGCAAATAATGGCCATTGCCAGCCGCTCCTGGTACGAGTATCTAAAAGCGGATGGACAACACAAGGAATATAACCGATACTTTATAATAACTATAAATGGAATATAGTCTTTAAAAATTGTGAATCACTGTGTTGTATACCTGAGACTCATACGTCACTATGCCTGAATAAAAAATAATAACAAAAACTAACTTCAAAAGACCAACTTCTAACAAGGAAAAAGAAAGAATAAATAAATAAATGAAAGCAGATGGGATCTTTCTTCCCTCATCCCTCTCGCCTCCCCCCTCCTCTGCCTCATCCCCACTCTCCCCCTCACCCCTCCCTCAAGATCCATAAACTGTAGGCCAGGTGGTGTGGGCTATTTTGAACGGATATAGCAGCTCTGCTACCGCCCTGTGTGTAATGGGATGAAGGAGAAAGTCCTAGAAAACAGACAAGACGCCAGCCAAACAAAACAACAGGGCCCACACGAATTGGGTTTGCTAAGGCGGGGTTCTAACTCAGGCTCTGCTACTTGCTTACTACTTGAACTTGAGCCAGTCAATCCCTTTCTCCGGACCTCAGGGTGTTCATCTTTGAAATGAGGCAGTTGGCCTGATTGATTCCAAGAAGGCTTCTAGGTTTCGGCTTGTTAATGATAGAACAGAGGCCCTGAACCAGGACTTCTGTTTTATGCTGCATCTCCCCTGGCTGGCAGCCATCTCCAGTCCATGCTGTCCTTTACAGTGAGTTCCCTGACTTCCACCTCTGCTCCCCAGGGCCAGAATAAAGACATTAATCTTTGCAGTTAACTTCTGAGGACGACTACGTGTATGTTTCGTGGTTTATGTTATCAGTGAAATGTGAATCAATGGAATTCGGGGACTCTTTCTTCTTCCCCATTGACTTTGTGATTGTGTTGTGATTCCAGAATTGTTTTTTTCTTCAGAGAATTCAGAGAATGTGAGCTATTGGAAAGCCCTTAGAAGTCATTTTGTCCAGGAGTTCTGAATTCAGATTGTGTTAACTTCTGGGGTCTCGGAATACACAGAAATTAAAGAAAGAATGTTGTGTGCGTACATGTATGGATCTAAGGAGATAATTCATTTTTAAATTTGAAAGCCAGTTTATTTTAAAGTATACTTTACATTAACAACTACAGATTAAATATTCTAATTAATGAGTTTCTACAAATAAATAACTTGAGCAGCCACCATACAAAACAACATAGGAAATATTTCTATCACTTCAGAGGGGCATCCCTTGTGTCCTTTTCAGTTAATCTTCCCCCTGCCCCTTCCCTGGCCGCCACTTTCTGACTTCTGTCACCATAGATTATGTTTTCCTCTTTCAGAGTTTTACATGAATGGAATCACACAGTCTTTACTTTCTGATGTGGCATCTTTTGCTCTGTATAGTGTTTTTGAGATTTATCCATGCTGCTACATATATTAGAAGTTCTTTTATGTGGCTGAGTAACATTCAGTTGTATGAATATATAACAATTTGATTGTCATTTTCCTATTGGTGAGTATTTGGATTATTTCCATTTTCCATTTTTATGAATAAGGCTGCCATGACTGTTCTCGTATGAGTCTTTTTGTGGACTTATATTTTCTTTTCTCTTGGATAAATATCCAAGGATGGGATTGCTGGGTCATAGGTAGATGTATGTTTAATTTTAGAAGAAAGTGGCCAACAGATCTTCAAAGTACCTATACCATTTTACATTCCCATCAGCAACTTTTGAGAGTACCAGCTCGTCCGCATCCTAGTCAACATTCGTTGTTGTCAGTTCTTAAGATTTTAACCATTCTAGTGAATTCAAGTGGTATCTCATTGTGGTTTTAATTTGTACTTCTTTTTGGACTGTGATACTGAAGACATTTTCATGTGCTGATTGGTCACTTGTAAATCTTCTTTTGTAAAGTGCCTGTTCAGATTGTTCCATTTAAAGCCAGTTTGAATATTTTGTTAACTTAAAAATGAACGAATTATTATCAAATGAAATCCATATGTGAATATGCAGATACTCTAGAGTAATTGGCACTGGTGCAGGGTATTGATAAAAGGAAAAGTATTTATCATTTGGGCAAAATAGAGATGGTGGCTCTTGGCAGGTGGAGCCACGTGAGCAAGGCTGCAGAAACAAAGAACAGTATACCCCATTCAGTGAATGAACCATAAATAGTGGAATATGACTGGGAATGGGACGTTGGCGACCAGCAGTAGAGCTTTAAAGCATAGCAAGGCATGGGCTGGAGCGACAGGCGTTGTTTGGCCTTAATGTATCATGCTAGGGCATTTCAACTTTCCCCCCAAGTCAATACAGAATGACTTGAATTTTACTCAGTGTAGTTGCATGATCAGAAATGTGTTAAAATTCACAGGGAAAAAAAATGCACAAATGGACTGAGTTGTGGAAGACCCTTGGAAAGATACTCTGTGGAACCTGAAACACCTGTCACTGGAAGGTGATACTTTTTCCTTCCAGTGAGACCAGATGAGTTTGAGAGACTATGACAACTGTCATCAAGCAAAATGTGCTAAGGTCTTGGTGCCTCTCCTAAAAGATAGGCTACATTCTTGCAATAGGGAATAGATGCCATAGTTTATGAAAAATCGTTGTTTAGTGCCCCATTATTTAGAAATTACGCTTATTTGTGTTTATGTTTTTACGACATATGATGAAAAACATGTCTTTCAGTTTTGCTGGGAGAGGCCACCAGGGATTCTAAGTTGCTTTTAAGAGGCAAACGATGAAAGGGATCAGAGCAGTCCTGTCACCTGCATCCTCAGCTACGTGAGGCAGGTGTGCTCAAGTGCTTAGGACAGTCTCGATGGTGGAAAAAGGCTACTTTCAGGTAGAAGGTAGGAACGATACCAGAAATATCTTTTCAGTCAGGGTTCTTAGTTGCAAGCTCAGAATCCACTTTTGTTGGTTTACTCAAGGAAGGAATCGATTATTCAAGGACGTAGGAGGCTCACAGAATCTCAGAGAAGGCCGTAGATGAAGCTTGAGACTGTCTGTTTATTTAGAAACAGAGCCCAAATCACGCTGTAGGAGTACTACGATGAGAACAGCACTGCTCTCAGCGTAAGTACTGGCGCTTTCACTGACGATGTGAGGGGCAGAGGCTTGCCCCGAATGTCCCCTGATCTAGGTACCTTCCCTACTTCACTCACTAAAGTACGGATTTGGCATAGTGTCTGCGTTCCCATGTGCTTCCTTTCCAAACTGAAGGCTTCCTCGTATCTGATTGGCAAAGCTAGGTCACTCACTTACACTTGAGCTGCAAGGGAGGGTGGAGTGTTTTCTGGCTTCTTCCTTAGAGATGATGGGCTTATGTTCACAAGATACTGAGTGGCCAAATTGTCCATTAAATCTTATATCACTGAACACTACAGTTAAGTGAGATTAAAAGAAGAGAGAAAACACGTTGAGCAGTTTCTGTCTCTGTTTCTTGAAAAGGTAAAAGCAAAACAAAGAATGATTTGACTAGGAAGGGAAGCCATCCCTAATTTTGGCAGGTTCTAAAAGAGATTTTATGAATCTTTTGGGCTTATTTGGGTGCAGTTTTGTACATTTACCTATTTATGTGCTGTTCTGTAACTGAGTTAGCATGCTAGTAGCATTGTAAAATTAAAGAGGTTTTATGGGGCTGCCCTGGGAACATAGCCACTGTGTGTAACATTGTGCAATGAACAGAGACAACAGCAACATCCAGCACAAGACTTCCCGTTTCATGATTGGCACCTTCCTGCAGCCCCATCCAGTCTGGCCACCAAAGCACCTTGGCAGGATAATGAAGTCATCTCTTCCTTTATGGAAATCTTTAGGTTGCAATAAACAGAACCCATTCATGCTAACTTACACCAAAGAGAGAAGTTTATTGCAGGGAAATAGAAGTATCTCTTGGAGTTCAAGGGTGGGAGGTACAAACTGGTCCCATGAGGGACTGAGCCAGGGCTCTGAAACCAAGATGGAGTGTCCCTGTCTCTTTGTCTGTCCATCTCAGCATGTTTTGTCATCTCTGCTTCTCTCTAAAGATCTGCTTCATTCTTTTCCTCTCTGTAAACTGACTTTCTCTGTTTTATGTACTTGGAGGAACATGGCTATTTCAGCTCCTTATACGTCTTTTCTGTTCAAGAATCAACAAAGACAAATAGGTATTTCCAAGTCTTCATTCCAAATACCTTGGACAGAGAATCCCTGTGCTGGGTTGGATATTATCTCCCAAAATGCATGTTGACCTGGAACCTCAGAATGTGACCTTATTTGGAGCTACGGTTTTTGCATATGTAATTCATTAAAAAGGGGTCATACTCGATTAAGGTGCACCCTAATCCAATGACTGAGGTCCTTATGAGATGAAACAGAGGAGACATAGAAACAGGAGGGAATGCCATGTGGGAACAGAAGCAAAGACTGGAGTTATATTGCCACAAGCCAAGGGACACCAAGAATTGCCAGGAGCCACCAGAAGCTAGGAGAGAAGCATGGGACAAATTTTTCCTAGAATGTACAGTAGGAACCAATCCTGTTGATACTTTCATTTCGGACTTTAAGCCTCCAGACCTGTGAGAGAATAAATTTCTGTTGTTTCCAGCCACCCGGTTGTGGTGCTTTATGATAGCATCCCTAGGAAATGAATACAGTGTCTTTGGCTGGGCTGGGTGAAATGCTCACCTGGTCCATCCATCTGGGGAGCTATGGCAGGGTGAAGAGGCTGCACCAAAAGCCCTGAAGAAAACTCTAAGGAAGAGGTGTAGGGAGGGGCAGGAAAACTGATGAACAGATAAAAATTCTCTCCTTCCTTCCTCATGACCAGTGGCGTTTGTGGATACCTGGCAGTGACCAGAAAGGACAGTGAAACTCTGGGAACAATTCCTGATCATTAGTTGTTTGGGGGTAATGTATTTCTTTTTATTTGTGGGAATGGGATATTAGTCGATTGCAAACATGGCAATAATCCTTCATCCCTCCCTCCTTTCAGGGCCTTGCAATGTGTCTTTGTACCTCTTCCCATTAAGAGGTAAAATCTGTTTTTCTTCCCCTTGGTTCTGGCTGGGACTTGTTACTTTCTTTGGCCAATGGAATGCAGCAGAAGAGGTGGGTGACAGGTTTAAGTCTAGGTCTTAAGAAGCACTGCATGTTTCCACTTGCTCTCTTGGAGCCTTACTGGTACCCTGTAAAAAAGCCTCAACTAACCTATTGCTATGGCATGATATGATATGATATATGATATGATGAAAGATATGTGGCCCAGTCAATTCCTTTGCCCCAGCCACCAGTCAGCTTGTTGCTTGACATGTTCGTGAGACCAACTGGATCGCAGCTGACCAGCCAGGTGACTGCCGACACATGAGCAAGCCCAGTGAAGACTGGTTGAGTCTGGTCTAGATCAACAGAATCGCCCAGCTGTCCCATAGATTCCTGGGCAATATTAAGGGTTGTTTTTAACCTACTAAGTTTTGTTATGCTGAGATGGATAGCTGATACAGGGAGATTGGTAAGGTGGATATTGGTAAACCAATTTTGAAAATGGGGAAAATTTCTTCATAAGCTAAAGATAATTCCTAGGTTCCGTGTTAATAGCTGTGTCAACCTGGGCAAGTCAGTTTAACTACTGTTTGTCAGTTTCCTCATCTGATTACTGAAGTTCATAAAACTGTTTCCTCTGAGTGTGTTGTTGGGCAGAGCAAATGGGAGAATGTGTGGGGCAGCACATTAGAAAACGTGAAATATGTATCATTTCTGTATATTTTGCCTTCTGTTTCTTCACCAAAAGATGAATAATTTGAAGGGCCAATAGAGTGAGTTCATTTTACAGAGTTGAAAGCAACTTGCTCCGTACCAGGGCCACAGAAGCCCTGTGTGACCTGGCTTCTGTGTTCTCTTCACTCTCCTCCGCTACCTCTTCCTCAGACCAGAACGGTGGTTCTCCCCGTTCTCGCACGTGCCAGGTAGCTTCCTGCTGGAGAACACCTGTTCGTGCTGTTCCTTCCACTTGGGACGATCTTCCCATCTCGTTCTGTCTCTCTGTCTCTCTTGCTCACTTTCTTGCTTGAACCAGAAGTCAGGAACAGTTTAACTGTTACAGTGCAGAGAGGATCAGATTAAGTACCACTCTTAGGAATTTATGTGTGTTCTCTGTTTTCAAAGCAACCAAAAAGGTGAGGAAGGAAGAAACCCTTTGTTTTCTTCTACAGAGTCCCTTGAATTCAGCGATCAGACCAAAACCAAACCAGGAAAAGCACTGTGAGAGTTTGGTGAGGGCTGGTCAGGAGCCCTCAGAAAAGACCGTTTCCTGGGCTTTAGTCTCTCAGTCTCTCTCTTTCTATCATCTATCTATCCGTGCATCTTTCCATCTCTCTGTTTCTTTTCCTTTCTTCTTTCTATCTATCTATCTATCTATCTATCTATCTATCTATCTATCTATCTATCTATCTATCTTATCTATCAACCATCCATTTTCTGTCTCTGATACTTTATTGAGATACTTTCATATCATAAAATTCACCTATTTAATATACCATTCAGTGATTTTCATATATTAACAGAGGTGTGTAACCACCAACAGCAATCTAATTTTAGACCATCCCCATCACCCCAAAAACAAACCTCGTGCTTGTTGACTCTCACTCCCCATTCACACCCCCAGCCCTAGGCAACCACTAGTCTGTAGGTTTGCCTTTCTGGACAGCTTCAAACTTTTCCGTGGTAGAGGTCATAAACCACAATAAACAACACTGATGAATTGTCAAAACTACTTAGAAGTGGCTTTCCTATTGGAATGTCTAGTGTGGCACACGTCTCTGTGCTAGATGATTTGGAAAACAGAACAAAGCCTGGGGACTGACTCGCAGGCAGCATTTTCCAGCCTCTGGTCTGTGGGACGCTTGGTTTGGGGCTTTGCTTATTTGGGGGCACGTGGGAGAGTTACGGCGCCACCAACTGTTCACAGAATCCTGTTACTACTGTTGGGCTGTTGACTTGACCTGTGTTGGCTGTCAGGCTGCTCTCCTACGTCCGACCCTGGCTTATTTCTGCAGAGGTTTTAGTTTGAACAAAAAGCATTTCTTTTGTTCATACGCACACAGAGGATTTGCAGCACTGGAGTTTTTCATACACAAGCCGCCAGGAAAGACTGTCTAAAATGAATGAAGCTGCAGGACCCTGTAGGAGTTGACAGACTTTGAATTAAGCAGAGGCTGAGAGGAAGCCTTTCAGGGACTTTAAATGGGATTACAAGTGCCTCCTGTCTAGGGGAGCACCAGACTGTGAGCGTTGGAGTCTTAAAACCCCCTGGTTTGCTACATCAGTACTACATGAGGAAGTTTGAAGAATCCTTGCTTCCTTCTTGAAGCCTTTGCCATTTCTGTGGTTGTAAGGAGGTGGCCTGGACCTGAAGGCCCTCCATGGGCAATGCCAATGTTGTGCTGACTTCTATATGCAATTTCTCATCTAATCCTCCCAGCCTCCCTGGAGGTACAAACTATGATCTTCTTTTTGTAAGATGAAATATATGAAGAAACCCACCCAAGGTCCCTCCTGGTAAACGACAGGGTTGGGATTTGAACCCTCTGATTCCAAAGCTCCTTTCTATTAACAAATTATTTTGCTGCTGCTGCTGCTGCTGCTGCTGCTGCTTCTCCTCCTCCTCCTTCTCCTCTTCCTTCTCCTCCTCCTCCTTCATCATCATCATCATTCTTTCAAATTTTTTGTAAGAACACTTAACATGAGATCTATCTAACCTCTTAACAATTTTTAAAGTGTACAACACAGTACTGTTGACTATAGGTACAGAGTTGTACAGCGATTTCTAGAATTTACTCATCTTGCTTGACTAAAACTTTATGCATGGTAATTAGTAACTCCCCATTTCCCCCTCTTCCCAGCCCCTGGCAACGACCACTCTACTTTCTGGTTTTATGAATTTGACTGTTTTATGTACCTCATATGAATGGAATCATACAGTGTTTGTCTTTTTGTAACTGGTTTATTTCATTTAGTATAATGTCTTCAAGTTTCATCCATGTTATAGCATGAGCCAGAACTTTCTTTCTAAGGCTTAATACTATTCCATGTATGTTTATAGCTCATCTCATCTTCTTTATCCATTCATCTGTCAGTGGACATTTTTCTGCATCTTGACTGTTGTGAATAGTGCTGCAGTGAACATGGGAGTGCTAATATTTCTTCGAGATCATGATTTCAATTCACTTGAATAAATATCCAGAAGTGGAATTGCTGGATCATATGATAGTTCTGTTTTTAATTTTTTGAAGAAACACCATAGTATTTTCCGTAATGGCAGCACCATTTTTGCATTCTGACTAATAGTGTACAAGGGTTCCAATTTCTCCACATCCTCACCACATTTTGTCTTTTGTGTTTTTTTAATAATCATCCTAACAGATGTGAGATGATACCTCATTGTGGCTTTGATTTGCATTCCCTGATGATTAGTGACATTGAGCATTTTTTCATAGACTTGTTGGCCATTTGTATGTTTTTTTCTCTGGAGAAATGTTTATTCAAGTCCTTAGCCTACTTTTAAATAGGATTATTAGTTTTTAAAAAAAATTTTACTATTGAGTTGTAAGAGTTCCATATATATTTGGAACATTGACTCCTTATCACATAAAAAATTTGTAGAATTTTCTCCCATGCCATACTTTGCCTTTTTTACTCTGTTGATTGTTTCCTTTGTATGCAGAAGACTTTTAGCCTCATCTTTTTTAATCTATTTTCACTTTTGTTGCCTTTACTTTTGGTGTCATATCCATTAAATTATTGCCAAGACCAGTGTCATGAAACATTTCTCCTGTGTTTTCTTCTAGGAGTTTCAGTTTCAGGTGTTATGTTTAAGTCTTCAGTATATTGAGTAGATTTTTGTTTATGATGTAGAATACAGATCCAATTCCTTTGTGAAGAAACAATCCATTCCAAATTGTATATTCCTGGCACCCTGTCAAAGATAATTTGCACATGTGTAGATTTATTTATGGGTTCTCTATTCTGTTCCATTGGTCTATATGTTTCTCATTATGCCAGTATATATGGGTTTTTTTTTAAGTTAAAGTATAGTCAGATTACAATGTTGTGTCAATTTCTGATGTACAACATAATGTGTCAGTCATACATATACAAACACATAAAGAAAAGATTGGCAAAACATTCTCTGACATAAATCTTAGCAATGTTCTCCTAGGGCAGTCTACCCAGGCAATAGAAATAAAAGCAAAAATTAACAAATGGGACCTAACTAAACTTACAAGCTTTTGCACAGCAGAGGAAACCATAAGCAAAACAAAATGACAACCTATGGAATGGGAGAAAATATTTGCAAATGACGCAACTGACAAAGGCTTAATTTTCAGAATATATAAGCAGCTCGTACAACTTAATAACAGAAGAACAAACAACCCAATCCAAAAATGGGCAGAAGACGTAAACAAGCAATTCTCCAATGAAGACATACAAATGGCCAATAGGCACATGAAAAAAATGCTCAATAACACTAATTATCAGAGAGATGCAAATCAAAACTACAATGAGGTATCACCTCACACCAGTCAGAAGGGCCATCATTAAAAAGTCTACAAACAGTAAATGCTGGAGAGGGTGTGGAGAAAAAGGATCCCTCCTACACTGTTGATGGGAATGTAGTTTGGTGTAGCCATTGTGGAACAGTATGGAGATTCCTCAAAAAACTAAAAATAGACTTACCCTATGATCCAGCAATCCCACTCCTGGGCATATTTCCAGAGGGAACTCTAATTTGAAAAGATATATGCATCCCAATGTTCATAGCAACACTGTATACAATAGCCAAGTCATGGAAGCAACCTAAATGTCCATGGACAGATGACTGGATAAGGAAGTTGTGGTATATTTATACAATGGAATACTACTCAGTGATAAAAAAGAGTAAAATAATGCCATTTGCTGCAACATGGATAGACCTGGAGATCGTCATTCTAAGTGAAGTAAGCCAGAAAGAGAAAGAAAACGACCATATGATATCACTCATATGTGGAATCTTAAAAAAAAAAAAAGAAAAGAAAAGGATACCATGAACTCATCTACAAAACAAAAACAGACTCACAGACATAATAAACAATCTTATGGTACCAGGGAAAGAGGGTGGGAAGGTATAAATTTGGGAGTTTGAGATTTACAAACGTTAGCCACTATATATAAAAATAGATTTAAAAGTAAAAGTTTCTTCTGTACAGCACAGGGAACTATTTTCAATATCTTGTAATAACCTTTAATGGAAAAGAATATGAAAACAAATATATGTACGTATATGCATGACTGGGACATTGTGCTGTGCACCAGAAACTGACACATTGTAACTGACTGTACTTCAATTAAAAAAAAAATTAAAAAAAAAAAAAGTAGAGTGTTGTAGTTCCCTACTATTATTGTATTGCTGTCTATTTCACCCTTCAGTTTTGTCAATGTTTCCTTTATATATTTAGGTGCTCTGATGTTGGGTGCATATAATTGTTGTATCTTCCTGATGTATTGATACTTTTATCATTGTATGATGTCCTTCTTTTTCTCTTACGACAGTTTTTGACTTAAAGTCTATTTTGCCAATAATAATTTTTAATAATTAGATTTACTATGCCTCCTTAGGGTCCACACACTTTGACCAATTCTGTAAAGGGCTCAGACATGGAAAAAATGTGGTTCCAGTCTGCAAGAAACATAAAGTCACTAGAATAATTGTCAGAAGGTCAGGTTTTATTATGACCATCTATGTGACTTTGAAGATGTGACCTGGACTTTCTGAGTCTCAGTTCTCAGACCAGTAAAATGTATCAGTAATCTATACCCATTTCAAAGGGCCATTGAGAAATTTCAGAGAGAATATACATCATTCATTCATTCTACCTATAAGCATGGATCAAGTGCCAATCCTGTGTTGGGCTCAGGGCTAGATACTGACCTAATGGGCACACAAATGCCCCTGCCTCATCATGGAGCTTACAGTTTAGAGAGGGACACAGAAAATAAGTGCTTACAAAATATAACATAAGAAATACTACAATGAAAGCAGCGTACTACGGAAGTATCTAGCATGGATACCCAACTCCCAAGTGATTCCAAAACACTGTGAACTTTTCACCGTTACACACATTATAAGACATAACTACTATAGTCCATGACATTGTGTTGTCTAGTTTCACTCGAGAAACTAAATCATACTACAGTCGATCCAGACTGATCTGGCAATCAGAAATTTATCTCTCTGCCAAAGAGATGTAATTGAAGGAAAGCTTTGAAGGCCTGTTGAGCAAAGTGTGGGAAGAATAAACCTATCCATTAGTATGATTCAGATTTTGAAGTGAACCAAGGTGTCTGGTCCCTGGGTGAAAAGGTCTAGTTCTGCCCCTGGCCTGAAGAGTTGTCTGGACACTCACTTCTCCCTGCCACAATGTGTGTCATGAGGGCAGGGGTTTTCTTTAGGGTTCTTTTGTTCATGAGGTATCCCAAGAACCTGGAGAGAGGCTGGCAAATATTATGTGTACTTATTATTAGTAAGTACACAGCAGCTAATAGTTGACTGGCTGCCTGATTGTTTTTTTCACACTCATTTTTCTCTCCTGCGTGTAGGGATTGGAACTGGAAGAGCATTCAACTGGTTCACCTCTAAGCACTGTTCTGATTCTGTAGTTGAATCACTAAAAATAATAAAATCTGTTGAGAGAGCATAGCCATATGGTGATGGAAATAGTCTCAATACCTGAGTGCCTGGTACGAGCAACTGAGTGTCTAATTGTGATACACGTGGTTTTAAATTCTTCAGTTTTGGCTCTAGCTTTTCCATAGGACATACCTCTCTCAGAGATGTTTTTATTTTTTCTCATTTGATCTTTGTGGCTTCTCATGACGAGCTACCTAAATTTACTAGAATTTATTTTGGAATAATAATGGGAAAGGTAAGGAGATAATAAATTTATTACTATTATTGCTGTTGGAATGAACAACACAAAAGATGTAAGATGACATTTTAATATAGTAGTTTTCAAGAAAGAGTAAAGACAAACATTTGAGTAGATTTTTTTTCACAGTAGGTGGCTAACATTGCATCTGCCTGGATGATGATCAAATTGTTCAAACAAGCTTACACTTTGTTCAGAATCACATAATATGATTTTAGAGTGTTGATAATCTGCGATGTTACTGCTACTGTATTATGGTGTGTTTCCATTTGTTTTTATTATAGATGTGGTAACTGAGGCTTAAATGATTTTCCCCAGAGGGAACTGTAGAGTGTTGAGTTTGTGACATATAGGCAATATTCAATGACTATTAACTATTATTATTATTCTAATCAATAAGGTAACATATTCAGTGCTTGGCAAAGCTGGGCTACAAACCCCAGTCTGTCTGACATTGAGTCCAACAGTGGCATAAAATACTGCTGCACCGTAACACTGTACAGTGAATAAGCATACTATGTATTTATTTTATTATATGTGTTTTATAGATACATTTAATTCTCTACTTTATATTTGATTTATAAAATTTTCTTGTTTCTGTTATTAGAGAATTTTTAAAAGTGTCTCTCACTCCCTGATTTCATGCAGCTCTGCCTTGTCAGAGGAATGTGCCTTTTTAAAAAATTGAAGAATTGATTTACAGTATTATATTATTATTATTTTTAAGTTGAAGTACAGTCAATTGCAGTGTGTCAATTTCTGGTGTACAGCACAGTATCCTAGTCATGCATATACATACATATATTCATTTTCATATTTTTTCATTAAAGGTTACTACAAGATATTGAACATAGTTCCCTGTGCTGTACAGAAGAAACTTTTTTTTTAAATCTATTTTTATATATAGTGGCTAATGTTTGTAAATCTCAAACTCCCAAATTTATCCCTTCCCACCCCCTTTCCCCGGGAACTGTAAGATTATTTACGAGTCTGTTTTGCAGCTGAGTTCGTAGTGTCCTTTTTTTTTTTTTTCCTTTTTTCTTTAGATTCCACATATAAGTGATATCATAAGGTACTATATTATATTATTTTTAGGTGTATAAGATAGTGATTCAGTATTTTTGTAGAAGAATGTGCCTTTTGAAAGCTCATGTGGTTTAACTCCTTTTATGTGAAAGGGATGGGGATACTGAGGTCCCAGTTGAATGACTTCCTCAAGATCGGTTGGTAAGCAGTGCTGAGGCTAGGGATGAGAGCTCACCTTCCCATGGAGTCCCTCTAGGAGGAGGAAAGAGCTAGGTGGTGTGTGAGGGCTTGCTCCCTGGAGCCTGCCACACTGCAGTGCAACTGGGAGTAGGGAAGGACTGCCAGAGGAGGCTCGCCAGCCCTCAGCAGGGCTGAGATAACCGGGCTTTGTTTTTCAAGTGCAGAAGAACAGAGCAAGGTGTCAGAGAGCACTTACAGAAAATGGTTACAGTAGGCAAATTCTGTGCATTTATGAAATGCAGCCATTTTTTAGTGACATAAAATTATTAATGCAACAGGGTCCTCTTGAGGTGCTCATTCGTCAGTCCTAGAAGGCCCTGTAGGACAAAGTATTAGTGTCAGTTGAACCTCCTCCATTCCCTCTGCCTGAAACATCTGTTGTTCTCTCTCTCTGTCCTATTACAGCCGAACCTAGCAGAGTGGTGGAAGGAACTCTGGGTTAAATCCCAGTATAGTGAGAAGAGAGAAGGCTCTGGAGACAAACTTTCTAGGTTTGAGACCCCAGCTCTGCCACTTCTTGGGTGTGTCGACTTGGGTGAGTCACTTAACCTCTCTGAGCCTCTGTTTTCTCCTCTGTAAAATGGGATAATAATGGAATACATTGTGAGGATTAAATGAAATAGCATGTGTGAAATTCTGAGCAAGGTGCCAGGACATAATAAGCTTTCAGTGAATGTTAGCTGCAGAATGAAATAAATCTCAGCTCTGTTAGAATGTTGCTGTTAGAATGTGCTATGAGGAAATTGACTTCCTTTCTCTGGAGTTCAGATTTTTCAGAGGTAAATAAGATAGTTACAATGAAGACACTTCCTGCATAACTGTTCTGTGATTTCAGGCTTGCCCTTGTCCCCCATAAGTAATTATCTCTTCCTCACTAACTCCTTATAACCCTGCATTTGGGCCTCTTTTATGACATATCTTCCACTCTGTTCATAATTATTTTTATCTGTGCCTATTTGAGAATATGTTTGTCCCATTGACTTGCTCATAAGTAAATGCTCAACAAATGTTTTTTTGAGTGGATGGACAAATATTAATCTTTTTGGTTCTAGTGCTTCTCAGAGTTAGCAGCCAGGTAGCTTTGTTCTGCCTGTTTTAGCCTTTTATTATGGAAAATTTTGAATATGTACATAAGAAGAAAGAATAACAAAATGGACTGCCATGGACTTACCACCCAGCAGCATTAATTATCCATTCAGGACAAATCTTGTTTGATCTAGTTCTCATCTTTCACTTCCTCCCTTCAGATTTGTTGAAGCAAATTGCAAACATCATATAAGGTTATTTAAAAAAAAATTCAAAATATGCCTCTAAAAGAAAAGGAGTCTTTCTTTTTAGCATAACTACAATACCTTTATCACACCTAAAAATTAACAAGAATTCCTTAATGTCATTAAATATCTAGTCATTGTTCACATTTCCCTGATTTTCTTGCATGTGTGTGTGTGTGTGTGTGTGTGTATTTATATGCTTAAAATTTGCCTGAATCAGGACCCTAATGAGGTACATGCGTTGCATTTGGTTGATGTGTCTGCTAAGTATCTTTTGAATTGTTTATTTCTCTCTTCAATTCTATTGTTTTTTTCTGTATTTTGGGATTCTATCATTAGATGTATACATTTTAATAATTGTTATATATTCTTGATTGATTTACTTAGAAATTATAAAATGTCCTTTGTCTCTAGTAACAATATTTGTCTTAACGTCTATTTTGTCTGATATTAGTATAGGCATTCCAGCTCTCCTTTGATTCCTGTTTGGTATATCTTTTTCAATCCTTTTACTTTGAACCTGTTTGTGTTTTTGAATCTGAACTGTATCTTTTATAGAAAGCGTATAGTTGGATCATTAGAAAAATCCATTTTTTCAGTGTCTACCTTTTAATTGGAGTGTTTAATCTAATTTAATATAGTCAACAAGAAGGTGGAATTTAGGCCTGCAACTTTACCATCTGGTTCCTATATAGCTTATATATTTTTTCTCTATTCCTCTATTACTGCCTTCTTTTGTGTTAAGTATAGAAATTTCTAAAGTACAATTTTAATTTCCATTTTGGGGAATGATTGGATAGAGATTTCGTTAAACATCTGGGACCAGTACGTCTCCCAGGCTTTGCTGAGGGGCTCTTCGTTTGTTTTGGGGCACATGTTCAATTCTGGGCCAAGCAGTTTACAACTTTCCTTATCCTTAACTTCCTATTTGATTAGAGCCTCAGTGTTAGCCAGAGGTGAGAACTTAGGATCTTTTCAGGTCTTCTCAGCATGCACACAACTCTTGAGTGTGTGTGGCTTTCTAGATCTGCAGTAGTATTTCACAGCTTTTGAAAGCCAACTAGGGACATTTCATTCCTAATTTTTCCCTTTTAAACTTTTTGGTTAGCCTAGTATTCTTGTTCTCTGAGAACTTGGAAATAAAGAGACTGAGATTCATGGCTTGAGTAGGGGTAGTGTAGGTGGAACAGTGAGATGGTTCATAAATCAAACCAAACTTTGAGTTCAGATCCCAGGAGAACATGAGAATATAAGCAGTCTGTGATTCACAAAAGTCTTGGGGAAGGTTTTGGATTTCCACACTGTGAGGGTATGTTAGTTATCTGTTGCTGTGTAACAAATTGCTTTAAAACTTAAAGCAAGAAACATTTACTATCTTGCATTTCTGTGGGTTAGGAATCCAGGCATAGCTTTACTGGGTGTACAGCTTCAAGGTCTCCATAACCAAGGTGTCAGCCATTGTTGGGGTACCATCTGAAGGCTTAACTGAGGGAAGATAGGCTTCCAAACTCACTTATGTGATTGTTGACAAAGTTCGCTTCCCTGAGGACTGTTGGACTGAGGGACAGCATTTCCTCACTGGCTATTAGCTGAAGGTTTTCCATGTTTCCTTGCCATGTGGGCTTCAGCATGGAGGCTTGCTTCATTGAAGCTAACCAGAGAGAGAGTTTGCTGGTAAGCCAGAAATCACCATCTTTTCTAACCTAATCGTGGACGTGACATCTAATAGTGGAAATGACATCCCATCATCTTTGCCATATTCTTTTGGTTAGAAGCAAGTCACTAGGCACAGCCCACACTCCGGGAGTGGGGTAATGTACCAGGGCAGGAATACGAGGAAGGGGGAAGCACTGGGAGCCATCTTGTAAGTCTGCCTACCCCTGAGGGTATGTGTGTATGTATGTGTGTGCTGTGTGTGTTGAGGAAGTTTTGTCTCTTTATTAAAAATATTTTAATGGTGACTATAGGTAACACTGAATTGTATATTTAAAAGTTGCTAAGAGAGTAGATCTTAAAAGTTTTCATCAGAAGAAAAAAAATTTTTTGTTACTGTGTATGGTAATGCATGCTAACTAAACTTGTTGTGGTGATGATTTTGCAGTATATATATATATATGCAGTATATACAATCATTATGTTGTACACCTGAAACTAATATAATGTTATATCAATAAAAATAGCCATGTGTGTGTAGTGGCTGCCATACTGAGCAGCACAGACCTATGTCCTAGTTCAGTGGTTTTTAAGCTTGAGCGAACATTAGGATCACATGGAAGGCTTGTTCTAACACATTGCTGGGTCCCATTCCCAGGGTTTCTGATTCATAGGTCTGGATGGGGCCTGAAAGAGTTTAAAAAATGTTTACTGAATACCTGCAATGTGTTATGCTCTATTCTAGGCACTTGGGATACAGCAGTGGGGAAAAAAAAGGCACAAAAGCCTGCCCCTAACAGAGCTTACATTTTATTTTCTCTGGATGACAAGGACAGAGACACCAGCTGATATCAGAGTTACAGTTAGCTCTGAGATAGTGGTGGTTCTCTCCTGTAACTGGAAACATACCTGATCTAATTCTAATGTAAGATAAAAGCATATCATTCTGTTTCTGAGACATGTGTCTGTGAGGTTTTTTTTTTTTTTTTTCCATAGAGGTCTGCATATTTGGTTTTTTGTTTTTGTTTTTGTTTTCTTTTGCTGGAACCTTGAGAATTCAGGAAGGACAAGTAGAGAGAGAGAGAGAGAGAGAGAGCTTACCCTGAAGCTTGCGTGAGGGCAAAACAGAAAATACTAACTGAAACATGTGAGTAATTCTTACCAGCAGAGAGGATGGGGAGACAGAAAGCATTTCAAAGAGGTTTCCCCAAATTTATCATAAAGTTTTGCTCTGTGGGGCTTTAAGGCAGACATTTCCTGTTGTTCTTTAGAGAAGAATCTGAAGCCTAAACTCTGATACCACTTCCCAGTTCCCAATTTCCTCAGCACATCTCAGATTTCTGTTTTTAAAATTCCTAGCTATGACAGAATATGGATTTGTCAGCATATTTGTTTCAGAGCTCTGTGGACTTGTTGAACTGGGTGGCAGCTGAGGCCTTCTAGGGTTAAGCCTCCTGTCTTAGGATCCTGAAAATGGTCCTAAAAAGTCTGCATCTGGGTTAGGAGATAATTCAGGAGGGGTGATGGTGGTGGTGGTGGGGTGGGAGGTGACATATCAAAGTCCCAGCTAGGTCATCCTGACTGCTAGCAACTTATGAAGACGTCCTGGTGCCTCTGCCCTCTCTCCTCCCTGTCAGTTCTGTCCTCCCAAATGCAGGTCAAGGGAAACCAGCTGGTGACCGAGAGCATGGAATTTGGAAAGTGACAGTTCTGCCATTTGCTAGTTTTGTGAACCAGGACTAGCTATGGGAACCCAGCTTTATCTTTTGGAACCTCAGTGTTGTCATTTATAAAATGGGGACAGTCATCTCTACCTACTAGCGTTCTTTAAAATAATGTGCAAATGTGTTGAGCACAGTGACTGTGCTCAATAACTGGTCTGTGCTTCAAGGTGGGGCAGATTTGAGAATCCTGGCTTTACAGATGAGGAAGATGAGGTGCATACAGGGGGTCTCTGTAGCCTGTTTCCCCATTCTCTCTTTCTGGAATGTCCATTTCCTCTTAGAATTCTGTGTCCTTCCCAGACTCTGCAGACTTGAAGCCTCAGCCAGCATTCAGGTGCTTTGCTTGCCCACCCTGAGAAGGAAGGGCTGTTGGCAGGGACTGTTCACATCTCTGTGCACCTAAATCAGAGCTGCTACCTGCTCTCCTGGGCCTGGCGGGGGAGCAGACTGGGATGGAACTGAAAGGGAACCTGAATGGGGCTCCTGGAGAGGTGTCCAGTGGATAAGTGCTGACCCGCTGGTGGAAAGCATTTAAAGTGATTTTCTGGCATTTCCCTAAGAGCATTCATATGCAATGCAGGGAGGGCACATTTTCTAAAAGGCAAGTGGGAGTGCATCCCTGCTGTTCTCAGGAGGCTACATTTGGAAGGTACTTGTCCAATTAAAGTATTACTGAGCTTAGTTGCTCCTCAAGGTTATTTCTGAAGAGGGAGGGTTTGATTTTTGTCCTCTTATAGAATGGAGATGAAGCAGAGAGGCCTGCACCTGACAAAGAACAAGAGGGCGCCTCTGTCTGTGCTGAGAGAGCTGGCCTGAATTCTGTTGTGCACGAGTGTATGTGTGAGGGTAAATGGGTATGTGTGTATGTGTGTGTGTGTGTCTTCTCTCCATACCTGCTTATGTCCTGGACCTTTCTTTCTCTCTTGTCTCGTCACAGCTCTGAAGACTCAGAGCATCCAAGTGTGAATCCTGTGTGTCCTTGAGCCAATGGAGATGATAATAGTTCCTGTTTCATAGTGTTGTTGTCAGAGAAGCTACGCAAAAAGCCCTCATTAGGGTGTCGGGCACATAGTAGATGCTTGATAGACTGTATATTTTTTCTAAAACTTTTTTTTCTGTCAGTGCATTTCTCTATATTGTGGAAAATGTAGGGGTATGCTAGGCATCCTGAGTTGCAAATAACAGAGCCAGCTACAGGTAAGCTCCATGGGATCAGAAATGGGTCTGTAGCATTTGCCACCATTTCTCCAGCACCACGGACAGCACCCAGCTGATGACTCAATAAATGAGTGATTCTAACTGGAGCTGGTTTAAGTGGTAAAAGGAAGACAATGATGAGGATATTAAACATTACGTGGAACCCAAAGGTAGGGACAAGGAAGGCCCCAGGAAGGCCTTAGGAAGAGATACAGGCTGGGGTCTGGAATGCCATGGGGACACATTTATCATTTCCCATTGACCTATGCACACTTTCTCCTTTTTTCTCTATGGTTTAGTTTCTTCTGCTCCTCAGGCCATCTGGTGAATTCTGCCCACCTCATACTTATCAATCTAGCCAGTTTCAGTTGCTGACTGAATGTCTGAATCCCAGTTTCAAATTCTGAGGGGTGAATCTGATTCTCTGATCTTGGGTCAGGTCTGTTCATTCCTGGTTTAATCAGAAATAGTAGGGAGCAGGTCACATGGCTCCCATCCCCTCTCATGGACCAGGGGGAATTTTCTAGAGGAGGGACTTGTGAGCTGGCAGATGTCTAGTTCAGCGGCTACCTAGCCCTGTAGATTCTGTGGAAGGAGGAGCCAGTCCACAGGAGAGATGAGAGTGAGCTGGGGCATGGTCTTCATCCACAGAGCATGGGTGGGAGGAAATGTGTACGCAGAATTTGCAGGACTAATGAGTCCCTGATCCTACTCAGGTGGCTTATATTGGATGGTACTTAGGGGGATTTGGGAGAAATTTCCTAGGTACTAATCATGTCACATTTTCTATTTTAATAAGAATAATGAGTGCTAATAAATGTAAAACTCTCATTCAGAGCAAGGCATGCCAAAGATCACTGTACTCTTTCCCATGAGATATCTGTAAGCTTACCCTGAAGGAAAATGAGTTACATATGCAAAAATCTGTTTTAATTTAAAGTTTCTCATGGCTCTTCCTATTGAGCTGTTTTCCCCTATTCCAGTGGTTCTCAGAGAATGATCTCCCACAAACTTCATCATCATTAGCTGGGAACTTGTTAGAAATGCAAATGAATGGCCTGAACCGCAGCCTACAGAGTTGGTACTCTGAGGGATGGAGTCCAGCACGCTGTTTCAACAAGCCCTCCTGGCGATGTGTGTTAAAGCTGGGAAAACCACGTCATCTGTTTTGGGAGCGACTTGCCCCTTGGTTCAAAGCATCATGGTGTTAACTGAACCAAACTTGGGTCTGCTTGCCTGATGCCCAGCAAAGCCAATCTGCTGACACAGGGTTGTGGTGAAGGAAAGTACAGTGTTTATTGCAGGCACCAAGCAAGGAGTACAGGTAGCTAGTGCACAAAAGACCTGAACTCCTCAGTATCTTTTGGGGAAGGGCTTTTAAAGGCAATGTGGGGGTGGGGGGTCTCAGGGTGAGCACTTAACTCATGGACGTCCTTCTGATTGGTTGGTGGTGAGGTAACAGGGTGATATTTCAGGAGTCAGTCTCATCAACTCTGGGGCCTATGTGCTGGTGGTCAACATGCAGTCAGCTTCCTCCACCTGGTGGGGGATTTAATATCTGCATAACAATTTAGGAATGCGTGTCAGACTTATCTTTACCTTTAAACAGAACCGGGGATCTTTGTGACTGATTTATTGTGTAAGTTATGGCTACTCTCCTGCCTAGCCATCCTATCTTTGTTTCTCCATTCTTTACTTCCCCAAATATTAACTACTGGGACCTGTAATTTGTTCCACATGGAGGGCCTAGGAGGTCACAGTGTGTTTCCATAGCTGCTTTTCTCCAGGTCTGTCACTGGGAAGGCCCCTGCATGGGCCTGCTCCGTATCCATAGGACACATCTGTGTGGAAGATTTTCTGAGCAAGGTCTTTGAGGTTATTGAGGTTAAGCCTGGAGGGGCTTTGAGTGGATATTGCCGTTAGCCTCAGCCATGGCTTCTCTCAGCCTTTGGAACATTCCTGAAGAGATGTCGGCCTGGAAACTACTTACAGAGGCTCTGCTATAGAAGGTGACACAGCTCTCTGTCTTTCGTCCCTCAGAAGAGTATGTGCTGTCAGCACGAGGTTCATGCTCAGACAACTGACATTCCCACCTTAGGGCAGGGGCGGTGTGTAAGGCGCTCTGGGGACCAATGTCAAATGTCAGTCCATTTGTGAGCAGAACGGGAAGGAGCAAGACACTCAATGTCTGCTTCCCTTTATCTTACTGAATTCCTACAATGTCCATCTGAGGTGGATACTGTTATCCTTGAAGAAAAGTGAAGCAGTTGAGCAGCACTAGTAAGTCCAACCCAGACAATCATATGCCAGTAACCGAACCTTGAGCCACCACGCTATGCCATTGCACTTGACATGTTAGCCTCTCCCTTTTTCTCCTTATATTTGCCCTCCCCCCTTCCCTGCATTGTGCCCTACTCCACCCTGTGCCATGCTGCATTACCTCAGGGGAAATTGGGGAGGAGCATCCAAGTCTTTGTGCTCCCATCAGCTGGCTTCCAGGGTGTCGGAGGACGGAGGGATTTACAGCTCCTCACAGCCCTACCAGACCAGACATACATCCCCTACAGTGTGGAGGTGATGAGAGCAGTGAATCCTGCAGGTCAGGGAGAGATACTTCCCACATCCTGCCCCCTGGGCTGAGCACCAGGCAGGGAGTAGCAAGAGAAGGAGGAGGTGTGGCCAGTCTTGGAGGGAGGCAGGGATGGTCTGGCCATGCAGGGAGTTCCCGACTCAGAAGCAAGGGAGAGTTGCTGGGCCAGAAAGAGCCCTGTGAGAAGGCACAGGGGCACCTTCCATCAGCCTGTGGAGACGTAACCCCCACTCCCAGCACCTGGCTCCCAGACACCCCTCACCCCTTGAACTTTCCCACAGTCCTGGTGTTATGTGTGTGTAAACTGTGTATTGGGAGCGGTGGTGGGGTAGAGCCGGTGCTAATGGATTGACTGAAAAGAAGTCTCCATCTTGGCAGAGTAAGAGCTCAAAGTGGAAATTAGCTGCATAAGAAAAAGTAAGGGAAATTGTGTTCCTTGCACAAGTGAATGTGTAATGGGAAGCAGCCTCTGCACATGCTTGGGTCGTTTTCTCCTCTCAACTCCTATGAGTAAGGGGGTCTCCGGAAGACCCCTTTTTGTCACAGCCATTTAGCTGTGAAGTTCAACACATCCACCCTCCCCTTTGCAAAACACTGTACTTCTCTACTAAGTTTTGGTGTCTGAGACTGATCTGTGTTTGCCACTAGGTGGGGTTATAAGTTGTAGGATGCTTGGAGTCTTACTGAGACATGCTGGATCTTGTAGGATAAGCAATTGAAATGATAAGAAGTGAGGGGTAAGTCCTGCTTGGTGCTCAGAAATAGTACTCCCTGTCAGACATTTAGTGCTCATTTTGCTACACCGGGTTTTCTGAATGACAAAAGTAAGGTTATGTTGCAACTTGTTTGAAAGTTTATCCATTTAAACCATCCCCATCCCACTGCTCAGAGATACTCCCACGCGATAGTTTGGTCTGTGTCCTTCATGACTTTTTGTAGATCTATCACGTATACTTATTGGCTACATGGTATTCTATGGTATGAATGTATCATAACTTTTTACACCATACTCCTCTGGATTCTGGATGAGTACTTAAGTTTTCCTTCCCTCCCTCCCTCCCCTTCCTTCCTTCCTTTTTTTTTTTTCCCCTAATTACTAATATTGTTGAAATGAATATTTTTATACCTATATCCTTATGCCCTTGCTTTAGTATCTGCTGTTTTAGTTTAGTTTGTTTTGTTTTACCGTTGCATTTGCTGAGTCCTAAGTTAGGCATATTAAAAATTTTTTCATGGCTCCTGCCAAATGGCTCTTCATAAAAGTTGTACTATTTTAAATGCCAACCAACAGAGTTACCAAGAGCGGCATTTCTAAATTCTGCTTTGTACTTACTTGTTTAATAACCACATTATCCTGCCAGACTGTGAGACCCCCTGAGGGCAGGAATCTGCCTGCCTGATTCTCAGTTGAATTCTCAGCACTTCGCACAGTGCTCGGTGCACTGTGGGTGCCCAGTGAATATCTATTGAGTGAAAGAAAAAATGTAGAATGAATATCTGCCAAGGCTCATTCTTAAGAGGGTGCCTGGGAAAATTTTAAAATGAGAACTTTGACAAGGAAAAATACTTAGGCTCAGAGATACATGGATTTCCTAAATTCACTTATAATAGTGAAGTTAAAAAAAAATCTGTGTTGTTTTAATCCAAAATTTTAATCTGTTGTTTTGGCTTAAAAAAAAAGACACAACAAACTTTGGCTTCTCCAGGTATGCTCAAATTGGATAATGTATTTGCACAGAAGTGAATACATGAGCCTCCTCTGGGAGGCTGGCCATCCTCCCTGTGGAATTCCAGGTAATCCCCCCAGTCTCTGACTTGGATCACTGTCCTGCTAAGTGTTAAGGCACACTGCCAACACATGGCCTGGCCCCTGTGGCTGAGAGACGGTGGACGGGGCTAGTTTGCTGCACAGAGGGCCTGGCTTGGGTCCTGCCTTTTTGCTCTGTGACCTTGGGCAAGTTACTTTGCCTCTCTGGAACTCAGTGCCCTCATCTCTGGAGTGGGAGTGATCACTTCTGCAGTGCCTGCCTCTCGGGTGGTTGTGAGGCCCAGAAGCTGGTCGTAAATTGTAACGTCCTATGCAAATGTGAAATACTAGTTGCGAAGTAGCTGGCTGGCTTCTTGGGAAGACAAGACATGAATAGGTGAGAAGGTCAGTGGAAAAAGCAAGAGCTATCTAGTGCTAAAGGAGAATGATGCTTGAGGGGCTGCTAGGGAGACAAGAGACAGGATGGGGAAGATGAGAGAGGTCTGGAGGGCAGGGTGAGCCCTGAGGACAGAAGCCGCTCCAGGGGAGAAATGAACACAGCTAAGGCTTCTGGAGACATGAAGGATTTTGTTCTCTCTGTCCCTCCACCAAGCGGGGACCGTCTCTTTGGGGTTGCTCTTTCTTGATTGGTGTGCTGGGGGAGAAGGTCACAACAAATTTACTGGGAGGCATTTTAAGTACCTGAAGCAATAAATCCTCATGCATCTCAAGCCTGCCCAGGCTTCCCCAAACCTGGGAATTCAATTTTGTGCAGCACACGGAGTTTGCCAACCGCGTGAAGTCACCTGGAGAACAACTTGATGTATTGCTGTGGGGAAAAAAATTGCCGTGCCCCTTTCTTCATTCAAATTAACACCTTTTCATACTGGGCTGACAGGTGACTGATCACCTGAGAATATATCCTGGCTTCAAGTGATTTGATATTTCTTCCCTTTCTGTTTCCCCGTCTTTATTTTCATGCCTTCAAAAGTCAAGAGAAGACATCGTTATTATTACTGCTAAAGCATCAGTGCCTGATTCATAAGCCCTAAGCCCTGGGGCCTGGCATATGGTAGGCATTAATATATGATGAATGAGTAAATAACTAGATTTGGTTGATGTCTGCAGTGTGCCCTTTTTCCTTCCCAGAGGGTCATAGGAAGCTTTTGCTTTGTTTTGTTGTTGTTGTTGTTGTTGTTTTGTTTTTGTTTTTGTTCTTCATGGTAAACATCATATGCAAGACACTGTGCACAGCTCAGATGCCCCATGCCCCTCTGGTGGAGGACTTGTCTCAGCTGCTGGGAGTGCAGGTGGACTCTTAAAGGACTGCCTGAGTTGCAAAGACTCATCTTATCCAAGCCCTTCCTAGGGTGGCCCGTGTCCAATGACGGATCCATGCCTGGCCTTCTCAGTTCAACTGGGGCCGATTCTGAAGGATCAGTTTATCTCTAGATCTCTCCCTTTGGGGTTGGCTGTCGTTGGGCTGCCTCATAGCTTGACTTTCTCTGTTTTTTCCCTTCCCTTCTGCTTCTCTTGACCTTGAGAGCATTCCTCTATAAGCCTCCTGTATGCTAAACTCCATCTTGGAGTCTGCCTCCCAGGGAGCCCAACCTACAGTATTTTGTTCTGTTTTTTAAATAGATTCCACTCTGACCTCCTTCCTCTTTGGCAATAAAATCAGCTAACATTGAGTGCTTACTTGAGCCAGGCACTCAACCTGCCTTGCCCTACTCAGTCCTAGGAGTTAGGCCCTGTTAGAATCTGCATATTCCTGGTAGGGAAGTGAGGACTCAGCCAAGGTCACAGCCAGTATGTGCTGGGGCCAAAACTTGAAACTAGTTGGATTCTGGAGCCCAGGCTCTTAATTACTCTGCTATCCTTTTAGTTCTCTTGTTGGTAACTTTTGGTAAAAATGAAGAATAAGAGTTTGATGAGCCCAGGTAAGCATTTCCTAGAAAGTTTTGTAGAACTCAGATGCTTCTCATTAAAGGATTCTGAGGTCAAATAGCTGGGAAATATTTCATGTCAAGGGTCCTGTGTGCCATTCACCAAGGGCGTTAATGTCGTAGAAGCTCCTAGAAGTTCTCCTATGGAAATCTGCTGGTATTTCTCAAACTTACTTGACCACAAGAAGACACGTTGTGGCCCTACAAAATCCTGATGTTCAATGGGAAACAAACCTTTAGGAAACATTGGCCTAGACCTTAAGTGCTTATTTTACTTTTGGGGGGATTGGCAGGTGTTTGTTGAGTTACCTCTTCTCGTCTGACTAATCATTATGTGATAGAACATGTTGTTTACAAGCTATAAAATGGGAATAATCTTTTACCTCATGAAAGTCATGTAATAATCAAATGAGGTACAAAAACTCTGAAAATCATTAATAGCTGCACAGATGCTAGGAGTTTTTAAGGTATTAATATTTTGATATTCAGAAACCTTAAGGTGCTGATGTTTCAAGAGCCATCCTTCACATAAAATCTAGCTTTGGAAAGATTCCTGATGGGAGCCAGATCTATGTGTATGTGTGTTAAGGGCTATTTGAAAGAACAATAATTAGAACTCACATGATTAATGCATTAGAGTTAGGTCATTGTTAAAATGGGGAATATTTATGCATCAAATAACTTTTGAACATGCATTGGGTGCCTATGCAGATGTCCCTAGGAATATAAATAAATTCAGTTTATGGACGCTGTCTTTAAAGAATTTACTGTTTATAGGATAGAGGGCTGACATATGCCATACATTTTCATTTTTCCTGGCCATGTCCATTGTAGACCTTGCTAATCAATCACTACACTCTTAACCGCTGAGCCCAGCTGCAGCCTTGGCATTCTCTTCCTGGCACTCTAGATAGCCAGTACTAATTGATCAGAGTTGGCACTTGAGATGAAACCTATTTCTATGGAAACATGACCCCCAGAGTCTAGACATGCAAACATAAAAAGCATGCACCAAGGGAGAATGTGACAAGAGCCCAAGGAATTATAAAGTCAGAATATACAATATATATCATAGGCTAGGGTAGTCAGGGAGGGCTTCCTAGAAGAGGCAGGAATTAAACAGGGTTGTGAAGGATGGGAGGGACATAGATGGTGGTCATGAAGAGGAAGGTGTCCCAGGATACCTGCAAAGGTGAAGTAAATCCCAACTATACAAGAGGTAGCCTGGGTCTAAATTCTTCGCTGATGGTCTAATTGCTGAGCATGGATACTGATGTTCCCTTATCCTAGATTCTAGAGGACTGATACCTTTCAGAGTCACTTTGACCTTCCGATTGGCTGCCAGCATCCTAATTGTGATTTCAGTCTGTTGCCTAGTCAGAGACGGAGAACCCAAATTCCAGGTGCACATAAATTACTTCTAGTTATTGCAATGACAAAAGGCCTCTCCAAAGGTGACTTGCTCACTCCCTGCTTTATAGCCTCATACATCAAAGGGGAAGATGGAGCGAAGTCAGTTACTATGAGGAGATCCAGACTGCAGGAGAGACAGGTGGCAAGGGTCTGCGAAACTGAGCACTTTCTGTCAAAACTTAATTAAATTAGCCTTGGTTCTATAAATAATAAAGCAGGATTTCCCTCCTCAACCCCTGCAGACCCCTCCATGCCTTTTCCCTCTTCCTTGAGTTGTGAGTGTGTTGCACTAGGAGATAGTCTGTAAAAATTAGGCAATGATTTGCTTAGTTCAGCCTTTCCATTCATTTACAGAAGCAGAATAGGCTTTGGGTTAGAAGGGGCAGTGACTTACCAGATGTACAAAATGCTCAGTGAGGGATGAAGGAAAGATAATTGGGTGGGATGGGATGCCACAGGGCCATTCTTGCCCCTCGGTGTCTCTAGGTAGCCAGCCTTGTGATGCTGGGTGGATCTCTCTCCTTTTGGGCCCTCAGTTTCCCCACAGGTCATTTAAGGCTTTGTATCAGCCAGGTTTATTTCTCATTCTTGCCACATGCCCACAGTGGGTCAGCTGAGGCTCGTCTCCACTTCCCAGTGCTCTCGGTCTCAGGTTGATGGAGCAGCCATCGTTTCCATTGCTGCAAACTGCTATGATGGAGGAAAGAGTGCTCTGGAGGGTCTTTTACTGGCAGTCAGATGGCCTAGAAGTACATGTGTCATTTCCTCTGACAACTCATTGGATGGAACTAGTCCCATGGCCCACACAAGCACAGGGGCCAGAAAATGAGTTCCGACCATGTGCCTGGCATTCGGTGACCAGCGTTAACGTGATCCCAGGCCTCCTCCAGCACTGAAGTTTCGTAATTTTCTAGTTTCCATTGAGCTCTGAATTTTCATTGCTACATTTCACTTTGATTAGGATTCCTGCCAACTTGTCTTCACCCACCAAGTGCTGATTGATAGTTCTTTAGTTTCCTCGTGGATGGGTCTACTGTACCTTTTTGGTTTTACCAGCTGTGTGATTCTATAATTCCGTATTCCCCTCTGTGCAATAGGAATAATAATGGTACCCACCTAATAAGGCTACTGGGAGGATTAAGTGTTTAGTATCTAGAATGGGCCTGGCATTTATTGAATGTTCAAAAAATGTTAGACATTACTGAGGAAGGCAATATGGTGCAGAGATCATGAGTATCAGATACAGAACCAGACAGTGTAGAGGCCGTGAGTGTCGCCTGTAGAATTAGACTGCCCGGCTTTGAGTTGCTGCTCCACCACCTAAAAGCCATAGGACCTGGGACAGGGTAGTCTTCTTATATGAAAAGTGGGAGTTGGTCTACCTATGGCAATGTCACGAGGATTAAAGGAGCTAATATACACAAAGCACTCAGAATAGTACCTGGCACTGAACAAGTGCTGAAAAATATCAGCCCCTGTCCTTGGAGATACAGCATTTGACACCACTGAGTCTAGCTGTGCTTTTTGGAGCCCTTCCACTCACTGTTTGCTCGGCCCTATTCTTTCCTGATTTTCCTCCTGCCTTGATTGTATTTTGCTTTGTAAAAAAGCTTTCTGCTTTTCCAGAGATGGAAATGGAAGCTTTCCATTCAAGGTGGTCTGCCTGGGGCACTTGCTCCAGGAGCTGGTCGTTTACATGGCATCAGCTTTCAGCTTCTCACTGATGGCTTCCACAGATTCATCTTCAGTCCCATCCTTTCTCCATGTCTCCTGGATTCACCCATCACATAGTTCATGGAATTCCACATATCCGAAAGGGAACTCATTCCCTCCCTCTGTCATCCATTAGTCATCTACCTTCTTTTACGCATTCTTAGCATGATGGCTCAGAGGACGAGCTTTGAAGTTACACAGGCCTAAGTTGGACTCACTGACACATACTAGCCATGTGACCGTGTGGAGGTGTCCCAACTCTTCTGAACCCTAGCCTCAGAAATGGGGATAATTATATTGCCTACTGCATACGGTTAGTTTGAAGATTGAATGGGGTCATTATGTAAATTACTAGCATAGCATATGGCCCATAAAAAGTCCTCAATAAGTAGTAGCTCCTACTAACATTATCAGAATGATGATGATGTTGGTGCTTTCTGCCATGCTGGTGCCTCTGCCTTAGTTTAGGCATTTGTTTTCTCCTGCCCAGACGACTGCAGCGGCCTCCTAACTGATCGGTCTCTCTGCTGTTCTGGTCTTGTTCACCTTCACTGACTCTTCTTTCTACCAGAATGTTATTTCTAAAATACAGCTCTCCTTCCATTATTCTCCTGCTTAGCACCTCAAATATCTCTTCACTGCCATAAGAATAAAGGCCAGACTTACTAGCTTCAGGTGCCCCCACAGCTCTGACTCATAGGGCTGCTCAGTAAATATCTGTTGAACATGAATTTGCCTGCTTACCTGTGACCCACTGCAGACACAGGCTGGCTCACCAGGGTAAGAGGACTTGCAGCTCTCCGGCAAGGGTCTGAGCAGGACTGGACACCACACAACTCCAGGGGGCACATTTCACTTATGTTCTACGTGAATGATACCCTTGGAACCCAGGGAGGTTCCTTGGAGGGGGACAGCGCAGCAGCCTCGCAGAGTCCTGGATTCCCATGCCACCCTTGGGGAGGTAAGTCACGTTGAAGTTTTGAGCCTCAGCTTTACATGGGGTAGCAGGGACTGTACCCCCTTCCCTCACAGTTGTGCTGAGCCTTCTGCACTTGAAAGCTCTTGTAAACTGGGAAGTGCCGTCTCCCAGAAATTTGCCTGCTGTTGTTGTCACCAGTACTGACTGTGAGTGGTAAAGACCCTCGTCACCTGCAGTCAGGTTTTAAGGTAAAAGCCCCATTATGAGCCGTGGCTGTGTGATAGGCCCAAGCATACTGTTTATTTATAATTTAAACTCCCTTGTTTTTCTTATTTCAATGGCAGTACTCATACTAGCAGAAAATAATAGTTTAGCAAAAAAAGAGGAAATAAAACCACCCATAACCCCACCCACACAGAAGCAAACATGATTAATTCCATGATACATTTTCTTCAAGAACTTTTCCGAGGCATATGCGGTGTACATACCATTTTACAGCACACTTTTCCCCCACTTAATGTACCACAAACCTCTTCTCATGTTATTAAATATGCCTTCACAGTGTGATTATTAATGGATGCATAGTATTCTGGTGTGAGGACATACTTTAATTTATTTAGCCAACACACTCTCGCTGGCATTTAGGTTAATTCTTCCCTTTCCCCGTTACAAATAGGCTGCAAGGAACATCCTTGTAGCTAAATTTGTGTGCATATGCATGCTTATTTCCTCAGGGTAAATCACAGAAGTGGAATTACAGGGTCAAAGAGTAGGCATTTTTTTTTTAAAGGCTCTTGCAAAGAACTGTCAGTTGCCTCTAGTTGCTCAATTGGATTTTGAAGGTCATTTCTGTCTAATAGTGGAGCGTGCAACATAAATAAACTTTGAACTTTCAAATAGAATTAGTCTCCGCTGGGCTGTAATAGGGGTTTAGTCAGAAATGTGGGGAATGGAGCTCTGTGGTAGACTAGTAGGGAAAGCCCTATTAATAGGTTTTAGGCCACTTTTCTTTGGATCCTCTTAATATTTAAAAATTGGGGTGTAAGTTTTACAGGATATAGTTTTATCTTAATTGGTTTTGGTGGAGACAGAGCTCACACATACCTGGTTCTTCTCACCTTGCAGGCATATGAAAGATGCTATTCCCCAGTTCTTTGCAGTAGGTGGGGCTGGTGACCGGGTCTAGCCAATGAGAGTGCTATGGGTCCCTTCCGGAGTGGAGGACTTGATCGCCAGTATAAGCCCCGCCCCCTGCTCCCCGCAGCTCCCTTCTGCATGTTGACTGAGGAGGCGCTGTGTTACAGGTGGTGCACTGCAGGGAGGTGAAGTTGCTGGGTATCTCCTGAGGACAGTTGCCTTGGCGAGTCTCCTGTACCGCAATGGACTTTGCATGAGTGAGAAGTAAACTTGTGCTAAGTCACTAAGCTTTGGGGGGTTATTTTTTTAAACTGAAGCATAGTCGATTAATCCCGACTAATACAGTGACATAATTTGATTTTAGAACTAAGTTATTAGTCACTTTGCAAATACTTCTTAGAGTGACTGTTCTGTGCCAGGCGCTGTGGAGGACAGAAGAAAATATAAACTTAATCCCAAAGGGATTACAAAGTGTGTACAATTTATGGTTCATTTCTATTGTTTGTTGAATAATGTGTGTATATATTGACTATTATAGATCTACATAGGTAGATGGAGAGTGTACTCTCTTTAAAGGGACTTTGTCAAATAAATTAAAAAAAAATAATTTAAGGGGGAGGATATAGCTCAGTGGTGGAGCACATGCTTAGCATGCACAAGGTCCTGGGTTCAATCTCTAGTACCTCCACTAAAAACAAACAAATCTAGTCACCTCCCTCCCCTGAAGATAAGTAAATAAAAGGACTTTGTTGTGACAAACTGGTTTACATATGAATAAGTATTTCCTAGTGCATCCTTCTTTTTTGGGAAGACTTCTCTCCTGCTCCATGTGGTTCTGATGGGGTAGCTGATAACAGATCCCACTTTCCTGGCCACAGGAAAAGGCATATAATTTCCCTGGAATTTTTTGAATTGAAGATGGAGATGGAGGAACTAAAGATCTTGCCGCATGTGTCATGCGTTGGAGGAACTGATCCCAGAAACAGTATCCCTGAGCAGACTATGAGGACAACTCATTGACCGAAGTTGAGATGAAATCTTGTGTTGAACAGAGACTGACTCTAATGCTGTGTGAGCTCCAGGATTCTGACTAGTCTGGGGCTGGGACCACCTGTGTGCCTCCAGATGCGCCAGCCAATGTGTTCCTTTTCTTTTTTCTTTAAACTAATTTCAGCTGGTTTCTGTCTCTTCCAATAGAAAGAACTCTCATTAATATAACAAACCTTATTTTTGTCAACAAAAATTATCACATGCTGATAGCCACTAACATTTATTGAAAGCCTTACGTACGTAATCTGATGGAGACTTTATAACAATCCCACCACACTGGCATACTTATTAGTATCATGCCCAGTTTACAGAGGAAGAGAGTGAGGTGTGGCCAAGACAGGTCCCTTGCCCAAGGTCACACAGTTTGTAAGTGGCAGACGGGAGTAATACCCAGGCAGCCCAGCACCCGGGCTCACATCCTTAGTGCTGTTCCACGTGAGCACGAGCCTTAGCATCAGGGTTTATAGAGTGTTTTCTGTTTTTGATTTCTCTACCTGAAATGATCTTCAAAGGATGACAAAATAATTCATAGCTGTTTTGCCGAAGTCCATATAATTCCTTCCTCTTTGCAGAAGTGTGATGCTCTTTTTCATTTTTTAAGACTCTAGAAGGAACACTTGGCTATTTGGTATAACTCTAGAACTTTTTCTTAGAAGCATTGAGTTTGGGATGGTGAGACATTGTGTTAAGAATCTTGGATGAATGAAGGAATGTTTTCATCTGGAGAAAACCCCTGCTTTTTTCTGTTGTGTTGTCCCATGTCCCATGTTATGTTTTTTTATTTTAATGCTTTCCCTCCTTTTGAATGTCAGGCCAGCTTGGAGATAGCCAGGGGTCTTCCTGGTGAACTGGCCACAGGGCAGGGACACACAGTGGCTGAGTGGACTTTAGGGGTGCTGCGGTCAATGAAGGCAGCCATGGGCTCTCTCCAGTGGAGCATGAAGCTGAAGGGAAGTCTTGGGAGGCAGCCACTCACGCAGACGTGGGCAGCATAGGGGCTGAGGCTGCAAGTAGGGCTGTCATTATGCTAATGGCATCCGTGGAGCCAGAGTTGGTGACCCCTCGGGGGAAGCAAGAACGCTGGACGGTCCATTTGAAGTCTTTGCACTATCAATTTGAAGACGTGTGACACCTGTACTTGGCACTACCTAGTTGATTTTACTTTGCGCTCACGTAGAGGGCATTGCTCCATTAATGTCCAAAGACCTTGCAGACCTAACAGAAGTTTAAGGAGAGGCAGTACATTAGAGGTGGCTGTCGAGGGCTGAGGTTCAGATTGTGGACTCAGGAGACTTACTACCTGGATCTGAATCTCAGCCTTTGGCCTCCTTAGCTGTGTGAGTTCAAGCAAGTGACTTCACCTCTCTGCTTCCCTTTCCTCATCTCTAAAGTGGAGGGGAGAATAGTAACCCCCACGGAGGGTCATTCAGTGCACAGAATGAATTAGTACATATACAACGCTTAGTTCATACTCGACGCTTTTAACACGCTCCATAAATGGTAGAGAGAAGGCTTTGGAGGTGTTTGCAGGGAAAACAGCAGTCCTGAGTGAGTCTTCATTAAGCGCTTAGCAGCCAGATGACCTTGGACAAGTCATACGTTCTTTCTGCCTTTGAATGAAGTGTTATCACCTGAGAAAGCCCCTTGAGTGAAGTCTGGCGCATCAGAGGTGCTTAGTAAACGGCACTTTCTTTCCCGCCGGGCCTCAGTTTTCCCATCTGTAAAGTGAAGGTAATTGAGGTCTTTTCTGTCTGTAACTGCTTAAGGATTTAAGTCTGGTATCAGAGATCCTGATTAAAAAGGGTCTCCTTTTGGGACTGGTGTGATGAACCAAAGCCGCAGGGTGAATAGGGCTCTCTCAGGGTTAAGGATCGTCACCCAAGAGAATTGCTGTCCACTGTCTCCCATGGAAGAGGTCAGGGTTCTGAGGGGATGGGTGCAGGGAGGAGGCAGCACAGAGAGGTGGTCATGGGCTCCAAACCACTTTGCCACTAATTAGCTGTGTGGTCTTAAATTTCCCGGCCTTCAGTTTCTGCAGCTGGAAAAAAACAAGAAGGCCCCTTACTCTTTTTTTAGTTGAAGTATAGTTGACTGACAATGTAAGTTTCAGGGGTATAGCAAAGCAACTGAGTTATACATATATATATATATACACACATATATATTTTTTCTTTTCAGATTCTTTTCCATTATATGTTATTACAAGAAATTGAATAGAGTTCTCTGTGCTGTACAGCAGGTTCTTGTTGTTTATTTATTTTATGTATAGTGCTGTGTATCTGTTAATCCCAAACTCCTAGTTTACATAAGAGGGCCCCTTTTGAGCAGTCTAAGGACTGGAGGGTGATACGGCACTGAGGCAGAGATCCGGGAAATTCAGGAGAAGATGGAGGTTAGGGATGCAGGGGTGCTTCTGATAAACCTCATCCACCTCATAGGCCTCTCAATGTGGAAGATCGATGGTACAAGTGCTATCATTTCCCCAGTTCTATTAAGAGGAAGGCGAGAGAGTGAGACTCCTGCTTGCAAGGTTCCGCCGTGAGACAGCAGCAAAGTTGGGTCTTAAGCCCAGTTTGCTGACTCCCAGCTCTTTCTCCAGAAGACTGGGTTAAGCCTCAGGGTAGCTGGATACTGATATCAATTCTGCCAGAAATGGGGCCTTATGAGCTGGGGACAGCTTGTTGGCCTCGCCAAGCCTCAGTTTTCTCGTCTGCAAAATGAGGGATTATCATGAGATTGTCTCAAAGGTCCTTTTCAGCTCAGAAGTCCTAGACACCTCTTTCTGCCCATCAGACTCACCTTCGCTGCCTTCCAAGGAGCAAAGTTGAACTTGACAATGTCCCCGTAGGGTCCCCTTGTACTTGTATCTTTCTCGAAGACAATGTGTGAAAATTGATTTTATTGCTGGGTAGGGAAGTTAGTTATAGAAGCCAACTCCTTCGGTGCCCTAATTCCACTTTAGGAAGAACGAACATATTGTTTTAATTAATCATATGAAAGCTAAATTAGCATGATTGTGTGAAAGGTGTTGTAAATCATCTCGATCCACATCATTAAGCAAAGAGCACTTAGTTATTCCGGAGCTGTTAAAGATTTTATCTACCCAAGTGAAAATTCAATTAGTAATAGCTTCAGCTTCTATGAAACTAAGGATTTTCCACTGTGGGAAAATACTCTGTGTGTGTGAATACCACCTTATGCCACTTTGATAAATTACTGTAATTAACTGTATCCTACGCAAGCTAAACAAAATTTACTGAACTGTTGTTGTATGAAAGGGATATCTTCTCTTCTCTTGTTGGGGAGATTACTCTAATCTCTACATGATGTTGCCTCAAATATCATGCTTTTTATGCTGTGCTTTGAAAATATCTGCAGTATTGTAGCTGGCACCAGGAAGACACAGTTGGTTTCCATCACACTCCGCCTTCCCCCCTCCGGGTGTAGAGACATCAGCTCTGGGCTTCACTATGATTCAATTAAATGTGCTATGTTTAATTAGCTAGCTGGGGAAACACTGCAAGCAGAACCAACTTAGAACATCCTGATAGCTTAGCCAAAGGGCTGAGTTATTTCAGGAAGGGCAGATGAGGGTGGAAGAGGCAAGGAGGAGAGGACAAGGAGATTGCTCACTGCTCTCTGGCACCAACTCTCTGCTTCGGCTACATGTCCCTCCTTTTCTTGCTTACCTGGCTCTGTCCTGCCCCTCCCCTCCCACCCACATCTTACCTGTACTTTAAGGCCAACCCCTTCCTCTTTTCTGAAGCCTTCCAAAGAGATTTGTAGGTGCATTTTGCTTGTAAATGTTTGCTGGGCCTGCCAGGTTCTCTCCCCTGATTTATCACTGTAGCTCTTTAAGGGTTCTCTAACCTTTTCTCCTTCCATTCCCTCTGAGGGGGTCTAGTTCTCAATGAGAAAATGCCATGGAAGTTGGCAAGGTTTCTACTGGAGCGGTCCAGCTTCATCCTGAACTTCATCATACCAACTGTCCAACTCTCCACTCTCTGTGGGCAAAACTCTTGAACAAGGTCACTCAGAACCAACTTGTCTAGTGTGCTGTGGTCATTTTTGGAGGATTTCTCAAGTCATTTTTAGCGGCATGATGGCTGCTGTTATTAGCAAACACTTCCAGAATGCGTGCTGTGTGCCAAGCCTGCTGCAAAGAGCTTTGTACATGTTATCATTACTGGGACCCTATGAGATGGGTGTTGGTATCCCCAGTTTACAAAAACTGAGGCTGAGAGAGGTAAGCCAATTTGCTAAGGGTCACATAGCTAGAAAGGATTAGAACCAATATTTGAAGCCGTGTTCTTTCACTAAAGGCTGTGTCCTAGCCACTGCGCACAACCACTTCCCACGCTAATAACTATGAACATATCGAGGGATTCCATTGATTACTTGCTCACCTTCTGGTGTCTCTGTGCTGTAGGGTGCTTCCCTGGCCAGGTGAGAAAGTCCTGTCAGTTAGTGACTGGGAGCTGTGTGTGACCCTGAGGGTCTCCGTGGAGGGGTGCTGTGCATGCGAGTGTCATCCATCACCTGTGTCACAGGGGGGACACTTGGGGGAGGGGCATCCATTCTAGGCAGGATGGATGAGATAAGAAACACATCTCTTAGAAACCAAGGTTATACCTGAGAACTAAGGGAAAGGAAGCATTGAGACATGGTAAATGTGGGAGGGAAAAGTATTGGCAGAGGAAAGAGGTCCCGGGCAGGGAAGAACTTGTGTGTTTAAGGAACTAATATGAAACTAGCTGGAGAGGGGCTCCAGGTGAATTTAGAGAGTCAGGAGCCAGGTTTTATCAGGCTTTCAGGATGGTGATATCTGTACCATTAGATTGTAAGAAAACATTTCACATTAGAGTAATGCATGTAAGCCTTCATAGTGTGTATTTTTTTAAAATTTTTTAATATATTTTTATTGACATACAGTCAGTTTACAATGTTGTATCGATTTCTGGTGCACAGCACAGTGCTTCAGTCATACAGGAACATACATGTATTCGTTTTCGCCTTCTATTTCACCATAAGTTACTAAAAGATATTGAATATAGTTCCCTGCACTATATAGCATAAACTTGTTTATCTATTTTATGTATATCAGTTAGTATCTGCAAATCTAGAATTCTCAGTTTATCCCTTCCCACCCTCTTCCCCACCCCGATAACCATAAATTTGTTTTCTATGTCTGTGAGTCTGTTTCTGTTTTGTAAATAAGTTGATACCCCTGTTCGTTGTGATGCAAACCCCGTTAGTATTGTCTCCAGTTTATAGATGAGGAAACCAGAGAGGTTAAATGACACCTCTGAAGTTCCACTGTAAATCAGCATCTGGACAGGGAGTGGGGACCTAAGTCTACAATATGCCTTTGCTCTCTTTGCCATTTTGCGTGTGTGTCTCCAAATGAAACTTTGGGTACTTTATTGGTCTCTTTCCAGAAGGTTTATATGTACCCACTATCCAGTGTCCTTCCATAGCCAACTGGCTGTGTTTAGGGGATTGCAAGGGGCGTGAGGGAGAGAAGAGAGCTAAGTAAACCCAGCTTCCTTAAAACTGAAGGAATTATTACCTGGTTGTTCTTTAAAACGGCCGATGGGCAGTATCAAGCTGGAAACCCAACAAGATTTCTAATTTGTCAACAGAACACAGCACAGCCCTGAGGGGCAGCCCTGAGGGAAGAGGATTTTAAATGGAAAGAAAGAACCCTGCAGAACTGAAGGACAAAAGGAGGTTGCTCTGCCTGTTTGCAGCAAAACAAAATGAACTTAGGGCTTTGTTTCAGGAATGCCAGGGAGTTACAAACTCTCAGGGTGGAAAAGAATTTTAGAATTTGCTCTGTCTCCCACACCCTGTGGTGGCTGAGTCACCACCTCATGACCACCAAACCTCAATGTAACAGCTCCAAGGTTGGGCAACCACTGCCTCTGGAAGCAGTTTGTTCCAACAGCAGTTCACTTGATCAGCAAATAGTAATTAAGCACCAAGTAGCAACTGAGCTCCTGGCAAGCCCTGGGCTAAGTGCTGGGTGCAGTGAAATGACTGAAATCAACTTGGTCCCTGCCTTGGTGGCACCTACAGTCTGGTGGGAGTTACAGACATGAAACAATTAACTGATAAAATAATTATAACTTACGATGTCTGTTATGGATTGAATTATCTTCCCTGAAATGCTTACATTGAAATTCTAACCCTTGTGACCTGATTTGGAGACAGGGTCCTCACAGAGGTAATCAGGTTAAACTGAGGTCATTGGAGTGGTCCCTAATTCAACATGAATGGTAGGCATAAGGATAAAAAAGGGAAATCAGGACACAGAGGAATGTGTAGAGGGAAGACAGTGTGAAGACACTTAGGAAGAAGATGGTCATCTAGAAGCCGAGGAGAGAGGCTCAGAAGAGGGCCTCCCCTCACGGTTCCTGGAAGGAAGCGAGCCTGCTCTCCCCTTGGTCTCGGACTTCTGGCCCCCACAACTGGGAGATGACACCTTTGTGTTGTTGAGTCCTCCTGGTCTGTGGCGCTTTGTCGTGGCAGCCCTAGCAGATGCTTACAGTGTCATAAAAGACAAGTGTGCCGTGAGGGAGAGTCTTGGGATTGGGGCAGGGACGTGTAGTTCAGATTTGGGGGTTCACGCAGGCCTCCCGGAGGAAGTGACATGTGATCTGAAGCCTGGCGTGGCGCCCTTGCCTCTCTCATCCCCTCTCTCACGACATCGCCTCCCTGCATTCCAGTCACACCAGTCCCCTTGCTCTTCTTTGAACATACCAGAGACGATCCCACCCAGGGCCTTTGCTCTAGCCGTTCCCGCTGCCTGGACAGCACTGCCCCCAGATATTCCCTGATTTCCTCACCTCCCTCGAGTATTGGCTCAAGTATCAACTTCTCAGTGAGCCCTGCCATCTCCGTGTCCACCCTACTTCAAATGGCTGCTTGGCTCTTACCACCCTCACCTCTTGCCCCAGAACTCCTGATCCAACTTTCTTTTTATTCCAGAGCACTCATCACCTAGCGTACTACATCACTGATTTATTGTGTTCATTGTTTACAGTGTTTACCTCTGGCTAGGATTCAAGTTCCGCAGGGGCAGTGATTGCTGCCTGTTTTGTTCCCTGCTGTACCCCAAGCACCCAGAACAGTGCCTGACGTGGCCTGGGCCTGGAACAGTACACAGCTGTTGAATGAATATCTGAATAAGGCCTGTGGGGAGTCAGGAAGGGCGTTTGAGGTGGAGGGATCTGCATGCACACTGACCTAGGCGCCAGAAAGAGCTCAGGGTGCTCATGGACCAGAAGGAAGGGTGGGTAGCCAAGGGGAGAACGATGGGAGAGGAGGCTGCAGAGCAGCCAGGATCCAGATCTTTGGATATCTCTGATTGTTAGGAATTTTTTCCCCTTATGCTGGAGCATGATCAGTCCCCTTTCTTTTTTTTTTTTTTATTTTTTTTATTGAAGTATAATTGATTTACAGTGTTGTGTTTCTGATATACAGCATGGTGATTCAGTTATACACAAATGTTCTTTTTCATGGTCTTTTTCATTATAGGCTATTACAAAATATCAAATACAGTTCCCTGTGCTATACAGTAGGACCTTGTTGGTTATCTATTTTGTTTGTACTAGTTTATATCTGCTAATTCGGAACTACTGATTTATCCCTCCCCACTTTCCCCTTTGGTAACCGTAAGTTTGTTTTCTATGTCCCTGGGTCTGTTTCTGTTTTGTAAATAAGTTCATTTGTGTCATTTCTTTAGATTCCACGTATAAGTGGTATCACATGATATTTGTCTTTCTCTGTCTGACTTACTTCACTTAGTATGATGATCTCTAGGTCCATCCCCCCAAAATGTTTGGGTTTTTTTTTTTTTTTAACATTTTTTATTGAGTTATAATCATTTTACAATGTTGTGTCAAATTCCAGTGTAGAGCACAGTTTTTCAGTTGTGCATGAACATCTATATATTCATTGTCACATTTTTTTTTCTGTGAGCTACCATAAGATCTTGTGTATATTTCCCTGTGCTATACAGTATAATCTTGTTTATCTGTTCTACAATTTTAAAATCCCATCTATCCCTTCCCACCCTCCGCCCCCTTGATCAGTCCCCTTTCTGATACTCCTCCCGGTCTTAGTTCCCTACCTTGAAGTAACATCAAGAAATCTTCCAACTTATGGTGGCCTGTTAGATATTTGAAGTTGGAAATCATGATCATTTTCTGCCCCTGAGTTTTCTTCAGTTGCTTTGGCGAGGGTGCCTTAAAAAAAAATAGAAAGAATCTTAATAAATACAAGTTTATTTCTTGTTCACATAAAGTTTAATTCAGTGTTTCTGACCGGTGAGAGGCTCGCCTCCAAGTAGTAATCCAGAGACCAGACTCCTTCCATCTTGTGGCTCTGCTTTCTTCAGCGACTGGCTTCCACGTTCAGTGTGGAAGGAGAAAGAGCGCAGAGGATTGCACATGGGAGATTTTTTAGGAGCCAAGCCTGGAGGAGTGTTACATCATTTCCACTCATACTCCACTGGCTAGAGCTCAGTCTGTGCCCACTCTGGCCACAGCAAGGACAGCTGCAAAATGCGGTCCGGCTGTGTGCCCCAGAAGAGGAACACGGTTTTGTGATCAGCCAGCAGTCTCTGAAAGATGTGTCTGTTGAGTTAAGCCTCATCCTTCCTGGCCTGATTCCTTTCTAACAAAGGCAACTTTGGAAACTTCCCACCCTCTAGTCGTTCCCCTCTGCTTATGTATTGATTTGTCAGCGTTTCTCTGAAAATGTCATTTCTGGAACTCAGCATGGTACCCAGGAGTGGTCTGAACTGGGCAGAAACTGATAGGTGAGGCTGTTGGAAGTTAGGCACTCCACTCTCAGCCCTCAGGACCCCAGGGGTGTCAGTGGGCCCTTTCCTCTCCACTCCTTTTGCCTCTTTGCCTGCTCAGAGAGGTTTCTTGGAACCTTTTCCAGAAAGGGACATCTCCCTTCCGCCCATGTCCCCACCACTCACACGTATTTAGAGGTGATGCATTGCACTGCTTACAGCATGGGCTTCAGAATCAGATAGACCTGGGTTGGACTTCTGCCTCCCTTTCTTCATAGCTATATGACTTGCAGCAAGTATCTTAAATTCTTTAAACCACAGTTTCCTCCTCTGTAAAATGGAGGTGGTGATGATGATCATGATGGTACTGGTGGTGGTGGTGGTAGTGAAGGTAAAGGATTTCTGTAAAGAGTCAATGAGATAACTGACTTAAAATGCTTAACATAGAGCCTGGGACATGGTCAGGGGCTCATGAGGTCAGTGGGGACAAATCAAGATGACGGAAATTAACAACTTTCTCCTCCAGCCAAACAGACTTCTGCAATATTTTTCAAATAGTTCTTGTTTCCTCCTTCCATACGTTCCTGATTTTCCATCACCCATGCTGTCTTCTGTCTCCTTTCTGTCAATCCAGCTCCTCCTTAGATTTCTAACTTTCTGTCTTCCTAACTCAAAACTACACAGCTGCTGTACCTTGTCCCTGTTGAGAAATGAACGACAAGAGTAGACACGGGAGATTTAGGGGAAAATATATGGCGCAGGCTTTGCCTGAACCCCTTTCTCCTCCCACCTAGGAGCTATGGAAATGTTTCATTCATGAGGCTGAGCCAGGGCTTCCCAACCCTTCTCCATGGAAAACTCAAGACTCCCTCTGTTTTCTGAGAGAACAGCCAGCACAGACAATTTTACGGTCTGCCAGGCTGTTGCAGAGTATATTTGGCGAGTCATTTTCTGTTTTCCAAAACTAATTAGAAGTGGATAAATTTAAATGGTTGTGGAAGCCAACAATAAAACATTATGTCCTCATTAGCTGGAATAATGCTGTGGCTTCCCCTCTTATAGGAAGGATCCTGACTCAGAAAAATTAGGTTCTGGCTGAGTGATGTGCTGAAGCTGGTACCTGCTTGTGCCTGCTCGTGTGATCCAATTGCACACATCCCTTCCCAGCTCTCCGTTCAGTGACATCACCTTGGTGGCTTTGAAACTGGCCCTGGTGGAAGAATTTACTCCATGGAAATTGGCAAGTGTTACAGATCAGGGCTCCACCCCAAGCTGGTGGTTAAACATATACCCACACACCACAGCTCTGGCTGTTGTAGAGGGACCAGGTCCAGCTATCTCTGAGGCTTATGCATCTAAACCATGAAGTGCCAGGCATTATTTTGATTAATAAAGTGCCTTTGGAAATAGCTTTTCTCCTCTTGGGCCTAAGGCTTCTGTGAGTGTCTGACAGAGCACTTTGCTTTGGGGGAAGAGGCTGGACTTTGGTAGCAGAGGCTGGGGATGATGGTTTCCATAGCAACCTGGCCAGGGAGTGGGGCTGGGGAGGCATTTTTAGACAAGCACTTCTCAAATTGTGATGTGTGGGTGAATCACCCAGACATCTTGTTGAAATGCAGATTCTGATTCAGTAGGTCTGGGCTGGTCCTGAGATCCTTCATTTCTAATAAGCTCCCAGGTGGTGTTTGTGCTGCCAGATGCCATTCCATGAGTAACAATCTTGACCATGGACAGCAGAATCTGAAACTTTGAGAAGACTCAGCAAGTGTTAAGTCCACCAAAACCCAAGGACTGGTACTTCAACTCCAGCCTCAGACTTGCCAGTGTAGAGGGAGAAAGGATGTCTTAACTGTCGAATCACCAGCACAAATTACACAGAGCTGGATTTAATCATCTGTGCTAAATAGTATGACTTCAGCAAATTGCTAACCATTCCTAAGTCTCAGTTTTCCAAGCTATAAAATGGGGCTATCACTTCATGGGAGGGTTGTAAAGACTAAAGGGGAGAAAGCAGGAAAAGTGTTTAGTGCAGTTGTTCGTAGGCAGGACGTGTTCCCCAAATGTAAACTGCCCTCCTGTCTCTGGTTTCCCTATTTGTCTCAAGCCTAAGATCAAACAACCTTTTCTGACAAACCACCTTTTTAACCCAAAATACCAATTTTTTAAATTATGAAAATTAAAAATTGCTGTTGCATAGTTGTAAAATGTTATTTTAATTATAAAAAAGAAAATAAAGGCACCCATGTTCCCCCTACCTAGTGCACACGGTTGACATTTTGGTATATTTTCTGCCAGGCTTTTTATATGTATTTTATTTTACAACAAAAATGGGTTCATATTCAATGCATCGTTTTCTAACCTGCTTTTCAATTTAAAAATATACCTGTGGTAGGTTTTCATGTCTTTAGGCAGGGATCACTGTTGTTATTTTAATGGCTGTACATTTCAAGCAGCCTTCTAAAGACGTGACTGAAGTCAAAATCTGCCTGCTCAATTCAGTTTACCCTTCAGGAAGGAATGTCCCGGGTTGTAGAATAGCATTCTGGAATCTTCCTCTTAGTTTCTGCAGGAGCCTAGGTCTCCAAACACCTCCACATGATCTAGCATGAAGGTTCTGATCCAAGGACAACCTGAGGCCAGGGACATCCAAGGAATTTGTAGTCCTGGATCTGCAGATCAAGTCATGGAATGAAAAATACTGAGTGAAGGAAATGCCCCAGGATGCAGGAGATAATGAATTCAACTCTCTGCAACCTCTTTTCCCAGCTGGCACCCAAATGCTTTAACCAGGTCTCCTTGAGAACGGCTCTTCATGACCCTTTCATCCTGGAAGCTACTGTGGGGAGGAAGGCATTCATTTACTCATTCATTCCTTTAGTCAGGGAATATTTACTGAGCTCCTCCTATGTGCCAGACACTTTTCTGGGTCCTGGAATATTACGGTCAACACAATAAATAAGATTTCTGCTCTCACAGATGGTACATTAGAATTGGGGAGGTAGCATCCATCTAAGCGAAAACCAGGATAAGTCTAGCTGGCAGTAAGTGCAAGGAAGGGAATGAAACAGGTTAATGTGGTGGAGACTGACTGGGATCATTCGACAGACTAATCAAGGCAGGCTTCTCTGAGGAGGTGTCATTCCAGCTGAGCTGTGAAGGACATGAGGATTTCTTTTGAACCAAAGTCTGCCCCTGCTTCTGGAGCTACATCGCTGGGGACTTTCTCCGCCTGGCAGGGGCAAAGCCTTCAAGTGTTCCAAGTGTAGGGTGTGCCCTTTAGACCCTCAGTCTTCTCTTCTCCAGATAAGCATCCCCTGTTCTTTCAGCTGTTGCTCGTGTGACCCAGTTTAGCTCTGCTCAGAATCCTTCTGATCACTTGTGGATATCTGTCCATCTATCTATCTGTCTGCCTATCTATCTATCTATCTATCTATCTATCAAATCTGGTCCCCAGAATGAAACATTGTGTATGAGGTGTCCCAAAAGTGTTATATTATGCACTATGTACTGGACTCTGCATTTTTACTCATTCAGCTAAAGTAGTAAGAACTTTTATTTTTTTGGTTGGGTACATCGCATTGCTTTCTTAATTGAGCTTGCAGTCAAATAAACCACCCACGTCCTTTATACATCTTGTAACTTGTGCCCATGGTGTTTTGGAAAGTAAATGCACAGGCTAATGTTTATTTACATTAAATTCAGTTTGGTTAGATTTAGCCTAATTCTTCAAGCCAGTCTGGATATTTTTGTTTCCTGGTTATGTCAGTCAATAGTTTTCATTCCTTCAGCAATTTATCAGGGAGACTAAATGAGATGAGAAACCCAGGTAAGAGATGATGGCACCTTGGTCTATGGTGGTAGGAATGGAAACAGAAAGATGAGGCTGGATTCAGGATATATGAAGTGGTCAGGAAGAGAGAGAGGAACCAAGCATAATTCCTGGGTTTGGGGCCTGAGAAATAGGACCGATATGGTACCACTAACTGAATGTTTTATGGTCCCCCCACCCCCTACCTCAATTCGTATGTTGAAACCCTTTCCCCCAATGTGATGGTGTTAGGAGGTGAGGCCTGTGGGAGGTGATCAGGATGAGCTGAGGTCATGAGGGTGGAGCCCTCAGGATGAGATTAGTGCCCTTATGAGAGTCATGAGAGGACTTGCTTCTGCTCTCTGCTCTCTGCTGTGTGAGGGTAAAGTGAGAAGTCGGCAGTCTGCATCCCAGGAGAGGGCCCTCCTCAGAACCCAAATGTGCTGGCACCTTGACTTGGACTTCCAGCCTCCAGAACTGCAAGAAAATCAGTGTCTATTTATAAACCACCCAGTCGATACAGTACTTTGTTAGAGCATCCTGAGCTGAGTAAGACAGGTAAGGGGCATATTTGGGAGGAAAAATGATTTCACTCAGTGAGATGATAGTAATTTTTATTTTCTTCTTTATATTTTCTGTCGGTCCAAGTTTTTAACAATAATAGTTGGGGGCCATATTTGGGGGCAGGAAAGAGAAGACCGGGAAGTTTAGTTCTGATCGTTGAATTCAGAAGACGTGGAGGATGAGGCAAGTGCACTATATGTATGTGTACCACAGAACAGGCATTTTCCTTTTAAACCAAGCTATAGAAACCAAATCTGTATTCCTTGCAAAAGCAGAGACTCAGAAGTGACCCTGTTGAGCTACACAAATTTCTGATGGGAATAGAAATGAAAGATGTTCCCAGCCTCTTTCAGCTTTTATCAAATACAAGAACCAGAGGGCATGATCCAAGCTAAGGAAGGATTGAGCCCTGAGGAGTTGTGGGAGAGTGTGTTAACCAGGGAGCAGTTAATCCTTGGAATATACTTATAGGAGGTAGCAGTAAAATAGCACAAATGCTTTTAAAATAGATTTTATACTTAGAAAACAGAGGGCTGGGATAGAGGCATCATTTTTTATTGCCAAATTCTAGCCTCTGGTTCACTGTGGGACCTTCGCTGAGAGATTTTCCCTACAGTCACAGAATCCTAGTATGTTAAAGGGAAAGGACGTCAGAGATCCATCCTGTGCAGGGGGCCTTAACAAGGGGTGCACATCAGAATCACTTGGTGAATCATTATTTTTCCCTAACACTTATTTATGTTAGGGTTTTGTTTCCTTAAATTTTGCTATTGGGTTTGGCCCATTATTTTGTTTTAAACTAATTAACTGATTAAAAAAATTTTATACAGTTTTTAAAGGTTACTTTGCATGTACAGTTATTACAAGATATTGACTATTTTTTCAACACATCCTTGAGCCTGTCTTACACCCAGTGGTTTGTGCCCCGCATTTCCCCACTCACCCCACATTGCCCCTCTCCCCATCCCTACTGGTGACCACTAGTTTGTTCTCTACATCTGTGAGTCTGCCTCTTTTTTGTTTTATGCACAAATTTGTTGTACTTTTTGGATTCCACATGTAAGTGATACAGTACAGTGTTTGTCTTTATCAGTTCGTCTGACTTACTTCACTTAGCATAATGCCCTCCAAGTCCAATCCATGTTGCTGCAACTGGCAAAATTTTGTTCTTTTTATGGCTGAGTAGTATTCCATTGTGTGTACATACCACATCTTCTTATCCATGTATCTGTTGATGGATACTTAGGTTCCTTCCATATTTTGGCAATTGTAAGTAACACTGCTGTGAACATTGGGGTGTATGTATCTTTTTGAATTAGTGTTTTAATTTTTTTTTCAGACATATACCTAGGAGTGAAACTGCTGGATCATACAGTAGTTCTATTTTTAGTTTTTTTTTTTTTGAAACTACTGTATTGTTTTCCATAGTGGCTGCACCAATTTACATTCCCATCAACAGTGTACGAGGGTTCCGCTTTCTCCACATCCTAGCCAGCATTTGTTATCTGTGTTCTTTTTGATGACAGCTGTTCTGACAGGTGTGAGGTGATATCTCATTGTGGTTTTGATATACATTTCCTTGATGGTTAGTGATGTTGAGCTGAGCACATTATTTTGGAAAAGTTTCCTAGGTCATTTGATACATACTGCCTGTAAGGATCTCTGATCTGGTGTAACCGCCTCATTATATGGATGAAGAAACTAAAACATGGAGAGGTTAAGAGATTTGTTCACTGCTCACAGAAAAGCACAGAAATTGCCCTGGGAGTCACCTTGCTCAATAGAGAAAATATAATAACATAAGACCACTTAATCTCTTTATGTCATACTTCATTAAATAATTAACAGTTAACTAGACATAGTAATAACTGTATATCTGAAAAACAGAGTTGAGTAAAGAAGAAACAGAATGAGATTTATGTAAATTAAATGCATTTATATAAATTAAAACAACACATGATTCTATATTTTACAAACCTAAGTACATATTTAAGGATCTACATCAAACGCATTAGCACGTGTGCCTGTTCGTGAAGGGACTTCTGGGGATGAAGAAATTAATAAAACCCAAGAGAAAGGCACATCTTGACTGATGACAAGCATGTGCTGTAGGGGGAGGGTATAGCTCAGCGGTAGAGTACATGCCTCACGTGCATGAGGTCCTGAGTTCAATCCCCAGTATCGCCATTAAAGTAAATAAATAAATAAAACAAATTACCTCCCCCCCAAAAAACAACAAGAGTGTGGTATGAATTGAGGTACAAGATTTCTCAATTCTCTGCACTCAAATTATTAAAAAAAAATAAACCCATGATCAACATGATTATAGATGAGCAGATAAACAAAATGTGGTATGTACATATAATGGTATATCACTCAGCCATAAAAAGTAATGAAGTCCGACACATGCTACCACATGAATGAACCTTGAAGACAACACGCTAAGTGAAGTGAGCCAGGCACAAATGGAGAAATATTGATTCCAGTTAAATGAAACGTCCAAAATGGGCAAATTCATAGAGGTAGAAAGTAGATTAGAGGTTTCTAGGGGCTGAGGGGAGAAGAAATGGAGAGTTATTACTTAATGGTGATAGAGTTTCTGTTGGGAGTGATGAAAAAGTTTTGGAAATAGATAATGGTGATGGTTGCACAAACTTTGAATGTGATGAGTGCTACTAAACTGTACATCTGAAAATGGCAGATTTTGTGAAACATACATTTTTCCACAATTAAAATATTAACAATGTAATGTGCTGTGAACCATTGATTCTACACTTTAAGTGGGTGAACTGTATGACTTGTGAATTATATTCCAATAAAGCTATTGAAAAATTCACAAGCTTAACTTTCCTTTGCCTTTCATTCCTTCTGTGGAAACATGAGAACTTCAGAGGATGGGAAAGAATAGTTCCTCAGCTCAGCAGATGCAGCAATTAAATTCTCTAAGGTACCATAAATGTTTCGGGTATGGTTCTGTGTTGGACTTTTTGGGCATCTTGACACGTTTCTGGCAATGCAAAGATTTAACAAGGTTTGGGAACTGGTAATTTGTTATATACGTAGTAGCTATTTTTAAATAATTTGGGGTCTTCTTGGCCCAGGACATCGATGTCCATGCTGTTTGAGCAAATATGTGGACACATCTGCTTTCCCTGCATTTTTGCTTTTGGCAGCCAGTGACTTTGGCATGAGGACAGTGTGTGGCGTATATAAGGTTTAAGTTTTGTGCAACAAGGTCCCTTATAAAATGCAGTTGGGAAGGAACAGATACTTGAGGCACCCATCACCTGTGCTGAAAACTTCACAGGTCCCTTAAGTTTCTTATATTTGGGCCATTTCCTGTTTTCAGTCTTGAAAAGTTAATTGAGAAGAGAACTGTTTTATCTCTCAGACCTCCAGTCTCTGGAGAAAAGAGGGACAGCGGATAACTTTTTTTTTTTTAATTGGAAAGAAAAGTTTAAGTGCACTCTTTCAGCTTGGAAATAAGTTTTGATTTATATAGGTTAAGATCGATTCCTGCTTCATTTAAATTCTTTCTGTCCCATCTTAATTATATCCATGTGTCTCGCAGAAACCCATCGTCTGGCCTTGTGGAATTATCATTCCGTCCAAAAGTGTGGGTGAGGACTGCCACTGCCAGTTACTGACAAAAGCAAGAGTGTTTGTCCTACTGCCTTGCCCAGTGATAAGCTAGGGGCCCAGCTACCACTGGTCATTTGCATGCATAGTGGACCGTTTCATTAAGAATTTCATTAAGATGGTAATATTTAATGTTTCCCGGGAAAAATGAGTTTGGGGCTTGTTCAATTATATAATTAAAGTCAGAGAATTAGGGGTGATTGCAAACTGCTTGCATAATGTGGGCAAATATAATGATAAAGCTTGTAAACAAGTTCAAAAGAATCATGCTCCGTACGAATGCTGTTGCTAAATCAGATTAGGGGGGTGGGCATATGGAAAATGTGGACTGAAAAGTTCACCAGAGTTTAACTCTGGTGTCTACTGGCTGAGCTCCTTGCTCTCTGGGCCCTCTCAGGGAGATAAATGGTAGAACAAAGTCAGAGCTGTGGACTGGTTAGTCAGGTTCTAGAAGGTTCCAGGAACATACTTCTTTATTTTTTCTATAGGCAGTGATTTCCTATATAGAAAAGAAAAAGAAAAAAAAAAAACCCCACAAAAAACAGTGGCATAGGATTGCAAGCTTTCTTAACTGGTAGCCAGGGTGTTTTTCTTTCCTTGCTTCTGTGATGACAATCCTTGTCCTCTCCCTGCGTTTCTTCTAGCCTATAAAACAGGAAGTCCCACCATTTTGAAAGAATTAGGAAGGCTGTTTATGTTCTTTCTTCCGATCTCTTCACTTTTTTCTAAGGAAGGAAAAGTGATTCAGTGGTTCAGTGGGCTCAAGCTAACTTTCCTGAAGAACTGGGGAGGTGGGAAAATTGACTACTGTAGCACTATGTGTGATTTGTATGTGAATATTAGACATGCCTGTTCCTGAGGAATATTCCCTGAGCCACATGTATCCACAGTGGTTCCAGCCCCCTCACCAATTCCTCCACCACTTTTCTCTAAAAAAATTTCTTTCACTTTATTATGCAGAGCAGTTATTATGCTTCTGAACTTGGCTCTGAGTTTTCTTTGCATAACCAAAGGCCCAGGAACTGTGCTCTTTCTCCCTTCACCACATCCCTCAAGGCCTTTGTCAGGAAGATGGGTTTAGTTCAGTCTGTGTGAATTTGGCTTACATACACGTGTTCCTAAAGCTTGGTGTGGCTGGGTCCTAGGGATTCTAACACAACAGAGAAGGGGCAAGAGAAATGTGTTATATGCTTGTCTCTGATCTCTGCTAACTTTTAAAAGCCAAGTATCAGTAATTACTCACTTTTTTTTTTTGTAAAATATGTGTTTTCACCAATTCCAGGAACCTATTTTAAATAGAGAGCTTTAGAGTTCTGCAGGAACACAAAAAGGACATACACTGATCCGACCTTCTGCATCTTATGCTTTATTGAACTTTGATATCTGGGACATGTCATGGGAGTCAAAACTAAGAAAGTCTAAAAAAAAAATTGGGGAAAAAAAAAGCTAAGAAAGTCTCAAACCCAGTTTAAAGGACCATTCAGACCAGTGTTTAAGTCCCAGGTCTCCACTTCCATCTGTACTTCTATCTAAGTTCCCTTGTGTGGAAATATGGAGATGACAGTTCCTACCTCCTAGGGCTCTGGAGAGGATTAAATGAGATAATGTATGTAAAACACATAGCCAAGTAATTGATATTTCAACAAACTAGTTCTTATGATTACATTCTAAACAAGGTTTACATAAAAAGAGTACAAGAATGCCTCTTCCCACCGTACCCTTTATCAGTGCCCTTGTGGCTTTAATCTTCTTCTATCACCAGAAGAACAAGGAGTTTTAACTTGCCACTAATGCAGCCCTGCTCAACCACAGAGCCCAGACAGTGGCCCTGCCTGACTGGAGCCCAGCGAGCAGACTTGCCCAACTGTAGAATCCAGCCAGTGACCCAGGCTAGCCTCAGAGCATGGGAAGTGGCCCTACTCAAACAGAGACCCTATCAACAAGGCCAGTCCATTCAAAGATGCTACCAGTGGCCCATCCTGAACCCCAGACTGATGGGTTTCCCTGCCTAAGCAAACTTGTAAAGACTGGAAGAGGTGACCACTTCTTGAAATGCATAGACACCAAAGCAAAGACAGCCTAATGAATGGAAGAAGATATTTGCAAACAATATGTCTAATGAAGGGTTAATATCCAAAATATATTATAAACTCATGCAATTCAATACCCCAAAATCAAGCAACTCAGTTGAAAAATGGGCAGAGAATCCTAATAGACTTTTTTCTGAAGAAGACATACAGATGACCAACAGGCACATGAAAGGATGCTCAACATCACTAATCATCAGGGAAATGCAAATCAAAACCACAATGAGGTATCACATCACACTTGTCAGAATGACTATCATAAAAAAGTCTACATAACAAGCATTGGCAAAAATGTAGAGAAAAGGGAACCCTTGTGCTTTCTTGGTGGGGATGTAACTTGGAATAGGCACTATGGAAAACAGTATGGAGGTTCTTCAGAAAACTAAAAATAGAACTAGCATGTGATTCAACAATTCTACTCCCAGGTATTTATCCAAAGGAAAAAACCACTAATTCAAAAAGACATTTACACCTCAATGTTCATAGAAGCATTATATGCAATAGCCAAGGTATGGAAGCAGCCTGTGTCCATCAACAGATGAATAGGTAAAGAAGATGTGGTACATATATATACACACACACAATGGACTATTACTCAGCCACAATAAAGAATGAAATTTTGCCATATGTGATGCTGTAGTTGGACCTGGAGGATATAATGCTTAGTGAAATAAATCAGACAGAGTAAGACAAATGCTCTGTGTTTCATTGATATATGGAATCTAAAAAAATAAAACAAATGACAGATTATACCAAAGAGAAACAGACACACAGATACAGAGAACAAACTAGTAGTTACCAGAGGGGAGAGAGTCTGGGAGATGGGCAAATAGGTAAAGAGGATTAGAGGGTATAAACTACTAGGTATAAAGTAAGTAAGTTACAAGGATGTGTAAGGTACAGCACAGGAATACTGTCAATATTTTATAATAATTTGTTTGGAGTATAATCTATAAAAATAATCAAATTACTATGTTGTACATCTGAAACTAATATAATACTGTAAGTCAAGTATTATTCAACTTAAAAAAGTACTAAGAGAAAAGAGACTTGTCGTAAGGGAACCCCTATAAACTATTAGTGGATTTCTCAGCAGAGACCTTGCAGGCCGGGAGAGAGTGGGATGATATATTCAAAGTATTGAAAGAAAAAAACCTTCCAATCAAGAATCCTACACGTAGCAACACTGTCCAGAAATGGAGGAGAGACAAAGACTTTCCCAAACAAACAAAAGCTGATGGGATTTATCACCACTGGACGTGCCCCTACAGGAAATACTAAATTGAGATATATAAGCTGAAAGGAAAGGATGCTAATAACAAAATAAAAACATATGAAAACATAAAATGCACCAGTAAACGTAAACATGTAGTCAAATTCAGAATTCTTTATTATTGTAATGGTGGTGTGTACATCAATTTTAACTTTAGTGTGAAAGTTAAAAGATAGATATGTTAAAATAATTACAACTACAATAATTTTTTAATGGGTACACAGTATAAAAAGAGGTAAATTATGACATTAAAAACATGAAATATGGGTGGGGTAAAAGAGTGAGGTTTTTGTATGTGATCAAAATTAGTTATGAGCATAAAATAGACTGCTATAACTATAAGATGTTTTATGTAAGCATACTACCACAAATGTCATCAGATCACAAAGGATGACAGCCAGGGAAGAATAGAGGAGCAGAGAAACTACAAAACAGTCAGAAAACAATCAACAAAATGGCAATGAAGGCCCTTATTATCAATAGTTGCCTCAAAGATAAATGCGTTCTCTAATCAAAAAGCTTAGAGGGTCTGAGTGGACTAAAAACCACAAGGTCTAACTCTCTGCTGCCAACAGGAGACTTGCTTTAGTTTTAAGGACATATATAAGCTGAAAGTGAAGAGATGGAAAAACGTACTCCACGTAAATGATAACCAACAAGAGAGCATCAGACAAAATAGACTTTAAGTCAAAAACTGTCACAAGAGACAAAGGAAGTCATTATATGATGATAATGTGGTAAATTCATCAAGAGAATATAATAATTATAAATAATTATATGCCCAACATCAGAGTACCTTTATACATAAAGCAAATATTAACAGAATCTTGAAAGGAGAAATAAATAGCATTACAGTAATAGCAGGGAACTCTAATACCCCACTCTCAATGATGGAAAAATCATCCAGACAGAAAATTAATAAGGAAACAGTGGCTTGAACAACACTATACATCTATAGAACATCCCATTCAAATAGTAGTACAATAGACTTTCTTCTCAAGTGCACATGGAGTATTCTTCATTTTAGGCCCCAAAAAAGTCTTAGCAAGTTCAAGAAGACTGAAATCATATCAAGTATCTTTCCTGACCACAGTGGTCTGAAACTAGAAGTCAGTAGCAGGAAGAAAAGTGAAAAATTCACAGATATGTGGAAATGAACATACTCCTGAAAAAGTAATTGGTCAAAGAAGAAATCAAAAGAGAAATCATAAAGTATCTTAAGACAAAAATGGAAACACAATACACTAGAACTTCTAGGATGCAGCAGAAGCAAATCTAAGAGGAAAATTTATAATGATAAATGCTTGCATTAAGAAAAAATAAAGATCTCAAATAAATAAACTTTACACCTCAAAGGACTAGAAAAAGAAGAATAAGCTAAGCCTGAAGTTAACAGAAGGGAATTATAAAGATTAATCGAGGAGAAATAAACAAAATAGAGAAAAGAAAAACGATAGAAAAGATCAACGAAACTAAGATGTGGTTTCTTGAAAAGATAAACAAAATTGGCAAAACTATCAGCCAGCTTTGCAAAGAAAAACAGGAGGACTTAAGTAAATAAAATTATAAATGGATGAAGAGACATTACAACATGATAGCACAGAAATACGAAGGATCATAGGAGACGTCTGTGAACAATTATACACCAGCAAATTGGGCAATTTAAGAAGAAATGGATAAGTTCTCAGAAACTTACAACCTATCAAGGCTGAATGATGAAGAAATAGAAAATCTGAACAGACCAATAATGAACAAGGAGATTGGATCAGCCATCACAAACCTCCCAACAAAGTAAAGCCCAGGACCAGATGGAACAACAACAAAGAAGATCCACATAAGCAGTGTGACAGAGGATATAACTACTGCATTAAAGAAGGTATTTCAGTTCATTTGCATACTTCTGGAGACTCACAAGACGATTTACTATAGAATTAGTATGAGCATAGAATAAAATAACTTTAATTCCAAGCAGAAATTTCAGGATGAGCCAAATTTGGATTTTTCTTTTTTAACAGTCTTTCTTTCTAATACCAGTCTTCTACTTGGATGGATGAAGGTGGTATTTAAATGATATTTTTATGACAGTATCAAAAATTGATACTGAAAGAGATAAAGATGATACTTTTACTTCTTTTTCTTACAACACTTAAGTTGTAATAACGGAATCTAAGTGATTACTGGGTCAGTCTTAAAGTATTTTAGAGTGGACCCAATGAAGACTATTAACAAATTGGTTAGAGGAATTAGTGATTCAGTCAGTTGAAGAAATGATTAGTATTTTAGGATAAATCGGAAAAAAAAACTAAACAATACTATACTAAACTGTACTAAAATCCAGCACTGAGGCTAAAATATGTATCTTTGAAACTGTGTGCATACTCTAACATGGCAGCCGTCTGTAACACAACGTGCTCATATCCTCTCTGTGCTGTGGCTTTGGCTACTTCAGACTGATCTTTGTAGAACATAAGCTTAAATAGGATATCCAATTATGTGTGAATTTATGGCATTCTCAGTCCTAAACAATTGTGGTGATAAACAATACTTAAAGCCTTGTAAATTCCCTACCCAATCATACATTCTATCAAATTGTCACCTCTCAGACCCTATGTGAAAATCAGCCATGAATATGAGAGGATATGAAAAAATGGGACAGTTCTTCATTGTTTCTAATTCTGGAAATAAGTGAAAACATTTGAGAAAAATTCTTACCTCCCTTACCTCCGATTCTTTCAGAAGGCAAGTGTTGGATTTCAGGTGTGTAGAATCCTACTTTATGCCTAGTATTGGGCTGAATGGTGCTCAGGTCATAGTCCAAGTGTGAGGTGAAGTGGCAACAGGCAATGGTGATGGCAGAGAAAATGGAGAAGAAGCCATAAATTGAGACAGTAAGGGAAGAAATGATAGAGTTTGATTTTTTATTAGTGTAGTTTGAGTTCTATAATTACACTTTTTAGTAGTTGATGTGAGTGTTATCAACAGTATGCAGTTTACACTTGGATTAACTGAAGCTCTCAACAATGGGCTGATGTACATGAATTATGGTAGAACTAGAAACACAGAGAATATTTTCCTAAGGAACTGACACTGACATAGAAGCCTAGATAACAACACATAGACTGACACACTGCTTTTGCTTTTTGATGCAACTAGTGGGCTAGTGGGGAAAACAGAGAAAGATTTCTCAATACCCAGAGTCAGAGTCAGAGGATGTTAGTATTTGAAGGTCTTTTGAGGCCATCTTCTAGATCAGAGGATGGCAAACTTTTTCCTGTAAAAGAGAAGATAGTACATATTTAAAGCTTTGTGGGCCATGTGGTTTTTGCCACAATTCTGCAGTGTCTCAGCTCCACCCTCGTAGGAGGAAAACAGTCATAGACAATTTGTAAATGAACTGACATGAATACGTTCCAGTAAAGCCTCATTTGCAAAAATAGTATTTGGATTTAGACCAAATACTGTAGTTTGCTGATTCCCGCTCTGGATAAATTCTTCATGTAGGGAAACTGAGTTGAATCAATGTATTTGAAGCACGTATCATGGTGCCTCATATGTAGTATGTATTTAACAAATGGTAGCTATTTTTATTACTTGGAGAGGCTTGCCCTAAAAAAATGACTCAAGGTGGAGGCGAGCTGTGACATTACTGCCAACAATGACAACAGATAGTATGCCTTTTTGTTTATGTTAAATCTATATACTGACTATACTCAAAAATATATTAATATTTTTAATTTGGAGGATCTTTTTCTTTGCTGGGAGGGATTCAAAACCTTTCCTGTTTTCTTTCTTTTTAATATAAACTGTAATATGCTAAGCATAACAATACTATTCAAAGTTTAGTTATGTTTTTCACCTCACTGTTTCACTTCTGTGTTCTGAATCCACAGGATATTTTACTAGAATCCTTGGTAGGCTTCTGAGCTCTCTGTTATTTCAGAATATGATCTTTTTTTTTTTTTCTCCTTCCCTTTTTTCTTACCTTCCTGTCTTAAACCAGGTTAAAACATAGACCCTGGAGTGTAGTACATCATTTTAAGAGACAGTGAATGCTCCAAAGTGACTACAAGATTATAGGGCCATTTCTGACTCTCTCTTTGCAGTTAATGTAGTGAAATTATACAGTTAATGTTTGTAAAGAGTGATGGAGATGAAAAGCAATATCTGAGTGCTAAGTGTTATTACTAAGAAAAGAAGAAGCAGAAAATAACTCTTTCTGTGTGTCCTTAGCCACCTCATCCTAAACCTAATATGAGCATGAAACTTCATAACTTTAACAGTTCTTTTAATAATGTTCAATCAAATATGAAATTAAGAAAACGAGGCTCACTGACTGTTACCACTCTGCCTCAGCCAACATTTTAAACAGAGTATGGACCATATTTCTTCGTTCCCATGCAGCTGACTGAGCAAATGATGGGAGAATTTCTTTAGTTCTGGCCAAGGGGTGGGGATGAATGGGGTGCCGCTGAGGAAAGTTGATGGGCAGTAAGTAAAATAGGTGTGTACGAGATCAAGCTTGGATGGGACTCCATTGTTTGTTGCAGGTGTGTTCTAAATTGCAAGCATCAGGAACTTCCTAGAGAAAAAGCAAAATCTTTTTTAACCCCCTTTGGGTTTTAAGGAAGTCTGACGATGTGAGTTCTGACCAGGCCATAATCTTAGACCCTTTGGGTGGTTTATGACCTTAGTGGTTCTAATACCATCAACTTGTCAAGGCCAAAGGCATCAGATGGACAGGTACAGTCTTCATCACCAGGGTATGGAAGTGGTAAAGTTATTTCAAAGTTAAGTTTTCATTTAGGTACAACAGTCTCCTCATGTCTCATTTTTATTCTCATATAGAAAGAGACGTTTTTCCAAGCTGATATATACTGAGCAATGACAGTCACTTTAATTATGCACAACATACTGGGGTCTGCTTCACTGATCATAATTGCAACTCTGACGTGCACTCTTTTGTGATTCAAATGTATCCTCTTGAGTCCAGCTCTGAAGATTTATTTGTTGTGGTGGGTTCTGCCAGGGCTGTGTAGCCTCAGGGAATGTGGCTGGTGTCGCTGGAGACACTGGTGTGAACTTGAAGAAGCGCAGTGGAAAGGCAGAGATAACCGAGAAGAGAAATTCAAGTTTAGATATTGGTCCTGCCACTTGTGAATCAGGACTTGCGCCTCTTTAGTAAACATCAGAAAATAATCACCATATATTAGTGATATTGGAGATGCCATTTATTCACTGGACAGAGATTTACCGGCTGCCTGTTGTGTGGAAGACTCTGCTTTATGGTATAGTGGGTATGATGAAAATGTAGATTTAAAAAACCCAAATATATAAAGTGGACTGTTATCAAAGTGCTAACAAGCAGAAACGTGTCAGTGTTTATACTGCCACAGGATTCTTGTCTGATTTATGAAAAAATCTTAGTCCTCTGATTCCCTGTCTGCAGCTGGTGGAACACCCTGGGCTGGGGGTTGTTGCAAGAGGTCCACAAATCCATATGTTCACTAAGAATAAGCAATTTACATAAATGTACTTACACACACGTGCATGACTATTTCTAAGCATGTGTAGATGGTTTGATTAAAGTTTAGAAAAATCCATTAAAAATTATTACTGAATGCATTTGCTTTTTAATGTGTCTTTTCAATTGCTTGATCGTGAAAGTATTTTTGTATTGCCATCATATAGTTTATATAATACTTTTATAGTAAAATACCTCCTCATATTTTATTTTTATTCTTTAAACATTTTGAAGTGATTTAAAAATAAGAACAAATGACTATTTATTTACCCACATATTTACCATGTCCAGTGCTTTGCATTCCTTTGTGTAGATCATGATTTTTATCTGGTGCCGTTTTCCTTCTGCTTGACGGACTTCCTTTTACACGTCTTACAGTGTGTGACTGCTGGCGATGGATTCTTTCAGCTTTTTTTTCTTTACATCTTAAAAAGTATTTTACCTTTCTTTCCAAAAGATATCTTCACTGGGTATAGAATTCTAAGTTTTTTTTTTTTTTTTTCAGCTTAGCCTAATCAGGATACCCTTCCCGCCCCGGGCTGAGGGTAGGATGACTTTCCTTGAAAATACCGTCTCCTGGAAGTAGGCAGATAACTGCTCTTCAGCCTGGGGCTCTGCAGTCGTGGAATGGCCTCAGGGAAGAATGGATTTGGGTAGGTGGCCAACAGCGTCTGCATAAACTTTCCATAATGAGAGTCTGATCTAATCAGGAAGTGTTGAAGAAAGAAGATAAAGATGGCTTTCATTATTTCCAGAGCCTAAGAGCCTAAAAGACCACAGTTTGAATTCTCTGTTACTCTTAATTTTCTCTTACTTTCTCACTCTTATACCTGGTCCTTCTCTGCCCTCACCTCTCTGCAGAGATCCATTACAGTTTTTAGCACGAAGAGTAAATGCTTCTGTTCTTGGGAAATCAGATGATGCTACAAATATCATGTTCCTAAAGCAAATGTGACAGTTACAATAGGGATTCGGCCCCCAGATGGGGTCATCAGAACCCAATGTGACAGCTACCAGGCATCCCTGATTCCTCATAATAAGCATAACAGCCTCTGAGACTATCTCAATACAAACTAGGTTATGAATGATTGATTAATAAGTGGAGGAGTGCTGTACAGACCGTCACACGCCAGTTCTGCTGAGAGCCATAATCTCCCATTTAACGAGCTCTTGTCCCTGAGCTCACAGAGGGAGGCCTGTTCTTTACGGAACCAGGTCTGGGGCTAGGATGTTCTCTGTGACTCACATTGGTAAAATCCCACAGAAAAATGGATTTTCCACCTTGGGCTGATGAAATGAAAGTTATTAGAAAGTAAAGTGTGTATGTAGGTCTGCTTCTGTGCAGGTGCCTCTGTGTATGTCTGTTTATCTCTGTGTGGGGGTCACTGTGTGTATATGTGCCCCTGTGTGTCCCTGTGTGTCTGTGCGTATGTGTCTATGTGTGTGCGTCTTTGGGTCTCTCTGTGTGTCTGTCTTTTTCTGTGTCTTTCTGAGTGTAAGCCTCTGTATTGCTCTGTGCATATCTCTCTCTCTGGGCGTGTGTGTGTCTGTTTGTGTGAGTGTATCTCTTTCTGTGCAAGTACTTCTTTTAGTGTGCAGGTGTCTCTGTGTGCATGTGTGTATCCCTGTCTGCATGAGTCTGTGTATATGTATGAGTTCTTTTGTGTGTATGTGCATGCCCACGTGTGTGTATGTGAGTGTGTGTGTGTAGAGCTGAAATGGAAAAGAGTAAGCTGAGAGGAGGAAGCATTCCTTTGGGAGCTGTAGGTGAATAGAAGGCAGTGTGGTGTCCTATGAAGGGTGTGGAGTGGCAGCTTGGTGACCCGGATGTTCAACCCAGTTTTTCATTTTTCCTCTAACTCACTGGATGATTTTCTGTGATTTCATTTCAACCCCCAGGGCCTTAGTTCTCTTGGAGATAATACTGCTTGCTTAACCTAGCTCTCAGGGATTTTTCTGAGAATGAAGTAGTAATGTAATTTAGAATGCTTTCAAAAAAGTTAAAAGCATGATAAAAAGAAAGGCATTAAATGGATTAACATCTGATTTGATTCAGGGAAGACCTCTGTGTTCAAGATGTGCATGGAAAGGGTTTTTGATTCAAGTGAAAATCTTTGGCTGATAGATCCTGGGAGTTGAGCCACATGTCGAGCTACATAGGAAGAAGGGAGGAACTCAGCTTCACTTTTAAGGAGGGTGCCATGCTCTAAACGAGCAAAGGGCAAAGAATGTTCATTTTGGATGCCAGTCCTGATCAATTTATGGTGGCTGCCTGGAACAGGATGTGGACCAGCTTTTGGAGGGCACATCCTAGTAACTGTGACAAGATCACTAGTGGGGACCTAGAAATAAGGAAGAAGGATTTGCAGGATGCTGGCCACGTACTTATCATCCCTTCCAGAGCTGGAGAGTGGGGAGACAGTGTCAGACTTGGGACCTGAAGGCATGGGCTGATGTCTTAGAAGTTGCTGAAACTAAAAGTCTTTGTCAGCTTTGAAGTTAGTTAGTTTCTCTTCTTTCACACTACCTTGATGACTCTTCCTAGGGAATTTGACAACAATCCAATTTTATTTTATTTTCTGTTCTATGAATATGTCAGTAACTTTATGTTAATTCATGCATAGATTTATGCAAGATGGTATCAAGACGGGACCTTATTGGAATTAGGGAAAAGAGATGATTTAGGTTGTCACCATGGGTGTGAAGAATCTTCCTTATTCTTCTATTGTAATCAAACCTCTCTCTGCCTGGATTTTGTCACAAGTTTAAAAAAAAAATCCTCTAGTTTTTCACTTATTCCCCAGAGTCCAACTGAGCTCTTAAGAAAATTGGAGACAGATGGCACTGGAAAATGCATAACACTTCTTTTTTTTTTTGTACACTATCTGTTAAAACATTTTCTTACCTTCCCATCCCTTGCTTCTTGAAGCTTCGTAGGTCTTCCCGCAATGGCTTCATGACTCAGCACACACTGCAGACTTAATTTTCTTTTCTAATACTCCTTCGCCGAGCCCTTTTGATCCAGGTGTGTAAATTCCTGCTCCCTTTATCTGGACGAGTAATTGGTGCTATTTCATGCAGGTGAGCATGCACGAGTCTGTGCTGGCATCAGCTGCCTGTCACCTCTGCTACTGAGTCCTCACAAAAGTCAACAGGGAGAGAAATGCTGTATAAACAGGTTTCACGCATCTTTCTTTTTTTTCAGTTTGGGGGAGGTGGTTGGAGGTAGAAATGTGGGCTGAAAGACCGTATAATTAGGAAGTTGAACATTGTTTTTTTTTTTTATTAGAGTGGTTGGTTTAATTAAGTGCTTTATGCCAGGTGCTGCTGCAGGGGTATAATAAGAATAAGACAGACCCAATCCCTTTCCTTATTGTCCTGGAGAGAGATACAGTTTAGCACACAGCTGCAAATGGGTATGGCATGGGGCTGTAAGCATGCGTAGCAGGGCTGTCTAACATAGCCCCATAGGGCTAGGGGTAGGGAAGATGGGCAAAGATGGCTTCTGGAGAAGAGTCGTGTTTAAGCTAAGGCTGAGGGAACTGGGAAGGTGTTGCCCAGGCAAAAGGAGGGTAGGATAGAAGGGCATAAATAGCACATTTAAATTCCTGGCATATGCAAGCAACAGAGTGGCTGGCGTGTAAGTGGCAAAGAGATTGAAGATTTGGCTGTAGAGGTAGCCAGGTCATGTAACCTTGAAGGATTTTTTTTTAAAAAGACTTGATCTCTGCTGCCTCTCAAACTTTCATGAGCTTGTGAATCACCTGGTGATCTTGTTAAAGTGCAGGTTTGGATTCAGAAGATCTGGGGTGGAACCTGAGATTCCGCATTTCTGACAGGCTCGCAGGTGATGACGATGCTGCTGTTCCATGGACCACACTCTGAGTAGTAAGGCTTTTGACTCTGTCCTAGAGATAGTGGCAAAACTATGGAGAAATTTTAGGTAGGAGAATGAAATGACCTAATTGGTAGTAGAAATATCCCATTTCCAGCAGCGTAATGAATGGATATTAGGCGAACATATCTGGAACATGGAAATCAGTGAGGAGGTGGTAACAGTAGGCAGTCAGGTGAGATTTGTCAAACTGAAGTTGTGGCAATGGGCAGTGGACATTGCCGGTGGTTCATTCCTTAACCTTGCTTGACTGCCTGTGAGGATAGTTCTGCCCATATCTGCCTCCTCCGCTGGGTGGTGGGCTCCCTGGTCATGGTGCTAAGGCAGCGTAGGACATAGCAGTACAGCTTGGCACTTAAGAGCATAAGCCTTGGAATCACTTGAGCTGGGATTTAAGTCCTAACTCCATCACTTCCTAGTTGCTTAACCTCTCAGAGTCTCCACTGTCACACCTGCTGTAGAGAATATCACCTAGCAGAGGATGGAGAGGATTAAATGAGATAATGCAGATAAAGTGCTAAGCCCTGCGCCTGACATTCATTGATTCAAAAAGTACATAGTGAGTACTTGCTTCAGCATGCTAGGCTTTGAAGCTTTGGCAATGAACAAAGTAGATCTGGTTCCTGCCCTCTTGGAACGCTTGATAAATAGTATTAGTAGCTGCTTATTATTCTCAGCAATAACTCTGCTCTTAGTCCATTCATTTTCTGCATGAAGACTAAGCAGGAAGCTCCAGTAGCCACTCTGTCTGGACAGTAAGCCCCCACCCTTCCCGAACAAGTTGTGGAGGTGGGCACAGTATTCCATACATTCAATTTAATTGATTCCTCGAACTCTGGCAGTGCTTTCAGCTTAATTACCCATAAAACTGAAGCAAGGGTACTTGAGATCTCACATCATTTTCCAGCTCAGTAATCTATATGTGGCCAACCCTGCGACATTACATTTAATGGTTTTCAAAGGCTTGGGAGGCTGTCTGCCTGGCTTATCCTGAACCAGTGCCCGGATATGGCCCAGAATCTCCATGTAAAATAACTGCTTGGGTTTTGAGGCTGTAGATTTTCTTTCTTTCTTTTTTTTTTACATTGAAGTAAAGTCAGTTACAGTGTGTCAATTTCTGGTGTACAGTAAAATGTCCCAGTCATGCATATACATACATATATTCATTTTCATATTCTTTTTCATTAAAGGTTGTTACAAGATATTAAATATAGTTCCCTGTGTTATACAGAAGAAACTTGGTTTTTAAATCTTATTTTTATATATAGTAGCTAATGTTTGCAAATCTCAAACTCCCAAATTTATCCTCCCACCCCCTTTCCCTGGTAACCATAAGATTGTTGACTATGTCTGTGAGTCTACTTCTGTTTTGTAGATGAGTTCATAGTGTCCTTTTTTTTTTAGATTTCACATATGAGTGATATCATATGGTATTTTTCTTTCTTTCTGGCTTGCTTCACTTAGAATGATGATCTCCAGGTCCATCCATGTTGCTGCAAATGGCATTATTTTATTCTTTTTTATCACTGAGTAGTATTCCATTGTATAAATATACCACAGCTTCTTTATCCAGTCATCTGTTGATGGACATTTAGGCTGTCTCCATGTCTTGGCTATTGTATATAGTGCTGCTATGAGCATTGGGGTGCATGTGTCTTTTGCAATTAGAGTTCCCTCCGGATATATACCCAGGTATATAGGAGTGAGATTGCTGGATCATATGGTAATTCTACTTTTAGTTTTTTGAGGAGTCTCCATACTATTTTCCATAATGGCCGCACCAAACTACATTCCCACCAGCAGTGTAGGAGGGTTCCCTTTTCTCCACAGCCTCTCCAGCATTTATCATTAGTGAACTTTTGAATGATGGCCCTTCTGACTGGTGTGAGGTGATACCTCATTGTAGTTTTGATTTGCATCTCTCTGATAATTAGTGATACTGAGCATTTTTTCATGTGCCTATTGGCCATCTGTATGTCTTCATTGGAGAATTGCTTGTTTAGGTCTTCTGCTCATTTTTGGATTGGGTTGTTTGTTTTTTTGTTATAAAGTTGTATGAGCTGTTTATATATTCTGGAAATTAAGCCTTTGTCAGTCACACCATTAGCAAATATTTTCTTGCATTCTGTAGGTTGTTGTTTTGTTTTGCTTATGGTTTCCTTTGCTGGGCAAAAGCTTATAAGTTTAGGTCCTATTTGTTAATTTTTGCTTTTCTTTCTGTTGTCTGGGTAGACTGCCCTGAGAGAACATTGCTAAGATTTATGTGAGGCTGTAGATTTTCAAATGAGGAACTAAGCTGCTGAACGCTTGAGAGGAAAGGCAAATGATGAGAGGAGTGTGAAGGTAGCAGTAGAAGGGAAAATGATTCATAGTCTTTGCTAGGGAGCTGTGACCCAGACCAAGGAGAGCTGGGACTATGCAAGGTCCAGCTGCAAAGCGTCCTTGGTTGTAAAGATTCTGGCTACTTAAGCAAATGAGAATTTAACGGAAGGTTATGGGAACTGGATCCCATGGGGAGAAACTCTTGGGGGTTCTCAGAGGACAGGACAGGCTGGAGGATCAAGTTTTAGAAAGGGCAGGAACCAAACAGAACTGGGGAAGACTGGACAGTAGGAGCCAAAGCAATGGCTTTGTGACTGTGAGAGGCTGGCTTGTCTGTGGGTTGGTTTACCATCACCTCTTCCTTCTCTCCCTGCAGTATCTGTTTCAGACTCAAAGTCCCAGAAGCAGGTCCAGCTGGTTGAGCATAGGCCACAGGTCTGCCCTCTTAACTTTTTTGAGAGTGAGGACAGAAGGGTTCTGGTGACTTTAGATTTTGTCTTGGGTGGTGGGAACTTAGAATTACCCTCCCTCCATTACACACAGTGGTGCAGGAATCAGTCCCCAGGAGGAAATTGGAATATTGCTAGGATGGAGGACATGGATGCAGGCACCTGTAGCATGTAAAACGGCAAAGTTGATGACTTACTTATTAGTTGAGTCAACTTTGTCATATTTTTTTCCTTTGAGATTTCTGTAAATATATCTTGCCTTTCTAGGTTTCCCCAGGCAGCTCCTCCACCATCAGGGTGCCTGTCACCCTGCATTGAGAGTATCTGTTCATGAGGCCATTTCTGAACTAGCCCAAGAGTCCTCAGGGACAAGGGTGGATCCTATTCGTCTGTGTATTCTTAGGTCTACCCAAGTGCTTACCACATAGAAACCACCGGATGAGCTGTAGTTGAATGAAACAGTGTGTGTGGGTATCTTACCAGAAACACAATTATGAGCAGCTGGGAATTTTAAGGGAGAAGTTTTTTTTCTTGGAAGGAAACATTTCAGCATCATTTTGTAGCATATGTATGTTTAAACCCACTCCACAAAGGGATGCAGATTTGAAAGTGCAGGAGTAATGCACAGCACAGGGACTTATGCACTCTGTGCAGGTCAGCTATTATTCACTTAATTTTTGAAGAATTTTTTTTCACAAAAGCTTTCTTCGCTCAGGAAATATCCTTGTCTTGTTTAGTGCCACTCAAATATTTTCTCTTTAATCTGGAGACACATTATCCTGTTCCCCAGGATACTTCATATTTCTGTCAACTCCATGATCTTTGCTGGGATCCAGCTCCATGGTTCAAAGAAGAAACTTGAACTGTTTGGGGCATCTGCAGGCTGGGTAAATTTAGCTACAGTAGCCATGGACAAGTGAGTTATTTCAGTCAACTTCAGACATAGGTTTGTAATCTTATGCATGGGTGCAGAATTTCAGATTCTGGACTGTATCATAAAACTTGATCCTCCCACTCCTCCCCTGCCCCTTTTAGTGAAGTGATTGGCAAGGGATTGTGGAGGATGGAGATCTTTGTGATCCTGGATTTCTGCCCCCCTGGTCTACTCAGAGCAAGAAACAGAAACTGACTTTCTGTTACAAGCCAAGAAGAAATGAGTTGAAGGAACACGGGGCAACCCCACGATGGCCCGAAAGGCTGGGGACCCAGGCAGCCAGGACCAAGGCTGCACGGCGGACAGATCCTGGCCACAGAACTAGACCCATGAGGTCCTGACAGCTGCTGGCACCGACCCTGGACCCCACGGCCCATGTGGTTGCTTCTAGCACACGGGACGCTACCAACCTGCTTGCCCTGGGCATGGGGGCTCTTCCTCCATCACTGGCCCTCAGGGTAGAGTCTTCCTGGTCTCTGATTCTCCTCATCTCTTATTGCTGTTTCGAAGAAAAATGCTCATGACATTTGATTTTAAGCCATTGTTGGTAATAGTAAGAAAATCATCTTGATGTTTTTAGATCCTGGTATTAAAATGTTTTCTTGGTTCAACATGGATGAATGAAGGACTGTGGCAGAATCCACTCTTTTTCCTTGTGTGTCTGAATGAAGTGTCCTTGGCTGTGAGGCCAGGTTATGCAGAACTTGGTGCAAAGGCTCTGGATCCTGGTTTTTAATCCAAACTCTGCCACTTACTAGCTGGGTGTCTTGGGAGCAATTCTTCCGTCTCTTCCAGCCTTGGTTTCCTCATTTGTAAAATGGAGATGGCCTCAGTCCCTACCTCAGACTTTGAGTTCTTGTGAGATGACATCGGTAGTGCTCTTAGGGCAGTGTCAAGCATATAATAATGCTGTTTATTATGAATAAGTTGGAGAGACTTGAGTTGGGGGATTGGCCAGAAGAGTCAAAATGCAAGGCCTAGATGCACCAGACATGCGCCTTCAAGAATAATCTGGGGGACGGAGGTCACAGTGAAAGCTGAAGTGAGTCACCTCCAAGTTGGATGGCCTCCATCAAACAAGACAGGCCAATTCCCAAACACCGGTTGGCCACAGGTGTCTGAGAATACAATCTGCTTTCAAAGTACAATTAAATAGGAAAATACTCAGTGATCTCAAGTTGTCGACTTGTCCTGAAGCCAAATTTGGTCAATTTAGGCCCAGAATTTAACCAGTGCAAGGGAGAATGGCTTGTTTCCAGTTTACAGAAGTTTTTTGGGGGAGCTTCTTTGCAGAACTCAGAAGGAGGGTGTTCTCAGACACAGATGGTCTCAGCAGCCTTCATTTAGGTTGGTATCCTGGGGAAAGTCATCAATCTGGACATGCTCATATTTCCATCTTTGTTCTGGTTATCCAGCAAATAATAAATAGGTTTTATTTCTGCTAAGTGCTAATTTAAGAAGCATCTCTCTCTCTTTTTCTTATTAGGGTTACCTATGTCATGGCTCCATCACCTGGAACCTATGATCTAGAGCTACTTCCAAAAATAATAAAAAGTCTATATACCCTTTGGTTTGTCCAGTGAAGTCATGTGGATAAAATGGTAACACGTAAAAATCACGACATTGCCATACAAACAATAGCAAGAATGAAGTCTGAAATATTACCCTTTCTTTCACGGAATGATTCAATGATATGGTTGAGTGAAGAATAAATGGGATTTTTTTTTTTTCTGGTTGCAGCTATAATAGTCTTAAAGAAAGCATTAATAAGGCATATAATTCTTTAAGTCTTTCAAAGCTATATTTAATCAAATATGCAAGATCATCTAGATTAAGAGAACTATGTGGTCAGGTTTATTTTTACCATTGTTGAAGAATGGCCAAGAGTGGTAAGAAGCATCTCTTTTTAAAGTTATTTATTGGGGGAAAATATAGAAGATGCAGTCAGTGCATCTAAGTGGAAATGACCTCTTGGTGTTGGCTGACTCACCTCTTCAGGTATGTTGTCAATTTTATTATTATTTAGCATTTTTGGCTAAATTAAGACTAAGAATGAATCACCCAAGAAAGAAAGAGTGATTCTAGGAGATGCACCTACATTTGTTTTCCCATAACTGAGGTTCATTTGAGTTTATGTAAGCTGTTATTTCAGAGTTAGCACATCACCTCTAAAACTGCCGCATTTAAAGCCGGGTTGATTGTAAAAAGCGGCATTTAAATGTTTTTGTGGAGGGATTAGGGATGGAATATGTACACATTGGTCACCCAGGGAGAGGTTGAAATCGTCATTTCCCTCCTTAGTGGAAGCAGGGAATGTAATTAACAACCATTTGCAGGTACCAGTTGAATATTTCATGGTGGTGACTGTGATTCATCCTTGCTTCTTAACAGCAACTAGAGGAAAATTAAACCCAGGGTTTATGACTTTCTGGCAACTATAGAATGTAAAATCCAAAATTCACCTCCTGTCTTACTAACTCACCTTCCTGTATCCCTCTCACATGCCTCCTCCTTTTGCAAGCAGTAGTTTTCACTCTGTACAGTAGGGGTTTTTTTTTTGTTTTGTTTTGTTTTGTTTTGTTTTTGTGAAACCAGAAGCTTCCTAATTTACAGAGGGAATTTGGTTAATGCAGTGAAGGCAAATAGGTTTCAACTCTCAGGTTTCAACCTGACATTGATTGCTGGTGGTTTCTAAATAAAGTTGCCTCTAGGCATAGCAGGAAGAAGGGCAATGGTTGTTTAGTAGTACCTACCAGCGGTTGCGGAGGAAAGAGCATCATCCATTTTGCTGTCCTCAACCAGGACAAAGAGGGCAAGGTCAGGAATTGAGTCTGGCCTCACTAAGCCGTAATGTACTAGGAGATTTTGGACAAATGTCAGCATTGCACCTTCCTCAAATGCCATTTTGGGGGACGGGAGATAAAAAGTCTATCATACAAAATTCACAAGCCTGTCATAAAGATCAACAAAGATTTGAAGGTATAGAAATCAGTAGGGTGTAATGTTATATTCCCATTTTTGAAGGAAATACAGATCTGTATTAATAAGACTCAGAGCTCCATTGTAGATGTATCTATCTTACTCGTGTGGAAGGTATAGGGGAAGGAGAGCTTGGAGTCCTTGAGTGGAAATGGGAGAAGGGTAGAAAGTTAGAAATGGGAGAACTTTATGTATTATCTAGAAGAGTGGTTTTAATTATTTTTTTAATCCAAGAAACCCATTTTCTCTCTCAGACAAGATTCTTTATGGCTCCCAATACAATAAACCAATAAAGGATGCTATTCTGTTTGAAGCTGCTTACTTCTCACCAGGCTTCCCCAGGTTGTTAGTATGGAGGAAGTGCCGTTAAATATGTTTGAATTTAATTAGGTGCCCTGTAAATCTTCAGAAAGTGGCTTGTAAACTTTCCCAGCATGTTAAATTCCCCAGTCTCCCTTATGATATCTTGGACCTTGCCTTCCAATGTGTGTGACCAGAGGGGAGGGTATAGCTCAAGTGGTAGAGCACATGCTTAGCACGTACGAGATCCTGGATTCAATCCCCAGTACTTCCTCTAAAAATAAATAAATAAGTAAACCTAATTACACCCCCCTCCAAAACAAATAAACAAACAAAAAACAATTCTCACAGAGGCACAGAAGAGAAGTACTTGTGAGACTGGGGTCCAAATGATAGGGTGCCTGGTATTGGGGGCGAAAAGATTTGTGTACAAGAGAAAACCAACTCATAATTGTATTATAAACATGAGGGCATGACAAATCAGCTGTTCCATCTGTAAAATCCTCGGGTGGGATGAGTCATCCAGACAGCACCTTTGTCTTACTCACTGTCCATCCATCCAATAATATTTATCAAGCACCTATTGTCTGTCAGACACTGGGCACTGAGGAGACAGTTCTGAGCTAACCCAATGAACTCCTTGTTTTCCTGGAATGTGTTGGGAGAAATGGAATAAACAAAGATAAAAATAATAATTTCAGACACAGTGAGATTATGCAATAAAACGAAACAGTCTTTTCATACAAAGGAACTGAGGGTGGAGCTTATCAACAGCAAGAACTCCATACTTCTTACATGAGCCCATAAAGGCTTTTTATGGGTCACCAGTGGCCACAGAGCGCAGGTTGACAGCAGGTACTTTCAAGAATTTCAAACGTGAGAGCCGTATCCATTGTAATCTTAGAGTTCCCCTGGGGCACTAGAGAAACTTCATTTGCCTGATTGAGTGGGCGTTTGGCTCCGAGGATTGTGACTGGAGCTTTTATGTCTTTATGTCCCTGTGCTCCCCGGCAACATTTCTGCATCTATAGTGTTGTTGTAAAAGCTTTCAGTCTTCATGGTGATGGAGCACAGAGGAGTTGCGTGAGGAATTTACAGCCACTGCAGAAGGGGTGTTGGAGTGGCCAAGTTATAACAAGGTAACTTTAATACGTTTTGTTGACTGAGGAGAAGCAAGACTTTTTATGGATCTAGAAAACAAATGCGCGTGAGAGAGAGTAGGGCTCAGAGCTCAGAGAACGTGGTCACAGAAGAGAATTCAAGGTTGAGGACAGAAGAGAAGGACTGAGAGTAAATTGGACCAACAGAGAAGCTCAAGGAACCAGAGGACAGAAGCTGGTTTCGTGGGGACTGTGACCCGCACTCCCCTCCCCACATCATGGGAAGGAAAGTGGGAACAAAATACCTCATGTGAATTGTTTCAAAAATACATAGTTCACTAAAGTGAACCATTAATCTGACCCCAAAAAGAGATGCCTTAAACTTGAGGTGTTTCTCATTTGTGCTCTTTGAAAAAAACAATTCATCATGTTGACGGAACCAATGTCACAGGGCTGTGAAGTCCCTCTCCTTTCCCTAACCCTGCCATCCCTTCCCTCCGGGCCTGGGTGCGTGGCTCTAGGTCCAGGGTTAAGTTGAGAGAGGAGGACATGATAGATGCCCTTTTCCTCTTCGTGCCAGTCTGGTGAGGTGCGAAGCCCCCCGGACTCTGGCACGTCCTGGCTGTTGTCCAGGCAGGGGGACTGGCGGCGAGGTCTCAGGACTAGTGTGTTCAGCCTTGTCTGGGCAGGCGATTTGGCAGACGGGATTTGGCAGAAGGAGCAGCTGTTCTGGCATCACCGTTCCCTTTCAGACATTGTGGTCAAATCTCATTACATGTCACCAGGAGTACCATAGACCTCGAGCACACCCCGAGGGCCAGGAAGCCCATGGAATGCGGAAGTGTTTGGATTTCCCTTTCTATTTCCCACCTCCTCGTTTAGAGGTCTTCCACATCCTGCTGCTTTGTGCCCATGCACCCCCTTGGCTGGTATTTCTCCTCACATCACCTGCCTTCCCTCCTTGGCTCTTCCTTGTAAGCCTTGCCTTCCAGGGTCAGATGCTTTTGCTGCCTCTAATCCTTCAGGACCCTTGACCAGATCTGATGCTTCTCCCACCCTGGCACTTACCTTACCCGTCTGTCTGACCTTCTGTTTCCTGCTCTCGTAGGGCTGTGGAAGCAGAAGTGGTGTCTCTCTTCCCCCTCATCTCCTCTGTAGATCCTAGCGCCATGCTTGGCATCATTCATTATGAATGAACTGGCTGGCCACGCTTCTGTTTCACTTCTTCATCTGGAAACCCGAGCCCCTCCTTTACTTACGTCACAGGATTTCCTTAAGGGCCAGATAAAGTGATGACTGTTTTCTTCAGAGCACAGGAGGTTGTGTAAAGGTGCAAGGTGGCCGTAAACGTCACACGTGCTATTGAGTGGAGAGATGATGTCAGAGGCAGCTCTTTGTTTCGTGTTCATTCCTGCTCTTCAGAGACAAACATCTGTCAGGTCTAATCAGTGCTGCCTTTCCTGAGGGAAGATTGACAGAGACAGACTCTCCTGTCTGCTCCTGTCAGGGTAATGGGCACCTATGGAGACGCTCATCTTAATTTATCTAATAGAGGGTGTTTGCCTCCTGCAAACTGATTGTTTTGACTTATTCAGCAGGTTTGCCATGATTAAGGTGTCTTCTTTGTTATTAAGATAAAGAGTGCCCTTTTCTTTCTTGGGGTGAAAGATGAAAGATAATTAAAAAAAAATTTTTTTTAAACCACCCAGTCAGGTTAATTGGATGGTATCTATCCAGAGACTGACATGTTCCGATGTAACATCGGAAGCTCTTTGTGAAAGGCTCAATGCTCATAAGATTAAATCTAGGACTAACCAATGGGCAAAAGGACAAGGAGACGGATGTTTAAAATGGGCTCATTATAAAGGAGAGCTGCTTAAAAGGAGGGCCCAGAGATGGGATGGGGCAGCTCTAGAGGTCAGGGGGCTTAGACTGGAGATATTCACACAGAATTTGGATGGTCACTGAGCTGGTGCTAGGAAGACCCTGCCCCAAAGCCTGGAGATGTGGGTTCTAGTCTTGTATTAATGACAACCACAGTGATAACAACACAAAAGTAGTAATTAACGCTTATCAGTTGTTTACTATGTGCCAGCACAGAGCTTTCCTTTTCCGTGCACTGCCTTCCTTCTCATAATGCCACAGTTAGGTGCTCATTTCCCCTCTTTGCTATTCATTTGCTGTGTGACCGTGGACTGGCTCCTTTACCTCTCTGAGCATCAGTTTCCTCACATATAAAAGTTGAACTCCACTGCTCCTCCAGCTCTGTCATCTGATGTCTTTTCCCTTTTCTTACTACATATAAAAACCAAACAGAGGCCCAAGACCACCCAGGGGTCAAGCTTCAATTTTTAAGGAAATAGGCCCATTGTGTAGCCCCAAACAAGGGGCAATGAAAGAGCAGGATAGAAGGTTTGTTGATTAATTGGGCTCATTATTCTGATCGGGGCCTGTTTATACACTGGTGGCCTAAAGCACCTTTGCCTCTTGTTAGCACACTGTGTTCTTCTCAAGACAGGGGCCAAAAGGCTTCTGGAATTCTCTGGATAGATAGATACAGACCAAGATCTGGGAGCATCTCTGGTACCCAGATGAGTCCAGGAGTTTGGCTTCTGACCCATCCAGACGGAATGTGAAGCCAGACAGGGCCTCAGCCAGGACACGTGCACCGTCCTTTAGTGACACAGGTTGGTGTGGGCGTGGGCGTGGGCGTGGGCGTGGGGAGGAGTGTTTTATGTCTGACGTTGTGTACAACTGCTGGTGCCTGGTGATAATAAAATCAGACTGACTTTCACTGTTTTTAAATTCTCTAAAGACCATGCACCCCTTTGTTGCCTGGACACAAGGCTGACTGCTCACATCACCCGCCCTTTATACCGCTAAACATGGGCCTGGGACCTGTGTCCTGGCGCCTGGGGGTTGGGGTGAGGAGGAGTTATTTCTGGAAGCTGGGGACTGAGCAAACTGCTCTTGGGGAGTCTGAGATCAGCCTGGATTTCTTTAGCTCAGGGTCCAAACAGAGGAACCCACCATTCTTGTAACATTCAACAAATACACATTGAGCACCTACTTGGAAATAGGCCCTGTGCCTTACGTATGTCACATCAGTTAATTTAATCATCAGAATTAATCCTTTCAGACAAGCGATATCCCTACAGATGAAGGATCCAGGCTCAGAGTTGTGAAGTAACTTGCCCCGCTGAGCATTGATCTGTGTCGCTTCCAAATCAGTGCTGTCTGGCTGGGGACAGGCACAGATTTGGGGTTGCTTGTCCTCGGAGCTCTGGGACCCTCAGGTCTGTGTTCGCCTGGGAGAGTGCCGTGAGGGCTCAACACTTCCCTCAAACTGTGATAAGACCCGAACGCAGCAGTCAGGAAGGGGGGCCTGCCTGTGTGGTCCTGGCGACCTGGTCCCCAGGGATGTCACTGGAAGGACAAGGGCAAAGGCCAAATGGAATGTGAACTGAGGCCTTGACCCTGGCTTTTCAGTGTGTGGTCCAAGGAGAGGTTCCCTAAAGAGGAGACGGGAGCAGATAAGTAACTTCATGATCTTGTCCGGAAACAGCATTTGGAACATTTCCCCAGGAGCTTAGTCCGGCTGAGTCAAGTGCGTGGAAAATGATTTCTGTTGCTTTGTGCATTTTTCCCCAGGTCTCCTCCCAGTGGGCCTTGGAGCCTCCTTACCCCTCTCCTCAATTTCGTCTACTCCCTGGAACTCATCTTGTCCCCAGACTCAGGGAGCAGAAGTAGCTACATGTGGTCAGATGTCCATTCCTGGGGAATCTGAATGCAAAGGAGGTGCCCGGTTTAAAAGTCTAATGTGTGTGTGTGTGACACATACGGCAGGTGTTAATCTGCTGGTTTGAACAAACTCTTTCCAAACATGTTCTAATTCCTGAGGAACCATTTGGAAAGTTCCCAAGGTAGGAAAAGATCAATCACAAACAGCTTTGAGGTAGTCAGTAGAAAGTTTGATTGTTTCCTCTTGGCAGTAATTGCTTCCTTGCTGAAAAATGTATAGGGGAGACAGTTCTTGGGAAGAGTTCTGGGCCGACATTTGCTACGTGGTTTCAGGAAGGGGCTGAGACTTTCAGCCAAGTAGCTGGTTCTCACTGAAAGCCAAACATTTGGTTTTGAGTTTAGCTCCCACTCGGAATTCATTTCCCAGACCTCAAAGTATGAGACGGTGTGGTGTTGTTATTTATTTATTTTCCTTTCTTCTTAGGCTTGTTTGTTTTCTGGCCAGAAGCCCAGGTAGTTTCCGTGAAGGTGAGAGTCCTTAGGTATTTGTAAGATGAGGAGAAAGCCGCGGATGGTGATGGTGTGCGAAGGGGATGTACAGAAATTGGACAAGAGGGAATTAAGCCAACTTTGCCTGAATTATGTTGTTTTTCTTGTGTCTTAGGAAATGAGAAAGCCAGAAGCACTGTGATCCATCATTATAAGACCCACCTGCCTCCCTCTCTCCTTCCCACCCCCCTCCCTTCCTTTCTTCCTCTCTTCTGTCCATATAGGAAGACTGAATTGAGCATCTGTTATGAGCTAAGTGATACAGAGGTGAATAAGCACAGTTCCTGGCTTCTAGAAATTCATGACTGAGTGGGGAAGACAGACACAAACAGGACCCTGCAGTATAGCCAGGTACTTATTATACCAGGAGTTTGTGCAGATAGTCCAGGCAGTGCAGTAAAGAGGGCTCTTGCATCTCTCTGGGGGTTTAGTAGGGGACATCAGGAAAGCCTTCTTGGAGCAGCGTTTCCAGCTGAATCCCGAAGGGTAAGAGCCAGGGTCGGTTGATGAAGAACTGGGTTGTCATTATGGATGCAGACCGAAAGGGGTGAATTAAAGATGTGCAGTGGAGAAGGAATTGACAAGTGGTCTGGAAAAGGCAGGAAGGAGTGAATGACAGCAATGCTTATAGAGCCTTCTGCGGTGACACGGCCAGGCTGTCTGTACCCAGTGTGGGCAGGGCTGGGGTGGGCTCGGGCCTGTGCCAGGGCCCAGTGTTAACAGTAGCAATAAAAACAAAAACACTTAACAGTTACCTGATGACAAGTCTAGAGACAACCGCTTTGAATATATTATCTCAGCGTACCCCAGTGTGGTTTATGTGTTATGAGAGATTATTTTAGGTCATACTCTGTTGAGACACTGAGTAACACCAAATCATATTGTTTCCTTTTTAATTCTCTTCCCAGCTTTCTGATTACTTCAAGGAGAAAGTCTCAGTTTGAAGTTGCTGCATTCTTATCCATCTCTTCTTCATTTTAACAAAGAGAGGGCAGCCTCAGGCACAGGGCCTTTAGCAGAAAATAATATTTAGCTTGAATTCAACAAAATTTTAATTGTTATTTACTGAGAAAAAATTTCAATGTGATTTTTATTGGCATTGTTGGTTGAATATCAACTTATGGTGACACCGGTTTCCTATTTATGGTAGTAATTTATCATTTCCTGTTATAGTGCATGAATTTAAGTGAAAACTTAGATTGAGTTAAAAAATGCTTACATAACTTAGATTTCAGATTTTATGCAGATACAGCAAAGATCAGGAAGAAGTATGCCGATGACTAAAGTTTGTATTATTTCCCTCTGTGCCACAACTCTGTCTGGAAAATGCTCTTTTAATTTCAATTTAGTTATTACAAAATTGAGATTTCAAAGGGTTAAGTAATTAGGTCAGTGTCACTCAGCTGGCGAATGCCAAAGATGAGAATTGAACCTAGGCCCATCTGACTCTGAATCCCATGTGACCTCGAGGACATAGATCTCTATTGACCAGATGTTTGACAGTAGGTGAAGGGAAGATTCTAGAATGTTAGAGCTGGAATGGCCTTTGAAATCAGTTGGTCCATTGTTGTCATGCTTTTTTTTTTTAATTTATTTTTTTAACCACCAGTCCCTCTTTTATAACATATTTTAAATTTTTTGGAAGAACAAACTGGACTTTGTAAGTTATACTTAATTTATTCTCCTAGTTATTGTGAATCAAATAAAAATGTGCAATGTTAGGGGGGAGGATATAGCTTAAGTGGTAAAGCACATGCTTAGCATGCATGAGGTCCTGGGTTCAATCCCCAGTACCTCCATTAAAAAAAAATTAAATAAATAAACCTAATTACCGCCCCCCCCCCCCCAAAAAAAGATGTGCATGTAGTGTTCACTGAAGCTTTGGATCAGCTTGAAAGAGCTAGTATTGCCGTGGGGTCCTATAAAGTATGTTGCAAGTTCTTGTGACTCTCTGCTAGCATTTGCATGGATTCCTGGGCATCTGTGGTTCCTAGGTTGAGAATGACCAATCTAGGCCATCTCCCTATTTACTAAGACATAGAGAAAGGGAGTGGTTTGGTTACATGTGAGTAAGTGGCAGGGTCTGAAATGGAGTCCAGATAAATTCCTCCTTTGTTTTGATGAGGTGCCCTTTCCTTCTGCCACACTGCTCACCTGAGCCCCATTCCTGCTCTGAGAGCATTGGTCCAAGGGCTTGGCTACCTCCTTGTTTCCTGCCACTCCTGAGAATGGGACTCAGCATTTGCAGCTCTTAGCTGAATCTCATCTCCATTGTTTTTCCCTCTGGGAAATGCATGTACCTCGGGAAAGTCGTCATAAGATGGTTGTCAAGTAATTCCTGTGACTTTTGTCCCCAGAAGAATGCTCTAGATTTCTCTCCAAGTCTGTGTCTTGTTTAATGACATCACTGTGTATCCTGTTGCCCATCTAAGCCTTATTCCAAGAGCCTCCCCCATCTTACCTTTGCTTCCGTCTCCAGGCTCATCACTTACCATTGTCCCAGCACATGTTGTCCATTCTGTCAACATGACTACTTGTCTTGAACTTGCCATGTTCTTTCTTAACTTTTAGCCTTCGTACATGCTGTTCCTTCTTAAAAATAAGTGTTACCGTTCACTTAACACTTAACATATGCCAGTCACTGTGCCAAGAACTTTGTTGGCTTAATTTGGTCCTTACCAATCCTCTCAACCACTGCCCTGCCTCTCAGCTCTTTCTCTTTATTTCCATTCTCTTTGCTGCACTTTAAGCAAAACTCTGGCCATGTCTCTCCTTGGCTGGGTGTTCCAGACCTTTCGCAGATGGGCCAAACAACCACTCTGGTGTTCCCTGCCCTGCAGTCATTGCTCAGCCACGCTGGATTGCTCACCCTGAACATGCCACCTACTTTCATGCCTTTCTGCCCTCGCTGGTTCTTTTGCATCTCCCTGGAGGGTCTTCCCCTCAGTATCCTTCTATTTTATCTTTCCATCCTTCGCAGCCCTACTGAGATGGCTCCACCTTAAAAACACCTGCCTAGATCTGATCATTCAGGGGTAATCTCTCCCCGTATCTCTAGATTTGTGTCCATATTTTATCCTAAATTTCTCATTAAATTCTTCTGTATTAAAAAAATACAAAGTTTTTTTTTTAATCATCAAAAGTATAAGGAAGGTAACAAAAAATGGCCCCTAATTTCCTTGTCATGATAATTTTTTTTGATATAAAAAAGTCATGCATATATTTTGTTGGAAAAGTCTGATAGTAAAGAAAGGACCAAAAGAAAATGTAAGAGCCTCCTCACAGCCCCACCCTCTTCCATCTTTAGAGTAGAACAGTCAGCTTTTTGTGACTGTCCTTAGCTACCCCAGCTAGACTTTCTGAACTCCCAAGAGGGTGGCCACCATAGCCTTGTCTCTAGAGCAGCACATTGCACACAGTGAGCAAGCAGTTAATGTTAATTGCTATTGTCACACACCGCTTCTAAGTTGTTTCACTTAGACTTTATAACGTATATTTTATGTATTTGACATGAAATAAACAGACTGCCAGGTATTTCTCCAGAAGAGGAGGGTTTATTTGAGATCAGCAGAGAATTGTGTTTTGGGGTCTGCAACCATGGTGAGCCACATGTGGGTTCCTGCAAGGCCAAGGAAAGAGGATGCTTTTACAGCGAGAAAAAGGGAGCTGGGTGGGGTCCAGTAAACAAAGAGTCTGTAGGCTTTCATGGGCTGAATCCTTGCCAGGAAAGAAGAGGGGTTTTTCTTCTTCCTGCTGGGCTCTGCTACCGTCACAGGGCGTGAGAGCTCCCTGTTCTGGTCTCCCACCTCTATTTAATGGATGCTCTAGTTGATTAACTTTTTCCATTGTATATATGAAACACAATGGGAAAAGTCCACATTTGGAGTAACCTGGAAATGTATGGCTGCCCTCCAGAAGAAGAGGCACTGGAAAAGAGAGAGCTCTCAGTCCGGCATCTTTAGGGTGCAAGGAATAGAGATTCTCTGTTTTCCTCATCTTTTCTTGAATAGGTGAAGATCCCAGGATCCCAGAAGAGCTACAATGCAAATCTTGGGAAAGGCAGGGAAGCCCCTCCCTCATCTCAGTCTCTTTCCCTCACTGGGTCTATGGTTCTCTCTCTGTATCTGGTCTAATATCCTGTCTTTCCTAAAAAGCTTCCTTCCTTTGCTTACTCATCTTGCTCTGCCCCCAAATGGCTGCTCCTGCCCCGACTGCATAGCCCTCCAGCTCAGCAGCCTGTAGTTAAGTGGTACCAGTCTCTAGGCTACTCAGTTTTCAGTTTCAGATGCCCAGGGGTGGACTCCTGTGGTCGGGAACTGAGGGAAGCTGCCTGAGCAGGGCTGTGGCAGGGAACAGATTCCCCGAGGGAAAGATGTGGGTAGGCTAAGTGAACAAGTTTGAGATTAAATCAAGTAATGAGCAGTTAAGTCCTTGGGAGATATTTAAAGAAGTAAAGTTTTAAAGGGGACTTGAGAGCCTCCTTAATTGTTTGGAAGAGTTATCTAATGGACAAGAAGATCTATTTTTTCCACTTAGTTCCAGAGAGTCTAGTAAGAACCAGTAAGTGGCAAGTGAAGTAAGATGCTGAGCATATGAGGAAGGACAGGCTCTAATAATAATGGTCCCCAATTGGACTACGTTTTGAGGTCATGAGTTTCCTTGATGGGAAGTGTTGAACAGAACTTGGGTGAGCTCTTTTGATGGGACCTTTGTGCATGTGGAAAAGTCTGGATCAGATGACCTTGAGAAGTCTTTTCCAACATTTGCAATTCCAAGGATTTACTTTTAAGGGTTTCTTCTCAACCACATTCACAAAACATCTAAGCAAACACATGTGCACTTCTGACTTCAACACCTGGCATGTGGTATTTGCGCAGCGGAGGAGCACTTTCTGATTTGTGTCTCCCAATTTGATTGCAGTTTCATCGGAGGCTACTTAGCCATCTGGCTGCTACTCCGTCCTGTCTCCTGGAGTGCTTGTAGCTTTCAGCTAGGTTTGGTAGTCTTGGGCTCGTTTCATTTTCTAAGCAGCTAAGCAATTATAACACAGGAAGCAAGAGCAAGGCTGATGACAAAGCCGCCCTACTTGGAGTGAGAGCAGGAAAAAAAAGCTCGGCTGCCTGGGAAGACTGTACTAGTGATTTTGAATCACCGAATTCATTGCTAACTAACATTGTAATTAGAGTTACACCACGAAAGCTGAGATTTAGGAGACCATATGGTCTGCTGTTTGGAGAGAGGGAGAGAACGTTCCAACCTTGGAGGATGGAGTTGCCGGGGCTCCTGCACATGACCTTGCACTGCACTTGACTTCTTTGTGTTTCAATCTCCTCCGTGATGGATGGCAAATGCTGTGCTGAAAAAACACAGATGTTTTCCAAGACCTTGGCAGAATGGGCTCCCTCCAGTCTCTGGCTTGAATCCAGCAGCACCAGGTCTGTGGACATTGACAGAGGGCCTGTTAAATGCAAGGGACTGTTAGTCCCTGTAGATTAAAAGTATATGGCATCTTCCTTTAAGGAGACTAGAATCTAATTGGAGGGCAAACATGAATTCTTGAACAGTTGAAATGACACGTCCAAAAACTTCAAAGTAGAGCAACCCTGGTGCTGAGAATTTTGAAGAATGGAGGGATCATTGTGACTCACAGTGACCCATGGACACTTCACTCTAGAGATGTTAGCTGGGCCTTGTGGGCTTGAATAGGTCCAAAGTACATTGAAGCTAAGAGAGCCGTTATGAGCAAGGCAAGTTGCTGAAAAGCCAAGGATCCTTCAGAGGGCCACGAGTCCACCAATATGACAAGAGCAGTCACATAGGATGTTAGGTTTAGCATTCTTTCCTAGTAGGCAAGGAATTAAATGATTCAGTTTTATATCCTCAGCGTGTGTATCGAGCACTTTTTTTGTAAACTTTGAACACAGCATTTCAAAGACAGTTCTGTTCTGTGTTACTGCCTTTGACCTTGAGTTACCGACTTGTATCATTTATGGTAATCTCCTGACATGTGCCTTTTCTCTTGAGCCAGGAACCTGCCCCTTTGTCATACCCACCTGTGGGACCTGGCCTTTGACCTTGGGGGTCATGAGGAAACATTATCACCTCTTTTCTGTACCCTGGTCCTGATATTTGAGGTCTGCTACTACACCACCCCTGAATTTTGTCTCCTCTGAGGTGACCGTTTCGAATTCCTTTCCCTATTCCTCATAATGTGGCCCTCATCATTCTGGGTACCCCTTGTAAACATGAGCTCCTGTGCACACCAGTTCTGTGCAGTTTTATACCTTGTGGTAAGGTCACTGGGGCTCGGGACAACCTACATCTTTGATGACACCCTTCAATAAATGCAGTTATTTCTCTTAGGAAGAACTCTTAGTTTGTTGGAATTCTGTGAGCTGTGCACTTCTCTGGGGGACTGAAGCATATGTACCAGCGAGACAGAGAGCCTTTAAGAAATAGCTCCCTATTTCCTGTCTTTTTTCACCTCCTGCCTGTTTACTGTAGAAAGGACACCCATGCAAAGACAGCACCCATTTCTATTGAACATTTACTTTCTAGATAATCTTCACTGTTCTGTTGGCATCTGCTTATGAAATGCTTTAGGCAAGTAGATCATTTGTTCATTTGCTCATTCACTGAACACCGTATATAAAAGACTTGTGCTACAGATGCTGGTTCAGAGTTAAATCTGTGTCCTCAAGGAGGTTGCAGATGGTCTCCAAGGTGAGTGGAGGCAGTTCAGGGGGATAAATGCTAAAATGGGTAGAGTAGGGACACAAAGCAAGGAGTCCTGAAGTGGGCATTGCTGCGGGAGGCTGAGGGAACTATGACAAGAAGATCATAGTGACTGGATCATGTGCTCCTTGAGAGCAGGGTCAGTGCTTTGTTCATTCGTTTTAGCTTCTGCTCCCAGCACAGTGCCTAACAGTATACGTGCTCAATAAATATTTATGGGATCAGCTGGATGAGCTGCTGTCTTCCATAGAGTTGGAGCAGCTCTTCTCTGAAGCTGCATTCAGTAAGCAGAAGGTTGACGAGAAAGAACCCAAAGAGAATGCCCAGAATCACTTGGAGTTTTGCCAAGAGGATGCAGAAAGAGTGCACCGAGTTGAGTTATTTAGCATGAAAAATGCCTTATCTTCCAGTAACTCCAGGTTTCAACTTGGAGCCTTCTCATCTCTGCTGGGAACTTGTGCTGGGCTTGGAGGCCATCTGTTTCCTAGCGTTTGGTCTTGGGGAAAGGAGAGAAGATGACCCTTTTTCTGTGAAATTCGTCCCACCTCTCTCCCCATGTGGGCTCTCCTCCCGCATCCCACAGGCCTCCTGCTCTCACTCTCTGGGTGGTGACAGCTGTCAAGATGCCAGTCAAAAGGCAGAGGCCCCAGCCCCTCAGCAGCTTGAGGCATTTGCAGATTATACAGCCATTGGGCAGATGCCCATCACCCTACACGGAGTTTGCGTCTCATGCCCCTGAAGTAATTACCCAGAGTAATTACTGAAATATGTGCGAACCTTTAAAAGTACATTATTCCACTGATTCTCCTCTGAGATATTAGGGGAGGTGCCCTCACCCCCATTTATAAGAAAGAATCTATGAAGAGCTGACTTTCCCTAAGACTAAACTGTTAAGAGTGAAAAGTCAAACCCAGGGCTTTAGTTTTTATTATTTTTTTTAAGAAATCAATGTTCTCTTGATTTTGAAAGTTACATGTTCCCTATAGAAAATCAGGATAGAAGAAAATTAAAATCATGACACAGGGATGGTTGCTGTTAACAGCTTGGGTTTTTTGCTGGCCTTTTTTTTCCTATGCCTAGATACGTTACAGTTATATACATATATACATTTTTATTGATGTTGAAATCCTGTTACATCAACCATTTTATAACCTGCCTTTTTAATTGAGAGATAATTTATATATAACATATTAGTTCCAGGTGTACAACACAATGATTTGAAGTATGAATACACTGTGAAATGATCACCACAATAAGTCTAGTTAACATCCGTCACCATGCATCGGTACCAAATTTTTTTCCTTGTAACGAGATCTTTTAAGATCTCTCCTCTTAGAAATTTTCAAATACACAGCACAATGTCACTGACAATAGTCATCATGCTGCACACACATCTCCAGGACTTACTTATTTTATTTTGACCATCTTCACCCATTTTGCTCCCCACCCCCACCTCTGGCAATGATCAGTGTGTTCTCTGTATCTAAATACGGGTTTATTTATCTATTTTTTTTTTTTTGAATACTACATGCAAGTGAGATCTTATGGTATGTGTCTTTCTCTGTTTGACTTATTTCACTACAACCCGCCCTTTACTAATGACAGTATCATTCATTCATTCAGAACACATCATGGAGCAAGACGTCTCCCACGTGTCAGGTGTGAGCTAAGCCCTATAGTCAGGTGGGGAGACTGGCATTCAACACATCATCACAGGAATAAATGCAGAGTCAGAAACTGTGATCTGTGACAGGGAGAAAAGAGAAGATGCTGGGAGGCAGGAAACAAGGGGACCTACTTTAGACTGAGGGGTTAGGGGAGAGCTCTCTAGGGAAGTGGCATTTAAAATAGAATCCTCTAGGCTGACGGTGTCTTTGCCAGAAAAAGAGCAGGGCAGGGTGCGGGCAGCTTCCAAGCAGAGCGATATGAATGGAGACCCAGGGCCACTAAGAGCTTTCCAGGGCTGTGGGGCTGAAAGGGGGCCCCTGTGGCTACAGTGAGGTGAGCAAGAAGGAGGCAGCTGGCAGGAGGTGACGCTGGAGAGGGAGGCAGGTCTGGATCCCAGGGCCATTGTGTAGACTAGGGGCTTCATCCTAATAACAAGCGAAGGCTGTGGAGGGTTTCACAGAGGAGTGACGTTACCTGCTTCACCAGTAAAAGATCACACAGGTTGAACTGAGGAGTATGGATGGGGGAGGTGGGAGGAGGAGTTTATCATTAAATATTCTGTAATACGATTTTTAATGGCGACATATTATTCATACACTCACTATGCCTTATTTAAAAAATTTATTGGTTTGATGTTTTTTGGTTATAATTTTCAAAGTAAGGAATGTCCCTCCACACAAGTTATTGTGCACAGCAATGATGATTGCCTTAGCTGACATTCCTAGAGGTGGGTTCGCTGGCTCAGAGGGCACGCACAGTTTTAAGGCCATTTTTCCATATAGCTAAGTTACCCTCTAGAAAGGCTGTGTAAACTTCAGTCTCCCCAGGCAAGGAATAAATGTACTGATTTCCACACACCCTTGCCAACTCTGACTGTAATTTTTCTAAAAGTCTGTGTCTTGATAGGCTAAAAACAAAATCTCATGTTTTAATTTCTGTTTCTTTGATTACCAGCATGAGAGAACATTTGTAATAAGCATATAGATCATATATAATTCTTCTGGAATTTCTCCTGATCCCGTATATTTGTCTCTCTGGATCAGAGCTCCTTCCAGTATACCTCACACCTCTGTAAGACATCTGAGAGAGATTTCATAAGATTTCTTGGGCAGGCCGTCCCTAGGTCGAGGAAGGCCATCTTCAAGATTCAAAGGCGCTGACAGACAAAAGTGACCATCCTGTGAGCAGGAGACCCAGGCATTTTTTATTTATCACAGAGACTCATACAAAAAAGGACAAAATAAATAAAAAGGTCCGAGAGACAGAGCTCCTTCTTCTGATGTATAAGATAACTGTGTGCTTAAAATACTGAAATGTTTAGTTGGCACTGTCTAGTGGAAATATAACGTGAGCCATGAGTGGAATTTAAAATTTCCTAGTGCTACAATAAAAAAAATTAAGAGAAACTGGTGACATTAATTTTAATAACATTTTATTTAACCCAGTATGTTCAAAATACCACCATATCAACATGTAATCAGTATGAAAATTATGAACGTGCTATTTTACATTCTTTTTTTTTCATACTTAGTCTTTGAAATTTGCTGTGCATGTTGCGTGTGTGGCACATCTCAGGTTGGGCTAGTACATCTCAAGTACCCTAGTCACACGTGGCTGGTCGGTTCCATTATTGGACAGCGTGAGTCTGGATAGTAGCCAGAAGGCCTGGCGCTAAGAATTACAGCCTCGTAGGATTTGAGAGCTGGAGAGGAGTGTCGTGTGCAGTGAGCTAGCAGTCACTAAACGTGCTGGAGGGAGAAGCTCCTTTATCGAGGCCACATGACTGGGAGCCACTTGTGGTGAGGAGCTGGACACAGGTCTGTTCAGTACAGCTCCCTCCACTTGTGGGTTATTGCGAGGTCATGCAGCGCAGGCCACTTAAACTCTACTTAGATGGTGAAGGCGGTGTCCTGGATGTGGTGTTCTACCATACACAACACAGTGGCTACATTTTTTTTTTTTTTTTTAAGTTTTGACCCCAGAAAGCAGAAGGAGGATGAGCAGAGAGGAGATTCTCTTGGGAAGAACTTCTTGCGGTGTCCATCTGAGCCTTTGAACGTTGGCCTTAGGGGTATTTCTGCTCTTTCAGGCAAATGAACTCTGGGTCACCTTTAGGGACACCTCCAGGGATGCACTGACTGGCCAGCAGGTGGTGCCAGAGACAGCTGGTAACCACGGAAAGGGCTAGGGATCCAGGGCTTCCTCGGCTGGGACCACGGGCTGCAGCTCAGCCTTTGCAGCTCGGATGCTCATCTGATGGGAAACTGGATGTGGAAATACATTTCATCCTTTAGGTGTGGAAAATGAGTAACTAGAAAGTTTGTTCTTATTGTCTCAAATAGCTGACACATACTTTTCACTTGAATAAATATCAAAAGCCAGTTCCAGACCTGGCCAGGAAAAACAGAGAGAAATCCACAAGGAAATAATTTTGCAGGCTTGATCTAGAAAAAGAATATAACATATCTCTTTAATACATGTTATATTGATTGCATGTCATTATGATAACACCTAGAGTCAAAAATAATAAAAGAGTTAAAACAAAAAGAAGAGAAGCTCTTTGTTGAAGGAAAGACAGAAAATGGCATTAGTGATGTTGTCCCCTGGGGCTAACCCTGGGGCAGGGACAGGACTTTAGTAAGCTTCCCAGATGCTTGGGAAATTGTCAAGTGGTGTAAGAGGGTCAAGGAAACTTAGATCTGAGGTTGGAAGAGATCACAAATATTTTGAAATCTAACCCCTGCCTCCCACGCTTGATAGTAGAAACCCTTTCTCAGAATTCCCACCAAGTGAGGATGTGTGTCGCTGAGGTGTGAGTGGAGACCCTGCGTGGTTCTGCTTAACAGAACCCCGGTTGAGTAGTGATTGTTAACTCCGAGGATACCAGTGTTATCTGTTAACTCAGAGGATTCAGCCATCAGGCTGAATCTAGAACACAGATCTGTGTTGTGTGGCTTGGATCATGTTTTTAGAAATTTCTGAATAGTTGTTAACATGTCGACATCTGGGTTTATTGCTGAAACATCCAGACTTCCTGCTAGTGCTCAGTAGTGGCCTTTCTGTCAGGACATAAGTCCCTCTGCTTGTTTGCTTCCAAATCTCCACTTGCCCTTGTGGGCATTCAAGTGTGGAACCTTTAACTTGAAGGAGAAACAAGATTTTACCCCCATTCTCTTATGGTGTTTTGGCTGCACCTGTGAATGAAACCGACCTAAGACAGATGAACAGGAGAAAACATACAAATGTATTTAACAGAGGTTTTATGTGGCAAGGGAGCCCTTGTAAGGAAATGAAGACCCAAGGAACCGACAAAACTGAAATGTTTTTGTGCTCATTTGAACAAAGAGCAGCAGTTGTGGAAAAGTAAACTATGTGGAGAGGCTGAGGAAGATAATTATTTTAACAAAGTCTGTTTGTACAGAATTTTCTCAGCTATGATTCCCCATTGAAAAATACTTCTTTTCTCTGGGTACCAGGAGGGTATCTTTCACACACAAGTTTTTATCTCCTGTTTTCAGGAAGAAAAGGGGAGATTAGAATGCCCTTCTTGCACTGGCTTTTTAAAGTGCCTTAAGCTCAGAATAATCCTTATTCCAAAATGGCGTATTTTGGGCATGTTCTTCCATCTTTCAGGCTGAACTGATTCCGTCGTGCTAAGGTTTCCATGTTCTCTGTGAGCACAGGATTTAAAAGAGCAAGAGTCTATATGTATGTAAACTGTGCTTGTCCAGATGAGAACTCAGGGAAGATCAAGCTGTAGAGATTGCACAGATACCCATGACCATCCCCCAAATGAAGATCTCAGTAGGGGGAGAACATGCAGCCCGAGGGAAAGAGTGAAGTGGCAGAGACTCGGGAAAGAATAAACCTTCTGATGAACAGAAACAAAATTTGGGAGGTAATTTATCCTGAGTAAATGTCTGGGATGAAAAGCAAGTACGAGGAAATGAACATCACAACTGGGTTGCTGGTGGAAAGCCGGGAAAGTAGAATCTACACTGCAGAAAATTTAATCAGGAACAGGGGATACATTTTAGAAAGTTCTCCAGAGTGCAGGGAAGGGCGATAAGGATGAAAAGGAAGGAGAGATCTCGAAGCCGGAGCTCACAAGTTAACCTACACATTATAGGAATTTTTGAAGAGAGGTGTAGAGGGAACAGATTATATGCAATGATTGAAAGAATAATAGAAGAAAGCTTCCCTAAACTAAAAAATCCTTGGATGGAAAGTGAGTGTGTCACAGGGTTTTTCAGGCAAACCTAAGTAGAATCTATGCCAAGACAAATCCTGGTAAGGAATTTAAATTTCAGGAATGAGTAGAGAGGTCTATAAGCCTTCAGACAGAAAATAAAAGGAAACAAAAGAAGAGAAGTTACTTTAAAAGGACATAAATCGATTTAGTTTCAGTTTTCTCCCTATAAATAACTCATATCAGAAGAACGTGGATTCGACCTGCAGAGTTCCGAGAGCATTTAGCTAAGATTGAAGAATTTTATGCCACGGAGAACATGGTATTCTTTGAGGAAGGGATCCAAAGGACATGCAAACATCTCAGAAAACATATTTCCTAAATAACTCCATTTATGTGAAGTAAATCTAAGTGTTTCATACAACAAATAGACCAGAAACAAACTAACAAAGGAGAAAATTGCAGTGAGAAATAAAATAGTAGCGGTGTAGCAGCAAGCTCCTAAAGAACCAGCTAAGTGAACAAAAATACCAACAGGGAGAGAAAGCGTGGCCAAGCTCGCTACTGTCACCTCCAGACAGAAAGCTATTTGAGTCGCGTGAAAGCCGTTAACACAGAGGGATGATTTGTGTATTCACAACAATTTGTTCGTAAAGTGACTTTTAATACTGCCACCGCCGGGAACGTGGCTTACATGTAATTTTTCATCTGAGATTTTAAACAAAGCACCCAAACCAAGTTCGCAGTGACAGAAACACACGAAAGGCACTCGTTCCAGGACTTTCTCCCCTTGGTGATCATTTCAGAATTGACTCTTTTCTCTCCTGCCCCACATATTCGTACCCGCAACACCTGTCCATCCCTGATGGACCAATCTAGTTTGCATGAGGATGGTTTTCATCCCTTTGGCAGAAGACTCAAGAACAGCTTGGTGTTACCTTCTTATTTATTTATTTAGAAATCTTTCTTGCCACCATAAAAAGTGATAATTGTGTGGGACAAGAGATGTGCATGGTGTTCGGCTTTTGCTAGGGTAATTATTTCCATTGGGCATTGAACTGCAGGTTCCCACGTCAGGACTTCAGCAGGAATCATGCTGCACTAAATATTTCCACGATGGATGTCACCTGACTCAGTGGGTTTTTTGCTTTCCTTTTGACTCATGATTAATAATGTGCCTGCACCTGGTCTGCGCTGCTCTTGTGCTCATGAGACCTTAATGATTCCTAACACCAGCCAGTGGTTTCCCGTTTCTTTTTTTGCTTCATCCTCCTCCCCCTCCTCCCTTCCTTTCCTTCTCTTCCTCCTCCTCCTCTTCTTCCTTCTGAACACAAATGCATCTGTTTTAAACAGTGTTGATTTTCTTTTTGCTAGTTGCAAAATCACAGCATCCTGAACAGTTAGTTTCGGAAGAGATCTCAGGAGTTGTTCCACCTTGATTCCCCAGTGGGGGCAGAAATCTCTTCTAGAATATCTAGACAGTGGTTTGTAGCCGTTCCTTGTTCATCTGTAGTGCCAGGGAACTCAGTGCCTCAGACTGGGACACGTCACTTGTGAGAATCTTCTGCCAGTCGTTGGAGGTAAATGACCCCGGCTTCCTCAGTGGGGTCTTCTGAATCTGAAAGGGGCAGCTTTGTCTTCTCCAGTAATGAAGATCCCCATGCCCTTGGTAATAAAAGACCTTTTTTTATTCCAGATGTACTCAGGCAACTCTGACAAGTATGCAGTTTGAATGCATGCAATGAGCTGATACAGAATTTTTTTTTTTTTTTGGTGATGCTTTCTGCTTGAACTGCAGGCAGGTCTTAGCATATAAGCTGAAAAATACATGGTGAGAGCCAAAGATCCATAGATGAGTCCGTGGGTGAGACCTTTCTGTGGAAGCTTTCCTTCTCCCCAGGAGTACAGTAGGGTCTGTAAGAGTTTGGTTCTCGAGTTGGGCTACCTGGGTTAAATCCCATCCTGGCCCCTCAGTGGTTCTGTGACTTTGGCAAGTACCTACCTCATAGACTTGTTAAGTGGTTAAGTAAGATAATGTATGTAAGATGCTTAGCATAATTGCCGGTACATTTGAGGAACACAATTAAGTGTTAGTTGATTTTAGTACAGCATTTACTATGACTGTACGTCCATGCCTACAGTTCTTCCATTATCTGCGCTTTGTGTGCAGAGCTTCAGACTGGGGCCAGGGAATCTGCCTCTCTAGCAAGCTCGCTGGGTGATTCTGGTGCTTTCAGGTCACATTTGGACAAATGCTGCATTGAAGAAATCCATTCCCTGTAGGACAGAAAGGTTTTAGGGTCTTAGGAAACTCCCTGGCAAGGTGTAAGCATATTTGTAAGGGGCTATCATTCTTCTCAGTTTGTTAACAAGTATTCATTCAGCAAACAGCTCCGGAGAACCTGCTGTTCTTGTTCCTTGTTCTCTAGCTGGTGAAACTGAAGTGAGACCACAGTTCCTACACTTAAAGAGCTCAGAGCCCAGGGGAAGAGGAAACAAGGTCAATGTGGGCTTCCCTGCGATCCCTGAGAGGATTTTAGCTGGTATGTGAATAAACATTTAAAGATGTTAACTGTTGTGTAGGATCTTCCCTTTTTGATGTGGGATACTGGTTTTTCACTTCGAGTAGTGATTGAAAGTTTATTTGTAAGGTGAATCAATTTCTCTTAAAAGAGCAAGTTGCTCTCAACAGACCTATTAAGTGGTAGAAGTGGTCGAGTGCAGATCTGGAAGCGGTACATGAGTGTCTGAAGTTTAGGAGATACTGTATTTCGGGTAGGACGGTCATGCTGTATTCACTGTGGTGCATGAAACAGGCCACTGAACTCAACCTGGGAGGGCACAGAAAGGCGGTGGTCTCTCCCCCTCCGGTCTTCTCATTCATCGTTGTGATTACCGTGGAAAGAACGCTTCTCTATAAGGCGCCCCCACTTCTCTCATTGCTTTCCAGCACTTATCTCATTGAATTCTCCTGACAGCCCTGTAAGGTGGCACCAATGTTACCTTCATTATATGGATGAGGAAATCATGGTCTTAGAGCTCAGAAGAAGAAAGAGGATTTGAATCCAAGCAGCTCACTCTGACCTCTAATTCCCAACCAGTATTGCACCATCTTAACCTAGTAGGGATGAGAACAAGCGGTTATGCTGAGGGCCTGGAGGAGACAGATGTCTGTGGTGTGTGTGGTGTGTGCGTGTATGTATGCAGTGAGGCTTGGCAGGATTGGCTATGTAATTTTGGGGGCCCAGTGAAAAATGAAAATGTGGGGTCTTTTGTTAAAAAGCTATGAAGAATTTAAAGATGAACAGAATTTTAAAGCAAACATGAGGCCCTTCAGAGCCCAGAGCTCTGTGCCCAGGTTGCACACGTACCCACAAAGCTGGGCCCAGGACTGCGTGTAGAATGAACAGGGGTTGAGACAGAGGCAGACAAGGATCCCAGGACCCTGCACCTGTTTTCTCCCTTTTCTGATAACTGACCTGAGGAGCTGTGGTTATAAAGCAGTTTCCTCCTGGCCTTCGTGCCCTTTGAGGAGAAGAAAACTTCCACAAACAGTAAACCAGATAAGGAAGGTTCCAATGCTCTGTGATGACTTCAGAGACCTTAACACAGCTCCAAATGTCAATATGCCTTCCATGGGTTCTGCAAATAAGAGTCCTGTGGGTAATTACATTTTTAATAAAATACAGTTTGCAGATTGATAGTCAAATAGATTTCCTGTTCTGGAAGCCGGGCTGTTCTTCCCAGTCCTGTCATCAGGCCCTCCTCCTGCTGTGCCCTTCTTGCAAATCCTTCATAATTAGGAAAAGAGTTGTTCATTGACTTAAACCTTCAGATACTCTCAGTTCCTGCTAATTCATTGTGTGGAAAAACTAAATGTTATGAAAATCACCATTTATCGCCTTACATTCATAATGTGCCCGTGTAATGAAATGAAGTAGAAATGAATTATTTTTGGACTTCGTTGGCGGCTGCAGACCATAATGATAAATAATCAAGTGCATGGAAGGCTTAAATAGAATGTTCATAGAAAAACGTGCATAATACCTTGTTTTATTAAGCAACCTTGAGACAGGAAAGCCTAGATTTATAAGATATATTTCAGGAATCATAACTTACTTTTCAAGATGATTTTTAGTTTTGCAAAAGCATTTGGTATAGTTTTCTTTTGAAGAACTAGCCTCTTTACTTATGTTTGAAGCAGGTTTTCATTTAAGAAGCAAACAATTTGCACAGGATTGTTCAGAATGGCCTCTTTGTGCAGAGCCAGGCACACCTGTAGTCCCCTGGAAAAGAAGGAACACGCTTTTAAATTCTGTGTTGTTTTGTGTTTAGGACTGGTATTGCCTTTGGCATCCAACTTCAATTTCATTAATTCTGTATTTAGGGGTCTTAGTATGAGCAGCTTCTAATCTGAGCAAATATGCAGCTTTGTCAAATTAATGCCTGTTTTTAAAAATTCCTTTTCACAAAACATGCAATCTCTGGAACAATAAGGAGCTTTGACTAATGAATCCTCGCTGAATGGTGATTGTCACAAGCAGATAAACATTTACAGACACTAAAAGAGCATTACTACTTTTAGGAAGGCTCTACACTGGTTTCTTAGTGCCCCCTGCAGGGAACAATATGCATATTTCTGTAAACAGGATAATTGTCAGGTTCATTGGGTGCTTATTCCCTGCCTAAGATGGTGTTGGGCACGTAGTAGGTTGGCAATAATGGATAAATAAATGGATCAATTCATGAGTCAAGGAAACACTTCTACATGAACATTCCACAGAGTGAGATGTTAACCACTCAGTTATCTGGAACCTGAGTCAAAGAAAATTCCAAACAGTGTTTTCTGTTACACGTACAAAGATGTAGTTATAAATAGGCTCAAAGACTACCAGACAAGGCAATTCATGGGCTTAAAGCTCATCTTGTCGCACCTGGAGGCAGGAATAAGTGATGATGATGATGATGATGGTGGTGGTGGTGGTGGGGATTCTGATGTCAGTGGCATTCTTTGAGCATCCAGTATGGTGGACCCCTTGTTGCCACAAGATCCGCCCCCGTCCCTGATGAGCCAAATAACCCAGAGACAAGATCTTGGATCTTAGAAGAAAAGAGGCAGTTTTATTGCTTTGCCGGGCAAAGGGGCCTCACAGCAGGCTAATGCCTTCAAAACTGTGAACCCCCCTTGGGGGTGGGGTGGGGTGGTTTTATAGCCATAGCTCAAACAGTAAAGCAGCAGTAACAATCAACAGGATCATTTTCTCATCAGAAGACTTAGAGTGGCATCATGATGCTTCCAGGTGACCAATTCTATTGAGGCTAGTGGTTGTCACTGTTTCTATCTCTTTATAAGCATCTCAGGTGTGGTCTCCTTGGTAATTCAGGCTATTTTGTAAGGTTACAGTCCTGTGATCTTCTCCCTGGAGACTCAGAGACTAAGAGTGATTACAGCTTTGGTTACTGGAATAAAGTAGAAACAGTGAGATCAATAGCTTTAGTTTTAACAATGAGCCTGGAACTGTGAGTAGCAACCGGTCAGTCAGGCCAGTTGACTGTTTTAAGGGCAAGCGTAAGAATAAGCAATCTGTTAGCCTAAGTGAGGCCATTTTATTAATCCTCCTTCACCCTTACACGTGTCATCATATTTAATCTTCATGATAAGTTTGCAAGATAGATATTGTTATCCCATTTCACAGATGGGGAAACTAAGAGAGAGGTGAAATCATATCCTCAAGGCTACACAGTTAGTAGCTTGCTTGAAGTTGGGTCTTTTTTGGCTCCAAAGCTCACGTTCTTTTCCCTCAGCACATTCTCTCTCCCTTGAGTCTTAGAGCTTGTGGTTGCCCGAGGCAGGACAAGGAAGCAAGTCTCCAGGCTCTTCTGTCAGTGTTCCTGGCTGCCTGGCAGGCTGCCACAGAGCTTAGACAAAAGGATAAAGGAAATGCTAATCAAAGTGCTTCAAAAGACATATCATATTTTAAATTTAACCATCAAGGCTTATAAAATGGGGGCCAAAGTTCGTGCTCAGTAAGTCTGTTGCAAATTGGGCAAATGGATTCGGGTCACTCCTGGGATATTTAAAGTAATCAGGGTGAGCTGTGCCAATGTAGCAGAAAAAAATCACACAATTTGCAGTCATGAACTTGGTTTTAGGTCCTGATTTGATGTCTTGCTGGTTGTGTGATCTTGAACACTTATCCTCTTTGAACTTGTCTTCTCGTTTACAAAATGGGAGCAGTACGAACACCTACCTGACAGAATGGTCTTGGTATTAAATGAGATCATGTCTAGGAAATGTTTTCTAGACTAAAATATAGTTAATGTATTTTTTATTCCTAGTCCCTTGTATTCCTCTTTTATTATTTTTCAGTTGTTTGGTTTTGTTTTGCTCTACAGACATTGTTTTATAGATATTTTATAAACATTTGAAGTTTTTCTTATGTGCTTTCTTTGATTGCTTTGATAGTAAACCATGATTTCCCTGTTATAATGGGGGCAAGTATAATGTACTACAAAGTTGATTAAAATTGGAAAATTACATGTACCATCTGGATTAGAAAAATTATTTGCATACAAGAGATCTGAGGGAATAAGGTTAAGAATAGTAGATGTAGAAAGGTCTCCAGAATATCAGCTGATGGCCGGGTCAGTCAGAGCCAGGACAAAGTCCAGCTGGGTTAATGAATGGATGCTGAGGACCCAGAACAGAGGAGGTAATTGTGCCTAGAGCTGGTCAGCCAACACCATTAGTTGAATATGAAATTTGTAGTCTTCCTTTAAAGGGCGTTTTGTTTCACATCCTTGCCAACACTCAGGGTCATCAGTCTTTTAAGTTTTACCTATTTTACTGGGTGTGAAGTGATAGCTATCTGTGGTTTTAATTGCATTTCCCTAAAAATTAAATATATACTTACCATCTGAACCTGGTTATTCCACTCCTGGGTATTTACCCAAGAGAAATAAAAACATACATCTAAATGAAAACTTGTGTAGGAATGTTCATAGAAACTTTATTCATTCCAAAATAGCCTTAAACTGGAAATAATCAAATGTTCATTAATAGGAGAATGGATAAACAGATTTTCATGTATTCCTCTGATGGAATACTACTCAGCAACAAAAATGGAACACATTACCATAAATTACAACATGATGAATCCCCAAAACATCATACTGAGTTAAAGAAGCTAAATGCAAAAGAATACTTAGTGTGTGATTATAGATAAAAACTAATTTATGATGATAGGAATCAGATCAGTGGTTCCCTAGGGTGAGGGTGGGACCAGAATTCCCTAGTAGAGGAGAACAGAGAACTTTCTGAGGAGCTAGTTTATATTTTAATAGGGGTGTGGGTTTCATAGGTGTATACATTTTGTCAAAACCCACCAAATTGTGATATGTAAAGTCTGTGCTTTCTATTGAAAGTTACACCTCATAGGATTGACTGATAAAATAAAAAAACCAAAGAGGTATTGAAATGAGGGCCTTTTGGATGTTGAGGAATCTTAGAGCCTTCACACAGGAAGAGTCAAGGACCTAGCCAAAAGAGGAGAGAGGAGACGTCCAGTTCCCCAGACTGGAAGGACTGTCCTGTGATGAAGGGGAGAGACACCATTGTGTGTGACTCCAGAGGAGAGACATGTGGAAAGAAGAGCTTCTTCTTCTGCTGCTGCTTTTTTTTTTTTTTTTAAAGTAAAGAATTAGATATGTCTTGTGATAGAATGGGATGTCTCAGGAGACTGTGAGCTCCCTGTCACTCAGCTGAGGCGTCTTGTCAAGCATGTAGTGATTAGGGGATTTACGCAGAAGACCTCAAGTCTCTCCTGTGCAAAAATTCTGCATTTATAGCAGGTGCTGGGTGACAGGTGAAGCGTGAGCTTTGGAGTCAGGCTGCCCATGTTTGGATTTGGAGATCTTGTCTCTACCACTAATGAGATTATCTTATACACGTTGACTTATTTTAGTCTCAGCTTCCTCATATTAAGAAAAGGTTGTGTGTGTCCTTGTGTGTCCATGTCCCTGTGTGTGTGTGTTTATCTTCCTTCTAATCTGTAACCTGCTCCCAATTGCTGCATGACCTCAAAGAGTTATAACTGAAGCTGAAATGGAAATGACTAATGGAAAGGGCGTAGCAGAGCTCCTAACATATATACTAAGCACATGATAAGTGATCAATAAATTTTAGCCATTATTATTATTATTATTATTATTATTATTATTATTATTACTACTATTATGATTTGAGGCATTTTAGATATTAACAAATGCCAGAGGTAGATGTTTGGGGGAAAAATTTAGGAGCTTATACAAAATCTCTTATATTAGGCACTGAAAGTGGCTATTAGGTCTGTCAGAAAGTATAATTAACATTCCACAGGTTAATTTAGAAAATGAGAAAATAAACCTTTGTGGAGTACTAAACTTTGGGGGGGAAAATGAGCAATGCATGTGTGTCCTTGACATAAAGGGGTTCTTTTGTACTTGGTTATGTTTGTCCTTGGCTTTGAGTTTGTCCTTGGCAGTGGTCTAGCCAATGTTATGAGAAAGGCGTAGATGGTAGGATTAGGCTGACCTTGGTCCTGCCCTGTGGGGAAGACCACAGTAGCAAAATGAACACTTTCAGTTGTAGAGGATTGATTTCAAATAGTCTACATAATTTCCCAAAAGGTTCTGATGGATTAAAAATTTCATTTATTTAGAATAGGTCATTGACTCACATGGATCCCAATTTAAAAGGAATAAAAAACATACAGTAAAACATTATCCTCTTGCCCCTGCTAATTCTCTAGCCACTCAGGGTCCCTCTTCAGAGGTAAAGAATTTAATTTGTATCTTTCTAAAGACACTTTATGCTATTTCGGCATCTTTTTTCTACATACACAGTAGTTCACCTCAGAGTGTTTTTTATCTTGCATTTTCCCTTTAACAATGTTCACCTAAAAATATGTCATTTTTGAAGTTGAGAGCTTTCTTTCCTTTCAATGGCTGCATGGTATGCCATTCTATGTAGGCGTCATACCTACTTAACCAATCTGGTGTTGATGGACGTTTAGGTTTCCCCCACCTTTCGCTCATCAAAGCAAGGTCTCAAAAGATAATTTGGTTCCTAGGCTATTTGACATTTGTGCAAGTATATCTGCAGGATAAATTTCTGGATGTGGAATTGCTGGGTGAACTGGCACATGCACTTTTAAAATATTTGGATAGATCTTGCCGATTTCCCCTCCGTTAAGGTCATACCAGCTTACCTCCCACCACAATGTTGACCTCAAATCCTCACCAACACAGTACGTGCTCAGAGTCTTTGATCTTTGCCAGTCCAGTGAATGAAAAGTAGGGTCGAGCATATCTTTATAAGTTTAGGAGTAATTTGTGTTTCCTATTCTCTGCATTGTCTGCGTATAACCTTTGGCAATTTTTGGATCGGTTCAGATAGGTAATACTTTTCCTTTATTGAAGTTATTAGAATAAAGATGTTTATAATATTCCCTTAATAATCCCTTTTTCTTTAAGACTTGAAGTTTATTTAAAAAATTAATATACAGTAACAATTTCATTTTGGAATACAGTACTGTGATTTTTAACACACATACAGATTTGTGTGACAACCCTCACAAATCTATGGATAGGGTGTGGAAAGTTTCCATTATCCAGATAATTTCTTTGTGCTGCCCCTTTGTAGTCACACCTTTCCCCACCTCTAAACTCTGGTAACTACTGCTCTGTTCTCTGTAACGACGATTTTGCCTTTTCCCAAATGTATTATAAATGCAACCATGCACTATGAAACTTTTTGAGACTAGTTTCTTTCTCTCAGCATAATGCCTTTGGGAGTCATCTTTATTGTTTTAAGTGTCCAATAGTTCATTTCCTTTTATTGCTGAGTGGCATTCCACTGGATGGATGTGCAAAAATTTGTTTATTCACTCACCCATTGAAAAACATTTGAGTTATTTCCAGTTTTTGGTGATTATAAATAGAGCTGCATTAAGCATTTGTGTACAGGTTTTCATGTAAAAATAAGTTTTCATTTTTATTGGCTGGATACCTGGGTGTCAGTTTATCTGGACTGATTTTTTTCACTATGGTTACAGTTTCCCATTTTAAAAATATTTTCTCGTGTACTATTTATTGATAATATTTTGTCGATTCTGGATTCTGTAATTGTCTCCTGAAGATGGTTTATTTTTGTTCACTAGGCAGTTCAATTACTGGATGATTACCTAATAATTGTGGAGATTTGGTTTTATATTTTGTTATGCCATGTTTGTGAAAGCTCCAAGGTAGTTCACAAGCCCCTCTAACTTAGTGGGACTCAGATTCTAAACGTTCCTCTGTGGATATAGTCAGGGCTTGGTTTAAGTCTTTGTTAAGGTGGATCTAGAGTAGACATGGTCCACATTCATAGGAGGAAAACTTTCTGGTATGTCAGCTTGCTGTCCAGGGAGTTAATAGGGGTGTTAAATTTTTCTACCCAGCCTGGTCTGGACTTCCAGTGTCCTCCAGCACACTTGATCTCTAATACCTCTTACATTCTCAAGCTCATAGTAGCCAGTCTTTGGTAAGCATGGTCACACCCTGTGCATGTGAACTCAACCTTTAGACTAGGACTTCTGGGGAACCCCAACATAAACTTCTAGGGTGTCCCTCCATTACAGTTTTTTATGCCTCACAGTTTCTAGCTGTACCAACTGCCCCAAACTTTGACCTTGGCCACTTCTGCTCAGCAGGATCACCATGCTCTGCTTGGACGTCAGCTCATTGCACCTTAGCTGGGAAATTGTCCTCAGGCATATTGCTGGGGTAATTTTGCAGTTCAGTTCATACATTTCTTGTCTTTTAGGGGTCTTTTTCCACTGCCTGTTGTCCAGTGTTGGAGAAAAGTGGCTTCTTCAATTTTTTATATGATTGTTTGCAGCATAAGGAAAGTCTGGTATCAGATACTTCCATCGGAAGCTTACTTGAATGACAGATCCAGTTTGATTTATTAAGGGCAACCAGGGGTCTTTTGCTTGCGACCTAACTTTTCATCAAGGACAACTTTGTTTTTTCAATGTCAGAGAACTCTGTGCTGAAGGGTATTAGGGATCTGACATGGTGTGGTAATTTTTGTGTTACTCTGTTTGCTACATTGAGAGGATTGGGAACCTATTCCAAGGAGCTGAAACATAGCTTTTGTAAAGTGCACTAGATAATGAATTTTTAATTTTCAGTCCAGTTTTACCACGGTAGTAAAAACAGGTTCAATTATATGCTTATTGGGACTTCTTCATTCTTATAAATTCTAAAGAGTTTTATTACAGGAGAGATTAAGTTTTTCCCCTAGCACAGTGTGACTTCAGAACTCAAAAGTCCTGAACTTCTCAAAAGGGGCAGTTTTCTTTTTTTCTGTGGAATGGAGACAAGATCAGGGAAGGAAAGAGATTGTATAACAAAATTGGAAAACTTTGTTCCTTTATTTAACCTGGTGTTAAGTAATAACAAGTTATAGCTCATGTCCGCTAGCTTTTCAAATGTGGCGATGACTCTCTTACGTCATCCTCCCAGTTGAAGGAGAAACTGGTATTGGAACAATTCCCTAGTGATGAATGAACGATCTGATTTCTCTCTTGTTTCTCTCGATGGTGTATGAAAATTTTGTAGTCCTAATGCTTGTTCACTTATTCACTAATTGAGACTTTTATTGGTTTTCTGTTGTACAATGTGCTGTGTAACAAATGTCTTCAAAATATCAATGACATATAAAATATACATTTATTTAGCTCATGAAATGGGTTGGTTGGGAGTTGGCTGACATAGACTGGGCTCAGCAGGAGCCATTGAGTTCTGCTCACCGTATTTCTCATACTCCTTCTAGGATCAGTGAGCTAGCCTAGAAATTTTCTTCTTGTGGTTATGGAGGAGGCCCAAGAAAGCAGGTATGACTGCAGGAGCACATTTTCAGCCTTGGCTCCATTTTATTTGTTAGCATCCTGTTGGCCAAAGCAAGACACATGGCCAAGCCCAACATCAATAAAACATGTTCCTCCTATCTGGGTGAAGAGGAGGAAGTGAATATTATTAAGCAATAATACAATCTCTGGCAGGCAATTATTATGTACCAGTCACTAAGACTTCAAAGATGAATAAGACACATAGTCATTTGCTCTAGGAGCCACATACACAAAAAAATTTGATCCTGAACCATGAATGTAGTGCTCTTACAGCAAGCTGAAGGTGTAGAGAAGGAGTTAAACTTCTAGTTCAAGTGAACAGAAACTCAGGGTTTTAGGATTTTTTCCCTTTTAATTTCACACCCTGGAGGACGTTAAACTTGGATTGTTGGCCGTCTACCAGAGCATTGTGTTGAGCCGGAATCCCCTGCCATTAATAACCAGGTATACTGTGATTTTTGAGATTTAAAGCCATGATCTCATGCTAGAAGCTGCAGTGGGCCAGGAAGCTGTTTGCGTTTATAACACTTGCAGAAGCAATTGGGTGAAGATGGTGAGGATTAAAGGGAAAACTTACAAGCAGATCTGTACACAGGGACTCCGAGGTGTATGGCTTTGTTTTAGAAACCCTCAGCAAGAAAAGTGCAATAGTAAACTGAAATATGCAGGCCATGCAACCGCAGGAAGCAACAATTAGGGTTATTGAAATGAATGATTAAAGGGATCAAGGAAGATCTTGATGGACTGCAGAGAGCAGGGCAATGGCCTGGAAATGCTCATGCCTCTTCCCTTTTTCTTTTCAGCTTCTGTGGTGGGAGGCAGACTCTGCCTCCCACTAAGATTCTTAAGAAGGGACATTCAAAATTACAGGAAGGACATTCAGATACTTGGCAGCCAAAACAAAGCATAACAAACAAACCATGGAACCAACAACCAGTGTCCACAGCACATGCCTCTAAGTTATACTGTATATAGTGAGAGCAGAGAATATCTCTAGAGAAACACTTTTTTCTTTTTAGTTAGTTTCAAATATAGATATAGAATGTCCCAAGAATCAAAGCACTTTCAGTCACAGCTAAAAAGGTCAGAAAATTGCCTGATATTTCATAGCTAGGGTTGCTCAAATAGCAGCCTATTACAGGCTGAAACAGAGCACCATTTGACCTTTTCATGTGGCAAGATGTTGTATTATCAGAACTCCCTCTTTCTATGATTTTTTTTTTTTTTTTTTGCCCTTTCACCCTTTCTCACTTATTTGAATTCAGCCCCAAGAAGGGAAAAAATGAAGACAAAGGGCATGGTCTGAAATTTCAGGTTGGGGGTAAACTGATTTTAATTTGGAATTTAGAGAAGAAAGAATTTTCTCTTATTTATCTGAGTAGAACATTGGATTGGGAATCAGGAAGCTCTAATCCTAATCTTGGTCAAGTCCCTACCTCTCTGTAGACCCGAGATTCCTCATTGATGGGATCCCTGGATTTGGACTCAGGAAGAACCAGATTTGATCTCCCACTTACTGACTGGTTTAAACTTGGAAATGTCATGCCGTTAGCCTCATTTTTCTCATGGGAGAAGTGGAGAATAATAGTACCTTCCTCATGGATTTATTGTGGGAATTAAATAAAACAGTGTTTGTAAAACTTGAGGATAGAATAGGATGATTGTATTCTATGTGATCTTTAATGACTTCCCAGTGTGAGGGAATCTGCTGTTTCATGTAATTTGCATAGTGATTCACACTGTGTGTGTATATGTGTGTCTAATAGTTCATATATGCTAAAGTGGGTCTTAGAGAAACAGGTGTTCTCAGGAAGAACAGAAGAGAAAAATTCCTTTCTTCTTTACTCTATCCCATGATATAGGAGTATAGCTTCTTTTCAAATATTGTGAAAGATAATCAGAAATGATAGTGTATTATGTATTTAACACCCCGTAGGCACCTGTGACACAAATGAGGAAACCAGAAAGACAAAGTTCTATACTGATATGGGCTGAAATATAAAATAACCATGAAGGTAGTGTCATGATGAGAGAGAAGGTGCTAGGATCTCAGATGAGGGAAGGGAATGGCTATATTGGGCAGGACGGACAGAGCCAGCTTCTTGGAATTCCAGAGTTGTTCCTCAAAGAATGTAGTTGAATTTATACTTTGTGTCAGAGCAGCCTTTCTTAAACCTGCCATATTTGACTATGGGAGCTGAGAGGCCCATATCCGTCTGAAGGTTGGGAAAAATGGCTGGTGTGGTAGTTTTAAAGTCCGTCAGCAAAATCTTTGACATGTTTCCCATGAAAAGATGGGAGCTCATTCTCCTCCCCTTGAACACGTGTGGGTTGGCTTTAGTGACTTTCTTTTAATGAATAGAGGAAGGTGAATGACTTTGCTGACTTCTAAGTCTATGTTAGGAAGGGCAATACAGCTTCCAGCAAACTCTTTCTCTTTTGGGATGCTCAGAAAACATCCCAAACATCCTTGAAACATTTATACAGTGTAATACTATATGAAATCACTGTATTTGTTTTTAAAACTAATGAATTATTAAATTAATTGTTCATTGTTTTTCTCCACCCACTAAAAAGTAAACTCCATGAGATCAGGTGTCATGTTTACGTCATGCTCCATCTACATCTAGTTCCGGCCTGACACATGTATGCATTGATGGGCATTTGCTGAGTGAATGACTGAGTGGTTGGGTTGGTAGCTGGATCTAGAGGCCGGGATGACAGAGGTTTGAATACTATTAGTATATAGGGGATGGTTGAAGCAATAAGGGTAGAGGAGATCATCTGGGGATAGTGTATAGATGAGGGTCAAGGACAGAACTCATCAGATGTCCTGTGACCTCACTCTCTAACTAGCTTTCTCATAACTAGATTTAACAAAATCTCTGCTTTTCCTTTAGGAGACAGCAGAGTACTGTGCGTAAGAACAGGGCCACTGAAATCATACAGCCTGGGTTTGAATCCAAACTCCATAACTTATCATGTGATCTTAACCCAGCCCTTTAACCTAACTGAGTCTCAGAGTTTCCTTATGTATTGGGGCTAATGATAGTACTTGGCACATAAGGACTTTTTTTTTTCTCACATAGACTTAAGGGTTAATGCAGATTATAGCCCAGAACTCTGTAAGCCTTAAATAAAAATTGGTTATTTTTATTATTGTTATTGTTGTTCCAGTTATTAAGCACAGGATTTAAATGTATTGACCTGAGTGGGAATGACTGTAGTAAAAATACAAACGTTTGTACAGGACTTTATAATTTCTGAGATGCTTTTACATCTGTCAACTCATTCAATCTTCACAACTCAGCATATAAGGTATCATTATCCCTATTTTAAAATGTTAAATAAATGGCAAAACTCGGGCAAGAGCCTCGATTTTATATTTCTCAAGTCCAGTGGCCTTTTAGACCAAAGAATCAGAAGGAGAATGTGAGGTACAAAGATTTAAAACTGACATTCACCCATCTTAGGTAAAACTGACTTGCTTCTGAAACTGTTTGGTGCCAAGCCTTTAAATTATGTATGTCCTAACGATTTCCAGCATTCTGTGGAGAATGCCACTCTGCCATGGTTTGTTTGGACTGTAACATTGGGGCAGTTGAAATTAATCCTTCATTCAACAGATACTCGCAGAGCTTTGTGCTAGGTACTGTGTGGGATCCAGAGAAGTACAATTTATGGATTTTGCCCTTAAAGTGTTTATTGCTTAATTGGGGGATAGGAAGGCAGAGACACACAGGGTGAAGCTATAACTTGATAGAGCAGAGTCTGAACTTTCAGTCTCTGTGTTTGAAGTTTAGGGAAACTTAAATGAAATATGGACCGTATTTCCCCTTAATCAAGTGAGCATCACTTGGCAGAGAAGCCATTAATCATTGCTTTCTTGTCATGAATTGACTTGTTCAGCACGGGGAGGAGATTGTTCAAGGTACTAGAGACTTTTTCTCATCATATGTTATGACATATAGTGCCTGTGTGTGAGACTGGAAGGTGAGAAGAAACAAGACTGAGTGAGTCCATGCCCAGGTTACTGCTTCCCAAACCTTACTTTGACTTTGAGTGGCTGTAGAAAGGCAATGAATTCCTTCCTTCAACAAACATTGACTGAACGCTGCCTTTGAATGAGGCATTGCGATACACTCTGGAAAGATAAAGATAAGAATAAGGGCCTGTCCCTGTCACCAGGGAGCTCATACAGAAGCAGCAATACAGAATCATAGCACTGTTCTTAAGTCACACTGCCTGGGTTTGTATTCAGTTTCTACCACTCAGTAGCTGTCAGACCTTGGGCAAATAAGTTAACTGCTCTGTGTCTTGGTTCCCCAGCCTAGGAAATGGATGTAGAAGTGATGAGGACTAAATGAGCCATTTCATGTATCTCATAGCACTATGCCAGGCACTTAGTCAGTATGCAATAAATATTAGCTGTTACTACTTTTAGTGTACGAAAATATAGAGGAGTTACGCTTCCACTTAGGAGAGAAAGCTGGAAAGAGCACCCCTGCCACTCTAAGACTGAGAAGAAGGCAGCTAACTGCAAAACCTTAACTTGTTTTGGACCTGTTAGAGAGCTGAGGTCACAGAGCAGGCAAATAGCCTGAATTCTGAGATGGAAGAGGTCCTCCAAGGAAAGACTGGACATATGGACTGTGACATTTTCTGTGACAGAAGACAAGAAAAGGGGAGGCTGCTGTGCAAATGGGTAAGAGGAAATCAATTAACAGTCTAATACATTTCTGTAGGCTGAGTGTGGGCTCGCATGAAATAAGGGAAATAGTGGACTCTCTCATACAAGAGGAGTTTGCACCCATTCTCAGGCTCTATTCTGTAAATCTTTACCAGATGTTCACAAGAAAGTGTAGGGGTAGAGCAAGAGACAAGAGAGAACCATCTTCATTAATGCAGGTCTGGGGGAGGGGACTGGCCACTGTGAGAAAGGTACAAAATGTCACCCTACTGCCCAGAATTGTATGTCCTACAGAACAAAAGACTTAAACTTCTGGGAAAGGGCAGCACCTTGCAACCCTCAGGAGTAACTAAGGATCCATTGTTGTTAGAGGAAAAGGCATAGGCTCAAAAGATCAGGTCTAAGTGCATGAGCACATTTCTAGCTTCTGCTGAATTACATTTGCTATTTTGACTCAATCCCTGACACCAACGATCTTACCGAAGAAGAGGAATGCCCATTTTGAAGCATGAGTACTATTAATCTCACTGCTTTTTGCACAATATCTGGCATTCAACAAGTAATTATGATTAATTTTCATAATTAATTAATTAATCACTCAAAATAGGAATTAGAAAAAACCCATTATTAAGAGACAAAGCAATTAACAGAACTGGACTCACAGATGACCAAGATGTTATCAGTTGGGGGCTTTAAAGTAATAATAGTTAATATGTTAAAGGAGCTAGTGGAAAAGATGAATAACATATATGAACAGATGGAAATTTCAGAGAAGGGATGGACACTAAGAGTCTCATAGAAATGCCAGAAACACACACAAACACACACACACACACTCACACACGCAAATCAGAGATAAATAATTCTCTTTATGGGCTCATCAGTGTACTTAACACAGCTGAGGAAAAAGTCAGTGAACTTGAAGATAGATCAATAAGAATTACCCAAACTGCAACTCCGTGAGAAAAAGGTGACAGACTACCCAAGAGCTATGACACAGTATCAAATGGTTTGATATTTGTGTAATTGGAATACTAGAAAGAAAAGATGGAGAGAGAATGGGGCAGAAGAAATATTTGAAAAAATAATGACTAAGAATATTCTAAAAATAATTAAAGATAACAAAGTACAAATCTTGGAAGCTCAGAAAATTCCTAGGAGGAAAAGATATACCCAGTAAAAATAACAACAAAAACAAACACGTAACTGAGCAGATATTCAAACTGCTGAGAAAGAGTAATAACAATAAAATATTGAAAACCCACAGAAAAAGACGCATAATGTATACTGGAGTAAAATTAAGAACTACAGCTGGCTTCTTTCAGAAGATTTGAAAGTCAATGGGCTATAAAAAACAAATTTCTTCTGTATAGCACAGGGCACTGCATTCAGTATCTTGCAATAACCCTTAATGAAAAAGAATATGAAGAGAAACGAAATCCATTGATCAAAAAAAACCTGAACTCAAAAAAAAAAAAAAAAAAAAAAAGAGAGAGAAAAAGAAAGTCAATGGGCAATAGAGTGACATCTTTAAATTACTGAAAGGAAAGAAAATACTCTGACCACCCAGAATTTCATACCCAGTGAAAAAAATCTTTCAAGATTGAAGGTTAAATAAAATTATTTTCCAGGTAATCAAAAGTTGAAAGAATTTATCACCAATGGATCTGAGCTATAAGAAATGTTAAAAAAAAAAAAAAAAAAGAACTTCAGGCATAATAAATAATATGATACAGACAGAAACTTGAAAAAAAGATGAAGAGCTCTGAAAATGGTGAAAACAAAGGCAAATATAAATAAATTTTTTCTTATTTCTTATTCATTCTAGAAGATAACTGTCTAAAGCAAATATGGTAATGTATTTTGGAGTGCAATGTATATAAAGGTAAAATGTATAAGAGTAACATCACAAAGGATGGGAGGAAGGAACTGGAAATAAACTATGGTTAGAGTCTTAAGCTCTATATGAAGTAATGTAATATTTAAAGGTAGACTGATAAATTAAATCCTAAGGCAGTGGCTAAAAATAGTAGAAAGAGGTATAAGTAAGAAGCCAAGAGTAGAGGTAAAATGGAATTAAAGAAACTAGTCAATCCAAAACATAGAAATGAAAATTAAGATGCTTTGGGGGAAATGGTGAGAAGTCTGGTAAAGATGCTGACTGTATAGAAAGTATGGGGTGAGCACAGTGTTAAGAGAAAAGGTTGATAACAAGGCATATAAGAGTTTGATTATGAACAATGTTATAAACTAGTCTAGATCAGTGATTTGAATATTTAGTAAAATAAAGTTTTTTCATCAACTTTAATAAAACAAGTTTCACCAGAGTTGATTTTGTGCTGCTTCTTTGCAGATACAATTTCTTTAAATAATACATGTGGCTTATGATAGGTTTGTGAGTTTTGCAAGGATTCCTGAATGTCATTCTCTTAAGAAGGCAAGTTAATTAATTTCAGGCTTTGGAAGGAAGAGTGGCTTAAACATAATTATGATGGTTGTTTTCAAATAGGAATCCAGTCCTTCATTACATGTAGGGGTTATCTGTTGCTTTACCTTGTGTGTGTTCCTCCGATGCCTCTTTCTTGTTATGCATCACAATATTCAAAGCCAAGTGGTTTGGGTGAGATGGCTATAACTCTGAGCTTCAGGGACAGTTTCTGAAGGGCATAGACCAGTCAGCGCATCCCACGCCCGTGGTCACAGTGATTGGCTCTGCAATGTGCATATAATCCTAGTCAGACCAATTAAGAGAAGACCACATTCTGGGATTTTGTTTGTTATCCAGTGAGCAGATTCATTTCATGTAAACATGGAAGTTTCTGGCACTAGTAGGGGAAAATGTGTTTGAAAAATGAACATCAGTTCTGAGGTTAAAAGAATTGAAAAATGGTGAGAGGTAGTTTGGGATCGCATTGAGATGTGGGTAGAAACTCTCCTGCAGGTTGATCAGTTAACAACCAAATAGACCCCCTTTTAAAATTTAACCAGATTAGGTGTGGATTTGTAACTGAAAGCATCCTGTGTGTGGAGCTAGCAATTTCAGTTAATTGGATCTTACTTCATTCTGGCTTCTTTCCCTTGTTCAAAATCCTTACAGATTTTTTTCCTCCCTTCACTCTTCTTGGACATCATTTCTCGCCTCCTTTTGGATAAAAGGTCAGTGGTCTCCCCATTTTCTCCCAGGTATCACTTATTCCAATTGACATTTACACTTGAGTAAACTTAAACTTCTCTGACCTTTTTTAAAAGCCGATTTTAAAGAGATATTTCCTCTGTTTTTAAACAGTGCATTATCGTTGCTTTTCTTTGTAAAAAGCCACAATTCACTCTTTCCAGATTTCTTGGATACTTTGTCTACCCATGCAGATATTCTTCTTCTTCTTTAAAATGGGGGGTCTGCTCATTTTTTTCTTCCCTCTGCAGTGTGGGATGCAGGTGTTTTGTAGATACATGGGAACCACTTAACAGTAAGTTTCAAAAATATTTAGTCATTTCCACACACCATTCTTAGTCATGTGAAATAAATATGGGAATAAATCAGCCCTGAAATATACCATCTAGTGTTGAAAATGAAAAACAACAGATGTAGGTATTTGAGTGGGAGAAAATACTGCTAGATACAAGACTGAAGTCTGGCCTTGCTCAAATACTCAATTCAGTTTGAGGAAGATGTGCTTAGCCCTTCTCCTGGCTACATTTTGGTAATCCATCTGCAAAAGATGAATAAGGTGTAGATTCAGGGTTCCCCTGACAGGGTTGATCCCAAGAACATTTTCAGTCAATCTGTCTGTAAGTGATTCCAAATTCCTCTTTCCATTTGGGGATGGTGCTTCTCACTTGACTTCTTGTTCGTTGTTCAGCTCCATCGAGCCCTTCCTTTGGCCCCCTCTCTTTCAACGGCATCTTGGGTTGTATCTCCTTCAGGTGTAGTGCCTTTATGAATTCTCTGGGAACCTTCAGCTCATGAGTGGTAGAGCTGAGGTCCTCACTGAGGTTTGTCTGAGTCCAGAGCCCACATGCTAACTGTGTCTGAACACTTCCTTCACTCACCCTGAGGGTGCTGGGCTGATAAGGTGAACACCTCTGAATGAATATACTAAACATTTTATAATGGGATAAATACATAAGACATAGGCCAATCTCACTTGGATTGATTTCGTGCTGCTGTAATAGTTCACTGGGGAACTGTTGGTGGGGTGCCCTGGTACTCCTATAATCACAATCTGCTGGGGCCAACTCCTCCTGGGATGTTTTTGTTCATAAAAACTCATTGTGTACTATAAAGTCTTCCCTTGTGTTTTGTCTAATGTTTTAAAAGTCTTTTCCCTAAAGTTATTTGCCATTATTTATAAGTTCTGTTGGTCCCAGATACTATAAATATATATATATTTCATGTATTCAGAGGTATTACTAACAATATGAAGGTTTAACATCCAGGCTTTTCACACTGAGATTCTTCTAAAGAGTTACAGCCATCAGGACCCGAAGCACAGTAGAACTCTAAGAGCCATCCGTGTTTATTTATTTGGTTATTGAAATTGAAGTATAGTTGATTTACAGTGTTGTGTTAGTTTCTGGTGTACAGCATAGTGCTTCAATTATACACATATAAATTCTTTTTCATCATAGATTATTACAACTTACTGAATATAGTTCCCTTTGCTATATAGTAGGACCTTGTGGTTTATCTTTTCTGTATATAGTAGTTTGTGTCTGCTAATTCCAAAACCTCTAATTCCTCTCTCCCCACCCCTTTCCCCTTTGGTAACTATAGTGGGTTTTCTGTGTCTGTGAGTCTAGGAGCCATCTGTGGAAAGGGGACATCTCATCCAGCAGTTTTTCAGTCTTCTGACTCTTTCTGGGGCATGAACGTTGGGCTAGTGGCAGGCTGCTTGTTGTTCTTGGACCAGAGGAAACTTTGAAACCACGTCAGTTCCCATACCGCGAGTCCTTTGGTGGGCTGGAGGGCTGATTCTCATCAGAAAAGCCCCACTTGGCTGGCTTGGCATGGGACAGTTTTTCCTGTGGATACTTTCCTCCCAGAAAGATGGGGACTCATGCAGACAAGTCAGCTCTTACTTGGGGTATGTGCAGAGATGGGACATCTACCCACAGTTCACCAAAAGTCAATTCACAAAGGCTTAGATTTCAACTTTTGTGATATTGTAAATCTTCGTTTGTCTTAGAAATCCTCCTTCTAGACGTTCACTTGATCTGACTTAAAATCCTTGGCTGTCTTTTCAAAGGTGACCTTTGAAAATTGTGGCCTGAGTTAGGGTTTTCAAGGGCATTGCTAAGCAATGTTTTGTTAATATTTCACCAAGTTCTGGTTTGTGCTAAAAGCTAAATTATCTAATTTAAGTTATCTCATGAGTCGAGTGTATAAAAGGACACCAATCAGGGAAACAAGTGATAAAAAGAGTCAGGTTTATCTGGAGGATGTTTTAAAAATTATTTTATCCCACAGCCAGTTAAAGTGAGAGAGAATGTCTTCATAATGTTACCTTCATTAAAACAAACCATAAGAGAGGAGCAGTATTGCTGATGTAATTTCATGACATGCTACTCTGACTTAAGGAGCCAAATGCATTTCTCATAGTAATGATTATTTTGCTTGCTTTCGTGGAAGAAAGATTTTTGGGTATTCTCCAGCTCTCTGGGGACTCACTTATAAAGTGAAGTATTTTACACGTTAGGTAAACCATAAACCTTGCTGAGCTTCTTGCAGTTAGAAGCATTTAAATGTGCATCACTCTCGTTTTCTTGGGACTCACATTTGAGAAAAGTCACCCATCAGTTATTAAGTAACTTCTAGACACCTGGCTCCACCATCAAACAGAGAGCAATAACATGGCTACTTCTGGCTAATGGTGACAGATTGGTTTTAAGGAAACACAGAATTTTAAAGCAGTTGTCCTCATGAGTCCTACTAGATGAATTTGACTCAACAGATAGTTTACAAAAACAATTCAAGCACTAACACATTTGTGCATTTTCTGGATATGAGTTTGAGAAGCAGATACCTTTCATAATCGACATCTGCCAATTTTAATTTCTCCCAGTGGAGAAAGGACGTAAATATGAACCCAGTCGCAAGCTCACGGAGGGCAGGGATCTGTAGGTTGTCACTTGGTACCCTTAGCACCTAACATGCTCTCATCTATTTAACAACTCTGTCTTTACTGAGCACCTAATATGTGCCAGGCACTGTTCTAGGTGCTGAGGATATAGCAGTGAACAAAACAAGAAGATCTCTGCTCAGATGAAGCTAATATTGTTGGGGGGAGTATAAGGTTAAATGCTGAGAATCTGCTATGTCATGTATGAAGAAAAACAAGGGGGAGAGTAAAGGGAGAGTGAGGGGAGGTTGTGAACACGTGTGCTGTTTTTTGTAGAAGGCATCTCTGCCACGGTGGCATTTGAACAGAGACTGAAGGAATCTGTGGAAAGCAGCTGTGTAGTGATCTGGAAGAGCATTCCTGGCAGAGGGAGCAGCTGATGCAAAGCCCTGAGGTAGGGATGTGCTTGGTTTGTATAAATGACAGCAGAAAGTCAAGAGGGGCTGAGTGACATGAGGAAAGGGTGGAGTCCTAGGACAGATGTTCACAGGTAGTGAGGGAGCGGGAAAAGCCTCCAAGGTTAGGCCTGTGGACTTGATTCTGAGTGTGATGGCAGTCTTTGGGGTGAGGCACTGAACAGGGGAGGGAGGTGAGCTGCTTCCTGCTGCTTTCTGGTTGCTGTGTGCAGGGCAAGAATGGAAACAGGGAAAGCTGTTAGCAGGCTCTTGCAGTAGTTCTGGAGAGAAATGATGGTGGCTGGCTGGGGAAGGTGGTGTTCACCCCTTACCAGAGAGCCTTACATGCAAGAGGTGCTCCATAAATGTTTATAGTTTTCATCCCCCTGGATCCCCATCTCCCTCCCGCTTTCTAATATCTGTAAAAACTTGCTGTGTTAAAGCAAATGTATTTACTTCCACTCATTTTCTTTTTAGAATAATTTTTAAGTGTGTAGATTTTTTTTCAGACCACAGAAAGGGGGATGTTTTCTTAGAGGCTCTGAATGTTACAACAAGAGTGATACCTTAAGAGGAGTTTTTAAATTAAAAATATTACAGCTTTTTAATTTTTATTTTTTAATTGAGTTTTTGTCTAATATTGAGTTATGGGACCTCTTTATGTTATTTCTCAGTGCGGATTTAATTTGCATTCTTTTTTTTTTTTTTTTTTTTTGGAGGGAGAAGTAATTAGGTTTTCACTTATTTATTTTAATGGAGGTACTGGGGACTGAATCCAGGACCTTGTGCATGCTAATCATGCACTCTACCACTCAGCTATACCCTCCCTCTAAATATTACGCCTTTATATTCTGCTAATATATCTGTCATGTCTGCTGTTTGAAAGAGATCTTCTATGTCCTCTTCTCCAGTGTTTTTAAATAAGAAAGTTTTTAAATCACTGCATTTCCCTAAGCTCTGCTCAAAGCTTTTCAGCAAGTTATCTTTCCTGTTAGACCGGTCTTTCTCCATCTGGCAAAACCTGACCCTTTCCTGCCTCTGTTTTCAGTGGAGCACAAACTAAGATGGTTTTTCACCAAAGGCACTTTTTTTGGTTCCGTCAGCATCATTAATAACATCAGTTCAGCTCTGGAAACAGTTTGGGAAGTTAACCAATGATTTGCTTTCTCCCTCATTTTGTGGTTGTCTGGCTACAGTAAAAGCAAAATGTCTGGAGGGTGACAGAGGTCTTTTTTTTTTTTTTAAACACCTTTATTGTGGTATGGTTCCTGTACAGTAAATGACACATATTTCAGATGTACACTTTGATGAATTTTGATAGATGTGTACCCCAGTGGAACCACCACCACAATCGAGACAGCTAACATTGCCATCACTCGCCAAGAGGTGCAATTTTCGAATTCCCAATTTATCCCTTCCCACCCCTTTTACTCCTGGTAACTATATATTTGTTCTCCATGTCTGTGAGTCTGTTTCTTTTTTGTAGACAGGTTCATTTGAGACAGAGATCTTTTTAATGGGGCAACTGACAACTTGGAAGTATGGGTAACAGAGTGACACGAGTATGGGTGGTAGGATTTTGAGGAATGTTTCTGCACTGATCTCAGTTGCAGTGGAGTTGCATCACATAGGCATTTGACTTCGGGAGGTGGTTCTCCAAATTAAGTGTACACAGGCTCACTTGGAGGGCTGGTTAAACCAAGAATTGCTGGGTTCTACCTTTTCAGATTCAGTCAATCTGGGGTAGGGCCTGAGAATTTGCATTTTTAGCAAGTTTCCAGGTGACGCTGATGCAAGGGATCAGGCTTTGAGAAACACTGAGCTAGGAGAATTCAAGACTGAGAGGGAGAGAGAGAGAGCTTAAATGGGGTGGGCAACTCAGCATGCCATCGTGAGTGAGTGTGAGGTGCGAGATGATCTCTTCAGAGCAGAGCCAGAGGACTCTCAAAGAACTAGAAGCCATGGTGGTTGTCTTTGAAAACCTTGTAACCTAATTAATGTTGCACCAAAAAAAAAAAAAAAAAGCCACTTATTCTGAAATAAATGCCTGCCAGATAATAGAGGATGAATTGAGTAAGATCCCAGTGGCAGGAGGGGAGCTGGAGGGAAATGTGTGTGGATCAGAGGACCGGCTAGGGAGTTAGGCTGGCTAGAGGGAAAAGCACAGTTTGGGGAGACAAAAGGAATGAGTTCTGGGCCCTGCCCGAATGGAGAGGAAGTCTAACAAGGGCTTGGACCCTGGCGAATGTAGGTCGGAGGCTCAGTCATATCTAATGGGAGACAAAAAAGCTTCCTTCAGGAAAGAGTGTGAAGATGAAGATGTGCCTCAGCACTTGATCAATGAGATGTGCACGTGCGTCTCAGGTGTCTTTTTCTGTTAAAACAGGCATTATCTTATGAACAGGAACCAGGCTGTAAATGCTTAGTAGGTGATGTAGTGAAGCTTTTGAATGCTAAGGAAGAAGCATCTTTTATGAAAGCTAAAGGGAAGGGTGAAAATATTAACTTTCTATAAAAAAGCTACAGCACCCGACGGAAGCGGGTGTGCTGAATGCTTTAATCTTTATTTATTTACTTTTGGTCTCAAGTATCGTGATTTGGAAAGCTGACTTTTACACCAGGCAAAAGAGTGGTTAAGAATTCTACTCAGGCTCTACCAATATATATATTCACTGTTGTAAAGTACATTAAAATCAGGAGGACATTTGTCAAACTTCTGTGTAGCTCCTAGAATTTTTGAAGGTACTAAGAATTTGATAATAGGCATTTTGGCCCAGCAGTTAATACTCTAAACATAAATAGCCTCTCAAATTATTTTAGGGCAATAACTATGTAAAGGATGTGAAATGAGAGGTTTAATAAAAATGATAAACGTTTCAATAATATGTTAACAGACGTGATCAGCATCTTTTAAGCACTTGCTCTGTGCCAGGCACTATGTGTATGTGTGTGTGTTTGTATATGTGTGTGCACAAGTGCATTTATATTTCTCTCTGTGTGTGTTAAAACACTCACACACACCAAAAAAAAACCCTTTAAAAAATAACTTTATTCAGGTATAATTACATATAATATTTACTCATGGCGAACATACAATTTAGTGATTTTAGTAAATGTGTAGATTTGTGCCACCATCATCACAAGCCAGTTTTAGAACATGTCCATCATCCCAGATGCTTCCTGTGCACATTTACAGTCAACGTCACTCCCACGCGGAGCCCTAGGCTGCCTTACTCTTTGTCTCTATGGATTTCCCTTTTTTGGACATTGTATATAAATGGAATCAGACAATATGTGGTCTTCTGAGTCTGACTTCTTTCACTTAGCATAATGCTTTTGAGATTCCTCAATGAAGTACCATGTGTCAGTAGTTTATTTTTATCACTGAATAGTATTCTGTGGTGAGAATATGCAACATTTTGTTTGTCCTTCCACCAGCTGAAGGGCATTTGGATTGTTTCCAGTCCTGGATTATTATGAATACTGCTGCTTGTGACTATTTGCTTACAGGTCTTGGCATACACAAAAAATTTTAATCATTCCAGTTACTTTATGGCTTAGAGCCATTGTAATTTTTTTTTCTCCAGATGATGAAACTGAGGCTCAAAAAATTGTGAAACATAATACCTGAAACCGTAAAACTCCTAGAAGAAAACCCAGGCAGTATATGCTCTTTGACATCAGTCCTAGCAATATTTTTTTGGCTCTCTCTGTTTAGGCGAGGGAAACAAAAGTAAAAATAAACAAATGGGACTATATCAAACTAAAAATGTTTTGCGCAGGGAAGGAAACCATCAACAAAATGTAAAGGCAACCTACTGAATGAAAGAAGATATTTGCAAATGATATGTCTGATAAGGGGTTAATATCTAGACTATATCAAGAACTCACACAACTTAATAGCAAAAAATCCAAACAATCTGATTTTAAAAATGGGCAGAGGATTTGAATAGACGTTTTTCCAAGGAAGACAAAGAGATGGCCAACAGGCACATGAAAATATGCTCAACGTCACTAATCGTCAGGGAAATGCAAATAAAAACCACGATGAGGTATCACCTAACACCTCTCAGAATGGCTATCATCAAAAAGAGAACAAATAACAAGTATTGGTGAGGATGTGGAGAAAAGGGAGTCCTCATGCACTGCTGGTGGGAATGTATGTTGGTGTAGCCAATATGGAAAACAGTATGGAGATTCTTCAAAAAAATTAAAAATAGAACTACCATATGATCCAGCAGTGTCACTTCTGGGTATTTACCTGAAGGAAACAAAAAAACTAATTTGAGAAGATATGTGCACTCCAGTGTTCACTGCAGCATTATTTACAATAACCAAGATATGGAAGCAACCTAAGTGTCCATCAATAGACAAATGGATAAAGAAGATGTGATAAATATGGAATACTACTCACCCTTAAAAAAAGAATGAAATCTTGTCATTTGCAACAACATGGATGGACCTAGGGGGTATTATGCTTAGTGAAATAAGACAAACAGGGAAAGACAAGTAGCATATGATTTCACTTAAATGTGGAAATTGAAAAACAAAACAAATGGATAAACAAAACAAAACAGAAACAAACTTATAGATGCAGAGAATAAACTGGTAGTCACTGGAGGCGAGGGAGTGGGAGTGGGGAAAATAGGTGAAGGGGATTAAGAGGTACAAACTTTTAGTTATAAAATTAATAAGTCCCAAGAGTGTCATGTACAGCATAGGGAATATAGACAATAATATTGCAGTAGCTTTGTATGGTGACAGATGGTTACTAGACTTACTGTGGTGGTCAATTCATAATGTGTATAAGTATTGAATCCCTATGTTGTACACCAGAAACTAATATCATATTGTCTCTCAACTGTACTTCAGTAAAAATAAAAAAAAGAAAAAAATTATGAAAGTTGCCCAAGATGATAAATGCAACAGGGCTCCTATTTTGAAAAACTGTTGAATGGACTTCTTCTTTCGCTCTTCCATGTAGTGCACTGAGTCCTCAGTTAGCTCCGAGTCATTTGTCTACTTCAGGTGGGAGGGGGAGGTAGCAGGAACATTGTAGCAGAGATGCAAAGATAATGAGTTAATCAGCCTCTGACATTCAATATAAAATTTAGGGTTAAGATAGTAAGATTAAAAGCCAGATTTTTGAAGAGGGAGTGTAAGGAGAGGAAAAGGGAGGAGGGCAGGACATTTATGTACTTTTTGTTATTTTTAGTGTGTCAGGGGGGACACTTGGATCATCTTCTCTTCCATCTTGTGAAGGAGAAACCTCTTCCACGTGTTGGCGAGGCTCTTTGGCATCCTGCCCTAGGAGGATATAGCCAGGTCTGATGAGGAAGGTAGGGATCTACTCCTCTGGCCGGGGCTTGTGTGGGGAGAGGTGGCAGGGGTGACAGGGCTGGGCATGTGGGCCCACATCTCCCCTCGTGGACTTTGGGTGGAGTGAGCAGGGGTGGTGCGGTTAGTTGAGGAGTGACGAGGTCATGGGCTTTGGAGGCACGTTTGGGGCTCTGGGTAGAACATACCTCCAGTCCTCCCTGCTCCAAACTGGGGGACGGCTGCATCAAGGGAATAGCTTGGTAACCCAGCATGATTTGGTGGAGAGAATGCCAACGTCTGGCTTTTCTAAGTTGGCTTTGGTGTCCTTGTGGTGCAGAGGGGACCCTGGCATTCTAGCACACTCCTCAGGGTGGACCCTGCTGTAGATGTTCTGAGGGACATCAGCTCTGCTCTACGGCGAATATGCAGGGACATTCTCTGGGTGTTGGATGGAAGATGAGAGTGAGACTCAGCAGGGTTAGTAAGAGCTGGGGTGAGAATCAAGTCAGCTAGAGAACCTCTCTAGGCCATCATCAGAGAGAGAGACCTTATTGTAGGGTGTGACAGGCACAGATTTCAGCAGCAGCAGAACCCTCAGGGAACAGAACAACTACAAGGGTCCAACAGGCTGGCTCACGCTCAAAGGCCAACTTGAAAGCAGGTGTCCTCTTGCCCCAGGGCAGGGACTAGAGTGAGGCCAGCAAGGTGCCTAGGTCCTCAAACACAAGGGGCCACTTACTTCTGCATGTGAAGTTTACATCAGTCCACCTCCCATATTCCCAGTCAGCATCCTGGAGAGGAGCAGAGGAGGAGGGGAAATCTGCGACAGAACATTGATATATAAAGCGAGTGAGCCTTTCCGGAGGAATTTTAAATTCTTGTGTCAGTCTCGGTTTGCTGGGGAGACTCTGCTGAGGTTCTGTTGTTTGTTTGCTTCCTGCTGGGTGAAGGAGCTGGGCTGTCAGGGAGATGGATAAAGAAGTACCACTACCTCGGAATGTGGATTTGTGACCTAGTTACATATCACTACTGAGCTGGGATTTGAAATGAAACTTTGCCAGACACCAGAGCCCACTCTTTGGAGATCGTAATAACAGTAATAGCTAACATGCTCCAAGAGCTCAGTATATACCGGGCACTGTTCTAGATGCTTTATGTGTATAAATCTATTGAATTGTCACAATCCCCTGTGTGATATTAAGCGCTATCCTCATGTTACCGAGGAAGACATTGAGACACAGAGAGGTACAGTAACTTTCCCAAGGTCACACAGCACGTGAGTGGGGGTGAGCCAGGTACTCTGGGGGTGGAGCCCATGCTCAGAACCACTTCATCAAGAACGCTGTTGACTTGGATGATGATATCATTTTATGTTGTATAGCACTTCACCCCTTTCTAAGAACTTTCACAACATGGTCTTATTTTATCCTCGTGACAGATTTAGTGGTTAAATGGGACAAAAGGCAAAACAGCATTTTCCTGTGAGGGAATCAAGATGCCAGGAGCAGATAAAGAATGGCATGGGGCCTTGAATGCCACGCCTGCTCTGACAAGAGCATAGGGTTGTGGAGGGAGGTAGGGAGGCATCATGGAGGTCACTGAATGTCTTGTCAAGGCGTTTGGTCGAAAGAGTTAAATACAGATCAATTAGGGACTGAACAGAGAAGGTACAGAAGACATGCTTGAAGTTGACAATGTGTTTAATAATTCTTTCTCAATAGGATTCTGTCCAGATCTTTAAAAAGAGAAAATAAAAAGCTACTGAACATGTCAGCCTTCTGTTAAGTCCCATCACCATGTTCTTACCATTAATTCTTGTTAAAAATTGGCTGAACCTAAGGAAAATGCCAGTTTTGCTAATTGCTAAAGATATTTAAGGAATAATTTCCATCTTACAGTGTTAAATGAAGCAAATAAATAGCAACAGAGAGTTGATTAATGACCAAAGCAAAATCAAGGTAATCAATCACAAAGTCATTTATTCCAAAGCATTCAATAGAGAAGTGTTTGCTAAAATGTGGCATGGGAGATGGTTTTAGGGTATATCCCAAATGAACACTTTTGTAACAGTTCTATGTTGTACACCTGAAACTTATGTAATGTTGTATGTCAACTATACCTCAAAAAAAGTCAAGTGGATTTAAAGACACATTTAAAAAATTTTTTTAATTTTAATTTTTTATTTTTTAGTTGAAGTATAGTCAGTTTACAGTGTGTCAGTTTCTGGTGTACAACATCATGTTTCAGTCATATATATATATAAATATTCTTTTTCATTATAGGTTACTATAAGATACTGAATATAGCTCCCCATGCTATACAGTATAAAATTGTTGTTTATCTATTTTGTATATAGTGGTTAGTATTTGCAAATCCTGAATTCCCAGTTTATCCCTCTCCACCCACTTCCTCCCCTGGTAGCTATACATTTGTTTTCTATGTCTCTGAGTCTGTTTCTGTTTTTTAAATAAGTTTACTTGTGTTCTTTTTTTTCAGATTCCACATATAAATGATATAATATAGTATTTTTCTTTCTCTTTCTGGCTTACTTCACTTAGAATGATGATCTCCAGGTCCATCTATGTTGCTGCAAATGGCATTATTTTATTCTTTTTTATGGCTGAGTAGTATTCCATTGTGTAAATATACCACAACTTCTTTATCCAGTCATCTGTTGATGGTCATTTAGGTTTTTTCCATGTCTTGGCTATTGTAAATAGTGCTGCTGTGAACACTGGGGTACGTGTGTCTTTTACAATTATATTTTCCTCCAGATATATGCCCAGGAGTGGGATTGCTGGATCATATGTTAAGTCTATTTTTAGTTTTTTGAGGAATCTCCATCCTGTTTTCCATAATGGCTGCACCAAACTACATTCCCACCAACAGCATAGGAGGGTTCCCTTTTCTTCACACCCTCTCCAGCATTTATTGTTTGTGGACTTTTGAATGATGGCCATTCTGACTGGTGTGAGGTGATACCTTATATTTTTGATTTGCATTTCTCTTAAAATTAGTGATACTGGGTACTTTTTCAGGTGTCTGTTGGCCATTTGTATGTCTTCATTAAAGAATTGCTTGTTTAGGTCTTCTGCCCATTTTTGGATTGGGCTGTTTCTTTTGTTGTTGTTGTTAAGTTGTATGAACTGTTTATACATTCTGCAAATTAAGCCCTTGTCAGTTGCATCATTTGCAAATATTTTCTCCCATTCCATAGGTTGTCTTTCTGTTAAAGAAAATATTAAATAATACCACAGATGGTATATGAATATGGGAAAATCACAAATAGCTAAGGTTTGGAGAACACTATATTAATGGAACAGAGACTAACTAGGTATGTAACAAATCAAAAGTGAAGATAACAAGATATTTTACTCCCTTCCTATCCTACTCTCAACTTTTATTCAGAATTTACTGTATATCATGCACTGTGCCAAACACTCTACTTGTGTTAGCTGCTTTTATCTTACAGTAGTTGTCACCCAAGAATCATTCTCTTATTCCTAAACAGCAGAACTGTGATTTTGTTGGGGTGGCAATAACTCCCAGCTGAAAGACTACACTCCCAGGTTGCTTTGCTTCCAGGAGTGTCATGTGACTGTTCTGACAGATGAGCTGTAAGTGGGAGAGCTGTGAAAAACTTTTAAGACTGGCTTCTTAAATAGAGCTCATTCATATGGAAGAAGCACCCACTTGTCCTTCCCTTTTCCTCCTTCTTGCTCCCTGAATTGCCTTTGTAATGGCCGGCACTCCAGCAGCCATCTAGGAACATGAGATGAGTTTGAGGATGCAAGCCAAATGTTAGGATGATGAAGCAGAAAGAGAAGAAGCAAGAGGCACTGATGACCATAGAGCTATACCTTCTCTTGATTGACTGACTTCAGCTCTCTTTTACCTGAGATAGAAATAAACTTCTATCTTTAAAACTTTCATTGTTTGAGGTCTTTGGTTAAAACAGCCAAACTGTTTTTTTTTAACTTGACTTACAATTGATTTGCAGTATTACATGAGTTTCAGTGATTCAACACAGTGATTAAATATTTCTATAGATTCTACTCCACTTAATGTTACTATAAAACATTGATTATATTCCCTGAGCTGTACAATATATCCTTGTAGCTTGTTTATTTTGTACATAGTAGTTTGTGCCTCTTAGTCTCATACCTCTGGCTTGCCCCTCTCGCCTTCCCTTTCTCCTCTGGTAACCACTAGTTTGTTCTCTGTATCTGTGAATCTGTTTCTGTTTTGTTATATTCATTTGTTTGTTTTATTTTTTAGATTCCACATGTCAGTGATAACGTACAGTATTTAGCTTTGTCTGACTTATTTCACTAAGCATAATACCTTCCAGATCCATCCATGTTGTTGCAAATAGAGGAATTTCATTCTTTTTTACAACTGAGGAGTATTCTAGTGTGTGTGTGTGTGTGTGTGTGTGTGTGTGTGTGTGTGTATGTGTGTGTATACATCTTCTTTATCCATTCATCTTTTGATGGTCATTTATGTTTCTTTCCTATCTTGGCTATTGAAAATAAGGCTGCTGTGAACATTGGGGTCCGTGTATCTTTTTGAATCAGTGTTTTCATTTTCTTTGGATATATACCTAGGAGTGAAATTAAAACAGCCGAACTTAGAGAAGACCAAATACTTGGAGTGCTTTTGGATATCGGTAACAGTAAACAAAACTCAGGGAAGCTTGAATATAGGGGTTTATTTTTCTCACATAAACTAGCTTCAGGTATTATATCCATAGCATAGCAGGCAAGAAGGAGATGGAATGTCTAAGTTCTGCTCTTCACAAGGTGCTGTTTTTATCTGGGCAGGGAAGTCCTGTGCAGCAGAGTTCCCCTAACATCCCATTATACAGAACTGCATCTCCTAGATCTGGAGTGGGATCTACCCTTATGAGATCAAAGGATCTGTGTTCACTGAAATATATTGGGTTCTGTTACTATGAAAGAAGGAAGCAGGGAGAGGCTGTGGACATGCCGTGGACAGTGAAGAAACCAAGACTTAGAGATGAGGTGATAAGCTAGTATCACAGCCAGCAGGTAGAAAAACTAGGTTTTGAATGAAGCTCGAATGCTCAAACCTGGGGTCTGAACCACTTTGATAAACTGCTCTCTGAAAGGCCTTAAACATCTTGGCTTACACGTCTTCAAGTTTCTTCTTAGACTCTGTTAAGGATTTTATATAGGAAGTCCTAAATGGTAAGTAGAACTGGAGAGTCTTGGAAGATTTTTTCTAAATTAAGCTTCTAGAGCAGCTGTGTCTAAAAGAAGTTTTGAAATGATGGACATGTTCTATGCTACACTGTCTAACATGGTAGCCACTATCCATTGCGCTTGAGGACCTGAGATACAGCAATATAATAGTGAATAAGGAGCTGAATTAAAAATCTTAATTAGGGGGAGAGTATAGATCAATTGGTGGAGTGTGTGCTTAGCATGCATGAGGTCCTGGGTTCAATACCCAGTACCTCCATTAAAAAACAAATAAACATAAAAAAACTTAATTAATTTCAGTTAATTTAAATGAAAACAGCTACCTGTAGCTAGTTGCTACTGTAGAGAACAGCACTGTTACAGACCTCAAAATATTGGTTCTCAGATTACCCCCAAATACTAAGAATCAATAAAATTCCACTCCTGCCCCCCACAGACAGATCAATTTGCTTTTAAGAAGTAGTGGCCCATTGTTGCTTCCCATGAAGTGGTGTTAAAGGCCAGCGCAAGTTCAGTGTAGACATAATCATGTTATAAACACTAGTGCAGAGGATAGACTTGTGAAAAATACTGATTTGTGGAGCTCCCACGTTACTTTATAGCAAGTCAGGCCTTGCTTTTCTGAAGTTACGGAAGGCAGCTCTTTGGCCCAACATAAGAAGAAAGCTAGTGTCAGCAGAGTGGGCCTGCAGGGGGCACAGGTTAGCGGGGGACGCGGTGAACCTCCCACTAGTTCTGCTGCAGGACGGGTGGTACTTCTTTAGTTGCAGAAGCCTGTCATGACTTTCCCCTGAGTCAGCAGTAAGTTCAGATCTTTAGTTTCCAGGACACAGTTCGTTTAAATGCTTTGTCCCAATATGTGTCTGAAGAGATGAAGGTATTTTAGGATGTGTCCATCTTGTAGCAACCGGGGGTGAACTATACCACGAGAAAGTAGGACATTTTGTCTTTCATGTCTGTTGACTTGGTTCCGGAGGAAGAATGCTTCTATCTAGGTAATTTGGTGTCTTCATGTTAGCTGGCTGATTGGCAAACCTCCGTCAGAGAACTGAAACAAAGCTCTTTTAGTTATTGCCCATGTCCCACATCCATTCCCTTGCAGTGACACCACTAAGAAGAGACTGATGATTGCAAAGGCTGTTGGGATATTGTCTCCTTCTTGACACTTTCTGCTGGGGAGAAGAGAAAACTGAGAGTCTGTCTTGGGAACCGCTGCTCTCAGTCTTCAGGAGGGTTTTCTAAGACTTCTGTATAGCTTGACTTCTAAAGTTGGTATTTGGAAAGTCCTAGACAAGTTCTAACTGGCTGAATTGTAATCTTTTGAATATTGTTCCATACCCCTAGGGTTCGTGGCATGGATATTCTGATAGCATCTTTGTTTCTTGGTTTTGCTGTACCAGGTCTTCCCCATGTAAATGTGTAAATGTCTCACTGAGGACATGATTGGCTGAAGGTACTTGGAGATTCTCGGTGTGCCATGATGAATTCGAGAAGAAATCAGGAGTGGGACCTACCAGGTGAGGCTTGGCTTGCGGTCTTGCCTTCTGAGTACAGTCGCATCTTATCTCTTTGGTCAGCACTTTGGCACTATGACCATCTGCTCCAGTTCTGCGTCCTTCCCGTGCGTTCCTCCCAGCCCAACAGGTGCCAGGCACCATCTGCACAGCTCCTCAGGAGCCATGTGGAAAGATCAGGGGCTCGATTTCTGCAGGGTCTCAACATAAAAGCTCTCAATTAATCACAAGGTGCACGTCTCTCTTTGGAGTCAGGTCCTAACGCTCTATTCTTAATCACTTTGGAAGTGATTTGGAAGTCTCAGATAACGACAATAAATTCCATCAGCTTTTCGTCTCCCATAATCCCAGAAACTCCTCCATTTGGGTGCGAACGTATCGCTCAGAGCAAAGAAGGCAAAGGCATGAATGCAAATTGAGCTCAGCTCTCACTGGCAAATGTAGTCATTTTTTTTTAAAAGGGCTATTGAGTTATGTATGCTGACACCTGGTTTTATCATTTTGACAAAACCCCTCATACAATATATGAGACCTTAGATGACAAACAGTGTAGTGCGGGAGTTATCCATGATGTCTGTGCTTGAAAATGATGATTATTCAGTAAAATCCAAAAACTAAAGTTGTAAAACTTTCTTTGCCCTCTACCTTAAAATTAAAAAACAGATGGCCGCCTGTAGCCATATATTTCTTGTTGTTGCAAGTACATGCAGCCACATGAGCTTATTTTATGCTAAAAGGCCTCCATCTGCTAGATGTCATCTTTTCGCACCTGTGGAAAAATGAATAACATAAGAAGGACTGCTCACTTCTGACCTTGACTCTCAGACAGATTACGTAGCTAAGATAGTTTCCTTTTTCCCTTGACAGGCTTTAATTCCAAAATGATAGCACTGTAGTCTTTTGAAAGTTTCATCCTTTTACTTAAATGGGGACAAATTTGGCTTCATAATATTCCTGGCTGACATATGTTTTGCTGTGACACAGGGAGAGGATTTTCCTTTAATGAGCAATACACTGTGTCCCTTCACAGCGTCTTTTCTTGTAAAAATGCTCAAGCATCCTTGGCCTCTCTGGTCTTTTTGCCAAGTGCAAATGAGAAATCATTATAAGTGAAAGTGGTCTGAAAAAAACCCTCACTGTGTCATGGGTCTATTTATACATTGGAAGGGAAGTAAGCTGAACCGAATGAGTTGCCATGAATGTGCTAATTCATTTGTGCCCAGTTTTCCTGACCCAGCCCCAAGTGGCTCCCTGCCTCTCTTCCCACCTTCTGTTCACCACCGTCGCCACGTTATTCCCCAGTGGTTGTAGGGGAGTGCTGTTTAAACAGAATTCATCGTCATTCAGGCTTCCTATCATTTCAGGCATGTAGGTTTCACTTTTCCTCAGTTCTTTAGAAAGTCGGAGCTGAAAGAGGGACCTTAGAGGTCCCGCTCCTCATTTGATAAGTTAACAAAAAATAACCTGAGGCCAGAAGAGGGGACTGATAGCCCAAGGCACAGCTAGAACTGGACATGGCTTTTGTTTCTCTGACACACAGACCGGGAGAGTCACTGGAGAAGCAACGCGGGTCTTAAGGTTTGCTCGGAAAACTAGGATGCCTGACTCCAAACAAGAGGAGTTCCATTCACTTCTTTGGTGTTGACCTTGGGCAAAGTAGAATGCATGACAGTGCTTGTTAGATAGAAGAGTGAAAAACTGAGGAGCATTTAAATATAACTTCAAGATTCATTTATTTTATTTATTTATTTATTGTAGAAGCATGGTCCTAGTCTACTTTTCAGTGTAATCACTTCCTCACGCCACACGTGTATTCTGATGTGATGGACAAGATTTCATCTGTTATAAAGCAAAAACAATATATAGAAAAAGTTAGATGGGAAAGAGAGGAAGAGGAGAAATAATTGTGACCACATATTTGACTTCTGGTTATGCCAGAAGCTTGCAGTGTGGTACTGGGAAATTCACTTCGTCTTGCTAGTCCTCACTGTCTCCATCTTTAAACGAGGGGCTTGGTCTGTCTAGATCTGAAAGTGTGGCCCTGGACCAGGATTATTATCATCACCTGGGAACTCATTAGAAGTGCAGATTCTCAGACCTCGCTCAGAGCTACGAATCAGAAGGTCTAGGGGTGGGACCCAGCAATCTGTGGTTTAACAAGCCCTCCAGGTGATTCTTTTCACACTCAAGTTTAAGAACAGCTGTGAACAATCCCATTATAAAAGCGCAGATCTCAGCTGTCAGCGCTAACGCTGCAGAAGCGTCAAAACAGTGATGTCTTGTTCCCGAGAGGTCCCTTCTGAATGGTGAGTCTGTGGTTCCAAGTTCTCCTTGGCTTTGTACATTGCTCCTTCCTTTTCTGTATCAATTTCTTGTACTTTTTGCCCATAGAAATGAAATATCAGTTTACCTTTCTGAACGCAAGGGTGCTATGGTAAAAACCTTCCAGCAGTATTACGGACACGAAGCTCTGGTTTTAGACCCAGAAAAGCAAGTGTTTGTGGTTGTGAGTAATCAGCGAGTGAGTATCATTGCTGGAAAATGAATGCTTGTGTTGGCTATCAACTCTTCCTTGTAGTTTTGGGGTGTTTTAATTCTCACTATGATGGGGTAGAATTTCCTGATGGTACAAGCAGGGGCTCTGGCTTCATGCTGCCTGCTTTCAGGTTGAGCTCTTGCAATCTCGGGTGAGTTACTTTCTGCCTCAGTCTTGGTTTCCCTGTCTGTAAATAGGCAAACACAAGTATTTAGTTTACAGAGTGTTGCCAGGATTCAAAAGATACAGTTCATGTAAATACGCTTAGCACACTGGATTGTATCCATTAAGCACTCAATAAATACTCAGCATCGTTAGTCCACTTCTCAGTATTCCATAACTTGCAAATGAGGGTGGTGATGCTAATGTGTAAATGATATGTAAACGTGAAATAAAATGTAAAGTATTTGAAAAATTATCTTGTGCTTGGGAAATATCTTCTAATGCAGCAGTGGTCCAGTGGCTAATGATCTCAGGGTAAAGAGTCAGATATGATAATTTTAAAAAGAGAGGGTGAAGAGATTAGCACAGCTAATCCTTTCCGGAGGGTCACCTCTCATTTAACCTCTCATCATCTCACGGTGCCCAATCCTGACCCAGTTGTTTTGGGTCACTACCAGAGTTCACGGAGCCCTAACTAACTGACCTCCCAGATTAGATGGGTCTTCTGTTACGTGCTTAAGCCACCCATTTGTAGCACTTGTTACTCTTGGAATAATTTGTTCACAGTTTGTCTATACGTGGCTGCAAATTCCACGAGGGCAGAAACCATGCTTGTTAAATCTATGTCCTCGTGGTTTAGCCTGGTTCTTGGTTCAAATGCAGTAGTTCAGAGCTTCTCCTCCCTTCCCCCAGTGCCCAACCAGATGCCTTGGCACATACGTGTGTCCTGGTGTATTACAGTGCCAAGTTACTGATTGCTCAGCCCGTGAGGGAACCCAGGCAGGAACAGAGATTGCCAGGTTTCCAGGGCCAATCTCTTCCCACCTCAGTTTCATCCGTTGACTGCAGTGTGAAAAAAAGATTGACTAGGTGTGTAGTTTTGTTAAAAATGTTGCAAAGTATTGAAGTATTTGTTGGATGGATGGAAGAATAACTATGTAGATGGATGGATAGATGAATGTGCCAGCCCGTGAAAAGTTGTGATCATCTACTGAACAGTGTTAACAGAATCAAAGAAGTGGGTGGCGTCTATCACAGAACAGACCCAAGGGCCACTTACACAGTCCAGAACAAAGCTGCGTTGTTTGCTTGCTAGGCAAGGAGACACATCCCCCAGGAAAGAAACCTTAGTTTCCCCAAATAGAAAGCAGGAGAGTCAGATCTATCCTGAGAACGAGTTTTGTCTAAGGTAGAAAGTCTGTGCATGTCAATCTCTGTATCAAAAGTGGACCGCAGATTCTCTATTGAGATCATGCTCTTCCTCAGTTTTCACGGACACTGAGAACAGTCCTCAACGGGGTCCAGGAGGTTTAGTGGAGACTGTGGGTCATTAGTGGGCAACACGATACAAGCCATTCCAGGGATGGGCAGAGTTTTCCTATTATATAATATCAATGTGATATTTACCAGTGTTACTGTGATTTAGCCACCCATTTCAGCAAAGTGGCCAAGTGGTGTTGGTTGAGGGAGGTGATTCTTATTCATAAATTATTTCTAGTGGAAACAGTGACAACAAATCATTGTTTATTGCTCCATTTGTTGTGTTAAGGAGTCCAAGTTAGGAAGATGAGTTGCAAAGTAGTAAGTTGCAGAATAATAAGTAAGTCAAAATTTCAGAAATTGAATAATCAAAACAAAATTGGAATGAAATAAAAGGAAGACAATTCTAAAACTTCTCCTATCCCAGCCTTTTCTACTTTGTATTTGACATTATTTCCTCAAGGCAGAATAGCCTTGAAGGGCCACATATTTCCAGAATGGCTTGCCCCTTGTTTCTGACTATCTTAAGATGTCTCTGCTGTAGTCTGGAGGCTTGAGGGTAGCATGTCTTCTAAGATATATTTTATTATTTAAGGTTTAAAATATGTGTTTCAGGTACCTGTTTGGTGTCGGTATAAATCATACGTCTGACTGAGGCTTATATGGTGGTGATGTAAATTATGAATTAACAAGTGATGAACAGGACCCCAAATATATTACATATGAGATAATGCCTTCCCCTGAGTGAGTTGCCATGGTGATTGGCGGTGGGGGTGGCAGCAATGAGATTTAGAGGACATAGGGATATTATAATATTGAGACTTAGGAAAATTTGTGAAATTGTTCTGACAGTCTTGGTCTACCATGTACCCAGTTAAAAGTCTTAGGATTTCTTGAGTTCAAAGAGTTTCCGTCTCCTCTGTGTTGGCTTAAGGGTTCACAGCTATTGCAGAAAACGGATTCTGGACAGGTTAACAAAAACAACAAAATGTAGTGGATTTAGAATGGAATTGTCAAGCCGGGCATGATCTCTTGTTGCTCGTAAGAGCCAGGTACTGAACTTAAGCATTCATAGTCATTATTCCCCCGTCTCCATTTCTGTGGAAACGTGGTTCTTGCTGGTGGAGCATAACTGAAAAATAATGAAGACAGCTGTCCATCATGTCCTAGTGGCAGGTCAGGAGAGAGGTGAATCTGCAGCATCCAGGTAAAACACTTCTAGGGAGGAACTTAATGGGGGGTGAAGTAGAGTAAATAAAACACGAGTCAGTGAAGGAGCAGCAAGAAAGCACTACTTCTGGGGGAAAAAAATCCCCAAACTCAAATGTGAGAATAAAATGAAAAAGTCTTTCCAGAATGAGAGAAAGCAAAGCAATTCAGAGAAAAAGTGGCAAAGGTGGAATGGAGCCTAAGCTTAATAACTTCTTGTTACTCTCTGACTTGATTCCTCTTGGAGCTCGAAATGCTGTAGAGGATGTGTCCGAAATTGTTAAAATAAAGAAAACGTAGAGGCACGTTGCCTCCTTGGAGTTCTAAGCCACATGTTGAAGGGGGACGAGGGTAAGAATTATTTATAATATTCTGTAAGCCAGTTTGCAAAAGTTGTTCACTTATCCTTGTGCTGTTTTGATGTCAGTGGCTCCAGGTGAGTGTGGAAGAGAGGGGGGAGGACTGGATAGACAGTGTCTGGACTCCTGTCTGTTTGTGCCATTGTCCCTCCTTTTCTCGATTCCTCATCCTGTCTCCGCGTCTACTGTGAAGGACTGAAATAATATTAGCGCTGACTTGACGCGTCTGTTTTGGTGAACAGTGAGCATGATGGTGAGAATGTATTCCCAAGGAAATGGTGTGTTCTGGACTCTCCCTAGATATCCCCCACCACCTGATTAAAGTGCGGTTTCATCCCCACACCGAGTTTCTGACTGAGTCAACAAGGGTCAGCTGTGTCATCTGCACTTGAAATAAACATGCTGAGCAGTCCTAATGCAGGCAGTCCAGGAACCATACTTGAAGACATACTGGCTTTGGTGTGTGTCTGTGGTGGGTTTGAATCTCAGATCAGCCACCTTCTTGAGATTGGGCAGATGGTTTGGTATCTCTTTGCCTGTTTCCCCTGTGTAAAACAGGGATAATAGTAGTGTCTGCCTCATAGAATTATATTTAATGAGATGATGCAGAAAAGCGTATTTAATCCAGCGTGTGACACAGAGGAAGCCCTCAACAAGTGATAGTTATGCTGTCATTTTTATTGCTCTAGGCAGTCCCTTACTGGAGCACTTTCGACTCTTGGACATAAGGAATAAAGGGAACTTGAATAGCTTAAGCAAAAGGGGAATGCATTGGTCTAGGTAAATGACTAAGATTCTTGACTTGACCAAACTTTAGTTAAGCTCCTTGTCCCTTCTCCTACGTCCATCTGTGCAGTTCCTTGTAAAATCCGGTTTTAGCAAGAACCCTGCCAAGTCAGTTTAGCAAGAATCCCCCAACCTCCATATCTGATTACCTTTGACACCTAATTGGGTTCCTCGTTCTCCATCATCCCCCAGGTGACGTGTGATCACCATGGCCTGTCTTCAGCAAAGATCCTGTTAGATTGATTTCCATATATCCTCTTTACCTCTGATATTTTCTCTTAGTAATTTTCTATCCAGTGACTCCACCCTGTTCCTTGGCCACAAATTCCCACTTGTCCATGATGTTTTCAGAAATGAGGCTGGTTCTATACTGAGGTTTCTTTTCCCTTACTGCAATAGTCCTGAATAAGCTCAGTCTTTACCATTTTAACTACTCTCCAGCTGTTGTTTCTTTGGCATACATAAATCGTGGAAATGGCATGTGTAGAGGTGGCCTTGGTGACAAAATATGGGGACTTGAGTACTGTCAAAACCTCTCATTTCTCCTCTCAGCATCTTCTGTGTATTGTCATCTTCTGTTTCAGATAAGGTTTTTCCCATGCAGGGGGAACCTGCCCTCAGGCTTTTGTTCTCATAGCTTGTAGCCAGAGAAGAATGCAAACTCTCCTATCAATCTAGCCAGAAAAATTGGAGAAAGGGCTGACTGGTTCATCTGAAATCATGTGCCCGTTCCTGTACCGTGATTTGTTGTGCCTGGGTCATGGGTACAACCCCTTACCAGAAGGTGGGAGAGTCATGCTGGGCAGAGACCCTTAGCCATACCAGCTGTTTCTTCTGCTTCTCTGTATCCCTGTTATTGTGCACCTGTGATAAACACACAGCCCAAACCCCAAATGTATCTCATCAGCACTGGGGACACAGTGAGATCCAAAAGGGCATGGCCCGTACCGGCACGCGACTTACAGTCTAGTGCAGAAAGAGACTTTGGGCAGGAAGAGATGAGAGACCATCTTGATTGCTCTAATCCCAGCCCTCCTCCAGTAGCAGTAACTAAGGAAACAGCATAGTAATTCAAAGAAGAACGCGATCTGGAAATGAAGGTAAGTGGAATAAATTACAGATCTCAGAGGCGGTGATAATGCACACAGACCTTGAGATGCTTAGAGTAATGCTGGCTTCTCCCCCTCCCCCCATCACAAGTGGTGAATAAATTATTTCAGGGGAATCAGTGGTCCAGGTGGGTCTGACTCAGCTAATGAGATTCCTTTGCAGATTTTGCTCAGACATCCAAGACTTACATTTCTTATTTCTGATTTTTAAAAAAAATTTTTTTTTGTATGTGGGGGTAATTAGATTTATTTATTTATTTATTTTTCCAGTGGAGATACTGGGGATTGAACCCAGGACCTTGTGCATGCTAAGCATGTGCTCTACCACTCAGCTGTACCCTCCCCCCACCTCTTATTTTTGATTTTAAAATGGTACAGATTTACTTGCACTGTTACCAGTGAGTAAATCAGATAAATAGTAATGCCAGCTAACACTCACTGAGCACTTACTGTCATAGGTGCGTTATGTGGATTAATTCATTTAATCCTCTCAACACCTATGTGAGGTAGGTCTCCTTATCTTCTTAACACAGATAAGGAAACAGGCACACAAGGCAAAGGGACTAAAGCATTTATTTGAAGGCAGACCACTTGCAGGGCTCATTGCTAAGTGTGTTCATAATATTAACTTACCGAACCCTCCTAATAACCCTAAGAAGTAGGGAATGTTTTTATTCCCAGTTTAAAGATGAGGCACAGAGGCTTGGACAAATTAAGAACTTGCTTGAAGTCGTGATGGGTGAGTGTCAGAATCCGATCTTGAACCCATGGTGTCTGATGTGAGGTCTTACTCTCCTAACCACTGAGATCAGTTCTGGTTTCCAGGTTAGTTTGTTAAAAACAGATCTTGATGAAGTACATGCTTTGTCATTGCAAATTCTTTTGAAGGATAATTTGTTGTCCATCCTAATGTACTTGGAGGCAAGGAATGCCTTATAGGTCTGTCTTGTCTTCATTTTAGTACTGTTCTTCACATTGATGTTGCCTTGAGCTGGCCACATAAGCAATGAAAGCAGATAAAGCATTTTAAATATTTGGTTTTGCACTTAATCATTAAAAAAATGTACATACTATGTACCAGGTTCTGTGCTAGGCAATGAGAATTCCAAGTAGGTTCCCTATTACCCTCAATAATTTGACCTTGGGGTATTCCCTCCTAGCAGTGATCACAGTTTGCAGTTTTTACTCATTTGTTTGTTTGTCCTCATATTAGAACATAAGCCCTGGGAGGTAGAGTTGTTGTCTGTTATCTTCTGGATCCCCAGAATTTAGATCAATGCTTGACATGTTTTAGGTGCTTATTAAATATCTGTTGAATGAATAAATGAACAAATGAGTCAAAGAACTCACCACAAGTTTATTGCGTGATAAGTAGGTTTTTCCATTTTCTGATGTTGATAAATTTTGATTTTTTTTTAAACTCCTCTTCCCCTGTTACCCCTTGTGTATTGTGTCTGCATGTGACTTCTGGCAATGAGGAGTAGTTGAGCAGAGACCAGAATATCAGCCTTCAGCCTGGGATTATAGAACTGATGTAGTGACATAGGGAGGAAGCACTAACTGAAAGTTATGGTCTGAAAAGTGACCAAGTGGTTTCAGTATTCTTTCCTTTTAGCCAGGGCTACGAAGTCCTGCCAGTGGAGGGAAAAGTGTGGTCTCTTTATTTTGTGGTAAATAACTGGGCTTTGAGAGTGGGGTATGGATCTCTGTTAGTCTGCAGAAGCAATAGCCCAACTCTGGTTGTATGCAGTGGGAGCTAAAGAATTTAGAAGATCCCCTCTTTGTACACAGCTGGCTTCCAAGCCTCTTGTTTTGCTGAAGACTGGCAAAGATTTCTCCTGCCTTGGGGCAGAAAGCTCAGAGGCTGCAGTAGACAGTAAGGGGGAAAATCATATGTGGAATCTGAAAAAAGAAAAAAACAGAACACTAATGAACTCATCTACAAAACAGAAACAGACTTGAAGACATAGTAAACAATCTCATGGTTACCGGGGGAAAGGGAGTGGGAAGGGATAAATTTGGGAGTTTGAGATTTGCAAATGTTAGCTGCTATATATAAAAATAGATTAAAAAAAAAACAAATTTCTTCTGTATAGCACAGGGAATTATATTCAATATCTTGTACTAACCTTTAATGAAAAAGAATATGAAAATGAATATATGTATGTATATGCATGACTGGGACATTGTGCTGTACACCAGAAATTGACACACTGTAACTGACTATACTTAAAAGAAATGCATTGGCAAAGTGGCTACAAAATGATCACTGTTAAACTTTTGATGCTGCTTTCCCACCTTATCATAGGCAGAGAAGTTTTGTTCAAGTTTCTACAGTTGTGTGCCAAGGAAATTTCCTTTGTTGTACACCTGGAAAGAATGCTAGATGTGTTGCAAGCCCCGATCTGGGGTCGGCACCACTTTTCTGTCAGGCTCAGGTGGTGAATAATTCAGGTTTTGCGGATCACGCGGTCTCTGTCACACTGCTCGGTCTTGCTGCTGCTGTGTAGAAGCAGTTGTCAATGACACGTATGGGAAGAAGTGTGGCTCAGTTCCCTCAGAACTTCATTACAGAAACAGGTGTTCACCTCTGGCCTAGAAGGTGTTTTCAGCATTTAATTTACATAAAATTCTGGAACCTGGAAACACAAAGCCACAGTGTTGATACACCATTTCAAAGTGGTAAATAAACTATTTTGAAATAGCAACAACCAGTTGGGCTTTAGAAATCTCAGCACGCTTTTGCTGCTTCCATCAGTGTTGCATGAGCATACCTGGAGAGTTAGATGTATCTAGCTTCAACCTCAAGTATTAAAAAAAAAAAAAAACCCTCAAAATTCTATCCTGCCTCCTGTTAGACCAACTTGGAGTTCTCACTATGGAAAGACGCAGACCTCAGCTATAGAGACCCAAGATCAAAGCTTTAGAAGTAAATTCCCTTTGGAAAGGGCTCACTGCTGCATTAAAAGTGGCCATGCTTCTTGCTTTGTGTGCATCGCCCTCCCAGAAGAGCTCGCTGGCCAAGTGCCACCTTACTCACCCGGGGGCCAGCCTGACCTTGGCCATCCATCTCTGCTTCGTAAAGCCAGGCTCCACAAATCACATGGCTTCCCATTGACTTTCTGTCATGGCAAGGTAGCCAGACCTCTTCTTTAAGCTGAGAGGCATGACACACAACTCCTTGCTGCCCAGGTGCTATAAAGGGACCTTCTAGGTTGAGAGAGCCCCCATCTGGCACAGAGGGCGCTGGACTGGAGAGGACATGCAAGTATGGCGCCCCTCCTGTGCTCCAGCCTCTGTGTAACGCTCCTGGGATGCCCAGGTGGACAAGACACATAGGAAATCCTCTGGCCTCGAGATGTGTACAGAATTGCACGTTAAGTTCTGGGGGAGTAGGAGGGGCCTCCAGCCTTGGTGTCAGCTGGGTGTAGAAAGTGGTGGCACAGTAGGCTAGCTTCTGAGCATCGCTGGCTCCTTGCCGTCGGCCCATGCTCCATTAGCCAAAGGCCATAAAGGCCTGTACAAACAGAGAGCAAGTTTAATTGGATAAAATATGTCATTGGCCTCTTCCCCGCCAGGCTCACTGTCTCTGTGACTGCCATGGTTGGGTTCCCCTTCTCTTCTTTATAGCTGGCAAGGTTCCCCCCTCTCAGGAGGTGATAGGAGTCAGATGAGGACCGTGAGTCATGGTTCTTCCATCTTTCTGGGAGAAATACCGTTCTTCCCTTGATCAGAGACACTTTCTCTCTAGTCTTAAAAAAGCCAGGAGCAGCAGTGGAAGCCTTTTGCTTGAGTAGTCAACACTTCTGTTGCCACCTTACACTTCCGTTTGCTTCAGGGTGGTTTCAAATGTCTTTTTTTTAACCTAACATTTTATTGGTTGTATCTAATGTGATCTTTGGGTTTTGGGAAAGAGTCATAGTTAATTCATCCATTCAGATGGATGAATTTGTCAGAGGGTTTTTGAACGTCCACCAGGGCACGTCACTGTTGGGTATCTTGAGAAAGAGGGACAGGTCCACTAGACTGATGGGCCTGCCACCCCCTCTCCAGTCTTCCTTGTGGGTGCAGTATGTTCCTAAATACATTTATAAGGTCTGTAACCCATAGATCTTCGGCTGTTAGGAACCATGTCTTTCCATCTCAGGCCAGTCACAGATAACCAAGCGTCATTCTCCAGTGGCCCTGATCCCTGGGCCACAGGAAGCCCAGCTGTTGTGGTCCTCCACGGCAGCCTGTGCTCTCCACTCACAACGGGCATCATGTTTTGTTGTCAGTCCTTGTTCACTTTTGTTTGCCCATTTGACTGTAAGCTCTTTGAGGGCAGAGCCATGCCCCTTATGTTTAATTACTAGTCAGAAGCTTCTGGGTAGCTCTGCTGAATACTCGAGTTGTTAGTTTATGACCAAGCTTGGTGTCTGGCACATAGTGGCACTTAATGGCACATGATCTTGGTGATGGCTCTCTTTAGTCCTACCTGTAGGTTCAAGAAACAAAACTGACAAGCACTTGTTGTCTGTCTGACCCTGAGCTGATGATCAGATACAACCCCAGCTGTCATACAGAACGTTACTTTATCTTAGTAAGACGGAATGGCATATTAGTTAAGGATGGAAGCGTGTCTATCAGCCTGTGCCTAAATCTCTGCTATACCATATACTAACCTTTTGACCTTGGGCAACTCACTTAACCCATTTGTTACTCACTTTTCTAATCTGTAAAAATGAGATACTTAAAGTAACCATCTTACAGGTCTCTGGTTATGATCACACGAATACAGGCAAAGTGCTAACATGCTGCCTACCAAAATGTAAATGAATTGACTAAGTGTTTTAAAAAATTGTTCTAACTGGACAAAGGTTGACTGCATGTCCCTTCAGTGCTGGAGCATGGTTGGAACATGGTCTAACTGGACCCTCCAAGGATTATTTAATTCTAGGGCTATTAGGAACCACCTTTTGTGAAGTTACATGTTAATTGGCGGATCTTTGTCCAGTAGAGACTAAAACAATTTCCTGGAGATTACCTCAAAGATCACAATTTTATTGCCTCTAGGACTCAAACCTCACACATGTAGCGAACTTGTATATGGCTTGCCTTTCCTGTCCATATCAAACTCTTTCCCTCAAATTCTGTTTGCACCACTGTTAGTATCCTGCTGGTTTCCTCATTAATGAGTTAAATAAAACCTTGACTTATGCTCATTGTATATGTGTTTGGGGGTGGTCATATTTTTAACTCTTAGAAAATGACAATTTGAGAAATAATCGTCTATTATTGTTATGTATGGGTAGGTTACAATCACTAGTTTCATCTTTTTTTTTCCCAAAGGCAGATAATATAATGGAAAGAATCCTGGGCTGGTTGTCTGGAAGACCGAGACCTGCAGTCCAGCTCTACCAGTGTTTAGTTTTCCTGGTCAAGTTGTCTCGTCAAATGGGGAAAACGACGCCTGGGCTACTGGGCTGCTGTGTAATCTTCCAAGGTAGTCGGCTAGGGGCTGTTCTCCTAGACGGTTTCTTAGCCAAGGGACACAGTTACTCAGGCAACTCATTCCTCACCCCTGGGGCTGATCACAGCCCCTCCAAGCCGGGCTGCCTCCGGCTTGCCTTTCCTATAAGTTTGAGTTCCCAGCGGAATGTACCGCATTGTTGTGCACGCTGCCTCTCTGCTCCTGAGGGAAACAAATGATAATGGCATAAGCTGTGTTCAGACCTCAAAGCCACTGGATGCAAAGGATTTTCTATTTTATTATAAATGACAAGTGCTACCATTTAGTTGGCACAAGGATCTCCGTAGTTCAAATGTATCATCTCACTTAATCTTTACCCTGGCTACATGAGATAAACATTAGCATACCCATTTTACAGATGAGAAACTGAGAATCGGAGGTGAAGTAACTCGCCCAGGAACACTCAGTTAAACCGTCCAGCCTGCTTGAATTGCTTGAATTACAGCCCACGTCTGATAGTACTCAAACTGTAGGCTTGCTCGTGTTTGTTGAACATTCAGTAAGTACAAGATAGCAGAGTGAGGTGAGAGTGTGTAGGGTACCTGCTCTTGGGGGCTCACCTTTTCCATGGGGAGAGTAAGGAGAGAGAAACAGTTACACCAGCTTAGCTTGCAAGTGATGCTGCATGCCGTAGTCTCATTTCCTCCTCACCTCTGTCTGGCAAGGTAGGTGATAGCATCTAAACAAAACTGGTTCCAGGAGATGAAGTAACTTGCCTCAGGTCCCACGCTGTAATGGTTCAAAATTCCGCCTCTGCCTTCTATCACTTACAGCCCCCCGTATCAGACAGAAAGATACACAACAGTAAAAGGTAGCAACATTTGAGTATCGCACAAAGGTTACAGGCACCCAGAGTGAGCTTGATGAACGCTGCATGTGCTGCTGGGAACCTGCTGCAGTCAGTTTAGTAAACGTGTATTAAGCATCTTCTTTTGGCCACGTACCAAGTGAGTGGCTGGGGAAACGGCGATGACATAGCCCCTGAACTCGAGCAGCTCCCGGTCTCGGGTGAGGGGCAGGTATGTTAGCAGGCAGCTGGAACACAGCGTGCTAAGTGGTGTGCTGGAGGGCACTGCGGGAGCACAGAAGTGGGGCCTTAATCAGGTGGGCTAGGGGTTCCAGAGAAGGTTTCCTACCCATAGCTGCATCCCAGACTACCGACAGCTCCCATTTACCTGTCAGCGATAAAGTGTGTTCTCAGTTTGCCTTCTCTCCGGTTTTCAAAGTACACCATGAGCTACAATAAACCATTTGTATTTGACTTGCACATGTTGTCTCTCGGTGCGTTGCCCTACCTTTCTAAATCCTATTTTCGTAGGCTGATTTGAAAATTAGCTTTGACTGCAAACCAATGGTGTGATGAAGTGGCTTAAGAGAGTTTTGAGGTGTCAGGGTTATTACGCCTTTGAAGGGAAAAAAAATTTGCAGTGAGTAATGTGAAAAATTGCCTTCTCTATACACAGATGATCGCAATTTAATAAAATTTATTTGCAGGCTTCTTCCGTGAATTCTGTTATACCCTCCGGCTGGGTTAGAGACTGTTTGGATGTGTATGTGGATTTTGAGGGGTCTTTGCAGGCCACCATGTACGAAATCTACAAACTAATCTACATTAAAATTCCTCTCTCTCATCGATCGTGATACCTGCAAAGATTAAAATATTCAAACAGCCTAAAAGAAGTTGCTGCTTCCATTTTTGGATGGCAGCTGCAGTTACACTGTGTATCCTTGTATACCTTCATGTACCCTCCTGGAGATACATGCATGTACACAGATAAAAGTGTGTGTGTGTATGTGTATGTGTATGTGTATGAACACACACGGCCCATTTCTGGTTGTGTTTGACACAAACATTTTTAGCATGCTATGAAGCCATCTTGAATCTTGCTCTTTTTTTTTTTTTTTTTCATTTAACAATACATTTTGGAGGTAATCTCATCTGTTAGACTACCTGTACACTTGTTTCATCCTTCTTGCTGGCTCTTTCATATTTCATTGGCGCCCTTGAACCAGATTCCTTTTGATGTGCATTTTGCCTTTTCCTGGTTTTTGGATACCACAAAAAAATAGTGCAGCGAGGAAACTTGTACACAACCGACGGCCCGTGTGTGTATGCGTCTTTTGGATGAATTTCTAAAAGCGGAATTTCCGAATGAAATGCCACGTTCATCTGAAACTTTGTTGGTCATTGCCCAGTTCTTTGCCAAAAAAGGTGGTAGCACTTTATTCTCGTTTCAACCATGTGGGAGGATGTTGTTACCTCATATATTTGTGTGGTTTTGGTCAGCTTCCAGGACGTGTTGCACTGATGAAAAGATGGGTATTTTATCTGATAATTTGGGTGCAAGTTAGATTGAGGAGGCTGTGAGTTGACATGGAAAAATCACCTGATCAGGTCTGAGCAGTTCAAGTTCAACATTTTGGGGCTGCCTCTCTGGGGATTCCAGACATGAGAATGCCCCTTTTTATGTCCCTGCTGTATCAGGCTGCATTTTGACTCTTAACGTTTTGCATTTCTTAATGACAGCTGTGTTTCCTAGATGGCTCTGGCTTGATTTTTCCCAATTACTCTTTGTTTCTGCAAAGGTTGTCTCCGCTCTCTGTGCAAGGCCTGGCCACCTCACGTTGTGGCTCTCCGTGCTTTCCTCCCCTTTCCTAGCAGGTCTTGAATGGGTGACCTTATCACACCAGGAGGCAAACATACACTGTACTGATCTGCCAAGCTCAATATCCTTTTGCTTAAATGTTAGATGGATTTACATTATTGCTCTGGGAAGCAGTGATCCAGGGAGGAATGAGTGCTCAGTGAAGACTCTGGTCTTGTTAAAATGGCAACAGGAGGACGCATGTACTTGCCCAAAGCCATGGGCCAAGGGCTAATCCAGTCCTCCTTTCTTCCTCTCCTCAGCCCATTTGGTGGTTTGAATCTTATTTGCATCTGAGCTCCTGAGATCTAGGATTCGATAAGGTCAGCTTGGACATGTGGGGGGCCCCAGCTTTGTGGGGCAAAGAGGCCACTCAGACATTTTTGTTTGTCACACCTGGGAGAATGGGTGTGTTAATGGCCCCTAGTGAGTAAAGGTCAGATGCGCTGCTAAACACCCTACAATGCGCAGGACAGCCCTCACAGCGAAGGATTATCCAGCCCCAAATGTCAGCAGTGCCCAGGTTAAGAAACCCTGCGCTAACCCGTGTACTTCCAGCATTTTCCTACAGAGAAGATAAGCTTTTCTCTGACCTGTTTTTCTCCGCAGTACTTGCCATCCTCTAACATTCCATGTAACTGATTTATTATGTTTTTTATTATGTCTTCACTCACTGCAATGTAACGTCCCAAGGGCAGAGATCTATGTGTTTTCGCTAATGTTTTCCAAGTGCTTAGAAGACAGTCTGTGCATGGTAGGTACGCAACAAATACATGTGGAGTAAGTGAATGACTCCAAGGTGACGGTCATGGGAACAACTCTGAGACCACCTAACATGGGGGAAGGTGGCAGTAGACTTGGCTTCCAGGATGAGATGGTGGGCAGGCTAGATTCCTGCCAGGGGTTCTGCCTAGAGGGCTGGACCAGGGACGTGGTTCCGGTGCTCAGTGTCTCTGCCTAGCTTTCTGAAGTGAGAGGTGCTGTGTCTCAGGGCAGCCTGTTGCCACCCTGCTGTGAATGGCCGTGGCACCCCTGTGTCTCACATCTTGGGCTTTCAAGGCATGTGGTGATGATGCAGTGATGCTGGCTTTTCTGTGGAGATGTCAGAAGAATAACTTACCTGACTCCAGAGCTCAGATTGGGTCAGAGAGATGATTTAGTCTTAGTAAAAGGGGGAAATGTCTTTGTTGTAGGCACCATATGGTGCGCCGGTAACGTGGGTTGGTAAAGAATTACCAGAAATGGAGAAGAGTTTAAGGAAGTTTAATTAGGGATGCTGCTATTGGCAATAGCGGGGCCACACAGACGAGGGGTGCCTGCGTGAGTGCTGAGGGTGGGCGTGCAGGGTCTTTTATTGGGGGGAGGGGCTGTGCACAGAGGAGTTGGGGCTTCATGATCAGTCCATGCACAGGTACCTGAATGGCTGTAAGAGCTGTCAGGGACTTCTCTGAACAATAGGTTTTACCACTTTGATAAGGGCAGGATATGAGACCTGTCCCCTAGGGTATTGTGAGCCTAGCTATCTCCTGGGGTGATGAGTTTTGTCAGGGTAAACACACATCAAGAGAAGGTGTTTTATATCTTGCAGAAATGCAAGTATGCAGAGGGTCCTGCAGTGGGGAGTAGGGGTTAAGGTGTCAGTAGGCTCCAGGCACACCAAGAGCCAGGGGTGGGGGTTTTATGACTCTAGAGAGTGCCAGCCAGCTCCACAGTCTTCTTCAAGGCAAATGGGGTGGGGGGAAAGCTCTTCTAGAACTCTCCAGTATTTGAGTCTACAGGACTGGCTCCTTACTTTTCTGCTATGGTGCTTGCAAGAAGAATGAATTCCATCCCCCACCCCCACCCCCCCGGAAGTTCTATAGGCTCATGACTGACCAGGTTAGGGCTGGGGATGTGGTTAATATCAAGAAAATAAATTCTCTTCTGTAATACTAATTTCAAATTCTCACTTGCAAAATTAGAATGGTAATCTACCTCCAAAGATTATTGTGAGTATAATGGAGTGAGGATTTTTATTTTAACAACTGGTCTTAGAGTTCCTCTTAGGGATGGGACTTTGTTTAGAAAAAGATCAGATGACAACTGTTGGAGTGTGGACTCCATTTTCATAGGTGGCTATGTATCTGTCAGTAGCTGGCACCAGCTTTTTCTGTGTCATTTTACTTGGAGACAGAAGCTGATAGAGCAATCCTTGAATAAAACAGCAACACAAATGTAAGAAATGCATAGATTTAGGGGTGGTGGAGAAAAGGGAGGAGTGGGAGATGGGGGAGATGAGACTGGACAGCATGGCTGGAGGCTGGGGGTAGGAGGTAGTGACAGCGCGATCAGATGGCACTTGGGGACGAGAGAGAGTCTGATGTCTGTTTGCTGAGATGGTGTCCTCCTCTTCCATCAGTCTAAACCTTCCATCCAATGTTACGTGAGCAGTTGTGGGGAAGGTCAAGGGAAGGGCACTGGATTCCGTGTCTGTGACATCTTTGGCAGAGAGAGCAATCCCTGGAAATGAGATGCTAATGAGATTGAGAGTTCAGCGCGAGCACCTCAGAGGCAGAAGTGAGGACGAGACCGTAAACCACAAGGATTCACAGAACTCTGGAGGAGGTTGTTGGCTTTCAGAGGGGGTATGGGTTAGAGGTCTTGGGTCCGTTAAACATCAAAAGACGGGCAACTGCATTGCATGAAGTTTCAAGTTACTACTTGTGAAGTGGTTAGCCTAGTGCCTAAAATATAATAGACATGCAGTAAGTTCTTTGTCATCAAATTACATATGTTTTTATCCGTCATCGAATTATGTATACCTTTTCCTCAGAATCAGATTGGATTTAAATCAGGAGTCATAAACTTCTCTGCAAGTGTTGTTTGTCGGTCTATTTAATAAATGTTCGAATGCTCTTAGGCCAGGGAATGTTCCTGTTTGCCTCAGGCTTATCTACTCCCTGTTGTCCCTCCTCCTTTACATATTTTGTGCCCTGCCTGACTGGTACAGGCATTGAAGTTTGTGGCTACTGATTTAAATGGATCCACTTAAACTATGCAGATATAAGAGGACACACTCTGGGGTATGGTATTTGCCCTTGCAGGTAGAATGTATTACTGATCTAATATTTATTGTCCCTCCTGTGAAAGGATTATAGGTCCCTGTCTCATTGATATGTGATTTGCTTTTGGTTAGTGAACAGAAGTGAATGGTGTCATCTGTAAGCACAAGTGACATGGGATACTTCTGCATAGAAATTTTAAGAGCCTTTGTGTGATTCACACTTTCTCTCCTGTGCCATGAAACCAGCCGTGTCTCTGAATGGAGTCTCTCTGTTACCCTCGGTTTCCAAATAAAATAAAAACCAAAGCTGATGCCAACCTTTGATTGGCAGCATGAGTGAGAAGTATTTGTTGTGAGTCTCTGAGATTTTGACGGTAATTTGTCACTTCAGCATAATCTTACCTATTATGAGGGATGTGACCCCTGCATATGTTTTACAGATGAAAAACTTTAGGAACCTTTCCTAGCTTGGGTAAGTGTTGATGAAGGTCATCTAGCTCTTTACTTATTTCCGTTGAGAGGACAGCAATTTGAGGAGGAGGAAAAGTTCAGAGTTAAGAAACTATTAAGAAAAAAGTTAAGTACTATTTTACAACATTGGGTGGATGAAGAATGTTGCCGGCCACATCAGTAAACAAAGGATGTTGCTGCCATCAAGCCATCAGCTGCTGCAGCTGGCCCCACTGTGCACCCAGAGGGGATTCAGAATGGAGCAAAGTAGGATTCTGACCCGAGACAGCTAAGGTGCATATCAAAGGAATGATTTCCCTGAGCCCAGACTCTTGCATCCTCCTATATGTAGAAAAGCACTAAATTCGTTAACTTAAGATGACTCATTTTCTATAACAGTAATCTTTCGATGTTCTGACTACTTGGTTTTTGTTGCAAAAACTCCTGTATATCCTGACTCTTCCCTTCCCTCTCCAGAGCAGTCCCTCAGAGTGATCTGAGAGGCTGTCTTCCAGGCTTAAGTCCTCAGACAGTCCGCCGAGTAAAACGTAATGCTCAACCTTGAGGTTGTGCATTTTTTGTTCAGTCGACAGCTTGTATGACTGTTTGCAATGAGAGTGAAGGTTGTGTATGTTCTGGGGAACAGACACAAAGCAAAATGTAATTTACTGCAAGCGTGGCTCTGTATGATGCCCTAACAAGGGCCGCCGAAGGGGAAGTCCATCTGGGGAACGAGTGTTGGCATAACTCATGAAATGTTCCACCGCTGTGGCGGCTCCTCTCACTCCTGTTTCAGTACCTGAAAAATTACACAGGTTCTTTCGAGGTCCAAATTACCCTGATTAAACTGAGAAGAAAAACATGTGAAACGAGAGTTTTACTTATTTAAAAAAAAAAATCAGAGTTGAGAGAGGTGACCCATCTCAAAAGAACCTATATTCTCTCACTGAACGTAATAAAATAATTGACGGTTTAACTGCTGAATGTCTTCTAGATGATGACTCCTGAGTCTCTTCCATTGGCTTTGACTCTCCTGCTGGGACCTTGGATCTGTTCAATATTTCCCCAGTCTTTTGAGCTGCTGCTGCTGCTGCTGCTGCTTCTTTTTTTTTTTTTTTTTTTTTTTTTTTTTTTTCGAAGCCCCAAGGCCACCTTTAAACTTGACATTTTCTGATTCTGAACTTGTTACTTTCCTTTCCAAGCGTCCTATTTATGTCATGACGCCGTTACTCTTCAGTCTCCTAGGGCTTGAAATTTAGAGTCCTGGAGGCTGGAAAAGACCCTCCTGGGAAAATAAACAGCGAGAACAAGGGCAGAGAGGATGGGACCCCCAGGGAGGGTGAGCTTCTGAGCAGAGCTGGATGGTGTGAGCATAATGGAAGATGTGACGATGGATCGATCGGTTGCTTGAATTCACATGATGGTGAGCAGGGCTGAGAGGTTTAGACTTAATTCTGGGGCCCAAAGGAAGCCATGAAGTTGTTGAACATTGGCCAGATAGGATCGATTTCGTTTCCGATGTTTCTGGCACCATTGTGGAGGACGGTGGGAGGAAGGAGACACTGGAGGTGGAGAGACCAGTCAGGTAGCCACCAGTAAGGTGCTCAGAACCTGCACTAGGGCAGAGGGAGGGGACAGAGAGGGATTGCCAGATCTTCACCTACCCCAGAGAAGCTGGGGGGCAGGGGGCAGGTGGGCTAGATGTATCTTTTCTTGCCTTCTGCATTCAGGAAAAAAAAAAAGCTTTTGCCACACTAGCCATTGGGAATTGAGGCTGAGAGGGCACTCTGAAATCCCCTGAGACTCTGAAATGAGGGCACCCAAGTAGGAATTTGTGACCTGAGCCAGCATTCCCCCCAGAGGTGCAGAGCAATAGTCTACTCAGCAGAGCTCTCTGTCCAAAGTGAGCCAGAGCTACCCTGTGAGCTCTCCCGGCCTCCTGCCGATGTCTTAATTCTCCCCAGGTCTGTTCCCCAGTGCCAGCCTGCAGAAACAGAGCTGCCCCTCCCACCCCCTCCTTTGTTAAAGGCCAGAAAATTGTTTTAATACTGTTTGCAACCCATGCAGAAAAAATATTTCCCAGCAGGTGTTTCTGAGCATTAAGCAGGTTTTCCCACTGCCCCTTCCACACATCACTTTAATAGCCGCTCTGGCAAATTGCTTAGTCCACGAATTCTCATCTCCCTCGCTGCCTGCATTAAACTAAGAGGAGAAAATAAAGATCATTAAAGTCCTCTCCTCTTGATTATTTTTTTTAAAGGGCATGATGCATTTTGGAGAAAAGGGAATGAGTTTAAGCTCTGGTCTAACTGTTATGTAAATCAGTACCTTCCGTCGTGGAAGTGTTCACGTCCAACCTCCTCACGCAAGTCCAACCTGCAGCCTAGAGGAAGTTGAAGGGTGAGGATAGAATAGATAATTCTTTATCTTGCTTGAAGTTGTGAAGACTGCTAGCAAAATGGCTAGGATTTGAAGGCTTGCCTGAAGTTATTACTGGGGATAGACCTCTCTTCATTCCTGGCACCTTCATATCTGACCAGAATCTCACATACTAGAAGTTTCATGTTGAGTGAGTTAAATTCTCCTGGCTGCAAGAGGCAGAGACCTAGAGAATCCTGGCTCAGGAAGGGAGATGGGTGACAGTAAAGGAAACAGGGATTTCACAGGAAAGCAAGGAGGGAAACCTTGGTATAATCCAGCTTCTTGGAGGCAGGAACATGATTAAGGAGATTTGTAGAGGTGTCAGCAGTAGGTGTTGGTGGATCTGTACTCTTGTGGCTCATCACTGACCTAAATTAGGTCGTCTCTCCATCTCTGCTTCTTTGAGTGTATCTCCTGCCATTACTATTTGGGTTCCAGACCCGACACACTTTTTTTTCCTCTACCTCAGTTCTTCTGTTCATGGTTTCTGCTTTTTTATGCCTTTTCTCCTAATGGCTTGATCACCTTCTCTTTGTTCACTATTTCAAATTCCTAAGATGGGCCAGAAGGTCTTCATGAGAATTCAGGGCCATCAACTAGCTCACGGATTGGTTATCTTGGGACATGTGTGTCACCCTAGTCCAACCAGAGTCACTGGGAGACAGTGATGTAGGTAGTAACTGGGGAACATGACTGCCCTGTCACGAAGGGCTACAGGTAGGGACGTTTTCTTCAGATGGGGTTGTGGGCATGGATAACACCATGACCAATAAGGAAAGTCTCCTGTGATGGTTACTTTTATGTGTTAACTTGACTGAACCCAGATAACTCTGGGATGCCCAGATAGCTGTGAAAATGTTATTTCTGGGTGTGCCTGTAAGGGTGTTTCTTGAAGAGATTAGCGTTTGATTCAGTAGACTTAGCTGATTTCTTGACTTCGTGATTGACAAGTGCACAATAGTGAAGAAAAGCCTGTTGTCATCCAGTGACATGGTGCTTCGTTCTGAGACTCTGGGCATCCCAAGCAAGATGGGCATGGAGGCCCCATACAGCTTCTCCGACAGCCCGGGCTCGGTTTCTCTGGTGGGTACATCCCAGCTGCCCCCTGATTGCCTCGGCCTCCTGACAGGTGTTGCTTGGAGAGCTCCTTCCTCCTGCCTGGAAGGAGCAATCTGCCAGGGAAAAGAGAAGGCACAGCCCGGGCCCTTGGGCTGGGGGATTTTAAGGGAATCCATGGCAAAGGACTTGATCTGCCAAGCAAATAGAACTCTTACCACCATTAAGGGAAAATGATAGTCAGTGCATTCTTTAGTCCCTTTTCAGTGCTAGAAAACTGGTTAGCTATGCAGTTCCTCAATTCCCGACTCACTCTCAGGCTCATAGGAAGTGAAGCCAAATAGTTAAACCAAAATGCTCAGCTCTGCTTGAGCTGAGACATCCATCTTTCGCCCTTGGACTTTGGTGCTCCTGGTTCTTGGGCTTTCAGACTCGCCCTGAGACTTAGACCATCAGCGCCTGGTTCTCGGGCCTTCGGACTCAGGGTGAATGACACCGCCTGCTTTCCTGGTTTTCCAGCCTGCAGATGGCAGATTGTGGGACTTCTCAGCCTCCGTAACTGTGTGAGCCAATTCTTAGGATAAATCTCCTCTTATCGGTTCTGTTTCTCTGGAGAACATGACTATACCCCTTATGGGTTAATTAGGAAATACATCAAAATCTAAGTGGCATTCACTGTTGACATTCAATACCTTACATTTGCCCATAGTGGTAAGAAGCTTTGAGATTTGTGGAACAGAGGTTATCATCTCTCCTATAGAAACCCGGAGGCATGGATCAGGGGAAAGTAATGACTTGCCCCAGGATATAGGTAGGTCTTGAGTATGAACTCATCTTTGCAGTACACCAGCCCTAAGCGGTTCTTCAACATGATTGGGAAGTACCTATCCTTAGCTTAGCTGAGACTCTATAAAGTAACTCTCCAGGTTAAAGTCTTAAACTGCCTAAGACTTCACCGCTGTTCCTAGCGAAGCTGCTCTGCAGCTACTGGAAATATACTGAGTTCATGGGGAAATCCTTGCATGTAATGGACATTTTCCCTCCCATATGAAACATTAACATATGCTTCTTGGAAGAACGAATTGTATACTTTCACACATGCTGCATACTTTCTATGTAACATGTCTCTGGTCCATAGTTCCTAGGGTTTCTCAGAAAAAAAGGAATTCTTGGAAGCTCTGAGAGCGCCACTTGGTACCCAAGAGGACTTGAACTCTGGGGCGGTGATTGCTAGAATTGTTGCTAAGTGCATCTGAGTCTGGCCTCTTACCACCCTGAGTAAGCTGGATGAGTTCGTAACCATTAACTGATGCTTAAAGGAATCTGAGAAGCGAGAGATGAAAGCTGAGGGATGCTCTGCTTAGCGTGGCCTTGACTTCTTGGCACAGACGCTGGTGGAAGGCTCTTCTGCCAAATGTCTCTGTGCGCCGCCTCGTATGGGCCAGGTGAGCTGTCTGGGAGGATTTAGCCCCTGGACTCCTGTTGTTACTGAGGCTGCCCTCTCTGGGGCCAAGTAAGTGTACCACCTGTGGACGGGCCCCTGCTGGGAGGCCAAGGATTCTGTAGGTTAGCAGGAAGCGGGTTTCTGGGGCAGGCTGCTAGGGAGGGGACTATGGTTTGGGAAGGATAAGAGTGTCAGACAAGATCCAATCGGTGCCTCAGGGATCTCCAACCATTGGTTTTCACTTGTCACTGATATGGGGCCCCACCTTGGTCCCTGACCCAGGCACTCACACGCAACCTGGGGTACCGTGAGCGCTCTCTGTCTCGTGCATGTGTGCTTGAAATACCCTTGGGGTCTAAGCTCTGGGCTCCTGCTGTCAGCCATAGCAGTGAACTCCAGACCAAGGCTGGTGGAGAACGGGAGAAGACAGACAAAACAAAGTGACACCGAGGGCAGGACAGAGAAGACTTGAAAGGAAAGAAGAGGAGGGGGAACGAAAGCATAGGCTACACACGGGGTCAAGAGCTTTAGGATCAGGGGTGAGTGCTGCTGGTCATTAGCCGTGTGACCCTGTGCAGGGTGATATTTACCCTTATTTGTAAAGTAAGGCTGAACTCCGAGGAGATGGTGGAGACTAAATGAGATGAGGTCTGTAATGGTCTTAGCATGGTGCCAGCTATTGAAATAGAGACTGCATGAACAGGAGCTGTTGTCATTAACAGAGGATAAAAAGAAGAGGGAAGGGAACTGAAGAGGAGAGAAAAGTGTGAAAATATTAGGTAAAAGGTGAGATAAAATGAGTGTGATTTCTATCACTCTGCAAGACTGGTGGGTCTGCTGGCTCTTAGCCAGCGGTGCAGCAGGAGGGGGCCTGACCTTCCCTGGTTGTGGGAGACCTTCTGTGTGTATAAACCTCAGTGGTCAGCCTGATACCCAGGTGGCCTGGGACCAGCAGGGGCCCTGGCTGGCAGAATAGAGGGTTTAGTAAAATATTCTGTATTCAGACAGGAAGTTCTTAGGATGTTCTAGCTTTTGTGTAAAAAATTACTCCGACAGTGCTTCACAGGATACTGAACTTGAGAGCAAGTTCCTAGGGTCGTCGGTCTCAGTATGTGGCCTAGTGCATCAGAAGCCCTCCTGGTACTTATAAAAACACAGATACCTGGGGCACATAAAGACTGCAATCAGAAGCTCTGGGGTGGCGGCCCAAGTGTCTGCTTTCTTACCAGGTTCCCGTGTCCTTGGACGTTTGAGCACCACGGTCCTAATGGGTCTAAGCGATTTAAGAAACTGACAAGACACTCAAATAGCATACTTGTACTGGGGAAGCCTCAGCTTGGTAATGGTCATGGTTGAATTCCTTCAATGCAGAGAAAAATGAAGTCAAAAAATAGTAAAAGCTGTAATAAATAGGAACAACTGAAGGTGACAGAGGGCTTGATTTTGGCTCTTGATGTGAGAATTTCTTAATAATTAGATTTATCCCCAGATAGGCTGTTTTGGAATGGTAATGACTTCCCCATCATAAGAGGGGTTTGAAGATAACTGTAGGTTTTTTTTTAAATAAACATTTTTTATTGAGTTATAGTCAGTTTACAATGTTGTGTCAAATTCCAGCGTAGAGCACAATTTTTCAGTTATACGTGAACATACGTATATTTTTTTTTGTTCGCTGTGAGCTACCACAATATAGTTCCCTGTGCTACACAGTATAGTCTTAATTGTCCACTCTACATACGCCTGTCAGTATCTACAAATTTTGAACTCCCAGTCTGTCCCTTCCCACCTCTCCCCCCCAATACCTGTAGATTCTAATTTCTTGCTGTGGGGTCTTCTCCCCACAGGTTGAGCTGCTCGGCTCCCAGACTTCAGCCACTTGACAAGTGGTTCTCAAAGAGTGGTTCCCAGGCCACCCAGAAACTAGTTAGATATGCAGATTCATGGGTCACACTCAGCCCTACTGAGTCAGAGGTTGATTTGATTGTTCTGTAGTTAGAGCCTTCGACATCAGAACTTTCTAGACTGACCAGATGGTTCTGGCATTAGTCCAGGGTTGAATGCCACTGTCCAAGGCAGTGGTTCTCAGAGCTGAGTGTGTGTCGGAGTATTGCCTGGAGAGTCTGTTAAAATACAGATCTCTGTGTTTTAGATTTTCAGATTTGCAGGTCTGGGCAGGTCAGGTGACGGTCACAGGGAACTGTTCTCTCATCTGTGGGGTGGGTTGTCTTCCCCTGTGTATTTCTCCTGCATGCTCACTGCTCAGTACTCTGCTGAGTGCTCAAAGCAGACTTTGTGCATCAATCCAAGGAGACACAAACAGATGGAAAGATATACCACGTTCTTGGGTCGGAAGAATCAATATTATTAAAATGGTCATACTACCCAAGGCAATCTACAGAGTCAGGGCAATCCCTGTCAAATTACAGTGGCATTTTTCACAGAACTGGAACAGACAATTTAAAAATTTGTATGGAAACACAGAAGACCCTGGATAGCAATTTTGCTTTGTTTAGAGAACACAGCTTACAGCATCCATCCGTACCTCGCACAAACGGGGAACCTGCAAGTGTCTATTACAGGTGCAAATAGACGCTTCCTTGTAGATGCTTCCTTGGGATTGTTGCTCAGCCTGATTCGAGGAAAGGTGTCTGCTGCTTCTCATGTTGCTTGTTCAGTTTGTCCATTTTATTAGCCACTCGTGTCTATAGCTTGCTTAGAACCTGGCAGCACAGGCATGACCTGGGGGTTTGTTTACAAATTCAGAATCTAGACCTACTGAATTAGACTTTGCATTGTAAAAGGATACTGGTCTATTTGTTGTCCCTTTGCAGTTCATAATGCATTTGTCTTCCATTCCATGCAGCCAGGAGCAAAGGGTGAGGAGAAAGATTTCTGAGGCCATTTTCATACACATACAAGTTGGACCTAGACCACTTCAGAGGCCTCCTGATGACAAATCCTACCCATAGGATAGAACTGGATCCTACTAACTGCCCTGCTCCTTCTCTGAATATTCTCTGTGCCCTCCCTGCCCAGCGAGTGTTTCCAAATTTAGGTCAGTATCTTTGCAGATGGGTCTGTCCTTCTGTCTGCATGTCTTTCTCTCCTACCGGCTGATGTTTTAAGATCTCTCTTATTGTATGAAGTCCACAAGGATTCCCCAAGCCCCAGAATTAAAAAAAATTTTAAAAAGTCTAGAAAGCCAGGAAGAAAAAAGCAGGGGAGAATATTCCCTGGCAGATGGAGAAGGGGGACGTCACAACCAATTAGAAGCAACAAGGTTCAAAAAACAAGAGGGCCCCAACCTGAAAGGGCTCTGTGCTCAGGGATTTGAGGATAAATGACTTTTTCACGAAGAGTAGCTAACTCACAGAGTGGGTTCCCAGAGGCGGCCGGGGGATCTGATCGACAGTGACACAGTCTGGGCGTTGCTTTCACAGTGCTTTCCCTGCTTGGCTGGGGAATGAAGAGGGACACTGCAGAGGACGTCATCCAGGAGAATCCCAGGTGGCAGGTAGCTGGAGGAACTTGCGAATGGGTGACCCTGGACCAGAGCGGGCACGCATGCCCCGTGAGCTCTCTGAAGCCTCACGTGGAGGGGTCCTCCTGGAACAGCTACATTTGGATCATGTTCGATGGCTAATAAAAAAAAAAATGCTTTCACAGACGTGGTTTTGTTTGATGCAGTGACGGTGGCAGATGCGGCCAAGGTAATACTCTTATTGAAGCATTAACCTTCTGTTTTATTTTCTTAAGTTTAAAAGATGAGGACATTGTGGCTCAGGGAATTAAAGCAATTGGCCCTCCGCCCCCTTTTTCTGTACAAGTCAGAACTAGAACCTGGCAACTCTGGCCTTTAGTTCAGCCATCATTTCCCTGTACCCCATTGTCTATTTGTTCTCTGCAGCAAGGAGTAGAAGTCATGAGGAGAAAGAATTCATTCTGAGTTGGATATAGTACTGTTACCTCTGAGTTTCTTTATAAACTTCTACTATGTAGAGAAGAGGAATATTAAGGACCTGGATTGTAAGGCTAAGAAACCATCCCCTGTTGTTCATCATATGCCACATTTCATGTTAAATGTTTCAGATGCTTTCTCGTGTCGTCCTCACAGTGACTCAACACAGTGGATGGTATTATCCCTGTTTGAGAAATGAGTAGACTGAGGCAAAGAGAACTATTTGCCCAGAGTTACGTATTCATTGGTGATGATCTCGTGATTTAAGTCTCGGTGCTCCGAACTCCAGAGTCTGAGCTCTTACTTCTTAAAACAGCTCTACTCCAAGTGTGGTGTTAGGACCGGCCAAGGTCTCTAAACTGTTCCCCGTCCTTGATGACATAAGGAGCTTGTGCTAGCATGCAGATCAACTATTTCATGAGGTTAGATGGCAATTTTGGGGGGACGGGGACAAAACTCTCTTGATGGAGGAAGCTGTGTGTTGATGTACATCCTGACCTAAATGCATCTCCTTACAGACAGGTGACAAGTATCTTGGAGACTGGAACTTTGAATAGCATTTCCCTAAGTTTCACTGCCCATTGGGGTGCCAGAAGCAATTACATTGTACATTCCACCTTCATTCACTCTGGTTTCATTTTTTCCTTGTTTGTTTGTTTTGTTTTTTTGGAGGGGGTAGGTAATTAGGTTTATTTGTTCATTTTTAGTGGAGGCACTGGGGATTGGACCCAGGACCTCATGCATGCTAGGCATGCAGTCTGCCCCTGAGCTACATCCTCCCCCCGTTCACTCTGTTTTGCACTGGCTATTTCCCACCTTCATATGGAAGGAGAACACTAAGCTATGGGGCTCAAGCTAACCGAAGCTTGATTAGACTGATCCATGTTTTTCATTCAATAAGCCTTTTATGTGCCAGCTGTGCAACCCCACCTGAATCTATTTAATTCATTTGCACTGTTTTCATGTCTAGATATTAAGGACCATTGTATCTGAGGAGCTAGAGACCGTGAATGAATGAAGGAACTACGTCCCTTATTCGTTTTGAACACTTTCAAAGTGAGTTTGGTGGGTGCCCAGTAAATTTCATGGACTCACTGACTGACTGGAGGATATAAGAATAAAGTTGCGCTATATATGCACTGGGTTAAATACCTTGGGGACAGGAATTAGCCTCTCTGTTGCACTGGCTATTTTATGGGTCCTTATTGTGAATGATGGTGACTAGGACATGTCTGTGGTCCTGTTGGTCCTATGTCCTGTCTGCAAAGTGGCTTTAAATATTCCACAGGAGTTAGATGGGATCTCTGAGGTAAAAAGAAACATTTCTACAGAAGATTGTTTTTATTGTAGAGTCAATTTCAACCCAGATATGAAGGAGGTTAATAAAGCAAAGTTACTGCTTGGAAAGCCAAGGCAGAGTGAAAACTGTATCACGTGGTGACGTTATAATCTATATTAAATCTAAGCCTTATTCTGTCAATTTTTTTTGAACTGAACAGTATTCTCCTTTAGATGAAGCATGTTACAGCTGGAACTTGGACTCCATCTATTTCTTGCAGTCTTCTCCTTTTCTGGTTTTGGCTTTAAGTTCCATGCTCTAGGCATTTCCTAAAACCATGTCTAAGTCCTGGAGAAACCCCAGGGCTCATTTAAAAGAAAGGCTTACCCTTACCTTGCAAGTTGTGAAAGATCCTAACAATCTATAAAGTTGCTCAACTAGAAAACAAAGGAAGTGAACCAGTGGAAACCACTGGCTAATTAAATTCATGGAGACATAAATAACACCCCATGTCGATACAGAGTATCTATCAGCAGTGTAACTTGGGTCTTGGGGAGAGTTTTCAGCAGTTTTCTCTCTGGCTGGGAGAGTGTGTCAGACTTACCTTAACATTCTTCCTGTCTTCCTCTTCAGCATATGTTATCAAGGCCATTAATTACTGTAAAAGTTGTGTTCATCTTCTCTACCTGCCTTCATGAGAGAAGAGGCCACCTGTGTCCTGTCCCTGATGATGCTCCAGCACTTGGCTCTGTGGGTGCTATCTCACTGTCTGCTGTTCATATTTTGTGAGCATAAAGGAAGGAACGAGGTAGTCGGGTCAGGATGAGTATCAGAAAGGAATTAGGATGCGTGTTGAGGTTTGTGAAAACATGCTTTCTCTTCTTAGCGCTAACTTTCAAGGAAAAGCTGAACAAAGCAGGCCCCTGGTCTCATTCCTTCACACCTGCTGTGGAGTTCTCCTTTGTGCCTTTTTGAGTAGTGGTCCCTTGGTAGGTGTGGGGGAATTGGTTCCAGGGCCCCGTGGATAACAAAATCTGAGGATGCCAACTGTCCATATCTGTAGGTTCTGTGTCTGTGGGTTCTGCATCCATGAATACAGGGGGCCCACTGTATCATCTTCCTACTTCTGTGGGCAGCAGTTGGCTTTGAAGATGAATATGCACTTCAATTCAGAGGATTATCCATGTCCTCATTTTGTGCTACATGTTGCCTTTGAGATGTTGGTCAGTACTGGCTTCTATCATTATCAACGTCCACTGCGATGGCTCTGTGACATGGTTCCTTGCAACATGAATCTTGCTACTCTTTGAGTGACACTTGATGAGAAAGCGACAGAAAGGTATCCATTTGCTCTGAGCTGTTTCCCAGCCAGCAGACCATTCTCTTTGTGGGTAGGGAAAGAATACAATGCAGTTTTGAGAAAGACTTTCCTACTTCACTGACACTGGAAGCTTGGACATGAGACTGAGAGGTGAGCCTGGCTATAGTCAAATGTCACGGTTATGAGTAGGAGCCTTTTCTCTTTCTCATCTCTTACTCTCCTTTTGCTTTTTGGTTTTTGCTTTCTGCCAGCATACTCTTTGTCCATAATGGGATCTGGGACCCTTCCTCTGGCGTTTTTTGGACGCTGCTTCTTATTTCTTTTCCAGTTGGACTGAATATCGGCCTCTTCATAACAAGGCTTAGAGAACATGGTTGGCCACATTGGATGAACTGTTGAAAGGCTGGGACTCGGGAACCAGAGGGGTCCAGGAATCAGGAGTCTGTGCCATAGGTAGTTGGCCTCAAGGAGGTTTCTAGTCAGTAGGAGGCAGAGAATGGGTGAGTTGGACATTGAGCTTCTGGGAGGTAGTGATGACTCAGCTCCAGGGAATGGAACAAGATAGTGGGAAACAGACCTGGAAAGAACTAGATATGGGGGGAGAAACCAAAGCAGAGACTCTAATGAAGCAGGGCACCGAGAATAATCAGGAGCTGAGATTCTGAAACTGGAATATAAAGAAAGGTTTTGTCTTGAAGGAACTAGGAAAGAGCTGGGTAACTGGACCAAAGGAGAAGGGCAGAGTGTGACCAACAGCTGACATGATGCTTTACTGGGGAATATGTCTGAGAATTCTCACCATCCACCTGTATACCACTGGGATTTCCTCCTTGAGACTGGCATTGCTCTCAACTGAGAGGGCTAAGGAATAGCCAGCCTAGCAATTTAATTATTTGAATTCTCTTCACTGTCTCTGGCTTGGAGGTGAATCTGATATTCACTTAAACCCATGTTAACTCTAACCCTCTTTCACTCTAAGGCTCACCTGGGTAGGAACCTTGCTGGCATTTTTCACCTGTGCATTGCCCAAATTTAGCACACTGCTGTTGAATTGAAATTCTGTCTGTGCCACCCATCTCTCTGCGAGCTCTAAACTTTGTGTTATTTGTTCTACTCTTGAACTTTTACCTTCCACCCCTTAATCAAAGTAACTGACCTCCTGGGAGGAGAGGTTCAGTATTTGCTGTCTTGGTGTCAAGCATGTCCTGACTTAGCCATGATGTTTTCGTCAAACTTAGAGTTCTTCTCAGTATTATAAGTGGAGTGACTGGGGTATACTATAGCTGCAAGCAACCTTCTGAAAGTGTCAGTGCCTTGCCAGTCTGGAGTCAGTGCAGGTGCGCAGGTGGTTTATGTGTAATGTTACCCATGAGCAGCAGTTCCTCCAGCTACATCATGTGTGCAGAGTTCATAACCTCTTGATTTAGACTTCTGACAAGTTCCGGGTTTCAGCTTTGGCATATCCGTTGCTTCAGATGATTCTGTCTAGGTGTGGGGAACGTACATTAGTAAACAACATTAAAAAATAATAGTACTTCACATCTGCTGTACGCATTCTAGAGGCCAGGCAACATCATAGGCATTTTACGTGAGTTATCTATTCATTCTTCACAAAAATTCCTTTTAAATACCACCGTCCAATTTTAGAAAAAGGAAATGATGTTTAAGTGCATAAAGTTGGTGCTTTCAACTCTTAGGCTTGGACTATTCAATTTATCAGTATTCCAGCCACCATTATGCCCTGTGGATAAAGGAACGTAGGTTAAAGCATGGATTTTGTCGCACTCACGGGATCACGGGGAGGGCAGACCTTGTATTGTGAACCGATGATAAACATGATGTAAGACATGATGTAATGAAGTTCTAAACTGAATGCAATCAAGTGCTAAGGTGCCTGGTATGGACCAGTGGTTCTCAGTGTGCTCGGTCCCCAGACCGGCAACATGAGCATCACCTGGCAACTCGTTAGATGTACAGTCTCAGACCTCCCTCGCCTCGGATCTACTAAATCATAAACTCGGGCTGGGGGCCCCTAATCTGGCTTAATAAGCTTTCCAGGTGATTCTAACACACCCTAAAATGTGGGAACTCCTGGTAGACCATAGGTGTTAAGGGCCATGTATGTTCCCTAGGGCTGTAAAAAAATTTCCACAAACCGGGTGGCTTAAAACAACAGATTTATTCTTTCACAGTTCAGGAGGCCAGAAGTCTAAAATCAAGGTCTTGGTACAGTTGGTTCCATGTGGAGTTTCTGAGGGAGAAACTGGTGTCCTGCTGGCCTTTCTTACCTTGAAATCCTTGTTGTTCCTTGACTTGTAGTTGCATCACTTCAATCTCTGCCTCTGTCATCACATGGCTGCTTCTGGGTCTCTCTGTATGTCCTTCCCTCTTCTTATAAGGACACCAGTCATTGGCTTTAAGGCCCACTCTTCTCCGGTATGACCTTATTTTAACTAATTCCATCTGCAAAGATCCTATTTCCAAATGAGGTTGCTTTCTGAGGTTCCAGGTAGACATGAATTCTGAGGGACACTGTTCAACCTACTACAGGCAGTTAGGATGAAAAGTCAGGTTAAGTGGAACTTGAGGGAAAAGCTTTAAGAATGATCTGAATGGTTGAATTGAGTGAGATAATGGGACTGGCGAAGGTCATTGTAGGAGTTAAAGCTAACAAACAAGCTTGGAGGGGAGTTTGGAGGGGATCATGATACTGGGGCATGGACTAGGTTGAAATTAAAACATGAGTAATGACCAGCGTATATAAATACCTCATACAACTCGACATCAAACAAACACAAACTTCAGTTGAAAAATGGGCAGAAGCACTGAACAGACATTTTTCCAAAGAGGAAATGCAGATGGTCAACAGGCATGTGAAAAGATGCTCAACATTGCCAATCATCAGGGAAATGCAAATCAAAACCACAGTGAGATAACACCTCACATTGGTCAGAATGGCTATCATCAAAAAGAACAGAAATAACAAATGTTGGCAAGGGTGTCAAGAGAAATGGACCCTCCTACACTGCTGGTGGGAATGTAAATTGGTGCAGCCACTGTGGAAAACAGTACGGGGGTTTCTCAAAAATCTAAAAGTAGAACTACCATATGACCCAGCAATTTCACTCCTGGGCATATAGCTGAAAAAACCACTAATTTGAAAAGATACATGCACCCCAGTGTTCATAGCTGCCTTATTTACATTTGCCAAGGTATGGCAGCAATCTCAGTGTCCATTGACAAATGAAGAGATAAAGATGTGGTACATATATATACACAATGGAATACTACTCAGCCATTAAACAGATGGAACTTTGCCTTGGAACGTGGATGGACTTAGAGGGTGTTATGCTAAGTGAAATAAATCAGACAGAGAAAGACAAACACTGCATGATAATCACTTATATGTGGAATCTAAAAAAATATATAACAAACTAATGAATAAAACAAAAAAGAAACAGACTGACAGATTACAGAGAACAAACTAGTGGTTACCTGTGGGGAGAGGGAATGGGGACGGGGCAATGCAGGGATAGAAGGAGAAAGGGTTATTATGGGGTTATATGAAATCATGTATGCAAAACTTGAAAATTGTAAAGCAGTATAGAATTTAAAGAACCTTTCATTTGATATAAAAGTGTAAAAAAGCCCTGTGGGTATTGTTGTGGTAATACATAAATAAAATTAGTAACCTATATCCCCTTTATTCTGTAAGATAACGAAATGATTTGTTTACAAGTGCTGGCCATAGATAGTGTATAGTAAAACTTATTCATGATATTCTAATCATTTCTATACTATGTTTTAGTGTTAGAAATTGTTGGGCTCTTTAATTTGATCTGTTGCTAGCTAAACAGTGCCCTGTGTGAGCTGTGAATTGACATAGGGAACTGCATCAAATCCTTCCAGTGACTTTCCCATTAGTGTTCATGGCGTTGAATCATTTCATCTTCTGCTGAACTTACACTAGTCACAACCGAGTTCTCAGCTCTTATAGTACCGTCTGAAGCTTTAAAATATTCAATGTCTCTGCCAAACATGTCACACAAAGTGTATTGGAATGCCATATTTGATTAGGTCAAGCTTAATCCTTCAGGCTGGAAGAGGGGAGACACAGCTCTGTTGATGGAATGCCTGGTTTAAATCTTAAATTTAAAACACCTTCCTGTGCCTGAGTTTCTTTCTCTGTAAAATGGGGATATGACCATGATGTTTACAGCATTCAAATACGTTAATATGCAGTTAGTATAGTTCATGCTGTGCATGTGACAGTTCTCATTTTTATGGGTAAAATGTTAATGCTCACTTTGGGTGAGAATTGAGGTTTTAATAACTTATCCCATTAAAGGGAGGTGGAATTCAATGGGGATAGCTTAAAGGAGGCCCACATCCAGCATGCTCCCCACCTGACCTAAACCTACTCCCTTGTGTTGTGTCTTTATATGTTGCCTCCTTCCTATTGTTGGAGTGCCCAGTAGAACCCACTTTAGTGATAGAAGCCACAGTGCTTGGCCAGTATCTGCAATGGACCCTATTACTGCCAGCCTGCCTGCGCTTCCATTTCTCCCTGTTGAACCCAGAATCTCCTACAGCTGGAGTCACCCAGAGGCCACAGTTACTACCAGCAGCCCATATTATCCACCCCCGGGGATAGATGCTCGTAGTTATTGGTCCACCAGGATGTTGGTAACAGGTACCACTGTCAGAAATGCCCTTTTTTCTGTTGATGTCCTTAACTTCTTTGGCCAAGGCCACACAAAATCCAGGAGTTTGGGGGGTGGATTGGCAGGAACACTGATAAACCAAAATTTATTCTGGCAGAGGCCTGAGATAGGTCCTGGAGGTCTCCTGGTTGTGCTGAGCGCTTAACTTCTTAAATGGTGGCTTGTGGGAGAGTAGGGGATGAGACCCTGGGGAAGGGGCTGTTTACCTGGCACAGAAGTGTTTCAGTGTTCTAACAACCGGGGGAGTTATTCTGATGAGTCCTGGCTGAACCTGAGCCCTGGGCGTGGAGAAGATGACGCTGTGCCAACAAGGCAAAGCCATTCTCCAAAGGCCTTGAGTTCGATGAGCTTGTGGGGCTGGACTTCCTCCAGCGGGCACCAGGGAGTCCTTGTTGGCAGCCCACCTCAGTCTTTGATTCCAGCAAAACAGAGTTCTAAGCCAGGACTTAACTGAAATAAAAAAAGATGTAGCTATTTTTCCAAGGCAGGATTGTGCTTCAAAGCATCCTTGTTTGTTAGATTTCCTCGTAGTTATCTGTTGGTACCACTCTCTTGGAGATTAATGTGAGTTCTCGAGAGGAGAATGGATCACAATATTTATGCCTCTGCAGATGCATGTATTTTGTTAATAATGACTTGGGATTTAACAGGTTATTAAAAATTCCTCAACAAATGCTTTGCAGGTGTCTCTTTGGCTTTTTTAAAGACAAGGCTAGGAAAAAAAGAATGATCCTTAATGTTAGGTAAATGTCTTCCCAGTTTTGGAGAGACACAGTCAATCTCAATGCTACTAATTGTCCCCTGTATTAAAAGTGCTGGCTTCTCTTTTGGACACTGGATGCCAACATAAACAAGCTGCTTGACTGACATCAGTTTTTCTTCCGTCACCAGTCTCTGACTGTTCCCATTTCATGATAGCTCTCTGGAAGTGAAAGTGGAAGGAAGACTTTCATGAAGTGCTTGCTTCCCGGAAATCCAGGGCAAGCCGGAGGTCTCTGTTGAAAGTGACTTTTACCCCAGTGCGCTCCCCTAAACAGCCGATGAAATGTCAGCGCTTGGAGGTTGTGCGTATATTATAGCAATTAAGTGCATACGTTTCTGAATCAAAAGACTCGGTTTGAATCCTGCCTTTTATGAGGGAAGCTAAGAAAAAAGTCAGACTAATCCTTAATCTTAGGTAAATGACATATCCAGTTTTGGCTCAGCTGTCAGTCTTGATGCTACTACCTACAGCATCCTGTATGGCTTTGGAACCTTGAGTCAATAATTTTACCATTCTACTTGTCACTTCCCATCTGTAAAACTTGTCTTATAGGGCTACTATGAGAATTAAAAAAAAAAGTAATTACCCCTAGCCTAGCAAAAGATTTTTGTTGTTGTTAATGATGATTTTTCTTTCTTTCTTATTTTCTGGAAAGCCTTCAAACAGCTTATACCCACTTAGGAACCATTGTGTGCGTGTACATGATTGCACAATGCTGTATCAGTCTGATACCAGTCAGGAGACAGTATTCACACAGTAATTTGAACAAGGAGAGTTTAATTTATGGAATTTTAAACTATTGCAGGAGGCTAGCGTAATGCGAGATTGCCTACTAGGAGCAGAGAGAGCTCTGAAGAAGATAGGAGTATTAGACATGAGGAACGGCCACTACCTCTGAGGCTGAGATGGTGTCTGAGTAGGAGCCCCACTGCACCTCCAGGCTGACACCCAGACCCGGCTAATGAGGGCATGGCTGTGACTCGTTGAATGGCAGAGAAGTTGCTGTGGTGCTGTGCTGGCAAAACTTGATGGAAATCCACTTTCTAGTACCGATAGGCAATGTATCCTTTCTGGTGCTGGAGAAAGCTGTCACAGAGAGGTGTCCCCGGGAGGCATTCTGCTGTAAAACCTCCTAAGTGCTACTGACTGCTGTGTACTCCAGAAGGTTAGTGCGCCGCAGGAGCTGGGGAAGCTGGTGTGTCCAGCTCCCCCAGTGCAGATTAGAGAACCTGAGCATACTCTGGAAGTCTGGTGCTGGAGAAGCAGCCTGCACAGCAGGACCTGTGCTTGGGGAAGGTGCCTGAGCTGCAGAAGCCTGCCCAGTGAGCATGCTGGAACCACGGAAAACCCTCTTCCTGCTCAAGTGTCTCCTCAGCGCCCTCTACTGACAAATGTAACATTATGCCAGCTGGGAAATGAAAATTACTTAAAGGATGCAACTGAATTTTCACCATATAGGTAACGAGGAGTGATTTTGGAGCTGAAAGGCAGTAAAAAGACGCTGGCATGAGGTCTCTTGGAGTAGCCCACAATGGTAACGAATGCTCAGCATTCTTTACTAAATATTTGCTTTCCCTTTTTGTGTTTAAGCTTAAAATTAGTCTTCTCTTTATGAGGTAATGTGTATTGTAGACTGTGTAATCGCTCATGACAAAATGAGCCCTAATAGTGACAAAATATGGTTAGTAGCACAATAGTAAGTTTATTAAGCCAGGAGAAGAGAATTTTTTGGGCTGCCTTATTTAATTAGAGAGGACATCTTTTTAGAACGGTCTTTGTCAGAGTTACAAACAATTGGGTACTCTGAGCTCACATGTATTTTTGTAATCTGATAATAGCCTTTTGGCTAATGCATCCTTTTGTGTTTGTTTTTGTTTTGCATTGTTTTGGATGGATTAAAGGCATTAAATAAGAAATAGAAGCAAATTACATTTTTCCTTTGGACAGTGTGGAGCCAGTGTGAGGATTTGGGGTAGAACTGTGGTAAGACTGAAGTTCTGTCAGGAGGTCAGCACAGTACCTGACTCGTAGTAAGTGTTTAATAAATGATGGCTACCTGGCCTCTTGCTGATGGAGCTGTCCTCGGAGTGATGGGTGGTCACCTTCTGACAGGGGTTGCGAAAGAGCCCAGGCAGGAGTAATCAGAAGCAAAATCAGCCTAGTTTTTTTTTTTTTTTTTTTTTCTTTTCTTGCCAGCATCCACTAAATACAACTAGATAGAAGAGAGGAGGGCACAGTGGATACTTTGGTCCACACTCTGCCTTAAGCCTCCAGAGCTCATTTAGGAGTCTAATTAGATCAGAAATACCTTGCTCGTTGACCCAGGAGTAGAGGTGGGAAGAAAGGGCATGATTAATTTGGTGCCTGGAAATGAGGGGAAGACAGACCAATGCCACCCAAGGTCAGTGAGCATCTGTGAGCAACTCCTCCTCTCTTATTTCTAAAGTAACTTTTACCATGCCTCCAAGTGAAGTTTTTAAAAGTGGGAACGCCAGTGTGCATTATTTGTAAGTTCTTACTGAATGCCTGCTGCATATGAGGTGCTGTGTAAGATGCCCAGGTGGAAATGGTGGTCTTGAATGAATGCCAGGTGGAGGCATGCAGACTGACTCATGGCAGGATGTATAGGATAGGTGTCATTATGGTGTAACTGGCATCTGATCCCACCAATCCACGGAAAACACTTTCTCTCTCAGTGGCCATCTGTGAGCTCTTTTTGCTTTAATGCAAAGGATGACTGCCTGCCCTTGTTCTAGTTGATTTCTCGACAGTCTCTCCCTGAAATTCTCTCTGGATGTTCCTTCTGTACCTTAGGCTTCCTCATCCCTGTCTTCTTTCTGAAACTTTGCCGCTCTGTATCCTTTAACTATTTATATTCATCATGGCCCTCATCTGTCTTATGCTGAACACTTTTTCTGGCTTGATTTAATCTGTGTACAGTGCCTTGATGACCATTTACCTGTGGATGATATTACTCAAATTGAAAACTTAAGTCTAGTTCATTTTCTTTAACTCCAGACCTATTTACCTATAACTGTTGGCAAATTGAAATGCCTTGAAAAATCTCACAGGCATGTATGTCATACTCAGCTCATTCCAAACTGCTTCTACTCCAGTTTCCCCCATTTTGGTAAATGGTACTCCCATCCAAATAGTAGTCCAAGCTGGAAACCAGCCGGACTGTCATTCTTCACTCTCATTCCCTATCTTCACAGAATCAGAGGCAAACCACGTTGATTCTGTCCCCTTAATATCTCTCAAATGAGTCTACTCTTTCTGTCATCACGGAACTGTGTCAGTGGGGGCCACCTCTGTCTTTCATCTACGTTATTACAACAGCTTGACTTCTCAATTCACACCCTTTGCAGAAAGGTTTCACCATATGCAAATAGTGTTGTGTATACCTCTACAATTCTTCAGCAGCTCTCAAGTGTCCTAGGATCAAGTCCTGGTGCTTCTATACGGCCCATAAGCCTCCTGATGAGCTGATCTAGTTCCACGTCCAGTCTTTTCTCTCATCACCCCAACACCTCTGTGAACCCTCTACTCCAGCTGTATTGAACCACATGCAGTTCCTGGAACACGCCATTCTCTGTACAAAAATCTGGTCCTCTGTTTCTTTACTTCGTTTGGATAACTCTCCCTTCTCCTGAAGGACTCAACTTAGATACATGGATATCATTTTGTCCAGGAAATCTCGTCCCCCACCAAGACCTGATGAGATCACATACCCCTGTGATTGATCCCATAGCACCCTGTGCTTGCCTTTGTCGTGTTAATCCTGGGCTCTCTTAGTAACTGTGACCTCCCTCAGGACCACAGGGTTTGTAGAATCTTTAAGAAACTGAATTGTTTTCATTATGCCCACTTGGATCAAGGGACTGGGTGATGTTCCATCTCCTAGTTCATCTCAAAGGAATATGGACTGAGTTTTAGGTAGTCTGTCATCCTCCAGACGGCCATGCCTTTCACAGTCCTGAAGTGCTTTACTGTATCACCAAAGACACTATTGTAAGCAGAGGGGAAATTACTAGGAGATATAAAAAAACCATTCTTTTCATGTAACCCTTTCCTCTAAGTCAGAGGTGTTTGTCTTCAGGGTTCTTATCTGGTAGCTGCTCTTTTTCTTGTGGGTTCTTGACATCCCATGTGGTACAGACCATCTATCAGTGTTAGAACACAGGGCGGGAGGAGAGGTGGCTTCAGGATGAACTGGAGTTTGATATATTATCAGGATGGATCTTTCTTTTTCTTTAAATTTTATTCTCTATCTCTGCTTCTCTTGGTTCATTTGCTTCTGTCCTATGGCTTTTCTTCATGTGACAAAGGGAAGTTGACTGAAATTATCCAAGGTTAGTTACTGTAGAGGAAAGAGAGACGCCCTTGGGCCCCCCATCTTCCCTTCAGTATATAAACGTATCAGGGGAAAACTTGCTTGAGTGATACGGCTCCAGCCCTGGGCCAATGAGGGATCGTGTGCCTGATCTCTTTGGTCAGGGAGACGGGTACTTCACAAGGGAGAGGAGTCCGAGGAATTACAATAGGAAGACAGGCATCAGCCCTTACTTGGTGGAAAACATAACAATAGAAGGAACATCCACTGTTAAGATTTTACTGCTCCCCCTCAGATTCATTTCTCTGCTATGGGTGTAGGTAAAAGATGCAGGATTCTGCCTGATTAAAACGGGGAAAGATAACAGTTCCACAAGTGGAATTGCCGTCTAAAACTGCCTTTCTCTCAATACCGTTCTCTCTGTCACCCACTCTGACTTCTCAACAAAATTGTCTAACTTCTCCTTATGAAAAGACAGAGAAATGATTTTTTCCCCATTACATTTAAGTGCCATGTTCTTCTTTCTTAAGGGAACACTGTAATGAAACATGTATTGTCTTCAGGGCGAAAGAATCACCCCAGGTGTCTAAACAGGAAGTTTTGGGGTTATAATCTTGCTGCCATGTGTAACTGGATGGGATTACTAACCTTGAAACTGCTTCCTGGTTTGCTTTTGATGTGGGAAAGTCCACACTGAACGCTTTCTCGCCTGGTGAGCTGGCTTGTAGGTGGTGAAGTGGTTTAGGCAGGTGATAGATGAGTAATGTGACAGTCCCCATGCCAGTGGAAGGCAGTACTGTCCTTACGAAGTGATTGAAGATGGCAGGATTTGAAGGCTCTGCGTAAACGCCATTGACAGTTCTTGATTTGGGTTATTTCTGAGTCCACCTTATTGTCCTCCTGCACCTGTAAGACACAAAGAGGTTTAACAATTCTAATGTTTGTAGTGCAGTTGAAGATGCCCAGATGAGTATCACAGTCAATAAGACTTACTACATCCAGCTCGACATGTTGGGAATGAGTTTTTGAATTGGTTGTATGGTACTTTGAACAAACTTACTGAGATGAAGATCATGGTGATGACATTTGACAATGATATTGATAGTTGGTATGGAAATTCCTGCTACTTTTACCCTGGGTTATCTTTTCCTGGTAAGTCCCTTAATTTGTGGGTTCCCTGTGGCAGCCCAGCTCTGAGAACATGCCTCTCAGATCTGTGGCTGCAGAGGGCACAGCTGACTAATGGCCCCAGCTCCTGCGCTCTGAAATCCGTCAGCGACTTCTTGCCAACCTCATGCTTCCTGTGGGCTGTTCCCACCCAGCTGAGGAGTTGCAGGGGTACTTAGGAGGCCCATAATTGGGAGACAGTGGACTCCCTGATTGCCCTGTTGGCCTTTCTTAGAAGTTCACGATGGTCCATGACCCTTGCACCTTTCCTTTCTTTTCTTTACTTGAGGTCATACATGCATCATAGTCTGATGGTTCTCCCAGCTTCTCCTAAGTCCCTCCCCCCATGTGGTCTCACAGATGTTTCCCCGTAGTAAGCTCATTTCTTACAAATTGTGATAATATATAGTATAACATAAAAGTTGCCATTTAGGTATTTTAAAGTGCACAATTCATTATGGTGTTAATTACATTCACAATGTTAAACAACCCAGCCTCTGCAGCCACTCACAATGGTGCCCTCTGAGAGGACTCAGAATAAGAAAGGACAAAATAATGGCCCTAGATAGCCAGGTGCTTGTCAAAGGAATGAATTCAATGAGCCCAAATGTTTGCTTCCTCCCATACATAAAAAAGCACTAAATTCTTTAACTTGAGGTGCCTGGTTTTCTTTAGATAACAAGCAGTCTTATTGTTCCAACTAACTGGTCTTTGCCGGAAAGCACCTATATATCCTGGCTCCTCCCCTGCCTCTTTGGAGCCGTCCCTCAGAGCCATCTGAGAGGCTGTCATCCCGGCTTGAGTCCTCCTGCCAAATAAAACATAACTCTCAACTTTCAGGCTGCGCATTTATTTCAGTCGACAGGATAATAGAAGTTGCTACCCCATGGCTTGGTTTTAAGGATTAGATATAAGTGTTTATATTGGGTTTAGCTTGATGCCTCAAAATGTATTAAGTGCTCAGTAAATATCAGTTATTAATTTTCTTATTTCTTTGGATTGATCAAATACATGGAACGTTAAACATAGAGGAGTCCAGCCTTAGATTCAGGGCCTAGCGAATAACTTGGAGAAGAAAGAGTGTGTATAGATTGAGACATTTGGGAAAGGTTTCTTGAGGAAGGAAGAGCTGAATACAGTTTTGAGGGATAGCTGAGGTTTTCCTGGATTGGAGAGAGGAGTCCAGGGGGTGCCAGTGGCCTGAATAGAGGCATGATGGCAAGACTGCAGCTGGCGTGCTTGGGAGATAAGGAAGGGGATGTCTTGCCCATTATGAGAACAATGAGGGGCATTTGCCCGGCCCGGGGCGGTGGGGTAGGGATGCTGTTAGGCAGAGACTCAAAGGCTGTTCATGGTGTGGAGGACGGAGACCTACTCCTGGAGGAAACTTCTGAGTGATTTAAGCAGCACTGGGAAAACTCGTAAGTCATTTCCTTTGACCTAAAAGTACAATGTGATTTTTATCTCCTCAAAACTGGAAGAGGGTCTTCTCTTAAAATGCACCTTTTGGAAGTTACTGTCTGGATACGGAGTGACCGGCGTATTTCAAAAGGATGATTCAGCTGTCTTAAGGATTTTCTTTTTTCCCTTCCCTCCCCTGAAACACTGTAGTTTTACTCTGCAGGCTCAGGAGGAGGTGCAGAAATAGACTCATAGTGGGAATCATGTATACTCAAAGCCAACCAGCTGCTCTTCCCTGTGAAGGCACTCTGATGTGCAAGGCTGTGTTTGGGAGATGGATGTATTTCTGCACCTCTAAGAGTTTGTCCACAGACTCTACCTCTGGTTCCTGGGATTCACGGCCTTATCACTACCATCGCTGTATGCGTGCTTAACAGCCTCCTTGATAGGAATTCTCCCACAGTCTTGGGCGGATTGCAGTGCCCCAGGACGTGGTATCATTGAAATGGGGAAATCTATCATGTTGCAGGGATGTGCAGTTTCTTTGTGTACTTTACATAAGGATCCTTTTTCATGGTGGCTCATGCTACCCATCACATCTCTGACATGGTCATCCATCTCTGCAAAAGGTCAGTGTGCACACAGCACTTTTTTTTATTAATTAAAAAAAATTTTTTAGAGGTTTGTTTCTTTGAGGTCAATGAAAGGGAGTACAAGTCTGAGCAGTGAGTGCCTCCTGTACATCACTACGTCCTTTCCCCCAGGTCTGCAGAATGGTAAGCCTTAAAAGGACATGAAGCGCCCCTTTAGTTTATCTCTCTGCCTCCGCTGGCACTAGCCAGAGGGAACCCAGAAACCAATGCTGGGCGGAGTATCTGCTCAGCACCACGCCAGGCTCTCTGCTTGCTGCTGGGATTGCGGAGGAGCACAAGACGTATAAATTGAGCCCTCACTCACAGATGAGTGGTGGAAAACTGTAAACCATCTAAATAAAAACAGTAGTGGACAGCAAGCTTTAATAGAGTGGAGCATCGTGGAGGTGGCAGCCCTAGCCCCATTCCATCCATGTGTTAATTATTTATTTTTTTTAACCATCATGGTGTTACACAAACAACTTTCATTTTTTTCTTTTTATTAGCACACATTTTAATTCACAATGATTACAGCATACAGGATACCTTGTGAAACCTTTTTTTTTTTTCAGTAAATTTAGCTGAACATGCCTCCATTTCTTCCTCTCTAACCATCATAAGCTGGAAAACAGATCTGCTTTCTTGACTCTGTTCTTTTAGCGTTGAGCAGTATGAATGAAATTTAGGTCACTCTAGAATTTTCCTCACTAATAATAGTTCTGTGAATCTGGACAGAACTTTATCTCCTGCCACCCCAGGTCCCTTTCCTGGTGATGACTCAGTACGATGACTTGACAAATGTTATCCTTGTTTACGCCAAGGGGAAAGCAAAGTACAGATGGATCAGTTGCCCAGGGTGGGGGTTGAGGATTTGAAACTCTCACCGCCTCTCACAAAGAGAGTGGTCATAGGGAGCCCAGCCTGGGGAGCAGAGAAGCCTGGTTTGGAATTTCTTCTCTGACTCTTACCATCTCCTTGCCATATGGACAGTTGCCCACTTTTCTAAGATTCTGTTTTCTCATCTGTAAAATAGAATGGAACTTCCTTTGAGCCTTTACTTTGAAGGTTAAATATCAAAAGTAACCAAAGCGTTTAATGTAGTGTCAGGGCATCCATAGTAAAAACTCCATTGAAAAGAGTTCGTAGTTTTGTTGAGAAACATAGGCCTTCTGATGCCCAGTAACCGGTCCTCTAGACTCTGCTGCCTCCCTGCCTTCTTTGTCTTCATTGTGACGGGGAGAATGCTTTCATAGATTCAGGAAAGGAGACTGAAGAGCTCTGGTTTCGGGTTCCCTTTTGCAACAGGCAGTAGAAGCTGGCGATTATGAGAATCAGCCCTGGAATTCAGATGATCTGTTTTTCTTGTGATATGACGTGGGCCAAGTCACAGCACCCTTCAGCTGCTGTTTACTTGGTAGGGATGTAGTGCTGACCTCGCAGGGTTTTGTAAGGATTAAACCAAATGAAGACTAACTGCTGGGCACGTCTCTGTGGTTCTTACTTCTACCAATATCATTTCTTAACCTCTATTCACCTCTCCTTGACTGCCACAGGAAGGCAATGCTAATTTCCTTTGATGCTTATGCAAAACAGGGAGCAAGCTTTGGACCAGCTCTCATGAGTGGCAGTAAGACGATGCCATCCAGAATTTCCAGTTTACACGCTTGGGCTGTCTTGTCATGGATCCTGCCTCTTCTCGCCAGAGGCCTGTTAGTGCCTTCTCTGCACCTCCTCGTCCCCTGGACCCCGTAGGGCCCTCCTTCCCAGGGAGGAACGTTTTGTTACTCCCCCCTAAAAATCCTACAACATCAAATTCTCTGTCCTGTGGCATTTTCACCCGCTGCCAGGTTCTACCTGGCATGCGGCAATGATTGACAAGATTACTAATCCACAGTAATCATATTTTCATAATTAGTCCCTGCGAGGCCCGGCTGGCTGCCCCTGCCCAGGTAACGTCCTGCCGGCTGCTGAATGTTCTCACCAACTGTCGCCTCCCCAGGAGGGAGCTGTCGGTCTAGCACCCACAGCTGTTACTGAGAATTGCTTTGTATTCTCCCCCGTCCTCCCCTTTCGGTGCTGGGCTGCTACGAATCTTCTCTTGATTAAAACTTACAATTAATGACCCCAGACTCCACCAGATACCAAAAATGGCTTTAGTTTTTCCATCTTCCTGATCACATGCTTCCCATTTCTCTTCTGTGGTTCCTTCCCTTACATCTTCCTGCCCAGCCTCCCCCAAAATCCCTGCGGCAAGGGCGAGGGCAAACTTCAAAGGCGTTTCTGAATAAAAGAACACACAGCTGGACATCAATTATTTACCAGGCAAAGTTTTGGCAGGTACGGGGGCCTTTCCCTGTTTGTCTGGCTGAAGACGGTCAGCAGAGCACTTTTGAAGGTTGTGTTTTTTCCACCCACACTGACCCCTTTGCCTGTAAAGGGCTGGTGAACCCTGGCCCCTTCCTCGGCACTGTGGCCTGGACCAGATTCAGCAAGCCGTAACCAAGGTGACTGTTGCTCATTTCAGTAGAAAGCTGAAGGCTTTCTATTCTTAGTCTTGTTTAGTCCTTGCAGCACCTTAGGAAGTAAATGCTAGCCATTCTCTCCTTGTTACAGACAGATGAAGACCCAAAGTACAGGAAAGTCAGGTGACTTGCCCAGGGTCCCTCAGCTAGAAGGCAGCACATCTGGGACTTGAATTGGTGACCGCCGTAACCTCCGCGCTCCCCTCTTGACTGTAAACCAGAGCTATCAGGAACCGGGGTGACCAGGAGGAAGTGGCAGTGTCTTTGAGGAGACAGAACTCAAAAATCTTCATGGAGGAGGCCTTGGGCACAGGGCAGGTCCTTAGTCCTTTTTTCGTAGCTGAAAGAGTGGAGCTGTGTTCCCTCTGAGCCCTGGACAGGGTCAGAGGAAGAAACTGCTGTAGGACTAACCTGAGGATTTGTGGTTTCTGTCACTGGGCTGAGAGTCACTGGGACCTGCTAGGTGTGCTTATGTCCCCAGACTCCTCAGCCTGTGGCTCTCGTGAGGTCATCTCCATAGTGAGAACCAGAGCATCCCTGCCTCCGACTCTCGCCCACAGTCCCCCGCTCAACTAGTGCGTGGAATCACCAGGTGTTACATACTTGGCATATCACCAGCTGCCCAAGTCATCGGTACTCAGGCTATAGTAAAAAATTTTGTGGGGTTCTCTTAGGTCCCTCTTCATTGCTAACATGGAATCGTTACTGAATGTCGGACACTGCTAAGGCTTTTACATTATCTCATGTCATCATCCTCCCCCACTCTGGTAGTCAGGCATTCTTAGGTTCATTTTTCTGGCGAGGAAGCTGAGACTTGGCAAAATCAAGAAACTTGGCCAAGTAAATCATCAGTGGTGGAGCCAGAATTTGAACATGGATAGACGATCATACTGTTAGCACCACTTTATTACAATGAATGAATTGTGTAAGTGTGCATGAGACGGAGAGAGAGCACAAGTGGGCACTGGCTTCATTGGCGGATCGAGGAATCTCATCATCGATGGAAGTACTGAACATTTGCATCTTCCTTTCTCAGCCAGGGCCTCTGTAGGGCCCCTCCACTATGCCTAAAGCTTGCATTATTAATATAACAATGGCTTCTAAAAGTTAATAACTTAGAAGTCCTTGGGAGTATTCCCTGTTGAAGTGTGCATACATGGGGTCTTCCAGTGCATGTGAATTGGTGCAGACCTCAGGAAGGGCTCATCTTTGTCTGGTTAAGCACTCAAGAGGATTGAAAGCATATTAAGAAGACAATCAAACTGGAGATGGAAGGAAGATTGTTGGCTCGTCACAGTGACCAAGGTCAAAATTCCCCTGGAAGATCTCCTAAGTACATCCTACTGGACCGCCTATGCAAAGCCATATGCAATAGTGAATTTGCTTTGTCCAAAAAACAAAAAACAAACAAAAAAAGTTGTCTTCTCAGCATGGACCACAGAGCTACAGCTCAAGGCATCAGAGTTGTTGAGTAGAACAAGGATGTTGCTATCACCTGAATTACCCTGTAGAGTGGTCAGAACGGCAGCAACTATCGAGGAAATTGGGGCAGACAAGTGGAGTCAGGTGCTTAGTCCTGTTCTGGTTTTGCATACAGCATCTACTTGGGACCAAGTTCAGAGTGTATACTCCAACAGAGTGATTTCCTTACAGTTTCAAATGATGTAATAACTCAGCCATGGACATCTAGATGGCCTTCCCAAGCACCTAAATGCCATATTAACTTGGATCATTTGCATCTGTAGGCTGTTCATCTCTGGTACAAGGGGAGCCAGTCGATGGTAATTATCTGCCTTATGTTGCCTCTTGCCACCCTCCTAACGTACATAATTTGCCCCTGTATATTTATGGGTGTACGTAGTGCCTGATGTGCTTGCAGATAATCCCCTCGTGTGTGCTCTGGTCTGCTCAGTCCTCAGTGATGTCCCTCTTTGGCCATTATTGCCTGTGACCTCTGTAAGAATGGAGCCAATTCAACAAAAGTTCATTGTGAATCTGTTATATTCCAGGCAATATGCTGACATCCCCGAGGTCCTAGCCTTAGGAACATTTCACTGAGGGGAGGTACACATTAAACAGACATATCCCTGAAGAAGAGGCTTTCTATTGAGATATTCACCGGTACAAATCCTTACCTGTGTGTGAGCAGGACTGTGTTCTCTGTCCACAAGGTCCTGTTCTCTTGCTAAGCTGCCTGTGGTTGCCTGATCCCCACATCAGCTCCATGTATCTCTTAAAACCTTTTTTCCAGCTTCTGCCTCCTCTAATTGGCTTAGACACAAACCCCTGTCCAGGCCTGGGGTGGGTGTGAGGTAGTGGGTGGAGGTCAAGGACACCAAGCTCATCAGTAGACATAATACTCCTCTGTTTGCCCAAGGTTTTTCCTCTAGGTTCCTTCACATGAAATTTCTAAGGGCCATCCCAAACTCTTTTACAGACATGCCTGGAAGCTCGGTCTAAATTATTGTGTTTAGGTATATGCACGTATGTATACATATACGCTTGGATGTATGTGTAAAACACACACACACACATATACACACACCCACATACCATATCCTCTCTCTCTCACTCTTCTAAGATGCTTTTCCTGTGAAAAGAGACTGAAAGGTTATGGCACAGCCCATGTCGCAGAGGTAGAATGGGGCTGCAGATCGTTTGCTGATCCGCCTTTGACGTGCTTCTGGGCTGCAGAGGCTTAGAGACGTACGTTCCGTGGGTACCATGACTCTTGAAGTGCATTAAGGAGCTGTGAATGGGAAACTCCATTGTGGGAGCACTGCAAGTCAAACATGCACTTCAGATAGAAGGGGTGGGGTTTCTCGTAGGGACACGTCCCCCATTCTGTGCAGAATACTCTTCCCCTAGAACTTAGCACAGTTGAATCCTTCTGACTCTTAGCTCAGATGTCCCCTCTTGAGACAGGCTTTCCTTTACCCGGAAACTAAAACTGCTCCCCCATCTACTCTGCGATCTCTGACCTATTACTCTGTATCATTTTTAATGACCCCTTTCTTTGTCTGGAATTACCTCGTTTTATTCCTTCATTCATTCGTCTCCCTTCCATCTCCCAGTACACTCCCCATCCCATACCACACACTAGAAAGGAAACTCTACAATAAGAGTTCTTCTCAGTTTTGTTTCCACTCCCTGAAATAACACTGAGCACATAGGAAGGGCTTCACAAATATTTGTTGAATGAATGAGTGAATGAATGAATAAGTGAACGAATGGCTCCTGCCTCCCCACCCACATCTGATTTGCTAGATGACTGGAGAGTATCAGGCATGCAGTGTCTGTCACCTGAGACCAGACTTTTCCTCTTAGGGAGAAAATAATCAGCTCATGCAGGACTGCATCTCCACTGGCATCACAGTCTGCAGCGCGGAGCCAGCCCACCAAGCCTGAAGTCCTGAGAGCCTGGGGAACTGGCTCTTCCCATTTTGCAGTGGCTTTAGCTGCGCGGAGTCTTGAGGTGGGAAATGTTGGCCATTTCACTCCTCATCTGCTCCTTGGTGGGGAGGAGCAGCGATGCTGGCCGAAGTGCCTTTGGAGTTCTTTGACTGCTTTCCAGGAGACAGAGGTTGAATTCCCCGAAAACGGAAGCTTATGTAAGGTGGCTGTGAATTCAGCGGGGACTCTGCTCTTAGCTGGAGCCTTGGCACCCCCTGTGCATGTGACAGGTGAACGAGTAACTGGGGCAGCTCTACCTGGACTGTCGGAACCAGAAAAGGGTCCTCGTAGACGCGAAGGTGTCATTTCTCAGTGTTTGACAATATCAAGAAATCTTGTTTTTCTTTTTTCTTTTTTTTCCTTTCCCTGCCTGTGTTTTTCTTCTAATCAAGTGCATAGTCCAGACTCTTCAGCCAGGATATCTTACAGAAGGTCTGAGGTCACATTACAAACTAAAACTAGACAATATTCTGCACTTGTGTGAAAATCAGATGAAATCCCTGGAGTTTAGAATAACTTCTGTCTCTTCTTTTCGTGGAAGTACTGCGGATTGAACCCAGGACCTCATGCATGCTAAGCATGTATTGTACCACTGAGCTATACCCATCCCGCCAACCCCCGAGGTTAGCTCCTCTTAAGTAATAGAGCAGAAATAATGCCTGAGCACCTGATCGCTTACATAGATATTCCAGATTCATCATTGCATTGAATTCTTAGAAAAACCTTCTGAAGCATATAGGGATTTGTTTGTATGCCCACCTTAAGGACGAGGACACTGAGATTCAGAGAGGATGACTTTTCCAATGAGAGGCAGCTGGAAAGGGTCAGGCCTGGAACCTGAAATCCTGCTAATGACATTCCATGGCCGGTTTCTTTTGATTACGCCCCAGCCGCCTTCTAGGACTTGGAATATAGTTTTAGACGGCGGCCCATTAGGAAAGTGTAATTTTTGCATTTTAATTCTGTAAGATGTTTTAAAGGCACAAGCAAATGATGAGGAAAACATTTAGGGAGTTTCCTAAAGTGGCCATGCGGCAACTCATGTGTGCGTGTGTGTGTATAGGAGAAAAGCATGGCAGAGGGGTTGCTTCTGGGAAGGTGTAGAGGATCAGTTGTGGAGAGGAGTTTTCAGATTCAGGAAAGGGAAGTAGAAGTTTTGGTGGTACTGTAATTCTCAGCAGGCCCCAGGCTCAGCCGTCTCTGCCATTTCCTTCCTAAAATGCTTCATCCAGTCTACTGCTAATTTTGTAATGAAATTATATATGTGATAACTACCTTTGGGAATTGAAAAGTTCCACAGTTCCATTTATGTTAGCCAGAGTTCTTCAGCTATATAATAAACTATTTTATAACCCCAAGGAAAACGCAAACGTAGATAATATCTTTGTGGCTCATGCCATGTGTGTATGTGTGTGAAAATACGGGGTGATCGTTATGTGTAAGGCACTGTACCAGCTGCTTATAGATGCAGATAGTTTAAGCACAATACCTATCTTCAAGGAGAGGCATTACTAGAAGGGGATTAATAATGATAATGTGTGATGGAGTGAGTTGTTTAATAGGAGATTTGCAAGGACCACCTGCGATTTAAGAGCAACTTTAGCATCATGTTGATGGGGTAGGGAGTTTTTGAGATGGGGCAGGGGGCGGTGTATTTACACAGTTAGATGTGGGAAGGGTACCCTAAGCAGAGAGAAGTGAACTAACAAAGGCAGAGAGTCGGGAAAGCAAACAGACTTTTTAAGAGAACAGTACGTTAGTCTGGTTGGAATTTAGGTAATTCCTAGAATAGTGTTTCTAATACTTTTTTTTTTGTATTGGGGACCATTTAGCACCATACCTCACAGTCCACCCATCCCACCCACACCTATTCATCAGGATTCCATTTATCCACATGTACACATGTGTAGTTGCTTCTCAGTGTTGTGTGGCAGCCAAGAAATTTATGAAATGCTTAATTAGAGTCTTTGAGAAACTCTCCAGTGGCATTAATTACAGCTTATCTCGGTCTCCTCACCTACTTGGTAGATTCCAGCAAAAACGTTAAGTCATAGGTAAAAACAGTCATCTATGGAATTGATCAAAATTAGCTCTTAGGATTTTTGGATCAGTTCATAGTCCACTGGGGAACCTGGGGACCCCTGGGACTCGTCAGCAGGACAAGGCCATATTTTGAAAAACAGTGGAAGAACGGGATGATGGATGGTGAAGCAGCTGATGGCCGTGTTACAGACACTCTTTTGTGCCAGAACAGAGTGGTACTTAATTGCCATTGAGGGCATTTGAACAGAGCAGTAGAATTTTTTGAGGTTTCACCTAAAGGAGGAAACAGTGTTGGGGAAGGATTAACGAAGGGAGTTTTCAGTCTAGGTAACTAGGTTAGAAACAGGTGGTACCTGGAGGTGTGGAAATGGAGACCGGTGATAGTAAACTTGCAGGGGCAGAATCAGCAGACTTGACAAGCTGATTGGGAAAGACAGAGCAGATGGCTTGGCTAGTCTGGCTGGGTACATTGTGAAAACGGTGCCATGAACACAAACTGGAAAGTTAGGAGGGAAAACTCTTCTACTAGGGGAAACACTAAATTTAAAATGATTGCTGAGAAATTTGGAATGTAAAAAAGAATTCTAGAAACTTCTAGGCAATACATGGTGAACCACATGGAGAGAGTTTTAAGTTCTCCAACCAAAACCTTAATCACAGCATATTCATCAACCATAAGGGACAGATATCATAGAGCCAAACAGTACTTTTGCTAAGATGGGTATGATTTATATTTGGTTCTAAGGGTATCAAAAGTTGGGATATGTTGGGGAGTCTTCCCCTTCTTCTTGACTAGGTCCTGTGTGGAAGCTTCATGCCCGCTTGGTACTCTTGGTTAGTTTTTCACTCATAGAAATCTATTAAAGCTTTTGAAGTCCAAAAGGATCTCCATTAACTTCACAGAACAGGTAAACCTGCAAAGTCATGGAAGAGCCTACGGTTAACTGTGCTGTACCCTCCTGATAGCATTGCTCTGTTGCACAGCTCCAGGGGGTAACTTTCACTTGGATAATTGTAAAATGATGGGCCTTGGATTTGTGCAGTATGGCAGCCTGGGTTCTTGTTGAGCTATTTCTTTTTGAATGGTAGTAATTTGCTTTGGACTTTATTACGTGTAGATACTAATTACTATCTATAAAACAGATAAACAAGATCCTACTGTACAGCACAGGGAACTGTATTCAATACTTTGTAATAGCCCATAATGAAAAAGAATACATATATATGTGTGTATAAATGAGTTACTATGCCGAACACCAGGAATTAACACAACGTTGTAAATTGACTACACTTCAATAAAAAAAATAATGCAAGAGTTTTAAGGGGGCAGTGCCATCTGGGCAGAGTTGGTGCTTCTGCCTCTGTTTCCAGTGCTCCGTTCCCATCACTTTTACCGTCCTCCCCATGAGGTATGGCAGTTTCTCTGTTTACAGGCTTAGTCTGCTCCTCAAGGGTAGGGAAAGACAGATGACAAGGTGGAGGATGTCCCATGGTTTTATAGCATGAAGACACAGGCTGCGTGGAAGAATAGGGGGAAAGGTCAGTCAGGTTCTCTCAAGTGGTAATTGTCTAAAAGCACAAACCCGTATTCATGCATCTGTGTTAGATGCTTAAGTTTTGGCCTGGAAAAGCATGGAGTATAGAGGGCTTTGTTAATAGCGACAGGGTAACTGTTCAGAGGGAGATGAAAAACACATCACAATTTTTTAAGTTTGATAAGAATTGATACCTGAAAGAACTCTCTTTTAACTTGCGAAGGCCTTTGAGAAAGTTGACAGTCGAGCTCTTTTTTCCCCTTGAGCAGTATTTTTATTTATTTTTATACTTGAAGTATAGTCACTGTAGAATATTATATAAGTGACAGGTGTACAGTATAGTGACTCACAATTTTTAAAGTTTATATTCCATTTATGGTTATTATAAAATGTTGGCTGTATTCCCATGTTGTAGGATAGATGCTTGTAGCTTATTTTATACTAGTTTGTTCTCTGTATCTGTGAGTCTGCTTCTTTTTTGTTAGATTCTAGTTTGTTGTATTTTTTAGATTCCACATGTAAGTGATATCATATGGTATTTGTCTTTGTACAGTCAAGCTCTCATCGCTAATTAATACTGTGGTGTGAAATACATTGGTCAGACCACACTCTGCTAGCCACATGGGAGAAAGGCACTGAGGGGATGAGTGGGTGCTTTTAAAGACAGCAAGAGGGTTACCCATGTGGGGTTTTTGATTTGTCAGAGAGCATCAGAAGTGAGGGAGATTGTGCCAGTAAAGGAGGGAGGAGCTCGGGAAGCTGAGGCTTTGGGTGAGCAAAGGTTACGTTGCCCATCTTACGATGTTGCTAGAGGTTTTCCCTGCTGGGCGGGAAGGGCTGACTCCCTTGCTGCCTACCTATCTGTACCTCATGTGCCTGACCCATTTCTAATACCAGTTCACTTTTACAAACACCTTGAGGCTACCTCCTGGGTAAAGCCACAGAAGTTCTGCAAATTTGCCTCCATTAGATTATGAAAAGGGATTAAAAGATGATTCACTGGCTCATGAGGAGCTCTGAAGATCCAAACCTGCCAATGACTCATAGTTTAAAGGAGACTTTGTCAAATATGATCAGGATAACCAGCTCCTGGGGATTTGCACAAATCTATCCAAACCTGCGGTTTAAGCCACTCTTTCTTACCCTGCATTTTGTGGTAGGCCATGTGGTACTGATGCCTGGGTCTGTGGAAGAAAACGTGTTGAAGGAGAGCAGGGAGTTTTGAGGAGACATGGCTTGAAGGAGGCACAGAGACCTGGACCAGAATGGGACAAACAGAATCTGATGCCTTAGCTACTGAGCAAACCAACACTGAAAGTAAGGTTAATAAGCTTTTTCTCTAGACTCAAGAAAATCATGGGGATGACCTGAGAGAGGGGAGGTGAAGCTTTTATTTAAGGCTTATATCATGAGTTCAGTTACAGTTTCCCTCAGAAGGGAATTCTGACCAAGTCCCTGCAAAGAGCCTTAACAGTGCTGGCTCACTCCAACATGGTAGGTTGGATCCTGTGATGGCTAACTTGATACGTTATCCTGGCTGGGCCATGATACCCAGATAATTGGTCAAACATTATTCCGGATATTTCTGTAAGGGTGTTTTTGGATAAGATGAACATTTTAATCAGTGGACTTGGTGTAAAGTCCTCCACAGTGTGGGTGGGCCTCACCCAATCAGTCGAGGGCCATAAAAAACCAAAATTGATCTCTTCTGAGCAAGAAGGAATTCTGCTGGCAGATTATCCTTTGGACTCCATTGGCTCTCCTGGGTTACCAGGCTGCTGGCCCACCCTGAAGATGTTGGACTTGCCAGTCTCCATAATTGTGTGAACCAATTCCTTAAAATCTGTCTCTGTCTCTACACACACACACACACACATGTCATATTGGTTCTGTTTCTCTAGAGAACCCCAAGACAGATCCCACTAGAGAGTCTTTCTTTCTGTATCAGTTAGGATAGGCAAGGTTATGCTGTGGTAACAAAAAGTTTCAAAATTCAGTGACTTAATACAACAAAAACATGTTTCTCACTTATGCTGCATGTTCAAAGGTCAGCTTAGGAGTTCTGCTCATTAGTGACCCACGCTGACAGAGTCCTCTTTTGACTAAGAGGACCATAATCACCATGGCAACAGAAGAGGATGTGGCTGCCTATTGAAGCTCCCACCTGAATGTGGAGAAGCTCACATCCACTCATATTTCTTTGGCTACTGCCAGTCTCTTGGGCCCCTTTTACTGCAGAGGGGGCTGGGGAAGTGCCGTCCTACTTTGTCCAAAGGAGAACAGAAGTATTCTCTAAAATACTCCCCAGTTCCTCATTTACCTCTTAAGAGATGATGCTATGGGCATTTCCACTGGCCTGAGGTGGGGTAGATGAAACCTGGAACTTCTGGGTAGTTTTCCTGCCTGAGAAGGAATTCAGCGTGGAGGAGAGGAGAGCTGAGAGGAGAGAAACTGAACTCTGGCAATGGATGGTTGGAAGTCCTGGATCCAGTTGTGTCTGGAGCCCCTGAGCTTCTGAGTGTTAGGTGCTCATACAACCCACCTCTTTGGTTTTCTTCAGTCAGTTTGCACTGGGTTTCTGTCACGTGCGATCACACGTTTCCTGGCTAGTACAGAGATGGTAGAAAACTACTTCATCTCTGGATTCTCTAAGACCTACTGTTCCTCGAGCACCTGCTGTACTTTCCTATTTTAACACTCATACCGTTCCTTCTGCTTAAACTCTTCCCTTTTTTTCCATCTACTAGCCATGATCTTTCTTCCACTTCATTTGGTTACTGCCACTGTGACAAAGTGATCCCCAATCTGTGTCCCTCCCCTGTCCTCAGCCCAAATCCATCTTTTCCTTCTTTGTTATTATAGTCATGAACTTGAACTTCTGTTCCAACATTTGTCATATTCTCTCTTGCACGAGCCAACACTTGTGGGGCACTTACTATATAATGGGTGCTTTACATTCCTACATACATGAATTCTTTTATTTCTCACATAACCCTGTGGAGAAGATGCTATTAATCTGAGCTTACATATAAACTGCAATTTAGAAAAATGGAGTGATTTCCCTTAGATCACATGCCTGGGAGCTGGGATTTAAAAATCCAGGTGATCTGGCCCCAGAGCTCACACCTTTTGTCTTCATTGTGACCTGGACACCTGACTTGTCTCCTGGACTAGACGATATATCCAGTCTGCTACAGATCTTACGGTCCAGTTGGGGCTCACACCTGGCAAGTGTGGAGGATTTTCCAGCCTGCAGGTTGGGGTGCTAACTTCATAACTTCAGTCCTCTCGTCACCTTATGCTGCTTGTCCTCATTTCTTCCCTGATTTCTTCACCACCTTGTTCTAAGTTTGATTTTCCCTCATTGCAGCATTTGCATTTTTGTAAGCTACCTCGATCCTTTTTCGGTGGAAAAATAAACAAATAAATGAAGATGCCAAGCTAGGTTGTCAGTTCCTTAAGAGTAAGAACTGCCAGGAAAGGAGAAAATTTGCCCCTCTGCCCCTCTTGAATTCTTGTGGTTGGGCTAATGACAAAATTGACGGAAAACTGATGAACAGGAGAAAAAGAAACACATTTTAATTTATGCACACGGAGGTCTCATAGAAATGGGACCTAAGGAGTGGCCAAAGCAGACAGCTTTTATACTTTTTACACACACACACAAATAAAAACAAACAGAAAAACCCGAAAAACAAAACTAATAAATTTTGTGAGGAATTGATGGGACAAAGAAACTTAGGTTTTGGGTGCTCAATTAGTGAAGAGTCTAAGCAGAATATGGGCTTGGGGGAGTAAATTAAAGAAGGAACAAGATTTGTTTACACAGGCTTGAAGGCCTGAATTCTGTATCTCTCGTGATAAGCGTTTCCTTTCACCTCCAGATGCAGGAAATCTTTCACAGGAAAGATTTATTTGATGCTTTCAGGGAGACAGGAAGGAGGGTCAGAGTGTCCTCTTGCCGTTGGCTGTTTCTCAAGTAACTTTAATTCAAAATAACCAATATGCTGTTGAGGCATATTTTGGGGAAGCCCTCTCTGAGCCCCAACAGGGCCAGCCTGGCTTATCTTCACATATTCTGCAGGTCTTAGCTCTTGGACTCAGAAAATGTGTTTTGAATTTACTTGAGGTGGAATCTCCTGATTTGGAGGATTAAGAAGTGTCAGGCGTCAGGAAGGATTTTGTGGTATGACTCTCCCTAAGATTTCTCTAGGGGTGGAGGTGGTGCTGGCAGGGTGTGACGGGGGCGGCACTTCGCCTTTGCTGTACCAAAGAGAAGAAAATAAGACATTGTGCTGCAGCAGGAAAGAATTCACCTTGCCGCCTTGCTTTCTGCAGAGACGAATATTTCACCCTCAGCGACATTCTGGGTTCCTTGTGGAGGCTCAAAACAGGGACTAGAAACTATTTCTGAGTCTCTCAGGCACCCAGCAAGAACTAAGGTGCCACCTGGCAGGAAGAGATAGCGGTGTCTTTTATCCCATCCTTGCAGGTTTGTGACCTGTGGGTGGGAAGGGATGGAGTCCTGCGGGAGCCACCCCCTCGGCCTGTGCCCTCCCCGGAGAAGACTGGGAAACATACTTACTCTCATTGCTAAGCATGTCTTGGCACGGGCAGACACACCTGGAGTTGAAATGCCTGTGTTAGTGCTCATTTACAGCTCGAATTAGCAACGCGGCCGTGTTAGGCCAGCTCCGGGAGGAAGGAGCAGCTCCTGAGACAGCAGCTCTCCCCAGAGTGTCAGGATCCAAGAAGCAGTCCGGTGGTGCGACTGGAGTCGCACCTCTCGGTGCGACTGGCCTTCCTCTCGGAGCTGCCGCCATCTTTCCCTCTTCTCTCTCTGACACAGTTACACTGTTCTAGCACTTTCTAAAATCCTGCAGTCATTCAGTTTTATCTGAAGACATTTCCGTGAATGCCTGCTGTGTGCCAGGCCCTGTGCTAGATCCTGGGGCATCAGGAGACACAGAAAACCTGCTCTGATGGAGCCCGTTTGTCATTTGGGGAATGACTGTTGCTAGTGTTTTGAGCACAGTTGGCTGACAGGGATCAGTAAACACCGAAACAGCAATATAGAGTCATTTGCATGGGGAATGTTGACTTATTATGTATGTATATCTGGGTGAGGAAAGAGGAACATGGTGACCCATTTAAAAGTTCTTTACATGGGGGTTTGAAAACACTCAACTTTTAAATAGGCCACTCTCTACATTTAGCCTTCTGCAGAGTGAAATAGGTGGGGAAGTAAACAGCTGATGGAAGTTCAGGTACAATTCCTGCCTGTCCACAGACTGTGTGGACAGGGCCATCCGTCTTGCGGTTGTGCAGTTTTGTGGTTCTATGTACAGTGACAGTTCATTAAGCTCTCTTCCTTTCTGTTTCTTCATTACGTTTCTCTCAATCCCCGTCTTTTCCCCACATGTCTCCCAAGATAGGCAAGTCCTTTCAATACTGACTCTTCTTTTGAGCTGCTTGTGGGCAGGCATGGAGATAATCCCACGTGAGGAAGACAGGAACCGTGGCAGTGGGTTCCAGCCACCCAGGCTGCCTACTTAAGACTCAGACAAGCAAAGGAATTTGCCTTTAGTATGGGTGGTGAGAGGCCAGCACACAGTATGGAAACACACTCATACTCTTGGACTAAAATCAAAAGCATATTTGTGGGTGGTGAGTTGCAAGTGGCAGACAGTAAAGTCTGTCCTTCTCAAAGGTTATTACTTAGACAACAAAACAATATCTACATAAGCCTCAGTCACACAGTAATTGGAGATGAAGGCACACTATTAGTTTGCTGATCATAGTTCTGGCAGGAAAAGAACGGGACCCACAAATGGGTGGGGTAATTCAGGGGAGTTTAACAGCAGAAAGGGCTAAGGGAAACCAATAAAGAAGTCTAGGTCATCATACCACCCTTAGCCCTGAAAGGTCAAGGGGAGGAGGCAGGGGCTGTCCAAAAGATGCCGTGGCCTTTGATAGGGAGATTCTGCAGGATGGAATCCAGGTAGTACACTCCGACCTCATGCTCTGATTTCTTGCTGGCGTCTCTCATCAACCTAATTCACTAGAAGCTGGAGGCCACGGGATTCTGTTAATTCAGTCGAACAAGTCATCCTCCCAGGGCATCAAGCAGGATGGAGAGTGGTGGAGGGGAGCTCTGGAGAGGCAAAAGGAGAAATAACAAGTAGTTTTCCTGTAGGGAAGCAAAGCAATACAGGAAAAAGGCAATGGGATTATCAACGAGCAGATGTGAATTTTGTTCGCGGCTCTGTCATTTATTAGTCAGTTGACTTTGGGAGACCACGCCATCCTTCTGAGGCTCAATTTTTCCAGCTATAGCATGAAGAGAAATAGCCTTTGGCTTGTGAGGCCAAATGAGTTATGAGATGATACTTTGAAAACAATGTTCTGGGAAGGAAGGGGTCATTATAAAAATCCATCAGCAACACAGTTGGCATTTAACTCAATGTATCTGGTATTGTGTGGCTATCAGTTAAGTCATGGTAAGATCCTCAGATTCCATCTCTGGCTTTGGAACAAAGCAGAAATAAGAAGCCCAAACTGACATGAAATGAGTGTTTCCACCTCCGCTTTCATATGTGCTCTGCAAGTTACTCCTCTTCAAACTAAGCCATTAGCAGAGGCAGATTTAAGGGTCAGTTCCACCTTTACCTCCTTGTCTGCTCTGAGCACACATGGAAATGGTCTTTGGACTGGGAGTAACATATGTCTCTTAAGACCATGAAGGCTGAGGAAGAAGGAAGCCATGGGTAGCTGTTCTCTACATTTGTTAACATACTTAGCCCAAAGTTGGTCCTCATCTCTAGGAATTAAAAGTGTCGTGTTTCTGTACCTCAGTGCAGAAGATACCTACTAGGAGATGTGCTCAGCCTGTGACTCTTCTCTGACAACTGCCTCAGGAGGCCCTGGCAGCCCTGTTGTTACCATGGGTCCCAGCAGACAAAGGTGATGTGCACCTGACCCTACTGTGTCTCACCCACGTGGTCAGTTCTCTGCTAGTTGTTTGAACTTAAGTCAAACTTCAGAGCCAGATACAGTGATTCTCTGCCACCTTTGTGAAGGAGCGGAGGAGCCAGCCTGAGAGACTGGAGCAGCTGTACAAGGAGACGAAGTAGAGCAGAGACCGGGAAATCCATGGGAGAGGGTGAAGGAGCCTCAGTGTGAAGCTTGTGCATGAGAAGGGGGCCAACACCTGGTTCTTGAAGGGGTTCTGGTTTGGGTCCTGTCTGTTCCGGAGGACTCACCACTGTAAGATCATCTCTTCCCCAGCATGGCTGGCTAGGGGATCTCTGATGCCAATAGCCCAAAGAACCCTAAGAAACAGAGGCTTACAGTTAACAGGCACCCCTGGGAATGTGAGAATGAGCCTGGGAAAACAACCAACGGGCCCTGTTTCCTTCTGAAGGTCTTTCTTTGTTTCCTTCTCTTGGCCCCTTGAGAGAAAACTCTTCACCCAGAAAATGGCAGGTCACAGCCAGTGGCTCCCAGGGGGCCTCCCCAAGGTTGGGAAGCAGGAAAGGCTCCCTGCCGAATTCACAGAAAACCTCCAGCCCAGTGATCCAGTTTCACAACTGCATGAAATTACCAGTAAAAAACCTTCCTCCCATAAAACAGTGTGAACTTACCTACCTCCTGAGCGTGTTTGCCGGCAACGGCTTCAGAGCATCAGTTAAGTTCCCCACACGTTACTTCAGCCTCTCTTTTCCGCAGCCACGCTCTGAGTCTGCAGGCTCAGAGCAGCGACAGAAAGGAGCCTCTAGTGAAGCCAGTCCTATCCCTCTCTCAAGCATTTGTGCTCGTCCAGGCACGTCAACTGAAGAAGGGCCTCACGGAGTTGGTGCTTGTTCCAATAAAAGTCATCTATTCCGTCCATTATTCTTCCAAATAATAGAAGTGATAAAAAAAAATCCCTACGTGTCAGGTTACAAAGCATCTTCTCAGTCAGGCTTTACAGTTGCACCACAAGCTAGATACAAGTGAGAGCTTCCGTTCTGTGTTACTTCTGTTTACCTTAACAGTGATGCCTTCTGTGTAGAAAGGGCTTATTCTCCGTAGGGCGCTGAGCCAAGTGATTTCCAGGCACTTTCTCATTTAGACCTCCACCAGCACGATGGACCATTATTTGTTACGTTTACAGACAGGAAACTTGAGGTTAAGCAACTTGTCTAATGTGAGTGTAGCGGGTTAGTGGTGGGGTCGGGGTCTGAAGGTGGGTCTGAAAGAACTGTGCTCTTAACCACTATTCAATATGGCAGGTGATCTTTCTTCAACCTGGCCTTTCCGGTCATCTTGACCAAACACCTTTTTCATTACAAATGATTTGTCTGAAGGGTAGGAGGTATAGCTCAGTGGTAGAGTGCATGCTTATCGTGCACGAGGTCCTAGGTTCAATCCCCAGTACCTCCTCTAAAAATCAATAAATAAACTGAATACCTCTCCCCCTTAAAAAAATGATTTGTCTGATAATAGACATTGATTTATTTTTTTAATTCTTATTTTTTTTATTGACGTGTAATTGATTTACATTGTTACTTTCAGGTGTACAGCAAAGCAAATGTTATATATACAATAGTCATTTATTGATCATCCACTCATCCATGGTTCTTTTAACAAACTTTTATTAACTGCCTCCTATTGAGTTTTCATTCTATGGGATTTTTTTTTTCTCTATTTTAACTTGTCAATGCTTAAAATAATCCCAAGTAAGATAGGACTATCTTCACTGCTCGAACCTGGGTCTGTCGGACTTCAAAGCCTGTATTCCTTCACTGAGAAAATGGGAAGCAAGTGTGGATTACCAACTAGACTGGATTGTACTGGACTCAAACTAGCTTCCCTCTAGTCTTCTTTCCGCTGACTACAGGGACTCTCCATTCTTACTTGCTGAGCGGGTGATGAGTCAGAGCCTGGGAAAAGCCATGTGGACCATCTTTGTAGGTACTACCTCTTTGGAATGGAATGGACCAGTGATGAGAGAGCGTAGAGCTCTGTGTCTAGTGAGAGGGCCCGAGAGTGGGTTGTTCTTTGGTTGGAAAGTGGGGTGATAGGGTGAGAAGAGGAAGTGGGGGGTGGGGGGACATGGCCAGATAAAGAGGGGAGAGACAAATAGAAAAGTAACAAGAGGCCAAGGATGGGAAGATAGTGTCTTAAAACATGCAGGCTGGTTACTGAGAATGAGTCAGCATGAATCAAGGCACAAGACTGAGGGTGAGAGAGGCTGGGTCAAACCAGCAGTTTCTTTCATGGTTTCATTGGGGGCTAGAAATAAAAACCTCACCATTAACTAAACACAACACTAACATGAAGGGGTGAAATAATTTATCCTTAAATAACAGGCTGACCTATTCAGAATTGTAATTTTAATGTAAGACTAACCTTTGAAAATAGATCAAGTGATATAAATTATTAAGGAGAAGGCATTCATCAGCTAGATGGTGTCTGTTAGTAATTTTATGCATGAAGAGTTATTTCCCGAAGTACAGTTGGGGCTGCCTCTGTGCAGGAAAAAAAAATGAAGAACCCGGATACCCTTCCGTGACATGTGCAGCTGATTTTAATCAGTATTCCTCCTGTCAAATGAAATGAAAAGACTGAAATATGATCTCTTCCGTGGCTGTACCTTCACAGCCTCCCACCTCCTTCCAGGCAGCTGCACCAGGGGTTCTACTGGTAGGGAGAAAACGGAGATACATTTTAAGCAGGTTTTTTTTTTTTTTTTCCCTACTCTGAGGGGAAAGTATCTCAATTGGTTGGTCAAAGCCCAAAATATTTGAGCATCTTCTAGCTGTCTAAAACTAGGCTGAGTGTGATGTGGGAGGGGGAAGAGATGGAGCCTAAGATATCTTGTCCTCAAGGAGGGTAGTGTTGTAGATTTGAAGGGACCTAAATTAAGTGCAAGCCTGCTCTTTGCCTTATAGCCAAGTGAGTTTGGGCAAGTTGCTGAGCCTCAGTTACCTTGTCAGTAAAATGGGTGAAGTGACCTACCTCGGAGTTGTTGTGAGATACGTTGTATGGAGATACGTCTGGAAAGAATAGCTCACAGAGCCAGGTATATATTCAATATATTCAGGTATATATTGAGCTATATAAAATAATTATTACTATCTCCATTTCACCACCGTTGTAAGTTGGGACAGGGACTGCTTCTCTTCCCACACCACCATGCAGCACCGCTCCTTGAGGAATGTGAAGTTTACGCTTTCCCAAGCTGTTGAGAAAGAGGTTATCCATGTGGAGGAAGTTGAAAGGAGATGGAGTAACATACAGGCCCCAGAGAGGTGACGCTTCTCCTGGCTGGGATCAGGGGGAGGTCCCCCAGAGCAAGGACAGCTTATGGAGATCCCACGGCATCGGCCAGGCAGGGGCTCATCCAGAGGGAGACTGGGAAGTCAGCGGGTTAGGGCCCCAAGGGCAGCTCTGGGATCCATTGCAATGACAGTGACGACGGTGGTCACCTTCCCATGGCTCTCTGAGGGTCAGTTACTTCAGTGCCAAGGTCCACTGACCTCCCCCTCCCCAAACCTTCCTCCTCTTTCTACTTTCGTCTGTCTACTCAGTATCTATTTAGAGGATCACGAGGCATAGCATTTTCTCTTTCAAATCTATTGTTTTTTTTAGGCCACAAGCTTTGTCCCTACTGCTTCAGGTCTTAGATGTGTTAACGTCAAAAAGGCTGAGTGTTATGACTTCAAGGTGTGCCTTAGAAACTCAAAGTCTCTCTGTTTCTCTGTCCTATCAGCCATCCCTGATGCAAAGAATTCCTTGGAGAAAACAATGGTGGTGGCGGGATGCTGAGAGGGTGTGGAGAAGTCAGAGGGAGGGGGCTCTCTGTTTGTACCTTGAGATACTATCCTGCAAAATTTTCTCCTTTTCCCCCTCCTCCCCCTTTCTCCCTCCTCTTTATTATAATTATTTACACCTGCTTTAAAAGAAAAGTCAACCCATATTTAGAAAAGTTAATTCTGTGACAGTTGGGCATTCCAGGACGGAGTTGTTGAGACTGAGTTCAGAGCACGAGCCATTGGTAACCCTCATGAAAGATACGAGTGGGGGGAGGCAGATGGATCAGGAAAAGCTTCAGACCTCGGTGTCCATCTGATGCCTATGTAAGGAAAAGGGGAGGAAGCAGGACTTTGGGGAGCAAAAGCCTCAGACCACAGTGCGCATCTGACAGAGGTGGGGGGCTCCAGAGCACAGACTGCCCATTAGAGGAGTTCCAGGTGGAACAGAGATGGCCAGGCCTTCTTATCCTCACCATGTTGAGTAACTGGCTGGGGAGTGTCTGGGAAAAGCATCCAAAGCTTGAGGCAGATCCTGAAGGTGCTGCAGCTCCAGGCTGTCAGACAGCTCGACTCCTTGTAGCTGAGTGGCAGGTCCCCTCTTGAAGAGGGATCCATGTGTCACCTCCGTGGCTGCTGTGCCAGCCCGTGGCCACGTGAGCATCAGTGACAGAACTGGGGCTGGGGCCTGGTGTCGCGACGGCTAGTCTGCTGTTCTTTCCACTCTTCCTGGAAACTCGCAAGATAATCAGACTACCAGCAGATGGGGCATAATTAGGCATTTAATTGCGTGGTGTAGACACTGAGAGAGCTGAGCTACAGAGATTGGAATGATCCACGTGGCTTTCTGTGACCAAGTACAGACTCCTTAAGCAGAGGCTGCCTTGGGGCAAACAAACCAAGTCAAAAAGGAGCCACTGTACCTGCAGCTACTGTAACTCAGTTTGCCTGACTTCCCCGACAGCAGCACTTCCCATGCCAGGCTCCCGACCTTGGGAGTTGTGCATGGACTGGTCAAAAATACAGATTTTGGGCCAGGCAGATACTGTTAAGTCCCGAGGTTCGCCAGAATTACTCTTAAGCTGCAGACGTATGGATGATAAAGGATGTTTTCTCTTAATCACTCGGACAGAATCCAAATGACAGCGGGTGGTCCTTGAGAGGGAATGGTCAGACTTAATGTGTGACTAAGTGTGCGTTTCTCAAAAGGTCACCTTAAAGGCAGTGAAGCAGGGTTATGCTGGAGGGTGGCCAGGCTCGGTGACGTGCTGGTGTTTCAGTCTAACCTGCCCGGCTATTGGCTCCCAGAGTTTCATGCTAGTCAGATTGAGGCCAAGTCCTTGTACTGTCAACATATGCTTGGGACTATTCAGATACAGTCTCATCTCTGCGTTTTGGTAAGAATAGTGATAATATAAAATAGTAAACCAAAACCAAAACCCTATTTGTGCTCAAGACCAAATCTTTATATTGCCAGCATTTGCCAGGAAGCCTTCAGGTATGGTTTTTGGGAGAAAGGGCATGACTGCTCTGGCAACTAGATAGAATTTTAAACTTTATTAACAGTGCCCATAAGATAGTGATGGTTAATCTTTTATTTTTCATTTATTCTTGATGCAGAGCAAGGAACTGTGCTCAGAGTATTCTCTCATTTAACTCTTGCAAAAGCTGCAAGAGGTAGGCAGTATTTCTCTCATTTTACAGACGGAGAAGTGAGGCTTGTGAGGTGACGTAGCTTGCTCAGGGTCACATGGGGAGAAGCTCATAGTTGAGATGGGGATTGAGCTCTGATTCCGAAGCCCAGTGCTTTCATGCCCCATGCTATACAACGCTCTACTATTTAATGGAATCCAGCAAAAACATACAGTCTTAATGCGTCATTTTGTAATTGGTAACGTGAGGCTCGAAGCTAGTGGCAGTCTGAACTGCAGCTGCGCTCTCCTGTCCCCAGCTCCAGGCCCTTTCCCTCCATGACCCTGATGAAGCCCAGGGGCACTCATGGCTGGAGTTGCCTCTGATGCTTCCTGGGAATCCCAATAGGTCTTTGAGTTGTTTGAGGCCACGGTTACAGCCTGGTGCAGCCTCCTTGCTTTCCCTTCATGTCAGGATTGCTACTTCTTCCTGCACCAAGGAGTTCCCAAGCCTCTGGCACATCGCTAGGAAACTGAGCAACGAGAGAGACTTGTCCCTGTAAGGTCTGAAGGTCGGAACTGTCCTCTTAGCCGGCATGTATTTAACTTTATGCTTTTGAATTTCCATAGCATGTAGGAAGTAGTAGCTGTGGCTCCTCGTGCCACCCATCCCAGACTTCTTGTGATGGACAGAAGCACCCTTTCATTAAGGGATAGACTTCTAAATGACCAAACGTTGATCCAAACTTTCTGCGTGGTGGCACATACAGCATTTGGTCAGGACCTTCTTTTTCCTTCCTCCTGTCCATGTTAGCTGCCATGTAGTCTTCACTTCTGTGCACTGTTATTTTTAATCTGTAATTTCTGGGAAACTGAAGTATCAGCAGTTGAGGGATGACTTGGGGAGAGACATTTTTATTGCTTAAATAATTCTTTTCAGGGAGACAACTGAAGCCAAAAAGGGATCATTGCAAACCTAAAGGAGCTTGAGAAAATTTACACCCTCTAAGTTATTTTAAGCTTTCGGAACTATTTTGAGTGAAAAGACTTATTTCAGGCTTGTGGAGAGTCTTGTTTCATAAGAGCGGTGCTAGACACCAGCCAGCTGGTACGGTGGTGGGGAGGCAGGGCTCTCGAACCACGCTGTCTGGGTTCAGATCCTGCCCCGCTCACCCTGCATGGGACTTGATCTCTCTGTGCTTCAATTCCTTATCCCAGAAAGGAAGGAACAAGACCCGTTAATAATGCCCACCTGGTGGTATTGCTGTGAGGCTCACATGAGGTGCATTTATGTGCTTCTGTTGATTAGGGCTTCTTCCATTGAAAGTGACCAAAAACTGATCTCAAACCAAAAGCCAAAAGGCAATTGATTGCTCACCAAAACAGAAATCCAAGAGTAGGGCTAGATTCAGGGCTCCAACAATGTGATGAGAATGTTGCCTCTCTTCAGCAAGATGGCAACAGGAGCTCCAACCCTTACACCCTTTCAGGGGAAAGTTTGTATCATTAGCTCTGACTGGTCATTATGTCCATCTCTGAACCAGTATTGAGACCAGTCTTGGCTGGTTCACATAGGATACTCCAGGTGGTGTAGGCCTGGGTCACAAGGCTCACCTGAGGGCTGGGGTTGGATTCAGCTTTGAGAGAACAGTATGGTCTGAACACGTGTGCGTGTAACTACCCGGGGGGCTGGTGGTTGGTTTGCAAAGAGGGTAACCAAAGCTGATAGTTACCAATAGTCCTTAGCACTGTGACTGGCTTTCCTGTAAATTGCCTGGTGGATGGTAGCTGTTATTACTGGCTATCCATGAGGAAAGGATCCCAAAGTAAGTATCTTTGTGATGCTTCATTAGCAATGACATTCCATTAAGAGATTCCTGCCTTGCCACACCCAGCTGTTTATCACTCTCCCATACCTGCTCCTTTGTTGTTCTCCTAATCTCATGTTGTCATCCTCATTTCCTTGTTAATTATTAGAATGCAACCTGCCCTTCAAAGCCTACCCCTCCTATGGAATCTCACCCGTAGTCTCCAGCCTTTAAGGCCTTCCTAGTCTCAGAAGTGCCGCAGCTCTCAGTGTCTGTCCCAAGTGTGAAATGTCTTTGAAAATTACAAAGTGCTGTGAAGCACTGTCTTCCATTCAACATGTGATTCTAAAATATTCATGATTATGTAATCACTCGATTATCACATGGTAGTTTAGAAAATGGGGTTTGAGATCAAACCTGCCTTTCTCACTAACTTAATGTTCATTTGTGAACTTGATGCAAATCATGGGACCTTCTGATCTTCACTTTCCCCATCTGTAAGGGAGGACGATAGAGCCTACGCATGTGAGAGGTGAAGCTAGTCTGTGTCACACACTCGCACAAAGACTTTATCTTCTTGTGAGCAACTTGAAAGTAGAAAGTACATACCCACTCCCCCATCTTTGTTTCCCTAAAGTTTATTATTACTTAACCTGTAAACATCACTGGCAATAAATAAATACAATGTTCAAACTTCAGAGCAAAATCAAAGCTTTGAGTTTTCTTTTTAAAACAAAAGTTCAGTGACTTTTTAAAGTGTCGGGTTCTCTTCTACATCCAGGATTCTGTGAGACAACCAGATCAGGAAGTTTCTGCTACATTGACTCAGGTTTTTTTCCTGCCTCTGCAAATGATATACCTAACCCTGCACCTGGGCTGTGGTGAGGGGGGACGTGGTGACAAATGGCTGAGCGATTGGTCCAGCCTATGCCGTGGAGCAAAACGAAGAGTGATGCATTACAGGAGCCTCAAATGTTCTTTGCCTAGAAATGGCATAAATATTAGATTTTGCTGAAAAAAATGACTCCTGGGCATTGGAGCCATTAAGAATTCTCATGCAAGCAGGGAAGCAAAGAGGCTTGCTATAACATCCTTTTAATAAAGTCTGGTTTCTGCTGACTGGACCCAAATAAACATACTTGGATGGATGCTGACCACCTATTGGCCAGTTTTGGGAAGCGGTCAGCTCTCTGTTCAAAAGATACAGAAGCCTTTCCACCTCTGGTTAAGTGAGGGTGTGGTATGGAGGAGAAGGAGCTAGGTCACCAATCAACAGGACATAGGTTGAGTCCAGCTTCTGGTGCCTAAGAGTTGTGTGCCCCAGAGAAAACATTTAACACATTCACGTTAGTTTCAGTCAGTGATTTCTAGTTGTGATGGACACAGACCTACTGAAACAAGTTCATTTCAAAAGAGTAGCATAAGGCTATTAAATTTCTTTTTCCCAAAGGAAAATTATCATAACAAAAAAACTCACCATTTTAATGATTTTAAATTATACAATTCAGTGGCTTCTAGTACATTCACAGAGTTGTGCAACCATCATTACTATCTAGTTGCAGAGTTTTTTCATCATTCCCCCACCCCCTAAAAAATTCTATCCTCAGTTAGCAGTCACTTTTTCTTCCTCCCTCTCCTTAGCCCCAGGTGACCACTAATCTGCTTTCTGTCTCTGTTGGATTTACCTATTCTGGGAATTTCATACATATATGGCTTTTGTGTCTGGCATATTTCACCCGGTTTAGTGTTTTCAAGGCTCATTCGTGTTGTATCAGGTATCAGTACTTCATTCCTTTTTCATGGCTGACTAATATTCCATTAGATCAATGTACATGCTTTGTGTACCTATTCATCAGTTGATGGACATTTGGGTTGTTTCCACCCCACTTGGGTTTTTTAGTTCTTATGACTAGTCTATTGAATTTTCCTTCTCCATGAACATGGGGGAAAATAACTGTCCAGGTGGACCTATGTGACCTCTCAGTCCAGGTAGCCCACAGAGAGGAAAAGAAGTATCTGGTATTAGTTCCAGGTTCCGAGAGGAAGGGCATGGGTAGGTTCAGTCATGTGACAGCTGTCTTCCTGGGCTGATGCCATGAAGACAGCCTCTGTGATACGGGGCCAGGGCTGCCTTTCTAACAAGGAGCAGGAGGCCAGAGCAGGCACACAAACGATCCCTTTCTCCATGTCCCCACCGTACTTGCTCACACTTCTGTTACGGCCCCTGCAGTGCTGTGTTCTCTGCAGTCTGTTTTGTTGGCTGGGGTATAAGCTTCCAGATGTGAGGAGGGCAGGTAGTGCATCTTTGAGTGCCCCGGACCCAGCTGGGGTGACCGGCACATGGTAGTTGTTGAATTAATAAGAAGCTAGTAAATGATGGAAGAGCTCTTGATCCCTTCTTCTGCCATGAACAAATACCCCACGGACTTACAGTTTCATTTTTCAGTCTGAGGAGTGATGCCCCATCATCCAGGGAAAGGTGCCTGATAGTTTTCTCTTTGTTTTCCTGTTTCCCCCACAGCAAGTCCTCCCCCCAGCCCCCTGCCACCACCAAGCACTCTCAGGGCTTTGGAAACCCAATCAATGGACTGAAAGATACTCTTCCTCAGTAGCCAGGCAAGCAGGGGATCTGGGTGATGATGCAAAGAGCCGCGAGCCGGAGGCTGTGTGCTCTGGCGTCCTGGCCCTGTCTGCTGCCGGGCAGTGACCTAGCCTCCCCACGTGTGTGTGGAAACCTCCCTCTCACCTCATGGGAGCGCTGAGCACGTCGAGGTAATGGCTTCCCGGGGCTCCCAGCCTGCCAGCCAGGTTATAGCATATTTATGTGTGATATTTATCAGATTATTTAATGTGCGGCTCTAAAGTCACTGGATAGTGGTCGCCTCATCATCTAATGACTCTCCAGACGCCCGTCTTTCTGCAATTCCACAGTCTGCTTATTTTGGCAAAGACATGGAGATGGGGTCAGCTGATTTCTTCAGGGCTGAGTGTGAAGGATCAAATGTGTCTGCAAAACCGGGTAGTGTGCGCTTCTAAAAGCTGGTGTTCAGCTGCCAACGAACCCGCAGCCTTGCAAACAGTCCACTGGTGCCATTGCCTGGCACAGATTCCTCTTGTCCTCCCCCTGGGCCAGCATGTCTTGGCTGCAGGGTCCCCTGCCCACCAGGCCTTCTCCCCCAAGGCCCAGGAAGGATGTGAACTCTAAAAGGAGACAAGGTGAGCAGACATAAGTAGCCACAGACGCTGGGTTTGGGTTTAGATGTTCTGGAAATTGTAACAGAGGCCCCTGGAAGGTAAAAGCAGCGATGGAATATGACGGGGAATTTTCCTTTGTAGTGAAGTTTTCTTCCTCCCTCTCCTTAGCCCCAGTGTCCAAAGGGGTATCAGAAGTGGTGCAGTTTAGGGCTGTGCTGTGTGGCTGGGTGGCCCCTGGATTCTTACTGAACACTTGAAGTGAGGCTAGTCTAAATTGAGATGTGTTGTAAAATAGACACCAGGTTCTGGAACTTAACACAGAAAAGTTAAAAAAAATCCATAATTGATTTAATTTTGAAACTGACTTTGGCCTGTTGAAATGCTATTTTTTGATCTATTGGGTTACATAGAACATACTATATTAATTTTAATAATTTTTCAATGTGGCCTTTTCACTTTTTAGATGTGGCTACTAGAACAATTCAAATTATGAATGTGGCTTAGTTTATATTTCTATTGGACAGTAAGTTTCGAAGTCAAGAGTGTGGTTTCTGGAGACACGGACTGTGTGAGTTTGAACCTTGGCTCCACAAATCACTAGCCGGTGACCTCAGGCAAGTCACCTAACCCAGTGGCTTTCAAACCATCCCCAGAGACCCATGTCAGTCATCTCATTGTGAAGGCCGCGTGTAAAACCACCTTTTATGAAACTGTACACATGCTGAAATAAAAACAATGAAGTAACACTGCATGGTTTGCATTCAGATTGTCTTCTGTTCTGTTTCTTCCCCTCCCCCCACCCCCTCCCCTACCTATACGTTTAGAACAGTGCTTGTCATGAGCTACTGAACTAATTTCACAACCCACTAGCGGTCCAGGCTGAAAATCCAGGCTTAACCTCACCGTGCCTCAGCACTGTGATCTGTAAAATGGAACAAATTCTACTATGATCTCAAAGTCACTTTGAGAAAATGAATACAATCTTGTATGGTGAGCCTTGAGCACAAGGCCTGGTACATAGCAGTGGGACTCAATAAATGGAAGAAAATCCTATTTCAAATGGAGCTTCAATTTTTTCTAGATAAACACTTAGCAGTGCTGGGAAAAACTCTACTTGTATGTTACCTACTCTTGTTGTTATGTGATTTAAAATGAGCCTTTGAGTTTCATCTTCTCCCCTAACAAGGAGCTACCTGGTATGAGGCTGGTATGAGGAAGGTAACTTCCAGCCCACCCTGGATGCTGTCAGGCTAGACCTCTTTATGTGTTGCTTTATAAGAGCTCTTAAGTTACTTTTTCCTATGTCTTGCTCTCTTCCCCAAGTGGGCTGCAAGCTCTCAGAGGACAGGTGCTGTGCCGTCTCTCGTTTCTGTTCCTCCTGCATCACACTGAGGGCGTGGAGGGGACATTTGTGGCACAGACTTCGGAGCCACAGAATTTGGGGCTCAGACCCTGGCTCTGCCCCCGGCTGTGCTCCATGACCTCTTGGCCTTAGTGTCCTCATCAGTGACCTGGGACTAAAAGTGCCCTGCTCTCAGCTCTCCCATGGGGTTAAATGGCAGGTGTGGTACACGATGAGCCTGCCACAGTGCTGGACACAAGACGTGGGGGTCGTGGTTGTGCTGAGTCGTTTTTGTGACATGAGTTTTGCAGGTGCTGAGTGGACCCCTGAATCCCCCCATCACCACTGGTGCAGAGTCAGGGCACGTCCAATTCAAAGCACTCGCTTTTGCACATCAGCTGGCCCTCTTAGAACACAGTGTCCTACTTCTTGTCAAATGGAACACACATGAGGGCCGTGTGCCCTGAGCAGGGCTCCTGAGAGTGGTTCTTTCTATTGCGTCAGGCCCACCTTCTCACATTTGCTCAGGCAGAAAGAGGAAGAGAACTGAAATTGCCCAGGGCAGCTCTCTGCAGCCCCTGAGCCCCTGAACTGGGGCACAGTTGGTCCAGGTGATGGCCCTCAGAAAGGATGAGTCTGTCCGCAGTGATCTCATTAGCAAGGGCGGATCCGTGTCCTCTGCTGTGGGCTGGCAGGGAGCAGGGCTGGCCTGTCACGTTAACTCTCAAAACTTCGTTTCTGCATTTATGGGGGAAAAAAAAGGGCTTCAGAGGGTTATGAGGTTTTGAAGCATTTCAGTCCCAGGTGTCCTTCCTTGCCCTGGCCCCATGGCAGCTGCGGAGAGAACAGGGACAAGACGGACAGGATGTCTCTTGTCACGGAGCTCATCAGCTAGTGTGTTTTTGTCCCCTCCTCTTTACTGTCGGTGAGGGAAGGATTCTCACTCGAGGGCCATGGGGGCAGTTGAATACATGACACCTGACACTGGACAGATGAGAAAGAGAGCAGCTCACTAGTCACATGCACTCAGAGTGTGGGGCAGGTCGACACCGCACAGGGCCACACGGGGTGAACAAGCAGGGGCTGCGGGAGGGAGGCCCTGTAGTATCAAGAGGGTGTGGGCACCCCTGGTTCCCATGGGAGGATGTGATTGGCTTGTTTGAGTAATTCCATGCCCCAGCAAAGAACCAAAACCTGCTTCTCAGGGGTAAGCGGGAAGTGCGTCTGATGCCCCTTGATTATCCGGGGGACGTTACCCATGGAAGCAGAGCTGGGACTGGGGGACTTGAGGTCAGGTCATCCGGAGCTCTCCCTGTTTCAGATGTCAATACAGCACGTTGCATTGGACCTGAATTTTAGGCCTTTAATCTCATGGGGGGGAAGAGAGGTGCATGAAATGTGCCTTTGTCAGGCAGTGTGATGCTGGTTCTGTAGGGGACATGCACCCGAAGTTCGGGAGGAGATGGGGAGAAGATTCCTAGAACTTCTGACATCCGACCTGGCGTCCCACAGGGTGGAAGGTCAGTCAGGAGACAGGGGCTGGGTCACAAAGTTCTCCACCTGGACAAAGGGCGACGGTCGTGGCTTTGGCCTGCCTTGTAGAGCGTCTTAGGGAGTGTGTGCCGCCAGCAGCTGTTCTCTAAGCATCCCGTCCCTTTCCCTTCTGCTCCAGCGCGTCCCATCTTCCACCCACCCTGCATTCACCCTTCAGGCCCTGCTGCCTGGATCAGCCGTTCTCAAGATCTGCTCCCAGGCCAGCGACATCCTCATCTCCTGGGAACTTGTCAGAAATGCAAGTTCTGGGGCCCCGATCCAGAGCACATGACGTTCTGGTTACTACATCCTGTATCCTCTTTGTACTCGGCAATTGGGTCAGGGTGATGTACAGAGCACAGCCTTTGACAAGGCAGATTTGGATTCTGGGTTCAGATCCTGTTTTCACTACTTACTGTCTGGATAACCTTGAGTGAGTCACCTAATCTTTCTGAACCTCAGTTTACTCGTATGTAAAGTGGGTATTATGACAACCGCCGAGGGTTGTCATAAGGAATGAAATAAATAATGCAGTTAGGGGTTGAGTGTAAATGTTGGGCATTTCGTAAGCACCCAGTGGATGTTAGTGGTTATTATTGAGCTTCTAGGTTTTGAATCCCGTCTTCACCATCTGTTAGCCATGAGGCCTTGATGCTTCATTCAGCTTCCTCATCTGTGAAATGGGGATAATAATAGTGTCAAATTAAAAGATGTTGTAAGGAATTAATGAGATGATGAATGCAAAGTGCCGGCATGGAGGACGCATACAGTCAAGGTCAGCTATCACTGTTACAGTCCTTTCATGGAAACTTCTCCTTGGCTCACTATGAAAGTGCCAGCTGAGACAGACAGAGATTGGGTGCCACCAACCCCAGATGGTGAGCCTCCCCACCTCCCTGGGGAAGGACCTCTGGGCCATTCTTACTGGTCTTCTTTCCTCCTACTTTGGTGTCTCTGTGTTTCCATAGAGATCCCTCCTGCTCGGTCATTCACAACCTTTGCTTACATTTTTAGACAATAACCTATTGTTGTTGCCAGTTGTTGGTTTTTAAACAGGGGAGAAGATTCTTTGTGTCTCACTGCTCTCCTCCAGCCCTCCCGCCTCCCCCCTCCCTCTGGGCACCTGGAGCTTACAGGAGTCCATGCATTTTAATTAGAGAAGAAATCCACTGATAAGGTGGGAACATTTGTCTACCTCAGGCAAACCTGAGCTGCTTCAGGCCCACAGACGCCTTGACTCAGTGTGGGGGAGGCCTCACCTACCCATCTAGAAGCTGCCTGTCTTCTCCAGAGAAACGATTTTAAAGCAGTCATCCTGCAGCTCTTGGGTGAATCTCTAAAGTGAGTCCTGGTTGTGCAGAGTTCAGATTTCTTTCTGCACACTTAGTCTGTCACCTTCTTATTACCTCCTTGCTTACTAGATGCCAACTCTGTAACAAGCTCTCTGCCAGGCGCTTGACAAGTGCTGCTTAATCTTTACTCAACCTCAAGAGGTGGGTGTTGTTGTGCCTGTTTTGCAGGTGGAAAGACTGAGGCCCAAAGTGGGTGTGCAGAGTAGGGCATGCTCTTGGCAAAGCTTGAAGGAAGCTGATATTTTTCTGATCTGTGCCTCCCTCTCTGAGACCGTCATCTCCAGGTTCCCAGTGTTGTTCTGCCTCTTTTGACAGCTCAGGGCAGCCTCGTAGGACCCCCACATCCTAGGCCAGCTCTCCTCAGCAGTGGGCCATATCGTAGTCCTTTTTCTAACTTCTATTTTCGTTAAAACTTGCCCATTCTTGGTTCCATGCATTTCTGCATCCTGTCTTTTTCAAAGCTAATCTAACAAATGAATTCCAGATAGAGTGCAGATGGCTTAAGGTGGATTGGCTTGTGTAAAATCATCATCTCTCCTGAATGCTCTGTACTTGGGCTTTTAAAGTCCAGGTGTTGAAATGACAGGCTTGAGCCACGTGGCCACCATGTACCAGAATGGGGATATAATCCTTGTTCTCCAGCTTACAGTATGGGATTTTAATCCCCAGTTGTGCGTGCCGTCAGAGTCTGTGCTACTGGGGTTCAGACGACAGGGCGGGGGCTTTCGGGTAAGGCGTGGAGGAGGGTCGGTGATGGCAGACGGTATCAGAGCACCTGTGTGGTTCTCTCTGACCCAGCTGAGCTGCCTGTCCCCCTCTGCCTGCTTTCTTTCTTTTTCAGTACAGGGATGAGGTACTGCCTTTATGCCACCTAGTTTTTCAATAGAATGAGAGACATGGGAAGTATTTCCCCTTGAGGTACACCCTCTGAAGAGTGTAAAGGCAGCCCTTCCCAGAGATGCTCCTCTGCTCCTAGTGGTGTGGAACCTAACCTCACTTACGCAGCTGATGGTCACATCCGTGGCTTCCACCTGAGCTCTGAACGTGCTGTAGTCCTTAGCCTTCTACATCCGTGTACCACCTGCATTTGGCACAGGGTTTGGCAGATCTCTTCCAAAGGTAGGGGTGCCCTGGCCTCCCGGTATCCCTTTATGCTGGACGCTTCTTGCAGATTTCTTGCTAGTAAGTGCAGATTACCTGACACCTGCACCGTATGCTAACAACTAATTAGAGCATAACCAAAATATTGCAGAGCTGTGCGGCTCCCCGAGCTGAAAGCCCAGGCTTAAATCCTCTTTCTGTTGTAATTTCAGTGGCGCGTGCAGTGGATTTTATGAAGGCATTTTGTTTCAGCGTCACTTCCCAGCGAGGCCCCTAATGCTATTCCAGCCCTTGTCCTCTTCAGCATGCTGAGTCCTGCACGGGCTCTGACAGGTGAGAGTTGCTTCTGATCATGGGCTCCGGATTTGGCTTCTGCTTGGAAAGGGCAGTGACAGGACTAAGGTTGCTTGGGGGAAAGGGGCAGAGTTCCCTCCTTGTCTGTCCATGGGCTGCTCACCCTGCTCAGGGAGGATCTCCATCACCAGCTGTCCAGCAACCAGCAGGTTCCCGGCCCATCCACTCTGGTGGATTTCCTCACCAGCACGTCACGATTCACAACCACTTACTGGTTTACTTGCTTTATTTCCTCTCCCCACCCATCCCCGCAAGATTTCACCCCTCCATTGATTTAGCCAACAGGTATTTCATTGGGCATGTACTGTGGGCCAGGCACCGTTCTTGGAGATGGAGTTATAAAAGTGAGCAAGCTAAAGAAAGCCCTACCTGACTGAGCTTACATGACAGCAGGGAACCAGGGGAAATAAACAAAACACAGTCTGTGAGGGAATGGAGAAGAATAAAACGGGGAAGGGATGGAGTGTGCCCGGGATGCAGGCTGCTCTGTTGGGTAGGGTGATAGGTCAGGGGAGCTTCCTGGATAGGGTGATATGTGAGCAGAGACCTAAATAAAGTGAGAACAAAGGCCGTCCAGTGTGCTTCACTCACCACTATCCCCAGTGCCTGGCACAGATAAGGGGCTCGGCAAATGTTTGTGAAATGAACAAATGAAGGAAGAACCGAACGCGTGGGAGAGAGTGGAATCTCCATCTGTAGCCTTTCTCCTTGTGTTGTGTTAGCTTCCCCTGGGTGGGCATCAGGCCACTTTGCTCTCAGAATCCCCTCTGGCTCTCTTGATGCCAGAGCAACTTTGTGAGATGCACGGAGGCTGATGGCAAATGGAGCTTTGGACTCATGGCTGAATGATCTGAACTTTGCTTCCATGGCAGTTTACCAAACCTTTGCCTGAGTGTCCTCATTGACGAAATGGAGGTAGCAGTGTGACTGCTAATTTAATGCAGTATAATATGAATATGGAAGAAACAATAAATGGATAAATAACCAGATACAGGAACAGATGTGGAATTAAATAATACCTGTTAAGCTGGGACCTTGCACCATGTTTTCATTGAATTGTTTTAACAACCCTAAGGTACTGGAACCATTAGAAGTTCCACATTACAGATGAAAAAATGGATCACTGAATGGTTAAGTAACTTGCTTAAGGTAATAAGTGAGTAATTGGAAGGGCCAGGATTCAAACTCAGTGCTGTCTGATTATGGAGCCTGAACGTTTAACATCCTTTGAAACTCACTTCCCTCCCTGGAAATGCCTCTATGTTGCTTTAATCTCTGTAGCTCATTCTCCATAGATGACATTCTCCATAGATGAAATAGAGTCTCTTTAAGTAAAATTCATCAATAGTGTCCATTAATGATTTACAAATAACATTAACAAAGTGAAGCAATGCAGGCATGAATTTTCTCCTGGCATCGTGCCTAAGTGCTTCTCCAGCTTATTTGATTTACCAATACAAGTATTTATGGAATGGAAAAGGCTTCCCATGACACATTCAGAAAATACAGAGAGCAGATCACTTATCTTTATTCTGCTTAAAAGACTGCCATTTGGAAGGATGAAGAGCTTGAAATCTCTCTCACCTCCTTCACCAACCTTTCTGACTCAGCCTCTGATGAAGGGACGACATCTGCTAGCTCTTCTTTTCTTTTTGTATATGTATATGTATATATATTTTTGTGTATATATATGTATATTGAGGTACAGTCAGTTTACAATGTTGTGTCAATTTCTGGTGTACAGCACAGTGCTTCCATCATACATGAACATGCATATATTCGTTTTCATATTTGTTTTCACCATGAGCTCCTACAAGATACTGAATATAGTTCCCTGTGCTATGTAGTATGAACTTGTTGTTTGTCTATTTTATGTATATATTAGTTAGTATCTGCAAATCTTGAACTCCCAATTTATCCTGTCCCACTCACCTCCCCACCAGTAACCACAAGTTTATTCTCTGTATCTGTTAGTCTGTTGTCTGTTTTGCAAATAAGTTCGTTTGTCTTTTTTTTCTTTTTTTAGATTCCACATATAAGTGATATAAGGTATTTTTCTTTTTCTTTCTGGATTATTTCACTTAGAATGACAGTCCCAGGTCCATCCATGTTGCTGCAAATGGCATTATTTTATCCTTTTTATGGCTGAATAGTATTCCATTGTATAAATATACCACAGCTTCTTTATCCAGTCATCTGTTGATGGGCACTTAGGTAGTTTCCATGTCTTGGCTATTGTAAATAGTGCTGCTATGCCTTCTTTTGATCACACTGAAGCCTTAGTAGTGCTTGATTCCCACTCCATCATTATTAATGTGCATTCAATGTTTAGATAGTATTTTGTAACCAGTTTAGGAGTTAGGTCTCAACTCCCCATGTAATCTGAGAGGAAGACAGATTTAACCCCTGTTTGCAAAAGAGAAAACAAAGCTTGATGTTGTCTTAGATGAATGTTTTCTGAAGGGTGGCCTCTCCCAAAGCTGAGTGGTTAGAAGAGCTTATGAAACTAAAGATTCCTGGGTCATAGTGCATACCCATGGAAAATTGGATCCTCAGTGGTTAGGACCCTCCCACAGTGCAGTCTTAACACATCCCCAGGTGATGTTAATGTTCAATAAAGTTTAAGAATTTCATTTTAGAATTGATACCAATATGCATGCCCAGAATTTTTAACAGGTGATCCCAAGGGTTGATTCTGGAGCATGTCTAGAAAGTAGGACCAGGGCTGTGAGAGGGACTCAGGACCCAAGTGTTTGGGCATCAGTTTAAGGACAGTATGGTGTGCACCCTGGAGAAGAGAAGGCTTGGCTTCTTTAAATATTTAAAAGACTGCCATGTGGGAAGGATTAGACTTACTCTTTGTAGCTTTAGAGAGCAGCGCTGAGGCCAGCCAGTCAATGGAAGTTACAGTCAAGCAAATTGCAGCTCATCATAAGGAAGAACTTGCTGACACACAGAGTAGCCTGAGAATAGAAAAGGTTGCTTCTGGAGGTGGCGAGTTCCTTGCCAATCACTGAAGACATGCAAGTTGGACATGACTTACTGTTTTGATAAAGAAAGTAGTCATTTACAGAAAAAGGTCAAGCTCTAAGAAGGTACTTTTGAATGCTGACATTTTACTGTTTCAGAATTCCTTTTCTCTCTTTTCAAAAGTTGTAATAAGGGGTGTGTGTGTGTTTACATGTGTACGTGTGCATATACGTCTGCATATGCAAGGATATGTGTGTGCTTGGGGTGTGCTTTAATCAGAATTATGATTTACTTTGGAAAAAAATAGAAGTTAATTGATTGATGATTCCAGAAATAATTTTTTGAGTGCCTCCTAGATGCCAGTTTCCATGCCAGTCATTGGTGATTCAGAATTGTCTAAGAACACAGTTCTTGTCCAGAAGGAGGTCTTAGTCTAGTGGAGGAAGCTAACTAATAACCAGAAAAATGCTAATGACCTGTTGTCTATGCAGTGAGGGCAGCAGGTACAGGGCATTTGGAAACACCAGGAAGGAGACCTTACCCAGCCTGTGGATGTGTGGGGTGGAGAAGAGGGGTTAGGGAAGGACTCCTGGTTGGGATGGGTGTGATTCTGACTACCGACGGGGCCTAGGGAGGCCAAGCAGAGGGAAGAGAATGAGCAAAGGCACTGGGGGGAGAATCCCTGGGAGAGGAGTGGAGATGCGGAGGAATTCTGCACTTTTGCAGAGGAAAGCATGAGACTATGTGGGTAGGAGATGAGGCTGAGGGTAGAGGTCCAGATCACCAACGGCCCTGGGTTCCATGCTGAGAATTGTGGCCTTTTTTCTGTAGGAGGTGGGGCTTCCTTGACAATTTTAAAGCACTGGAGTGATAGGAACTGACCTCCTCATAAGTAAGATCACTCTGGCAGCTTTTGGAGTTGTCTTATTAATGCTACCTAATGTTGAGCAGATGTAGGGATGGCATTTGTGATCACATTGGCTGATAATCATGGTCGCCGTGCAGCAACACCAAAAAAGGCATGTGAAAGTCAGAAGGCACAAATACTGTTGCACAGACTCTCTCTATCAGGAGTGGCTCTTCCCAGTATCAGCCCTGACTTTCTGCCATGCTTCCCATTGTACCTCTAATGACCCAGTGTCTCAGTAAGGGAGGGCGTTTACTAACCTTGGATGCAGATCTGAAAAAACAGGAAAGAGGAGTGATACCCTTAGCATGTTCCCCCCCACCCCAATTCCAAGCAATTGGTTGGTATCTACAGATACACTGGTGCCCAGAATACACATGAACATTTCTGCTTTGATATTCCATACCTCCCTGCCAAGGCGCAGGAGAAAGACCATACTTTAAAATTTATTCCAAGTATTTTCTCTTTTTAAGTCTGCAGTATGTCATAAGGGCGTTATGGGGCTGAAAAATTAACTGAGGGATTTAGAAATATTGCAGATTTGCTATAGACTCCATTTGTGTTGGCTTCCTGTTTATACACAGACATCTCTTTCAACGCCAACAGAGAAAACGTACGTGTGGCAGCAATTCTGTTTATTTCGCTTATCAGTAAGTGACACGCTTGTTGCAAGTAAATAAGTATGACAAAAGACCACATTTTTCCTGCTTCTTTTTGCTGGTGGAGGTGTTTTGTCATGTTGCTAAGTTACCACTGCTGAAGGATTCTACTTTGGGGAATGAAAGTTATTTTAAAACATCTAACGAACATCCTACCAGAGACCTTCTTGGCAGTTTCATCAGGGTCTGCGGTGGGCTGAAGAAGATGGATGTATGAAGAAAGAACCCGAAAAGTCTCAGAGACAAACTCCACTGAAACGTAAAAAGCATTCTAATCACAGTCCTTAGGTGAAAACTGGAGAAATCACCAAGAAGAAGAGTCGTCAGGAAGCGGGAATATTTAACCAGTAAACTGTCAGGTGCCCTCTTGAAAGTCTCATGTGGTATACTAGAATAAAAAGAATCAAAGAGCAAATGACGATGTCTCCCATGCTTGCTGGGCCTCTTGCCTCTTCTCTGCTGGGCCAGTTCCTGCTGAGCTGTTTAGGATTCCAGAGATGTACTCGTTCATTTACCAAATAATTATCAAGCCGGACACCAGGGGTGTGGCAGTGACAGGATAGATGTGGCCCATTCCCTTGTGGAGTACACTTTCTGTTCCTGCTAGAGAGCTCTTGTATTGGTCAGGATCTGTCGGTGCAAGTGACATAAGTGAAAGGAGAATGAATTTGCCCTAGAAACTGTGAAGTCCAGGGGTGGAAGGTGGATTCCAGCATGGCTGGGTTCAGTAGCTCTGATGATGTTAGGGAGGCTGTTTCCTTTCATCTCTTGTTCTGTCTTCCCTATTTTTGTGAGTTCATTCTGTCATAGCACAGACAGGATTCTTGCTTATAGCTGTGGAAAATGGTTGTTAACAAATCCAGGTGGGCATGGTCCCAATTCAGGACCCCCACAAAGAAAAGAGGAACTTACCTTTCTAATGGCTGTATATTAACCTTATAAAAGCACTCTGATTGGCTCTGCTCTGATCATGTGCTCATCCCTGAACCAATCACAGCAAGCCATGACTGGCCAGGTCTGTTGCTTGGGATGGGAGATGATGGGTGGCAGGAGCTGCTGGGTCTGTGCAAGATATGGGAGCTGGAGAGAGAAACGTATTGGGCAACAAAGAAAGCAATAATTATGACTTAGCTGAATTTGTCCATGTAGAAAGCTCAAGAGTCCTTTAAACCCTATTCTTGTTGGTCTAAACCAGTACCTGCCAGTCACAGCCCTCCCTATTTCCTGTTTCTTTGGTCATATACGAGGAAAAGTGACTTCCTAGGAAGAAGGGCTTCCTGGCTTACCAGGGGAAGAAAATTAGGACTTTTTCATTCTTCCTATCAGACATTCCAGCCTAGATACAATGGCTTCATTATGTTTCCTTGACTCATAAAAGGATAGAAAAAAAGCTAATAAAACCACTACCAGTTTGACAAGACCCAAGCACAAGCAGAGTCATTTTCAAGTGACCCATGCTCCCTAAATTGCAGTTCTATATCGTGCCTCATAGTAGGTCACAGGGGGTAAAAATAAGCAAGAAAATTGGTCCCTTTTCCTCAGCGAGCTTACACTCAATTTAAAGAGAAAAAGATATACACAAAAGTCCAGCAGTCAGCTCAAGGACATAATAAATGTATTTGTGAGCATTCAGTGGTGATAAAACAGTGCACTGAATTATTATCGTCATCACAGAACAATAAAGAACAAGGGGCCAACTGAAACTGTTTCCAAGAGTTTTTATGGCCTCTTTGGCTGAAGTCATGCCTAGGGCCATTAGGAAGGCTTTCTGGAAAAAGTGGAACTTATCATGGGTCTTAAAAAAATGAACTGAAGAGATTATGTGCAGAAGGTAGAATTTTCCCTTGTGCTGGCCATGATTTGCTTAGCTTCTTCTCATATAAGCTTACTGATAGGATGCTACTGTCTCTTACTATTGATAAAGGTCACTGGGGAGACGTCAAAGAGTCTAGCTTCTCCTGCATAAGAAAAGAGTTTGCAAATTTTGGAGACTAGAGAGGTATTTGGAATAATTACATAAATGTATGATCTCCAAACATAAAGATTACAAAGGGAAACTGGTACCGTTGGGGGGCCATTTCTCGCCTTTGAAGTTGATAATATCTAGATAATGATTTCCTTCCAAACTTGTGGAATGGGGGTTCCCATAGCTACTTCCTACAAGACTGGCGACCGACAGGTGAACATTGCAGTTGACCATTTACGGAGCACCAGGCTGCGTTGCTATTAACCCAAACTGTCCAAAGGGTCAACATCCCAATGGAAAAACTGGGCTTCATGGAAATCATCTGAAGGATAAGAGCTGTCTTTCTGACTTTTTATTTTTTCCTCTAAGTTCCTAATCAGATTTTCATGATCTTGGGGTTTTACCACACCTTTCTGAAACTGGGGTCCTGGCGGTGCTGAGAGAGCCTGCTTCCTAGAGCTGTCCTAGTGGTGCATGCAGTTGTCTGTGCCCACACGAGGAGTGGGTGGGGTGAAGGAGAGCTGCCTGTCACTAGGCAGGGGTCCAGCTCTCTGGTGATGCACAGCACCCTGGGCTTGCTCCTCCAGCCTTGTGAGAGAACTCCTCTGTTCTGAATCAAGGTGGAGCCTCTTGGAGAGAGGCTTCCTTCCCTCTGAGAGGTGTCAGAAGAGAGTCTTGAAATGAAGGCTCCCTTTCTCTGTCTCAGAAAGATGGCTTGCAAGTAAATCTGGGAGAAATACCAGAGACAAGTCTGGAGAAGAGACGTCCTAGTCTGTGAATCTGTTTCTGTTTTGTAGATAAATTCATTAGTGGCTTCTTTCTTCTTTTTTTAGATTCCACATATAAGTGATATCATACGGTATTTTTCTTTCTCTTTCTGGCTTACTTCACTTAAAATGATGATCTCTAGGTCCATCCATGTTGCTGCAAATGGCATTATTTTATTCTTTTTTTATGGCTGAATAGTATTTCCTTGTATAAATATACCCCAACTTCTTTAGAGACAACCTAGTCTTGATGCCATCTTGAAGTAGGTGTGAATCCTGGCTCTGCCAGTAACGAGCTATGTCCTTGGGTAAATAAATGGCTTTACCACTGAGTCTTGGTTTCTTCAGATGTAAAGTGGGAGTAGTAATACCCACTTCACCAGCTGAAATGAGGTAATTATAGAATAATAGTAATCAAAACTGTTAATGGTCCATTGAGCTATAGGGACTTTAGTCCTGTAATCCTTCTATGCGTAGAATTATTCTTATAACTGCCTTATAGCTAGTGGAACTGAGAATCAAAAGAGTTAAGCAACTTGTTCAAGACCATGCAGCTGGTAAAAGACAGAGCCAGATTTCCAATCAGGACAGTCTCACCCCAAAAGCAGTGCTCCTAACCACTACCCAACACCCCACAGCATCCAGTACCGAGTGCAAACTCCAAAAATGATACAGCGAGTGGTATTTGGGGTGAAGACTGTGGAGAGACTAGTTAGTCATGGAAATGAATGAGATGTTGGGTGAGTTTCAGTACTGGGGCATGAGATATGCAGGGAGCCCCCACTGCTTTCCTACTCCGGGTGGACCCCTAGCTGCGGTGACCAGTTCACACCCACAGTGCCCGGTATAAGGCAAAGGCTGCCTTTTCTAAAGGCTTTGGATCACATTACAGCTTTGTTTGGCTGAGATAAATGCAGGGGCTTTTGGCAGAGGAACCTGTCAAAGGAGAGTTGGTTTCTGAGGAATTAATTGGAATTCCCTTAGCATTCCACGGGCATCAGCCTGAACATTGTTCATCCCCAGTAGATTATCATTAATCGGGTGAGCAGGGAGACAGAAACAGCCTCTGATAGCTAATTTATTAACTTCTCCAGGATGAGGGGATGGGAGTGAGCTGAGGTGCTCGAATTTACTTTGAGGGATTTGGGGCAGGAAGCCCAGTGCTGGGTACCGTGACCCCGATCTAAATAGAAAGATTACCGACTTCTGGCCTCAACAAGGTTTAGGATGAGAGTTTTCTGAGACCCATAATTTTTATTACGTTTTTCTTCTTTTTCAGCTCTGGGTTTTCCCTAATCTCCTCTCACAAATCCTCTCCTATAATAAAATCTCCTAAGTGTGTTTCTTCTCTCCCGACTGGTATGTCTTGGGGATACTGGTTTTCCGTTTTTTCCAGTAGTGGATGTGACATCTGACACTTTATACTCTTCTATATTGTCTTCCATCCTTACTCGACCTCCCATCTTTGAGGTTCAGCGTGGCCTCCAGCTTTGGGCTGCCAGGAGATAGTTTCGATACCTGATAGAACGCTGCTGGGGTTCTGGGGCCAGTAGACTTAGGTGTGAATGCCAGTCAAGGCGCTTTCTAGCTGCGTGGCTGTAAGCGAGTTGCTTCTCTTGGCATTGATGTACTTGCTGCTAAATGGGGATCACCTTAACTGCTGCACACGGCTGCAGCGTGGATGAGATGTGATCCTGTGTTGTTTCTACGGTCTGTTGCTGGTGCCGCATATCTGCTTGTTTCTTCTCCATTTTCCCTCTTTAGAGAAGCAGAAGAGGGACCACTATGCCCAGGTGTGAGGGGGCATCCTGACTGCAGCCCAGTGTTACCATGGGACTTAAGGCCGGGGGCAAGCTGACACATCCCAGCTGCCTGCTCTTTGAAGGCACACCTGGCTCATTAGGCTGGCCTGGAAGAGCCTGCTGGCTTCTGTGCTGGTTCATGGGCTCCAAGTATTAAAAAAAAAGATATCTTCTCATAGCAGAATCAGCAAAACCCCTCGAAGCTAATGTACCAAGCGTGACTTGTAGAGAGGTGGGCCACTGCCGTGTCTTCCCTCAGCCTCCTCACCCACTCGACTTCCCTTCCCATACACCTCTGCAGTGTCTGTTCATGAGCTCCAGGTGGTTCCCGGATGAGTCCTCCCCAGTAGCCACTTGTCTTATCCCTTTGTTCTGCCCCTCCTTACCCTCACTCTCTGCTGAAGATGATGGGTTTGTGTTTATAAGTGATAGGCTCTGAAGCCAAACTGTTGGGCTGGACACGGGCCTTGGTTTTGCATGTTTTATGTAAATAGAATCATACTGTGTGAATGATTTTACAAATTACTTTTGTTTCACATTATGCTCCAGAGGCTCATTCGTGTTGTAACTTTCAGTCCTTTCCCCGACTTCAGAGTGTGAGTGTGTCACAAATTACCAACTCTATAGTTGATGGATATTTCGGTTGTTTCCGGATTTTTTTTATTAGTATGAACAGCACTGCTATAAGTATATATTGAAGGCTGGTCTACATTTGCAGCAGCTTAAGAGCAGGTACCTGAAGTAGAAACTTGAAAACTGTTGGATCATGGAGTATGTCCTCTTCAGGCTTATTACCAAGTAGTTCAGTAGTTCAGGTTTAATGCCAAATAATTTCTTAAAGTGGTAATAACAAATCTGCTTCCACTAGCAATGTATGAACATTCCGTTGTTCTCCGTTCTTCTTACCTTCTGGTATTACTAGACTCCCTCCCCACTCCCCTCCCTGCCCGTTCTGATGTGTGTGAAATAGAATCTTGGGATTTCATTCGGTTGCATTTCAATGGTTTGCATTTCTCCAATTTCTAATGAGATTGAGTATCTTTTCATGTATTTATTAGCCGTTTGAATTTTCTTTTTGTAAAGTGCCTGTTCAAGCCTTTTGGCCATTTTTCTATTTGGTTGTTCGTGTTTTCCGGATATTGTTACATGTTCTGAATACTTGGTTGTTTGTTGTTGTTTTATTCATTGCAAACAGCTTCTCTGCATTTGTGGCTCGTCTTTTCACTCTCTTGATGCTGCCTGTTAATGAAGAGAAGCTCTTAATTTTGATACAATCTGGCTTATGATGAAATTCAGGCCGAGAGTCTTTAACTGTCTTGTGTAACGTCTTTTTTTAGGTAGTGACTGAGACAGATTTAAATCCAGATCTGAGTACAAAAATTGATCTCCTTCCATCAGATTGGACCATCTCCATGCAACGATGTCTAGAAGAGGATCAGATAGAGTGGGAATTCATTGTTAGATTATTCAGGGGTAACTCATTCCCTGCCAGAATGATTATCCAAATAAAATAAGAAGTTTTTTTTATGATGGTGAAATGTAGACACATCCCCATCCACTTCCTCCCCTTTCTACTCCCTCTTGAGTCTAACTCCTTCCTTTTTTTTTTCCCACAGCAGTGAGATTTTCTTTAAAGCTCTGTTTATATAGCTCATAAAGAAACAATTTCAACCAAATCCGGTTAGAATCATTTGTGTGTCTCTGTGTCTGTGTGTAATCTTGACTGATAGCACCCCAGATAAAGAAAAATCAGGTTGTCTCTCTAAATGAGCACAAGGAGATTGGGCATCTGTTCCTTTTAAACTAAGCATATTTTCAGTGTCATGAAACATTTGATACTGAGTCGATGAATGAAAATACAAAGGAATTAGGAGTGCAGTGTTTCAGTGAATATCTCCTTAATCACAGAGAGTGGGACTTCTTAATTTAAATTCTTGATTAGGCGTGTTGGGAGCAGACAGCACCACTCTGATCTCATTAGCCCAAGTGATAATGTGCACTAATTACCCCTCTTTCAAAGTCAGGGGTTCATTTATTACCTACATGAATGACCCCCCCCCCCTTTATTTTTTCCCTCTTCAGCATCAGAGTAAAAAATGAGCTTAGGAAAATGATGGAGGTGCTGAGGAGGCGTAAGAGACAGGACAAGTGGGATGGTTTCCTGTTTCCGTGCAAAGAGCAGAGGAGCCAGGCACTTTATGCTAATGCCAAGGAAATGAAATCTGACTTCTGGGTTTTACCTGTGGCCGAAACGATACACAGCTCTTACCGTGTTCTTTCTCTAGTAAGTTAGCTCCTCCCTGGCCAGCTGGCATAAAAACATGATAGGCAAATGCTAAAGTCTTTGATGCAACTTAACAGTAGGGAGTTTGGATCCACTCAGCTTGAGTTACTGTGGCCTGTTCTGTTCCCGCCCTCACCTTCTGGCCCCGGCGGCATCTGAGACTGGAGCCCACGGATTTGATGAGCCCACATGAGCAAGTCCATGTGTGGGACTGAGGAGTGGGCAGAGTGGGAATGGGAAATACTTTCTGCCTTTTCTACACTTGGAGGGCAGTTAATATGCGGGGCACCTTTGGGATTCACCGGAATGCTTCCAGAGTCCTGGGATTATGATCTCAAAGGGATGATTTCTAAATTTTTTTTTAAAACACTTTGCACCCTCTCCACACAGATTTGAAATCTTAGAGATGTTCTAATTTTATAACAAAGGCAAGCAAAGCTCCTAAAAAATAAGTTTGTTACCTGGGTCACACTCCCCGAAGTGTTCTTTTCATCAGTTGTATTACATGAGGGGAGCATATACTAGTGTGGGTTTTTCCAAGGATAATTTGTCATATCTGTTACAATTAGTTATGCATACCTGTTGACCCAGAAGTCTCACCCCAGAAATCTGTGCTACAGAATATTTGCATGTGACTCCATATATCATCTGTATCTATATGCAGATAATCTTATCTGTATCTACACCTGTATCCTGTACATCCCTGTCGACATCTCCAGAGAGATCTTTATTGTAGCCTTGTTTTAATAGAAAAAAAAAAAAAGGAACCAGCTCTAATATTTATCAGTAGGAGAATGGTTAAATAAAGGCATATTCCCACAGTGAAGGATGATGCAGAGACTAACAAGAATGAAAAAGATTTTGAACTGACGTGGGAAGGTGTCCAGAATTGGTTAAGTGAGACAAGCGAGCTGTAGGACTGTGTGTAGTCTGGTGTCCCCTCTGTGTCAAGGACCACATATTTATTTGTGTGTGCCTGTGGTTCTTTGCAGTTATCTCCAAGAGAGGGACGGGGTGGAAGCTGGGAGAGAAGTAGAGGAACTTATACTTTATAAGTTACACATTTCAGCATCATTTGAAATCTTGCAACGAGCTGTCTTTATGTTGGTAATCGGCAAAAGCAATGATGATAAAATGCTTGCTGTACAGTGCTGTTGAAGATGGGGGTCCGCTATCTTGAGGCCAAGCCCAGCTAGGCTGTCAGAATTTGCAAAGCAATTGGAAATCATTGCCCTGAGCACAGTGAATGGCTCTGGCTCAGTGACTGTTAAAAAAAAAAAAAAAAAGCATTTCCCCATAGAACAAGATTGCCTCAGCTACTAGATAAAATTCTTAAAAGAGTTGTGTTCATAGCAGATAGAAGGTATAATCTGCACCAGACACTGTTTAAGGTTAATGTGATCCTGCCACTGTGTTTGCAGCCCATGCTTGCCTGTGTCAGACTTTGCAGAGCTGGTCACACAGCGCCAGGACCTATGTGTGGATTCACTGGGATAACTTTGCTTGCACACACCGGACTGTAGCAGTAAGATCTTCCCCCACCATTTCTTTGACATCTCTTTGTTCATCAAATCACTTTTATTCCTTGCTTCTTTCCTCCCTTCCTCCTTTTTCATCTCCCTCCTCCTTTGAGCAAACCTTTACCTAGTCTGTGCCATGCACTGCTCTGGGCACAGTGGGATATGAAGCAATGAATTTACCAGAAGTCCTGCTTCAAGGAGTGAATTCATGGTCTACCAGGAAAGATGACCATAAAAACAGTGGATGATAAAATCTGATGAGATGGCCAGCAGGGTAGAGTCTTGGCTCTGCTCTGTCCGTGTGACCTGGACAAGTTACTTAACATCTCCAAGGCTGTTTCTTCATAGGTAGTTTGGAAATAACTGTACCTACCTTCTCAAAATAGTTCCAATGTGAAATAAAGTAAACGGTGCCTTTCTCCTCCTTTCTCGCCTTCCCCTCTTTGCCTCCTTTTCCTTTTAAAAGTTAACAAGAATAAGATGGTCAAAGGATGTACAAAGTGTAGGGGTAGGGCAGGAATGGAGGAGCCATGTGGAAAGGTGAGGGAAGATATGCAGAGACCCATTCATGTAGGGTCTTGGAAGATGAGCAGGAGGAATTTGCATAATAAGATGGGGCAGGGTCCCAGGTAGGGAACCCTTACGAAAGTACACAGAGGCAAGGTGTGGAGGCCTGAAGGTGAGGCAGGGAGGGTGCTTGGGGCCTCGTTTGTGAAATGGGGTACTCCCCATCCCGTGCCAGCCTCGTTGTCTCCCATAGGAGCCCCATTCTTCCCTGTTTGCTGTCTTCTATTCACAGGGACTCTCAGGAAATGCTTTGATAATAGCTCTTTCTTCTTTAATGTGAATTGAAATCACTGTATTTCATCTCTCATGGGTTTTTGCCTATAAGCCCCATCTGTCATTGTGGAATAAAAGTTATTTTTCCCCCTCTTCCAAGAGTTGCAGCTTTCACAGAGCAGGAAGGGTTGGCGCTCCCCCCTCCCCTTTTTCCCAGGAAAGAGCCTTGCCCACCCACTGAAATCCCATCTCCTAGGCAACTGCCTACAGTGCTGCAGGGAGGAGCCTGACTCTGCCTTTGAACTTCCAAGGTCAGGGGAAGTGAAGTCTTGCAGGCACATCTCTGAAAGACACATGTTTAAGAAACCCACTAAGTCATGGTCCAAATCAGCCTTTCATTAAAATGTACTAGGGTGAGTTCCTTACAAGGAGAGGAGGCAGGTAAAAGATGAACAGGACAGCTGCTGTCACTCATGGCTGCTCCTCTCACATTCAATATCCCACCCATTCATCACTCACACTGGCTCCATTCCTTCCTCCTCCTGGAATCTAGTTTTATGGTTGGGGTCAGCATAGCTTCCCCCAAAAGTCACTGCATGGAGATTCACAATCAAGATTTATTCTAAGAGGAGAAAAGACACACTGTTACTTCTTTGGTCAGAGACTGAAAGTCAACTTGATTAATGCCCACAGTGAAGTTGTGAAGGAAGTTTAACATGTGCTGGGGTGGTTATCAGAGTGGACTCTGGTGTCATACTGCCTGGATTTGAATACAAGCTCTGTCATTTTTCTTAATTCCTCTGTGCCTCAGTTTTCTGTCTTGAAAATAGAAATATTACTAGTAATCTAACCAAGGAGTAGATATGAAGGTTAGAGGAATTACCATACAAGGTGGTTAGCAGAGTTCCTGGGACTTGGTAAGTGCTCATTAAGTGTTAACTTTGGAAAAAGTTAATAATGAACATTGGCCTTTGATTAAAACCTTAGGGTTTACAGATACCCAAGTGAGGCTTGCAAGCAATCACTAGGACACATGACTACCCATTATTAACAAGAAAGGCAGTGAGAGTCATGGATGGGCCAGCCGTGCAGTGCTGAGTACAAATCCCAGGTTCCTCAGCCCTTTCGTTCAGCACACATCTGTACAGTACCCACTAGGTGCTCATCAGTCCTCTAGGCACTAGGATGGTGAACCATCGGACAAGGTCCTCTTGGTTATATGACTGGTTATATGACCTTTGTTACATGCCCTCTCTGCTTTACTTACCACATCTGTGAAATGGACTATTCATATTAGCTGTTTCATAAGGTGCTGGTTATTTTAGTAGTTATTTATTGCTTGAAAATCGGGTCAGAACAGATCTTATATCACATAGAGGAACAAAGACACCAATCAGAGTGTGGAGGTGAGGGGTGTTTTTCATTCCCTCAGGCTTTCATGGACCAGCTTATTCTCTGACGGAATCCTAACACATCTTCCTCATTCATTACTTGGCAAGTTAGCCTCCTGACCCTGAAAAGCCCCAGAGTCTGCCTCAGTGTCCTGGGGTCATCACATCATTCAAACTCCTTTGCCACTCAGGAATTTTTAAACTTTTCTGATGCTGGAGAGGTTTTATTTTGCAAATGGTGAAATAACTTGAGGTTTGATCTTGGGTCCCAGGAAAGAATACAAGTCTGAACTTTATCTTCCTCTGCTTTGGCTACTGTTCGGAGGTGGTTCTGTACTTCCTTACTGTAAACTCCTGGCTTTGTTTCTCCTGCCTCTGCTTTCCTGACAGTTTACTTGTACCTTTAGTGTAACACTTACCCCATCTCACCTTTGATTATATTACCCGTTTGGTTTTTGCCTGGCCTGCTATTTACAACATAGATAGCATGTAAGTTCATATGTATTGATAATTCACTGTGCCTGAGACATTGTGCTAAGGGCTCAAGATGCATTATGCTTTACCACTATCACCCCCATTTTACAGAAGGTGAAAGGGAGGATTAGAAACATTAGGTAACTTGGCTCAACTCACAAAACTAGAAGGAGGTGACGTCAGGAAGGAGTGCCAAACCCATGCTCTTAATGGCTGAACTGTACTGTATTATGAACCCAGGGATGGGGACCTGGTTGAACCCTCTTAGTGTCCTCCGCAGCTCTGTGCACAGAGATGTGCACAATCTAGAAACTTACCGAAGTTTACTGAATCAAGTTATTTCCGGCCAGGGGCCTATTCCAAATTTGGGAAATGGTTCTCCCTTCATAAACTTGACTCTGTATCCAGAAATATTGTTTGGGCGCTTACGCTAAGATTTTCTGTACGTTTCTAAACATCTCCTCTAGGTGCCGGCTTTCGTATTGTTTTGGATTAGGGTGTTTTCACAGCTTTTGGCTAGCCCGACTGGGTTCCTCATTCCATTAGGAAGGTCAGATACTCATAGTTTGCGTTTAACTGGCCAGGAGATCTCAGTTTTAGCTGTTTTATACTTCGGATACAAGTGAATTCTTGCACAAGTTAGTGGTCATGTCTAAGGAAGAAGAGGATAAACTTAAAAAAGGAGGACTAATGGTACTGTGATACAGGATATTAGAAGCAGGAAGAAGTAAGAAAGAAACTCAAGAATTATCTGGGCTATTCAATCCCCTCAGTTTTCACGTGTGAAAACCAAGGACCGGAGAAGAAAATGGAGTTCTCCGAGGTCTGTGGAAGAGCTGCAGTGCCTTCGAGGCCAGTCTGAGTGCTCCAGGTGCCTCCTGACACACCAGGCTGATGCTTTGTGGACTGTGACTGAGGATTGTTGGTATTCACGCCTTTGATTCATTGCAAGTCAAAAAAAAAAAAAAAAGAAAGAAAGAAAGAAAAGAAAAGTACTTCTAACCTTCTGTAACCTTCCTCTTTTCTGTATACTTTTTCTTAAATGACGAATTGTATTCCTCCCTACTCAAGTATATGAAAGTCTGTGAATCTCATCTATTCAAGCAATGGTGGCTTCGTGGCCATGAACAACATGCTAAGAGTTCTTATATCTTTATTTTTGAAGTGAGGGAAGCATTCCTTTGGTTCAGTAGGTTTGGTGGATGTTTGTCAAAGGGACTGCAAATTCAATATCAGGTCTTTCCTTAAAATTTCATTTATGTGTGTTTGGAATTTTATATGTAGGAGGGATTTTGGGGAGGGCATGGGGGAAGGTGGTTTTAATTGTGCTTCTAGATTCCGTGCGAACCCTCACCTTACTTCCCTGCTTACACCAGTATTGAACTGGGAGTCAAAACCCCAACTCTGCCACCGTGCAGTGGTGTGGCTTTCCCGCGGTCACTGTCCCTTGGTGTGGCTTTTTCCATGTCACGTTATCTTCTCAGCCCCAGAGAGGGTAGAACAGATTAAATCTGAGAACTCTCCTCATTCTAAATTCGTTAATGTTCACTGATACTCTGGAAGATAATGCTTTGACGAGTAGGCCCTGAGGTCAGGTGATCAGTTGCCTGTTTGGAGGACTTTTCAGAGGTGGTGAGAATGTTCCTTGTCTGAGGCCGCTCTTCTCTTAAGGTTTAAAAATCCCACTCCTAATACTATATTCCTCTGAGTCATGTCATATCCCTTTTCTTGCAACTGTAGGGAAAGGGGAAAAAAAGATTTTCCTCTACCGTTTTTTGCTCAGTCCATGGTGCCCTGCAAATTAAACTGATGAAAGAAAAGATATATAAGAGAAAAGACGTACAGATTTTATTTGATATTAATATTTTTTAAATGACAAGGGGCTTCATGGAAAAGAAGTGAAAGCCCCAAAGGAGTGGTTAGACCTGAGAGCTTGTCTACCGTTTTAACAAAGAGTGATAAATTGTAGAGATATGACAAGACAATGAAAAAAAAAAAAGATTCGGGCTTCCAGAGTGGGAAGATTGTGGGAAGGTAAATATAAGTGGGAAAGTAATGGAGGGTAAGCGTTCTATCAGGTCTGTTTATGTAGATCCGAGTTGGTGCCTTCCTAGAGATGAGTCATTTCCTCTTCCTGGTATGGGGGAGGGACTGGGACACTTTCGCAAAGGGAAATTAATGTTCCCTCGACAAATAGAAATTTATGCCCTGCTTTTAGGCAGAAAGGGAGTGGATAGGGAACTTTTTCTACATCTGCTGTTTCTCAGTTGCCTTTAGCTTAAAATAATCCTTAAGTCAAAGTGGAAAATTTTGGATTGGCATATTCTTAGCCCCTTCTCTTCCTCTTTTAAATCTGGATATTCTTGTCAGCTAGCCTCGTTTTCCTCAGATGTTTTCTTTAATTTCTCGAGAGTGCTTTTTTGAGGTTTTGGACCAGAAGGTGAGTGGTTAAATTCCTGGCTCTGTGTGGGTGGGGCTGGCTGTCCCTCCCCATGACTTTGCTCTACTCCCCTCCCCCATCCTCTACTACTCAGTCGGTCCTGCTTCCTCTTGGCTTCTGCCACCTCTGGGCTTGTTCTGGGCTGCACCTTCTCTGCTCATCACCTAGCACATGCCCATATATCTTTGTTCAAGAAATCTGTGAACTTACTATTTCCTTTCTACTACTTCTGTGGGTTGTAACTTAAAAAAAAAATTATCATTTTAATGGTGTCTCAGGCTGGGAAAGTGATAGCTGTTAATAGATTTGTGAATGCCCAAAAGACTCCTGGGAGAAAAAGATTCACTGTAATTTATGTTGGGTGTAGTGATTGATTTTAAAATCCTGTTAACTTAAAAATAAACATTTCTCTAAATACACATCAAAATATTTGTCCCCTTTTTCACAATTGATAACACAGTACTTATGAATTTAATAAATTAAATTTCCCAAATATTTAAACCTTGATTGCAAACTTATTTAATAACCACCTTAGGAGTTTATTACAAATTGGATATACCAGAATATTTAAAATGCTGTTAAGTACTTAAGAGGTAGAAGATAATATACACAAACACTTTTTAATGATTACTGATCTGATTATTATACTATGATTGAAAATCTAATCCGAAGTGTGAATATCATGGATTTCATTTTGCTTTCTCATTATCTCTATTCTTTTCATCTTTTTGCTTCTTCCAAAGTTTATCTTTTAGGGTTTCAGTGGTTTTGCTAGATGTAATTTTATGTCTTCCTAGGGTTATAGTCGTATTTACCAGCCTTAAAAGAAAAAAAAAACTTCCAGAACAATGGAAGTTTTAGAATCTGGGTGGGTGTCCAGTTGTTTAAGAAACAAACAAAAAAAAAGTTGTTTGGTGATGAAGTCCAGGATGACTCAAACTCAAGCCATTCATCATTAAGCTAAATCCCCCTTTATGATCAAGATTTATTTGTTATTCTATAATTTGTCGTTCATGTGGATTTAAAGATTTTTTTAATCGGATGTCTTTCCTCCAAATAGTGTGCTCTGTATATTTTGCCTGGCCACCAGTATCTGTCCCACTATCCTGCCATCAAGTTGTATTGTTCTGGTTGGTTAAAATTATTGGAAATTTATATATACCTTATTAGAACCTCATTATAATGAATAGGGTCAGCTTGAGGTTTAATCTTCTAGGAGATAAGGAATCATTTTCCACTTAGTTCCCTTCACTCTTTGGAGTGCAGGTAATTTATCACCTTGGAGCGCTTGGCTGGGCCTTCTTTTTCATTAGTGATTGTGTCTGATCCTTGCTGTTAATGAGGAGCAGGAGGCTCCTTCCACTTGGTTGGTAGGAGTGACTGTTGGCACTGATCGTGCCTCCTGAAATAGTCTCTATCTTATGGGGGACCATTTGTCTCGCATTTTTTTAAGAGTTTAGACTTAAAAACTTCGTGTGTCTGTGTGTGTGTGTGTGTGTGTATATATATATATATATATATATATATATGCTTTTTAAATGAAAATGTATTTAACAAGGTAAACCCTCAAATGTATATTAATACACCATTATTAAAAATGATTTAAAAAAAGTATTCCGTATTTAGTTCTATTTTGTATTACAACTTGTTTTTTATACGCTTTACAACCTTTTTGGTGTGCCACTCGGCAGCCGTGGACTTGTGGAGGCTGACACGTTTTCAGTTAACTCTGGTTGTTCCTGCCTTTCTGACGCTCACATTGGGCAGTGGGATACCCTCAGGCTGACTCCTTTGCTTTTTACCACGTCTGCTTTCTAAGCAGTAACACAGTGATGCTGCCCAGTTCTGATTTTTTAATTTCCTGTCCCATGATGGAAGAAACTGCCATTTAAAGAGTAGTGTAAGGAGTCCTGGCTCCTTCCAGTGAATGATGGCTTTGGAGATCTGGACTTTATGAGTTCACCTGAGTAGTGGCTGTGAGTCAGAAGCTCTACCCCTTGGGCCACGTCGGTAAAAGGGCTTAAAAGATATTTGCAGCCACTAACTGCTATACATAAAATAGATAAACAAGTTTATACTGTACAGCACAGGGAACTATATACAATATCCTGTAGTAACCTATAATGGAAAAGAATATGGAAAGAAATATATGTATGTGCGTGTATGGCTGAACCATTATGCTGTACACCAGAAGTTGACCCAACATCATAAACTGACTGTACTACAATTTAAAAAGAATTTGTTTACAAGCTTCTAAGTTCACATTGAATCTTCCCAATTTAACATATATGGTTTTACTTTATTTTTTATAATCTGGATTTCAAAGGCCACCTGTACTTTCAAGTACAGTGAAAATAATGCTGCACATTCAGTCTGCCGTTTTGAGCCAGAAAACTCACTGCATGGTTTTACGTTTGCATTCCTGTGATCATTCTGAACAGAAAATCTGATATCTTTTTATGTCATTTAATTTTTTTTTATTTTTATTACAAGTCCTCATAAAAAAGATCTTAATGGCTGTATAAAATTCTGTTGTTTAGAAGTGCTTTCCCTTTCTCTGGACATTTAGATGTTACCCTTTTTTTTTTCCCACTATGATAAATATCACATTGATAAACTTCTTTGTGGGTAAAGGTCTTTTGTGTTAACATTGTTTCCTAAGGGAGAAATTCTTACCCTTTGACCCAGTAATTCAAATTGCGTGAACATTAAAAAAAACCAACACTTCTTCATATGAAAAGAAGGATGATAATAATAACCCTAGTTCATAGGGTTGTTGTAAGGATGCAATGAGTCAGGGTATAAAGCACTTAGGATGGTTTCTGGCACAGAGCAAGCATTCAGTCAATGTTGGCTGTATTTATTGTTCATGAACTGCCTTCCACCATGGTCCTACCCATTTATACTCTTGTGAGCAGTGTGGGAGAGAACCAGTCAAGCAGCTTCTGAACACAAAAGCTTTCCAGGAAGTCTGGGAATTTTACTGTGAACAAATTCCTCCCCAGCTGTTCAGGGAAGATGGCTGCTACTGTGTTGGCTGCTCACCAGCTGGGGCTGAGATTTCCCATTTGAAACTGCTGGAGTCTGACGCACTCGCTGCTCCCTAGAGTGACGGGCGGTGATGGAAGTCAGCCTGGGGGGCCGCAGACACGCCTCAGTGCAGCACACGGACAGATGTACTTTCCTGAGTTTCCAGCAGGCAGCTCAGATTGCGAGACCCTGTGTGCTCCTGTAGGAAGATCTCCACCCTCATCTCAAAGATCTTCCCAGACAGCCTGAAAAGAGGAGGAAGAGTGGATCTCAGCCCTTCAGGTCCTGTGTTGAGGGATGCAGGAAGTTAAAAAAAAAAAAAAAAAATCAAGCACACCAGTGCCTGCCCTCAAGGACTTGATGATCCTTTAGACTCCATAGTAGAGAGAAGATGGTCGCAGTCTGTTTTGACTCTGCTCAGATTCCCTTTACCCGGTGAAGCACTCATCCCCCAGCAGCTGCAAGTGTTTTGGCTAATGGAACCTTCTCTGGAGGCTTGAACTTGGCTGAGTCCATTCTAAGAATTCTCATCCTGCCCCACTCCCAGGAGCAGCCAGTGACTATTATGGCCTCAAGGGGAAAACACTCTCTGGTGTGATTTATGCCTCAGAAGCAGCCCCCTCCCCACAACCCAAGGCTAGACTTTACCGGATGCTGTATTCCTGCTTAGCAACTCCCCTGCCCTATCCTTCTTTCCTTCCTCACATCCCTCCCACCCCAGCCCCAGCTTGCCCTGGATAAATCAGGTGTGCCTATCTGAAACTGTTTTTTTGGGGGGAGGGTATGCTAAGACTAGGAGGTGAGATGGACTAGCAAGGTAGATTGTCCCTAGATGTTAAACACAGATACGAGGGAGAAGAAGAGCGGGTGTGTGTTTAATACCTGCTGGAGGTGCTAATCTTTGAAGTAGGTGTAAATAAATAATACATGTATTTGTAACATAAAATGAGTACATATATATTACAAATAAACAAGGTCATTTCATATAATAATAAGTATCATTAAAAATCATAATGTGATGTTTTAGTGGGATGTGATGTAGTGTGATGGTTTAGAATAATTACTTGAACCTTCTGATTCTGCTCGGCATGACCCACATAGCACTCTGGTACTCTGGCTGGTGTCCTGGTACTGATTATATAATTGCAGCTGCCATTCATTTAACAAATAGGTACTGAGCGCTTACTTTGTGCCGGGCATTGCATTGTGTGCTGGGATAAAAAAGAGATTAGAGTTGCTCACCTCTCTGTTAATTGACTGATGGGTTAAATCGAAGTCACAAAATCTCGCTGTCTTGGAGAAGTCTGGGTCATCATCTACCCCTCCCCACTAAACCCTCCCTAAAGATTTTCAGCTCTTGGTGCTCCAAGAGGAAACTTATTTAATGGCTTTATTTATCTGCTGTCCTATTATTAGGGAGGAGAAAAGTCCCCAGGGTGAGGAATTCTGTAAAGACTTAACAATTTTATTATGGCATAAAAGAGTCATCATGTTTAATCAAAGTCATCCTGCCTCTGTTACCTACACGTTAGAGGAGGGAATTGAAGACTCCAGAACTTCATGCTGTTTTCCCTCCCAGGACTGAAAAACCTACAAAAAAGCTAAGAGAAGGATTTCAAAACAAGTTACACAGTGTTTGATGGATAATAAACCCAGAGTCTTGAGATGTATAAAGGATGCAATTCAATAGAATTTGTTTTTTTTCCAAAAGCTGCAAGAGAAAAAAAAAACCAGACAACAGTGGTCTCAGAGCTAAAAATCCACTCTTATTGTAAGGGAGGAAATCAATATACACCTTCTGAGGACTGAAGGTCTCCCCTTGGCTGTAGTGAGCTCAAGATGGCAGCTACAAAATATATTTGCTCAAAAATTAACTTTAAGGAAAAAAGTCAAACTGTTATGTAATTGACAGGTTAAATGGGTGGGACTCATTGAGCACAATCAAAAAAACCAAGTTTCTCCTGCACACTCTCTCCTGTCCCTCAGCCTCCTTTGCTCCAGTGTCTACAAACACACACACTCTCCGTGTCAGTAGACCTTCCCAGACCTCTGGGTGTGTTCAAGGAGGTCCTGTAGATTATCTTCATGCTCTCAGATTATAAAATCTTTGATTATAAATCAATAAAAAAGTTAATAAATAAATAAAATGTAAATAAAATAAAATAAAATCTTCACTGGACCTTTTTGTTCCCCAAGACATCTCAGTTCAGCGATTAGTATTTCTTGTTCCCTGGAAGAGGAAGGGCTTGGAACCTCAAGGTTAACTTTTCTCCCCTTTCCCACTCTGGCCTGGGCTGACCACTTCCAGCAGGAAGGGGGGATTTTGATGGTGGGGGCCTGGTTTGGCTTCTCAGTTTCTCTACCTTTTCCTTATCCTCTCATTCCCAACTGGAGACCTAGCTAGCTAGTCTAAGGGAGCTGGGTGGGGGCAATCGTAAAAGCCTAGAGAGGAGTTAGGGGACCAGCATTGGTTTCTTCTTTCTTCCGCCCTTGGCACATGTTGGGAGTTGACTTTCACTTGGCTTAGTGAGCAATCACAGCTGCCTCCTTTTCTTGGGAGCCAGTGATGGGTTTTTTGGAGGCCCCACACACTGGGATAGTTTGTCAAGCTTTCTGTGAAATCGGTGATGCTCTTTCATCTTTTCTCCTCCATCATTCCACAGAATACACGGTTGACCCTGCTCTTTAATACCTTCTTACCCTTCCAGGCAGTGCTCCAGGCCAGGATTTAGAGAAAGCTAAAGGTCGGTTTTCCCCTTCTCCCCTGTGGTTCATGCCTGGCACCCAAGAGACCTTTTTAAATGCATACTTGCTGCTGCCCTTTGTGGATGGGAAACTGGGTCCCAATGCAGATGGACCTCTGTCTGCCCTGCTGCCTCTGGTTTATGGCCAAAGCCTCTCGATGCCTTGGTTATGAGTCTGACATTGGTCCATGGTTTCTCCAGATCTCTGGATGACTCATATCAATCTCTGTTGGGGCAGCTAGGTGATAAGGGGGAGCAGGGAATATAAAAAATGCCATAGAACTTGGACTTGTTCGTGGAAAATAATTTCTTCAGTCTTCTACCTTTCCACCTGAATTCTTAGCCATGGCATAAGTAACTTAGAGTCAAGGTGTGGATGAAGATGCCTCTCATCTAAAACCAGGTCTGATGGTGAGAGATGACAATGCAGAGCTAGGCTCATTGATGGCCATGGGAATGACAGGGCCCTGGAAACAATAGAAGCCACACGGTGTAGTGTAGTTATCAGAATCCAGGTGGATGCAATTATCATGAGTGGCAGGGACAATGGTAGCAAAGAGGACCTGACCCACAGAGAACTGTGGTATGCTTAGTGGAACATAGCGTCCCTGGAGATAGATGGGTGCCAGCCTGTACACTACTAAGTCAACAAAGGTACCATCAAAAAAATCTCAGGGGGCTGAGGACAGGTGCCCCAATAATTGTGGATCATTTGACCCGTTTGCAGACTTGGTCCACTTTTAACACCCAGAACCCACTGACTGAAGAGGAGGCTGGGTGTCCAGGAAGAAGGACCCTATAATGTACATAAGAGTGATTTCCTTAGTCTTTCCCCAGAGTGACCTCTGGCCATTTGTCTGGTAACCATGTACTGGGGAAAGGAGAATGCCAGACTGAGAACCACTGGGCACAGGGCATTGATACCTGGAGACTTGGTACTTAGATTGATACCAGGAGACTGTTAGAGGGAGGAATATGGGATTCAGGATTACCAAGTTTTGGCCAAATGAAGGGTCCATTCGGCCAACAAAACCATCTGGTGGTCAACTTCTCTCTCTCTTAATGCAAAATTGGGATTAATATACTAAATATTTGCCACAGCTTCCACATTGGTTCTTTAGCCAATGAGGTAAGAGACATCATAGTAGGGAAGGCCACGAGAAAGCTCTAAAACCATAAACCCACCCCTGGCTCCAGCCAAAAATAGAGTAAATCAAAGATAATATTTCACAGGGTAGTGAAGGGATGGCTGACATCAGGGTCACTTTTAAGCATCTAAATGATACTGGAGGGGTGGTACTTAGGATATCTCCAATTAATTCTCACCACTCTGATACCTTAAAAAACCTCAAGTGCCCTGAAGGATTAAAAAAAAAATCTTCACAAAATCAACTGCGTAGAAGTCCTAATTGTGACTGCTGTTCTCAGCTAGAGTAGATTAACATACCTTCATGTCCTGTGGCCATTGATCTGGCAAATGCACACTTTTCTATTCCAATCAGAAACAGTTTATATTCACATGCAGTGGTCAGCGACATCAATTTACAGATTTGCCTGAGAGCTATATTAGCTCTCTTGCTCTCTGAAGAGATCTGGATCACCTGGACATCAGGCAGACCATCACGTTAATCTGTTGCATCGATTTTATTATGTTAATCTGGCCCACCAAACAAGAAGTGGCTGACATATGCTAGATGATTTGGGTAAGACACAGGCTTTCCATGGGAGGGGTGATAAACCCAGTAAAGATTCAGGGACCTGTACATCAGTAAAAGATTTAGGAGTCCAGTGATATGGGCAATCCAGGCCATTTCCTGCAGAGTGAGAGACAAATTATTGTGTCTCACACTTCGTATCACTAAGAAGGAAACTGAGCGTCTGGCAGGCCCCTTTGGGTTCTGAAGGCTACCTACCCGACGGCTGAGAATATTGCTCCAGCCCATGTATCAAATGGTGCAGAAGGCCGCTAGCTTTGATTGCAGCCCAGGAAAGGAGACGGCTGTGTAGCAGGAGCGGGCTATAGTGTGAGCAACTTGCTCTTGGGCCCATACAACCTGAAAGACCCTGGAGCATTAGTGGTGTCAGTGGTGGGAGCATATGCCAGTTGGAGCTCATGTCAGGCCCCAGTGGGAGAAACACAGCGCAGTCTCCTTGGGGGTCTGGAACAAGGATGATATATTTGACTTTTGAAAAACAACTCCTGCCATATTGCTGGACCCTGGTGGTGATGGAGCACCATGGGTTATGCCAGGATACCGTGTGTCCGGAACTGCCCATCATTAGCCGTCATGCTTCCCAAGTAATGAGGTTGAGAGGGCCCAGCAGTACACTGTAAGGTGGAAACGGTGTATCTGGGACTGTGCACCAGGAGGACTAGCAACTATCAGCAAAGCTCCTAAGCAGGTAGAAATCTGTGTCGTCTGCGTCTGTTGCGCCAGGGCCCCTTCCTCGGCTTGCCCCTCTGGCTACAGGGGGTATCCTTTGTGACCAGCTGACAGAGGAGGGGAAAAGCCACACTTGGCTTATGGGCGGGTTGACATGGTATGGGAGGGCAAGTTGAAAGTGATGACAGTTGCATTGCAGTCTAGAGGTTGGGCTGAAAGACAGTGACAAGGAATAATCCTCTGAAGGGGAAAGCTCTGGGCCGTGTGCTTGATTGGCCATTTCGTGTGTAAGAAGAAGTTGTCAGAAGTTAAAGTCTACGTGGACTTAACAGGCAGTAACAGATGGGCTGATCCCCCAAGGGTACGGGTCATATGTTTTTCTTGACATCTTTTTTTATCCCTCCTTTATCTCTTTCTTGCTCTTTTTTCCTCCTCTTTAGTATAGTACTCAGAACATAAAAGCATTTATTATTCATCTAAACATTTAATCATGCCTACTCCTCAGGTATCATTCTAGGTACTGTGAGGAAGACTGAAGTGGAACATAAAGCATCATTTTCTTTTTCTCTCCTCCTCCTTATCCTTTCTCACCTTTGCGGCTTGTTTTCAGTGTACCTGGCACCGTACAAAGTGCCTTGTATGCACGTGATCTTCTTTAATCCTCAGGAAGACCCCATGAAGGTGGGCGGTGCTATGAGATGAGGTTGACACAGATCTTAAATTACTTGCATAAAGGCTTTTGGCTAATAAGTGGCTTGCTGGTATGTGAAGTTGGGCAGATGCTTTGTTTTAACAAATGAATCAATGCCTGTATCTCATGAGGCTTAACACATGAATTGAGATCAGCCATTCACACCATTAACATAAACAAGCTTTTTTCTTCCTTGCATTCTTTTTATTTTAACATTGATGTAGGTTAATTGTTTTAAATTGCCGTTGCATTCTCTGTTTTGCTGAGGGCTCATCAGATGATGATGTCCCCCACTGGTCATTCATATCATCCACCCTGCAAGGTGGGGCCACGTGGGTCTCCTCTGAGCAGTGTAACCCGACGCTTTCCAGTTCTTTAGAAGGATTTTTTAAAATTATGAAATCCTCTTTCCAATAGGTTCCTGGGAAGGAAGCAATGTAACAACATCATAGCTGGGTGACTGACTCGTGGAGAGGTCACATTGCTTGCCCAAGGTGGTTCTGCAGGCTAGTAGTGATGCTAGCACATGATCTGTAGACCTGGCTTGTGCCCTTAACTCTTAACTACTGGATCAAAAAGTCACCTGTAAGCAGCTTCAGTATGACAGGTGCACTGTATACCATTGGGATTTAAGCTACTAACAATATGATTTGCAGATTTGTCAGTGTCCTTCGGTGATTGCCTGTCCATGGTGGTTACTTAGCATCTTTTGTTTACTTTTATTTTCTTACTTATATTCTTTTAATTTATTTTAATGTTTATGTCATTGTCATCATTGGTAATAACACAATATTGGACAACTTCAAAAGAATAGCATTGATATTAATATATGAACAAAAGTTCTATTTTGATTGGTAATAGTGCCTTGAATCAACCCCACGGTGTGGTTGTGGTTGTGATCTGAGGGTGGAGGTTGATCATCTAAGCTGCCAGCAGTTATAAGAATTAACTTAAAATGAAATGATTCTCCACAATTAATTGAGGCCTGCAAAAATTATCCAATAAATAGGCTCATTTTAAGAAATGAGTTTATAAGCTGGGAAATATATGTAGTCTTAGCGATTAGACAATGAATTCACAAGTCCACGCTCCAACGTATAAAATCTCCCACCATTCAGAAATAGACAGGCAACACGAAGGTTCTCTGAAAATGCCTGTCGTTGAAGCTTGGTCATTTGCTTTCTTCCTCTTTTAGACTCTTTTTTTCCTTAAAAGGCCAAGACTAGCATGGGATGAGGGAGGTATTTACCTCAGAAACAAAATATCAGTAGCTGCCAAAAAACTCAGGAATCAAGATGAGTGATATTTTAATGCAATATTTGAAAAAATAGGGACCAAAAATTCTTGATGAACAAAATATCAACATTTTAAATAAACTCAGGATTTGACTTTGACGTTCATGAGTCCTCTCCATTGTCTCCCCATGATCCTAGCCTGTCGACTTATCTAAATACTTAGCTGTATTCCCCCTAGCCTGTGAGCCCTGAGGAAGAAGCTCTCTCTTCCCTTTTCTCCATAGTATCTGTCGGGGCTGGTGCATCGGATAAACTCAGTACATTTTATTCCACGAATAAATGAAAAACATATCCTTCAGTGGAAGGAGGACTGGGCTGTGAGTCTAGACATAGGGAGACCATGCCAGCCTACTCACTGTGTGGCCTTAGCTAAGTCACTTCTCCATTGGCAGCCTTTTTGAAAAGAGGTTAAACAATATGAGTCTTGTGGTTCCTTCCAGCCTTTGTAGCCTAAGATTTTTAACTGGTATCAGGGCAGGCTACCAGCATGAGGATTCATCCATCCAATCATCCAGCAAAATTTATCATGTGCCATCCAAGTGTCTCTCAGTGGGCTAAAGGCTGAGGAAGGAAGACGGGAAGGAAGAGCCCCTGCCCCCTAGGGAGCTCAGCAGGAAGGCACACACGTGGCTTGCGTGGGGGACATGAGAACTGCTCTAGTGGAAGCCAGAAGGAGCATGAGGGAGGAGTGTCTGAGTCTCCCAGGAGTAGTCCACATTTTCACGGAGGGTTTGAGACCAGAGAGAGAAGGCTAAGGAGGAGCTTGTCACCCAGAGAGGCGTGAGTAGGAGCTCTCCAGCTGAGGGAAGATCGTGTGTGTGTGCCTGGATGTGTTTTTCTTCCCCTTTCCCAGAGATGAGTATATGGAAGGCAGTGAATACTAAGAATAGAAAGGGCCCCTTTAAAATTAAACTCAAGGGTGAAGGAGGAGAAAATGATTCTTTAGTATAGAAGACTTTCTTTAAGTAGAGGAGTTGCACCATCTGGTGTTAATGTTAGCAGTGTGGTTTTGATTGGCTTTAAAATAATGCCTCCTGAGGACAGACTTCTCTTCATCTTGAGGGTCTCTGGGCCCTTTCTTTGTCTGCCCTCATCATCTAAAAGTTTTCTGCATCCCAGTGGAGAGAATGGCGGCCCCATCTTGGCTCTGGGTGGGACGTAAGAAGCAGCAGGACCTGGACAAGGTAGAGAGGGGGGTGTGAGTGTCTCTGTGTGTGTGTGTGTGTGTGTACACATGTATACTCATATATAGCAAAATATAATGAGAGTGTAGCTTGCATGTTTAGAGATGTACATGCTACAATAAAGGACTTTGCTTATAATGGAAAGGAATATTGCCAGTGTTGGGGGTGGGGAGCAGGTTGTGAGAAGTGATCTGATTGGCTCAATGAGCCAGAAGGTATAGGCTGGTCTAATCGTATAAATGCTTAGGTTGGATGGAGGAGAATTACAAACATATTTCTTTGTATTGGGAACGTTCCCTTGGTGGTGGTTAAATTTTATCATATATAAGTCATTTTATTTACTGTGTTAATACCACACCAGCAGACAGCCCTTGTAACAGCACTGTGGGGTGAGATGCCAAAAGTAGGAACAAATGGGGGAGAGGGCGACTCTAATGCCATCAGATTGGTTTGTTAATGGCTGTGACCCACGTGGGCCACTTGTGTAGCAGTTAGCTATTTTACAAATCAGCCTCTTGGTCAAAAAACCTGAGTTTCAGACCAAAAAGAACCCCCTCCCCAGTGCTCCTGGATTGATACCCCTGTTTAAGGTTACCCTCTGGGGAGCCCCTCTCCACGGAGAGTTGAGGCTGAGATGAAAGTAAAGTCTCGATGCTTTCCGAGTCTTCATTGTCTGGGAATCATTTGGGAACTTCCTTGGGGTTTTTTGTTGTTGTTGTTGTTTTTCCTGAGAGTATTTGAGGTTGATGAGTTCTGGTGACTGTGACCTGAAGCCTCACAGGCTGAAGAGGAAGACAACAGAAGTGGGTGTTCACTCCCCATCTCCCTCCTCTTGGCTTCACAAAGGAAAAAAACCTTTGCTAAAGGTCAGGTGGTGTTTGGAGATCATCTGGTTGCATTCTTCTTCCCACTGGGAGCCCACTCTCTAGCTGGGAAACTCAGGTACCATTGTTTCGAGTACCTCCTAGATTCCAGGTATTATTTCTTTCCTTTTGTCCTGCCCTGAGAGAGGAGAATTTTTCCAGCGATGACAATGAGGCTGGTTCTATGCTGGGTGAACAAATCCTGTCAAAGAATAGCATTTGTATCCAGCTGCAAATTGTATTGGTTCAAATACAAAGCAACATTAAGTTTTTATGTAGCTCTTCCTCCTGTCATGACCTGAAAATTATGATCGACTAAATCAAGGAGGATACAGAAGCTTTATCCTACGTGCCAACTGTAATCAATTGCTGCTTGGAGTTACTATATTACGAAGGGTACTGAAGTTGTTTCCAGCCAAGCTCAGTGAGGAGTTCTGTGATCAATTAGGCATGTGTGATGAGTGTGGGAAATGGGAATAAAGGCATGTGTGCCAGGAATTCACGTCACCTTGATTTTACTTTCTAAACTTTCTCTCTCTTGTGCAACCTCAGAGCTCTTATTACATTCTTCAAACCTTGCCTCCAAGTCTCATGCGTTGTCTTCCTGTCCAATTAGGTATATACTCTTTGGTCACAGAGAATGCCTTCCCCTATTGGGAAAATGTTTGGGAAGTTGTATTAGCCAGTGTTAGTGACAATATAGGCTATAATACATTACTAGTGGGAATGCAGCTTGGTAAATCTATTTTGGAGGGCAACTTGAAAGTATATGTTAAGAGTCCTAAAAATGTGAAATATCCCTAGACTTAGGAATGGTTTCTCTTGGCATTTAGCCTCAGGAGATAATCATAAACAAAATGAACATAGATTTACATTCATGGATATACATTAAGGTGTTTATCTGTAATAGTAATGGTAAACAAATAGAGTCAGCAATAGGTTAAATAATTATGGCATAGTAATAACAAAAATAGTAGTTTCCTCTTACTGACTGTCCATGTGCCAGAAATTTTATATATTTTATCTTATTAATTCTTACAGCAGATGGGGAAACTCAGGCTGAGAAAGGCGAAAGGATTTCCAGTCCTAGTAATACATGTGCGTTAGTTACTCTGGAAACCTCTTGTTACAAAACACCTAGAACTGCGAGAGAAAATTTAACAATGTTTAGATAGTGTCTTTAAATGCATAGCTGCGTTTGTAAGAATGCAAGAGAAATCTGTAGGGGCAAGAAGTGAAGAGGCTATTGAAACAGAGAATGTCAAGCAGAAGCATCGATTGCCCTAGGATGGGACTGGAGGTGGGAATTTCTGGCCTCTGTAACCATGGGGCTTAGGTTTTAATATCTGTGTATGGTAGAGGATAAGTTACATCCTAGGTAGGGTGTAGGATATCACACTTTAAATAAAAATGGATTCCACTGAATGGGTGAGACTAGGAAAAATGTCCTTATATTGTCAAAGGGTAGTTTGTCTCACTCTAAGTATTGGCTGAAAAATAAAATATTTCTAATGGGATACCATAATTACTTATGTGCTCCATTTGGAATAGGGGTTTGACTATATCCTACCTGAATGATACAGGAATTTATAAGCTTAAGGTCATTCTAAGCTGGTAACATTTTGGAGGCACCTGGCAGAAACAATTGCAAAACTTCTCTGAAGGGGCATACCTAAAATCTAGGTGATACAACTTTCCCATAGACAAAGTTCATCATAAAAAGTATTATATAAATATGCATTTATGTGTACTATGAAAGTATATACAAAGGTATATATTTGTGTGTACTAAATACTACAAAATATATGGGGAGAAAAAAAATCCATCATGAGAAAGAAAGAGCAGAAACAAATGGGAGATTCAGTATTAGAAATACTATAAGTAATAAGATTATCAAATGGAGGCTCTAAAATAAGAAAGTCAACACGAAATGAGATGATCCATGAAAGAAATAATGATAAACTGAATTTCATTAAAATTAAAACTTCTGCTCTGCAAAAAGCAGTATCAAGAGAATTGGAAGATGAGCCACAAAGTGAGAGAAAATATTTGCAAAAGACACATCTGATGAAGGACAGTAATCCAAAAATAGACAAAGAACTCTTAAGAAAACAAGCAACCATATTAAAAAATGAGCCAAAGACCTTAATACCTCATCAAAGAGGATATGCAGATGGTGAATAAGCATATGAAAAGATGCCTCACATCTTATGTCATCAGGGAAGTGAAAATTAAAACAACAGTAAGACACCACTGCACACCTGTTAGAATGACCGATAACTGAAACCCTGACACTACCAAATGCTGGTGAGGTGTGGAGCAATGGGAACGCTCATACATTGCTGGTGGGAATGCAAAATGGTCCAGCCACTTTGGAAGACAGTTTGTCAGCTTCTTATAAAACAAAACATACACTTACCATATGATCAAGGAAATAAAAAAGCAACACGGTGAGAAAAGAATTATAAAATACTGTCATCCTGAACTAAAAAACACACATCAGTGCACAGTGAATAAAGCTAGCCTTCAAAGTTGGCTTTGACTTTTGAAGCGGACGAAGCAAAAGGGGAATTGCGATCAGGTACACAATGCATATCGTTCATAAGATGAAGAGCCCATCAGTCGTATGAAAGTAAGCACATTCTTAACAGAGGACACAGCAGTTGTGTTTCTTGGTATTTACCCAAAGGAGCTGAAAACTTATATCTACAGAAGCACCTGCACATGGGTGTTTCTAGCAGTTTTATTGGTAATTGCCAATGCCTGGAAGAAACTACAGTGTCTTTAGTAGGTGAATGGATAAACTGTGGTACATCTTGACACTGGAATAGTATTCAGTACTAAAAAGAAATGAATCATCAAGGTCATGAGAAGACATGGAATAATCTTAAATGCATATTGTTAAGTGAAATAAGCCAATCTGAGAAGACTACCTACTGTATGATTCCAACTCTGTGACATCCTGGAAAGGGTGAAACCATGGAGATAATAGAAGATCATCGGTTGCCAGGTGTGAAGGGCAGGGATGCGAGGGAAAGATGAACAGGCAAAGCACAGAGGACTTTTATGGCAGGGAAGCTACTCTCTATGATACTACAATAATGGATATATGTCATTATACATTTTTCCAAACCTGTTCAATGTACAGCACCACGAGTGAACCCTTAGGTAAATTATGGACTTCAGGTGATCACGAAGTATCAATGTAGGCTCATGCTTGGTTAAAAAAAAAAAGTACCCATTCTGCTGAATGATGTTGATATTGATGGAGGCTATGCTGGTATGAGGCAGGGAGTGTATGAGAAATCTCTGTACTTTCCTCTCAATTTTATTGTAAACCAAAAACTCTAAAAAATAAAGTCTTTTATAATAAAAATAATATTATTAAGTGTGTTCTCCCTAGTCACCCTGCTTAGGATCTGAGATTCTCTAAAGCTTGCCTGCCTCATCCACTGTGGATGCCGACCTTGCTCTGTCTCGTTCTTAATGACTTTAAGATGAAATTGTTTGGGAAGGGAAGAGGAAGTAGGAGGAGAAGTGGGCACAGCAGGGTTTTCTCTTTTGGGAGGGGGCTTGTCAAGCTAATTCTAGAAGACATGGAAACACAACAGAATAAGCATAGTGAAAACAATTTTGAGGATGAGCCAAGTTGTAGGCTTTACTGTATACCAAGACTTCCAGTTAAGACACTGGGCCACCTTAAAATGAGAAATTATTGCTCACCAGAAGACCCCACTGGAAGAGTAAAAAGAGAGAACGGCAAAAGTATTTCCAATAAATTTAACTGAAAAGGGCTGGAGTTCAGACTATATATTAAAAAAACAACTTAGAAATCACTAAGAAAAAGGCAACCTAATTTAGGAAAATGGGCAAGTTAATTACCACCTGTCACAAATGGGAATATACAAAAGGCTGAAAAGCATTTGAAAAGGTGCTTAACCTTCTTACTAAATAGGGAAATATGAAATCAAACCATGATGAGGTACAACAGAAAGGCTTAGAAAAAAGATGGACATTACCAAGTGTTGACAAAAATGTGCAGCCCAGGAATGCTTATGCATTGCTGGGAAGAGTGTAAATGGGTACAAGCTCTTTGGACAGGATTTTGTCATTGTCCAAGTTGAACACATGCTTAATGTGTAAATCAGCAATTCCACTTTTAGGTAAATGTCAAACATAAATAAAGACATACATGCATCAGAAGACATATGCACAAATGTCCGTAGCTATGTGTGACAGTTGCAAACTACAAACAGCCTAAATGTTCATCCGCGGTAGAGTGGATAAATACATTGTGCTATAGCCATGCAATGTCGAACTCTACAGCAGTAGATATTTACAGATAGATACTGATACTTTTCAACAACATGAATGAGTCATAAATACCATTATGAGTGAAAAAAAAAAACAAAAACGCCAGAACTGAAAGAATATATACTATGCTATTCCGTTTACATAAAATTTAAAAACAGACAGAACTATTCTGTAGTTTTAGAAGTCAGGATGGTCATTGTCAAAGGGGGAATCGAGGAAATTGTCATAGAAGAGGAGCAGAAGGGAGGCAGCTTCTGGCATGTTGGTAGTGTAATTGACCCAGGTGGTAGTTACATAAGTGGTCATTCTGAACAAGTAACATCTGTGCACTTTTCTGAATGTACATTATAGCTCAAGAAAATCTTTATGAAAGAACTGAACAAAAGGATTAAATGACATATTAGACACAACCAAACAGAGAAATAGTGTGTATGTTCTGTGGGCATTTGAAAAAAACGTGCATACTGCTCTTTTTGGGTGGAGTGATTTATAGACATTGATTAGATCCTGTTGAATGACGATGTTTCTGAGTTTTCCTGTATCTTTGCTGATGTTTTGCCTAATTGTTCTGTAAACTGAGTGAGGATTATTGGGATCTCCAACTGCAGTTATGGATTTATCTGTCTTTCCTTTCGATTCTCTCAGTTTTTGCTTCCTGTGCATTGCAGTTCTGCTCTTTGGTGCAGACATAGTGAGGACCACCACGTTATTTTAGTGCAATGACATTTTTATCACTATATCCTGTTTTCCCCTGTTTCTGGTAATTTTCTTTGTTTTGAAGTAAATTTACATGATATTAATATAGCTTCTCCACTTAGTATTAATTGTATGATATACCTTTTTTTTTCATTCTTTTACTCTTAATCTGCCTATACTGTATTATTTGAAGTGAATTTCTTACAGGTAACATATAGTTGAGTAATTTTTTTTCTAAATCTCTCCATATTAGGGCAGGTCTTCTGGTAACAAATTCTATTGATTTCCCTTTTATTTCCAAAGAATGTTTTTAGTGGATATAGGATTCTAGGTTGACAAATATTTTCCTTTAACACTTTAAGAATTTGCTACTTCCTTGTGGCTTCTGTGATTCTGATTAGATATCTGCTATCATTTGAATTATTTTTCTCCTCTAGGTGTAGTGTTTTTGCTCTCTTGATGCTTTAGAGATTTTTTCCTTTGTCTTCAGTTTTCAGAAGTTTGACTGTGACGTGTCATGGTGTGGATCTCTCTCTCTCTATTTCTATTATATAGTGGATTTCTTTGCGTTTATCTTGGTTGAGGTTTGTTTAGATTATTGAATTTTAGGTCTGTGTCTTTTGCCATACTTACAACTTTTAGTCATTATTTCTTAGAATAATTTTTCAGCTCTGCTCTCTTTCTCTTTTCCTTCCCAAACTCCTACTAGATGAATGTTACATTTATTTGTCTTCTAGTCCCACAGGTTCCTGAGGTGCTGCTCTTTTTTGTGGAGGGTAAAGGGGGAATAGGGAGAGCTTTTCTTTGTTACTTAGATTACATCATTGCCATTACTGCATCTTTCAATGATTCTGTCCTCTCTCGTCTGCATTCTGCTGTTGAGCTCATCCATTGAATTTTTATTTCATCTGAACTGTTCAGTTCTAGAACTTCCATTTGGTTCTTGATATCTTCTATTTCTTTGCTAAGACTTGCTATTTATTTTCTGAAGTGTTCTAATTTTTTGTTTGTTTCAAGTTTGTCCATAATGGCTTATTAAAGCATTTGAATGTCTAATTTAATAAATTGCTGTCTGTTTTTTTTCCATCCATTTTGAGATCTTCCTGATTCTTGATATGATGAATACTTTTTGATGGAAACCTGGAAATTTTGGGTACTAAGTTACGAGACTCTGAGTCTTATTTAAACCTTCTGTTTTAACTAGCTTTTCTCTGACACGACTCTGTTGGAAAAGGTGGAGCAATGTCTTGTACTGTCAGATGGAGACAGAAGTTTGGGCTCCCCAACAAATTGACGTGTAAAAGGGGTGCTCCTCATTACTTCTGGGCAGAGGGTCAGTACCTGGCTCCCCACTAGATCTCTACTAATATCTTCATGCCTGGGGAAGGGTAAGAGTGCTTGTCACTGTGCCTCACAGGGCCTCCACCAACACTGCGGGAGAGTAGTCTTGTTACCACTGGGCAGTGGCGAAGGTCCTGACCCTCCTTTAGGCTGCCTTTGACACTACCCCAGTGGTGAGGCACGGACTCTTGTTAATGCTGGGTGGGGGTGGGAGTCTAGTCTCCCCATATGGTCTCCACTGACGCAGGAAGGGGGCAGTTGTCACTGGCTATTGAGGAAGTTCCAGCTTCCTACGTCATTTTCCTTGACAGCCCCCCAGTAAGGGGTGTTGATTTGGGATCCTTGTAATGGTGGAGGTGTAGGCTACCTGCTCACGTGGGTGGAGGTGAGGCCTCATTTCTTTCCGTGGTGTTTGGCTGCAGTGGAGTGGTTATTTTCCAAAAGTTTTCTTTCTTGCTAGGTTGCCCCTTTCCTGGTCTCTGGCTAGAGAGAGCAGGGTTTTCAGGGTTTTTTTGTTTGTTTGTTTGTGCCTGTTGGCATTTCCAAGTTGGTGACTTTTTCAGTTCCAAGTCTGGAATATATGGGGCAAACGAACAGACAACATGGGGCACTTAGCACTGCATTGTTCCTTGGGTCTCGATGTCTTAGCTGGTCTGTCTTCTCTCCACCTTTTAGAGTCTTTTTACCTGTGTTACTGGCATTTTAGTTGTTCTTAAGGAGAGGAATAGAGATATGTTTGCTTACTTTATCCTCCTAGGGGTCTGTTCAAATTTTAATATGGAGAAAAGCAAGAAAGAAGACCTCAATAGAGAGTAAGACCTCAATTTGGTTTAAAAAAAAAAAAATTGCAAACCCTCATGTTCCTGCAGCAGCAGGATCACACACACAGTCAGAGCAAAGGGAAATACACCAAAAAGTTACTTTCTTTTCTTGACAGGGAGTTCACTTCTGAACTCCTCAAAGTAGCCAAGTATTATGTTTATAATTAGAAAACATAGTATCAGAATGGTTTCCCATTTGTTTAACAAATTGTTTTGCATGGCTTCTAAACTAGGCATCCTACTCTGCCAACTTTATAAATTATTATGCGGGTAAATATGTCCTAGGTGTTAAATGCTTCCAAAGTATAAACCTCAAGAGAAATACCAAGGATTATTTTTGTACGAAATGAAGAGCTACCATAGGTATGGGGTTGTTATTAAGAGCTCCCTGTTTCCTGCCATGCTTCCATGGTTTTCCTTCAAGCCGGTTCTGAATACAAAACGGAAGATAGTGTGCCCACTTTTCTAAGTTAGCAAATTGAGTGGCCAAGAAGAAATCTTAATGTTAAAGAGAATCACAAAATTAATTTCTGCTATTCCCTCCAGCATATCCAATTTTGGGGGGTTATTGAATCCAAGAATTCATGCAGCACAAACAGTAGAATGCACATTAAAACTTTTCAGAAGTATTTTTTCTTTTTGCTCTGGAAATAAGAATATAGGATTTAGCAAATCCTTCTTTGGAATGCTGGCCCTTTACAGCTAACAAGCTTGGATAGACAGTTTGTCTGCCTTCTTGGATGAAAAACCAGAAATAATCAAGATGTATTTTTTTAGACACCTATATTTCAAGCATTACAAGGCAGTTGGAGAGGTCATCTTGCTTACCCTCCTCCTCTTCTTCCATGGAAATCACCTTCGTCATCATCTAACAGCAAAGATAATTTATTTGTGGATGGAAAAAAATGCAAAGAGAAATTATTTTCCACCTGCCAGGTGTGAGTTGAGAAGATCCTTCTGTTTGTTTTGGTTATTTAATTTTCCAAATATGCACAGTTCTCTGCAGTGTTTGGGCATTGAATAAAGGCCCGTTTTTCCAGCTGAGTTGACACACCCCAGGAGGTCAGTTTGTTACTCTGAGCAGTGACAGAGATGGTCCCCCTGGATCGCTCTGTTTGTGAATGTTAACCTGGTAGATGGAAGATCTTGGCTACCTGTTGCTTATGTGCAGATCTGGCACATGCTCTCTGGTTTCCTAGTGAGAAAAAGATGAAGCTACAAACTCCAGACTACACTCCTTGCTACTGTGGGATCTGAGTTGCCATATGTAAAGAGAGACAGAGGCTGGGGAAACCTGAGAGGAAATTTCTTCAGTGTTACCTCTATCAGGTGAAGGACCAACTTACATATACCCTAAACTAGTGAAGGGATGGGGCTCCGAACATCAGAAGCTCGGTTTCCTACACCGTGACCCTCTGCTAGAAGGTGTTCCATAAAAACAGTGATTGATCCATCTTCAAGCAGGCATCACAAAAAGGGCACAGGTGGAATTTTGATCACGTTAAGATGATGTTATGCTTAAGGGACTCAAGGATGCATGAATCTTATTTTGTTGAGCACCACGTTCACTGTGGGGTTACAGAATGGACCTCGCATACCAGAGGCAGAGAAAATGGGAAGCAAAACGACTCCCACTTGGGCTAGCGCATGGTACTCCCCCGGGAGCCGTCTTACACAGCTGGGCTGGAGCAGTCAGCACAGGCTCCAAGCCAAGCCTGCACAGGCCCTCTCTCCCTCCTCCCGGTCTTACCGTCAGCTGGCTGCTGGAGGCAGAAATACCTTGCATATCAGGTGAGGGAGAGATGAGAATACAGGGGGCAGGAGGGTTGAGATTGTTGACAACACCTTATTCTTCAACGTAGGGTCCACAGACCAGCAACATTGGTTTGAAGTTTGTTAGAAATGCAGCCCCAGAGAAGACCTACAGAATCAAAATCTGCATTTTAAACAAGATCTCTGTGATTTGTATGTATACCTAGGAGGCAGGTCTCGTGTCCAGCTCACCCATTTGTGGGTATATCTGTGAGTACACAGTGACCCTGCCCTCTGCTAACCAGGGACCAGTCTCTGCCCCAAATCTGAATACTCAGATTATCACTCTCTGCTATTGGGGAGAACTGTATGTGGAAAATGCCGGTTCTAATGAAGGTGAATAAATTTCTTTACTGCAGGTTTTTTTTTTTTTTTTTCCCCAGCATGTTTGTCTCAGTCTGCTCAGGCTCCCATAACAAAATACTATAGACTTGAGTGGCTTAAACCACAGACACTTATTTTATCACAGTTCTGGGGGCTAAGACCAGGGTGCCGGCAGCATTGGCTTCTGGTGAGAGCTCTCTCCCTGGCTTGCAGACGGCCACCTTCTTGCCGTGTTGTCCCGTGGTGGACAGAGCTATAGGGGGCAGGCTCCCTGGTGTCTCTTCCAGTAAGGGAACTAATCCCATCATGAAGGCTCCGCCCCATGACTTCACCTAAGCCTGATTACCTCCCTAAGGCCTTATCTCCAAATACCACCACGTTTAGGGTTAGAGCTTTGACACATGAATTTGGGGGGACACAGTTCTGTCCATAGCAATGCTAATGTGCATTGTGACATGTAAGAGAATATAATATGCAACATTGCCCACACCTTTAAAGTTGTAGGCCCCTGTTTTGAAAGAGCACTTATTAATAATGAATGTTTCACGGAACGTAGGATGGGAAGTACCATTCCAAAGGGTATCATGGTTCTTTCTGAAACAGATAAAATCAAGTCCGCCATCGCCTTCCCTACCTCCTCCCCACCCCATGCCCCGTGCCCCACCCCATGCCCCGTGCCCATCTCCATCCCTAGCCACATTGCACCCCCACCCCCACTGGCATATGAGGCAAGAGTTTATTTAATTGCCTGCACTGTGAATTTGTAGATTTTTCCAAGGGTTAAGACACAGTGAAGTTACATTTTATATGAGGGTGAGAAACCAGAATTAGCCCCCAAAACAAAAAAAAATTGCATTTTAGTCAAAATTTTCATTGCAAACAACTTTGAGATATTACCAGATATTACAAACACACCTGCCACCACTCAAGAAGTCCAGTGTAGCTTGTGTTCCCTCCAGTACTGGCACTTGTCACTGTTTCTTCTGGTGAGTACTAGATCCAGCATCCAGATGCCTTTGAGACTGAAGGGTGTGTTCCTTTAAACACTAGAATGACACTCAACAGGATGAGATGCTCACATTTTAAAATGAGGGTGGGGATGAAGACTGACTGAGGGAACAGCTCATTCATGTTTCCTATTCTGAGAAGTGGAGGGTGAGTGTGTTTAGGGGAATGCCTGTGGGATTATCCATACCATGAAAATAGTCATCTCTTTCTTGCTCTCAGCTCATATTATTGAATTTACATACATTAAATTTGCATATGTTGCAATGTCTTTGTGTTGTGTGCATGATTGCAGAGAAGTTTTTTGCCAAGGATAGACCAGATACCTGGATTCAAAGGAGTCACAAGGTGGCCTTCAGTGAAATTAATACAGCCAGAGTCTGTACCTTAAAGTCTTAATGATTTCAGAATTTCAACAACAGCAGTTGTTTGTCTAGTTAATAGAGACTGATGAACATATAATCCAAAATACCGATTCATGTTGAGAAATATTGCTGGTGTACGGGCTGGAATCCTTGGATCCCCATAATTTTCCTTTGGCTTCATGGGAAGCCAAATTATATTTATAAAGGCAATTCTAAAATATTCAATGTGAAATGAATCTGGTCCAAGCTCATTTACTAAAAGATCCTGGTAGTTGGAAGGGTTAACTGATTTTCTAAGCAAGTGACTCACTGTGTTGACTTGTATTTAGGGGAAACTCTGTGGGTTTAATGGTTGGGGGATTGCGTGGACCAGTGGTGGACAAATCATTTTCACATGCAGCTGAATTCACCTTTCTCCCGCACGTTCATAGGAAACTGAATTTATGTGGTTTGCAGGGACAGCGTAATAGGGTTCAATGCCCAGCATTATTACTGTTTTTCCTTTGTGTTTGCTTGGCATAAAGAGAGGAGGGCCTTTGCTGTCTCACCTAACTCACTTTGTTGGCCAAGTCTGTGATCTAAGGTGGAGAAAAATCAGAGCCTAGGAGCCATTACCTGATAGCTACTGCTAAGAATTTGGACGGTATTTTCTTTCAGAGGGTCTCCTTTGACAGGGTGGGGGATCAGGCAGTTCAGTAAGCACACCAACAAGGCTCTCCCCTTTTTGAGGGACGCACACCACCCCCTGAAGACAAAATGATACTCAGCTATTGAGATGCAGCATGTCATTTTCCTCCATCTCCTCCTTGTGCCGCATAACCATCTCTTCCTCCCCCCTGTCCTCAGAAGTGTGGAACGTTGATCGTATAAATATTTCTTCATGTTCTTATTTCTAAATGTGGTTTAAATTTGGGAGTTTGAGATATGCAAATGTTAATCACACATATAAAAATAGAAAAAAGACAAATTTCTTCTGTATAGCACAGGAAACAATATTCGATACCTTGTAATAACCTTTAATGAAAAAGAATATGAAAATGAATATATGTACGTATATGCATGACTGGGACATTGTGCTGCACACCAGAAATTGACACACTGTAACTGACTGTACTTTAATTTAAAAAAAAAAAAGATATATCCTAGATGTGGTGTAAGGTATGGTTTAAGGCAGGGATTGGCGAAGGTTTTCTGTAAAGGACCAGATAGTAAACATTTTTGACTTTGTGGGCCGTGCTGTCTCAGTCAGCTCCTCCGCTCTGCCTTTGAAATGCAGAATCAACCCTAGACGGTACATAAATGAGCGATTGTGGCTGGGCTTCAAAAAATTTTATTTATGGGCCGTAAATTTGAGTTTTGTGTGATTTTTATGCGTCACAAAAATATTTTAATCTTTTCCAACCATTAAAAAATGTAAAACTATTCCTAGCTCATGACCTGTGCAAGAAACAGATGCTGGGCTTCGGGTGGCTGATCCTCACTCTAAGGAATTGACTGGTTTTCCCACCTATGCCACTGTATTTTCAGTTTCTGATTTGGTGGCAGGGATAACAGGACTCACTGCCTAATGTTTTTCCCTTGGTATAGGAAGAGGGGATCATTTAGCAGTTACACACATGGGCTTGCTAATCAGACACAACCAGATTCAAATCTTAGTTTTACCTCACAGTAGAGCAAATTGTATAACTTCTCTGAGCACCAGTCTCGTTATCCATAAAAGGCATAGTTCTTGTACGTCATGGGGTCAAAATGATACAGTGTATGTGAAACTTTTGACATAGTGTCCACCACACGGTATTAATGCAATATGCAGTAGCTGTGATTATCATTATGTTGTTATTAGAAAACCTGCGTTTTCCACTTCTGATTCTTCTATCTGCTTTTTACCTGGGGCATGTCAGTCTCCTCTCTGAGCCTCAACTTTTAAATAACAGGGCTTTGGTCAATCCCAGATCTAAAAATGTCTGCGATTCTTTCTCCTTGTAACATAATCTTTTGCATTGTAAGTGTATTAAGGATGATTACCATTTAAAAACTAGATATATGTTCCAAGAGTAGGCCTTGGGAAGATACCGCTGTATTAATGAGAAATGGGGCAAGAGAGACACAGGAGTTTTTATTCTGGTGATTTGAGTTTAACAGAAGCATTGACCACTTGCCTCTCTCCTTCCTGGGCCAGTTGACACTTAACATGAAATAAGATTCCTTTGGATTCCCAGGGCACAGGTGCCATTATCCGAAATAGAGCCTGGCACTCACAGAGACCCTTACTACATCAACTATGATACTGTGATGTTTATGGAACTCATTTAAAGAGCCCAGGTGAAAAAAGACCCACAAAATAGAAAAGAAAAAATAAGAAGCCTGCAAATGCAGATAGCATATCGTCCCCAGCTAAACGAACTGTGTGATCCCATTATTTCCAATTACAATTGTGTTTCTTTCTTTAATGTTTTCTATGCTGATATCCAAGTTGCTAATGAAGCAGGCCCCTACTTTATGATCCCCATTGTTGTAACTTGCTGGGCTTAATTGCTTTGTCTCCATAACAGACAGACATTCTGAACAATTAGACAATAATAAGAAAGCAAGATGGGGAAATGGCTTAGATTCTTTCATTTTAATTATACTGATAGTGTACCTTGCAGTTCTGAATCAATGCTGAAGTGTTATTTTTGATAGCTCTGATTGGATATTATTGAATGCTAGTAAATTTGTATTTCTAATACAAAAGAACCCTTTCCTCTGTCTCAACTGGTTGTTGCTTTTTGCAGAACAGTAATCCTTTTCTGTGTACGTGGCATGTTTCACCTTTAGTTTCCTTCGCAATTGTCCTATTGTTCTATATTGCTCCTGTTCTATATATAGATAATGGAGTGTCTAATCTGGCTTAAGTCCTTATTGCATCTTGTGCACCTAGTTGCCCAAATATTTCCAAGAATGACCCTTGAAATTAATGTTTGCCAAAAGACCTTTTGAAGATGACAAAAATATAAATATGAGACTCAGATTGCAGTCTGTTCTGATCGTTGAGAAGTATAAGGCCCTGCATGATCTGGTCCCTATCTCATCTCCAACTTCTTGTGCTGCACTCTCCTATTTGCCTGCTGTCTACAGCTACACTGATCTTTCAGTACCACGGACAGCACAAGATCAGTCTTACCTGATGGTCTTCTATCTTTGCATAGCTGGTTCATTTTTATCCTTTAATCTCAGCTCAAATGCCACCTTCCCAGAGAAGATTTCCCTGATTCCTTCATCTCTTTTGCAACTGCTCTAACACTGTTCTTCCTGTTACTCTCTTTCATTGGATTTAGCTTGTTTCCTCTGATGTACAAGTTGTATCACATATTTCCTTCTCTGTTTGTTTATTGCATAATCATTATCAAGGCAGGAATTACAACTTCTTTGTTAACTACTGTAAAACCAGGAACTTAAACAGTGTTTGAAACTAGTAGTTTCAATAAATATATCTTGAATGAATCAGTGAATAAGTAAAAGGATGCATTCTTTTTCTTTCTTCCTGTGTAATCTCAGAGCAGCTGTGGTCCACTAATAGCCTGCCCAAATTTCCAGCTGGAAGTCCACAGTCTAGCTCAAAAGACTGTGGATTCCTTGAGGGAAGGGATTTTGGCTTGTAGATTCTAGATTCCTGATGTCTAACATTGTGTCTTTATATAGCTGTGAATCAGCAAATTTTAGTGAAAGATGTAAAAAAATGTTTTGAAAGAGCATGGACCCTGCAATCTGTTCTGTATGTAATGACAGTGGTTTGTGAAAAATTAATATACATTAAAAAGAGTGCTACTTATTCCTATGGGGGGTGATGGGAACATGTTCTCACTTATTCCCTTAAAATAACAAACTCAGACTAATTTTCTACTTCTTACTTGAGATTAACAATACTTGAAAGTTTATATATATATATATATATATATATCTTATTTTTCTTTCATAAGAAATGCAATATCAGTGTGGAAGGTGTAAAGACTCCGAAAAGGATATAAGAAGGAAAAAAAAAGGACCGACAATTCTACGACCTGGAACTAACACTGTTAATCTTGTGGTGTATTTCCTTACAGCCTTTCAAATGTGCGCACACACACACACAATGTTTATTTTATTACAAATGATAAAAATGAAATCAAATACCGTTGTATCCTATTTGTTATTCTTTTAATATATCAAGACCATTTTCATATCACTGCAGTTCTTTGAAAATATAATTTTTGATGATCATGAAAATACCATGAAAGAGACGAATTATAAGGTATTAATGTAATCATACTTCCTAACATGAAATACCAAATGTTTTTCATGCTACTTTTGGCTCTAACAATTAATTGTGCCGAGAACATCCATTTTTCCAAGTATATGTTTATGCCTCTGAAAATTTCCTTCAGAGAGTCCTGTATATGGGTGTACTAGGCCCCAAAGTAGAAATAATTTAAGACTTCTCCAGATACCCAAATTGCTTTCTAGGAAGTTGTGCCAAGTCATATTTCCACCAGTAGGGTTTGATGATATTTGGTTCCTTTCTCCCTTAATAGCAGTGAGTATTTTGCATCCTTCCTCTCCCGTGAGCTTTCTGTTTACTTATCTAGCCCCTTTTCTATGGAATGTTAGTGCTTTTCTGATAGATTGATGTGATCCCTTATATCCTAAAAATTTTTTTATTGTTATCACATTTATGGAAAAATCTCCATTTTCTCTGCCATCATTTTTATTGGCCTTTAAAACATCTTTAAAAATCAGCTTTGTTGAAGTATAATTTACCTAAAATAATAATCAATAATTTTAAGTGTATAATGTAATGAGTTTTAACAAATGCATTGAGTCATGTGACTACCCCACAATCACAATACAGAACATGTTCCTCATCCTAAGGGTTGTCTTGTATCCCTTTGTGGTCAGTTAATTTCCTCTGCCCCTGATACCTGACAACCACAGCTCTTCTTTGTCATTTTATTTTTCCTTTTCTAGAATTTGTATAAATGGAATCCTACATTAAGTAGTTTTGGGTCTTGTTAGCATGGTGCTTTCATGTGTATTTTTGTATATAGCAGAAGCTTGTTCTTTTTACTGCTGATTGCATTGCCATACCACAGTTTATCTGTTCATTGTTAATAGGCATTGTTGTTTTTTCCAGCTTTTGTATAACAACAGTTTTTGTATACTAAGTGGTTGCCAGGGACTTCCACTTCTGGGGCAACACAGAGTGACAGGGACTAGACTCATCCTTCCACTTGAAATAAACAAAAAATAAGCAAATATATAAAACAATGGTTTTTCAGGATATCAGACATGAAAATGGGGCAATGAAAAATGGTGATCCCAAAGTGATGGACAAACACAACAAAGAACAGATGGTACAAACAGAAAAAAAATACACTGTCTAAAAATATCACATCAAATGTAAGTAGTCTAAAAATCCCCATTAAAAGGCAAAAATAGATTGAATTAAAAAACAAGACTTAATTATATGCTGCTTATAAGAAACCTACTTGAAATATAAAATCAAGAGTAGGTTAAAAGTGAAAAACATTTTTTTTTAAAAAAAAGGATATGCTCTTCTACACCATTCAAAAGAAAGCTGGAGTGTCTATGTTAATACCAGATAAAGTAGACTTCAGAGCAAAGAATATTACCAGGGATAAAGAATATACTTTCATAATGATAAGGGGGTCAATTAATCAAGAAGACATAACATTCTAAATATTTATACACCTAATAACAGAAGTAAAAAATACATGAAACAACTATTAAGACTGCAAAGAGCAACAGACAACTACACAATTATAATTTGAGATTTTTTAAACATTTTTTATTGATTTATAATCATTTTGCAATGTTGTGTCAAATTCCAGTGTAGAGCACAATTTTTCAGTTATACATGAACATATATATATTCATTGTCACATTTTTTTCTCTGTGAGCTACCATAAGATCTTGTGTGTATTTCCTTGTGCTTTACAGTATAATCTTGTTTACCTATTCTACAATTTTAAAATCCCATCTATCCCTTCCCACCCTCCACCCCCTTGGCAACCACAAGTTTATATTCTATGTCTATGAGTCTATTTCTGTTTTGTATTTATGCTTTGTTTTTTTTGTTTTTGTTTTTTAGATTCCACATATGAGCGATCTCATATGGTATTTTTCTTTCTTTTTCTGGCTTACTTCACTTAGAATGATGTTCTCTAGGAGCATCCATGTTGCTGCAAATGGTGTTATGTTGTCAGTTTTTATGGCTGAATAGTATTCCATTGTATAAATATACCACCTCTTCTTTATCCAGTCATCTGTTGATGGACATTTAGGCTGTTTCCATGTCTTGGCTATTGTAAATAGTGCTGCTATGAACATTGGGGTGCAGGTGTCATCTTGAAGTAGGGTTCCTTCTGGATATAAGCCCAGGAGCGGGATTCCTGGGTCATATGGTAAGTCTATTCCTAGTCTTTTGAGGAATCTCCACACTGTTTTCCATAGTGGCTGCACCAAACTGCATTCCCACCAGCAGTGTAGGAGGGTTCCCTTTTCTCCACAGCCTCTCCAGCATTTGTCATTTGTGGATTTTTGAATGATGGCCATTCTGACTGGTGTGAGGTGATACTTCGTTGTAGTTTTGATTTGCATTTCCCTGATAATTAGTGACATTGAGCATTCTTTCATGTGTTTATTGATCATTTGTATGTCTTCCTAGGAGAATTGCTTGTTCAGGTCTTTTGCCCATCTTTGGATTGGGTTGTTTGGTTGTTTCTTATTGAGTCGTATGAGCTGCTTATATATTCTGGAGATCAAGCCTTTGTCAGTTTCATGTGCAAAGATTTTCTCCCATTCCGTAACTTGTCTTTTTGTTTTACTTATGGTTTCCTTTGCTGTGCAGAAGCTTATAAGTTCCATTTGTTTATTCTTGCTTTTATTTCTTCTAGGAGAAAATTTTTGAGATGTATGTCAGATAATGTTTTGCCTATATTTTCCTCTAGGAGGTTTATTGTATCTTGTCTTATGTTTAAGTCTTTGATCCATTTTGAGTTGATTTTTGTGTATGGTGTAAGGGAGATAATTTGAGATTGAAATACTTTCTTAATACTTCATAGAACAAATAAATAGAAATCAATAAGACTGTACTTAACTCTCTCAACCATCTTGATCCAATTGATAACGATAGAGTACTTCACCCAGAAACAAGATACACATTTTTTCCCTAGAGCATAGAGAGAACACTTAGCAAATTAGACCCTATTCTGGAATACTTAACAAATCTTAATCCATTTAAAATGATGAACATTGTACAAAGTATGTTCTTTAATGACAGGATAATTAAATTAGAAACCAATGATAGAAAGATATCTGGAAAATTCCCAAATATTTGGAAACGATATAACATACCTCTAAATAACTCATGGGTCACAAAAGAAATCTACAGGGAAATGAGAAAGTCTTTTGTACTGAAAAAGTGTGTAAGATGCTACTTGAAGCATACTTAGAAATTTATTGCCTGAAACAATTTTATTGGAAATGAAAAGAGGTCTTGAATTAATTACTCAGTTCCTACCTAACTAGATAAAGAAGACCAACTAAAATCCCAAGTAAGCAGAGGAAAGAAAATAATGAAGAGCAGAGAAGAAATGAATGAAATAAAAAATAGAAACAGAGAAAACCAATGAAATCAATTACTGTCTGTCAGATATATTTCTGATTGTTGAGAAAGGTTGGGGGAATCCCTAGTTTTATGAGAGCTTTTTAGAAATATTATTTATGGGCATTAAACTTTGCCTTTTCTGCATCCATTTTTCTTTTTAAGATTGTTAATATGGTGGACAGTATTGATTGAATTTCTAATGTCAGAAAAATCTTATTTCTTGTAATGCGGGTTTCCTGGTTATGAATTCTCTCAGCTGTCTTGTATCTAAGTCTTTATTTAATCTTTATTTTAAAAAGAAATCTTCATTTGGTAAAGAATTCAAAGTTGACATTTTGTTTCCCCCAGTACTTTACTAACGTAAATTCATGTTGCATTTTGGGTAGCTTTTTTATGGCTACATCTTAAAGTTCAACTGGTTTTCTACTGTGTCTAATTTGCTGTTAATCCTGGTTTCTTCGTTTGGTTTGGTTTGGTTTGGTTTTGTCTGTTTGTTTTTTATATCTTTCTTTTCTCTTTTCAGTATGCTCAAGTGTTTAGCTTCCTTCTGGAATATGGACAACATTTAGTATAGCTGTTTTATTCTCCTTATTAGCTAGATCCATTGTCTCTGTCATTTCTGAATCTGTTTCTTTGATTTTTCCCCTGGTTAGGGGTTATGTTTCTTTGCATGCTTTTAATTGGATAACACTATGAGTTTTATGTTACTGATCACTGAATTTTAAGTCTGATCTCCATCTCCTAACTAAATGAAACCACCACACTCTGTTAAGTTTTCTTCCTCTACCCTCTACTGTAGCTTGGAAGTTGCTTCCAGGCAGTAAGCTTCTAGTTGTAGTGCTCACCTTGTTGGTTATCTCAGACATCACAGCCCTCCATTGCCTGTCGTTCAGTGTCTGAAAACTGTTGTTTCATATGTTGGGTTCGATTTTCTAGTTGTGTAGGATGGAAGAGGGAAATCTGGTCCTTGTTACCTCATTTTGACTAGAAGTGGAATTTTCAGCCTTTTAATTTTGATGTACGTAATACAGAAATTTAATATTTATGGTTGTGAAAGCCTACTGATATTTTCTTTCATGATTTCATAAATTGAATTTGTTTAGAAAGTCACATTTCTTTTCATATAGTTGATAAATACCTGCATTTTTTCTAGATGAGAAATGTTTTGTTTCATTTTAATATGTCTCGAATTTAATTTGGCATTTGCCATGAACTGATGTCTTCCTAGATTTCAAAGCTGCTTACTGTTGAATGATCCATCTCTTCCTTCAATACTTCATGGTATTTTCTTTACTACCTATTTTCAGTATGCCCTATTTTTTCTCATTATGATTATTCATAAGTAGTTAATAGTTTATTTTATTACTCTTATAAATGGAAGGCTAGTAAAAAAAGCCTATTAACTTTTATTAAAATTTCTATTAACACTGTTAATTTTAAATATTTATCTAGTATCCATAAAATTTGCTAAACTTCATTCTTAAATCTTATAGTTGGTTCTTTCAGGTGTTATTAGTGGACAATTAAATCATTAACAAATTATTACTTTCTATTCCTTTATCCTGCTTTATGGTACTTATATACTTTTTACCCTCTAAAATTATGTTTGATCATGTTTTATTGTTTATTTCACACTTTATGGTATATGCTTGCTTGCTTGCTTATTGATTGATTGATTGATTGATTTTTTAAGCTTTTGGCCAGAACAGTTTTAAACAGAGGATTTGTTTTTTTTTTTCCTTCTTCTCTAATTCTGAAGGGAATGACTCTTACTGATGAGTATGACTCCTCCATTTTACCCTGTTAATGGTCATGGCCTTGCCCAGAATCATTCTTAACAATTGGATCTCTCAGCCAGCTGTTACTTGGCCCAGTGGGCATTTGAACTTCAGACCAAGAAAACTAAAAGTTACTCAGACAATTTAATCCAACCCCTTTAATTTATAGATGAAGAAACTGAGATTCAGCATGAAAGGAATGGTGCTGGTGTGAGAAGCGACCTGCCCCAATCACTCAGGCAAATAATAAGGAGCTGGGATAAGGGTTCTCAGCTCCTAAACTCCCCGTCTGGTGCTGTCAGTGAATTAATCAGAATGTATGTGTTGTGAACACACGATTGACTTGGTTGGTAACTACCTCATGAACACGAAATACTAACAATAAACTGAAATCTTGTCCAGAGAGACTTTATTATAAATCATACGAGAATAATCATGATGTTGAACCTTCAGAGTAATATTAGCAAGCCAGGTCAACCACACTGATTCCAGTAGCTTAAAAATGTAATTTGAATGGGATTACCAAAATTTCCCTGTCTAAAAATTCTTGAAAAATAACCATTGAGAAGATCTAAACAATAGGATGAAGATCTCAGTGTGGTAAGAGTATAGGTGATTTTTATTTTCTTCTTTTTTCTCGGGGAGTCTTTTCTAAAATGTCAACAATAGTATGACACATTTAATATGATAAGAAAAATGTTATTAGTTTTAGAAGTTATACTGATGACATTAAAGAGCCTAGATACCAGAGGACAGAACTTGAGACATATAATGGATGGCCTAAATATATCAAGGAAGTGCATAGTATCCACCTAAAATGCCCCATGAGAGACACGTATGATTCCTTGTGTATCTCTTAGAAATGAAAACTGATTTTTCCTCATGATCTTGTTTGAGGTTAAAATGTGCATATTGATTTATGTTTTAAGAGGCATGGTATGAACAAAACTCTTCTTGAAGGCGAAGGCTTCTTCATGCCACAGATACTCAGTTTAGACTGGGGAGCCTGTCAGAAGTAATCATTGTAAAACAAACCCATAACGTATTATGGTAATGCCATGCAAATTTTTAAGTTGGTGGAGGCAGTGAGGTTGGCTTGCTTATTTTTCTCTAACCTAGAGAGATGTCAGCTCAGAGTGTTCCTGAAACTGTGGATTGGAAAGGACATTTAAGCCTTCAGGGATATATTTGGGATTTTAGGGCTAGGTGCTAGTAATTGTTCTCCGGGATCAGTAGTTGAATGCCCTTCAGAGGTGTTCTGATGAAGGATGAAGAAAGATACACGTGTATTATTAGCCATAGACAGTGTTCTTACAGAGTCTGAAAGTATGGTAACTGAGAAGGTGATTTAGGTCAGGGATTGAGTTTTAGATAAAGGGGAAAGTCTCATTTTCAACAGCATATTGGATATGGACCCTCCTTGTCCTCTTTCCCACTGAGAGGGTTGCAGCCAGCATAAAAAACCAATTTGTGTGAACTTTCCCTTGAAACTTCCCTGAGGGTTGCCACTGCTGCGTGGAAGAAAACTGGAAAGAGAAATGTGAGTGAGTAAGCAGTGCAGAACTGACAGTAACACGGGGCAGACTGCGGTCCTAGGGACACGCAGTGGGAACAGTGGTGGGATCGATCTGACTGGTGGGATCTGGAAGGACTTTGAGAGTGGGTGGAAGCTTCGGTGGATAGATAGAACTTTCACAGGTTGAAAATATGGGATGGATTGTCCAGGTGGACAAATGAGTACAGTTCTCAGAGTCCACCTTCTGGTTTTTGGTCCAGAATGATTTGCCATTAAAGCTACCTCCTTCACCATGAGAAGGCATAATTCTATGCCTCTGGTATCTCCGCTTTCTTTCAAATGTATTAAGACTGTCCAGTTCTTCATCTTGCGTTCTGTCCTGTAGAGCAGTGCTACTTGGCTTTGAACTCTGCTTCTACTTTCCTGGGTAATATTCTCTGACTTGCTTATCTTTGAACCACTATTTCTGATACTCTCTGCTGCTGTCCCTACGTCTTTTCCATGGCTGCCCTCTTTATCTCTATAAATGTACACTCCCTTTGTCTTACTCCTAGTTACTCTGTTACCATTATCTTCTTGGAGTCCCCTCCCCCTCCCAAGTTCAGGATTATCTTCCTGTGAACCTGACTGTCTAGAACTGTAACTGTTATTTTTCTGAGGATGCTGCAGAACACTGTCTTCCTGGTGCATGGACATATACACCAGCTTTGCAGAATGTTCTTCATGATCCCAGAGTCCTCTGTGCCTTTATATAAAACTATAACTCTCATAGTTTTTATTTCTTCCTTTTAAAACACATGATTCTCTGTGGGAGGAGGAAGAAGAGGTTTTTTGTTGTTGTTGTTCTATTATTTTTTAACAAGGTAAGACCGAGTTATCACTATTTTTATAATCATGATGACATAAGATCAGTCATGTGGTTGATGGCTTTAAGAATATCAATTTTAGACCATGGAATATTTCTTAAAATTATAGCAGTTTAAGTGTTTTTTTTTTTTTTTAACTTTGCTTGCTATAGCTTTATTTTAAATTTTGGAATGATTAGCAATTTCTTCTTTAAAAACTAAAATTTGTAGTCCTGATCCTATTAGAATTGGGGTTGGTGCAGTTATTGGGGGAAATTTATATAACATAAGATTCCACTTTAAAGCTCCCAGTGGTAGGATAATTGCTTCCTAAATGAAGGCTATGAGAAATAAATACTAAAGATCAAATCATTTTGCTAAGAAGCCGAATCAAAAGCTAAAGAACCCCAAACACTGGTCTTGGAATGTGGCTTTCCACACAATGGTAACAACATGAAGAATTATCAAGGATAATGATGCAAAGAAGACACACACGGCCTTGGTCCAGCCTGGAAACATGTGAAATGGTGTCTCTGCAAGTTTGAAGGAACAGTGTGCTCTTTCAAAAAAAGTAATGTAAGAGCATGTAATGGCTTTGCCTAACCTTTTAAATGAAAAGGAGAACTTTTTAGCAACTGCACAGAACAAGATGTTCTATTTTTCTTTTCTAAAATTCATTTCTAATTAATTCAAGAGCAGCAGGAATTTACATTATTTTCTTTCTCTGCGACTTTAACTTTTATCAGCATGAAAAGTTTGTTGTGGTCTTTTTCCCCCACACTCTGAAGTGTAGTCACCCAGACTGAGAGCAGCAGCTTCCCCCAGCAGGAAGTACAGGGTAGCGTGTGCACAGGACAGCACGTCAGTGTGCCTCCTGGGCAGCTCACCACCTGAGGTTCTGGTTGTAGAACAAATCTTGAAATCGCAAGCTATGTTAGCATTCTGGAAATGCTCCAGAAGCACATTATGACTTGTCTGCAAATTCGTGGCACTCTAACCAACTGAGATCTGAACAAAAACCCATTCACTTCTTGCCTGGCTGGGTTGTGTCAGGTGATACCCCATTTCTTAAGGCACTGGAGCTGCGTCATCGTCACGTAGGCACTGCTGAGATGCCTTGTGGATCTTCTGATCATGAGTTCCTCCTTTGTTCCAACCACAAAGCTTCTTCAGGGTTACAGACTCACTGGCCCATGTTCCTGTGGCCTTTGAGTGTTGACTGGGATGGAAGGGAACTTCTACACCCCTGGGGGCTGTGGAACACTTTGCTTCCATGTTCCTCAACCCCCACTCCTCTCCTGTGTCCTGTGGTCCTTCCTGCTGAGGCTCTACTTGGGCTGAGGCAGAGGGTGGGAGAAGAAGAGGTAGAGTTGGGGGGGGGGGGCGCTGGGAGACCTCAGATCTAAATTCCCTTGGCTTCTCTTTATCATTCCCCTCTTCACTTGACTCAGGTAATCATTGTCTAGTCTCTGGATGTAGGAAAGCTTTTGCTCTTATGTATCTCATTCTTCTAAATATTTTGTATGTGACCAGCCTAGGCTTTTAAGATCTAAGAACCAAAGGAGGAGAGGATTTTTCTGTGCCGTCTTCCCTCCTCTGTAGCAACAAATGCCTCTGATGTTTGCGGGGCGCTGCCCACCCAGCAGCCATTTCCCATCCTCCTTTGCTGGAAGAGTCCCAGTGTTTTTGGAGGGCATCTGCCTGAGCCCTACAGTGACTCAGAGCCTAACCCACATCCAAGCCAGTCATGGCCCCAATCCCTTTGCAAGTGACTGGTTTAAGTGTAAACAGGGGAAGCAATCCCAGCCAATGAGACACAAAAGGACATCTGCTGGCAGGTTCTGGATAATGTTTCCTTACTGAGGATGGAAAGAGTTTGGGTCCTTAGTGATGCTGATAAGCCACTCGGATAATTGACTCTGGAGCATCCTAACTGCAGACTTCTTATTACAACAAATATTAATATGAGATGAGAAAACAAAATATTGTTTAATCTGGGCTACTTAGCGTTTTCTGTTATTTTGGAGTCAAAGCATCCTCACTGATAAAGTGAGAAGGCAAAGTTTACAAGGAAATGCCAGAGAAAGAAATCTGCTAATATCACCTCTGCTAATATCATTCACAGGAAGTGAGGAGAAAAGCATCTGGGAAACGAGGGGCAGGACCCAGTAACTGGACAGAAGTGCCATGGGCTAATCAAGCGAGCCTGTTCTAAAATACTAGAGTACTATCTTTTCTCCTTGTTCATGACTGATGACCCACATATGGTTCATACACATTTTCTTTCTTTCTCTTATTCATTCATTCATTCAAGTGTGTATTAAGAATTTACTGGGGGGAGAGTATAGCTCAGTGGTAGAGCACATGCTTAGCATGCATGAGGTCCTTGGTTCAATGCCCATTACCTCCTCTGAGAATAGATAAATAAACCTTATTACCTCCCCCACCAAAAAAAAAAAAAAAAAGAATTTACTGAACGACAACTAGTGGATATGTTCAGTCATATTATTCATATTTACACCTATGTACTGTGCCCCTATTGTACTGAAAACAGTTGTTCTAGAAGCTTGTTGTTACAGTGGCCTTGCTCTGAGAGTAAGCGTAAAAGACAAGAGAAGGTGTGCATCACAGGCTGGAGGATGTATATCATGTGAAAGGTGGCGGAATAAGTCATTTTGGCATAAGGATTATTTTGAGATCAAGGCAGTTAGGAATAAACAGATATAAGAAAAGCTTTTTGCCCTCCCCTTGCATTTGCCTAAAAGCAGAACATAAATTTGTAAAGGTGTCCTCCCTCCCCTCTCTACCAGGAAGGACAGAAGTTAATCACTGGAGACAGCTCTAGCCCTTTATCAGCCCAGAGACAGCACCAGAGGTATGTGTAGGACAAACTTTGCTAAAACTAGCCCCCGAGCTATCATTAGTTTTCCCCATTTATTTGCCTTCCCACAATTTGCCACCCTTAGAAGCTCAGATTTCTTTTCCTTTGTCTTGTCACATCTTTATTATTGTTTTTAAGAAGCTATCTAAGCTCTACCTACCACTTTGAGTTATTCATCACTGGGTGCTCACCAGTGCAAGCATGATGCGCATGTTAATAACTTTCTGTTGGCTTTCCTTTTGTTTATCCGTCTCTCGTTTGTCAGTTTAACCTGTGGGACCCCAGCCAGAAAACATAAGGTGGGTAAGGGGAGAAAGGTTTTTTCCCCTTCCCTACGCATGCATATCTTCATCCCTGTACCCTCCACCACAGTGGGAACCATCACTAATCGATCACAATGCTCTTTCCTGTTGAAACTGGATATTTCAGGGTGTCTGCATACTCAAGGAAGTTATTACCCACTGATGGGAATTTTCACGAGGAAGGGAATATAATTGACTTCCCTGACTTAATCCTTTAGGACCAAGGTCAGAAATAAGGTCTAGATCCAAGGTAATAGTAGTGGAGGGCCGGCAAAGTGGGACGCCTAACACTGTGCAACCAGAGAAATGACACTGATGTCAGGAATGCCATTTTGGACCCTCTGAACTTAGTTGACAAAACTTTCAACCATCTAGAGATGAGCTACCAAACACTGAGGTGTCTAACTGTATCTTCATCTTGAGTTTTTGTTTGTTTTTTTTGTGTGGGTTTTTTGGGGTTTTTTTTTGTTTTTTTTTTTTTTTGCATTTTCATTGAGAAATGAATAAAGAGAAATTTTCGGTCACCACTAGGCACAGATTTGCTGCAGTGGCCAGAAGCCCTGGAAAATGATTACATTCTTTTATTTCTCTCCTTGCGTGACATATTTGGATACAGCAGTATCGCAGTTTGGGACAAGCACGGTCACAGCGTGACTGTCACTCTTGGCTATATCTGGAGGGAACATATTTACAAGCAGCAGACACCTGGTATGATGAAGGCCCAGCAGAAGCCAGGCTTCTGACTGGTCAATAGCCCTTTACCCATTTGGCCAGATCACCCTGGAGAGGTGAGTGCATTCTCTGTAGACTCTGTCCTGCCTGCCAATGTCCTGGGCAGAGGAACGGGGGTGTTCTATGGGCAAGGATTCACTGTCTGGCTGGATGGTATCCTAGAGCCATTTATTTCCCCATTTCTAACCTGTTCAAAGGTTGGAAGGACAACATGGAGACTTGAAGTGTTGGGGCTCGAAGCATATCCCATCTCTGCCTCTCTGCACTCTCAGGCCTGCCTTGCAGTAGCCTCAGCTTCACCTTGAGAAGCACGTTCTGAACCTCTGGTGGTACCTCCAGGTGCCTGTAGCCCCTCTGCCCTTGTTTTGACCACACTTCTCCAGTTTCTTTTTGCAAGTGTGGCCTCACGTCCAGATTCAGAGAGTTCAGAGAATTGTCCTGAAAGCCTCTTTTTTCAGTGAGTTGCTTTTTAAGTCTTGGAGGTGGGTGGGTGAGGGCGGAATGCTGTTTGGAGCAGCTGCAAATTGTACATGGCTGTCATGTGTTCTTTGTCAGGATGCCCTGGAGACATTTTGTGCCTCCACAGACTCCCAAGGGATACAGTTTGTCTGAGAGAGAGTTTCAGCAGGTAGGGCGTTTCAAGTTTGAATTCTTATTCTTATTCCTACCTAGTTTAACTCTTTAGGTAGGGCTGGCTTCTGGCATAGAAGGAGAAGATGCTTACTAAGTAAGCCAGCCGCCTTTTCTTTATCCAGAAATGTATCCACCACAGATCTGTCAGCCTGGCTGAAAGTCCCCACATTGGGACCTCATTGCTGTGGGTAAACATATCTCCCTTGAAAAAGAGAAACATAGAGTTGGTGAAGAGAAAGTGTGTGATCAGATGGTCCCGCCTGACCTTCCCTGGCACGCTCTGAGATCGTGGGCAAGTCATTTCCTCTGCCTGGACTTCCCTTTCTCTACCTGCAAAAGGTGGCAGCTGATTTCTGAGTTCTCTGCCAGCATTCAGTTAGGATAGGATTCTATCCAAGCTCAGAGCTTGCTCTCTCTTGAAGCTCTTCCTCATCATTCCAGCTTTTGGTGATTTTTTTTTCCATTTGAGTCTGTACAATGCCATTCAATCCTTGGTCATTTGCACAAACGACCTCGTATTACTGTCGAGTATGTTTTCAGTGTATGTAAGTAGTATTGTTTGGACAAGGCAATTAGCTCCTTGAGGGCAGGGAATATATTTTTTATGCCTCTTAAAACATCACTTCATGAATCTGAGCTGATAAAGGCAATTGGTTGGAACTGTTAATTTAAATAGTCCAGTTTACTAGTTCACAAGAAGACTGTCATAATGTAGTATGCTGAATCGTCTCTGGGATAAATGTAGTCAAATCTAGGTTTTCCAAATTAGTAACAATGGTGATATCTACAGGACAAAATCTTTTGAGAGTTTCCAAAGAATTTTCCCATTTATAATCTCACTTCAACCTGTTAAAAACTCTGTGAAGTAGGTAGATGGTACCAACATGGCTATCTCTGTGTCATACATGATAACGCTTATTTAATATCATGCAGTTATTTAGTAATAGATAGAGGCCTGGTGTCCAAGTGTGCTGATCCCAAGTTCAGTGTTCTTTCTGTTGGTCTAGACTTCAGTTGCTTTGGTGTTTGTTTTGAAAGATAAAGGGTAATTAGACAGACGGCAATGAAAGGAACTACAATAACGCATATGCATGGGAGAGGGGCAGTACAGTTTTAGGGTTAAGGACTCAGGGACTGGACTCTTATTAAAGATTTGGGATTAAATCTCCAATCTAGATGTCACCAATTGCTAGATGTGTGACCTTGGGCAATTTAATTGAGCTATCTAGTCCGAGTTTCTTATCCTTAAAATGATTACAATAATGCGTACTCCAGGGAATTCTGAGGATTAAATAATGCACATGAATCACTTCAAGGGCCTGGCACACAGTGGTGCTTCATTGCTATTAACTATCCTGACCATCACTACATGACATTAGATCATCAGGTAGAGCAGCCTTGGATAATGACAACTGTCTGTGAAAGAGACTGCTTATTCTTTTGCCATCGATATTTTTATTCTTTGAATTATCCCAAATTTGCTCAGTATGGTTGTTATTGGCTGCTGTTGTTGATGGGCACAACTAATGTGGAACACAGAGTCATGAAGAGGATGGGAGGAGAACTGATGGGAGACATTCCTGGTGAATTCATTCTTAGACTTGTCTAGACTAGTGCTTCCCAAACTACCTGTAGTGAAGGACCAGTTTTTTTTTTTGTTTGTTTTGTTTTAAATTTCTAATTGTTACAGGCTAATGCTTTGGTAAAATACAATAAAAAAAATTTCAGCAATGTTAACTTGCTATAAATGTTTCTAAGGGCTTACTCTCAGTTTCGGTTTTCATGTCACTGTAGATGGTCCATGGATCGCACCTGGAGAGGTTCTCATCTATCCATAGTCCTTCCAAGCCAGCCTTTCCGTGGCCACTGTGTAGCTGGTGTGACATCATAGTGCTCCCCAAATCCAGAAGCCAAGCTCAGTTGGCAGTATAGTTTCTTGGTTTTTTTTTTTTTTTTTTTTCAGGAGAATATGCTTTGCTATTCTGTCTGGCTGAAGAAAAGTTCTCCTGAGATGCTGCTTTTCTGATAAAGCTTTTGTGCTCAGGCTTGGGAGTTTAATCACCTGAGAGTAAAAGAAAAGATTTCAATCCAGTAATGTGGTATAATTCATCCAGTAAAGTCCCTACCAGGTAGGGACTAGAGGATGAAGATGAGGGCTCAATGTTGGATTTGACTGTGGTAATTTTCTGAAGGATGAGCTGCCCCAGGAAGCTTTGAGCTTGATTAGTTAGTCTCTAAATTGGAAAGTGGAGGTGATAAAAAATTAGTGAAATGATGGGAGAGCCATTAATGAGAGGCCAGATGAGGCCAACTGCACAGGGAACAAAAAGGGAATGTCAGCTTCAGTCTCATGAAGGATTTAGTAGGATGGTGGGTAGATGGTCTTTCTCCTATACCCTGTGGCATCCAACAGTTTTTATTTGTTTATTCATTCAAATACAGTGATAAACAGAGCACTCAGTTTATAGCCCGTTAGGGAAACAGTTAAATGTGCACTTGGAGTCAAGAGGGATGCTGTGGGAGTACGTGTTAAGGAAGTCTTAACCTGGTTTCTGAGGTCAGAGAAAGGTTTCCTTCAGAGGTATTCTTGCCTATCCAAGTATGCAGAAAAAGTTTCCAGGCAAAGGAAACTGCATATGCAAAGACCCTGAGGTGTGAGAGAGCTCAGTGTGTTTAAGAATCTGAAAAATGCCCAGGGTGGCTGAAAACTTAAGGGGATGGGAGACTTTGAAATGAGGCAGAGATGCAGGAAGGATTCATGAATTCCTTGTGAACCATGGTTTTGGCCCATTATCTTGAGCACAGTGGGAGCCCAGCAGGAACAAAGAGTGGTACAATGAGATTGGTGTTGTAGGAATATTATTTTGGCTTTTCTGTGGAAAATTTATGGGACCCTCGGAGTCTTATCAGGTGCCCACCACTGACAAGATCTGAGCCGAAGTGTCTGGAGCTAAGGTGGTAGTGATGGAGGTGGAGAGAAAGGGATAAAAGACGAATAGGCAGGACTTTAAATTTATGGGAGGTGAGGCATGAGAGAGAGGGAGCAGTGGAAGACAGCTTCTAGGTTTCTGGGTTGGGTGACTGAATGAATGGTGATGAGTTTCACTGAAGGGGACCCAGAGTTGATGGAGAGGATGAAGGCAGAGATTGGGTTGGAAGAAAAGTTCTACTTGGGACATGTTGAGTCTGAGGTCCTCATGGGACGTGTAAGGGGAAATGTCCAGAAAGCACTTAAATGTATGGGCTCTGGAGCTCAAGAAATATCTGATCCAGTATTTGGGATATAATTTGAGATATAGTATTAAATCATCACCTCCAAGCTCTGAAGCAGGGCTAGGGCAACCTTCCTGTCAACTCTTTCTTGTTAGGCTGCTCTGTGTTTCCCTAAGGGCTTATTGTGTTTACATTGCCACTAGGGGAGTCCCCATCTGCCCTTCCTCTGTTGACAGCATCATGTTACATTATTCTCTTCTAAACGTACCTGTCCTGTGTCCTGTGCATGGCAGGTGATTGTTGGGTTCAATTTCATTCTTTCTGTGGTGTACACTCTGTTGAACAAGATGTCCCCAGTTTATTAAAGACATTATGCTTCAAAGCGTTGGATGTGTTACTTCTCCTGCCCCTCTACCCCCACATGCCCACCCTGAGTGTATTCGCATTGTAGCACAGTACTTCTCTAAGGGACCTGGTCCTCAAACTGCGCTTTATAACTGCCTTTAAAATAGCATGTGTCACTTCTTCTTACCTCTTTTTAATGATTTTCATATTCTACCCTTGGTAATAGGTTTTCCATTTCTGTATTTTTTAGTTGCATTTTTTTATAATTTTACTTTATTGAGTTATAGTCAGTTGCATTTTAAAAGAAACTTCATTGAGGTATGATTGACATAAAAACTGCAATATTTAATGTATACAACCTGATGAGTTTGGAGATAAGTATACATCTGTGAAACCTTCACCAAAATATGCCGTAAACCTATTATCCATCACCTCCAAAAGTATAGCTTTTGGAGGTTTAAATGATATGGTTGTGCTCACACTAAAACTGATTTTTGGGGTCTGCCTATTTTTCTTTAGTATTTTAAGTAATATTCTCCATGTTATTACAGGCTCTTGAAGAATATAATATTTAGTATACTTGTAGTACCATGTAGTAAGTTCTGTTGGACTTAATTTAGTTTCAAATTCCTCAATTGACCAATTGGACAATTCTTGGACAGTTATTTGTTATGAGTATTTCCAGTTTTCTTTGAGAAATGACACTGCAGTGAAAATCTTTAAACAATAGACTTTACCTATAAATTCTACTAATAGCTTTTTACTTATAACAAAAGTAATATTATCTGAACCCCTGTTCTGAGATTTTCTCCCAGTCTTTACAAAGGCCTACACTACAAAAATTCTTTTCCTTTTTCTTCCCCAGGGAATGCTCCTTCCAATGTCATCGTTTATGAAGCTGTCCCCGGTCATAGGAGACTGATAACTGCCTTCTGTGGTCTCACATGGGCCTTTGGCCACAAATCAGTCACATTGAGATAATTCAGCCCCAATCTCCCTTCCTTGGAGGTCCCTGTGATCTCCCTAAGTCTAGATCAGTCTCTTTGTTGAATGTTCTAGTGACAGCTCTAGACTTAACCCACATGGCACATGTGATAATGACCATTAAATAACTAGTTGAGTGACCATTTCTTCATGCTTGCCTTCTTCACTGGGATGGATGTGGACTGTTCCACTCCTGTTCATGCTCTGTCCTCAGAGTTTCATCTCAGTCAGTGCTCAGAATGGAAGGATGAACGAAGGGTCTTCCCCAAACACTTTAAAGTCTCTAGAGAAGAAGAAAATATAAAGAAATAGTTATCTGTACTCAGAGCAATATTTACGTTCATTCAAATTCCAGGCCAGTTTACAGCCGACATGCACTGAGGGCTTAGATAAGCCAGGCGCTATGCTAATGTTTTACGTGCTTTATCTCATTCAAATCTTGCCTTGGTCTTACAAGGTGGATACTGCTACACCCTCTTCAGTAATAAAGAGCTGGAGGCTTAATTAAAGGGGTTCTATAATTTGTCCAGCAGTAAGAGGTGGGGCTGTGTTGGGCTAATTGAATTTAGGTTCTCGGCTGGAATATCTGGTGGTGTATCTCCCGGAATGCTTTCTTACACTGGGCTGGAATCTCTCTCATCATAGCTTCTTACTCAGGGGATTAGGTCTCTGTCTTGATCCATGGGAAATGTGCTGGTCTTCCTGCTTCATTCCAGCTCTCCTCAGCACACACAGATTTGTCCCCTGCTGAAACATTCCCCTGTCCAGGATGAATCATTTCCATTCCTCTCACCGTCCCACTTGGGACTACAACTCAAGTGTCCTACCCCTTGTTTGGTGCTTCTGTTTTCACCTGAGAAATGCCTTTCCCATGGAGAATCAGTCTGTTCCTATACCTGGAAGAGAGCAAGGTGACTAGCCGGGAAATAAAAAATTAAAAAAAAAATGTATGTGATCTCTTAAGAGAGGAATAAAGATTAAGGCCGTGGACTCTGGAACCAGACCACTTTGGCTGAAATCCCAGCTCTGCCTCTTCCTGGCTGTGTGAATTTGGACAGTTACACATATCCTAAATCAGCTGACTGAATTCCTGGGCAGCTGAGTGCACCACGGCCAACAGACTGGGTACCACCCCTGAGCCATCTTCTTGCAGCCAAGGGAGGCTACTGTCTTCTGACCCCAGTACGATACTTATTGAGCACTTCCTATGCTCCCACTACTGTTAAAAAATGCTTTGCCGGTATTGACTCATTTAATCCTCACAGCAGCCCTAAAGAGTGGATCCTATACACCCTCCCCACTTCCCAGGTGGAGCTGGAATCGCTGTGCCCAAGCTCCCACAGCTGGTCAGCCAAGGAGCTGGTGGTCCAGCTACAGAGGCCGTTGCTAACCATTCTTCCTTCCTGCCTTAACTTTGTAAACGCATCTTCAGAGCCCTTCACAGCCTACACGCATGAACAACTCACCTTATATTCCTCTGCTTTGAGCGATTTGATGCCTCTGACAAACTCTTATCTCCCGGCCAGTCTTTGCCGTCCTTGCCTGCCCTCCCGTACAAGGGTTGTTAAAACAGGAGCAAGGCTCACAGTGATTGATGGCCCGAATGCTGATCATTCCCTACCTTTCCTGGCTCGCGGTAAATATTTACTTTTGGTTACACAGGAACAATGAGTTTTCTTTCAGGAGATGGATGTCGAGTGTATATATAATATTATGCTTGCCTGACTCCTTTGAACACCTGACTCTCATTTCCCGGGCTCACTCGGGGAAAGGGAGGAGACACTGCAAGGTGAGCTGTTTGACTTTTCAGAGGATGCTTGGAGGTTTGCAAGCTGGATGGATTTTGTTGTCATTTTAATTTTATTTTTTCTTACTGAAGGACCAAAAGCATGGTCTCTGGCAACAATCTGAGATCTGGTCAGGAGCTATTGGTTACCCATATCAAGGGTTCCATTATACCCAGTGTTGTGCCTTAAATTGATTCATATTTTAAACATAGATAGGTAATTTAGCTTCACTCTAAGCTTTGATGTCCCCCACATCATGGATGCCACATGCGGATTTTACTAATACCTATTGCAGTGTGTACGTAATTGTTAAAATCCAAAACATTCCCTCGTGTCCTTGTGCCCGTCTCACTAGGACTAGTTGACAGGGGACTTGTACACGGTTCTCAGCCCTGCCACCTCCCCGCTCGGCGACCCTGTCCCAGTTGCCACTCTTTTGGGACCCCTTTCTCTCCACCCACAAAATGAAGTGGGCTCTTAACACTTCATCGTTCTACCCTTTGTTTTCTCTTTCTGGCTCGAGGTGATGTTTATAACAGAAAAGAGTTCACGTAGGCAGACAGGTCAATCTAAACATTGTTCTCACTCACATAAAAGCAGTTTCCAATCTCTACCTTGGGAGTAGGTTGGTAGTTCTTGTCATTCATCTATTATTGCTACTCAGGAAATACACGAGGAGAGAGGAAGGCACTGAAAGGCCCTTTAATGTAGTTAGAATGGAGTCTAAGCTGAGCAGGTGGAGAGATGGGGAGAGAAAGCGCAGCGGTGAGTGAGCTTTGGAATTGGAAACTCCGTGTTCTGATGGCAACCCTCCAACTTTCAGTTGATTCACCTCCTTGTATTTTCTTCCTCCTCTCTTATCCCCACCCCATCTTTGGACCTCCTTCTCACTTCCCCTCCCTTTTCCCTCCCTTTGTTTCTCACCTGATTTGCCATTACGTATGGTGACGTGAGAACCGGCACTTCTCTGTGTCCACAGACCGGAACAGTAAGCCAGGTGTCATTTCCCCCATGTATCACGTGGCTGTATTTTTTACCGTCACTCTTTCTTAGAAGCACAATTTCTGAGAAGAATGCCTTCGACCAAAGCCTTTTATCTGCAGGGCCAAGATGAACTTTGGCAAGAGGAAAATTGGTTTTGACCCCTGGTGCCCTGCTTTCTTTTCTCCTCCCTTCCTGGCTGGAGCCCCTGGCTTTCACAGCCCGGCTCTTGTGCACTCGTCTCTGCAAAGCTTCCCCCTGGTGTGTCCCACTGTTCTGCCTCTGCTGGCAGGGCCTGTGGAATCATCTCAGCCACGCCCCCTCTTTTCGAGGTGGGGCAACTGGAATTCAGGAAGGGGAAGAACCTGCCTTGGAATCTTGAACTTAAGACTCCCGGAATCTGGGAGTCTTCTTGTTACCCCATTTTTTTTTTTTTTCGGTTGGTTGGTTTTTAATTGAAGTATAGTTGATTTACAATCTTGTATTAGTTGCTGGTGTACAACATAGTGATTCAGTTATACATTTATATATATTCTTTTTCATTATAGGTTATTACAAGCTGTTGAGTATAGTTCCCTGTGCTATATGGTAAGATCTTGTTCTTTATCTGTTCTGTATATAGTAATTTGTATCTGCTAATTCCAAACTCTCAATTTATCCTTTCCCACCCCTCTCCCTTTTGGTAACCGTAAGTTTGTTTTCTATGTCTGTGAATCTCTTTCTGTTTTGGAAATAAGTTCATTTGTCTTGCTTTTTCAGATTCCACATATAAGTGATATCATATGGTATTTGTCTTTGTCTGACTGACTTCACTTATTATGATAATCTCTAGGTCGATCCATGTTGCTGTAAATGGCATTATTATTTTTTATGACCGAGTAGAATTCCATTGTATAATTTTACTACATCTTCTTTATCCTGTCATCTGTCCATGGACATTTAGGTTGCTTCCATGTCTTGGCTTTGGAAATAGTGCTGCTATGAACATTGGGGTACATGTAACTTTTTGAATTGTTCTCTGGATATATGCCCAGGAGTGGGATTGCTGGATCATATGGTAACTCTATTTATAATTTTTTAAGGAATCTCCATACTGTTTTCCATTCTGGCTGAACCAATTTGCATTCCCATCAACAGTGTAGAAGGGTTCCTTTTTCTCCACACCCTCTCCGGCGTTTATTGTTTGTGGACTTTTTAATGATGGCCATTCTGACCAGTGTGAGGTGATATCTCACTGTAATTTTGATTTGCGTTTCTCTGATAGTTAGCAGTGTTGAGCATCTTTTCATGTGCCTATTGGGCTTCTGTATGTCTTCTTTGAGGGAATGTCTGTTTAGGTCTGCCGATTTTTTTTTTTCTGAGAAAAGCTAACACCAAGATTACGTTTTAATTAAACTACAGAAACAATGGTTAGAGTACAGAATATTCATGAGGAAAAAAATACACCATGTTATCAGTACTTACAAAGTTACAAAACCATTTGTTTGCTTCCTTAACATTTTCCATATTTTAAGTTCATACATGAAGATGTTCAAATTTACCATTTGGGGGAGGGGGAAGAGGAAGAAAAAAAAAGGTGTATTTATCATTGCTAGATGTGCTCACTGTATGCTCCATTATTCATATGCCAGTCCTGGGTGACTGGAAGTGCAGTTGTCAGGCATTTTAATAAACTGGACAGCCATTTGTTTCTGCACGACAAGGCATCTTTACACAGGAGCAATCAGGAGAAAACAGGAAACAGTCAAGCACTCTGCACTGCGACACGCCACCTTAACAGCTAACCAGCATTACTCAACTGCTACACAACTGCGTCTAGTGCACAAAGATACATAAGAGAAGAGATTAGAATTGTGTTTGGTAAACAATCCTTTCAGAAAAAAAAAAAAAAAAAAACTCTTTTCACCTGCAGTCTTTATACAAATTTGGGTTCAGTTTGCCATTTAGACCTGAAGGTAAATAACATATACAAACAAATTTACACCAACTTTTGTAGGTTTTTAATTTTAAGGTATGAAGGCAATGTTGAGTCCACCTCTTGACAGCTTTAGGCTGTGTGTAATGGCTGCACACGTTTCCTTAAAAGTCAGGAGGCCACTAATTAGATTACCAATCTGTTTAATTTCAAACAAAAAAAAAGTCAGCACTATATAAACAAAAAGGAAATTTTACCTCAAATATCCAAGCCAATAATGAAATCTGAAGTCGTTCACCTCACTAAATTACAAGAAATTTGAATAACAGCAACAAAATGGCACATAAAATGAGCTTGCCACCTGAGGCAAAGCTTAAAACAAGTAAAAAGTTAGACAAAATGTTACAAAATAACCTTTTCAAAAGCCAGTTGCTTGTTCCAAGGACTCTTCGACGGACTGAGTACTTGGTCCTTTCCCCCCAAGCCTTCCTTTATGTTGCTTGGGGACAACACATCATTTGCTTAAGAGGACACCAATCCTTCCTCTTCAGGAGACTTGGGGCGACTCTTGGATGGCGACCTGGACTTGGATTCCCTCCTGGACACGGGTGGAGGACTCCTGGACCCAGACCTGGACCTGGACCACGAGCGAGATCTGGAGACTGAGGAGGACTTGGACTTGCACCATCGCGCGGATCTGAACTTGGAGGGTGATCGCCATCTTGAGCGAGTGCCAGAGCGGGACTTGGAGCGGCTGTAGCGGGATCGACTCCAGGACCAGGACCGGGACCGGCTGCGGCTCCGATGTGCGTGGCCACCGCCCGCGTGCCGGCGGGGCGGGCGTCCGCGGCGGCTGCGGCGCTTGTCTTGGGGGGGGGGGGGGGCGTAGCGCGCCATCTGCGCTCGGAGATCGCTGCCGTCCAGCACGGCCCCGTCCATGGCGTCCATGGCGTCCTCGGCGTCGTGTCTGTCGTGGAAGCGGTCTAAGGCGAAGCCCCGGGACTCCTTGGTGTGACGTTCCCGCGGGACGTACACGTCGCCGACGCACCCGTGCCTCTGGAACACGCGCCTCAGGGTGTCGGGCGAGGTGCGGTAGGCCAGGTTGTCCACCTTGAGGGAGGTCATGCCCTCCGCGTCGGGAGGCGGGCGACCGTAACTCATGGCTCTGGGGGGGTCGGCGCGGGGCCGCGAGCGCGCGCGGGTGAGCTAACGCCTGGCGGCGGCGGCCATCTCCTCAGACCAGTTCGGCTCGACGCCGCGCCTCGGCTCTGGCGGTTGGTTCCGCGTGGAGATGCTGGGAAAGGCGGACGGGGGACACCGCCGAGACAGCGCCCGCCGACTCCCCCTGAGAAACAACTTCTGCCGGTTTTTCGACTGGGTTGTTTGGTTTTGTGTGTGTGTCATTTAGTTGAAGGGGCCGTTGGTGTATTCTCGAAGTCAAGCCCCTGTCAGTTGGCATCGGCTGCAGACACACCCCCTGATGTTTGCCCAACACTTCCTGCCTTGGGTAACGCGGTTCTGACGGATCCTTGCGGGGACCATGGTCTCGAGCATGCTGATGACCCCCGGCAGTTCTCGCTGTGAGCCCCCTCACACTTGAATTTAGTGAATACGTTGTTGAGAGATTGTGCTTACTGCCTGCTTTCCCTGCTATTTTTAAGCGCCAAGAAGGCAAGGCGGTGTCTCTTTTTCCAAGATTACCCTCAATCCCTTTGATACAGGAATAGTAACAGTAATTCTTAGCGGGCACTTACCTTGGGCCTGGCCCTGTTCTAAACACTCCCATGACAAAGATGCTGTAACTGTCACCCCCATTTGACACGTGGTGCAAATGTGAAGCTGCTCCACACCTTTTACCTTTTCTGCTTCCCTTGGTTAAGGAAAGGGAAGCTGGTCCCTTGTATGTGTGCCCAGGGGTGCGATGGTGCTTTAGTCTACAGAGCTCTGCTCTCCATGGAGACCATTCGCAGAAAGCTCACAGCTGCTCTCCTGCTTCTCCTACTCATAGAAGGTACCTCCTCAGCTGTTTACCCACCCGTCCATGCGTTCACGCATGCGTCCGTCCATTCAGCCATCAAACCCCTGTCAGGTACTTGCTTTATCCCAGGCACTGTTTCAGGCGCTGTGACTTAGTGGTGAACACCAGAGAGAGGCTGCTTTCTTGGAGTTTTCATTGTAGCATCGACTCATGGTCCTTTTTGTTTTCTTGTCATCCTGTTTCTCAATCACTTCTCTGTAACTAGTAAACTAGTAAATACTAGTAAATACTTTATTGTTCCATTTGTTTTTTTTTTTACAAGATACTTTTTTACAAGTATCCCACTCTTGCTCAGACATTTTATATATGTATGTGTGTACATATATACAGATGTATTCATATACATCTGTATATATATGTATGACACATATATATAGTGAATATGTATATATATGTTTAGCAAGCAAAAGCTGACTCTCAAAGGTCATGGCTATCATTTATTCTTTCAACAAATATTTTTTAGGTACCTACTATGTGCTAGTCACAGAGTAAAGCCAGTTGTAGGCTCAAGGAACCTCTTTCCAGTTCCTCGGTATGGGCTCTGTTCCTACTTTTCAGGGCAGGGATATGAGATAGAACTGCCAGGTGGATACCTGCCTGTTTCTCTTTATCTATGTCATTTATTAGAAACAGTCATAGAAAGAGAAAAGGTCCCATTGTGTTCTCAACTGAAAAAACAGATAATTAAGCTCACTGGAAAACTGCGTTCTGTGTAAATGTCAATAAATTGTTTTACGTTAGGAGGTCTTAAAAACCAACAAAGTAAGCCCCAGATGCCATCTTGATGTAGACACGGAACTTCTTACCATACTCTCCAATGTCCCCAGCTACAAAACACAGCATTCTGGGAGATTTATTGGCAGCAAATTAGCTTAGATTTATTGCAGATTATTGATTCTTACATTCAAAGGTTAATGAGGTTTGTGCCTTCATTCAGCACTCCTGCTCCGGGGAGAATAATGAGATTGCCTGAAGACACAACCCATTCAATTAAAGTAAACAGACAGCTGTAATGTGCATCCTGGCTGTGTTCTGCTACTTTTCCCCCTCATCCTTTCTCTTTTTCTTTTTCAACATATCTGATTTCTCAGGTGATTTTTATTTTTGCATGTAAGAGGTGGTAAGATGAACCCAGGCAACACTGGTACACATGACAGATGATTCCCTTGTGGACCCTAACATGAAGAAGTGCAGCTCATCTGCACAATCTATCAAGGTTTCTTTCTTCTGATACACCTGCAGATGTCTCAGTGTCTCAGTAGTTGAAATGCAAACTGATGCTCAGTTAGAAACCTCAGGGGCAGGAAGAGCCAACTACATCATTAGAAGCAGTAGGTAATGAGTTTCTAGACGTTGGCTAGTAGCATTTGGCCAGTATGGTGCTAGGCTTAAGTGACTTAAAAGTATTGTGTCTCTTTGACCATTGCAGATTTTCTGACTTCATTTATCTGTAAATAGTTTTGATTCCATCTTTATCTGCATGCTAATGTAGACTTTTTCCAGACCACAGACTTTACTCAGTTGATTTATTTAACACTAGATAAGATGAAAAACTTTCCGTAGAGCTTGGGGTCTGTATTCTTTTCAAGGTCTTTTGTGAAGAATGCCACAGCTTGTGTTAACGAGGAATAGCTTCTCTCCTGTCTGTGTCTGACCCAAAGTCTTAATGAGATGAAATTCTGACTCTCTTGGAGAGCCACTTGCGGAAAACATTGTCCTCTCAGTAGTAGCTTGCTGTCTATCCAAAGACAAATTACATGTTTGCTTGGATATTTCTTTGATAGTTTCTCTTTGGTTTAATTCTGTGGGGGGCACAGATGGCAGGCAAATTATTGGACCTAGTTTACATTTTAGTTATGGAATGTTGGAGCTCAGAGGAAGCCTAAAGTTCATTTGGATCCTTTCCTTCATTTTGTCACTGGGGAAGTAAAGCCCACAAGGAAAGTCTCAGGCCCCCGGCTGTGCAAATCCAGCTCTCTCTTCTTTCCACCAGAAAATCCAGGCATTCTAGTCCCATCCTGCTAAGAACCACCCTCAAAACCCTGAGGCTGTCTTCACCCCTGGATTGATTTCTTGGGGGGCATAGGATATATCCTGTAGCTGGCTCTGCCAATCAGCCCCAGCTGTTGCTATGAAACCACTCAATGCATTTTGACTGTGGGCTGTGCACTGGCTTATTGACAAAGGTCAGCTTTAATGTAGTTCTTTAAAGTGTGTGCAGTTAGTGAAACTGAAGTTTGTAAAAAGCTGAAGACCCGATTGGGTCCCTTGAAATCTTACACTCTCAGTTGGAAAACTTCCTAGAAATAACCTAGCCTGGCTCTCAACTTCATGTATCTCAGTTCTTTTTATAATGGAAAACTTTGGATATGACTGAATACACTAAATCCACTAAAGCACATTTCTTGTTTTAATATTGGAGGACATCCTGCAGTGCCTTTCCTTTCCTGGGATTTTTCCCTTCCCTCCATCTATGAAGCAGCATTTGAGAGCCAGACTTGTTACCAGTAGAGCTCACAGTAATATAACTTGGTCACCAAAAACTTGCCCTCTTTGGGGTAGACTTTAAGTAATGGCTTAAATAAACTTTGAGCATGACTCCTTTGTGACCCCTACCCATATTTCCACTGTTGTCCACCAGAGATTGGAGTTTGGGAAGGAACATAAGAAAAGCAGTGAACCAGAATGATCTGACTTTTCCCCATGTTCTTTTAGAGAGAAATTTGGGGAATATGCTGAGATGCTAGGATTTTCTAAATCTGGCTGCGGTGATGTTAGAAACTCTTAAGATAAGTATTTCATGTAGATGAAACATTGACCTGAAACAAACTGTTGCTTTATGAAAAGAGAGCAAAATCCCGAGGGAGATGGATGATAGGGTGCTTTCTGAAGAGCATCCATTCCAGCTATTGGGATCTCTGCAAGCTGCCAGTTCCTACAGAAGTTGCCCCAGTTGAAGAGCTCCTCCTTGCCCAAGATCATGTCCCTTTCTCGGGATGGACTCTCTCCAGTGACCAGTTGGTAGAGGTATAAAGGCTTGGCCCCCTACTCATCGTCTGGTACAACTCTGAAGAGTCATTGATTGAGACTTTTAATGGGACTGCATCACAGCTCAGCTTCCTGCCTTGCCCAGTCTTGCTACCTGCCCTTCCAACGGTGTTGACCCCAAGAACTTATCTTCCTAAACCTCTTATGTGCTAATTTCTATCTCAGAGTCTGCTTTCCAGGAAATCCACCTGTAAGAGAGTTTGCTCTTTAGGGTCTCTCTAGAACAGGGTTCAGCAAGTTTTGGCTCACAGAAGTCGTGTGGTTCACTGCCTGTTTTTGTAAATAAGGTTTTGTATGAGCACAGCCAAAGTTGTGTGTTTACGTTTTCATCTATGCTGCCTTCCCTCTGCAGCGGCCGAGTTGAGTGGTTGTGACAGAGATTGCGTGGCCCTCAAAATCTAAAGCATGTATCATCTGACCTTCTACTGGAAGAAGTCTGCCAGTCACGGCTGCTGAGCCCTGGAAGCAGCATGGGTATCAGAGGAGAGAGAGATCCAGGACAGGAACCTCTCAGAACATGATGCGTTCTGGGTGGATATTTAAGCACCCGTTTTATGAAATAGTCTTTGATCTGTTCCTTTTGAGTCGTGTTCACGTCCAGACTTTTCCGTAACTCTCTACTGGGCTGATACAGAGGAAATGGAAGAACACGAATTTGTGAACTTGAGTTTGAGTTTTGGCATAATGAAATGGCTTACCTTCTGTTGGGCTTTAGGTCTTACAGAAGCTTTTCTACATACACTCACTTATCTTGAGGTATGCAGAGCAGGGTCTGACACCTTCCTTTGGTGAAGAAACTGAGGTTCAAGCAAACTAAGTTGTTGCCTATTACGAAGTTGTTTTTAAAATCCAGAACCTTCGTCTCATATTTCAGTTATTTTTCCATTTCTTATCAAAATAAATGGAAAGGCAGGGAAGAGTCATTGTTGGGCAGTGAAGTCATAAGCAGTGAGGAGGCTGCAGGTAGTTTTTGGATGAGAAAAATATCATTCTCTGATGCTTGTTTATGTACTAACTCATCAGATGTTTGTTGAAGGGCACTGAGTCAGTATGTGGAAAGACTGGTACCTCAAAAACCTTCTACAGATGGTTCTCATGTGAATTCATAGTTGGGAACCAGAAGCCATGCCCTGATGATTAATGCCTAATAATAGCCCTTTGAGTGGGCCTTGTGTTCATAGAGGAGGCAACTTTAACACCAGAAAATAGGACCTCTTTGCTTTTCTTCTTTTGATTATGAATTTGTTTATTCAGCAAGTAATTACTGAGTGCCTATAATGTACGAGGCACCATAGGAGAGGAGGATGAATGATGGACAAGCTAAACGTGGTTCCTGTCTACATGGAGTTCCCGGTCTAGCAGGGAGAGATGCTATTAAGCAAGCACGACCACAAAGTGGGTAAGGGCTACAGCAGGGTCAGTGCACATGCTACACATTTCTCCAAGTGGCGTAGGTGGGATCCAGGAAAGAAGTGACATTTAAGTCAGATCCAGAATATGAGTAAGAGTTAGCCAAGTGTAGAGGCTGAAGTAGGTGCTATGTAGAGACAGCAGAGTATTCAAAGGCTCAGGGTGAGGGAGAACTTGATGTAGCAGAGGACCTGACAGAGGCTCATCCTGAGTATAGAACAGAGGGGAAGTTTGGGGAGAGAGGATGCGGAGGGTGCACACTAGATGGGGCAATTCATGAGGGATTGCCCACAAGCCACAGTAAGGAATTTCAACTTTATTCCGAGGATGTTAGTCATTGAAGGGGTTTAAACAGCAGAAAAGCACTATTTTTCCATCAAAACATAACCATTAGCTCGAACCAGGTAGCTGTTTTCCACCCAGGAGCCAATGGGACATAAAGCCTGATGAAAGAAGCCAAGGTTAGAGGCACCATCTGTGTTTGAAAGCAGAATGGAAGCTCTCCACTTTCCGAGTGCGATGTATTTTCTTTGCCTCTAGACCTTTTCAGTTCAGGCAGGAAGGAACAATTCACCCCCCTACCACCCAACCCCGCTCTGCAGTTGTCAGTGCCACCTCTGTAAACACCACAGTCTTGTTTTCTGTGGCTTCTCTGCTTCAGCTCTGAGGCCCAAGTGAAAAGGGCATGGCTGTCTGGGCTCTTTTTCTGTCCATCAGCATTTCGATTAAAGTCACTCAGAGGCCTTTTTCTTTGAATAGAACAGATTGAAGCCTTGACTAACCAGGCCCAGTCATTCAAGGGGCAAGAGTGAACAGTTTCTGCTGGATTCATGCATTACTCCTCAACTCTGAAAAAGGGCAGAATGCAATTTTCTGCTGGAATTACACCTGATTGCAGATCATCACACAACTGCCCAGTGGACCCATTCCTCCCTTGCTTATGTGCCTTCAGGTTGTATGTCATCAGGAAGAAGCAGGCAGCTAAGGAGAAGGGCAGGCTTACATTTGATGCCTAAAATCTCAGCTGAATAAGCTGAAAATCCTACACTACTTACGAGTCTGCAGGCAGAGCTCAGGCAGAGGCTAGAGTTCTGGGGGTCCATTAGTGGCCTCTACTTTCCATATGATGAGAGGGTAAGAAGAAATTTTTCTGGTTGGAGATGTAATTTCACTTTTCTGTACTTTTATTTATCTCATTTCTTTTCCTCACATCTTGGAAGACAAATACATGGATAAATGATAGACAGGACAATTTTTTTTTATTATCAACAGTATACTGAGGTGATATGAGAGAAGATAGCCTTAGGGGAGGTTTTCAAATATCCGTAATTTTCTTGTGTTTGAAGATTTTTCTGTCGTCTTTCTGTTGTTGATTTCTAGTTTGATTCCATTTTGACTAAAAAACATAACTCAGTGTGATTTTAATTATTTTAAATTTAAGATTTGTTTTGGGATATGGTCTATCTTGGAGAATGTTCCATGAGCACTCAAAAGAGCATGTATATTCTGTTGTTGGGAGGAATATTCTGTATTTGTTGATTAGATTCTGTTGGTAATGGTGTTACTGAATTTTACTTTCTTGCTGGTTCTCTGACTAATAGTTCCTTTAGTTGCTAAGAGTAGGTTAGAGAAGTCTCCAACAACAACGACAAATTTGCCTGTTTCTCCTTTAAGCTCTATCAGTTTTTGCTTCACATTTTTACAGCTCTGCTGTTTGATAGGTCCACCTTTAGTATTGCTATGTCTCCTTATTGGATCAACCTTTTAGTCATTATGTATTGTTCTCTGTATACCTTGTAATTTTCTGAGCTGTGAGGTCTACTTTGTCTTATAGTAATATAGCCATTCCTGCTTTTGTAAAAAAAAAAAAAATCAATATTTGCATAATATATCTTTTCCTAATCCTGTTGCTTTCAGCCTACATTTGTTGTTATGTGTGAAGTGAGTTTCCTGTAGACAGCATAAGTGGGTCATGATTTTTTATCCGTTCTGTCAATCTCTGTCTTTTAATTACTGTATCTAAACCATTTACAGTTAAAGTAATTATTGGTATGTTAGGGCTTAGGTGTGTCACTTTATTTGTTTTTTATTTGTTTTCTCTTTCTTGTTCCTCTGTTTCTCTTTCCTTACTTTCCTGTGGATTGCTTGAATGCAGTACTGGAAGTTCTACCCGGTGAAATAAGGCAAAAAAAAAAAAAAAGGCATATAGATTGGAAAGGAAGAAATAAAACTGTCTCTTTTTGCAGATGACACGATTGTGATAACACTGAATAGTGTGAATACTGGCAGGGAGGCAGAGAAGCTGGATTACTCATACATTGCTGATGGGAATGTAAAATGGTACCATCCGTCTAGAAAATAGTTTGGCAGTTTCCTTTATAACTAAAAATGGACTTACCATATGATTCAGCAATTACACTTGTGAACATTTATCCTAGAGAAATTAAAACTATGTTTACAAGAAAATTTGTACATGAATGCTCACAGCAGCTTTATTCAGCCAACTAAAAATTACCCAAATGTCTTTCAGTGAATAGTTGAACAAACTGTTTTATCCATACTAGGAAATACTACTAAGAAATAAAAAGAAATCAACTATTGATATATATATACATCAACAACTCAACATGCCTTGGATGAACCTCAAAGGAATTACACTGAGTGAAAAAAGCCGTGATTCCATTTATATAATATTGTTAAAATAGCAATTATAGAGAAAAGATTAATGCTTGCCAGGAGTGAGGGATGGGAGGGGGTATGGTTACAAAGGGGTAGCACAAAGGAGCTGTGGGGTGATTATATCTTGATTTTAGTGGTAGTTATAGGCAGCTACATGTGTGACAAAATTGCACAGACCAACACACACACGCACACACGCGCGTGCACACACACGAGTTCATGTATCTGAATAAGGTCAATTTCCTGATATTGATATAAGCAATGATAGCACTGGGGGATACTGTGTTAAAGGTGCACTGATTCTTCCTTTACAGTTTTTTAGCAACTTCCTGTGAATCTATAATTATTGTCAAAGTAAGGAGCTAATAAAGAAGATATTTAGCTAAAAATAAATAAACATTCACACACATGTATGTGAACAACCCTCCATTTGTTTTATTCTTCTCAGTTCCTTTTCCTTATCAGACCAACCCAAGATACAGCTGGGTTCTAGGAGCTAAAATGAGGGGAGGTCATCCCTTTCAGAGTGGTCTAGGATCCACTTTACAGACATGGTAAGCAGAGAGAGCTGAGCAAACTGAGCAGTGGATTTGAGACAGTTTGTGGAAAGACTGCACTTTAGTGCGACACCTTCCAAACTTTAAGGTGCATTAAGGGGGAGTTTAATGGACCCCCAGCCTGAAAGGTTCAAATTCCAGTCTCTGGGGAGTATACATCAGAAACCCATGTTTTAAATAAACACAGGTACTTCTGATGTCTGTGATTCTCTGGCCACATGTAGAACCACACTGATGCACTGGGTTAAATTCCCACCTCTGCTCTTATTTTCTGAGTGAACTTGGGCATGGTCTGAGTCTCATTTTCCCTCTCTGTAACGTCAGAGCAGTATCCTCCTAGGGTTAATGAGCTGGCGCTCAAGAAATAATTGTGATGCCATTCTTATCATCTTTACCATCATCATCATTATGATTCATGATGTGGGCACATAGTAGGTCCATCCTCAATAAAAATTTCCTCCCGAGGTTGCCATGCTGGTAGTATTGCCCTGAGATGTATCTCACATGCTATTAAGCAGCACTGGGGCTTTTGACAAGTTGAGTTTTATGACCTTGTAGACATATGAGGAGCCTTCTTAAAGACTGTTCCTGGGGAGCATAGTGTTGGAGGCTTGAGTCCAAGTCCTTGGTGAGGGAAGGTGTTACTGCCTGAGGCACAGTGGGAAGTGCATTCAGTTTGCTCACTTGATGATTAACAATTGGTATCACAGGCAAAGAAACTTCCTCTTGGGGGAAGCCTACAAAAGGTCCCCCAAATTTTGAGGTACAAACTGGGAAGATGTCAAAAATTCTGTTGTATCCTGTGTCATGAGGGGAGTGTTTTCTTACATTCATTCATCGAACATTACTAAGGATATACATGTGCGAAACAGTGGGTGACGTACTAGGGGGTACACCGATGGAAAAAACAAATGTCATTCTGCCCTTGTAGAACTTGTAATCAGGTGGGGAAGCAGACATTGAACAGGAAATTGTATGCGTGATAAGTATTACAAAACAGGAAATGAGAGTCCCTCAGAAGCGGATAAGAAGGGGAAGTTATTTTGAAGGGGGTAATAGAGATGCTTCTCTGTGGACACGCTGTCTAAGCTGATCTGAGGAGGAGAGAAATTGGCCAAGACCACAGTTAGGAAAGAATGTTTGCAAAAGAAACAACACATTGAAAGGCCAGGAGAGGAGGGGAGACAGGCATTTTGAGAATTGGAGAAGTTCAGCATGGATTCCAGGAGGAGTACGAGGTAACAGAGAAGGGCAAGAGAAGGTAAAGACTTTAGGCCAGTGCCTGGCACATAGCAAACAATGCCAGCCTTACGGTTACTATTTTTATTGTTCATTGTAAGGGCAGTTAGAAATCATTGGGGAGTTAAGGCAGGGGAATGACTTGATAAGATTTTCATTTTAGGTTGTTTAAAGTCACTTCTTGAGAACTGTATCCTGGTGATACACTGAGAGGTGGAAAGGCACAGAAACTCAGTTGCCTCTCTGCATTCCAAGAATATTCTAGGTGAGTCTGGAGGTGAAATAGACCCCCTTTCTCCTTAGTGCAAACATTCTGAGTCCAAGGAGATTAATATGGATCCTGCCATTAACCTTGCAGTAAAATACTCCCTGCATCCCCTCCCACCCCCACACCCTCTACCTCCTAATGTAGTCCCCTTACCACTTCCACGTTTTTTACCCCTAGGATAGCTCCTCATCTTGAGTTTCTACTTGATCCTTCTCATTGGGAGAAGATATTCACAAGTGGACTCCACTTTGAATCTGTGAAAGGAAGGACTTCGGCCACCTTGTAAAGAAGTAGACTTACTGTCCACTTGGTATTACTTGATCTTGACCATGACCTGTCTACCATGCACTCAGGGTATCCTCCAGGGAGCTTAGCAGCCCCCCTGGTTCCTGACAGAGGTCAGGCCTGCAGCGCCTATGAGATACGACTGAACAGTATCCAAGGACCTAGAAGACAGAATCATACATAACACTGTGCCCTTCTGTGTTCTGTATCAGTGGGTCTGAAACCCCATCACTTCTCTTAGAACAGCAGATGGACATGATAGTTCAGGAGGGACCATTGTCCCAGTAAGTCAGGGTGCCTTCAACACAGAGAATTTATGGATGTGGTAACCTGTGGGTTTCCCAGAGTGTGTCTGTTTGGAAAATAGAACAACTGTTAGGGTAAATATGGAGAAAAACAATGTAGAAAGAAAAATAGAAAAAGCTTAAAGGAGAATGTAAAAATAAGGAAGAATATGGTGGATTTTTATTTTAAAAGCATGAAGACAGATCCACTTGCATTTAACCAAGGTAACAAGCTAAAGTGTGACCCAGAGAAACCCAAATATTTCTTTGAAATATGTGACATCCAAACCACAAATCAAACAATGACTTTAAAAAAAGAAGTCAAATCAGGAGGAGATAGGAGTTTCTGATAAGGTACTCTGTGTAAGTCCATTTCTTTTGTTTTTAGGGTATTTACATTCCTTTAGGACAGAAAACTAGGGCCCATATCTCACCTGGCCATCCATGTCCTCTCAGGCTGCCCTTCATGTTTCTGATGACCAGTGGCCTTTTTAGTAAATGTATGGGTGAGAACCTTGATGCCACCACCTGGGAAACCCCAGAGCAGGAGCAGCTGTGGCCCTACTGGCCTCTGATGAGTTTCTAGGCCAACCTGTGGGGCATATAAAATTCCTTGGTGTCCTCTTTATTCTTTTCTTTTCTTTTTTTTTTTTTCTGTTTTTAGATTCCACATATGAGTGACATACGGTGTTTTTCTTTCTCTTTCTGGCTTACTTCACTTAGAATGACTATCTCCAGGTCCATCCATGTTGCTGCAAATGGCATTAGTTTATTCTTTTTTATCACTGAGTAGTATTCCATTGTGTAAATATACCTTTAATGAAAAAGAATATGAAAATGAAAATATGTATGTTACGTATATACATATATTTGCATGACTGGGACATTATGCTATACACTAGAAACTGACACATTGCAACTGACTATACTTCAATTAAAAAAAAGGATAAAAAATTCCTTGGAGCATGGTCTTACACCAGGACAAGAGAGGTAGCTGCTAATCTTTAGGATGAACCTATTCCTGCACTTTCCTTAGATGACTGAATCTGCTAGGTTTCACATAAGGAGGCAAAAATATTGCCTCCATCAATCCATAAAATGGAGTGATAATTAATTTTATGTGTCAGTTTGGCTGGGCCACAGTGTCCAGATATCTGGTCAAACAATATTTTATTTGTTTCTTTGGAGGAGTTTTTTTTTAATTATTATTATTTGTTTGTTTATTTGTTTTTGGATGAGCTTAACATTTAAATTGGTGGACTTTGAGTAACACAGATTACTCTTCATAATGTGGGTGGGCTTTATCTAATCAGTTGAAGGCCTCTTTCTTGGAGCAAAATGGAATTCTGTCAGCAGACCACCTTTGGACTTGAACTGCAACTCTTCCTTGGATCGCCAGCTTGCTGACCTCCACCATGAGATTCACTGGAGTAACAGAGTCACTCAGAGTCAATCGAAGTGGAGCAGAGTTCTGGTGGTACAGGCCGGTAGTTAAGGACAGGTGCTATGGAGACAGGCAGGCTGAGTTTTGAGCCCAGTTCCACCATTTACTATCTGTATCATCTTGAACAACTGAACTTCTCTATGTCTTAGTATCCTATTTCATCAAAACAGATTAAAACTGAAACTACCTCTAAAATATTTCAATGCAGGTAAAAGAAATGCAGCTTTTCAAAATGGCTAAAGCTAGCGCTCCTAATACTTTAAAGGGCATACAAATCATTGAAGGATCTTGTTGAAATGTAGATTCTGATTCAGTAGATCTGAGGTCTAAAGGGAAAAAATGGGGAGAGGCTTTTTTTGGGAGGGGTGTCTGTGTACCTGGAAAATGCAGTAGTAGGGCTTGCTTCAAGCACAACTGGATCAAGTGTTTAAATCACATTTCCAATAATTTGTTGCTTGATTTTTAGGCTCTGCCTACCTCTTTGTTGGCTTCCTAGCCTACTAGAAGTTCCAAAATTACATCTTACCAGCTTGAAAAGCGCAGAGGAGATAGTGCATCTTCCCCAATAAGTCGTCCTTTCAGTTGTTTGGCTTTGTTTGTTCTCATTTAGATCATGGTTCACTCCTGAATCAGTCACAGTCATCAGACGAACACAATACTCTCCTGTATTGTGTACCTCAAGCCAGAGATGGTGATCTTAGACTTCGGACTCTGTAGCTCTGGGGCATTTAATCATCCCTGGCCAACATGAGCCAGACTTTGGGGAGGAAAAAATGTTGGATCTTTGAAGCCCTAGCTTTGGATCTAGTCTGTGCAGTGAGATAGTTTGCTTATTAAGTAGTTTCTATTAATGAAGTGTTTCTTGGGAGGTCTCCAAACTATCCTTTTTTTTTCCTAATTGAAAGTTTTAATTAAGTTTAAATTAGACAATGTGACTATAAATGGGAGAAATAAAATAGGACAAATAAAAGAAAATCTACAGAGGAAATTAAATGAGGAAAATGCACATTGGGCAGGACCATGTGGGCGAGCTGGGATTAAATGGCTCATCTCTGAGAGGGACCTTGGCTCTTTGTTGTAAGTAAATGACCTTCTCCAGTGAACTAAATGAGACCCTAATGGTCTAAAGGCTTAATGCACCTCCCCAATTTATTCCTCATTGGTTCGTAGGTCCACTGAGTACAATGCACTTCCCTGTACACACACAGTAAACGACTAGATGATGAGAATGTAGAGTTATTAAGCTTTAAACCAACATTAAGATTTATGTCATAGACTTTTGCTTTTCCACAATGTGTTTTCTGACAGACCTGATTTTTAAAGACTGTGAAACACTCTGAGCTTATTGCTCAAAGGCCTTTCCAAAAATATAAATGATTGGATAATGACCTAAGTCACCTGAGCATGTTAGAAAGATCTTTGCTTAGATACAGTTTCAGGGGGCTTAGCCAAGGGGAGCTCATTATAGGTACGAGTGATTAGATTTTGTGGTTTTATCATTATGACCCATAGCGCCACACATCAGTCACTGTGAGTCAGAGTGAACTGCAGAAGCAAACACATTCACATTCATCAGGCAAGCGTACTTGTTTCCTGGGCTTTTGGAGAGCAGTTCCTGGGTGCTAAGTCAACCATGATGCGTGCTGATTTGGAGAGTGACTAGTCCACTTGGCAAGGCCGGTTTATCCTCTCTCTTGCCAATCACCCAGCAGAGTGTTTGGAAGTCATTGGCAGCATGTATTTCCTTTGATGGATTCATTTATCTCAGGCAAGAGAGAATGTTTCTGCGTTGCCTGTGGTCGTGGTGGAGAACTCTGAGGGTGTGCAAATAATTCCAAATGATCTTTTGGAAGTAGCTGACTTAGTTGGGTTGGTTTTGGATATTAAAATGATGGCAAGGGTAATCTTGCCTTGGAGTTCAATGAAAGAGGTAAAAGTTTAATTATTCCTCTAAAATACATTTATTTATTCAACAAATATTTCTTAAGTGCCTATTATATGGTAGTTGTGGTGCTTGGTACAGAGAATACTGCACTAGGAGAAAATTGGACATAATTTCCTTCCTCATGGAGCTTACTGTTTAGTGAGAGAGTCAGATTTAAAAAATACACAAATAAATCTATAATTTCTAATTGTGATAGCGCGATGAAGCAAGTGATTAGAGCACTGTGGAGGAGGTAAGAGAACTGTAATATTGACAAAGGTGGGGTGGGGAATATGTATATATTTTGGTAAGAAGAAATTTCTTATGTCCTAAAGAAGTGTTAATTATTCCCTCTTCAATCCCAAGTTCAAGTGAATAAAGACCTCAAGCAATCAAGGTGCTTTGGACATAGAATTACTTAACATTTGTTGGATTGTATGAACATTTTGAATTGTTATTTAGTAATCATGGAAATTACCACAATGGATTAGGAAGGTCAAGTAGGTTTTAAAAATTGAAATTAATACTTCCACTTACTTTAAAAAAAGAAAATAACCCAATCAAGAATGAAATATGTTTTTCTGCATCTATTCTTGTGAGATGTAATTTCAATGTCTTTAATCTGTGGGTAAGAATTACTTTCGTGTTATTTAGCAAGAACTCAATCTGAGTTATTTTAAATTGTTTCAATAGCTTACACCTTTGCACACTTAGCATTTATGTTCTATCAGCCTGCAATGTATTACAATAATCACTATCAACACAACACCATTGATTTCGCAGGAATTTATTGAGAAATGTATTAGCTCAGACTACCACAGGTTGTCTTAAACAACAGAAATTTATTTTCTCATGATTTTGGAGACTAGAAGCCTGAGATCAAGGTGCCATCAGGGTTGTTTTCTGGTAGGTCCCTCTTCCTGACGTACAGACAGCTGCCTTCTTGCTCTGTGCTTACATGGCCTCTATCCTGTGTACCCGCGGAGAGAGTGTGGACTCTGGTATCTATTCCTTATCTTTGGAGGACACCTGTTTTACTGGATCAGAGTCTACCCTTCTGACTTCTTTTAACCTTAATTACCTCCTTAAAGGCCCTATCTCCAAATATAGTCACATTGGAAGTTAGTTTCAACATACAAATTTGGGGGAACAGAATTCAGTCTATTATAAGCACTTACTTTGGGGCAACCTCTGTGATAGGCACTAATATACATAGTGCTTCTTGTCAAGCTAGATGGGATTACAGTAAACTGATAATTGCATAAATAAATATTTCTTTTCTAGTTTGGTGAGTATATCTTGGCAAATGAACAAATTTCATGTAAAACCTAAAGGTAGCACTTGTCTAGAAGCTTTGGGGTTAATATTAAGGTTAGCAAAAATAATGCTATGAATAAGTTCCTAATTTGAAGTCTTGGAGCAGATTATATGCAGCGGACAAAGAAAGATAATGAGCTGCAAGAAGGAAATACAGGGTGGTTTTTTTTTTCCCCCCTTAAAATAGTACTGTGATTCCAACCCGCGTTTGGAAGCGCCTGGTCAAGTAAACTCATGAGTGAAGGGGTTGATTTTATAACAGTTTTTTTGGCCTAAAGAACAGATGTTATAGTTCTCTCTTCCTAATTATTTCAAGCCAATTATTTAGTTGTCAAAATCCAGTCTTTGTCATAAGAGACTACATGAAAGGCATTTTAGGCTGTTAGGCAGTCAAGATATTTCGCTTCCTCAAAACATCTCCGAACTGCTTGTCTTCCCATATACCAGGAGAATGGGTTTTTTTTTTTTTCAATTGAAATATAGTCAGTTTACAATGTTGTGTCAATTTCTGGTGTGCAGCATAGTGCTTCAGTCATACATAAACACATATGTTCTTTTTCACGTTCTTTTTCACCATAAGTTACTGCAAAATATTGACTATATACTGTGCTATACAGTATGAACTTGTTGTTTATCTATGTTGTTTATCTATATAGTAGTTAGTATCTGTAAATCTCGATCTCCCAATTTATCCCTTCCCACCCCCTTCCCCTCTGGTAACCATAGGTTTGTTCTCCACGTCTGTGAGTCTGTTTCTGTTTTGTAAATAATTTTGTTTGTCTTTTTTTTTTTTTTTTTTTTTAGATCTCACATATAAGTGATATGCTATTTTTCTTTCTTTTTCTGGCTTCATTTAGAATGTGCCTTAGCCCTTTAAGCCATTTTGAGTTTATTTCTGTGTATGGGGTGAGGGAGTGTTCTAACTTCACTGATTTACATGCAACTGTCCGGTTTTCCCAAGAAGCATAGTTTTTTTTAATTATTTTTTTTCTCCTCTCAGATACCATCCCTAACTCTTCTTTTGGTGTACTTTGACTAAGTTCATGATCACAAACTGGGGTTGGACTTTGCACATAGTCACAAGGCACAGAAAATTCATGTTTTTTGCTCGGCTGGTCTTGCCTTCCTAGAGGAATGCCAGAGCCAGGACCCAGAAGCACTGATGAGGCAGTTTTGTTATTATGCTCAGAGGTTCCTTGGAAAATATCATGGCTGCAGTTCCTTCAGATCTGAAAAGTTTGGTGAGCACAGTATAACACACTGATGCAGATCTCCAGCTTGGCTGTTGATGATCAAAACAACAGAGATTGAAGTCTCTCCATCCTCATTTCCCCCTCTCGTTTACAACGATCACAAAGTCAATTTTGAGCCGGAGTTAAAAAGGAAAAACTAGGGAGGATGTTCTCAACTGAAATCAAATAACAAAAGAACTAGAAGAGAGACAGGTGGAGAGAGAAGGAGGGAGAATCCCTGAAGAAAGCATTAAAATGGGGAGCATGTGTGCTGTGATCACCCAGCTCGTTAGGGCTCCTGCTTGGAGGTGAATCGATTGCCCCACCTGTATCCTGCTTCCTTATCATTTCACTCTCCCTTCATTACTCCCCCGAAACCTATGAACATCACTCTGGTTTATTTTACATGAAATACGTTTCCATGTCTTAAAAACATTGACTAATTAACTTTATCATAAATGATTTAAAATAGACAAGAATGAATACTATTACAAAATGCCAAAACCTAGCTTTATCAAATCTTAATATCATGCCAAAACTTTATCAGATCTCTTTAAGTAAAGACATTAAATATTTCAGATGCAAATAGGAGTCCCCTGTATGCCCCATCTCTCTTTTTTTCCTCCGTATTTGTAACAGGAGTAATTACTACTGTGAGATCAATGTTTATCACCCACAGTATTATACTTTTGCCACAGATTTAGGTAGCCATAAATATTAAAGAATATTGCTTTGTAGATTTAAAAACTTCACATAAATATTATCATACCGTGTACATCTTTCTGAGCTGGCTTTTATTCTCTCAGTATTATATTTGGAAATTAATACATGGTGATACATGCAGCTCTAATTTGTTGGGTTTTTTTTACCACTATAGAGCACTAAGTGAATATACGTCAATATATTTTTCAATTTTCCTTGGTAAAAATTTAGGTGGTTTCAAATTTTTTTTTTTGCTCTAAGGAACTTCAGTTACAACCTTGTACCTTTCTCTCCCATCCATGTGCAAATATTTCTCCTAAGTGCATGTCTAATCTTCAGGCTACCACAACAGATTGCTACAAACTGGGCGGCTTAAAACAACAGATTTTTTTCCTTTTATATTTTTGCAGGGCAGAAACCCCAAATCAGTCACTTCCTCCAGAAGCTCCAGGGAAGATTCCCTTTCTTGTCTCTGCCAGGTTCTGTTGCCTGTTGGCACTCGGCCAGTGGCTGCTCACTCCATTCTCTGCTCTGTCTTCACATGGGCATCTCCTCGGTGTCTCTCCTCTTCCATCTTCTGTGTCTTCTCTTCCAATAAAGATGCTTGCCATTGGATTTGGGGTTCAACTCGATAATCCAAGCTCTCATTTTTAGATCCTTAAATTAATTTCATATGCAAAGACTCTTCCCGGGTCATATTCACATATTCCAGGTAGACAAATCTTTTGGGGACCACCATTCAAACCACTACAGTTTCCCAGCCTCAGCACTGCTGACACTGTGAGCCAGGTAATTCTCGGGGCATAGGGGTAAGCTGTGCTTTGTAGGATGTTTGGCGGTGTCTCTAGCCCGTACTCACTAGATTGTGGTAGAATCCCGTTCCTGCTCCTGCCTTGCCTTTGCAGCCCCAGACGTGATAACCAAAAATGTCTCCAGACATTGCCAGTTGTCCCTTGGGTGGGTAAACTACTCTTCTTGTTGAGAAACACTGATTGAGGAGGAAGTTGCTGGCTTGTAGGATATGAGCATTTTCAGCTTTACCAGATATTGTCAGGGATTGTCCAAAGTCATTGCACCAGTTTAAACTCTTATCAGCAGGATATGACAGGCCCCACAGCTCTGCAGCATTGTAGTACTTGGTATTGTCAGGCTTTTCCTGTCGATTTAATGCCATCTCATTGTTGTTTTCATTTACATCTTCCCAGTTTCCACTGCGGTTGAGCATCTTTCTATCCATCAATTGTCCGTTTGGCTTTCTTGGTCTGTGAATTGCTTCTTCATACTTTGTCTGTTTTTTTTTTTTTTTTCTGTTGTCACTTTCTTTTTGAGTTATAGGAACTCTTTATACCTTCTGGAGACTAGTTCTTTTTCAGTTATGTCCAGTGCTAACATCTTCTCATCTGTACGTTGTCTTTTATTTTGTTTACGGTACCATTTTTGGTGCCAGACTTCTAGATTATAGTGTTACCAATTTATCAGGTTTTTTTTTTTTTTGTGGTTTGCATTCTTAGGGTCTCTTAATGTCCCTTTTAAGTATAAGGAGGTAGTCATGCTGTGTGAGCAAAAAACTATAAAGACTAATCGTGTCTGAAAGAATTTCGTGCTGTGGGAGGCGTCATGATGTGTTGGAAAAAAACAGAGAACTTTTAAGCGTGGAGATAGCAGTCCTGGCATGCCCAAGCAGCAACTGTGTGTTTTGGAGAATAGCTCAGCCGCTTTGTGTTTCCAGGTTCTTGTCTGAAGGGGAAGAGGATTTGAGTCCCTGCATGAATCCAGTCTATTTAAAAATTTTTATACACTTGTGAGTTCTCTATGGGACCCAATGTATATCTCAGTTGTGTAAATCGTCTTAACAGCCTTCCAGACTACTGGTAAAATTAGTTGGGCTGTAACAAAGGAAAATGCACAAAATGGGAAACACATACAGATGATACAAATGAATGATGAAACATTAGGCTGAAGTGCACACTTTCTCTTTTCTTTTAAATATCTTGGGACAGAGGCTCAGAGTGAATGTGGCTGATACCCCTTGTGGTATTAGAAGTACGTCAGATACAGTGCATGGGCATACTTCTTAGCACAGATATTTGAACTGCATTATTTTCCCTTATAATTAATTCTCATAGTTGGCGTTGCTGGCTAGCCTAGTGATGACTGTGTGCGGGTACTCCCGAAGAGTCTGCATACTCCATCTTCAGGGACACTTCGCTCAGCTTAATTTCAGCTTAATTGATGCTATGATTTTTCTTTGAAGCTCAATCCTGCCATGCACAGTGTTGTCTTCAACCAACCTAGGAATCACCCCAGAACCCCACAAATATGACCTCGGCATAACTGAAAATGAGTTACTGGACTTTTTCTCGGTTGGAATCTTTCTTGTTTGGTTAAATTCAGTTTAATGTTTTCACTTACTCCTCCCCAAAGTTACCATTTTGTAGCCACCCTATCCCCACGAAAGAGGGTTTCACTCATCTTAGTCATAACAATATTCATTATAGGTGTTACTTTATATGCATTTAGGATTACTTTAGGCTTGTAATACTGTAGCTGTTAAAATTCAGTGGCCATTAAGTCCTAGGCTCTTTAACTGTTAAATGTTTAGCTGGTGCACTGGTTGAAGTGGGGAACTTTCATTTGCACAATCGTGGGTGTGAACTGAGAGTCTGTTTCTGATCAGTCAGCAGTGACATATGCCAATTTCTCTCTACTTAGTTTGGGAGTTTGGCTTCATATCACATTAAACAGAAGTGACACTTCTGGCCTGCAGTGTGACAGATGACCTTTCTGGAGATCATGGCACCTAATAGATCATTTAACGTGAGCAGCTCTGACACATGACCAAACTCCTTAAGCATTAGAAAAATTTCATGCAAGTCAATGCCATGTTGAAGTCTGCTGTCATTTACAATGAGTGTCCACAGCTGCCATTGGCAACTTTGAGAATTGTTGCCAATGATGCTGAGGACAGAGAGTCAAGCCACATCCCTGCAGAGTGGTCCAAAGGTATCTCAGAGGAAGAAAATGGTAAGTAGAGGAGAAATCAAGGGATGACAGAAAAGCATTTTTCTTTCCTCTTGACTTTCCAGTATAATTGTTAGGCTTGTGTTCATACCATTGGAGATTCTCACTAGCAAATAAAATAAAATAGGATAGCTTACTGATACTTGAAACAAAGGTACATTCAGTAAAACATTGCTGAATAAACAAACAGCAAGATGACTAGCTGATCATTGCTGTGACTGTGCATAGCAACAGGGATCTTATTCGTTGATTCAATTATTTATTTATCCATTTAACAAATAGTTACTGTGCGCCAACATTGTGCCAAGACCTGGGCTAGGCACTAGGGATTCAGTCATGAGCACAGACACTGTCCTGATCTCATAGGGCATGCAGTCAAATGTGGGAGAGAACTATTAATCAAGCAATCTCACTAAAAAATCTAAAATTGCAACCATGCTGAGTGCTACAAAAGAGAGAGGCGTGGTGCTTTAAGGATTGAGTGAGGTAAATCGGGGAAGCTTCCCTGAGGAGGTGTGACGGTTAAGTTGTGTTGAGGGCGATTAGAAGTTAAATACAGCAAGAAAGAAATGGAAGAAACATCCCAGGAAGAGAGTAGAGTGTGCCAAGGTCCTGGGCGGTGAGAGAGGTGGGTGCTTCCTTCGGCTGGGAGAAGAGCAACACGGGCTGTCACCGCGTGAGGCTGGAGAGGGACACTGTGGCACAACCTTGTATGCCGTGTTCAGGTGTTTTGTTTTTGCCCCTAGAAAAATGGGAAGCTGTCACAGAATTTAAGCAGGAGGACGACTTGATCAGATTCGAGTTCCAAATAGACAATTCTGCCCTATGAAGAATGGGGACAGGAGGGGCCACAGGAGTTAAAGATCTACTGCTTATGAGGGTCTTCCAGGAGCTCTTATACATTAAAGATCTCTTGAATTAGAGTAGCTGGGGAGATGAGTGGAGATGGTAAGAAGTAGATGAATTCATGAGATAATTAGGAAGTAACAGAACTTGGTAGTAGATTGAAAATGGAAGTAAAGAAAAAGGAGGTGTAAAAGATGGCCAGCACCCAAGTTTCTGGCCTGCACAATTCAGTGACTGCTGACGCCATTCACTGAACCTGGGGATACGAGCAAAGGACCATGTTTGGGGAGGGAGGTCGTGAGTGTGGTTTGGGACTGGAGTTTTCTCTCGAACACTTGAGTGTTTGGATCTAGAGTTTAGAAGGGAAGTCTAGGTTAGAGATACAAAATATAAAACTGGGGGTCATCTGTGTACAAATGAGTGGTAATGGAAAGTAAGTTACTGTGCTAGACAGAACAGTGGCCTCTCAAAGATGTCCAGGTCAAAATTCCCACAACCTGGGAATATGTTATCTTACATGGCAGAGGGGAATCAAGATTGCAGATGGAATTAAGGTTGTTATTCAGCTGACTGTGCAATGGTGAGTATCCTGGATTGTCTAGGTTGTCTCAGTGTAATCCCAAGGGTCCTTAAATGTGGAAGAGAGCAGTAGAAGAGTCAGTGTCAGAGGAACGCGATGGGGGAAAGCCTTGGCCTGTCATTGTTGGCTTGTAAAGTGGAAGGAGCCTCTTGTCAAGGAATAAGAGCCGTTCTTGAAGCTGGAAAAGGCAAGGAAACAGATTTTCCCCTTGAGTCTTCAGAAAGGAATGTAGCTCTGCTAAGATGTTGATTTTAGTCCAGTGAGACCCACTTTGAAATTCTGATCTCCAGAACTACAGGATAATAAACTTGTGCTGTTTTAAACCACCAAGTTTGTGGCAATTACAGTAGCAACAGGAAACTAACCCTGTTAGTTTCCTTGAGAAAAGTTAGAGTAAAGAGAGGGTCTGACACTGAATCATGGAATTCTAACACATAATGGTGGTATAAAGATGATGAACTTACTAATGAGACAAGGAAGAAAGAAGGCGGGGGGAAACTAGGAGAATGTAGTGTTCTGGAAGCAAGAGGAGAGAATCTTTCATCAAGAGGTCAAACAGGATGAGACATATTCATTGGATTGGGTGATAGGAGTTCACTGGTGACTTCAGTGACAATTGTTTTGTTGGAATGAGGGGAGCTGGATCCAGATTGTGGATGTGGTGTTAGTGGGAGGTGAAGAGGCAAAGGCTACCATGGACAGTGCTTTGAAGAAGTTTACTTGTGCAGTGGAAGGGAAAATTACAAAAATGTTAACTTAGAATAATGTTTCTGAACCTTGACACTGTTGACATTTTGGATGACGTAATTCTTTGTCGTAGGGAACTGTATTGTGTGTTGTGGGATGTTTGGCAAAATCTCTGGTCTCTGTCCACTAGACGCCAGCAGCTTTTTCCTCCCTCAGTTGTGACAATTAAAAGTGTCTGTAGACATTGTTATATGTTCCCTGGGGATGAGGGACAAAACACCCCTGTGAACCACTACTTTGTACAGAAAATGAAGAATCCTCTAAAGTTTGATTTTGTCCAAGTACATCAAAGTTATTTTTTCTAAAGGGTGAAAGGCCATCAAATGAGTGGGGCATTATTTGACTGGATCCTTCAAAGCTCATGCCCTAGATGCACCTGACTCTTTGGGTACCTACTCTGAACTGATACAAAGTGAATTTGTATAGATGGTACTGTGCATGCTCTCATGTAAGCATCTGAAGAGGTGAGCCTAGGATGGACTCCGGTTATATTCAAAGCCTGTTCCAATTCTGTCTATGCCATTTAATCTAGGTTGGTGACCAGACAATAATTGGACAGCATGGTTCCAAGAAGTTGCCCTTACCCCTCTATCGTCTGCCTACAAAAATTCTAATAGCACTAGCTGAAGTCTCAAAGCAGGTGCCCATCAAATTGTGCTGAAATCTTTCACACTGTTTAAAAAAAACACACACAATAGAGTGTCTGTGTTCTAGCATGGTTGATGTGGTATTTCGGAAGTTTAATGGGAAATGCACTCCAAACCTTGTTTCTGAGCTTTGAAGAAAAGGATTGCTTTTTCTGGGTTGGATGCATAAATTGAGTCTCAGGGGTATGCAGACTCTATTTCTATTGCCACCATTCTCAAGATCTTTCTTGTTGGATCGGCTCTTTAGGTGTGCCTAAGATGCTGAATATGTGAAACCTGATTTATTTTATTGCTTTAATAATGCACTGTGTAGTTTGGGGAGAAGGATATGGAGAAGTTCTTGTAAAGTAAATTAAAAGCAAACTTTCATGCTTGACCACACATGTAAAAGTGGGAATAATTCAATAAATGAGACATATACTGTATTAGAGGTCAGTGCTCCCATAGTGGTTATTAAATTTTTTAGTGTTTTAATAAGAGTGCTTTCCTCCCAACCCAGTTTTTCCATCTTTCTGATGCTGCTTTAAAGTTATAGTTCATAGAGGACATTATGCTAAGTGCAATTAGCTAGACACAGAAATACAAATACTGCATAATATCACTTACGTGTGGAATCTAAAAAAGTTGGACTCATAGAAGCCGAGTGGAATAGTGGTTGCTGTGGGGTGGGGGAAATGAGGAGATGTTGGTCGAAGGGTACACAGTTTTAGTTATGTAAGATGAGTAAGTTCTGGAGATCTAACATACAGCATGGCGACTCTAGTTAATAATATCCCAGCAGATGCTTGAAAACTGCTAAGAGAGTATGTCTGACAAGTTCTCTTTGCACACATACACGCACACACACCATACACACAAAATGATAACTATCTGAGATGGTGAATATGTTAATTAGCTTTATTGTGGTAATCATTTCATAATGTTAAGTTTATCAAAACACTGTGTTGTGTACTTTATATATATGTGTGTGTGTGTGTGTGTGTATGTATATATGTAGTTTTTGTCAATTATACCTCAATAAAGCTAGGAAAAAATAAAGTTATAGTTCAGATCTGGTATCACCTCATTCAGAATCCTAGGGCTGCATTCAACATTAAAGATTTTAAACTATTCCTAGCAAAGCAAGTTGAACTATAAAATACAATGAATTTAAAATTTATTTTTAATGGTATTAGTAGTACTTGAATATCTTATTATAAAAAACACTAATAATGAGGATAAAATAAAAGTCTACACTGGTCTATCTTCCTTCTAAGTTTATTCCTCTTGTCAGAGGTTAAAAAAAAAACAAACAGCCTATGTCTGTGAGTCTGTAATGATCAGCCAAGGGGGAAAGGTGGTGGGAAGAGATAAATTGTGAATTTGAAATTTGCTAATATTATTGTGTATAAAATAGATAACCAACAAATTTATACTGTATAGCACAGGGAACTATATTCAATATCTTGTAGTAACCTGTAATGAAAAAGAATAGGAAAAGGAATGTATGTATATGTATGTATGACTGAAACATTACGCTGTACACCAGAAACTGACACAACATTGTAAACTGACTATACTTCAATTAAAAAAAAAGAAAGAAACCCTAATATCAGTTTGGGGTTTATCCGTCTAAAACTTTCTCAATTCATTTATAATTATGGGTAACTATCAAACTACATAGATTTGCTTAGTTCATGGGATTCCTCACCAATATGCGGCTATAGTACATGTATTATTTTGTAACTTTCTTGTGGCACACCGTATGCCTTGAATATATTGTCATGTCATTCCACATTCACATTATTTCATAGTATTGATGTAACATATGTCCATCATCTATATGTTCTTTGATAGACATTGATGGACATTTTGCTTGTTTTCAATTTTTTACATTGTGAACAGTGTTGTGGTGGATACCCTTGTGTACATTTCTTGTGCATGTGTAAAAACATTTCTTTGGGGTTATTTCCTTCATCTAGAATTACTGGGTCAAAGAGTAGACACTTAAAAAAAAAATCCATCTTTAAAGATTCTTCCAAAGGGGTGATAAATTTTGTAAAATGTTTTGGTGATTAAGAATAAGCATTTAACCCTAAAAGGTCCACACAAAAGCTACTAGAGCTGATTGAAGAATTCAGCAAGGTAGCAGGTTACAAAATTAATGTTCAAAAATCAGTTGCATTTCTTTACACTAACGATAAATCAACAGAAGAAGAAAGTAAAGAAACAATCCCCTTTAAAATAGCACCCAAAGTAATAAAATATCTGGGAATAAATCTAACCAAGGAGGTGAAAGAATTATACACAGAAAACTATAAACCATTGATGAAGGAAATTAAAGAAGACTTTAAAAAATGGAAAGATATTCCATGCTCTTGGATAGGAAGAATCAATATTGTTAAAATGGTCACACTGCCCAAGGCAATCTACAGATTTAATGCAATCCCTATCCAATTACCCAGGACATATTTCACAGAACTAGAAAAAATCATAATAAAATTCATATGGAACCATCAAAGACCTAGAATTGCCAAAGCATTACTGAAGAGAAAGAAAGAGGCTGGAGGAATAACTCTCCCAGACTTCAGACAATACTATAGAGCCACAGTCATCAAGACAGTATGGTATTGGTACAAAAGCAGACATATAGACCAATGGGAAGAATAGAGAGCCCAGAAATGAACCCACAAACTTTTGGTCAACTCATCTTTGACAAAGGAGGCAAGAATATACATTGGAATAAAGACAGTCTCTTCAGCAAATGGTGTTGGGAAAACTGGACAGCAGCATGTAAAACAATGAAGCTAGAACACTCCCTTACACCATATACAAAAATCAACTCAAAATGGATTAAAGACTTAAACATAAGACAAGATACAATAAACCTCCTAGAGGAAAACATAGGCAAAACATTATCTGACATACCTTTAAAAAATTTTCTCCTAGAAGAAATAAAAGCAAGAATAAACAAATGGGACCTAATGAAACTTACAAGCTTCTGCACAGCAAAGGAAACCAGAAATAAAACAAGAAGAAAACCTATGGAATGGGAGAAAATTTTTGCAAGTGAAACCGACAAAGGCTTGATCTCCAGAATATATAAGCAGCTCATATGACTCAATAAGAAAAAAATAAACAACCCAATCCAAAAATGGGCAGAAGACCTAAACAAGCAATTCTCCAAGGAAGACATACAAATGATCAATAAACACATGAAAAAATGCTCAATATCACTAATTATCAGAGAAATGCAAATCAAAACTACAATGAGGTATCACCTCACACCAGTCAGAATGGCCGTCATTCAAAAATCCACAAATGACAAATGCTGGAGAGGCTGTGGAGAAAGGGGAACCCTCCTACACTGCTGGTGGGAATGCAGTTTGGTGCAGCCACTATGGAAAACAGTGTGGAGATTCCTCAAAAGACTAGGAATAGACTTACCATATGACCCAGGAATCCCACTCCTGGGCTTGTATCCAGAAGGAAATCTACTTCAGGATGACACCTGCACCCCAATGTTCATAGCAGCACTATTTACAATAGCCAAAACATGGAAACAGCCTAAATGTCCATCAACAGATGACTGGATAAAGAAGAGGTGGTATATTTCTACAATGGAATACTACTCAGCCATAAAAACTGACAACATAATGCCATTTGCAGCAACATGGATGCTCCTGGAGAATGTCATTCTAAGTGAAGTAAGCCAGAAAGAGAAAGAAAAATACCATATGAGATCGCTCATATGTGGAATCTAAAAAACAAAAACAAAAACAAACAAACAAATAAAAACAAAGTGTAAATAAAGGACAGAAATAGACTCATAGACAGACAATACAGACTTATGGTTACCGGGGGGTGGAGGGTGGGAAGGGATAGACTGGGATTTCAAAATTGTAGAATAGACTACACTGTATAGCACAGGGAAATATACACAAAATGTTATGATAACTCACAGAGAAGAAAATGTGACAATGAGTGTGTATATGTCCATGAATAACTGAAAAATTGTGCTGAACACTGGAATTTGACACAACATTGTAAAATGATTATAAATCAATAAAAAATGTTTAAAAAATAAACAAATAAAATAAAAAACAGAAAAAAAAAGAATAAGCAATTATATTTCAAAAAAAAATAGAGGGACTTGGATACATTGTAAGAGTGGTTTCTATGGGTTAGTGAGTATGTCAGCTTTTCTTTTAAGTTAGATTTTACATTTTAGAACACTTTTAGGGTTGCAGCAAAGTTAAGAATGTGCAGAGTTCCCATATATACCCTGCCCCGCTGATCCACAGCCTCCTCCCCAGTAGCATCCCCCACCAGAGTGCTGCATTTGTTACAATGAATGAAACTGCAATGATACATCATTATCACCCAAAGTCCCTAGTTTACCTTAGGGTTCACTCTTGGTGTTGTACCTTCTATGGGTCCTGACAAATGTATAAAAACATATATCCACCGTTATAGTAACATACAGAGTAGTTTCTCTGCCCTGACAATCCTCTGTTCTCCACCTCTTTATTCATCCCCCTCCCCCCAACTCCTGGCAATCCCTGATCTTTTCTACTACTCCCATAGATTTGCCTTTTCAGAATGTTATATAGTTAGAATCATTCAATGTGCAGTTTTTTTCAGATTATCTAATGTTACTGAGTAATATGCATTAACATTCCTCCATGTCTTTTTGTGGCTTGGTAGCTCATTTCTTTTTAGCACTGAATATTCCATTGTCTGAATGTACCACAGCTTATTTATCCAGACACCTACTAAAGAACATGTTGGTTGCTTCCAAGTCTCAGCAATTATAAGTAAATCTGCCATAAACATCATGTGCAGGTTTTTGTGTAGACATAAGTTTTCAGCTCATTTGGGTAGATACCAAGAAACAAAATTGTTGAACCATATGGTAAGAATGTGTTTAGTTTTGCAAGAAACTGCCAAACTGTCTTTCAGAGTGGCTGTACCATTCTGCATTCCCATCAGCAATGAGTGAGAGTTCCTGTGGCTTCACATCCCAGCCAGCGTTTGGTGTCGTCAGTGCTTTGGGCTTGGGCCATTTCTTTAACGATAGATGATGCTGTCTGCCTTTTTATATGCCTGTTTGCCATCTGTATATCTTCTTTGATGAAGTGTCTTTTCAGATCTTTGGCCCATTTTAAAATCAAGTTCATTTCCTTATTGTTGTTTTGATAGTTCTTTGTATATCTTGGTTAATAACCTTTTATCATAAATATCTTTACAAGTATTTTCTCCCAGTCTGTGGCTTCTTTTCACATCCTTTTGAAAGTGTTTTAACTTTAAAAAATAAGCTGTTACTCATTTGAAAGCCTATTAAGAGATGTAAGGAGAAATATAATTCACAGCCTTTTAGAATATTTACATTGAGTTTAGCAGAAATGTAAGGAGGTATGGACTTACCTAAGCCTTTTGCCATCTTCCTGGGTCATTTAAATACTTTACTCATAGCAACATGAAATGATTTTCCACAGTTGCAAAAGAATTACAAAATGAAACCATGAATTTAGTTTGAGAATACCAAACTTGGGAGACTGGAGGTGATTTAATCCTTGGTAAAATGTGCTTAGCTTCTCATTCAAGAAAAATAATTAGAACAAACCAGAGGTGTTCATGCTTGTATCTGCTGGATTTAAAACTTTCCCTATGGGAGAAAGTTACGCTTTAATGAAGAATTAGTTTAAGCAGGGTAGATTAAGTTGCTAAAATTCATCTCCATAGTGACTTAGCAAGAGAAAAATTAAGATGTTGGCCACAGTTGCTATAAATTTGGTTGCAGCTAGTGATCTGTGTGAATAACTTTGGAAAGGGGATCCTCATTCCCTTATCACTTAGCCATTAAATACCAAATTGCACATAGTGGGTCCTCTACTCAAAGGTGCTTTTGCTTATGAGTTACATTTCAGTGTGAATGAGTAGATCTCATAATTCCTTTCAAGTGTTCAAAGATGGCATATTTTCCTGCATCTGTTTTACGGTGTCCCCTGTGTTCTAAGAACCAGTCTAAGTCTTGAGGGGAATACAAATTGGTATAATGTGATATCTGGCCTTTAGGAGTTTTACAGGTGACTAGAAGAAAGATAAAAGTATGGAATTTTCTGTGATCCAAAAGATAATCAATTTTTCCTGAATGATACTAAAGAGAAAACATTCCAGTTTTTTTTTTAAACCCCTTCCTAATGTATAATTTGACTTCTATATGGTGACATTTAACTTGGAGAAACAGTGAGACTCTGATGGTTAATTTTATATGTCAACTTAACTGGACCACAGGGTGCCCAGATAGTTGGTTAAACATTATTTCTGGGTGTATCTGTGAGGGTATTTCTGGGTGAGATTAGCATTTGAATCAGTAGACGGTGTAAAGCCAATTGCCCTCCCTGGTGCAGGTGGGCCATGTCTAATTCGTTGAGGATGGAAAAGAGCAAAAAGGTAGAGGAAGGAGAATTTGCTCACTCTTAATGACCACATAAGTTGGGACATTGGTCTTCTCTTACCCTTGAACTGGGACTTACACCATCCTCATTCCTGGTTCTCAGGCCTTTGGACTCAGACTGAAAAACATATATATATATGTATATATATAAACATACACACACACATATATATATACACACAGACACACACTATTGGTTCCATTTTTATGGAAAACCTGACTAATACAGAAGCCAAAGCACTTAAATTTAGAGGGTAATTTATTTTTAAAAAGGAGTTCAAGGAAAAAAAGAGAGAGAGAACCTTTGTATTCATATAGTCTCAAGTTGTTGGCTAGAATGACAAATATTTCCCTGTTTCTTACCCCCTAACTGTATCATTTCATCTAAGGATATAAAATTGAGCAACTAAAGACCACTCAGATTGTATTTAGCAGCACATGCCAGGTCAATTTATTTTAACATGCATAAGTCTAAATTGTCAGTAATAACCATGTCAGGGAGGAACTGTAGGAAAAATCAATATTCCTGTTGAGAGTTTTCAATAGTACTTAATGATTTTATGCCTCTGCCACACAGACATGAAGAAGGCTCAATTAAAACCCACAACAGTAAGCAAACGCTACCTGAAATACAGGGAAAAAAACCTATGTTAGAACCACGCAAGGTACATATGACTAGCAGATTAAATCTTAGTTTCAGTGACCAAGGGGATAATTTTTGTTGGAAACGTACAGACTTGATCACCATAGGGTCGAGCCTCAGTTTCCTTGTTTAAAACACAGTGATAACAAAGTACCTACCCCCTAAGGTTGTGGGGGAAGATTCAATGAGATAATCTAGGTGAAGCTCTTAGAACAATACATGGCTTATAAGAAACTCTCCATACACTTTCAAAAAATAAAATTTAGTAGGGCTTCAGAAACCAATTTATAGAGCTGGCTCCTCTAAACTTTATTCCTAAACTTCTGTCTCTTTTGTGGCATTCATTTATTGAAAACAAAGGCCTTTAAAAGTGAAAATGTTCTGATTGGAGTCCAGTGAGCCTCTTCAGCAGTACTGCCCCCTCCTCAAGGACTGAGGTTCCCTGAAGGTAGGACAGAAGCTGCCGTCGTGTTGGGGAGAGTAATGGAAAACTGAAGGTCCATAGCAGCCTGGTGGAGGAGAGAGGTGGGGCCTTTCTTGAGACAGGTGGGTTCTTTATCATCCATGGGGAGTTGTTGGGTGGTTTTCAGAGTAAACCCTAGGATGTGATCTTGGGACGGGGAGCTGAGCTTAGAGCTCCACCTTCTCCCAGTCCCTGAGAGATACCATCTGTGGGGCTGAGTATCACTGGGAGCTTTTCCCATTGACTGGAAATCAGGGCAATGGCCTGGGCAGCCAGTGAATGGTCTAGATTCTAGAATGTATTTAATAGTAGAGATGTTTAGGATCATAGCTATCACCTGATCCCATTTCCCCATTTTATGAATGAGGAAACTGAGGCCTAGATTGGTAAATTGACTTGTCCAAGTTCACCCAACATAGAGTATGGCAAGGTAGAGACTGATATCCAGATTCCTCACTCCACATTCTGTGCTTACAGAACACATCCGTGAAAGAGAGACAGGGAGAGAGACTGAGACACAGAGGCTTAAGGAGTGGAGTCTGGGTTGATATTTCTCCCTAGGTGCATCATACTAAAATTGCAATCATAAATAATAGTAGTGATGCTTGTCACTTAGATATTTACTATGCAATTGTCACTTCCTGTACATATCTCATTTAATCCTTCTAACAACATTATAAGGTAGGTGCTATTATTAACCCCATTTTACAGATGAGGAAACTGAGGCTTAGAGAGGGTCAGTAAATTGTCTAGTATTGTGTAGCTAATAAGCAACAGAGCCAAGACTAGAATAATGAGTACCAGCAAATCACATTTCAGATGACATTTAGGTCATTTAAAAAGAGTCAGGAAGAGCCTTGGTCACTTCTCCACTCCAGGTTTTAGTTTACACATTTTTAAAGTTGCAGCAGGTGATCTCCAAGAGCCATGCATGAGTTATTGTCCTATTACTTAATTTTTCCTGGTGTTTTGACTGCAGACAAGATTTTTCTAACTAAGGTTTCAGAATCCATAGGCAAGGTTTTAAATTTCTGATAAAAATGAGGGTTAAATGATGCAGTAGCTAATGCTAAAAGCTCTTGTTGATTCATTCTGGGGTGGTCATATGCCTCCCAGGACAGGCTTTCCAGGCCTCCTTTCACTCCATGATTTCAGCTTTGATGGATGGTGATATTATCATGTTCCTGCTTAAGTATCTCGGTGCCTCTATTTTTTCTAGATTAAATGAGGTTTTAACAAGGCTTGTGGGGTGATTCTTTGTCATTAAAATAAAAAATGGATAGAAGACAGCCTTCTGTCTCTTTGGAACCCACCACCATTAGTGGACCATAATCCAGCTGGTGACAGAGCAACAGAGAGCCATGGGGCTATCAAAGAGCGGGAAAAATGTAGAATTTCCTGTGATTTGTCAGTGAGAATGGAGAATCTCAGACGTTTCATAGAATAAATTCAAATCCATGGCTGGATAGTTTGATTTTCTAGAACAGATTTTTATAAATGTGCAGTGGGATTGGATCAGGGATAGGGGATGTCTTGAAAAACATTCCAACCTTGATGTGTTGGACTATATTATCACTGGTTGAGAGGGCGGAAAGTAATGGATATTGCATGTTTAGTCTTCTATAAAAACTATGGGGAAAAGTGGCATAAGCATTTGAAATTTTAGAGCTAAAGGGTTTTAAACATCAGGAAAGAGCTGAGTTAAATCAGAACATGGCTGTCCCCTAGGCAGAGATGCTAATCTACTACTAGAAATTCTGTTTCAAGTCCGTGGAGCTGTGTAGGCAGCGGGAATAGCAATATTAGGTCCAAGGGGGCTGGACTCCTCTGCCTGGAGCAGAGCCCACCAAAGGAAGCGAGCTCAATATCAAAACAAGAGAAAAACTCCACTTCCTGTTCCTGCTCCCGCTTATGTGGAAACAGTTTAGATCAAAAGTGATACTATCATGAGAAAAATGATAAGTCTTTCAACAAACTGCCCATTGAAGCTTTAAAAATAAATGACTACAGTGAAGATGTTGAACTGAGGTCAGTTTAAGGAATTAACTAATGACAGTGACAGAGACCATAGGAAATGATACAGTCTTAAAACTGACAGGAATTGAGATGGGGCTTACTCTGTGGTAAATTATGTACAGAAATGGGTTAGCTACTCCTTTTGGAATGGAAACAGAAGCCTCAGACTTCTGAAGCTTCAAACAGCTTTCTCACCCCCAATTTTCCAGTAGCTCGTTGTGCGATCTGGGCAAGCTTCTTCTCTAAAGGGGTTTCAGTTACTCCATCTGTAAAATGGGGAATTTGGCTGGCTTATCACTTACATTCTTCCACGTCTTGGCTATTGCATATAGTGCTGCCGTGAATATTGGGGTGCATGTATCTTTTTGAATTACAGTTCCCTTAGGATATATGCCCAGGAGTGGGATTGCTGGATCATTTGGTAAGTCTATTTTTAGTCTTTTGAGGAATCTCCCAACTGTTCTCCATAATGACTACACCAAACTACATTCCCACCAACAGTGTAGGAGGGTTCCCTTTTCTTCACACCCTCTCCAGCATTTATCCTTTGGTTACAGCCCATATTTTTAAATTTGCTTCCATGAATGTTTGCTGACAGAGATAGGAACAGTAATACATTAACTTATATTTTATACATTTTACTTACAATAGTTTTCAGGCAGTAGAATCTTCCCCAACCATTCATGTTCATGGTTCTCTCTCTCATCCCTGGACTCCAGAGTGTTTGTGTCTGGTATCCTTTATTTGACACCTATCAATATTCTGAATGGTTGTTGTCAGCAACTCCAAGGGCAAGATTTGTACCATATTCCATTTTGCATCCTGAATGTTTAGCACAGTAATTGCAGTTAGTACCTACCACCATTACTAGCACTAAAAATAATAAATAATTATAATATCAACAGTAATAATTACTATTTGTTTAGTGATTACTGTGTAGTTGGCATTGTGTAAGGCACTTCATGTACATGATCTTATTTAGGCCTCATGAGAAGGGAAACAGAGAGATTGAGCAACATGCCTAAGATCACACAGCCAGTAACTGGCAGAGCCAGTATTTGACATAAAGCCCAAGTCTGTATGTTTTCAAAGCCATGATCTTACCTACCATACTGTTCTGCCTTCCTCCAAAATTTCTTCAATAATTTAATAAGTCATCCTTAACATTTCCTCTTAAAAATCTTGGTGTGGCCATCAAATTTATGGATTTTTTTGTTGCTGATGCTACAAAGACATTTCAAGTTGGAAATGATAGTATTAGGTATATTCTAAAAGTAAATGTTTATTTAGTATGTGTATTTTTAGGGACTTTTAAAAAAAGTTACAAGGGAAAATTTTAAACTAGGTTGAGAAAAAGAATTGATTGGCTCATTTTACAGAAAAGTCTGGGGGAAGTCTAATTGTAGGCCAAGTTGGATCCAAGTGGCTTAGTCGTGACATTTCTTGCTTGATCTTTTCATTTCTTGGTTCTGCTTTACTTGCTTTTTTCCCTAACAGGTTCTATCCATGTGGCAGAGAACATGGCTCAAGAGTTCCAGACTTTCAGAATCCGTATGGTCTATGATTCTAGAAAAAGAGAAATACCTTTCCTGGTAATCTGGCAAACATCCTGGGAAGGACATCATCTGCCCTAGCTTGGGGCAGGTACCCATCCCTGAAGCAATCAGTGTATCTGGAGAAGACGCAAGGGCTGCGTCATGTGACGTCCCCTGAGACTCAGGAGGCTGGAGGGTCTGGATGAGTCTCAGCCAAACCACGTGAGCTGAGCAAGAAGACAGAGAAAGGGGAGGGGTAGTTCTCCAAATGAGAGGTGTTGCGGATGAATATCATAGGTGTGCTATAAAACCTATCAACTTTTTCGTTGCTCTAAACAATGGTGTCCTTTGTAGTGTGCTAGAAAGAGCAGAGGGCTGATGTAAAGGGCAGCTTGGTTCTGGTCCCTTTTCTGCCTCTGAGTAGCTTTTGAGCCTTGGAAACAACATTTCTCCCCTTGTGGTTTTAGTTCCTGTATTGGTAAAAATGCGAGGTAGAATGATTTGATCTTTCTGAGCCTTTCTAACTCTGACATTCTGTTTCTAAGTGCCGCTGATGATCATCATGTCCTGAGTAGCAACAAGAGTCAGTTGCTGGCTTTAATACAGATTGATGGTTTCATACTTTCTTCTCAAAGTCTGGTTATTATCTACAGTAAGTTAATGCATCCTTCTCATTCCTGACATCTCTGCAGCACATCATTGAAGACATTAGATCTATCATGGTGAGCTGCTGTATGAAAGTGGTGCGAGGGATGGATTCTTTTCTGTACGTTAATAATAATGTTTTTTGTGTAGGTGTATGGGCTTCTCAGGGGCAGCAGCCTTGTCTGTCTTGCTCAATGCTGGAATTCCAGTGACTAGCTCAGTCCTTGATAGAGAATCAATACTTAGAAAATATTTGTTGAGAGGCTAAATAAAGTATAAAAGATAAAGCTATAAAATTTCTTAAAGCATTGTAGAGGCTTCTTGAATGTGAGTGAGTGTATGTAACCAAAACAACTATTTTAGACAGAAGTAAATGACAGCCATGGGGTTGAACCCACTCAATCCAAGTTTGCAGCCCAAGTTTCGTAGCTATATCATGTTGCCTTCAGTGGACTCAAAGTTTGAATTCCAGTGCTTTCTGGCTCTTATAATTGATAGTTTCCTTCCTAATGCCCCGGACTGCTTCTGCTAGTGAAAAGCAAATTAAAGTTTTCTATGTCTTTTGCCTTGTTTCTATCTGATATTAGTATGTTTTCTTATGTAAAACATCATTTTTTAAACTTTTGTCATTGCAGTCATGTCGATCCACTTTTCAGGGAGGGTTTGGGTCCTATTACCTTCTGGGTATTTTCTAGATTTTTCTTTACGTGCAGAATACACTAAAATATCATGGCTAGGTTGCTCCTTAAAAATAGGGCTTTTTTCATGTCACTTTCTTAATCAAGAATGGAGTTTTCAATTTGGGTTTTTAGATCCTTCACTCTTGGTCTCAACTCACCTATCAAATTTTATTTCCCATTATTCTGCTTAAGGGCCTGTGGTCCAGGTGGTCCAGTCATTTTAACTCTTATCTACCATGTACCTTTTACATGTATCTAGTTATGAGCTCTCCTTGCTTTAAATCTACCTACCAGTCCAAGGCTTAGCCATCGTCCAGTGCTTTGATTAAAATTCATATTATCCATAAAGATTTCTCAAACTGTAACCTAGGCAGAATTTTCTTACTTACATTTGTATACCACTCATGGATTGAAACCAGCATTTCTCACGTTGCTCTGAAGAATACTCTTCAGACTCTGGAAAAGAGTGTTCCGTGGTCACAGAGGTTTGAGAAGTTTCACTGTCCATGGAATACAATTTGGAAGATAGTACTTCTTCCTGTGAGTTTCTTGAGGGCAGGGATTAAGTATAATTCATTGCATATACTCAGTGCCTCACGTAGTGCTTGACATATAAACATTCAACAAATGCGGAGTAAATTTACAATTGCTGAAAGTTTTGCACCTCATTATGTGATAGGCTATATTAATTTCTTTTAGGTTTTATATTCAAAATCTTATTTCACCAGAGAGATGGAAATCTTAAGGACAGCATTCACATCCTGCAAGTTTGTTTTTCTGCAGCATTTAGTTCGGGACTTGTCATCTGCACAGTAAAGAATAGAAACTCACTGCTGCTCCAACTTGACCACTTGTACAACTGTGTGTGTAAGCATAGTGCAGTTTTTTTTTTTTAAGTTGGCACTGCTTTTTTTTTTTTATAGAGTTATAGTCAGTTTACAATGTTGTGTCAAATTCCAGTGTAGAGCACAATTTTTCAGTTACACATGAACGTACATGTATTCATTGTCTCATTTTTTTTTTCTGTGTGAGCTACCACAAGACGTTGTATATATTTCCCTGTGCTATACAGTATAATCTTGTTTATCTATTCTACAATTTTGAAATCCCAGTCTGTCCCTTCCCACCCCCTGCCCCCTTGGCAACCCACAAGTTTGTATTCTGTGTCTATGAGTCTGTTTCTGTTTTGTATTTATGTTCTTTTTTTTTTTTAGATTCCACATATGAGTGATCTCATATGGTATTTTTGTTTCTCTTTCTGGCTTACTGGCACTGCTTTTTTTATTTTAGAAAATGTTACTGAAATTTATCTATAGAAGAAAGATCTTTAATATTTCTACTTAGTTAACATAATTGAAACAATCTTTGTTTAAGTCATATTCAGACATAGGGAACTTGTGCAATCAATTTTATTTTGGCAGTTGGAATTTGTATACCATCTTTGATTATTATCTTCCAGGATTCTCTCTGAAGTAGCTATTCCAATATTGCATTTTTCTGAATATTTGGTGGTCCTTTCTCTAAATTATTAGAATAAGTGTATTCATTCTCTCCTCTTACAAATTTGTTCAGCTTGGGCATATGTGACCAATGTGAGAAAAATTGTGCATTGAATAGGTCTTTCCACCTAGCTTTATATAAACCAGTGAATGTCTTTATACTTCGGAAAACTTTCTATAAAAAGGATTTATTAATCAGCAGTTAAGGTTTCTGAGGCAGAAACTCAATAATTTGAAATAATGCCAAAGTATTTGATCAGTTTCTTGGAGTTAACGCTGATTATGCTAGAATCTTTGGCAGAGAGATTTCTCTTACAATAGTTGATCACTACATTTCCTAAGACTACTCTGTTGAACTGGAAGCAGAGTTTTCTATAAGAATTTATGTATTTAAAGCTAGTTTTCTTAGACTTGTGTTCCTGTGGATATGTACTATAGCTCCAGAGTCTGATGTAATATATTTCAGTTTGATTTTTATAGTCTCAGATTCATTATTTGCTTGTCTTGTTTATAGCTACCCACTACAATTAATTTTAATAAACTGGTTATAATAAGTTCTAATTATACTATTGACCAACAATTAGCTAATAATTATTACAGTGATTCTAAAAACTAATAAATTTATTTCAATAAATTCATAAAAGTTATTATTAATTTATATTACCATATAGCCTTAGGAACTCCAGGAAGATGGGCGTTTTCAAATAAACCAGCTAAATAACGGTGATTTTTTTAAACTATTAAGAACTAACTTATAAGAAAATAGATTCCAGAAGACAAAATCAGTCTCTCTCCCAAGATTAACTAGGCAAGTTCTCCTGCTCTTCCTCTCTCCAGAATAGAAAGCCCAGGTGTGAGCTCACATAATGGGCTGATCATCCTGTAATAATTTCCTTTTGGGAGCTTACGGGAACATATTTTATTTTCTTATATGTGGGGACACTTTATAGCTTCCCTCTGAGCAGTTCTTCTGAAAGGGCTCAGGTGCAGAAGTTTCAATTTTCAACCCAAAGAACAATTTAAAATGGTGCACGTACACTTCACCCCTGGCATGCATCGAAGACTTCCTTCTTCTGCCATGGACTTCTTCCAAATTTACATTTCTGGCACCTCCCCACATTCCCCATTTTTACTGTTTAAGTAAATGTCTGAGCCTTTTGTTATATGTTAGCGACAGTATAAACCATTAGTTGGCACCTCTCTAAGGCTTTGAGGCTGCGTACCCATCTGACAGCAACATTTATGAATGTTTGACAACAAAAGTCCTAAGGGTAGGCTTGTATTTTTTAAAAATTGGCACCGTTAATTTTCATCTAAGAGCTTCAATGATTCCATTTCCTCATGGAGTTTTGAGGGATTTGACCCACCTACCCACCAGAGATGCATCTGAGGGCAAACAGTATGGTCTCTGTTAGAAGAATTTGTCTTCTTTCCCTCCCTTAAACACATTCAGTGCTCTGGGTAACCCTACTTCTCTGCCAGGAAAAGCAAAACTGGAGACAGGAGACCAGCCTCTCTGGGAGCTCTTGACTTCTGATGACATGAAATTAGGAGGAGTAGAATCAAGGACAGCAGCTCTTGCCACAAAGTTGTGGTAGTTAATTTCATCAGCCTCCTGAGCTTTGTGCAGCAACGAGCAGGCATAAGACTTCATACTTAAAATTGCAAGCAACTGTATGACAGGTTATTATTTTTTCCTTTGTGTGTGTGTGGTTGTGTTGGTGTTAGGAAGGTGGGAAAAATGAGATGAGCTACGATCCTAGTCTGTTCAGGCTGCTGTAATAGAACCCTACAGACTGGGTTGGCTTATAAACAACAAGTTTGTTTCTCACGGTTCTGGGGGCTGGGAAGCCCAAGATCAAGGCGTCGGCAGGTTTGATGTCTGGTGAGAGCTTGTTTCTTGATGAGGTGGCATCTTCTGTGTGTTCTCACATGGTAGGAGAGGCAAGGGAGCTCCCCCCTTCCCATATGAGGGCTCCATCCTCGTGACTTAATCACCTCCCAAAGCCCTCACCTCCAAATACCATCACACTGGAGGTTAGGTTTTCAACACTGGAATTTTGGGGAACACAAACCTATAGTTCGTAGCAGCAACCCTGTGCGTAACAGCTCACCCTGAATCCTTGTGTACCCGATGATAGTGACACCATTGGAAAAGAACTTTATAATTAAAGAGTACTTTCACTTAGATTTTAACATTGTTTCTAACATCTGCTTGTGTTCAGGATACTTCAAGATAGTGGCCAGACTCTGTCATATGGTTTAAGAGGCTTATCTGATCTGGCCCCTATTGACCTTCTCAGAATTTCTTTCATCTCTCTCTTCCTTGAACTCTTCCTTCTCACCAAACTAAACAATTATTTGCTAAATCACCAACTGTTTCTTGCCTTTCAGCCTTTGGATATGTATTCCCTCTGCCAAAAACTCGTTAGTGGCTAACTCCCATTCAAGAAGCCTGTCCTGATCCCTCCTAGGTAAGGAGTCCCCTCTGCGGGCATCCACACCCAGCCTGTGCATTACCTATTATGGAGCCTTTAACCTGTATTACCATTGTCTCTTTGCTTGTCTGTCTTCCTTGCTAGACTGAAACTCCTTGAGGGCAAGAATCCTGTTTTGTTCATCTCTATATCCTCAGTGCCTGGCACACACCTGTCAAGTGTAACTACTTCTTGAATTAATTTGTTGGGTTACATAGGGGCAGCTCTCGTTATTGCCACCTTATGTAGTAAATGAATGAAAGCGCAAGAAGAGCGACAGGTTCTGCCAATGGAGGTCCTCCTCCTCCTCTCTTCCTCCTCCTCCTTTCTTCTCCTTCTTCTTCCTCCTCTTCTTCATTACCGTGAACCAGGGACCCCACACACCAGGTTCATTAAAGCCTCAGATCAACTCTTCAATGTAGGTATTCTTACTACCCACCATTTTCTCAGGGCGGGAGTTCAGTTTCTTAGAGGTTCATTAAACTTATTCAATGTGACCCAGCTAGATGGGGGAGTTTCTGATACCAGTGTTTGTCCTTCATTCACTTCTTGCTGCCTCTTAGGCATTTTGATTAAATATCCAGATTCTTCGTCCACTCCATTGCATCAAGGAGCAACCAATTACAGAAAGAAAATGATAGAAAATCAACTGGTTGCTATTCCTGCAAGTTGTCACACATTGGTTTGACTGATAGATTTCACTGAATTGATATATCAAGTTCAAATTAACCTCATTGAGACCACTGTTGATTCTATAGACTCTAATTATATGCTTTCTCATACTGTATTCTATACTTGAAATAACTTAGCTAAATTTAAATTTTCAGACACAGACTATAAGGACCCTGGGAATAGTCCCAAACTTTCACGCTAGCACCAAGGAAGATAATTGTGTTTCTTCCCCATATCCCTTGGTACAAATTACTGTCAGATAAAAGAAATGTTGACCTGGGTGGTCTAAGTCTGATCTAGCCTGGGAATTTATGTGCTTGTGATGGGTTTATGTTCTACTGAGTGGGAGAGAATTGGCTAGGAATGACAGACCCATCCTCTCCCTCCTTTGGGCTCCCCTAGCACTTAGCATGCACACTCATGGGGCCCAAGCAAATAGTGTTCTGGGAATTTGAGAATGTGCAGCCTGTGCCCTTTTCCCACCAGACTAGGGGCTCTTTTTGGACAGGGAGCACATCAGTTTACCACTACATCCAAAGCTTGAGGCACTTGTTTGAGCTCAGTATGTCTGTGTTCAATACATGAGCTGATTTGACATCGGCGTGACACATCAGCCCGATAGCTCTTTCTACAGCATCCTGCATTTCCACTTCAATTATGTGGGATGGTCAGGGTTTGTAGATATCCTTCCTCCAACCTAAAGCACCATACCTCTTTTAGATGGTAGCATTTCCTTTTATGCCATCTTAGATGGTGTTCTAAGGCTGTATCTACTGTGGAAACACCAATATCCTATCTTTATTATTTTTAAAATTTTTTATTAAAAAATTTCTTTTTTGTTAAACATTTTTTATTGATTTATAATCATTTTACAGTGTTGTGTCAAATTCCAGTGTAGAGCACAATTTTTCAGTTATACATGAACATATATATATATTCATTGTCACATTTTTTTCTTTGTAAGCTACCATAAGATCTTGTATATATTTCCCTGTACTATACAGTATAATCTTGTTTATCTATTCTACAATTTTGAAATCCCGTCTATCCTTTCCCACCCTCCGCCTCCTTGGCAACCACAAGTTTGTATTCTATGTCTATGAGTCTGTTTCTGTTTTGTATTTATGCTTTCTTTGTTTTTGTTTTTGTTTTTGTTTTTGTTTTTTTGGATTCCACATATGAGTGATCTCATATGGTATTTTTTCTTTCTCTTTCTGGCTTACTTCGCTTAGAATGACATTCTCCAGGATCATCCATGTTGCTGCAAATGGCGTTATGTTGTCAGTTTTTATGGCTGAGTAGTATTCCATTGTATAAATATACCACCTCTTCTTTATCCAGTCATCCGTTGATGGACATTTAGGCTGTCTCCATGTCTTGGCTATTGTAAATAGTGCTGCTATGAACATTGGGGTGCAGGTGTCATCCTGAAGTAGGGTTCCTTCTGGATATATGCCCAGGAGCGGGATTCCTGGGTCATTCAGTAAGTCTATTCCTAGTCTTTTGAGGAATCTCCATACTGTTTTCCACAGTGGCTGCACCAAACTACATTCCCACCAGCAATGTAGGAGGGTTCCCCTTTCTCCACAGCCTCTCCAGCATTTGCCATTTGTGGATTTTTGAATGATGGCCATTCTGACTGGTGTTCTAAGGCTGTATCTACTGTGGAAACACAAATATCCTATCTTTATTATTTTTTAAATTTTTTATTAAAAAAATGTCTTGAGCTTTCATTTCACTCTTTGTTTTTTAATTGAAGTATAGTCAGTTACAGTGTGTCCATTTCTGGTGAGACCTGAATGAGCAATTCTCCAGTGGAGGCATACAATTGGCCAATTGGCACATGAAAAAATGTTTAATATTGCTAATTATCACAGTAATGGAAATCAGAACTACAATGAAGTATCACCTCACACCAGTCAGAATGGCCATTGTTAAAAAGCCCACAAAAGTATCCTATCTTTAAATGGTGGAGTGACATTTCTGAAAGATGTCTCAACAGCCTTATACAGCTATCATTAGGTAAGTATGTCAGCCTCTTATTGTTTACATTACCAGGTGCCCTGCTCATGCACAAGCTGTTTTTTAAAAGTAGCTCTGCTGAGATATAATTGACATATAATAATCTCCACATATATGAAGTGTACAATTTGATAAGTTTTGACACACACACACACATATATATATACACATATAAAACTGACACTATCATCACAATCAAGTTAATGAACAAATATGTCACCCCTGAAAGTCTCCTTTTCCCTTTAAAATCTCCCTCTCAGCTTTCCCTATCCCCTTCTGCATCACTAGACAACGACAGTCTGCTTCCTGTCACTATAAATTATTACACATTTTCTTGAGTTTATATAAGTGGAATCACAAAAGATGTGTTCCTCTTTGTCTGACTTACATCATGCAGCATAATTATTTTGAAACTAATTTGTATAATTGTGTAGTTCCATAGTTAATTTATTTTATTGCTAGGTGTTGATTTATTGTAGAGATATACCACAATTTGTCTGTCCATTTGTTGATTGAGATTTTGTTTGTTTCTAGTTTGGGGGTTTTATGAATAAAGCATCTGTGAACATATATACATATGTTTTCATGTCTTTTGGATAAATACCTAGGAATGGAATGGCCGGATCATATGGTGTGTGATAAGGGTTGAATTTTGTACCCTGAAAAAGATATGTTGGGGTTCTAAACCCCAGTAATGTGACCTTATCTGGAGACAGAGTCTTTATAGAGGTCATTAAGGTAAAATGAGGTCATTAAGGGAGCCTTCTTCCAATATAGCTGGTGTCCTTACAAAAAGGGAAAATTTGGACATGAAAACACACACACAGGAAGTATGCCATATAATGAGAAAGCAGAGATGAGGTGATGCTTCTGCAAGCCAAGGAATGCCAAAGACTGCCAACAACCACCAGAATCTAGGGAGACACCTGGAACAGATTTTTTCTCACAGCACTCAGAAGGACCAGCACTGCCACCACCTTGATCTTGAACTTCTATTCAGAATCATGTCATGAGACATCAAATCTCTGTTTAAGACACTCAATTTGTAATACTTTGTTATGGCAACCGTAATGAACTAATATAGTGTAGGTGTATATTTAAATTTTTAAGAAACTGCCTAATTGTGTTCCAAAGCAATTGTACCATTTTACACTGTGAGCAGCAGTGTGTAAGAGTTCTAGTTCCTCCACGTGCTCACCAGCACTCAGTATGATCCATTGTTAACTTTGGCCATTTAAATAGGTTTATGGTGGTATTTTATTGGGGGTTTTAACTTGCACTTCCTTAATAACTAATAATATTGAGAATCTTTTTATGTGCTTATTGCCATTCATACATCTTCTTTGACAAAATATCCATTCAAATCCTTTACTAATTTTAATTGGGTAATTTTCATACTATTGCCTTTGAGAGCTTTTTTATTTTCTACATGTAAGTCCTTTATCAGATATATGATTTCAAAATATCTTCTCCCAGTCTGTTTTTTATCTTTTCATCACATTTGAATAGCAGTGTTTTTTTTCATTTGATTACATCAAATTGATCAATTTGTTTGTTTTTACATCCTGCTTTTAATGCCATAACTAAAAATCTTTGCCTCACCCAAGGTCACAAACATTTTTTACCTAAATTTTATTCTAGAAGTTGAATTTTTTATATTATATTTAGGTATAGAATTCATTTTGAATTACTTTTTATACATGGTGTGAGATATTAATTGAGTTTTTCTTCTTTTCTCCTTTTTTCCTATGATATCTAATTGTTCCAATGCCATTTGTTGAAAAAATTATCTTTCCTCAGTTAAATTGTCTTTGGGTCTTTGTCAAAAATCAATTGACCATGTATGTGTGGGTCTGTTTCTTGACAGTGTTTTTTTTTCCCCGTTGGTTTGTCTATCCCTATGCAAATATCTCACTATCTTGATTACTGTAGCTCAGTGGCTTTGAATTTGGGATGATTTTGTTCCCTGGAGGCATTTGGCAATGTCTGGAAACATTGTTGGTTGTCATAACTTGGGGCAGGTACTACTTGTTTATCCTTGGTAAGTCAGGAATGCTGTTAATCATGTGGGAGCAGCAACCCCCATGACAACAAATTATTCAATCCAGTATTTTTTAAGTGACTCTAGGTCCTTTACGTTTCCATATAAATTTTGGAATCAGCTTATCAATTTCCCTAAAATCCTGCTGGGATTTTGTTTGAGATTAGATTAAATCTTTATATAGCAAATTGAAAATAATTTGATATCTTAATAATATTGAGTGTTCCCTTTCATATATATTGTATCACTCTCCATTTATTTAGGTCTTTTAAATTTCTCTTAGCAAGGTTTTATAGTTTTTCGGTGTATGGATTTTACATATCTTTTATCAAATTTATCCTTAAGTAGTTCATATTCTTTTGCTGCTATTGTATATGATATTTTTTAAATTGAAGTATAGTTGAATGTTGTGTTAGTGTTTAGTGTACAGCATAGTAATTCAGTTATACATATACATATGTATATTCTTTTTTATATTCTTTTTCATTATAGGTTATTACAAGTTATTGAATATAGTGCCCTGTACTGTACAGTAGGACCTTGTTGTTTATCTATTCTGTATACAGCAGTTTGTATCTGCTAATTCCAAACTCCCAGTTTATTCTTCCCCTGCTTTTCTCTTTGGTAACTGTAAGTTTGTTTTCTATGTCTGTGAGTTTCTTTCTGTTTGGTAAATAAGTTTGTGTCTTTTTTTTTTTTTTTAGATTCCACATAAAAGTGATACCATATGACATTTGCCTTTCTCTGTCCAACTTACTTCACTTAGTGTATTAATCTCTAGTTCCATCCATGTTGCTGCAAATGGCATTATTTCATTCTTTTTATGGCTGAGTAGTATTCCATTGTGTGTGTGTGTGTGTGTGTTTGTGTGTGTGTGTGTGTATGGCTGAGTAGTATATATATTCTGTGTGTGTGTGTGTGTGTGTGTGTGTGTGTGTGTAAAATCTCACATCTTCTTTACTCATTCATCTGTTGATGGACATTTAGATAGTTTCCATGTCTTGGCTATTGTAAATAGTGCTGCTATAAACATTGGCATGCTTGTATTTTTTCGAATTACAGTCTTCTCCAGATATATGCCCAGCAACGAGATGGCTGAATCATATGGTAAGTCTATTTTTCATTTTTTAAAGAATCTCCATATTGTTTTCCATAGTGGCTGTACCAAATTACATTCCCACAAACAGTATAGGAGGGTTCTTTTTTCTCCACACCCTCTCCTACATTTTTCATTTGTAGACTTTTAATGATGGCCATTCTGACTGGTGTGAGGTGACACCTCATTGTAGTTTTGATTTGCATTTCTCTGATAATTCACAATACTGAGCATCTTTTCGTGTGCCTATTGTCCATCTGTATGGCTTCATTGGAGGAATGTCTTTTTAGGTCTTCTGCTAATTTTTTGATTGAGTCATTTGTTTTTTGGATATTGAGTTGTGTGAGCTGTTTGTATATTCTGGAAGTTAAGCCCTTGTCAGTCACGTTGTTTGCAGATATTTTCTCCCAGTCCATAGGTTGTCTTTTCATTTTGTTTATGGTTTCCTTTGCTGTCCAAAAGCTTGTAAGTTTAATTGGGTCTCATTTCACATTGTTTTTTAGTGAGTGAAGTTTTAAAGAAGAGACATCTATTTTTTTCCGTAAGCTTGGAGGGCTAGTTAGCATGTAATCTGCTCTACCGGGTTTTGTAATCTCAGGCCCCAATATAACTATGTAAGGATTCATGGGATTCCACATGATAGTGACTGAAGTTCCTTGAGATTAAGGGATACCTCACTGGATCAAAAGAAGAGCTGCAGATCAGGGCCTGGAACTCAGGACATGATGGCAGTTAGATTCCCTCTCCCTTAGCATCTCGAAATTTCTCCAAGGCATCTGCTCCATTTCCTCATGCTCTTATATGTTGAGAGATATGGTACTTTGCAGTTCTAGGGCCGTATGCTGGCAGCCTCATGAACAGAGAGGAAAAGAGAGTCTTCTCAGTCAGTACCTTTAGATGATTCCTGGAAAATGCCCTAATATTGGCTAGGGTCACACATCTAACCCTGGACCAGACCCTGGCCAAGGCATGTAGCACAGTGATTGGCTTTATCAAGATTATAGTCCATCTTTGTGTCACAGTGTTTGGGTCCCTTGCTAGAACAAGATGGTGTGAGGGGAACTGGAATGGAGGTGCTTGGTAAAGGCAGCAGCCATCACAACCAGAAACAGAATCTCCCCAGATCTAAGTATGCTCAAGGATTGAAAACAAAAGCCCTATCATGTGCTGTTATTTTCTGCTGGAAGTGGTATCATTCATGACAGATGTTGACGTCAACATTCTTAATGTTTCCATGTGCATCGTTTCTGCTTTCATGGACTGAGGGACCCTCTGGAAAGCACATATTCATTTCCATCTCTTCTATTTCCTTCCTTCATCCAAACAGTCCACATTTTATTGAACCCCCTCGGCTTCCAAACTCAGAATAACTAAAAATCAGTTAGAAGGATCATATCCAAAAAGGACGAAGATGAGTTACTGCCAGGAGACAGCATTAGAACAGGGAGATGTTGCAAAGGAGTCATCTTTGGGTTTATCATCATCACCAACCCTGAGAAGTGTGTTTTACTTCTCTAAACTTTAGGTTCCCCTTCCTTCTGCCATTTGGGACTTTTTTCCTCTGGATGATACTGCCTTTATTAAGTTTCAGGTTTAAAATGGAACCAAATTTTGGTGCTGGCATTAGATGCCACCTCTTACTTTTTCCCTTCCTCCAGTGCCATCAAATTAACTTAGGTTAGAAAGATCTCTAGAGATGGATCAGGGAGGTGTTTTCTGACAAGCCTAGCTTTTGCAGCCCAACTTTTGGGAGCTTGGGAGAGCTAGGGTGTGGGAGTTTTGCTTCTATTCCTTGTAGGAATAACTGTTTCTATATTTACATAAGGGATTTGAGCTGCCATTCTGTGTGTCAGCTAAAGAATTGTTCCTAGAATGCTGATTAAGGTGAATAAAAAATTCTCTTTTAGAGAAGAAAGAAGAAGCACCTATTATCTATAATCCCATTCCATCTTTTACTTCTTTAATACCTTCTCCAGGTCCTCATAGTAGCAAAGGTGAAGGAAAAGAATAAAATTATAGAACAGTCTTCATCATCATCATTATATGTTAAGGACATATCATGAAACAGATCTACCCTGAAGATTTCACCTTGTTGCTTCATTTAATCCTCACAATAAATATTTGATATGGTATTGTCTCCATTTTCCAGATGAGGAAAACTAAGATTGAATGGGATTAAATAACTTGTCATGGTTACATAGGTAGTTATTACTGGAGCTAGCATTTGAACCTAGATCTTCCTCACCTCTTAACCTCTGTGACATCCCGCTTCTCACTGAATCTTAGTGAAAGAAGGGCTTTTAGATACTGTGTAATATTACCTTAATCACGGAGAAGTGAGCAGACATTTAAACGACGTGGTTTACTTTAGTGGCAGTTCTTGTGGTGAGAGAATTGAAGCAGGAGAATCCTTACATAATATGTGAAAAAATGAGGATTCCCGAGCTTCACCCCCAGGAGATTTAGTTTCCAAAAGTCCTGGGGGAGTGGGAGGATTTGGACCCAGAGAAATCTGGACATATATGTACTTTTCAGTGCTCCTGATACAGATACAGATGATTACGGGATTACACTTGGAGAAAAACTGGATTAGCTTATTCTGATGATGGTTCTGAATGCATTTTCTCTGTGGGGCCCAATTTGCATTCATTTTGTCTTAAAAGACTAAGTATGTGTGTGCACAAAATAAAGGGATGGAAAAAGAAGGAAAACCACGGAAAGATAATGAGGTCATCAAGAGAAAGGAACGTCTTACTTGGGTGGACTGAGGAATCGGCCATATATTTTTCTTGTCTCCTGAGGGCTGTACCCACCATGCAGTCGAGATGTGCATAGCTTCTTGCTTCAATGAGTCTCAAAGATGCTGCCCAGCTCTGGTCGTTTCTGGTCCATAGACTGCAATTCAGCTCTAGCCAGCCCTCCCAAAAATACTGCTTTTGACCACTGGGGAGATGAAATAATGGAGCCATGCAAAGCCATTATTGCTTTAGCCACAAAGTGGCACAAAATGCCTTTCTAGTGGGGCATCGGGAGTCCTGCCCCGCAGTGTGCAGTGCAGGAAGCCTTCATGCTTCTCTGTGTCTCCTGCAGGAACCATAGGAGAGCTGTCCCACTGCCATTCTTCGTTTCTTCCAGAGAATCAGAGTGCTCTTTTTACAAATGTGGAGCAGATAAAACGTCTCTGAAGTAGAGTCATCATCTAGGGTATAAGCTCCAGGCACGGGCATTTTGTGTTCCTGTTGTGCCCATGTATTCTCAGTGCCTGCAGTGGTGCCTGACCCACGGTAGTTGTTCAGTCAGCTCTTGACTCTTCGACAGAATACATGTTTGAATGAACTCTCCAATGGCGTCTGTCACATGTAGAGTAAAATCCACCTTTCTTCAGGTGGCCTTCAAGGCCCTTCCTAACCTTCACCTTCAGCTTGCTCTCCCTTTCTTGCTAAGGTCCAGCCTTCTCTCATGTCTCTGAATCCATCAACAGCCTTCCTGCCTCCGGGCTTCTCTGCAGCTTGTCCGTCTGTGAAATTCTCTGCTCTTCACTCTGACCCGAGAGCCACCTTCCCACCCTTCAGGTCTCAGCTTGACTATCATCTCCTTGCCTTCTTCCTCCCATGTAAATTAGGTTCTCCTATTTCTCCTTCTTTTTTGGCCCAGAACACAACTTGTCCTTATTTGACTCTTTGCTTGGTTGTCGTCCACCTCTCCCACTGGACAGTAGGCTCCATGAGGTCAAAACCGTGTCCACTGAGCTCTCTTCTGGATACTCAGGGCCTGACAGATGGCCAGGCTCAGAGAAGATCCTGAATAAATAGGTATTTGTTGAGTGAACAGACACCTTTTAGTTGCAGAAAACTCCACTAAAGTCGTTTAAGTCACAGGCAGGAATACCGATATCCTGCACTCAAGAAAATGAAGCCAAACGCTGGCTAACCCAGATTTGCTAAAGGGAAAAGGGCGAGCCCGTCATTGTGTGAGGATGTCAGAAATGATGGAGCTGGTGCAGACATGACAACTGACCGGTCCTGCTGGTAATTGGTAGCCCCAGGCTAAGCTAGTAGCAAGAGTGGGCGGGAAACAACGCATAACCACCCAATTAAAAGGCAGTGCGAGCTTAAATTTAGAAGCTGTCTGAGGCCATACCATAGAAACCACGCTGAGGAGGACAGTCGGGTGCATAGCTCTTGCTCCATGTCAGGGAGGTAATTAAAGACGCTGTGACTCTGCACATTTGGAAATTATGTCCAGTGGCTCTGTTGTCCTGAGCAGATGAGAACACTGTGAATTGGGGTCTGGGTCACTGCATAGGTGATTCCAGGTTAGAAAATATTTAAACCCTTTCTGTTTGAAAGGGAGGAAGGCATTTTTATTGATGCCAACAGATAAGAGTCATGGAGTGCAGTAGAATCTACTCTGAGCTGGGGATTGGGAGATCTGTGTTCATGAACCCCCTCAGCTGACCTTGGGCAAGACCCTTCAGTCTCTTTAGGAATCACTTTTACACATTGAGAAAGTTAGGTAGGATTCTTTTGGTTAGAAGTGACAAAAATTTTTGACTCTTTTTTTAGACCAAAATGGGTCTTAATTGGCTCCTGTAACTGAGAAATACTAATGGCAGAATGTACTTCCAGCCTCGCTGGATGCAGGAGCTTAAACAGTTCACCAGGACTTGATTTCTCCTTCTAGTCTCTCAGCCTGTTTTCTCTCTTGGCTCTGTCCTCATTCCAGCTTTCCCCTGGTGACCAGATGGCTGTAGCAGCTCTGGCCTGTGTCTTTTCAGCTGGTCTCTTCTCCGTGAATCCTACAGTTTTCCTGAAGTTCACTCTAATTGGACCAGTGGTCACTGTGGCTAAGTCTCTAAGTCATGTGGGATGGCTGTGGCTTCTCCCTTTTTCACATTAGTTATCAGAAGCATGCACTCAGAGCCCTAACTTCTGTACCATCTATGAGGACCCCACCAGCAGAGGAGAGGAAATGTGTGTAGCCAAGGGTTTGTGGGTTCTCTTAGTTACTGCTATGACAACCACTGCATACTCTTTCCTTGTGTTACTCCCAACAATATGTTGTATAATAATACAGAAGACAAAGATCTTACAGTTGTAATACTGGCTTATAGCTTTTTAAGCTCTTTCATGTACATTTTATCTTTTCTTCAGATTTTTTTGGAAGGTTTTTTGCCTTGGTGAATGAGAGATGGCTCTTCCTTTGGCGAGTCTACTGTCTGATTAGATTGTATCATTTATCATCTAGCAAGAAATAGTCCAGCTAATAACATCTGTTTCATTTTCTAAGAAAGTCATGGAGTAATTGTGAGAGCTAAAGACATTTAGAAGTAGCTCAGATGGACCTTCCTCTTCTTTTCCTAAAAGTCTGAAAATCTCCTGTTTATTTCTCAGAGACTTAGCCACAGGATGTTTTGATTCCATCTTCCTTCCCTCTCCCTTCTACGAAGTGAGATGTAATCTCTTTCTCTCTCTGGCACATTTTATGTATTAAAGATGCATGAGTTTTATAGTTAGAAAAATCCCTACCAGTAAACATACATGTTTGCTGATGCTTGCATGGGGTGGGGCATCTTGCTTCTTCTGTCCAGCACTCTTCCTTTTGAGGAATGACCATGTCCATGGTTCCTTTAGGTTCTGCTGAGGCTCCTGAACATGATCCCTGCACCTGGCCCAGAGTAGGGATGAGCAGTAGATAGTGGGCAGCCAGTGGGCCAGCACTGATCACTCAGGTTCTTTCTCCTGGGGGTTGGAAACTTTGAGCAGTCCTTCTGCCAGAGTTCTTTGACTCCTGGTTAATTGGCTTTTCCCTCAAGTCTATGAGTTACCCCAGATCCTCTGGTTAAATTCCACTTTCTCCCTTAAGTTTGGTCAGGATTAATTCCTATTTATGGCACACAAAGAATCCTCATTGATACAACTGGTACTGTGAAATCTATGCTAACGTGTAATGCCCGCTAGTCATTCCCTACTTCTTCAGAGGCTCCTATTTTGAATCTAATACATTTCTAAATGAAATTTTTTTTTGGTGGCAAGAGATAAGATATTTCTGACTAGCGTTATTGAGGAACTTCATGATGAATTGTAATAGTCAGCTGACTCTAGTCTAGACTGATTCTGGGAGGAGCAAGGACTTGTGACCAATAAGTGATTAGCAAGTAACAGAGATGACCAGTCTCTTGACCTCTGTGTTCTTAGGTCCTGTCTGTGGTTACCTCACTGCTGAGACTGTATCTGTGTTCCTTTTATTTTTTGTTTTTATTGAAAATGAAGTGAGTTTTTTTTTTTTTTTCTGGGATGATGAGAAGTCAGGATAACTTGAGACAGAGTTATGGTCCATGGGATGTCCCAAAGTTCCTTTAGCCACAGATACTATGAATAACTCCAGGTAACAAGGCTCGATTATAAAAATCACTCAGCAGAAGTTGCAATGCTTGAGGAACTGGGAGAGAAAAGTGTTTTCTAAACATATACTGTGTGTTGGTGGAAGCCAAAAGTGGAGCCTTTAGCCTCCTGACTTCTTGGCTGGGGCTCCCCATCATCCCAGATTCCCTTTCTAAACAGGCTCAGAAGCTCTCTATATTTGACTCTAAGCTGGGCTCTGAGTTTAGCAACTTTTAATAGAATTAATGGGCAGGAACACCAGTTAAAGCAGATTTTTGGCTGTGCTGGCATGGCAGCCTGCCATATTTTCATAGGCACCCAAATTAGGAGTTTATTTATGCCCTCAATTTGCTATAAATGAAATTAACAACAGGCCATTTGGGGACCTGGATAACCACAGATGCCAATAGAAGCAGCCACATCTTTCACATTTTATGCTTATTTGAGTCACTGAGTGTGGAGACTTAATAAAGAAGAAACTAGGTTGATTTTCTGTCACCATCATCATCATCATCATTACTGGTGTACCTATAATTGCTATTATGCAAAGCAATTTGAAAAGAGAGATTTCAAATGTAAAAAAAGTAATCTGAAATGTGACCCTATTCTGAAGTGTAGTACCCCCCTTCTCTCTCCCTCCTTCTCTAAGGAACAGATTTGGAAGCCCAACCTCACTTCTGAACAAGAATAAATTATAAAACTGAAGTAGAAAGAAATACTGTTCCTTTCAGCATTGATGGCTTTCACGTCTTCTCTTCCATTGGGTAAACCAAGCTCAGATAAGTAGGCTTCCCTTGTCTCCAGTCACAAGATATGTCAGTTGGGAGTAGTTATAGGAAATTGGGGGAGAGGGTGGTATTTAGTATTCACTCTAACGATCATGATGTTTTCCATCACAATGTTGTTGACAATAGTCCTGGAATTTTTTTTTTTAATGTTGCTTTAATTCTGGAAACTGGTTTGAAACTCCTCTTTGAAGCCTGTCAGGGTCATAAAGAAGGCCCAGCCCCAGGAGTGGGGGGCTGGTTCTGCTCATTAGCCTCTTCTTTTACCCTGGGCAAGTCACCCTTCCTCTCTGGTCCAATTTTTTCTTTTCAAAAATGGCGACGTAATAATCTCCAAGATATCTTTTAACTTGAGAAATCTTTGATTCTAAGAATTGCTTTTGGAGTCAGTTCATAGGCACAAGGAAATAAATGTGATCATAACTTTGGACCAGCAATATGGTGAATTTATAGTGGTGGTTTGCAGACTTCAGTGTTCTTGTATGCTTGAGGTGCTTGTGGAAAGAGCAGAATACAGTGTTCCATCCCTAGAAATTCAACTTTGGTGGGTCTATGGTCAAAATCTTTCCTTAAACAGACCCTTTGGGGCTCTCTGTTGTGTATGTGCATGTGTTTCAAACGAGTGGGGACAGGGTGGAAAGATGATATTTATAAGGGTAAATATAATGTGAAAAAAATCTCATTCTCATTATTATTATTATTATTATTATTATTATTATTTTTTTTTTTTTTTTGAGTAAACTCAGCTAACTGATCCTTAGGAAAAGACTCAGGAACTACGTTAGATGTTCCCTGATCTTTGTGGGCTCAGAAGGGCTGAGCACTTGCTGACACAGTAAAGGAGAGAAATGCCAAGTGTTGCAGAAGAGTCCTGGGCCTCTGCAGAGGACAGATTAGAGTCAGAGGACGACTTTCATTCTCGGCACTGCCGTTTACTGACTGTGGCCTTGGACGAGTCATAGAAGCTCTTTGAAGTACTCTTCTTATTTACTAACTGGGGCAAATTGACACACCTAGATACCTCAGGAATGAGTGATTTACCCTGTCAGCTTCTGGAATAGGCTTTAGAAGATGGCCCTCAGCTTGGAGCTGTCTTTGGCGATGGCCTCTGCTAAGGAAAATTTCAGGCCTTCTCTAAAGCCTTCCTCCTCCTAGGGCGACCTCCAGTAATGACTCATCACAGTTGGGGTGTAAGGACCCAGCCTCCTGGCTCTGGTCAGTGACAGTTCTAAAGAGCCAGCACGGTCCAGAGCCCTCTGTGGGACTGAGAGAGACCTTGGCGGGGACTGGTCATAGTTAACTTCCACCTCCACAACACGGCTTCCTTTGCCTCTCTTCCACAGGTGTTGATTGTGAAAGTGCTCCCCAGTGAAGGCCTTGCACACTAATCTGTCCCAGGAAACCCAGTGGGGAACAGCAACAGCAATAGTACCAGTCATGATAACAGCAGCGGCCATTCATTGCATGCGTACTGTAGGTCACCCAAAATGCCAAGCCTTGTACAAACCCTACCTTCTCTTCAACACTGTCCTTTAATTTAGGAACCCTCATCTCATTTTACGGATGTGGAATAGCTTTAAGAACTTAAAAGAAAACAAAATGTGTAAATGCGCTTTGAATACAAAGTAGTAGTATTTCTATTTATGAGTTTCAACCAAAGAGTTTCTAAAGGCTCCCCAGTGGCACTCTCCAGATGAAAGCCTTCTGACTGGTTCTCAGTGGGAGAAAGTGGTAGCTCTTCTCTCTCGTCTCTGTCACCTGCCCCACTCTTCCAACTCAGAGGGAGCCCAAAGGGCCTTTTTGGCCCTAGACTCCCAATGGCTCTTTAAAAATTCTCTGTAGATGGTGGTATCACACTCTCTCCTTTCATAAATGTGCAACACAGGTAGTGCTGGTGGTACTTTTTCAAACCCAGGAAATACCTTTGCACAGGAAGGAAAACACCACTGATGCTCTGCCTCTGTATCCCCAGGCTTTAAAGTTATGGAGCACAGCACCTTTATTCACCCCTGCATCGCACACGTTTCTGATATCTCCCATGTCTGAGGAAGTGGGCCTAGCCCAAGGGATGACTAATGGAAAGTCCTTGTTCTCAAGAGAGTTCGCTTTCAGACCTACAGGTTCTGTCCCAGACCTTGGGGGTGAAGTGAATTCCAGATCCTGAGTTGGGGGATAGTGGTTTAGGCTGCAAGGATCCCTTGTGTCGCTGGGCCTTCATGTCCCAGTTCCATCAGTGCATCCAGAGTCCCAGTGCAACGAGTTCCCTCTTACCTATAGTCTACAACTTGAAATCCTTTATGTTTTGAAAGGCTTACCTACCTCTATAGAGAACCCTAAGCTTAAGTTAAACATACTTCTTGACTGACAATATCCATCTTGGTTTTGGCTTAAACCTAGGTCTTCTACCATTTTCCACCAAATTCAGTCACACTCACCCTAAGAAAGTAGAGCTCTTTGTTAAAAAATAACTTTGTAAAATTCCTTTTCAAGTCAACTGTCAGCAGGCACTCTGCCAATAACTTGTTTATTTTTTTGGAGAATCAGTTGCACTCTCAACAAAAGACTCATCCTTCTCCATCAATATTCCCATCACTGCACATAGGTAATGTTTATTGTAGCGACTTCAGGGACCAGAATCAGTTTCTTTCATGGGTTTACCTGTAGCCAATACAAACAGCAGGAGTTTGGAACATCATCTCCCAGAGCTCTGGGAGATTTCATCTTTATTGTGTTTATTGGCAAGTAGCTGTGGGAGGACTGGGATTTCCTGCCTTCCTGCAGCCCTACGATAAAGATGCGTGCTCTAGGACATTTGCTGACTCAGCCCTGAGCTCTCCATAAATACTGTCGGGTGATTCCAGCAGGGAGTAGTCTGTGCTACGTGCAGAGAAGTTACTATTCTTGGGGCAAGGGAACTCTGGGAAAGTTTGGATACTGGCTTTTGTAATTGTATAAGAGACATGAAAAGCTGCAAGGATTTGAAAAAAATCACATGACTCCCTTTCACGTAAAAATTCATTTAGCCACTCAACACACGTTTATTCAGCCCCATCTATGTTCCAAACTCTATTCCAGGCATTGATGGAAAGACATGGATGCTGTCTTTCTGAAGCCAGTATTGTGTATGGAAGCCAGAGAAATAATACACAAATAAAGCAATATATGATTGTGGTGACTATTTTGAAGCAAATGGGAACATGATCAAGGAAAATGGCGGATGCAGATTGGGAGTCAAGAACTATTCCGACTGGGTTTTTACCCCAGGCTGTTCTGAGAAGTGGTCTTTTTAGTGTTGCCTTCGAAGGAGGAGATAGCCTCTTCTTCCTTTTGTGTATGTGAGAGGGAAAAGAGGGAAGCCAGGGTCTGACTCCAGGAACCCACAAAAACGGAGTCTGAAATGAGTAAGACGTTGCAGTGGACAACAGTGGCTCTGTAGAATCTGTACAATGTTTTTCTCAGGGAGAGCTATTATTTACTTTAGAAGTAAAAAGAAGGAAATAAATTCTTCTCACTTGTGAATTCTGTAGAATACTACTGGGTTCCAGGATTGACTTGTGGGATTCAAGATTAACAATTTATTACATTTAAAAGGCACAAGCTTGATTTTATGTGAAAGTAGCTATATTATTACAATAAGCAAGACCCACTTTCCAGGCAGTTTGGGCCTTTAGTGCCCCTGGGTTACTTAAAAGAAGTTAGGGACCAGCAAAGACTTGAGCTGTTTTATTACAGGAATCTGGGCAATATTCAGTTACAAGCCTGACTCAGGGAGAGATACTTAAATAAAAATTTTATAAGTCATGATTTTATATTGTTTTCAGCAGTCTCCTTCAAGACCACTCCTCCTGTCTCCATGGTAACCCATGTAACAAAGCAAGTGGAGAGGTTTCTGATGCTGTCTCCACTTGGAGTCTTGTCTTTCCTGTTTTTGGACGTTACCAGTGTGCCAGGAACCCCACTTTTATCTTCCTCTCTTTGAAACTCTTTCTCAGGGGACACTAGAATTGTCTCTGCTTGAAGAGAACTCCAGACTTTAGCCAGATGTTTGCAGAAGGCTTCTGATATGTTTGGTTTGGAATAACAAGGAAGCCATCATGGGAACACCATGCCTTTGGGGTGGTCAGAAGTCACACACAATGTGATTGTAGACAGATTATCTGTTCATCTGAGTTTACTCCATGCTACACTATTATGCTGCTTTCAGATTAATATTAGGCCTGTGGATGAAGACAGTCACCTGCCGTATCAGTGAACAAAGGATGTTGTGGCCCTCAAGCCATCAGCCACTGCAGCCGGCCCAGACTGTGCACCCTGAGGGGATGCAGGATGGAAAAAAAACAGGATACTGGCCTTAGATAGTCAAGGTATATTCAGAGGAATGATTTCAGTGAGCCCAGACTCTTAAATCTTCCCATACATAGAAAAGTGCCAGATTCATTAACTCGAGATGTCTGTTTTTTCTTTAACAATAATCTTTTGATGTTCTGACTACCTGGTTTTTGTTACAAAAACTCCTGTATATCCTGGTTCCTCCCTTACCTCTTGGGAAAAGTCTCTCAGTGCTGAGAGGCTATCTCTTGGGCTTGAGATATGTCCTCATTATGTCCTCCATTATGTGCTTTTTTTTTTTTTTTCCAGTTGACAGGTTTCAATTGTTTCAGGCTTTGGTAACCTTAATTAGTCACTATTTCTCAACAGAATTATAGAAACTTAGAACTAAAAGAAAAGATTATCTGACTCAGTCCCTCTAAAATATGGAATTTGAGCCCCAGAGAGTATGAGAGTAACTTCCCTGAATACTTCTTCCATTAGATGTATCCTATGGTTTTGCTCATAGAAATGTGTGATATTTAATTTAAAATTTTCTATTGTCAAGTGGAAGAAATTTTCCTCTTCTCTTCTAGGTTCCTCTGTCTGGTTTAAGAATTAAATTGACATAAGATAGATTAACAGATTAACAGGAGAAAATCAAACAAAAGTTTAATATATGCACATGCAAGAGACCCAGAAAAACGGAATAACTCACTGAAATGGCCAGACCCCTCACCTTTAGTACCATCTTTAGCTAAAGACAAAAGCGGTTGTTGGTGGGGGTGGAGAGTGGGTAATGGTTTGGGAATTCAAAGGGGAGAAAGGCAATTTGCATGGAGATGGCAAAGCAAATATTTGGCAAATAAATGTTTGCCGGGCCATGCAGAGACAACGGGACACAGACTGTGATCTTTAAGCTCTGCTGAGTTTCCTCTACCACATGTAGCCCATATTCCTTGCATATATCTCTAGTGATAGCTCTATTCTGGGAACAGACCCTTTATCTAAATTCTTTAGGCAGCTAAGGGGAAGCTAAAAAGGAAAAGTTTCTGAGTCTTCTGTTTCTTAAAAATAATCAGCCTAAATTAATCCTCGTGCTGAAGAGACATATTTGGGAGTGGCAGATTCTGTTCCCCTACAATATCTTCTTGGAATTATCTAGGACTCTAATTTTATTTCAGTGTAAATTGTGTGTGTGTGTGTGTGTGTGTGTGTGTGTGTGTGTATGTATGTGTGTGTTTTTCTTAACAAAAGCAAGTAAGTAAGCAAGCACAAATCAGCTGCTCATTGTCTTGGTTAATGAGCGTCCTCTTTCCAAGTCAAGATGTTTATGTACATGGTGTTTATGCTTCTCTTTTTCTTTGTTTGCCAGATCTCTTTGACATCTACTTTTAGGAATATTCTGAGACACAAATTACTGAGTGTTCGGGTAGGCTTACAATTTCAGGGACTCTTTGGCAAACCACTCTGACTCAGCCAGGCAGAATCTAATTTCTCCTCTATGCACAAATACTGTAACAGCAAGTATTCGGAGATGTTTCTAAGAATACTGAGATTTGATTTGAAACTCGTGATCATTAATAGAAATTGTGTTATAAATTGTGATGAGATTCCTGGGATAGGTCACAAAAGCTTACTTAACTTATGCTTTTGGTTTCTGTTAGTGTTGTTTCTGTGGGGAAAAAAAAATTAGTCAAACTTGCTTTTAAAAAGAGGCACTAGCTTGTGTACCCAAAGAATCCTGGTGTGGATCTGACTTCAGTAATGGCAGGATGTAGGGGTTAGCATGGCATACTGGAATCTAGTTTTTCTCTTTTTCTCTTGGCTTTGTTTCCTCTGTTTGGATTATGTTTGGGAGAAAAATTTTTCTCTACTCTTGTAGGTTTTTCTGACTGGTCTAAGAATTACATTGATATGAGACAGATTAACAAGAGAAAATCAAACAAACTTTTAGCAGCAGGTATACGTGGGAGTGACTCAGAAAAACTGAGTAACTCAATTAAATGGCCAGAGTCCTCACCTTGCATATCATCCTCAGCTAAAGGGGATGTTGGGAGTAGGGAGAGTCAGTTATGGGAGGTTACCAGGAAAAGCATAGTAAACAAGGGTAAAGTTGTTAAGCAGATTTAAGTCATTGCCTTCTCCATTGACAAGAGTTTCTAGAGATTAAGTCCTCCTCCTCTTCCTGTAGAGAAGGAGATATTCTCAGAAATGATTTCTCTTACAAATGTAAATGTTTCTTACGAAAGTGTAACTCCTCCTTGGTTTTCAGAGTTTTTCCTCTGTCTATTTTCTAAGAAAATAATCAGCTTAAAATAATTAATATGCCAAAGAGACATATTTGGGGATGGTAAATTCTGCTCCCTTACAACTCTATTCTTACTCTTTCTCCTCCAAAGGAGGTAAGTTCATTCTGTAGGTTCAGTTGACCTTCTTTCAGGTTCAAGTGGAAAAGTAATCTCTCTTTTGAGCCATAGTGACTCGATAAGCTACGGCTGGGTTATAGAATCCATCCTAGGAGGTTTGGAGGAAATCCCTGCTTTAAGTATGTAACCTGGGTGTGAATAAGGGAATAAAATTTCAAAAGGAAATTAAAGTAAAATTACCAAATAAGAAGAGATGATTGTCAGGCAGCCAAAAAACCATCTACTGGGCTTTGCAAAAGGAATTTAAGGTAAATTTTAAAAGATGAGGTCTTGATGTAGTTTCCTATGAATGTATAGTATGAACCTGGATGGAAATCCAAACATTGTTTTGCTTCCCTGGAACCATCTCATCACTTTCATTGTGAATCTTTTGGTGTCTTGGGTTAACTAGAAAATCAAAACAGTTTGGCCTTTGGAATCTTAAGAATTTGCTTCTCAAAATTGTGGTTATCAAACTAGCAGCACTGGGGACACCTTATTAGAATTTATTAGACAGTCAGAATCTCAGACCCTACCCAGACCTACTAAGTCAGAACCTACATTTTAACAAATAACCAAGTAATTTGTTTTCACATTGAAGTTTTGTTCATGGCTGTTTTAAATTTTTTTTTTTCTGAACCACTGATTTTAAGCAGTTTTATTATGAATTCCTTGGTGTAGTTTTCTTCCTGTTTCTTGAGCTTGGAGTTCACTGAGCTTTTTGGAACAGCACATTTGGAAAATTTTAGCTATTATTTCCTCAAATATATATTTTTTTACATCTCTTTTCTTCTTCCCTTTCAAGATCCTAAATTACATTTATGTTAATCCATGTAAAGCTTTCCCACAATTTATTGATGCCCTGTTCATTTTTTTGCAGTAATTTTTTTCTCTGTATTTCATTTTGGATACTTTCTATTTCTGTGTCTTCAAATTTGCTCATGTTTTCTTCAACTATGTCTAATCCACTGTTAATACTATCAGGTATATTTCTTCACCTCAATTATTGCATTTTTCATCTCTAGAAGTTCCAGTTTGGATGTTTTTAAAAGTGTATGTATTTTATGTCTCTCCTTTAATATGTTCTTGCTTTCTTCTACCTTCTTCAACATATGGAAGAGATTTATAATAACTATTTTGATGTCCTGATCTGTTCATTCTGTCATCTATGTAACTGCTGAGGGTATTTCTATTGATTGATTTTCTCTCCTCATTATAGGTACTATTTACCTGTTGAATTGCCCACCTAGACTTTTTTATTAGATGTTAGACATTATAGATTTTACCTTATTGGTAGGATTTTCATATTCCTTTAAATATTCATATACTTTGTTTTGGGACATAATGTATTTAGAAACAGTTTGATCCTTTCAAGGCTTATTTTTAATAAGCTTTGCAGGGTGGGACAAGAGTAGCCTTCAGCCTAGGGCTAATTTTGTTTTACATCCTCAGAGTCATTCCTTTTCTAAGAACTCTTTATGATGTCCCGTGTGTTCCAAGATTTTTCCTGCTTTGGCTGGTGGAAGCAAACTGTGACCAGTCTCTGTGAGCTCCAGGGATTATTCCATTTCCTTTCTCCAAGTTTTTGTTTGTTTGTTTTTTTGTTTTGTTTTTGTTTTGACTTGTACAGTAGTGCCCCCTTATCCACAGTTTTGCTTTCTGTGGTTCAGTTACCTGTGGTCAACTGTATTCCAAAAATATTAAAAGGAAGATTTGAGAAATAAACAATTAAACAATTCATGAGCTTTAAATTGCACATTGTTTAGCACAGCATGATAAACTCTTGAGTTGTCTTGCTCCATCCCACCCAGGACATGAATCACCCCTTTGTCCACACTGTATAGCTACTTGCTCATTAGTCACTTAGTAGCCATCTCAGTTATCAGATCTACTGTCACAGTATCACCATGCTTGTGTTCATATAACCTTTATTGTACTTAAAAATGGCCCAAAGCATAGAAGTAGTGGTGCAGGTAATTCAGATATTTCCTTACTGTACATAATCTATAAATTAAACTTTATAGTAGATATGTATGTATAGGAAAAAGCATAGTATATAGAGTATTGGTCCCATCTGTGGCTTCAGGCATCCACTGGGGGTCTTGGAACATAACCCCCGTGGATAAGGGAGAACTATTATATGCTGAAGACTTGAGAGGCACCCTCTTCACATCTCTGGGTTTCTCCCTCTGTGCATCTCTCTCCTTTCCAGTACTCTGCTCTGCAAATTCTAGCCACCTTGGCCTCCCAAATTCTCAGATCTGTTTCCTCAAGTGGGTTCTGTTTCAGTTCTCCCTTCCTATACTGTGGTCTCAAAACCCTTTATGGGTATGATTGCTGGGGCATACATAGGACTCACCTGGGTTTTTTTTTCTTCCTGTGGGATCACTGTTCTGTGCTACCTGGTGTCCAGTGTCTTAATATCGTTGTTTTGTGTAGTTTGTCCATATTTATAGTTAAGACAGGAGAGTAAATCCAGTCCCTGTATGCCACCATGACCCACATGGAAGTTCCAGTACATTCAAGCTTGAGAAGCACTGTCTTAGAAGACTTCACCAGCCAAATTCTATCCAGTTGTATCCATCAGTTGGGTAAAGCATGAATACCATGTCCTATCCAAACTCCTTCAGAGAAAGAATTATCCCCTAAGATTTTCTGAGCCCAAATACCACTATTTGTTTTTTTTTTTTTCCTGATTTTTTCTCAGATGCCACCTTTCCTCTGAAAAATGGTTCTGACACCTTCTACTCTGGGGATGGATCCTTGGTACACTAGGATTTATGATATCACTAAGGAGTTTAATATTCCTCTTTAGAGAGCCTAAATGCCTTAATATTATATATTACCAAGATTACTTTCTATTAGAGTGATACAGGAAATCAAAATTATTTCTAAAGCAAATAGTTGGGGCAACAGAAAAATCAAAAGAACATCAAAAATGCCATTAGGCAAATGTGAGACCATCTGAAGCCATTCTGCTTTGAGATTAGGTCAGATAATGAGAAAAGGACAGAACTTCGGGAGATTCTTGCCCATTACAAGTATGAATGTTAGACTGATTCATTATTCATATGAAACTCCAGCGGATACTAACACCATACCTGTGGGAAAATGTGGCCTGAGTTTGAAATAAGTGATAAACAAGCCTTTGGGACACACCTCATTCATAAGTGGGAGACGTCTTTACTTTCTCATACCCACACATCTGGAAAACAAAGCATTTAGGCTTCTTTAGCATTTTGCAGCCTGTCCTACATAAATATCTAAACCGTTCATGTTTTTCCACCTCTCTGCCACCACCCTTACCAAACCAACATCATCTCACACTTGGCCCTCTAAGTAGTCACCTGGCTCATACTCTTGGCTCATCACGGTCCTGGGGCCACACAGTCAGTCAGAATCATACTTTAAAAGCTCATTTCTGATCCTATTACTGTTCTGCCTACATTCTTCTAATGGCTCCCAAGGCCCTTGGAGTGAAATCTAAGCTCCTTACCACGGCCCCTTCAGGCTTCCTTTCCAATTCATCTTGTGTTGCTTGTCTCCTCTGCTCCAAGCACACCGGCTTGCATCCTGTTTCTCTGTCAAGCCAGGCTTTCTTACTTCCAGTCTTTGCATTTGTTGTTCTCTCTCCCCATATGCTCTTCATCTGATTCTTCTCTTGCCTGGCTCCTCCCACTTACTTTAAGTCCTAGCTCAAAATCTCCTTAGAAAAGCCTTCCTGACCACACTACCTAAAATAGCGTCCCTTCTACTTCTACCTTACTTTCTATCAGATTACTTTAATTTCCTTAATTATCACAAACTCATTTGTGGTTTGGAATTATCTTGGTTTGTCTGTCTCTCCCATTAGAATATGAACTTTGTGAGGACAAATTCCTTTGTCCATCTTGCTCACAGTCATACCCTTATGCCTAGAATATTGGTTGGCACAGGACAGCTACTTGATGGTTATTGCTGAATGTCAGAAAGAACCATAAGACCACCTTCGGTGCAATAAATACTTAAGCTAATTTAACTCATATTGGTTCATTTTTGAACCAGTTTTTGTCAGATCTGACTACCTGCACCACTAGATTAGATTACTGGTGACTAAATTAATTAAGTTTATATCTTTGGCACCCTGACTATCCAGCTTAGTTAATGTGTAGGCAATTCTAATATATTTTGGTGTATGTTTCTATTGTATTCAGTAAACGTGATTTGAGAATCTCTGATGAAAATACGAAATTCTTTTTCAAAAGTAGATTCTTCTTAGATCCCTGCTTCTGGAAATAAGTTGTAGTGGGGTATCAGAATCTTAGGAGGCTTCATATGCATAAAGGAATACATCAATGTATGAGCATGTATATTTCAAACAAATATTTACACATGCGTACATTACTCCTTTCCTTACCATCATAAGACTTATTTGTAACTTTCATGTAAAGTCAGTTGATATAATTTTACTTAAGGAAAAAAAAAAAACTTCCTTTTGATGCATTTAGTACATACTAAATATAGAATCAGTTGTTACTTGTAAAGACAGTATTTTTGAAATTTACATTGTGAACTACTGGGGGTTCTTCAGAGCTTAACAGCATGGTGGGGATTCCCAGAATCAAGAAATTGATTTAGAGTCAGGTTGCATTTACTTTTCAGAAGTATATTCCTTTCTTCCTGGCATGTGCTTTTCATGGGGCTGTGAAGAAGAAGATTACACTTTGTGGAATGGAAGACTGCAGTTTTATTCTAGGGTCCTTCATGCTATTTTGGGTGTGTTGTTTTCAATTCAAATGATTCCCCAGTTGTGGTTGCCTGTTAGAGCAAAGAATCAACAGGGTCTTTCGGTAACCATGGAAGCCACTGGCTCTCAAATGAGTTATTTTTAGATGGCTTCACTGAATAAATTTTTCTTACTTCCTGAGAGCAAAATAATGTAGCATAATCTTTACAATATGAGGCCTAAGTCATGGAAAAAAGAATGGATGTTGGGAAAGAAAGATCTTACGTTGTCTTATTTTATCAATCATCCAAATCCTCGTTCACATGACACTTGAAAAGTTACGCCAATGAGTAAGCACTGAAAAAAAGAAGCACTGAAAAAAGCAGTCATCTTTTTTGGGGTTTTCAAGTTTTAAAATCTAAGTTCTATCATTTCTTAAGTTTTTTTTTTTTCTTCTACTAATCAGAATCTCGAAGGGAAGCCTCGAGTCAATTCTGCTAGCTGTTCAGTTGAAGAAACTAAGAAAGCAGTTATTTCTCTGACTCCTGGGTCAATTAGGACATAGTGACATTTCTGTAGGTTGTTTAGTTCAGACTTGGATCTCTCTTTCAGACTCAGCTTAGGAGGGTGAAGAGAAGAATCACTGTGATGAGCTAGCTTATTATTTATAAGCAATAAGCACTTGCCTAAGTATTATCTTAGAAAATCTGCATTGCTAGAAATTCTAAAAACACTAATTTTGAATTCTCCTGTGATCAAAGGACAAATAGTATATTGCTCCTGGAAATGCCCTGATATTACTGCTATTTTTGTTATCGATAGAATCTACTGTTGTGACTGTTTTTATAGAATTTATTCTGTTATTCATAGAATTTATGAATTCATGGCTGTTGGAAGATATTTTGAAGAAGCAGAAGAGCAGATTCCTTTCTAATTAGGTCAGCCAACACTAGAAAATGATGACATCCACATTATTTTTGCTTTCAACCTGAATAGTCTTTTTAATAGGACCTAGAAAAATTGAATTTCGGACCTGTAAAGAACCTTTAGCCCAGGCCCTAATTTCTCAAAATGAGAGGTAACCACAACAACTAAAATGCCTCCCATTTCTCTTGACATTAGATTTGTTATTCATTAAGCCATTGATGAGTCTAATGTCACACCAAGGGGCTCAATTAACATTAGTTGGCTTCTATTTACACATAAAATTAAATCCAAACTTAACATGGCCACCAGTGCCCTAAGTTTCAATTCAAATGATTCCTGAGGATGCTTCCTCCCTTACCTTCCTCCCCTTTGCCTCATCCATTATGCTCCAGTAGACCAACTTTCTTTCTCTTTCCTGAAAATATCGAGTTTGTTCTTTGTGCTTTCTGGTGACCCTGCCTGGAAAGCCCTTCTGATTTTGAATGTCTGGTTCTCATCTATGGTGGGAAGGCTTTTTAGAGGGCCCCCAAGATTCTTGCCCTCTGTGTACATGCCCTGTGTTATCCCCTCCTCTTGACTGTGAGTAGAACCAGTAAATATGATGTTATATCACTTTAGTGGTAATGTTATTAATGAGTTGACTTTGAGTTAATCGAAAGAGAGCCTCATAGGTGGGCCTGACCTAATCAGGTGAGCCCTTTAAAAGAAGACAAAGTATCAGTGAGATGCTCTCCTGTTGGCCTAATAGATAGCAGGTTGTGAGAAGAGGAAGCTGCATAGCAAGGACCTGCAGGTGGTGTCTAAGTGCTGAGAGTGGTTCCCAGATGACAGCCAGTAAGAAAACAGGGACCACAGTCATACAGCCACAAGGAAATAAATCCTGCTCAGGACTGACCCTAGAAGAGAACCCTCAGCCTCAGATGCAGTCACAACCCCTGACAAAACCTTAATTTCAGCTTGCATACTTCCCTTAGCTAACTTGTACTTGGACCCTGACTCACAGAAACTTTGAGACAGTAAATTTGTGGCAGATTCTTACACAGCAATAGAAAAGTAATACATCATCTTTCTGTCTCAGCTTGTGTCACTATCTCCAAGAGGCCTTCCCCAAGCAGTGTAACAACACCCCCATGATTATATTTTGTTTTCTTAATAGCACTTAACAGAATTTAAAATCCCCTATTTGCTTACCATCTTGGTAGTTGTATTCCCCAGCACCTAGAGTGTTGTTTTACACATAGTATGCACTCGATGAATATTTCTTGAATGAATCACTGAATCCAAATTAAAGAGTTTTTATCAACTGCCCATGATTAAACTTCTAAATGATTCCGTGGACCACCAGGTGGCAGATAATTTAGAGAGTAAAGC